>NC_056057.1:58402176-59652176 GCF_016772045.2 Ovis aries | reverse complement strand
TGCTAGACTTGGGAAATATAGAGGTAAGCATATCGGATATGTTTTTGTCCTCAAGGAGCTCAGAGTGCAGCAGAGAGGATAAATGCAATTATATAAAATTCTTTGCACAGTTCTGGACTCATAGCAAGACTTTAGTGAGTACTGGGCATGTCAGCAGCTTTCAATAATCATAGCACCTAGTGGGAAAATTCAAAGTAGAAGAAATAGCCTCAACCTTTCTGCCAATGCAGTTGGACCAGCCTGTGGTATTATGCAATTCAATATTGTATATTGTCATTAGACCTTCTTAAAAGCTTCCCAGTATTGAGCACTGTAACATACTGATGTTTTATGTATGCAGTAATATATTAGGCTGAACTGCACCTCCTTCAATAGGAATTCTGTCTTTATATTTGTATGATCAGTGGCAAGAAACTGTACAGCATAAAGGGGTACCTCATCTTGGAAATTGAGATACCTGTTATTTTCTTGACTTCATTGTGAATAAAATGTACCCAGTCATCCAACCCTTTGGCACTCAAAGATGTACTGCCATGCAAATGGCACCTGGGGACATACCTCAATCCAGTATCTACTTAGTCTTACACAGTTTCATCTTTTCTGTGTGTCTTCTGTCTCCTTTTCCCACTAGTTTCTGATGCCTACTGTCACAGACTCCTGAGACGCAGGAATCTGAATCTGGTACAGAGATTATGTGCATGAAGTTTATTGGAGAGTGTGCAGGGATCACACCTAAGCCAGAGACAAGACAGAGAAAATAGATGTGGGCAGAGGGAGAACTTGGGCTGTGCAGTGGTGTCACTGAAATAAATCCCCAGCCAGCCCAATGGGAGCTTTGAACCTGGAAGATTCCTTCAGAATTGCCACAACCTGGGACAATGTTGTGAGGCCTTTAGATCCCCATGTTGATCAAACACTGGGTGAGGGCTATCCCGGGAATAGAGCATGGCTTTGGGTGAGGTGATGTCTGCAGGCAAGGTGACTCCCTAAGAGGGCTGGCAGTGCTAGTCCCTTCCTTCTGAAAGATCTGGGTGTTGCATCACAACATCCACTACATATATACTCTTCCCTAAAAGATAAATTTAGGGTAGAATCCAAAGTGATTTATTTGTAATTTTTATGTTCTCTATGGCAATCTATGAGATTGCCAATGCCTCCCTAGAATGATTATGAAACTGGTATTCGGACACACTTAAATCTTCCAAGAGTCTCCATTTCAACAGAAGGTGAAGGTGAAGTCGCTCAGTCGTGTCCGACTCTTTGCGACCCTGTGGACTGTAACCTACTAGGCTTCTCCGTCCATGGGATTCTCCAGGCAAGAATATTGGAGTGGATTGCCATTTCCTTCTCCAGGGGATCTTCCCGACCCAGGGATCGAACCCAGATCTCCCGCATTGGAGGCAGACGCTTTAACCTCTGAGCCACTAGGGAAGCCCCTGGTGTCAACATAAAGCTGACACAATGGTGAGACTTGGATTCTCTGAAATACATAGCTATTGAGATTGGAGAAGAGACTGAGTGTTTTCCAGGTAATGAGCCCACCTTTATGACAAGTCCTTTCCCCCTTATTTGGTTATATATATTTTCTCACCTATTTGGTTATATATGGTAGAGCTGAAACTTTTGATCTTTTTTGAACTCTTTCTTGGGTCCTGAGTCAGCATTCTCATGAAAATGTTATAGTCAAATTAGGTAGTTGCCTATCATTTACTGCCTTCCTTATTGCATGTATATTCTTCTTAATCTTGTTTACATTAGCAAATAAATAGCTCCTGGAGAGCAAAACGAGACTTTTATTTCCATCAAGCACTATGATCACTGGTTCGACCATATCATAATCATGATGCATTGCTGTACTAGCTAAACTAATGAGTCCTCAAAACAGTGCAATAAAAGTCACAAATGAGACTTTATTCACTTTTCAATAATTGCACATTAAATCGCCCAGGAATGAGTACAATATAAGCCTTCTGAGTGTGTGATTATTTTCTTATTTTTAATTTGTTTCTTTATATCTGATATATTTTCATTCCAATTCAGAAGTGGTGAAATCTTACATTGTTTTAAAATTTGTCCTTTAATGTTATTATGCTTCTTAAATGTAAAAGAGCTATAAGGTAATACAGTTGGGGGAAAGTAAATTACACATAAAAAATCCATTTCAATGTTAATGAAGTATGCTTTTGGAGAGAGAATAGATAATACTTAAATTTATTTCCTTTGAGAAAAGGTGTTTGTTAAAAATATGGGCATGAGCTTTCTAGTTGGTTACATTTTTCTATTCATGTCTTAAAGGAAGTGTTTTGTTTTAAATTAGTAGGAAAAAAAATTCCACAAACAAAACAAAATAGGTTAATGACTGGTTACAGATTTAAAACTCTCCATTTCTTATTTTTTATACTTAAACGTAGGAGTATTGCTTTCAAACTTTTTAAAGAATTGGAATATTTTTTACTCTTTAATACAGGTTGAAAACAAAATATCCATTTTATTTTAATAAGCAAGTATTCCGACTTTACCCCTTCAACTAGTATTCTTTTTATTAGTTCATTTCTGTACTTTTGAAGTGTAAAGGATAAGATTATAAAACTTCTCTATGTATCTATCACTAGTTTCTTCAGTTATCAAATTTAACCTTGTTTTGTCTACACTACCCACTCTCCCTATCCCCATCCAGATTAGTTTGTGTGTGTGTGAAAGTTGCTCAGTCATATCCAACTCTTTGCCACCCCATGGACTATACAGTCATGGAATCCTCCAGGCCAGAATACTGGAGTGGGTAGCCTTTCCCTTCTCCAGGGGATCTTCCCAACACATGTCTCCCTCATTGCACCCAGATTCTTTACCAGCTGAGCCACAGGGAAGCCCAAGAAGATTGGAGTGGGTAGCCTATCCCTTCTCCAGCTGATCTTCCTGACCCAGGAATCCAACTGGGGTCTCTTGCATTGTAGGTGGATTCTTTATCAGCTGAGCTACCAGGGAAGCCAGATTACTTTAAAGTTATATAATTTCTCTGTAAATATTTCAATATGTACCTTCATAGGATAAGGACTCTTAAAACACAGAATCATAAGCCTACTATTATACTTAAAAATTAACAATTTTCTAACAGCATTAGATATCAAGAAGGTGTTCAGGTTCTTTGAATGTCAGAAATTACACGTTTCAAATCATCAGCATTCAAATAAGACTCACACGTTACAGCTAGTTGATAAAACTGTGAAGTCTCTTTTGCTATATAGGTTTCCTCTCCATGTCTAATTTTGTTTTACAATTTCTTTGTGGAAGAAATCAGGTCATTTATTCTGTATGGATTCTACTGATTGCATTCCAGTGCGTCGATCATCATGTTCCACTGTCTCATTTATTTCCTGTAAATTGGTAGTAAAGTCTTCAGAATTGATTAGATTTAGCTTTAATTTTTGGACATGAATACTTGAGATAATGTGTTGTATTTCCATCTACCAGGAAGCATGTAATATCCGTTTAACTTTTTTACGATAACAATAGCCATTAATGATTATTGCCTAGATCCATTACTTAATTACAATGTTAAAATATTAAAATTCTATCTCTCACATTTCACTTATTATCTGGGGGCACTACTGTTCAGTTCAGTCGCTCAGTCATGTCCAACTCTTTACGACCCCATGAACTGCAGCATGCCAGGCCTCCCTGTCCATCATCAACTCCTGGAGTCTACCCAAACCCATGTTCATTGAGTCGGTGATACCATCCAACCGTCTCATCTTCTGTCATCCCCTTCTCCTCCTGCCCTCAATCTTTCCCAGCATTAGGGTCTTTTCAAATGAGTCAGCTCTTTGCATCAGGTGGCCAAAGTATTGGAGTTTCAGCTTCAATATCAGTCCTTCCAAAGAACACCCAGGACTGATCTCCTTCAGAATGGACTAGCTGGATCTCCTTGCAGTCCAAGGGATTCTCAAGAGTCTTCTCCAACACCACTGTTCGAAAGCATCCATTTTTTGGCACTCAGCTTTCTTTAGAATCCAACTCTCACATCCATATATGACTACTGGAAAAACCATGCCCTTGACTAGATGGACCTTTGTTGACAAAGTAATGTCTCTGTTTCTAATATGCTATCTAGGTTGGTCATAACTTTCCTTCCAAGGAGTAAGGGTCTTTTAATTTCATGGCTGCCATCACCATCTGCAGTGATTTGGGGGTACTACTGTAAAGAAATACTACTCTAAAGGGGTGTTCAAGTATAAGGAGAAGTGGATACACCTATGGCTGATTCATGTTGATGTTTGCTAGAAACCAACACAATAGTATAAAGCAATTAATCCTTCAATTAAAAATAAATAAAAATAAGTACTTCCCCTTATCAACTATTTAAGTATCTTAAGATACAGTTTGCATACAGATTTAGTTTGCATGATTCTTTATTTATTAGTACAAAACAACAATTGGTTCCCAATATCCTCTAGATATAACCAGTACATTTTATTATCTACTACATACTATATATTTTTTATATGTTAATCCATTGAAGCTGTATTATGTATTGATGTTTAATTGTCCTATCTTTAGCCAGTGAAAGCCTCTAAATTGGTTTGTGAGTCCAAAGGATTGTAATACTCTTTAGTAGCTTCCTAGTTTTCTGTTATGATAAAAAGTGCTAGTTTCATTTTATATATTTTATGTTACAGACATCAAAATCTCCAGAATTTCAGGAAATTGTATTAAAAGTAACAATTTGGGTGCTAGAGTTAGGGGTTGTTTGCTTACTGTTAAATGTTATTACTTTTGGTTTGGTCCTTGAATTTGGGTTTTTCCAGTGAACAGAACTTTTCTTGTCTTACTAAATTACATCATGAATTCTTATTGATACATTCTACTCACTTTTAAGATTATCGAATTTTTATTTAACTGTATTGATCTTGCATGTATATCTCATTTGTCTCATGCTGGAAACCTCAGTTCTCAAAGAAATCAATATAATCATTCAGTTGCTTTATTCTCTCATACACACAAACACAATGAACTCAATAAAGTAAAAACACCGCCACAGGCAATATGCATAATACAGTTTAATTTTTTTTCCAATTTTTTTTTTTTTTGTACTTAGGTTTTGTCTCACCTCACATGTGGCAAAAGTTTCCGTGTTTCAAAGTCACTTAAAATAGTCCTGTTTTCCTAGAAACTCAGAACATAGTTGGGTTTATTTGCTTTATTCAGCTTTTTAGAATTTGCCGTTAAAAATTTTTATGTGCATTTTCATTGTTCCAATATCAAGTCTGTAAACAATGCTCAGAGAACCAAGTTCTGTCTCCATCTTCCCGACCTCAGGCCTTATAACTCCTGTATAGGTAAACTGAAAATTTTTTAACTGATCCTTCCATCAAAACCCCTCCTTTTTTCTTTTTCTTTCTTTCTCTTTTTTTTTTTTTTTGGCACTTGAGCTTTGTATTTTTGCTTTAATGATTATTTTATACAAATATGTTTATGTAATAACCACAGTCCCTTTCTAGATGTTGTCCTACTATGAGTGCAACTGAGAGTAGCTGATGACCTATTTCTCTTTCCCCATTCTCTCCCAGCATTTTATGTAAAGCGTTATTCTTTCTCAGTTAATAATGTAATGATTATTTTGATCTATTTTTAATGTATCATTTCCATTCTTCACCTCGTTTGATAAATGTATATAAGGTTGTATAACCTTCACATACTATGATTTCTCTACTATAAACATCATTTAGCTTTAATTTTTTCAGGCACATATTCAAATAACATTTATTGCTAGTCCTAATGTTTTCACTCTATTTATTTTGATTTTCAAGAGCCCATTCTTAGAAAATGCCTGAAGAAGGGTTTATAGGCATAATATTCTTAGAACTCTTGAATTTTCATAACATTTTGTTATGGCTTTTATACTTGAAATCACTTATGCTTAATATTAAATCATTGGCTCACATATACACACCGTTTCTTTTTTTTTTTTACTAAATTCCACCGTGTTTCTTTTTTACTAAATTGTTTTCTGTCATAAAATGTTGCTTTAGACAATTTGATAATCTCATCTTTTTTATTAGTAACTTAATACTTTTCCCTATCTCTCCATGTACTCCTATTTCTTTTAAGGTTAATCATACTATTAGTGTATTTTTCTGTGCTCGCTCTTCTGGTTATAATTCCAAGTTGCTGCTTATTTTAAAGCTTATCAAGTTGAAAATTTTAGTATTCTATTCCATTGTAGTTTTTTTCTCTTTTCTTGTGTGTGTGTGTGTGTATGTAGAATCTTTACTTTCACTTTCATTTCTATCACTGTCTCTTGAATCTTATATCTTCATTTTCCAATTTTAAAGTTTTCTCCTCCCATATGCTATTTCTCTTAATTTATTATCCCTGGTACTTCTTCACTGATGTTCTCCCATTTATTTTTGAAATATTTTTCTTTTTTATTTCCAGATATTTTCTGTATTTTTCCAGCAATCTTTTCAAGTCTTTAGTCATCTAAATTCTGAGCTTTTGTACATCAGTTATGTCATTATTTCATCATTTCTTTAATTTCTTGCAAATTCTTTTCATGTGGCATTATAATTCTCACCTTTTCAGGAGTATTTCTGATATGCATTCATTTGTTTATAGACCCATTGTTCTGTACCTTAGTTTTTAATTGAAGTAAAGTCAATTTACAATGTTGTGTTTCAGGTGTACAGAGTAGAGATCTGCACCTTGTTTTTTAAACATATTTTGGGTAAAGTTTTATCATAAACCTTTCACTATTCATGTTTAAATGGGATCATTTTTCCTGTATTTTTATTAGAAGATGGGCCTGGATAGCTTCCGTCATTTCAGATCTGAGGAACAACTTCTGTTACTTTCACAGTGTTCAACATTATGACCTGTCCTTTCTGAGATATGAAAACCCTCCTTCTCAGCTCTGCTTTTATCAGAACCTTTTCTTTGTCTCTCTGTGCCTCTCTTGTTCAGTTTGGTTTCTATTTCCAGTAGTTTGTTCTCAGTGTCGACCTCTTGTTCTAGAAGACAGCTTCATCTAGTTAGAGTCTGGAGTTTAAAAGACCCAGACCACTCCACCACCACCTGACATTACTGTGGTTCTATGCCACTAACCTGCAAATGGGAGCCGGTAAACCTCCGTGCCATCTTTGGCTCCTTCTCTCAGATTGGCCTGTTGAGTATTCTGGTTAGTACTGCTGGTTTTCTGGGTCTTAATGTCATTGGAAGTCTTTTTTTTTTTTTTTCCTGTTTCCTCTTCTAAATTGCAGATTCCACATGGGTCTTATTGTTATTGGTGCTGTGTCTCTCCCAATTTGAATTTTCAGGTTTGGGGATCACCTTACAGCTTTTTTTTTTTTTTTTTTTGCAGAGAAACTTTGAGACTTCGTAGTCTTTCAGTGGCTCTGTCAGTTATCCTGGAAGGCAATGGCATTCAGATAGGTCTTCAAAAAACTTTTCTGCCATCATCATTTTCCTAGGCTAGTATCTTAAACTTAAGTTCTACTCAACATTTCTGAAAGAGAAAAATTGTATGGAAACTTCCATCAAAATCTGTCCAACTCAGTTTTATTAGGTAAAGCAATATGTTTCTATTTGAATTTACTAGAAAAATCTATGAGAATATTGTACTGGGAAAAAAATAATATATAAAAATAAACCAGCCCTATATCTTAGCAAGGGAAAATGGAGCACACAAACAATGTAGTTAGATTTGATGTGACACCGTTATCACTGAGTAATTTCTGAACTTTTTACTGAGTCTCCATTTCAGTACTGAGCTCACTGTAGGCACCTGGCAAATTTTGTGAATGAATAATTGAAACCCTTTGAACCCTGGTAGCTTCCTTGCTGAGTTACTCTTGAGAGTGACAAAGAATAGGTGTAAAGTGCCTCACACATCTTTCTCCTGCCTTCATTACCTTAGGTCTCCTAAGGACAAATGAATGTGTTTATGTGTGAGGGCACATGCATGTATGGAGCATCCCCACCTCCCAGTACTGAAGATCTGTTCATCAGAGCTTTTTATGGCAACATTTAAGTAAATTATGCATTATGCATGCATGCCAAGTTGCTTCCGTCATGTCTTTGTAATCCGATAGGCTTCTAAAAGAGTCAGAGATATGCCTTCATGCCTGACTTATTTAATTTTGAAATTGCTGACAATCCCAGGCCTCTGTCGTGGGGATGCTAGCTAGTAGGTTATCATTTGACCTCAGGAAAATGCCTCAGACAACATCAGCAAGGCTTGGAAATAGCAAAGACGCTTTACTGAGGCTTTTAGGGCAAGCTTAACTGGAGCAATGATAAGACTAGTGACTAGGAACAAGCGGAGGGAAAAAGTGCCAATTTTAAGAAAAGATCAACACTCACAACAATCCAAAAATGAAGGCTGACAGGCAATTGATTGCTTCACTCCACTTCCACTAACCATAAGGGCAATACAACTGGATGGAGAAAAACAACTGATGAATGCCCAGGCTTTGCCTCTTAAAGAGAACAATGCACTTGTTTAATAGAAGCCAGGAATATCTTCTCCCTCTCTCAGTATTAGTTTCTAGATTCATAGATTAGGTTGGGATCAAGCAGAAATGTGAGCAAACTGATTTTTTCTATTTTTTAAAGAAATCATTGAGATGGTTAATTTACAGTATTAGTTTTAGGTGTACAAAATAGTGATTCAAAAACTCTATGTAGTATTCTCTATTATTAGTTATTATCAAATATTGAATGTATTCCCTGTAGTGAACAATATATGCTTGCAACTTGTTTTATACATAATAGTCTGTAAACCTCTTAATCCCCAACCCTTATCTTGTCCCTCTCTTTCCCTCTCCCCACTGGTCACCACCAGTTTTTCTGTGAATCTGTTTCTTGCTTGTTACACTTATTAGTTTGTGGTTTAGATCCCACATATAAATGAAACCATAGAGTATTTGCCTTTATCTGAATTATTTCACTAAAAATTATAACCTCTGGGTTCATCCATGTTGTTGCAAATGGCAAAATTTCATTCTGTTGTTATGACTGTGTAATTGTGTGTGTGTGAGTGTAGTCACAGCTTCTTTATCCTTTGGTCTGTTGATGGACACTTAGGTTGCTTCGGAATCTTGGCTGTTGTAAATAATGATACTATGAACATTAGGGTGCAAGTATCTTAATGAATGAGTGTTTTTGTTTTCTTCAGATATGTACCCAGGAGTAGAATTGCTGGATCATGGGTTATTTCCATTTTCAGTTTTTCGAGGCAACTTCATTCTGTTTTCCACAATGGGTATACCAGTTTACACTCCCATCAGCAGTGTACAAGAGTTCCTTTTTCTCCACATCCTTACCAATATTTGTTATTCGTAGATTTCTATAAGGATAGCCTTTTTGGTAGGTGTAAAGTGATATCTCATTGTGATTTTGATTTGTATTTCTCTGATTAATGATGTTGAGCTTCTCTTCTTGGGTCTATTGGTCATCTGCATGTCCTCTTTGGGAAAAATGTCTTTTCAGGTCTTCTTCCCATAGGCAAACTGCTGCTTGTGCTAGAAATGGTATTTAAGTAAACAGATGACTGTCCTCCACTCTGTCTCTATATTTCTCACCTACACTTAGAGTTTAATTTCAGTAAATGAATGAAGTAGGAAGTAGGAGAGATTGAAGATTGATTCTTTAAGCATTGTGTCAGTTTCAAATACCTCAAATACAGTGTTGTCAATAGGGGCTGAACCTTGTTTTTTATGTACTGTGTAAGTTCAAGACTTTAGAGGAACAGAAAACGGTCATGGAGAAGATTCTTCTTAGCATAGTAGAAATATATAGATGAATGCTTGATACACTGGAAATTGAAACAACAACTTAGGCCCATAAATTTGCCCCTGACTTTAAGTCAGAGTAAGGAACCACAACCAAAGTGGGAGCTGAGCACACTCATGGTAAATTGTCTACACTTCTGCTGGCAGAACTTGAGTCTAGATAGTTCTTTTCCGATACATGTAAGTAAACAGGAAAAAAGCAAGATGAGTCTATAAAATGAAGAGGAAGAACAATAATAGCAACAGCAGCAGCAACAAAACTGCAGAATAGGAAAATAGGGATGTTATGACTATTTAGAAGAAAATGCCACTGAAAAAATTCAATTTTCAGAATTCATATAGGAACCAGAAAAACAAGTTGTTCTGCTTCTTCGAGAGTGTATCAGAAGGCGAGAAAATATTTTGGTGAAAAGTTAAAATAAGAAAAAAAGGGGAGATGGTAAGATTGTTGCAAAGAACCAAGAAAATACAATAGCAGAATTAGAAGCTACACTGGAGATACAGCATGTGGAAGAATGAAAGTATGGAAAATAAAATTAATAAAGTGATATTTTTGAAACTTTCTTGTTTTGTTCAAATTGTATATAAAAATCTATACCACCTTATACCAGTACAAAATCACATGTCATGTGATTCGAACTCTGAAAAACATTTTCAGAACAAAAAGATTAGAAGTAATTACATACATGTGTTATTTTGCAAGGTGGTAAGACTAGGGATTTTATTTTCCTCTCCTTTTCTATACTTTAAAATTATCTGTAATTTACAGTATCTTATTTCCTTAAAACAAGTATGCTTTTCACTTAAATTTTTTTTAAATAATGGGGAATTTGTGGCAAGACCGAAAAAAATTAAGAACATTCCATCTTGCAGAACTGATTTTAATGCTCTAGGAGTACTGACACTCTTCTATTGTTATTTACACAATGCTTAGCTTATTACAGTTCTTCGCTCACATTCACAAAGGAGTTCCTCATAATGAGCTCTTGTACAAATATTGTCTTACAGAAGAATAGTTAAGATTCTTTTCAGGTTTAATTTACTTTGGCCCTTAATAAGCTTGCTAATAATACTTTCATCTGAATTTATAGGAACCATACTTGGTACTTAAATGTTTTCTTTATGTCTAAAAATTGAAAAATTCTATAAGCATTGCTTACTATGCCTCAACATTTTTGTGAAGTAGTAGAAAGGAATAGTTATCTCCATATTAGCTGAACCAACTGAGACTTTCAAAGATTTGGCTCAATCAATGGAGATGCAGATGAGGGACTTTGGCTACTAGCCAGGTCACTAATGTGCCTAAAAAAATAATCTGGGAAAGACATTTTTTCTTAAATTTGGTTTTCAAGCTCCTTAGGGGGACAGACTTGTACTCCTGTACCTGTCACCAGTGAGACTTCATTCCACATACCTGCCTGAGAGTCTGCTTAGCTTGACTAAATTTTAACAGGCTTCTTCCTGACTCTACCTCCCTGACTTCCCTTTTTCAGAGAATTTACTTTAGAAAGCTGGTAAACTACAATTTCTCTGCCTGAGATGTAAATACTCTCCCAGTCTCTTGCCAGTTCAGCCCAGGAACATTATTCTCAAGGACCTGGCATGCAACCTTTTGAAATGTAAATTCTTGAGAAGTGAAGGTGATACCCCTATATCTTAGTAGGAGCTGAACTTGAATGAGAGCCAGTTAAGAATCAGAATGGCCGTGGCGGATTCATGTTGATGTATGGCAAAACCAATACAATATTGTAAAGTAATTAGCCTCCAATTAAAATAAATAAATTTATATATAAAAAAGAATCAGAAAGGCCTGATTACATTGACCAAGCCACCATTTAATTTTCCTCAGTACTTGCCCACCGTCTCCTGCCTTTTGTTTCAGTGGGCCTGGAGTTAGTCTCTCCCCTGTTGTAACAGTCTTTAGTGAAGTTTTCCTTGTCAGTTTTAATTCTCTAGTACAGGTTTTTTTTTTTTTTTTGTACAAGTCATGTAATGTGTATTTGAGTCGTGGATCTTTGCATCTGAAAGGAACAAATCTAAGACTTTGACTACTCTCTCTGAAATAATGTATGGAGCAATGAGAGGCCATCTCCTTGAGGGGATCCAGAAGCGAATGGGGCGGGATCTGTGTAACATCAGTGTCTCCCATGTCTGTCTTTGGTGTCAGTGTAGTATCCCTGTTGAGAAAAGTTGCACCATATTCAGGTATTTAATCAAAATGTAAACATTAGAGTCAAACCCACATTTTTTGTGTCCATTGAATGTGTGATATTGAAGAAAGTTTATCCCAGGATGTTTAGAATAGCCTGTCAACCTTAAAAGTCACCTGACAGGGGTCATGCAGCATAGTTTGGATAGTTTAACCCTGTCTTCTTTATTAGGAGGATTTTTTTTTTTTTTTTAAGGGGACAGGGTAATCTTTGGGACTTAGCAGTAGTATGAGGTCTAATTTGAACTCTGCACTCTAGGTTGAATGGAAACCTGAGCATTGCCTTCAGGTTCGTCACTTTGGTTGCTTTGATTATGGGCATGTTGTCATTTCCTATATATGAGTGCTGTGTACTACAAAAGTGCTGTCCTCACAGGTTCTTAAATGTTTAACTGTTTCTCCATTGGCTTTATACTTGAACGACTCGGCAGTGTATTCAGACTTGGGGCCTACTTTCCTAATAATTTGGTAAACTTTGTTCTACTCTCTTGGCATTGTGTTATTGCGGCAAAGTCTGAAGCCATTCTTATGTATGTGTCTGTGTTTGTGTGTGTACACCCTTCCTATATAACTTTTCCTGCATGGATAACCATGTTTTTATGGCTTTAAGTTCAGTAACTTTCCCCAAGATTAGGTGTTAAAATATTCCTAAATGATTATCGCTTTATTTTTAAACAGGAATCCCTATTATCTGAAAAATAGCTATCCACACAGAGTAGGGAGGGAAATTTAGCTAGAGGCTGTTTACAGTCTTTACTTGGTTTATCATTTCTTGTGCCTGTGACTAAATCTGTTTCTTTTCAGTAGGGATGCATTTCTTCCTAAATCATGGATAACTGAATAGTCAGTCCTTCATATCAGTGGTTCCTCTGTATCCCTAGATTCAAGCAACCACAATCATGAATTGATCGCTGTTGAAAAATCTGCATATGCCTAAGTGTACCTGCCTTAGTTCAAACTTGTGTTGTTCAAGGATCACCTGTAAATCTCTTAATATATAATATTTATATATTAATATATATAATATTTATATCTCTATATAATCTCTCTAAATATATGTATACATAAAATATCTCATTGTATATAATATAGAATATATTTGGATTTGTATATAATATCTTCTCTTCAGATATGTTAAAATATCATGTCTAAAATCACTAATTATATAATCATACTCTATGTAGTATGCTATGTCAGTTCAGTTCAGTTTCTCAGTCGTGTCTGACTCTTTTCAAAACCTGGGACTGTAGCACACTAGGCCTTCCTGTCCATCATTACTACTGGAGTCTATACAAACTCATGTCCATCGAGTCAGTGATGCCATCCAACCATCTATCCTCTGTCATCCCTTTCTTCTCCGCCCTTCAATGTTTCCCAGCATCAGGGTCTTTTCCAGTGAGTCAGTTCTTCGCATCAGATGGCCAAAGTATTGGATTTTCAGCTTCAACATCAGTACTTCCAATGAATATTCAGGACTGATTTCCTTTAGGATGAACTGGTTGAATCTCCTTGCAGTCCAAGGGATTCTCAAAAGTTTTCAGTATCACAGTTCAAAATCATCAATTCTTGAGTGCTCAGCTTTCTTTATAGTCCAAATGTCGCATCTATACGTGACTGCTGGAAAAACCATAGCCTTGACTAGATGGACCTTTGTTGGCAAAGTAATGTCTGCTTTTTAATATGCTATCTAGGTTGGTCATAACTTTCCTTCCAAGGAGCAAGTGTCTTTTAATTTCATGGCTGCTGTCATCATCTGCAGTGATTTTGGAGCCCCCAAAAATAAAGTCTGCCTCTGTTTCCACTGTTTCCCCATCTATTTTTTATGAAGTGATGGGACCAGATGACATGATCTTACTTTTCTGAATGCTCAGTTTTAAGTCAACTTTTTCACTCTTCCCTTTCACTTTCATCAAGAGGCTCTTTAGTTCTTATTTGCTTTCTGCCATAAGGGTGATGTCATCTGCATATCTGAGGTTATTGATATTTCTCCCGGCAATCTTGATTCCAGCTTGTGCTTCCTCCAGCCCAGCATTTCTCATGATGCACTCTGCATAGAAGTTAAATAAACAGGGTGACAATATACAGCCTTGATGTACTCCTTTCCCAATTTGCAGCCAGTCTCTTTTCCATGTCCACATCTACTGTTGGTTCCTGACCTGCATACAGATTTCTCAAGAGGCAGGTCAGGTGGTCTGGTAGTCCCATCTCATTAAGAAGTTTCCAGAGTTTGTTGTGGTCCACACAGTCAAAGGCTTTGGCATAGTCAATAAAGCAGAAATAGATATTTTTCTGGAACTCTCTTGCTTTTTGATGACCCAAAGGATGTTGGCAATTTGTGCTCTGGTTCCTGTGCCTTTTCTAAATCCAGCTTGAACATCTGGAAGTTCATGGTTCACGTATTGCTAAAGCCTGGCCTCGAGAATTTGGAGCATTACTTTACTAGTGTGTGAGATGATTGCAATTGTGCAATAGAATCAGCATTGTTTGGCATTGCCTTTCTTTGGTATTGGAATGAAAGCTGACCTTTTCCAGTCCTGTGGCCACTACTGAGTTTTCCAAATTTGCTGGCATCTTGAGTGCAGCACTTTCACAGCATCATCTTTTAAGATTTGACATAGCTCAACTGGAATTCCATCACCTCCACTAGCTTTGTTCATAGTGATGCTTCCCTATGGCCCACTTGACTTCAAATTCCAGGTTGTCTGGCTCTAGATGAGTGATCACACCATCATGATTTTTCAGGTCATGAAGATCTGTTTTGTATAGTTCTTCTGTGTATTCTTGCCACCTCTTCTTAATATCTTCTGCTTCTGTTAGGTCCATACCATTTCTGTCTTTTGCATGAAGTATTCCCTTGGTATCTCTAATTGTCTTGAAGAGATCTCTAGTCTTTCCCGTTCCATAGTTTCCCTCTATTTCTTCGCATTTATCACTGAGGAAAGCGTTCTTATCTCTCCTTGCTATTCTTTGAAACTCTGCATTCAAATAGATATATCTTTCCTTTTCTCCTTTGCTTTTTGCTTCTCAGCTATAGTATGGTATGCAGTACGTATTACTATATTCTTTCTATAACTACTTAGTAACTTTTATGTATCTATATAGTATCTTATAGACTTTATTATATCAATGACATATTGAATAGAATTATGCACTATAATGCCGGAGTCCAGCTCCAGCAGCCAGTGATTCAACCTGAAGAGACGGACGGTGTCGGCGAATGAGACAGCCTCTCATTTTTCTTGGACTCCCTATTTATTTCAAGTTTAAGATTCTCTTTCATACTTTTACAAAAACATTAGATCAGAGGTTTGACATTTTCAGTTCCCCCTCACCCAGATTTATTATCTCTATTAGAATGAGGAGAGGAGTCTGGGGCCGTGCCTCCATTTTGTCAGTAATGCCTAATGTAGCTCCCGACACTATATATCTTAGATATATATAATGTATGATATATATATGCAATTATGTAATCCTTTATTATAATCATGTTTTATATATCTTAACATACTTATCTATATTTCCATCTTGATCAACCACTTGAGATTAATTACATATATCATGACACTTTATCATAAATTCTTCAAATACTTATCCTATCATAAAATGCTCTCCTAGATAACCAGAAAACAATTTTCACACTCAAATTTAATATTGCTATAAAACTATTATGTAACATACAGTTTAAATTCACATTTATTAATATCCAATGTTATTCATAGCCTTGCTTTTAAAAAATTAAAATAGAGTTTAAAAGCCATTTATTTTAGTAGTTAATTCACTTTTAGTCTTCTTTATTCTGGAACAGTTTCCTTCCTCCTCCTGCTTGCCACCCCCACTTGTTTTTTTCTCCAAAGACATTGGCAATTTAAAACCATTTGTCTGATTTTGTCTTGTTTTCTCATGTTAAGCTTCAAGTAAACCTTTGTGAGATGAACACTACATAGACAACTGTGTGTACCTTCTGAAACATCACACGAGCAGTAATATAATGTCTGTCACATGATTCGGGATGAACTTTCAGATCACTTGTTAAGGGTGTACCTATAAGATCCCTATTGCATTTATCTTTTTTCTTTGTAACTAATAGGTGATCTGGTAGTTTAGACTTCAGACAGTGTGAATATCTTGATCCCATATCCACTTTCACCTAAATATTTTACTGTTCAGTAATCATTCTTGGCAGAACTGATTACTAAAATCATGGTTACAAAGTGAGATCCCATTCTTTTTCTGCCGCCAGTAATTTAGCCTTTGGATTATGAGCACTTTGGCACCTATATCTGGTTTTTAGCTTTTAGTGCATTAGCTTAAACTGACACAGATAAAACTTGAGTATAGCATCCTGACATAAATTGTTACTATTAATACTTTTTTGGAGCAAGGATTTCTGCTACTTTGCATTATAAACACTTCAGGAGCTAGCGTGATTAATTCTAAATGGAACATAGTGAAAAAAACTGAACGTTTGATTAAATGTGAAAAATATTGCACATATATATCTTTACATTAGAATTTTACACTGGGCCTAATTGAAAGAAAACTCGAGGTTAAAATAATATATGAATTTGGAATGTCAAGAAGCTTTCTTGATTGTACTTAAAATATTTGACATTTGGGAAGTAGTATACTTCAAAATTCTCCAAGCCAGGCTTCAGCAATATGTGAACTGTGAACTTCCAGATGTTCAAGCTGGTCTTAGAAAAGGCAGAGGAACCAGAGATCAAATTGCCAACATCCACTGGATCATGCATAAAGCAAGAGAGTTCCAGAAAAACATCTATTTCTGCTTTATTGACTATGCCAAAGCCTTTGACTGTGTGGATCACAATAAACTGTGGAAAATTCTGAAAGAGATGGGAATACAGACCACCTGACCTGCCTCTTGAGAAACCTAAATGCAGGTCAGGAAGCAACAGTTAGAACTGGACATGGACCAGCAGACTGGTTCCAAATAGGAAAAGGAGCATGTCAAGGCTGTATATTGTCACCCTGCTTGTTTAACTTCTATGCAGAGTACATCATGAGAAACGCTGGGCTGGAGGAAGCACAAGCTGGAATCAAGATTGCCGGGAGAAATATCAATAACTTCAGATATGCAGATGACACCACCCTTATGGCAGAAAGTGAAGAGGGACTCAAAAGCCTCTTGATGAAAGTAAAAGAGGAGAGTGAAAAAGTTGGCCTAAAGCTCAACATTCAGAAAAATAAGATCATAGCTTCTTGTCCCATCTTTTCAGGGGAAATAGATTGTTAAACGGTGGAAACAGTGATTGCTATTAAAGGAATAGCTATGTTCCTTGCTATTCTTTATTTTTCTGGGCTCCAAAATTGCTGCAGATGGTGACTGCAGCCATGAAATTAAAAGACGCTTGCTCCTTGGAAGAAAAGTTATGACCCACCTAGACAGCATATTAAAAAGCAGAGACATTACTTTGCCAACAAAGGTCCACTGAGCCAAGGCTATGGTTTTTCCAGTAGTCATGTATGGATGTGAGGGTTGGACTATAAAAAATGCTGAGCACCAAAGAATTTATGCTTTTGAAATGTGGTGTTGGAGCAGACTCCTGAGAGTCCCTTGGAATGCACAGACATCCAATCAGTCCATCCTAAAGGAAATCAGTCCTGAATATTTATTGGAAGGGCTGATGTTAAAGCTGAAACTCCAATCCTTTGGTCACCTGATGCAAAGAACTGACTTATGGGAAAAGACCCTGATGCTGGGAAAGATTGAAGGCAGGAAGAGAAGGGGATAACAGAGGATATGATGGCTGGATGGCATATTCGACTCAATGGACATAAGTTTGAGTAACCTCCAGGAGTTGGCAATGGACAGGAAGGCCTGGCATGCTGTAGTCCATTGTGTCTCAGAGTCGGAGACGACTGAGTGACTGAAATGAACTGGCTCTTCTATGATCCAAATATTTGTAAATATTTTTATGAGCTTTGCTTATAGCAGATATTTACAAATTAACTCATGTTGTAGGGTTCTTAAAATACAGCTTATCCCCTTTCAACTCATGACATAATTTTTTCAAAAGCTTTTCTAAAGAGACAAAGGCAGCTTTTTTTTTTTTTTTTTGTGGGGGGGCGGGCGGCGGGTGGTGGTGGTTTAACATGGTGTCTAGTTGTGTTTTGTTTTTTTTTTAAACTTCATTTTTAGTTGCCTGACCAATTGCCCCATAGGAGTTTAGATTTTTCTTATTTATCTCTTAGTAAAACATTCAGATTCACTTTGTCTTTTTTTCCTAGGAACTCGGCTCTTACAATTTTCTATTGCTCTTTTTTCTCTGTAGCAATTTCACCTTGCCAAGCTGTGTGCACTGCTCTCTGAAGAGTTAACAAAATCTATTTGATATCTCGTAACAGCATGACTTTAGTCCATCTTCATTTTATCATAAATTATCAAGCTGCAAAGAGTCCTTGCAGTGTCCAGCCAAATTGAAACAAGGTTTCTAAAGCCCATTCCTGGTCATCTGTTCTTAATGGTTTTGCCTTCACTTTGAACAGGGTTAGTGCACCTTAGAGCAAAATCATCTTTGAAGCTGTATAATTTTTAATGATTCCTAATGTAATAGAGTTCACTGTGAAAGACTTGAATGGTAATATTTACACAAACCATATCTAAATTAAGCTGGCTTGTCAGGCTAGAAAATCCTTCAAGAATCATTTCCCACTCTGTGGATGGAAAAAAAAAAATGTCTTCAGAGAATAGAATGGCCATGGACGATGAGCACTGAACAATCTACTTGGAAATCAAGGAGATGGTACTGGGAGAAAATTACATTTAATTTGCCTTGTCTGTCTTTTTGCATTGACTTTCTTTGGAGGAAATCATGATGTGAATATTATAAAAAATTTTGAAAGGAGTATGCTGGTATATGTGCATGGTACATGTGTAACATGTGTGAGCACAACAGGATATGAATACAGAGATAACTCCAAACTCCAGGGCATTTTCTGTTAAACTTTTTTTTTTTTTTTACTGTGATATGTGTGTGTGTGTGTGTGTGTGTGTGTGTATAAAGTCAATTATATGTGTTGTAGAACTTAAATTATCAACTCGACATCTTTTTTAAAAATTATGTTTGAGAATAAACAAGGTTCTGACTTATCAGGACCACCTGATGTTGGCTGTCTGCTCTGTAGACCAAAGGTGAGGCTGCCCGGATGGACCCATGAGTGGGTAATACTGGGTTATGCAGAAGAGCTGGGTTCTACTGTATTAAAATAAACGTTTATTTGTCTAGGGCAACAAATTCTTCTAGAGGACCCAATATGTGATTTTTGTATGTGCAAACATCAGAACTTGAAGTCATCTTTTCTATTAAGTTATCTTTTTGACATTGAGCTTTTCTTTCAGTCTCAGAGATGGTTTGGAAAAAAAAAAAAATCTGCCATGCAGCTTATCATGTACCTCTGATAGAAGTATGGTTGACCATCCTGAGGCCATAGTTTTGCGTAAAGGTTTTCAGGTTTAAGTTGCCTCTGTGTGGATGGTGGTCTGAGAACAGTCACCAGTCACCTTATAAATGTGTGTGTGCTAAGCCACTTCAGTCCTGTCCAACTCCGTGTGACGCTATGGTTCCTCTGTCCATGGAGTGGTTTGCCATGCCCTTCTCCAGGGGAACTTCCTGACCCAGGGATGGAACCTGCATCTCTTATGTCTCCTGCATTTGTAGGCAGGTGTTGTTTTTTTTTTTACCACTAGTACTACCTGGGAAGCCCCGCCTTACATACAGGAGAAACTTAATGATCAGATGGGGACAGCCACCTTGCCTCAACTTTCCAACTTCCTTGATTTTGAACCTTGTACAGGAGAAAGGAGAGAGAGATAAAGGTCCAAAGTTGCAGTGAGCTTGGACCCAGCAAGGAATGGGGACATCACATGGGCAGGACTTTGGTTGGGGCGTTCCTGGCTCTGTACATATATCCAGAAGGTGAGCAAAGATTCTGCTGCTCAAAATGGCTGGTATGAACCTAAGGGATCACTCATGTCTTCACTCAATCTAGTCTCTGGTTCAGATATAGCTGATTTTCTTATTGCCTTCTGTCCTGAGATAGTACCTCTTTTTATCTCTCATTACAACTGGTTTTCAGGTGTGGCTTGTATTAAACAGACTTTCTTTGTTGCTACAGCCTCAAGATTTCCTTCTCTTTCTCTCCTTTCTGTAGATACCAGTCCTAATAAACTTTAAGTCCAAGATCACAGCTGACTGGGTTATTCTCCATCACGGCAAAATAAGGATGTGTGATACTAGGTGGTCCAAGTCAGGACAGATGTCTTTCCACTCCTATTCCTTCTACTTCTGTTCAGAGAAAAATTGGCATGCATTCATTTACATCTCCAGAGCTATGAAGAACACTCAGATGCCATCTTCTCCTCCAACTTATGGTGGGATAGATATTTCAGAAGCTGCAGTAATCCCTGCTTGTCTTCACTGGAGTAGGATCTAGTGTCAGTATTTATGCTATGTCAGATTTGGCAGTAGTATGAATTATTTAATTTCAAAGTCGATTGTAATCTAACAGACTCTTTGGCCCATTTCTTAGTTAATTTCTTTCCCTTCTTCCCTCCTTGAGACATTCATTTCCTTGACTTTTATGGTGATACTTCCATGTTTTCTTCTCTTTCTCTGTACCTTCATCTTAGTATCTCTGCTAGCTTCTTTTCCTCAGCTGAAACTTTTAAGTATCATAGGGCCCTTGGGCATTACTCTCGGCTCTTTATATTCTCTTTCAGTGTCACCTCATCCTGTCCTGTAGCTTTTGTATTTTTTGTGTGTCTGTGCTTGTGATTCACAAACCTGTCTCTAGACCAGATTGCTCCCTTGAGCAGCTTATTCTATACTTAAGCCTACCAATGTATCTCTATTTTCCCACCTACACCTACTCTATGAGCAAGCCTTGCCATTGCCCTGTACATGTTCCCCCTCTGCTATCCCACTTTAGCCTGAAACACCACCATCTTTCCCCTAAACTGATACAAGTCTAACATGTTTTTTTATTCTTTGTGATCTCTAGTGACGCAATATCCATACAGAAATCATAGTGACTTTTTAATATATATATATATATATATATATATATATATATTTAAATTTATGGGACTCTCCTGCATAAAATATTTTACTGGCTTATTGTACCTAGAGTGAAATATGTAGGCTACAAGGCTGTGTGACCATGTCTGACTCTTGCTACCTCATTGGTTGTATCACTATTATCTAGGTGTGCTGCCCCTCCCTTCTGGCCTTGAAATTTACCAAATTCTTTCATACTTCAGTCTTCATGCTTGTAATTCCTTCTTTTTTGGAAGACTTTACTCCTGGTTTGGCACTTGTTGTTTCTCTTTCATACCTGAGATCTGTCCCATTTTTCTGAAGTCTACCCTATACTCAGTTCTCTCCAACCTCTTTATGGCCTTTCATTCTTATCATGCTCTGTAATGATCTACTTGCTATTTATTTTCTATTCATTCACTGCCACTGCTCCACCTACTGCAAATGTCAACTCTGTAGGCCCAGGGTCCTTGGCTGCCTCATTTGTGGCAGTATCCCTTGTTCTAGCAGTTTCTGACACATATAAAGTGCTCAGTAAAATTTTGATGAATGGATGCATGGGAAGTTGTATATGGCCACATATTGTAGAAGATAACAGTCTATTCTTTCATTTGAACAAAACTTTTTTCTCTTTTTAGGAGGGACTGCTGAGAGAATATTAGCAAACAAGAGGGTAAGAGTCCCTGAAGCTCCTTGTCCTGTTGAAATCGATTGTAGACTAAATTTGGAACATTCGGAACCCGCTGTATAAGGGTTCCCTTGTTCATCTCTATTGAAGGTTTTGTTGCATTTCTTCTGTTTCCTCAGACCACAGAAATGAAAGTTCATAGCTTAGTACAACCTGAAACAAGGCTACTTTTTCAAGTACTATGTCCAGATAGATCAGGATTCAGCTGCAAGAAAATGCTGATCAGAGTTAATGAGAAGTTAACAGTGCAAGTCGATTTGTGTGAAAGCCAAATATAAACTCCAACCCAGGTTGTAAATCCAAAATCCAAAACACTCTGAGAAGTGAACAGTTTTGTTGAAAGTTTTTGAACAACTCTTCCTGCAGCAAACTCTGATCTGAACTTACATGAGCCAATTTCAAGTTTTTATTTATCCAAAACTGCGTGGTGCCCTGGAGGAATGTCAATGTTTTTAGTTAATATAAGATATTTGCAGCATCAAAGGATGTTTTGAGGGGATTTTGAAATTATAGTCCTATGCATTTTGACCTGGATTCAGTGTGGGTTTTTTGTGGTGTCCCAGAATTACATTATATTATTGAATTCAAAATATTTCCCACTTCCTTTCATCACTTATTTAAGTAATACACCCATGTAAGGTGCATTGAAATGTTTTTGTCCAAGAAATTAAAACATACAAGCTTTTGACTATAGTTTATTTGGAGAAGGGAAACAAGTTTCTTTTTAATAAGTGCTATTTAACGTGGTTGAAGAATTTGCAACAGAGATGAGGTAGCACATGGAATGAAAAATTATAGGTAGTAATAATCCAGATCTTATAGTTTTAATGGCTTTTCAAGTAAATGACAGATGGTGACAAGATTTTGGGTGTGATCCATGTTGAACGGGCCATCACTAATTACCAGGTATTTTGTTTGTACTTGGCTTTCATACTGATTGGCTTATGATATGCCAGATTCAGTCAACTGTAAATTCAAACTCTACGTTTCCCAGCACTGACAACTCTTCATTAACTCTGACCAGCATTTCACTGCAGCTGAATCCTCATCTATCTGGAGGGGATACATGAGGAACCAGTCTTGTTTCAAGTTCTGCCGTGGGATATTTATGTCCTCAGGTGCTGCCACTGCAATTAGTCAACCCCATGTTTGGTATTTCTTATTTCCAAGGTTCAGGACTTAGCGCTTGATAGCTGATAGATTGTTTGACATAGGGTACTACTGCAAGCAGTGTTAGTGCCAAGGATAAAATAATAGACTGTCAGTGCATTTTATTTTCTTTCCTATACCTGATGCTTTATTCTTTTTCTGCTTCTTCAATCTGTCTCTAATGGACCCTGGTGAACTTAGAAACCAGCAGTTAAAAATAGGAGCTTTCAAGGACAAAGAAGAGAAATGACTCTAGGTTGGTAAATATTATCAGTCCTAAAGAAATAGGAATAAAGTGCTTGATATAGAACATGTACATAGAATTTGTGATTTCTAAGTTTGCATCATGATGACTTCCTAGATGACCTCTCCTAGATGGGGAAAAAAAATGCTTTCTGTATGAAATACAAGGAACAATTTACTCTTTCCTGCTCTTGCATATTCTACAAGAATCACACACACACACACACACACACACACACAAACCTGCCATAAATTTTAATAGCACTTTTTTTGAGGTAAAATCCATGTACAGTGAAATGTATGTATCTTAACTATTTCAGTGAGTGTTGATAAACATCTATAGCCATGTAACCTATAGCCCTATCAAGATGCGCAACATTTTCATCGACTGAAAGTATCCCCCTTTCTAATAAATCTGATTTCTAGGGCCATAGATAACATTTTTCTGTTCTTGAACTTTTTATAAGGGGAATCATCATACAGTTATTTGTATCTAACTTTGCTCAATATAATGTTTTTGAAATTCATTTATGCTCTTTTACATATCTGTATTTTGTTTTATTGTTGAATAGTATTTTATTTAAGTATAAAATAGGTTCATTTTTCTAAATCTGTTAATGACTTGTGGGTTACTTCTAGGTTTGGTTATTTTGAATAAAGTTGCTTGAACATTCTTGCACAAATCTATTGGCTACATTTTTCTGGGTGAATAACTAAAAGTGTGATTGCTATGTCATAGAGTAAGTGTATGCTTCACTTTGTAGGAAACCATCGATGTTCCAATGTGATTGTATCATTTTACATGCCCATTAGTAGTGTGTGAGGTTTCCAGTTGCTCTATAAATTCTTTACAATAAAATTAGCCACTTGAGTTAGTGCTTTTACTTTCTGACCATTTTAATCTGCATTTCTCAGATAACTAATGAGTCTGGGACACCTCTTATGAACCTTCTCTGACATCAAGTAGGGGAGGAAGCTGGGCACAGATTATAAAACAGATAATACAGGAGGAGAAAAGGGAAAGAGGATTTTGTATTGGGTGTATCAGACAGCTGGAAATTTTGCAGTGAATTTCAAAGAGTTGGGAGACACAAGTTTAGAAATCTATTGACATGTTAAATATGATAGCATTTGGGTCCTGGTAAAAGGACTCAAACCCAGTTTTATAATTCTATAAACTGTCACAAAATGATTGCCTCTAAACTTTCTCCTTTCCTGCTCTGTCTCCATTAGAATGAGAAACCATCTGGTCAGGGGAAGAGAAGGCTTTTGTTGTGTTGAATATATATATGAGTCTTTTTTCTAACTCCAATGTATAAGAGGCTTTGTGTCATTATGACCTCTTAAAGAGAATAAAGGATACAGGCATACCTCATTTTATTGTGTCTTATTTTATTGCACATCACATATACAGTGGGTTTTCTTTTTGTTTGTTTGTTTGTTCTTTTACAAATAGAAGATTCGGAGCAACCTGACATTGTCAGATGATTATTACTAGTTTTTAGCAATAGATTATTTTTAAAAATATGTACATTGTTTTTTAGACATAATGCTTTTGCACACTTCATAGACTATAGTATAGCATAAACCTAATTTTTATATGGACTGGGAAGCCAAAAAATTTGTGTGACTTGCTTTCTTGTGATATTTGCTTTACTGAGGTGGCCTGGCAGAGAATCCACAATATCTCCAAGGTATATCTATATCTGTTTCCAAATAACACATTCTTTCTAAATTAAAGTCTGGGTGTTCGTAATTAGTCCTTCCCAGACCTCAGAATTCCCTGGGAAGAAGACCTACCCAAAAGTATATGATGCTCTTGGTCTGGACTCTTTGAAAAGTCCTAGCCCTGGTCCCTGTCATCTTTCTGCAAACTTAACCCTCTCCCAGAGTTACTCCATCTGGACGTGGGTATCTGAGTGGTTCTCTAACTCTGCATCTTAACAGATCCTGTTTGGTATTTGAGAATCCAAAACAAAATAAAACATAGGCCTCTAGAGATCTTGATTTCCTAGCCATGGGGTCAGATTTGTAGATTTAAAGTCACACACTACAGATAATCCTGAGACAGATGAGCTATAGACATATTTTAGGAAAAATTAGTATTAATAAATAGAAAAGTTGGTTTCCTTTTCATCATTCTTCTTATATTCAAAGTGTGAAAGTGAGTCTGATTGGATTTTGTATCCTGTTATCCTATTCGGACACAATTCCCAGATTAAAATGTCGTCTCCCCTTTAAACCTACAGTTAATAAATTAATACACAGTCCATTCCATCTGTTAATAGTGCTCATCTGAAGCCATTCTACTTGAGCCTTAGAGACCTTTTTGTTTGTTTTTTTTTTAATTTCTCTGGTGCTTGACCTCTCTAAGCCACTAATCTGGGGCCTCAGAAAGAACTCCTTTTTTTAAAAAATGTATGTTATTGTGGTGAGAACACTTAACATGAGATGTACCCTCTTAACGTGTAGTGCAATCATGTTGACTGCAGACACAATGTTATACAGCAGATTTCTAGAACTTGCTCATCATGCAGAACTGAAACTTTATTCCCATTGATTAGCAACTCTGCATTTTTCTGTATCCCTTGCCCCTGGCAACTACTGGTCTGCTCTCTGCTTCCATGAAATTAACTATTTTTGATACTCCATATGAGTGACACATGTTATATTGTCCTTTTGTGACTTGTTTCACTTAGCATAATGTCTTCAGGGTTCACTGATGCTGTATAGCAGCATAGCAGGATTTTCTTATTTTTAAAGGCTGAACTAGGTCAGATCAACTCAGGATAATCTTCCTTAACTCCAGAGTCAACTGCTTTGGGGCCCTACTTATATATTCAGAATTCCTTTAGTCTTGTATTATAAAAAACCTAATAACAGGAGTAAATTCCATACTCATGTGCCATCAACACTGTTCAGTTCAGTCGCTCAGTCGTGTCTGACTCTTTGCAACCCTGTAAACCGCAACACGCCAGGCCTCCCTGTCCATCATCAACTCCCGGAGTCTACCCAAACCCATGTCCATTGAGTTGGTGACGCCATCCAACCATCTCATCCTCTGTCATCTCCTTCTCCTTCTGCCCTCAGTCTTTCCCAGCATCAGGGTCTTTTCAAATGAGCCAGCTCTTTGCATCAGGTGGCCAAAGTATTGGAGTTTCAGCTTCAACATCAGTCCTTCCAAAGAACACCCAGGACTGATCTCCTTTAGGATGGACTGGTTGGATCTCCTTGCAGTCCAAGGGACTCTCAAGAGTCTTCTCCAACACCACAGTTCAAAAGCATCAATTCTTTGACACTCAGCTTTCTTTATAGTCCAAATCTCACATCCATACATGACTACTAGAAAAACCATAGCCTTGACTAGATGGACCTTTGTTGGCAAATTAATGTCTCTGCTTTCTAATGTGCTATCTAGGTTGGTCATCACCTTCCTTTTAAGGAGTAAGTGTCTTTTAATTTCATGGCTGCAGTCACCATCTGCAGTGATTTTGCAGCCCCAAAAAATAAAGTCTGACACTGTTGCCACTGTTTCCCCATCTATTTGCCATGAAGTGATGGAACCATATGCCATGATCTTAGTTTTCTGAATGCTGAGCTTTAAGCCAACTTTTTCACTCTCCTCTTTTACTTTCATCAAGAGGCTCTTTAGCTCCTCTTCACTTTCTGCCATAATGGTGGTGTCATCTGCATATCTGAGGTTATTGATATTTCTCCCAGTGATCTTGATTCCAGCTTGTTCATCCAGCCCAGTGTTTCTCATGATGTACTCTGCATATAATTTAAATAAGCAAGGTGACAATATACAGCCTTGATGTACTCCTTTCCCGATTTGGAGCCAGTCTGTTGTTCCATGTCGTTTTAACTGTTGCTTCCTGACCTGCATACAGGTTTCTCAAGAGGCAAATCAGGTGATCTGGTATTCCCATCTCTTTCAGAATTTTCCACAGTTGATTGTGATCCACAAAGTCAAAGGCTTTGACATAGTCAATAAAGTAGAGATAGATGATTTTTGGAACACTGTAAAGGACAGGAGTATGCAGTTGTTACATCAAGAGGCAGGGATATTGGGGTCCATCCTAGAATTCTGCCTAGAACACCTCCTCTTAGTGGCTGCTTGGTGATATTTCTTTAACATATAGAACTTGCTGATGGTTGCTGGGTGATGCACACTCCACCAACAGGTAACTCAGTTGACTTGCATCCTATAGCACGTGTGTGCATGCTCAATTCTGTGTAACCTTAGGGACTGTAGCTCACCAGGCTTCTGTATCCATAGGATTCTCCAGGACATAATACTGGAGTGGGTTGCCAATTACTCCTCCAGGGGAATCTACCTGACCTAGGGATCAAACCCATGTCTCTATGTCTTCTGCACTGGCAGGAGAATTCTTTACCAATAGTGCCACCAGGGAAGTCATCCTGTAGTGGAGACAGAGTTTGTGAAGTGAAGCGATAGTCACTCAGTCGTGTCCAACTCTTTGTGACCCCATGGACTGTAGCCCACCAGGCTCCTCTATCGATGGAATTCTCTAGGCAAGAATACTGGAGTTGGTCGCTGTTTCCTTCTCCAGTAATTAGAGTATATTTCTCAACAAATAAAAACATGACTTGAATCTACCTTTTCATTTTGAAGAAGCATCACTTGCTTTTATTACCTCCCATGTAAACCATACAATCTACAAATAACTTACTTTAAAAAGCAACAGAAATTTAATGCTAGAAATATGAGGAGATATTTCTTGTTTCTTGTTAGCATTTGCAGGAAACTATTTTATAGAACCAAATCCTACTGTGATTTTTATTTGACTCCAGGTCCTTCAATCCCACACCTTCTCCTCATTTAAAAGATGTTCTCCTTTAGGATAGAAATCAGAAAATACCCCTAATTATGAATGCCTATTGAAGTGTTTAAGGAAAACTAATTTCTTACATTGTTTGCCTAGGAGAAAATATTTTTGTATGTATATTTTTAAATTCCTGTTGAGTTCCTTAAGTAACTTAATAATCACTTTCAAAATATTTAAGCACTTTATAAATGCATATTACATAAGTAGCTATAGAGACATGAAAATTTCAAAGTGGAAGGGAGAAGGAAACAGTAAGAATAATCCAGAAAGAAATAGATCTTTTATAATTTGTTCTTAATTAATGTATTTAATTAAAATGTTTGGGAGAGAATGGATACATGTATATGCATGGCTGAGTCCCTTTGCTGTCTATCTGAAACTATCACAACCTTGTTAATCAGCTGTACTCCAATAAAAATATAAAGTCAGAAAAAATATAAATTATTTCTCTCAAATTTTACCTTTCTATTAAATAGTTGAGTAATGAAAATCCTGATATTTGTAAGAACTTTGAGTAGTACTAATTTCTTGGTTTTATAGGCTTTACACTTGGCTGTGCCCAGCAGCAACTCTTACCTTCACTTTTCATGTGATTCACATTGTAAGGCAAATCTTCAGTTTAGGAGGAGGCAACAAAGATCAGCAACAAGCATGTAAAATAAGTAACCCTTGTAAAGTTTTTAAAGTCTTATATATAACACTTTAACAGGTTTAGGGAAGGATATAAAGGTACCCCCGATAGTATCCACTCTTTTGTCTCTTGGCCAGGGCAGCTCACATCACTTCTGTAACACAAGATAGTTGTAGAGATTCATTAGCCTGTAGCATGTGTGTGTAAGGGTGAGGGGGAATCATTAAATATATAACCCGATAACCACTATTAGAATGTGTGCTGCAGTGTTGGCTGGTGTCTTCTACTAACAAAAACTGCTGCTGCTGCTAAGTCGCTTCAGTCGTGTCCCACTCTGTGCTACCCCAGAGACGGCAGCCCACCAGGTTCCCCCATCCCTGGGATTCTCCAGGCAAGAACACTGGAGTGGGTTGCCATTTTCTTCTCCAAATGCGTGAAAGTGAAGTCTCTCAGTAGTGTCCAACTCCCAGCAACCCCATGGACTGCAGCCTACCAGGCTCCTCCATCCATGGGATTTTCCAGGCAAGAGTACTGGAGTGGAGTGCCATCGCCTTCTCCAACTAACAGAAAAGGCCATTTTATTTAGCATCTTTTTCTGGAATAAAAATAAAAGAAGGAAAGTTGGGACACTAAAGGAAAAGAAATAAGGTTTACTTTTTCTCTTTACTAATTGATGGGTATTTAGTGGCATTCAATAGGCAAGAAGAACCAAAGGCCCAGGTCAGGCTGAAATGGGTAGGGATAAGTGTGGGTCTTGAGACTGGAAACTGGACATACAAACCAAAGACCCAGAGAGTGCTCAGAGTCAGGGCCTGAGTAGGGTGGGGCTTCCAGGAGTCCCAAAGGGCCTGCGCAGAATAACGCCCCTGGCTGCTCTAGATAGAAATGGTGAAGCAGGGTGCATGGAGCATCCGATTACTGCCTGCAGAATTTCTTCTTGATTTAGTCATAGTAGATACAGTCTAGCAGATGTAGTTCATGCTTTCATTAGTGTTTATGAGGAATGCTGAATGGATGGTTGGGGAAAAGTTTGATTTTCTTTAAAAATATTATTTGGCTACTCTGGGTCTTAGTATTGTAGCACATTGGATCTTCACTGTTGCATGCCAACTCTTCGGTGCATCATGCAAGATCTAGTTCCTCAACTAGGGACTGAATTGGGCCCCCTGCATTGGGAGCTCAGAGTCGCAGCCACTGGACCACCAGGAAAGTCCCAAATTTTATTTTCTTAATTTGCATAGGCTAAGAGCTTCCCTGGTGGCTCAGAGGTTAAAGCATCTGCCTCCATCGTGGGAGACCCGGGTTCGATCCCTGGGTTGGGAAGATCCCTTGGAGAAGGAAATGGCAATCCACTCCAGTATTCTTGCCTGGAGAATCCCATGGACAGAGAAGCCTAGTAGGTTACAGTCCATGGGGTCGCAAAGAGTCAGACACGACTGAGCGACTTCACCTCACCTCACCTCAAGAGACATGTCTGTTTTCTTTGTAACTAATGCCACTATGATACACTCATCTTGTAGTGCTTTTTACTTCTTTACAACCAGTTACTGTTTTAGTAACAAATTAAAACCCTGAAATTGGGGATCTTTGGGATCTTTAATTATTAAAGAGGCTTAATTATAAAACATACTCATTGTAATAGCTTTAACATAAAAGGGTTTCTTGTAGAAATTATAGATAGTGATGCAATACGTGACTAAGCAATTTCCGAAGTTCCTGTCCTATCTCATTACTGCCAAATATGGTAGCTCAGCCTGGAACAATTCCACTAGAAAGGAAGAAACAAATAGTCCTTTGATCAGATATCTATTGAACCCCTACTTAGTGTACTGTTGGAGGAGCTGAGCATAAAAAGATGAAAGAAAATAGGGTTTTTGCCATCAAAGTGTTTATAGTCTCATGCTATACCCTGTGTGCTCTTACCTCATAAAATTAAAAAGAAATTTTTATTATATATTCTTAGGAAGTTATTTGTTTAAAACATAACTATGAGCATAAAGAGACAGAGTATGATATATAATCTCTATAGAAAGCTTCCATATTCCAGCCTCTGGCCTAGGTAAAGTTTAAACTCTTTTAGTTTGGCCACACTGCATGACATGGGAAATCCTAGTTCCCTGACCGGGTATTGAACCTGGGCCTCTGGGCTTCCCAGGTGGCACTGGTGGTAAAGAACCTGCCTGCCAATTCAGAAGATATAAGAGATGCAGTTTTGATCCCTGGGTCAGGTAGCTCCCCAGGAGGAGGGCATGGCAACCCAGTCCAGTATTCTTGCCTGGAGAATCCTGTGGACAGAGGAGCCTGGTGGGCTATAGTCCATGATGTTGCAGAGAGTCAGACACAACTGAAGCAACTTAAGATGCGTGCACACAGCAGTGAAAGCACTGAGTCCTAACACAGACTGCCAGTGTATATTTTGATGGGTTTTGTAGTTAATAGAATGACAAAATCTCAGGTGTACAAAAGGAGGCATTTATTTAGCTCATACATCTGAAGAACAGCTGGAGTTGGTTGATCTAGGCTTGTGCACCTGGGGGGCTGCGTCACATGTCTCATCTTTTTCCTGGGACCAGGGGCTACCCTAGTTATGTTCCTTCCATGGTGATTGCAAAGTACAAGAACACTGATGGGCATACCATCATCTTTACCTATTTCTATTTACCAAAGCAGGTTGTAGGACCCAAATCACCAGGTAGAGAAGTAACTTGCTCTTTTAGTGGGAGAAACTGAAAGTCATCACATGGCAAAGGGCATGAAGATGGGGAGAACTGAAGAATTAGGACCAGGAATACAGTCTACTATAGGTATTAACCTTAATCTCGGCAACAGCTTCATGAAGTGGATACTCTTCAACTTCCTTAAATTTAAGAGTAGTGTATTGGAGAACACCTGAACCTAGAAGGTACCTAGTCCACTGCTGGCTCTGTCCTTAACTAGCTACATGGCTTTTAGCACTTACTTAACCCGCTCCAGTACTCTTGCCTGGAAAATCCCATGGACAGAGGAGCCTGGTGGGCTGCAGTCCATGGGGTCACTAAGAGTCGGACACGACTGAGCGACTTCACTTTCACTTTTTACTTTCATGCATTAGAGAAGGAAATGGCAACCCACTCCAGTGTTCTTGCCTGGAGAATCCCAGGGACGGGGGAGTCTGATGGGCTACCATCTACGGGCTCGCACAGAGTAGGACACGACTGAAGCGACTTAGCAGCAGCAGCAACCCATTTGTGCTTCAGTTCCCTCTTATATAAAATGGGGAAGATAATTTTATTTACCCTATAGGGTATCATTAAGAATAAATGAGTTTGTGTGCAAGACATTGAGAATAGTGTTAGGTATATAACATGTAATAGTACTGATAGCTAACATTGCTGGAAAGTCTAACTAGAGTCACAAAAGCATGTAACTCAGTGTCAACAATAAGAATAATGCACAGGACAACTGATATCTGACATCATATCTACTCCTATTCTTGATCTTAAAATTTCCGGCTCGGTTCTCCACCTGTTACTTAAAACTAACATTTTTTCCTTTATAGATATGGTTACATTTAACAATAAACAAAAACACGGCTGTTAATAAAGCTATACATTAATAATAGTTACTGACAAATTTCCATTTGTCATCAGTTTTTAAGACATGTCATTTGGTTCTTATGAAAAGCTCTATTTGCAGGAAATATACTCTCCATCCAAATGTCAGATTATTTTTTTCTTTGTCTAACTCAAATGTACCCAATATTCATAAATAAGTACCTTGGAATTTTCAAAGTTGCAGAAAAAGTATTAGGATTTAATGTTTTAGAATTCTGCATGCAGGGTTTTATATTTGAGGAGAAGCTATTTGTTCTTTGTGACTAAGTATAAAAGAGGATATTTATTCAATCACATATTATTATTTGTAGACCTTCTACTCTCAGAAAAAACATGTTGTAAGCACAGGAAACACAGATGATTTCAAAAAGAACAGAAGAACAATGTTTTGATTTCCCCATTTCTAATGATGATTTTTAAAAAGTAAACTATTATAATACAGTGTGATAGGTTCCAATAATTATCTACACAGTGTTCTGGTCACTGTATCTAAATGACAGGGAGGGAATTTGGCAAAGCTTAGGAATAAAGCAAGCAGAAAAGGAGTATGCGGAGTGGAAACGACAGGGACTTACTGGTTGGAGAGAACAGCAGAGGGCAAATTTAGGGACTGTGGCAATAAAATCACTGGATGCGCAGAGTATTGTGTTGTTGAAATGGGAGAAGAGTTGACTCTGCAAAGAGAGGCATGGATCAGATCTTTAAGGACCTTGGATATCATCCTGAGAATTGTGGACGTCATTCAAAAATGTTGGGCGACAGTTGAAGATTATTTTTTAACGCAATCTCATGTACATGTTCTCATGATGCTTTTAAGAGTTGTGGTAAATGGATTGGCAAAGAAAGCAAGACTAATTAGGAGGCTATTCCCTCCAGATAAGTAACAACTAACTAAGTCAGACCTAAGACACTGAGAATAAGAATGGAGAGAAGAAGAACTCCAGAGATATTGAGGATCTGGGCAGAGAGGACCAAAACAGCTCCATTTGTTGCTGTTCAGTCACTAAGTCATATCCAACTCTTTGTGACTCCATGGACTGCAACATACAAGGCTTCCCTGTCCTTCACTGTTTCCTGGAGTTTTCTCAAACTAGTCCATTGAATCAGTGATGCCATCGAACTATCTCATCCTCTGTCAACCCTTCTTCTCCTTTCCCATCATCAGGATCTTTTCTAATGAGTTGGCTCTTCCCATCAAGTTGTATTAAACAAGAGGGTAACGATGTGTCACTTGAAGCCTCTGACTGTAATCTCTATATCCACAGAAAACAGTTCAGGTATTTAGCAGTTGCTACCATAAACCACCACCAACAAAAAAACCACAAACCAAGGGTAGATACATAGGCAGTTTGAATTGATTGCATAAAAATCCAGATCAATCAGGTGATAAAGCTGGCCCAAGGTAAAGTGCTTTTACTTAATCAAATCTGGTCCTTTGGAATTTTTGTATTTAAAGGTAACCACATAAACCCATTGTGCAAATGAGAATAGTGAGGTCAAGAGACACTAAGGAGTTGTCAATGATCAAAACTACTACTAAAATCCAAGTAGTTTAACTTAGTTTGTAGTACTTTCTGTAATACCATACTACTACTGTTATTTTATTTGCAAATTATTCTTGCTTGGATTAAATTGTTTTTCTTGTAATCCGTGAATGAGTCTTTAATGACCTGTTTTTATTTAGTTTCAACATCTTATCCCTGCTCATTTTTTTTTTCATTTTGTGTTTTTAGTTCCACTTGATGATTTTCCTTTAACAGAATAAAATTTTAGTTTTACCTAGTATTGCAAAAGAAATGGAGAGGAATAAAACTTTTTAAAAGAATAATTTTAGCCTCAAATGCATTCCACAGCAATTTGATATTGGAGCACTTTTAAATAAATTATAGTTAATTAAGCATGCAAATACACTAACTACTTTAAGTACCCAATTAGCTACCTTAACTGAAATAACTGTTCTGAATAGCACATTTTTAAAGGCATTTCCCAAGGTGTTATATAAATCTTTGTCTCTGGTGTGAAAAATGTAATTACTCTTGGAAGAAAGGATATAGTAGCAGTTGATTGTTCAGGAATACAAATGTTGTAGCATGAATTACTAGCCTCTCTAGACCCCAGTGTCTTCATCTATTAAATAAAGTGCCTGACCTAGAAATTTACAAAGGATCGCCACTTCTCTAAAAGTCTTGCAATCATTCATCTCTGAACTGTGATCTATAACTCATTTTGTCCACAGGATACTATACATTTCTCCCAAGTCTGAATAGTTTTTAAAATCAACATCTGCTCCCATGCCCCCATTCTAGCCTTATTGCATCTCATTATTTTCTGTGTTCATTATTGTAGGGGAAAAAAAAAAAAAATTCCTCAAAATCTGACCTGAAGACATATCCTCAAGGGCCTGCATGGCCAATCTCTCTCTTTCTGTTTTTATTTAAATAACCTTTTAATAAAAGCTTTCTGGGATCAGTAGGTTGACTCCTCATGACTGGGTACTACTGCTTGATTTCTGGGCCTGTGCTACATTTTTAAAGTCATAACAAAAGAAGAATGAACACACTGTCCCTGTATCCTCAGAGCTTCCATTCTTTTCATCTTACCTTTAAATGTTCAACATGCTCTTTTTTTTAACCTTGATAACAACCTAAAGTTAACCATTTTTCTTCTCCTCCTCCAAAACAATGTGTCTGTGTATGTATATATATATATATATATATATATATATATATATGTATATATATATATATGTATATATATATAAAAGTTTAAATGTAATCTGTGCTCTTTTTTTTTTGGTGCTCTTTTTCTAACTTCTTATAATGTAGCATTTTAGTTCCATTTGTTTTTAAAAATCAGCTTCTGGCTTATACTTTATGTAAAATATGCACATGTTAAAAGTACATGAGTTTTGATCATTGTATACATATTTCCATTTGGCTTTCCAAATTAGTCACTATTGTCAGGTCAAATCATATTTAACTACCAATAGTGCTCAACCTAATTTTTAAATATACTTGAATGCAGATATATGTGCAATTCTTTCAGCTCCTTTGCTCCTTATTGCTTTTTCCATTTTGTGTTCTACCTTACATTTCCAAAAACACAATGTTTAGTCTCCTGCATATACAACTCTAGCTTTGAAAGGTGTCTTTCAGCACATTTCAAGCTGCTTTAGATCTCCTACAGCTTCATGTAATCATATTGTTGGGAGTTTATTTTTATCTGTTCTGCTTGGGCTCTATTGCACTTCTTGGAGGAGAGAGATTTTCTATCAACTTTGGGAAATTCTTGTTACTTCAGGTGATATTCTCTGTTTTCTCTATTTCCACCTTCTACATCTCCTTTTTGGCTAATATTCAGTCTTATTATTTTATCCTTTGTGTCTTTTAATCTTTATTTCAACTTATAAGGTCTTTATTTCTCTATGCTGCATTCTGGGTAGTAATCTCACTTATATATTGATATTTATTTTGTTATATCTGACATTCAACTTGTTCATGGAGATTTTAATCAGTCTATCTATGTTTCTCTTTTTTATGTCTTCTGTTTTTTATGTCTTATTTTATTCTTATATCTTTGCCTTCTCATATCTCTTTATTTTACACCTGCTTCCTTTGTGTCTATTAGTTTCCTAGGGCTCTTGTAGTGAAGTACCACAGACAACACAAATTTGTTGTCAGCAGTCTGGAGGCTAGAAGTCCAAAACCAATGTGTCAGCAGGATTGATTTCTTCTGAGGGCTTCGAGGGGAGGATCTGTCCCAGGTCTCTCTCCCAGCTGCTCATGGTTTGCTGGCAAGTTCTTGCATTTCTTGGCTCATAGAAGCATCACCTGGATTTCTGCATTCATGTTCATATGGTCTTATCCCTATGTGTATGTCTCTTTGTCCAGAATTTGCCCTTTTGTAAGGAAATGGGTCCTAATGTATTAGGTTCCCACCCTTTCCAGGAAGGCCTTTTCTTTTTCTTTTCTTTCTTCCTTTCTTTTTTTTTGTTTATTAGGTAGAAAGGCAGCTTTTATTTTAAACTTTTAATTTTGTATTGGAATATAGCCAGTTAACAAACAATGTTGTGACAGTTTCAGGTGAACAGCAAAGGGCCTCAGCTATACATACAGATGTATCCATTCTCCCCCAAACTCCCTTTGCCTTCAGGCCACCACACAGCGTTGAGGAGGCTTCCATGTGCTATACAATAGGTCCTTGTCAGCTATTCTATTTTAAATTAAGCAGTGTATACATGTCCATCCTAAACTCCCCAACTATCCCTTCCTACCAACCCTCCCTCCAAAACCATAAGTTCAATCTCCAAGTCTGTGATTCTCTTTTTGTTTTGTAAGTAAGTTCATATGTATAATTTATTTTTAGATTCCACATATAAGAGATGTCATATGATATTTTTCCTTCTCTGCCTGCCTGACTTCTCAGTATGACAATCTCTAGGTCCATAGGAAGGACTCATCTTAATTCGTTACACCTGAAATGACTATTCCCAAATAAGGTCATGTTCAGAGGTACTGGGAGTTAGGACTTCAGTGTATGAATATTAGTGGTAGGGGGTGGAGGGAACAAAGTTCTACTCATCACAGGCACGTTAAAATTATGAATCTAAAATTTGAGATCCTGGAGTGTTAATTGTCTGGTTTTCATGTCTGCTGATTGCTTCCCTTGGGTTTTGAAATTTTTGAATGTGAACTTGAATTTCCAGTGAGGGAAAACTGATTTTTCTCTCTGGAGAGATGACAAGGTCTGGGTGGCTGAAGGGTCCTTAACAGCGATTTTACACGTACTTCTGCTACAGGCTTCCCTGATGGCTCAGACGGTAAAGCGTCTGTATACAATGCAGGAGACTCGGGTTCAATCCCTGGGTCGGGAAGATCCCCTGGAGAAGGAAATGGCAATCCACTCCAGTACTATTGCCTGGAAAATCCCATGGACAGAGGAGCCTGGTAGGCTACAGTCCATGGGGCCGCAAAGAGTTGGACATGACTGAGTGACTTCACTTCACTTCTGCTGCAGGCCAACTTAGGACAGTACCACTTCAAGTCTGTTGTGTTGTCACTGCTATTAATTTCTGGCCCTGATTTTTCTGCACCATATCTCATATAAATTTGTGCTCCAAGCCACTGAGGAAAAGCTAGGGTTGAAAATTCTTTCTGAAGACATTTTTCATCGAGCGCCAGGGTAGAGATCAACTTTCTTGACTTTGCCATGGGCTACAGAGCCCAGATTATTTTAAGTGTATTAGTTACACAGTTATGTCCGACTTCTAGTGACCCCATGAACTGTGGCCCACCAGGCTTCTCTGTCCTTTGAATTTTCCAGGCAAGGATACTAGAGTGGGTTTGCCATTCCCTTCTTCAGGGGATCTACCCAACCCTGGGATTGAATCTGGGTTTCTGGTGAATTCTTTACCTTCTGAACCACCAGCGAAATCCCTCCTTATCTACAATTGCAGCCTTCAGAGGAACCAGGAATTATTCAAGATTTTCAGGCCCATGACCCCTCCTCAAGTGCCCAAGGTCTCATAATATGTCTCATAATGGTGGAAAATGACCCACCTCCAGCCATTCCTAAGACTCCAGGGCTGCCAGTCTGGCTCTCAACCTTTCTTTCCTCTCTGCCCATCTGAGGATTTTCCTCTTTCTCATTCTCTTTAAACATCTCAGACATCAAATATAGGTTATATGTTGCCCCACATTCATTCATGCCAGTGGAGGAGTGATCTCTTCTGGGGCCTTTCCTCATCAGCTGGAAGCAGCAGTTCTAATCCCCTCTTATTGAAGAGTTAAAAATAAAAGTCCAGAAAGATTAAAGTACCTTAGATAGAGTCACACATTATTTAGAATTCTAATCTTTTAACTTCCTGTTGGGTGAACTTCACCTTCTCTCTCTGATTTTTCTTTCTTACCATTATCACCTCATTCAACAAAGCAATTTACAGACCTTTTCTTATAGTTTGATATAATTTTGCCCAGATTCTAGACTCCCTCCAAAGTCTTCTGAATCCCAGGAACCGCAGTAGTAAGTGGTTTAAACATAGAGATGTTGAATAATTTTAATGTCATTAGTGATTATTATAGGAAAAAAATCTTCTCTTTTCTTAAGACTGACCAAATACTGAGTGACATTGTGATCTAATTCTCCTTGAAGTCTTCTAGACCTTTAATAGTAAATAATCCTATGCTGTTTTAAGATATAAAATTGACATTTCTTTAACTCCATATGAATGTTACTTGAGTCTAAGGCAGATTTAAGTGATTCCTTAATTGGAACTTCATTGAATTATCTTTGGGGACATCACTATAGATTCAGCCACAGGGCTGATTTCTACCATGAATCTAGCAAGAATGGGATTCTATAGGGAAAACCTGCTAGAGACAAGTATGACTAAGGATGGGTTTATTGGAGTTTGTGTCTTATTCTCCATGTGGAATAATGCATGTTTAATTCCCATTTTCTGTTAGGCCAGACTGACTCGATATATCAAGGCCCCTGTCAGTCTCTCAGATACACTTCACACAAAGGACTCTTGACTCAAATTCATGGATTCCCTTGTGATGGTCAATTACAGATTAGAATTAATGTATACAGTTAGTTTCAGGCACTTTATAACATATCATTTCCTTTATTTTTTTAGATTATCTTCAAAAAATAGGATTTTAGTTTTCTTTTTAGGCTGAACCTAAACATAATTCTGCATGTGAACAAGGAAGGATTTAAGGGAAGGGGCAAACAGAATGACAGGGACCCAGACCCTTCATTAGGCAGACTAAGAATATCTACCACAACATGAAATCTCACCAGAGTTTATAATGAATAAGTTAGGGATCAAAGAGTACCTGGAAGATTCCCTTGGTTATTTTTTGACTGTCAAGAGCTCTGTGTGTGTGGTGGCAGGGAGTAGGGGGGGAGTGGTCTCACACATGTGGCTTTAGTCCCTTTCACTGGCAAGCACCTTAATTTATATCCTTCTTGGATGTGAAAAGAATCTTGCTGTGACATCTTAATATCAAGAAAAGCTAGCAATAATTCAGATGATCAACTGTGGTAAATTATGTTCCCAATGTTTCATCATTGGTAGAAAGGAAGTTTTTCATTGAAAAAGGAAAACTGATCATTTCACTTTCTTGCAAATTTTGCTATATCTTTCTTACAAACTTACTGGAAAAACAGAAGTAACAGTTATTAAGATAAACTGCTTTCCATTAAGCTGTGAGGCAATCAAAACCATAGGAGAGTGTTTATTCCCTACATCTCAGTATATTCATAAAACACCATTGCTTTGTTTATACTTCAGTTCAGTTCAGTCACTCAATTGTGTCCGACTCTTTGCAACCCCGTGAACTGCAGCATGCCAGGCCTCCCTGTCCATCACCAAGTCCCGGAGTCCACCCAAACCCATGTCCACCGAGTTGGTGATGCCATCCAACCATCTCATCCTCTGTAACATATGTATAAAATTTTATCATTGCTCAGGTTTGTTTGCTGCCATTTTGAAGAGAAAAAAAGATGGATACAAGATCCTATGAAAGACCATATCTTGGTTAGCTAAAAGACCTAGGAAGCCTCTTAGGATAGGTTCTTTCACGAAGGAGTCAAAAGACTGTCAATGATTAAAAAAGAATAGAGACATTCATGAGTATGCACTGATTGCAAAAAAGACTCCTAGTAACTCTTCGTAAAGTAATGAATGGAGACCTCTTATGTGGTGTGAAAGTGTTCTTCCTGCTTATAGTACTTTAAAACTTCAGCCATCTGGAATAATCCCAAGGAATATTTACCACTAGGTTCTACATTATATTCAGAACTCATTGTTTTAATGGATATCTTCCTATTATTAAACTTTATTTCACTATTGAGTATTTGGCATTTTGCCTTTCCTAAATTAAGGAGTCTTATCCAAATGCAAAGGAAATAAAAAAGCTTGCTCATCAGAACAGAGAAAGAGAAATGCTGTTAACTCACTTTGCATTATGGTTCCTATTTTTTCCATCAAATCACCTTATGTTTCCAAATAGTGTATCTAAAAGATATTTTCTAAGGTATGTACATATATAAATATATCTTTGCTTTTTTATCCTGGTATTGTTTTCCGGTAAGAGCTAAACAATGGGAACACTTCCAGATAACCACTAACTGGATTGACAGTAGGGTGAGTGAGATGGTGGAGTCAGGGCTGACTACGTAATTCCAGCTGGGCCAGATGAGGAAAATGGTGGAGCTGTTCACAAACAGAAGTTAGTGGAATAAGTGCAGGTTTTAAGAAAGAGTTATGGCTTCTTTAGTGACTCAGATGGTAAAGAATCTGCCTACCATGCAGGAGACCCAGGTTTGATCCCTGGGTTGGGAAGATCTCCTGGAGAAGGGAAGAGCTACCTATTCCAGTATTCTTGCCTGGAGAATCCCATGGACAGAGGGGCCTGGCTGGTTACAGTTCATGGGGTCACAGGAGTCTGACACGACTGAGCGACTAACTCTATAGTGAATTGTTCTACAGTGAATTGTAGAGTTTGATGTGTCTAGGCCATATTTAAGTAGATATAGTCTATAACTGTTGGATTCAGAGATCTGGAGCTAAACATTTTGATGGGCTACAGATATAGTTCTGGGAGTCTTCAGAATATTCTGTCTGCCCCAAATATTCAACTGATGTGTTTTGAGAACAAGCAACATGGTTTTGGATAAAATATGCTGCTTTTCATAATTGTTCAGTAGATACAATTAGATATATTGAAATAAGTATTTTATATAAATCCTTGTTATAATCCTATGGGATTGGTATTTCCTAATGCTTAATTAGGCTACCCACTCCAGTCAGTATTCCTGGTCTTCCCTTGTGGCTCAGCTGGTAAAGAATCTGCCTGCAATGTGGGAGACCTGGGTTTGATCCTTGGGTTGGGAAGATCCCCTGGAGAAGGGAAAGGCTATCCACTCCAGTATTCTGGCCTGGAGAAATCCAGGGATTAAGTTCATGGGGTTGCAAAGAGTCGGACATGACATCACTTCACTTCATTTCAAGGCTTAATTAAGTAACTTGTCCAGTGTCACACTGCTTTTAAGTGAATGCTAGAGCAAGAACTTGAACCTGTCAGACTGCAAGCCTGTGTCATGGGGTCCTATGAGCTTTGATTTACATCTCCAGGTAGTATGAATTATTTCTACTAGGCAGCTTGATATCTATATTTGATGGAATTGGTCATTCAACGAGTGTTAATATATCAGTAAATAAGGGGCAAAATTTCATGCAAAAATATATAGTTCTTCATTCTTTCCAGCTCCCCCACCCCCGCAAAAAAGAAAAAGAAAAATGTAGAGTTTAGGAGAAATTAAATAAAATAAATTTAAAATTAAATTTAAATCTAAAATAAAATAAAATTAAATTAATTTAAAAAGATTAATGTCTGTAAGTTTAAATGTGATGAACATCCACTGTACAGAATGGTTGACAAAAAGGTGCCATTAATATTTTTATAGAACTCTGTTACAAAATGTTCTAATATATCACTTATGATCCTCAAAACAGGCCAGTGAAACAGATATTCTTATTTAATAGTTTAAGAGACTGAGGCGCTTAGGCACATTAGGCATCTCCTTTTTGCATATTAATACAATCCTGGCATTAAAAGTATAATGCTCTTATATTGATATGTTGGAAAGGCTTATCAAAGAAACAATACCCAGTCAAATTGTTATGTAAGTTTTAATCTCCTAAAATATCCCAGGTGATCAATTTTTCTTTTCCTTATAAGAATGATGATTTTCTTCTCACAGAGACTGAAAACTTAATTAAACTTTAGTTGTTGTTTAGCCAAATGGCAGCACAATTTCATTGATTAGAAATGATGAATCATATTCATAACTTACCAGCATTAGGAAATGAAAATATATTGTGCAATACTTTAAGTAACTTTTATGAAGGGGAAGCAATACTTCAAAGGAGGTTACAAAAAGAAAAATTAAGTGTAACATTTGTTTGACCACTGAAAAAAAGTTCTAACAAGTCAGTGTCATCCTAATAACCCATTTACACATGGCTGTTAGTAATGAGACAGCTTGGCCAAATGGCCCATTAATCCATACAAATAGTTTTGAACTCTTGGTCTGAATTTACCACAGTAGGTTTACATAAAGTGCCACCAAGAACCAGGTAACCTAAAGAGTCACATAGGAGTATCTTTAAATTCCACGTTTATATTTAGGCAAGGCAATGCTCTAGTAAAAGAGGCATTGCACTGTTTGGAAAAATATTTTAAACATTATATAAGAGAAATTAAAGGAATATTTCTGATATGCTTTACATACTTAATTCAGAATTATTTATAGAGATTATGCTGCTGCTGCTAAGTCGCTTCGGTCGTGTCTGACTCTGTGTGACCCCATAGATGGCAGCCCACCAGGCTCGCCTGTCCCTGGGATTCTCCAGGCAAGAACACTGGAGTGGGTTGCCATTTCCTTCTCCAATGCATGAAAGTGAAAAGTGAAAGTGAAGTTGCTCAGTTATGTCTGACTTAGTGACCCCATGGACTGCAGCCTTCCAGGCTCCTCAATCCATGGGATTTTCCAGGCAAGAAAACTGGAGTGGGATGCCATTACCTTCTCCTACAGAGATTATAAATGATGCTAAGTTGCAAAAAGCTACAGCTGAACTATATTCAGTAGAATTCTGCAGGGGTTCTGGCTTACAACAACAAAATGACTAGGAAAAAAAAAAATCACAGTGTCTTTTTCCATCAAAGTGAGAACAACCTAAAAGATAAGCACTTTAAAAATGGTTTCCCTTTGACTTACTAATTGTATTGGAAAGGAGCATGACAGGAAATGGCAGAATGAGAGTTCAAGGTTATTTGGGGCTTTATAGAGAGAGACATCAGTGCTTCGGAATAAAAGTGCCAGTCCTTTAAACTGTGACCAGAGTAACTTGATTCACTGAGGAGGGGTCTCCTTGAGATGAAAGAAATGCTGAAAAATATTAGAATTGAGATTTTAAAAAGATCAAAGAATTGCTTTATGAATAAAAAGGCTAAAATAAAATCAGGGGTGAGGCCCATTGCCCATTTGCTTCAGAATCCTTAGACCCCAAAGATCTAGTTCAGTTGAACTGACTCTTCATTGATTGTCTAGTATACAATACTAGGGGTTCTGATACAAGCGTAGCAACCAGATAGGTCAGGATCAGTCCATGTCCTCAAGGATTTTACATTCTAGTTTAATAAGAGCAGAGCAGAAGGACAATAATACAAAGCACAAAATGAGACATTTCTCAAGGGTTGTAAGTATAATATTGCACAGAGTTAGAGGATGGAGAGATTCCACTTAACCTGCAAAACAAAGCAGGGTTTCATGAAGAGAAGGGGCCTTTGAAGTTGGTCTTGAAAATGGGTAGAAGCTGAAATGGAGAGTTATACTGGAGAGAATCTAAACAAAGCTTATAGGTTGCAATGAATTGAAAGGGTTGGGAATGCTCAGCATAGATTCTGGTTGAATTGTAGGCTGTTTGGAAGGGAACAGTGAGAAGGAAAGCTGGGAAGGTATACTGGGGGATTCACTGATGAGGGAATACAGTGCCAGGTGAAGAAAGCAGGCAGAGGAGCCCTTGATGGCTTTTGGCAACTATATGATTCAGCACCTGGGTGTGGGCCTCTGATAAACCTTGATGTAAACACATAGTCTGCTCTTTTTGTGGTTCATTTCCTTGTGCAGGATTAAATTCACTGAAACTTTTATCTCCTCTCCACAATAAAAATGATGATTTTTAGTGCCTACTTCCAAGAGTTATGAGAATCTGATAAGATAATGATGTTGCTCATTGTACAAAGTAGATCATCATTAAATGTTCAATTGATGTTGTTATTGATGCTGAGATTAAGAAAGATTTATCTAATAGCAGTATGAATAGTAGATTTCAATAAAGAGATACCAATGATAGAAAGAGCAGTAAGAAAGCAGAAACAATGAGAAAATTTACAGGACTTAACAGCAGGTTTTTACATATCATGAAATGAGAAAAGTTGAAAGTGAAGTCGCTCAGTCGTGTCTGACTCTTTGCGACCCCATGGACTGTAGCCTACCGGGCTCCACTGTTCATGGGATTTTCCAAGCAAGAATACTAGAGTGGGGTTGCCATTTCCTTCTCCAGGATATCTTCCTGACTCAGGAATTGAACCTGGGTCTTCCACATTGTAGGCAGACACTTTACCATCTGAGCCACCAGGGAAGTTCAGTGGGTCATAATTTTATGGAAAGATCTAAGTTAGGCATAATCTAAAAATAGTAGATCCCTAGACTGAGGGCATCTGACATTCTCTAGACACGGTTACACAGACCATGGCATCAGCTTTCTAGACTTTAAACTCTCAAGGTATGGAGGGTGTTTGGCAAGCCAGTAAAACTCTATTTTTTTTTTCTATTATGTGAAGATCACATACTAGGATTAAGTAACCAGTATTCTTATAAGTAATAAGTAAGGAGGAAGAAGAGATAACTGGAGTCTGCAGATCCATATGATAAACAAAGTGACAGGTGGGGGTAGAGATTTGAGCAGAAAACACTGAGAAACTTGTAGGAAGTTTCCTACTGAGAAACAGTAGGAAGCTTGCTGGTCCTTACAGACCAGGCTGAAGCAAGGAATAAGAAAGAGGGAATCATGAAAATATTTATTGGAATTATACAGGGATAAACAGCTTATCCATTCTGCAAACTGAGAAGTTAAGGTTCAGGGAATTTAAATAACTTGCTCATTATTGGTAAGTGGCAGAGCTTAGATTTCTACCCAAGTCTAACTCCTAGCCTAAGAAATATTTCCACAACACTGCACTAAATTGGAGGAGAAGTAGGGCAAGGGGCAGAGAGTAGAAGGGATTTGCTATATTGATGGTCACCATTTACATCTCAGTTTTGTTTGGGTCTGTCTATAAAAGTTGTGCTTCCTGGCAAGAGAATTCAGGTGTTATTCAGCTAATACAAAGAGGCTACCTTCTTGTTCCAGGCTGTCAAGACTGACCTGGAGCTGGCTTATTTCAGTGCTTGACCCTTCCCAGGCTTCAGGGCAAGAAGAGAAGTTCTCCCTATGAAATTCTTGGTGCTCCTTTAACTGTCTACACATTCTATCCTTTCAATATCCTCATATTAACTCAGTATAACCTAGGACTACAAGATAAACTTTTTTCTTCTTTAAAAGCATACTCTCCTACCTTATGAATATTCAGGTTCAGAGGGTAGAATCTTAGGGGTGGAAGTACCTTCAGAGGTTGTCTCATCCCATTCTGGATCAAAGCCCCAGTAGCTTAGTTATCTGTGGCGGGCCAGGCAGTCTGGGGATGGAGGGAAGCTCTGATCTCATCTACCCTCTGGGGTGGTGCAAACCGCAAGGACACAGACAAAGCTGTAGTGTCCACAAAGAGTGAGTTGGGCTAAGAGGTTAGACCGAGGAGGGACCTAGCAGAGAGAAGGTGGGTCCAGGATAAGGACATAGGATATTAGACAACTTACCCAGGGACTCAGGGATATGGACAGGACAGGGATCTAGGTACTGATTCTATTAGAACAGGTACTGTCCATTAGAATAGAGAAGGGTCTAAGTACAGGGGTCTGGTTACAGGGACCTTGGCCTCAATCACAGACCAAGACTGGGAAAACAGAGCACATGGGCTCAATACTGAGTGTTGGGTTTGTTCCCTGAGTTCTTGGCCATTGGTTTTCAATAACAAAGCAGGACATTTGTTGGTGGGCTCAGTTTCCTGTTTGCTGAGCCTGGCAGGATCTAACATGTCTTCTTAGGGAGTGAATGAGCAGGGCCTTGATTCAGATGGAAAGAAATTCACAGCCTAACTCTACTATTTAATGTTCACTTGGTGAATTATTTAACATCTCTATTTCTCGGTTTTCTTTATAGGCAGAAGAAGGATAGTAACAGCCCATATTTCACAGAGCTATTGAGAAGATCAGATAATGTGCTTAGAATACATAGTCAGTGCTGTAATATAGTTTATTGATGGTACTTGTATGTTTATTACCTAGATCTACTGCTAGACTGATTCCCTGGTGGCTCATGGGTTAAAGCATCTGCCCGCAATGCGGGGGACCTGGGTTCAATCCCTGGGTCAGGAAGATCCCCTGGAGAAGGAAATGGCAACCCACTCCATTATTCTTGCCTGGAGAATCCCATGGATGGAGGAGCCTGGTGGGCTACAGTCCATGGGGTCGCAAAGAGTCGGACACAACTTCACTTTCACTTTCACTACTAGACTGAGGTAACTAACAATATCTGTCTATATAATATGGTAGTAAAAGCAAAAGCTTTTCAGGTGGTGCAGTGGTAAAGAATCCGCCTGCCAATACAGGAGACACAAGAGACATGGGTTAGATCCCTGGGTTGGGAAGATCCCTTGGTGGAGGAAATGGCAACCTGCTCCAGTATTCTTGCCTGGGACAGGAGAGCATGCTGTGCTATAGTCCATGGAGTCACAGAGAGAGTTGGGCATGACTGAGCACACTGTAAAAGTAAACCTGGTGGATAAATGAGGAATAAATGTCTCACTCCTTTGTCTTGCACAGAATTTGCTAAAAGAACATGGCATTCTTCCCTAACAAACCTGTAGCTTCAGAAATATCCTCCATAAAGAGATACGGGGAGTCCCTACCAATCACTTGGGGCAGGAAATCTTTTATATCTTTGTTCTGATCTAATGTATGGATTCCCTTGAAGCCCCCTTGACAGATGAACATCTAGCTTTCTTATAAACCTTTTACTGTCAGTGAGCTTATCTCCTCCTAAAGTTATCCATTTCATCGTTTAGTTCAGTTCAGTTGCTCAGTCATTTCTGACTCTTTGCGACCCCATGAATCTCAGCACACCAGGCCTCCCTGTCCACCACCAACCCTCGGAGTTCATTCAAATTCATGTCCATCAAGTCGGTGATGCCATCCAGCCATCTCATCCTCTGTTGTCCCTTCTCCGGCCCTCAATCCCTCCCAGCATCAGGGTCTTTTCCAATGAGTCAACTCTTCTCATGAGGTGGCCAAAGTACTGGAGTTTCAGCTTTAGCATTAGTCCTTAAAATGAACACCCAGGACTGATCTCCTTTAGGATGGACTGGTTGGACTTCCTCGCAGTCCAAGGGACTCTCAAGAGTCTTCTCCAACACCACAGTTCAAAAGTATCAACTCTTCGGCACTCAGCTTTCTTCACAGTCCAACTCTCACATCCATACATGACCATTGGAAAAGCCATAGCCTTGACTAGATGGACCTTTGTTCGCAAAGTAATATCTCTGCTTTTGAATATGCTATCTAGGTTGGTCATAACTTTCCTTCCAAGGAGTAAGCGTCTTTTAATTTCAAGGCTGCAGTCACCATCTGCAGTGATTTTGGAGCCCCCCAAAATAAAGTCTGACACTATTTCCCCATCTATTTCCCATGAAGTGATGGGACCAGATGCCATGATCTTAATTTTCTGAATGTTGTGATCAATGTAAAGAAACAGAGGGAAACAACAGAATGGGAAAGACTAGCGATCTCTTCAAGAAAATTAGAGATACCAAGGGAACATTTCATACAAAGATGAGCTTGATAAAGGACAGAAACGGTATGGACCTAATAGAAGCAGAAAATATTAAGAAGAGATGGCAAGAATACACAGGAGAACTATACAAAAAAGATCTTCATAACCCAGATAATCATGATGACAGTGTGATTACTCACCTAGAGCCAGACATCCTGGAATGTGAAGTCAAGTGGGCCTTAGAAAGCATCACTATGAAGAAAGCTAGTGGAGGTGATGGCATTCCAGTTGAGCTGTTTCAAATCCTGAAAGATGATGCTGTGAAAGTGCCACACTCGATTTCATTGGTGGTGGTGGTTCATTGTTAGCTATTCCTAATTATTACATAGTATTTGGTGGGAAATCAATATCTACTTGTCAATATAAACTGAAAAAAATGTTTAAAAGATAAATTATTTTAAAAATAAAATCCAGCTTATCTCATTCTCAGAAGAGATTTGTGTTTACTACCATATCATACCTACAATATATATTATTTCTTATATGAACATCTATGAACATCCATCGACTTCTAGGTTCATACTTACTAATATTTATAGAAGTTGTCAGACATTTCTTTATAGGTGTTAATTTGCATTTAGCAGCTGGCTTTCAATAAAAATTTCACTATTCTTGCAGATATGACTTTGACATTTATTCTTCGCAAGATAAATACTGTCATAATGCTTTCTTTTCTTTTTTCTTTTTTTTACAGTATCACACACTCGCGAAAGTAGCAGCAGTGGACAAAGAAATGTTTCAATGGTCTAAATAAATATTTTTGAGTTGTGTACTCATGATTATAGATGTGAATTTCTAACATAATCATGAGTTTCAGTTACATCTTAACAACAATAACAAATAAAGCTGAAAAGAAAAGCCACAATTTTAATGGGATGACAGATGGGGTTGAATATTTTGCTGGGAAATTTAAAGGCAAACATTTTCATTCTTGATTATCTAATATTTATCAGTTACATTTAGAAAATATTGTTAGTACTTCGGAGGAATGAAAACCAAGGAGATACCGACATGCTTTTGTATTGCCATTTTTTCCTCCAATTATACAGATACTGAGTCTGGTCTTCAAATATTTTAAGTAGGGCAAAAGGCCTTTTGAAAAATAGTTTTATGTTGTTTCTGTTACCTCCTCATGCCCAGTGTAAAGTGATTTTCAACATTCAGTCACCAGTCTACTGGTTCTATTCCTCCTTGACTGTTTCCCATACAAGTCTGTGTCTACATGACAGTTAAAAAGCCTTTGCCCTTTTTGGTAGAAATATATGTAGAATGTCTTTACTGACATTTACATAGAAATAATTTGAGGTACTGTTTATAATATTTTTTAAAAACTAATAGGAGATGCAATGATTTATAACAATACTAAGCGTTTATTAAACATATATGAAATGTCAGGTGATTAAATACTTAACAAAACGCTGGGCTGGAGGAAGCACAAGCTGGAATCAATATTGCCATGAGAAATATCAATAACCTCCGATATGCAAATGACACCACCCTTATGGCAGAAAGTGAAGAAGAACTAAAGAACCTCTTGATGAAAGTGAAAGAAGGTGGAAAAGTTGGCTTAAAGCTCAACATGCAGAAAACGAAGATCATGGCATCTGGTCCCATCACTTCATGGGAAATAGATGGGGAAATAGTGGACAAAGTGGCTGACTTTATTTTCTGGGCTCCAAAATCACTGCAGATGGTGATTGCAGCCATGAAATTAAAAGACACTTACTCCTTGGAAGAAAAGTTATGACCAACCTAGACAGCATATTAAAAAGCAGAGACATTACTTTGCCAACAAAGGTCTGTCTAGTAAAGGCTATGGTTTTTCCAGTGGTCATGTATGGATGTGAGAGTTGGACTATAAAGAAAGCTGAGCACTGAAGAGTTAATGCTTTTGAATTGTGGTGTTGGAGAAGACTGTTGAGAATCCCTTGGACTACAAGTAGATCCAATCAGTCCATCCTAAAGGAGACCAGTCCTGGGTGTTCATTGGCAGGACTGATGTTGAAGCTGAAACTCCAATACTTTGGCCACTTCATGCAAAGAGCTGACTCATTGGAAAAGACCCTGATGCTGGCAGGGATTGAGGGCAGGCGGAGAAGTGGACGACAGAGGATAAGATGTTTGGATGGCATCATCGACGTAAATGGACATGGGTTTGGGTGGACTCCGGGAGTTGGTGATGGACAGGGAGGCCTGGCCTGCCTCCCTGCATTCATGGGGTCACAAAGAGTTGGACACAACTGAGTGACTGAACTGAACTCATTATTTTAATCCATCTAAAAGTTAATGTGTGTAATCTTCATTTTAATAGAAGAGGAAACTGAGGCTCAGAAGCCTTAGGCCAATTAAGTCACTTGCCCAATGCTTCTCTATTAAGTACTTTTGTTGTTGTTGAGTCAATAAGTTGTGTCCAACTCTTTGTGACCATCTGGACTGTAGCCTGCCAGCTTCCTTTGTCTATGAGATTCTCCAGGGAAGAATACTGGAGCGGGTTGCCATTTCCTCCTCCAGAGGATCTTCCCAACCCAGGGATTGAACCTGTGTTGGCAGGTGGATTCTTTACCACTGCACCATCTCGGAAGCCCCCTTAAGAGGGACTCTGGGTGTGTATGGTGTTGCTGAACTTCCTTCACCTCCCATTGAGCCATCCTGACTCTTCCCCAAATTGAAAGACTTGATTGAATGGATGGGCCTGGAAAAGGAAAGGCAACTCAGGTCCTCAGAGGCTACATTTCATATGGGAATCACACATGGTACACATCTGATGGCACCTGCCAGATACATGAGGGAAAGAGAGTCCTAAAAGGAAGAAAATACTCCGAAAGGAACTTGGGCAAAACCATCAAAGTCCTGAGATTCATTATTTTCTCAGAGTCCAAGATCTAAAACAGAGCCATACGTAACCTTATGACTCCTCATGAGGGTTGTTCTTCTTCTTCTTTTCATTTTACAGCTGGCTGTCTGTGGTTTTATTACATCTTTAATTGGCCAAAACCTTTAATTACGGTTAGGTGAATCCATTTGTGTGAAATAACAAGCATAAACTTTCTTCCACTTTCAAAAGTGAACATTCGTGCAAATTCAGATTGTCCTTTTTATTTGACCACTGTATTTATCCTTCACTGTAGTCCCCCATTTCTATGTAATTTGTGTCTTTCAGACTTTATACTATTAGCTGTGAAATGTGACAGGTAGAAGGAAGGTACAAGGTCATTTCATTATTCTTTGAATCAGTTTCAGGCACATCACTTTCTTGGTTAGAAAAAAAAAGTTGTATAATAACTTGCAATTTAATCTTCTGTTTTAAATGTCTTCTTTCCTGATGACATTCCTTCTGCTGCTTGATTCAGCATAAATGCTAAAGCAGATATCAAGTTTTTCACTGAAGGTTCTGCATTTTACTTTGAAAGTGTAAATTAAAAAATAAAACCTCCACCTAATTCTGGGAAGATGAATCAATGGCAGCCTGAGTTTGGGATCTTCCTAATTTGCTCCATAAAAAAATAGACTAGAAAGCAGAAGCAAAAGCCACGTTCAACATTTATAGCAATACTGGTTGTCACAACTCTAAGAACCTCAAGGTACAAGCAAGTGGGGACTAACTACTAAGAGTCATGAAAGCTTACGTGCCATTAGCGTTTGTGCGTGAAAACTGAAGACAGCGTGGCCAAACACAGAGATATGGTCCCTCTGCCTCCGCTTTTCAGTTGCCCTGCTGGAGGGACATGGTTAGCTGTTGGCTTTCTTCACACCTACTTCACTTTTGAACTCACATCATTTTGGGGAGGGGTCCCAGCTAATGGCTGAGCAAGATTGGGGTGAAGGGTCTGGCCTTTTCCACCAGGAATTGGCACCTCCAACGCAAAATGCAGACTATGGATCTCCACTACACTATGGAACGACACTGTGGTTGGATGGCTTTTCTTGCCCAGTCTTGCTCTTCCTCGCCTTTCCTTTCAAAATCTTATACTTTTTGCATTCCTAACTCATTCTCAGTGTCTGCTTCAGGGAGGACTTTACTGGCACAGCAGGCCCAGATTGTTCTGAGAAAGCAGGTGGTGAGACGGGGTGACAGATGAGATAGTCCCTGGCACCAGACAGTGGACCAGTTGGTAAAGTCTTCCCTGGTGGTGATGTGAGAGAATGTTTTGGTGGAGGTGAGTTGAAGACGCAATGATGCAGGCTTTGAAAGTGTGTGGGGAAAAAAACGGAATTGGTTGGTATTGTTATTTTGATTGTCTACAAAGGATTAATGTAAAGCTGAGGACAGCTAACAGCTAAAAGCTATGTAGAAGATGGCTTTGGCAAAATTTACAAGGGGGCCTATATATACTAGCTGGCAGGAAACTAGAAACCAAACTCACTTTCCTCAGGGAAAGACACCCCACCCCTGCCACCCCAGGATCTCCTTCTACTTCCACTTCTGGCTACCGAATCAATAACTGGGGCAAATTTTCAGCTTAACCCAGCTGGAGACATGCTGGACCTGATAAGGGAGGAATGGAGCTCTACCCCAAAGATGCCAGCATGTCCCAGAAGCTGATGGAACACCCATGGGCCTAAATATTGAGGGTCCTAGACCAAGGGAACCACCAGATGAGTATAAGGCTAGATGGGGGAGATCTTGTTGATGTAAGCAAACTTTATTGGCAGGCAAGATGTAATACTCTGACAAAGACCTCAGAGACTGGTACAGATTCACTTTGGGGAGGCCTCCTAGAACCTGGAGTAAGTGCTTGCCTGTGCTGAGAGAAATAAACAAGCCTGAATTTCCATGGTAGAGAGCAGAGCAGGGACATAAAATGTTTACAAAGGGGGATATGCTGGAGTGGCTATAAGATGTGAGGCCAGATACCTGCTGAAAACTTTACCTAGGTCATCAGGAATGTGATAATGAGAAAAGGACCAGCTTCAGCAAGAAACTCAGCAGTGGCTTTCCCCTGGAGAGCAGGGCCGATAGAGACAGCGCTACAGAGGTGGCTCTCTGGTGAAATGGGATAAGAGGGCCCTGAAGTAATAGGGGCCAGGTGGTGGCACTTAACCTCCAGATATCATAAAGGGCAGCCAAGCGGACTTAACCTGCAGATAATTATAAAAATGCTCAATGCGCAAGGTGTTCTCAGGGGCGAAATAGGTGGATAGCCCACAGGGTTACTGCTGAATATACATAATGGCAGAGAAACACATGGGCAGGAGACTAAGAGCGATTTCCCCAATAAAAATCACTGTCTAGTTCCCAGATCTGAGCCATTGTTTTAGAGGTAGAATTCACTGGCTGAGTGATAGCTAGGTCACCAAGAGGAAGGATTTTGCAACAGGATGGCAAGCGTATGCCATGATGATTGTCCCAGCCCTTCCCCATAGGATTAATGGGCCAGTGGGCTCTGAGTCTAAGAAATGAATTTCTGTTGGGACAATTAAAAAAAAAATCTCTGCATCAGTCTTTTAAGGCCATATGCCCCATACAGATCAAATCTAAACCTTGTACATATCTTTCCATTTTGACGTCAGAGCGGTTGGTTCTGTAACAAAAATGGCATGGTTCATTGATTGAATGGACTGTCATATGATTCAGTTTTCTATTTTAAAAAATATAACCATATTTAGTCTGCTATATTTTACAAACTAGACGTAATTCTTACTAACTAGAGGCATTTTCTCTTGTTCTGTTTTTTTTTTTTTCCCCTCTGCCTTTATCATCATACAGAATCTATAGAAAGCTCCAGCAGCAGGTCCAGGCCCACCTGACTGTCACGGCAGTTCAGGATGGAGCAAAAAGGTATCTTAAGCCTTAGTCTGAAGCTAGTATCTGATGGGCCAAACATAGCCCTGAGGTCTGTGCAGCTTCCAAGTCTCTCAATATTTCCCTTGTTTCTCTTTAGCCCAGTCCTACACTTGAAATCCTTTTTAAAATCCTGTTCTATTTCTGCCCAGTAAGCCTGCTTAGTTTTGCAGACTCTCTCATGGGTTGAAGTCCTAATTTGGATTTGTTCTACTAATATAGTCTAGTTATTTCCAGCCACTCTTCCTCTTCCTAGTCACTTTATGGCTGAGAGTGGATTATGTTTCTTGCACCCAGCCCTCTGTCTTACTCAATGATAATGTCCATTGCTTTGCCAGGAGGCAGCTGCCCCTCTACCATTCTGATAATTTGGATTTCTCCAGCCCACTAGAGGGTTTCCCAGGTGGTTCAGTGGTAAAGAACTCACCTGCCAATGCAAGAGACATGGGTTCAATTCCTGGGTTGGGAAGATCCTCTGGAGGAGGAAATGGCAACCCACTTTAGTATTCTTGCCAGGAAAATCCCATGGACAGAGGAGCCTCATGGCCTACAGTCTATGGGGTTGCCAAGAGTCTGACACAAAGGAGAGACTGAGCACGTACGCACAGCCCTCTTAACACTACCAAACACTATTTACCTGCTTGCTGCTTCAGCCTGATACATCTTTAGGATATTATACTTTGCATTTGCAACTGGCGTCTTTGGGTTCCACCCCAGGAATTGGTTATTTTTCCTTCCTTGCTTCTAGTAAGGCTCCTGCAATAGTCTGATATTTGTGTGACATAGCACTAGGAAACAGAAGCTCGCTGTTTATACTAACTTTGTTAGTGTTTGTATGAATAACAAGAGGTGACTTGTCTTTTCATATTCATACTGTCGTAAAAGAAAATCTAGTTTTTGTACTGACCTTGTGGTGTTTCCCCATGTGAAGAACTGTGATGTTTCTGATGTTTTACCTCCTTGCAAGCTAGCATGTTTTCTTGTTATAGTTTCATCGATACTACCAGGAGACCTGAGACTTCTGACAGAGAAACAGAGGACCTTATTACAACGGCAGCAAGTGGAATGTATATCACGTTTGCATTGGTTCCCCTGGGTCACACGGAGAGACCGAGACTACTCCACACACAGGGACTGCATTACAAGTGAGGAATCCTGAACTAGTATAGGATACCTGAATCTTGCACAATGGGCCGTAAGTCTGCCTTCCTCTGAGCCTGTCTTTTGGCCCAAAGGACAATATTATCTTGATTACATAGGGTAGTAAAGAAGTGTGTCCTTTGCTCTGGAGGGAGATGCTATCAGAGTCTTCAAGTTCGTTCTCTCTGTAAATGTCCTAAAGATCATTTGGAATGAGGGCAGTCAGTGCCTCTTCTCATAACACCAGATATCCATGAAGAATTGCTGCCCACCAGCCCCTACTTCAGTGTGGAACACAGTGAGCCTACTCTGTTTCCTTGCCCAACCTCTCTGAAGACATCTTGACAGTACTCTTTAATTGATCAGTTAATCCTATTATTATTATTGAGACCCTTCCACGATTTTTCTTATTTCCTAATATAGACATTTTCACCTCTAGGATGACCAGGAATAGAGAACCTAAGAGCAACAATCATGTATCTTTTGAATCTTATAAAGCAACTTATTACCTTTTTTTTCTCTTAACAACGTTGCCTAGCTTCCTTCCCCTGTCAGGTACCTAAATCTCTTGAAATGGAAATATGTGCTGTAGTGTAATTGAATTCATTGCTTTTGATCCCTCAGATTGACTGGGAGTATGGGAAATACGGACTTCAGTGGCAGGAATCTGGTGACACAGTATTTTGTCTGACTTCTAATGGGTTGTCTCTTTTATCTCATTCAGTTCAGTTCAGTTCAGTTGCTCAGTCATCTCCGACTCTTTGCGACCCCATGAATTGCAGCACGCCAGGCCTCCCTGTCCATCACCAACTCCCAGAGTTCACTCAAACTCACTTCCATTGAGTCAGTGATGCCATCCAGCCATCTCATCCTCTGTCGTCCCCTTTTCCTCCTGCCCCCAATCCCTCCCAGCAGCAGAGTCTTTTCCAATGAGTCAGCTCTTCAGATGAGGTGGCCAAAGTACTGGAGTTTCAGCTTTAGCATCATTCCTTCCAAAGAACACCCAGGACTGATCTCCTTCAGAATGGACTGGTTGGATCTCCTTGCAGTCCAAGGGACTCTCAAGAGTCTTCTCAAACACCACACTTCAAAAGCATCAATTCTTCGACTCTCAGCTTTCTTCACAGTCCAACTCTCACATCCATACGTGACCACTGGAAAAACCATAGCCTTTACTAGACAGACCTTTGTTGGCAAAGTAATGTCTCTGCTTTTGAATATGCCATCTAGGTTGGTCACAACTTTCCTTCCAAGGAGTAAGCATCTTTTAATTTCATGGCTGCAGTCACAATCTGCAGTGATTTTGGAGCCCCCAAAAATAAAGTCTGTCACTGTTTCCACTGTTTCCCATCTATTTCCCATGAAGTAATGGGACCAGATGCCATGATCTTCGTTTTCTGAACGTTGAGCTTTAAGCCAACTTTTTACTCTCCTCTTTCACTTTCATCAAGAGGCTTTTTAGCTCCTCTTTGCTTTCTGCCACAAGGGTGGTGTTATCTGCATATCTGAAGTTATTGATATATCTCCCGGCAATCTTGATTCCAGTTTGTGCTTCCTCCAGCCCAACGTTTCTCATGATGTACTCTTCATAGAAGTTAAATAAGCAGGGTGACAATTATTTCATTACTCTGTCCTTATTTTATCTCGAGCTAGGACTGCTGAGTGGATGTCTGTATTGAGCTAGATGCCTGTCCTTATGAATTCACATCTGTTATTTACCTGTCATCAACCTGCTATATAATTTTAGGTAAGCCCCATTATATTTTTGGACTTCAATTCGCAGATCTGAAAAATGAGAGGCTTGGAAAAGGTCATAAGTCAAGAACTCAAATGCCTAGGGCAGGGCCATCGGGTGAACATAATTCCACAGAGTGATATTCCCACTGTAGTCTATATACATGGACGACATTGAGGAACAGCCTTCTAGAGGTGTACATCTTGGGTGCCTTGTCTACAGGAAGGCCAGACAGTAACACCATTGTGTTAATAGGGCCAGGATATAATAATATAGTGTCACAACCTCTGGCCAAATCAGAAACATTATGTTTTTGCTAGAGGTGGGCCAATCATAACTTAAAAGGGTAAGAGTGTATACTGTGGTAAAATGGTTTTCAGAGTTCCTACCCAGGTTCTACATTTTATGATTCTGTTGGTTTGTTGCCTTTACAGGTGATCTTACTTCCCTTTCATTTCCACTTTGAGTAGTCCTTTCTCTGATGGGTACAATCACTAGAAAGTAAGAAAAGAAAGAAAGAAATGAACAGATAAAAGCAGATGAAACACCATTCTGGCTCAGAGAGAAGCTGTGCTTCTGTTTTCCAAAGACCAGGTCCTAGACTAGCTGTACAAGAATCATCTGGAGAACTACTAAAAGTAATCAAAAAGCTTTCTAGTGTGCTGTGCCAAGTCACTTCAGTCATGTCCAGCTGTTTGCAGCCCCATGGACCGTAGCCCTTCAGGCTTCTCTGTCCATGATTTTCTCTAAGCATGAGTACTGGAGTAGGTTGACATGCCCTTCTCCAGGGAATCTTCATGGCCCAGGGATCAAACCTGTACCTCTTATGTCTCCTGCATTGGCAAGTGGGTTCTTTACCATTAGTGCCACAGGAAAGCTTTCTTAGACCATGTCTACTGAATCAGTGTCTCTGGGGTGAAGGCCAGGGGTTTGTGTGTTTTCAAAGCTGCCTTCAGTGATTCTAAAATGCAGCCTAGGTTGGGAACCAGTGACTATGCAGAAGTGTCTAGGATGTGCAGAGACTTTCTGGTGATCAGCTCTCCATCTCCACTATAAAGCTGCTCATTTTGAGTAGAGTGGGTGTCCTGGCATGGAACAGTTCAAGTTCAAGGCAGTGCTGCTTCCTCTAAACAGCTGGTTTAAGAAACACAGATGCTCACATCAGTACAGGTTTGAACATGCTTGTCAAATTATTTTGAAGCGTTTCTCTCTAATGGGTAACAGATTTTGGAAACTGAAGATTGGCTAAGGATTGGCAAAAGTGTTTTAAATGCCCAAGTAATAGTAATTACTTCAATTGAATTCAATTAACTTCCTTTTGGCCCCCATGTAAGTTTCTAGCTGGTCTGAGATTTGATTCTTAATAGGTGTATTCAGAATTGCACTGAAAAGAATGTGTTCCTGTTCAGATTAAAAATCAGGTGAATTCATTCTTTAGTTCTCTTATGTCTGGGTCTATAAAGCAGAACTGAAATGTATGCAGGACCATAAAATTAGCTCCAGAGAGTTCCCCAGGAGACATCCTGGTGACGGATAAACAGCAACCTATTCCTGCTCCTTACCTCACAGCCTAGCTGTGTGATGACGCTTGGTAATTCAGTGGACCTAGTTTTGCCAGCTAGCCTGGAGACAGTATTCACAGGGCATTTATGGCGCCAGCAGCTTCCTTGGAGCTTATGGCAGACATGATCTCTCAGTTGTGGCATCCTTTTGCACTGAGCCCTGATGTGGGCTTAGAATCTCTGTGAAGAGTGATGGAGGACACCACTACCAGTTGACCAGACCTGCCTCCCAGAATGACCTGTAGTGTGGTGGAGTAGGAAAAGTGCGAAGAAGGGAAGAAACTCTGACCTTGAACAAACCACTTATTCTCTCAGTGTTTTGTGTTCCTCGCATACAAAATGAGACAGCTGGTTCCTTTTCAATTTTCTTTTTGAGTTCTTGAGAGTGTCTGGCTTTGTTGTAGTTAGAGGTATCAGTTAGTCGCTACTGCTCAGTTGTATTTAAATGTAAACCAGCTCATTCCATACCTATTCTTACTTTCTGAATTTAACATAACATGATTTCTGAGCTGTGTTTGTTTTAAAAGAGCACTATCTAGGACTTTGCTGTTGCGATAACTATATGTTAGGCACCTATAAGACATAGTGTAAGACAAATTTGGAGATGGGTAGAAACAAATTTATAGGAAACTCAGAATGGAATACTTAGAATAAGGTGTCCCTGTGAAAAGGAATTCATTTGCCCTGAACCTCTTTCTCTCACACTTTTTCAATTTTCTAAAATTCAAAATATCTAATGCCCTGTCTTCTGACTTGGTCAGCACATTTTCTGTTACAATCAGCTCTTAAATTATTGACTAGCTTCCAGACAGAAACTTCCAAAGCTGGAAGCTGACAAAGTAGAAGTATGGAGAGCCAAGGGTAGCCAACCACTTCCCTAGGACTTCCTCCTGCCTTAATTAGGCATTGACCCAGGGCAGTCTTCTCTGCGGTGGTCCCTACCCCACCCTTTGTTTGAATGAGCACTTTGTCGGGTAGGTCTGTTCCATCATAGTGGGGAGGAGATAGTTTCACTGTCTACAATCTGTCTGGCAAAATAGGGTAGGCATAAAGCACTTACTGAGAAGGCAATGTTTTTCCTTAATATATGTATATTAATATATATTAAATATAATACAGATATATTTTAATTCTAGAAAAGATCAGTTTAAAAAGCAAAAACAAACCAATCAGTGTACTAAACCTTACTCATCAGCTTCTACTACAGGTGATGACACTGATCTTAAAGTGATAAAACCTTCAAGTTCTCCCTTTAAATCTAAAGGACCCACAAATAATCCTTTATTCAAGATGTGGTGTGTGAATAAAGTGCTGTGCTCCTTGAGGGTGTTATTCAAAATACAAAAGGTGTTTTTCATAATACCTCTTTTACTGTAGAAAATACATGCTTGCTAACTTGGGCTTCAGCTGTTGTTAAAAGAAAATCTGCAGATAGAGCAAAAGGGCAAAAGGGTGACATCTGGCATAACAGACTTTCTAAGACAGTGTTGGCACATAGCCTGCATTAAACAGCAGAAGCAGTGAAAAAAATCTATTGAAATAAAAAGAAAAAATGAGGACAGTACCACATTGACTTCTCATCTTTGGCAAATCTGTTTAAAACCAGTGCAACCGTTTTGTTGTTGTTGTGACCTGAAATGGGCCATCACCTCTAATATTGGCTCTGAAAGATAGGTGGATAGGATGTGATATTTTCTCAAGTGGTGGAGGCTGAGTCTTTTCCATAAATTTCCAACCACTGTACACTTCACCTTTTTGCCTGAGTGAGTAATACACAGAAATGTCCACATTATTATGAGATCTCCTCCACTTGAGTTGTTTGGATACTTGCTAAACATAATGTATCAAATGCAGCTTGAAGTAATAAAGAATATATTTCATCTTCCAAACAACAGGGCTATAGAAATTATGATCCCTATAGCTTGAAAAGAAAATAACATACTGCTTGATACAAACAAGGGATAAATTAGGATAAAGTTTCTAAGTCATGTAATTACTTAAGACCCTGAAAGATAAGAATCACCGTAGAGAGTTACCTTTGCAGGAGGAAGGTTTAAGAGTAGGAATTTCCTGGCTCTCTCTCTCTCTTTTTTTTTTTTCCTTAACTATATTTTGCCTGGAGCGTCTCAGCTTAACAGCAAGTGGGTACATGAGAGGGAGGCAAGAGCATGGTTATCGATTCTGGATGATCAATAACCTATTGTTTGATAGCTTCCAGGCAGTGATCCTGCTGCATTCTGAGTAACTGAGTCCTTTGGTTGGCTGTGATCTGAGCAGTCTCAAACAGTTTGTGCCTGTTGCTTTGATATGCACGTACATCTGTGAGGTGACCAAGCCCTGGCAACAATTCTGTCAAAAATCAGCCTTTGTGTTTGGCTTTGGACCCCATTCAATTACATTGGAGCCTGAACTTTACTGATGTAAAGGCCTTCTGCCTTCACCCTAGTTTCTCACATGGAGATGAAAGTGAGAATATTCTCCGTGGTAAGACCTTGATCCACACATGACAAGTCTCAGTGGGAGTGGGCATGTGGATTGAGGATACAATACGGCCTTTGAAAGTTGTTTATAAATAGAGCCTGTGTTGCCTTACATGATTTATAAAGCCATGATTCTGGAGGTTGAGCAATATTTGTTGGTGGTGAGAGAGAGAGAAAGCTATAATGACAGAATAACAAGTAACAGAATGCTACTTTATGTAACAGGTATGTGAAAACCTTTTTGGGGTAGAGTTCCTGAGCCCAGACATTGAATGACAGGAATTTTTATTTCTAATGCCCAGTTAATTTTAATACTAAAAATGTAGGCTCCACCTACTATTTGATGATTGCCAGTCAAGGAGAATTACCAAAAAAAAAAAAAAAAAAAGTAGAAAAAGTATTAAATGAAAGGAGAATGAGATGCTGAGACCTTCATTTAGAGGGGATTTATATACAGCATTAATGAGAAATTTAATTCTTTTGAATGTCAAGTTGATTTGATGATAAGGAACCATGGATTTACATTTTTTTCATATGGGTTATCTGTGAGAGTGATTTCTCTTTTTAATGAGTTATCTCGTGTTTCAGGTCCTTTACTCTGTGAGACTGGGTTTGGATATAACAAAAAGTACATCCAAGATGGAAAACAATAAAAGTTAGGCATGTATGGGTATAAATATTTAGAATTTAGGAGGAATTTTTAAAAATATGGTATCATTAAAAAGAATATCATTCTTAATTACAGAATATTCACAAATCTCATTTTATCTTGCATGGATACAGAGAGTAATAACAAGTGGTGTATACATTCATGTTCTCCATGCTCAAAATTGTCATTCAAATATACAAAATGTCTCAAAAAAATTAAGGAGGAAGTAGAGAGGAGAGTGGAAAAATTGGCTTAAAACTCAACATTCAAAGAGTGAAGATCATGGCATCAGGTTCCATCACTTCATGGGAAATAAATGGGGAAACAGGTGACAGACTTTATTTTTTTAGGCTCCAAAATCACTGCAGATGGTGACTGCAGCCGTGAACTTAAAAGACATTTGCTCCTTGGAGGAAAAGTTTTGACCAACCTAGACAGCCTATTCAAAAGCAAAGACATTACTTGGCTGGCAAAGGTCCATCTAGTCAAAGCTATAGTTTTTCCAGTAGTCATGTATGGATGTGAGAGTTGGACCATAAAGAAAGCTGAGCACTGAATAATTGATGCTTTTGAGCTGTGGTGTTGGAGAAGACTCTTGAGAGTCCCTTGGACTGCAAGGAGATCCAACCAGTCCATCTTAAAGGAAATCAGTCCTGAATATTCATTGGAAGGACTGATATTGAAGCTGAAACTCCAATCCTTTGGCCACCTGATGCAAAGAACTGACTCATTTGAAAAGACCCTGATGCTGGGAAAGATTGAGACAGGAGGAGAAGGGAAGGTCAGAGGATGAGATGGTTGGATGGCATCACCCACACAGTGGACATGAATTTGAGCAAGCTCCAGGGATTGGTGATGAACAGGGAGGCCTAGCATGTTGCAGTCCATGGGGTTGCAAAGAGTCGGACATGACTGAGCAACTGAACTGAACAGAGAAGACTGTTTCTAATTCGAATTCTGAATTGAAAGTGAAAGTGTTAGTTACTCAGTTGTGTCTGACTCTGTGACTCCATGGACTGTAGCCCTCCAGGCTCCTCTGTCCATAGGTTTCTCCAGGTCAGGATAATGGAGTGGCTAACCATTCCCTTCTCCAGGGGATCTCCCCCACCCAGTGATTAAGTCCAGGTCTTCTACATTGCAGGCAGATTCTTTGCCAACTGGGCCACCAGGGAAGCCTGCCACTTGTTATCTTCATGAATTATTATGCCCCAGTGTTCTTTTTTGCAGCACGAGGATAATATGGATAGATGTGGTTTAAGATGTTCACAATTCATTCCACCTTCTATCTAGCGTACCTTTCTCTCTGCAGTGTAGAAAACTAAAAACTGCTGTTTGTGAGATTGTTCACTGTTTGCTGTAAAGGATGAATTTTTATAGGAATTGTTCTTGTGCAGTAAGCAATTAGAGAGATGGAGAAAAATTATAAAAACAATTTTGTTTTTTTAATGGAAGACAAGCACTGTGATCCCAGACAGAAAGGGAACAGATGAAGTGCGTTCTAGTATTTACTGTTGAAGAACATTTCCCAGGTCACAGCCTGGGGAAGGGACACCCAAGGAAATCTGGTAGCCTTGCTAAATAGAAGAGGTAGAGAGAAGAGTCCAAGGAAGCCAAGGTAGCTCCAATTTGCAAGATCAAATCTTAGAAAGGAAAAAGTTGTAAAGAGAGAGAGCCAAGAATTTTTAGGGTGTCTTGTTTATTCATGGAGTACCAATTTGTGTAAATATGAGGTGAAATACCATGAAGCTGGGTGAAATTAAAAGCATTGAAAGTGGCCAAATGATTCCAGAAGCATTTAAGATTTGAAATGCATCACATGTCTTCCAGCCAGAGTGGTTAAGCTTCATAATACCCAAACCACTGGATAGCATACTCAGAAAAGGCAAGCTATAGTAGTGAAGAGAGATTATTCCAGAGGAAAGACAGCTCTGTGTATGCCAGGAAAAAAGTTAAAATCCCAAAAGGATCAAACTGAACTAAAAGTCATTTTATTGCAGGCTGGAACAAAGTTGAGCATTTTAAAGAGAATGCAATAAAATCTAGCATTTGTTACCTTTAAATGTACAATGTCTGGCATCAATGAAACATTTCCTTGGCATGCAAGGAGATAAGAAAACATTGTCCTTGACCAAGAGAAAAATCAATAGAAACAGATATAAGCTGATAGATGACATAACTGACAGAAAGAGACTCTAGATAGTGATTACGAATCTTATAAATTTGTTTAAGAATGTAAAAGAAAGAAAGTAAATGTTAAGGCGAGAAAAATGAAAGACTCAGGTAGAATTTAAAGCAATGAAAACTCAATACATGAAACGAAAAATGCTCCAGAGGGTTAATGATAAATTCGGGCCAAAGAAATGATCAGTGAACTTGAAAACATTGCACCAAAGATGTAAAAAGGAAGCCTGGGGATAAAACTAGGTTGAAAAAAATTTGAAAGAGCATCAGCTACCTGTGGGACAATATCAGTATGACACAGAGACCTTTGAGCCCTCAAAAGTGAAAGTGAAAGTCACTCAGTCATGTCCAACTCTTTGTGACCCCATGGACTATCTAATCCATGGAATTCTCCAGGCCAGAATAGTAGAGTGGGTAGCCTTTCCCTTCTCTAGAGGATCTTCCCGACCTAGGAATCAAACTGGTGTCTCCTGCATTGCAGGCAGATTCTTTACCAACTGAGCTATCTGGGAAGCCCTTTCAGTCTTAGAAGCAAAGAAAGATGATTGCCTAGGGAGAGTAGTATTTGAGGAAAATGTTGGCCAAAAATTCTAAATGGATGAAAATGTAAGGCGTTGGATCTAAGAAGCTCTAAGAACCCCAAGCCGAATGAAAGTGCAGAAAGCTTCATCAGGACACAATATTATCCAACTGTTCCCAAAATGTGATAAAAGAAAAATCTTAAAAGTTGCCAAAGAGAAGACAAAAAATTTCATTCAAACATGAAGACAAAAGGAAAACATTTTATCAAACAGTCAGAAATGAAGATAATTCTTTTTTAGGAAACCCACCCTACAGTGAATGTTGAGGTTTTTTGTCAAGCAGAAGAAAATTAGTACCAGAAAAAAATACTATGAAAATAAGTGAAAATTGCGAGAAATAGTAAATATATGAGTAGGTACAAAATACATTTTTATCTCAATTAAAATCTCTTAAAAGATAAAAAGATAATTGTTAAAAGCAAAATAATGTGAGGCTTATAACATATAAAAGCAAACTGTATGAAAGCAACAGCACAGAGGATGAGAGAAGAAATGGACGTACTGCTGTAATGGTATAAACAGCATTGAAATTGTTATGAAGGGCAGGTTGCAGGATCATAGATGTCTGTTTCAGAGCAATCCACCAAAAAACAAACGTTAATGTATATAGAAAATAAGCCATTAGTGGAGATAAATAGAATCATAATCAAATACTCAATTCAAAAGAAGTGGGGAAAGAAGAAAAGGAATGGTTAAAAATTGAGGCAATTAATTAGGAGGACAAGTAGTGAAATAATTCATTGAAAATACTCATTTAAAATCACAGCAGTGTTATTGTCTGTGTGTTAGTTGCTCAGTCGTGTCTGACACTTTGCAACCCACCAGGCTCCTCTGTCCATGGAATTCTCCAGGCAAAAATACTGGAGTGAGTTGCCATTTCCTTCTCCAGGGAATCTTTCCAACCCAGGGATTGATGTGACCCAATCTGCACTGCAGGTGGATGCTTTTACCATCTGAGCTACTAGGAAGCCCATGGTGTTGTCTAAGCATTCTGAAAGTAGACAAAGGCTGCTTAAGTTTTTCATCCTTAGTGAAAAAGCAAGGCACAGCCATATTGTGTTTAAAGGAACCTATTTGAAATGTAAACAGAAAGATAGGTAAAAACAAGGATGAAGAAAGATATACTATGTAAACCATAATAAATGGAATAATATTGGTATGAGGATAATCTACAGATCAGTGATTCTCAGCTCTTGGTGTGAGGACACTGTTCCACTCTTAAAAAGCATTGAGAATCTGAAAGGGCTTTTTGCTTATATGAGTTATATGAATTATACTTATGGATATCTACCATATATTCTAATTAATTTAACACAAAAATTAAAATGAAATTTTTAGAATATATATTTGAACAATTTTAAATATTCTCTTTAAAATATAATTGCATTATCAGAAAACATGCTTTTGATGAAAAATGGTATAAGTTCATAAGCTCTTCAAAAATTGAATGAGTGGCATTTTAAAAATATCTTTTTAGTGTCCAGCTTATTAAGAAACAACTAGATTCATTTCTGTTTCTGCATTCAGTTGGTTGAAATATCATACAGTGTAGCCACTAGGAAATTCAGTTGAAAATTTGTTAGAGAACAAAAGTGAAAAGGTTAATGACTTAGTATTATTATGAAAACAATTTTGACGTCAGATTTCTCTGAAAAGATCTCTAAGACCTAGACTATACTTTGAGAACCAGATATAGATCAATGAAATAGAATAAAATACCTAGAAATTGACTTTTAATATATATTCAATTGATTTTGAGCAGAAGTATAAAGGAAATCCAGTGGAAAAAAATAATCTTTTCAACAAATGGTAGGAAATTGGGCAGGCATATTTAGAAAAATGAACCTCAGCCCTTCCCTCATACCACATACCAAAAGCTAACACAAAATGGATCACAGACTTAAACACAGGAGTTAAAATTCTAAGCCTTCTGGATACAAATAAAAATCAGTTTCTTTTTGATCTTGAGTTAATCGAAGATCTTTTAGAAAAAAAGCATAAACCGAAAAACAAAGATATGTAAGACATCATCAAAACGTGTGTTCTTTGAGAGAAAATGACAAGACACAAAAATCTATTTGTCAAAAAAGACTTTTATCTAGAATATGTACTCAACTCTTTAAATGTTAAGACAAAAAGACATGACTAAAAAATAAAACTTGAATCGATACTAAACATAAACTGATAAGTGAATGAAATATAGAAAATATCACAAAAATATTCATTATTAGTTATTAAGGCAAAGCAAGTGAAACAACAGCATAGCATAATACACACCACTAGAATGCATAGGAGAAGAATTATACTGTCAAATGCTGATGAAGGTGTAGAATATTTGTACCCCTCATATCATAATTGGTGGGAATGCAAAACACTCTGAGCACTTAGGAAAATGGCTTGAAAATCTTATAAAGTTAAGCATGCATATAAACATATACCATGCTGTTGTTTAGTCGATCAGTCATCATGTCCTACTCTGTGACCCCATGGAATGCAGCACTCCAGCCTTCCCTGTCCTTCACTATCTCCCGGAGTTTGCTCAAACTCATGTCCATTGAGTCAATGATGCCTTCTAACCACTGCATCTTCTGTTGCCCCCTTCTCCTCCTGCCTTCAGTCTTTCTCAGCTGGGAAAGACTCACTGGGTCTTTTCCAGTGAGTCAGCTCTTCGGATCAGGTGGCCAAACTATTGGAGCTTCAGCTTCAGCATCAATCCTTCCAATGAATAGGACTGATTTCCTTTAGGATTGACTGGTTTGAGCTCTCTGTGGTCCAAGAGAATCTCAAGAGTCTTCTCCAGCACCACAATTCAAAAACATCAATTCTTCAGTGCTCAGCCTTCTTTATGGTTCAACTCTCACGTCGTAAATGACTACTGGAAAAACCATAGCTTTGGCTAGACAGACCTTTGTCAGCAAAGTAATGTCTCTGCCTTTTAATATGCTGTCTAGATTTGCAATAAATTTTCTTTCAAGGAACAAGCATTTTTTAATTTCATGTTTGTAGTCACCATCTGCAAAGATTTTGAGTCCAAGAAAAGTCTGTCACTGTTTCCCTTGTTTCCTCACCTATTTGCCATGAAGTAATGGAACTGGATGCCGTGATCTTCATTTTATGAATGTTGAGTTTTAAGCCAAGTTTTTCACTCTTCTCTTTCACCTTCAAGAGGCTCTTATAGTTCCTCTTTGTTTTCTACTATTAGGATGGGGTCATCTGCCTATCTGAGGTTATTGATATTTCTCCCTGCAATTTTGATTCCAGCTTGAGCTTCAACTAGCCTGGCATTTTGCATGATATACTCTGTTTAGAAGTTAAATAAGCAGGGGGACAATATACAGCCTTCACGTACTCCTTTCCCAGTTTTGAACCAGTTTGTTGTTCCATGTCTGGCCCTAACTGTTGCTTCTTAACTTGTTTACCAATTTCTTGGGAGGCAGGTAAGATGGCCTGGTATCATCTCTTTAAGAATTTTCCACAGTTTGTTGCGATCCACACAGTCAAAGGCTTTAGCATAGTCAGTGAAGCAGAAATAGATGTTTTCTGGAATTCCATTGCTTTTCCTATGATCCAGTAGATGTTGGGAAGTTGATCTCTTGTTCCTCTGCCTTTTCTAAATCCAGCTTGTATATCTGGAAGTTCTTGGCTCACATACGGTTGAAGTCTAGCTTGAGGGATTTTGAGCATTACATTGCTAGCATGTGAAATGAGTACAATTGTGTGATAGTTTGAATGTTCTTTGGCATTGCCTTTTTTTGGGGATTGGAATAAAAACTAACCTTTTCCAGTCCTGTGTCCACTGCTCAGTTTTCCAAATTCACTGGCATATTGAGTGAAACACTGTAACACCATCATCTTTTAGAATTTGAAATAGCTCCTGTTTGATCATGTCGAATTTACCTTGATTCATGTGCCTAACATTCCAAGTTCCTATACAATATTGTTCTTTACAGCAGTGGACTTTGCTTACACCACCAGACTCATCCACAACTGGGTGTTGTTTCTGCTTTGGCTCAGCCTGTTTGTTCCTTCTGAAGCATTTTCCCTGCTTTTCTCCAGTAGCATTTGGACATGTACTGACCTAGGTGGTTCATCTTTCAGTGTCATATCTTTCAGTGTCAGATATCATATGACCCAACAGTTCATCTTTCAATATCATATATCATATAACTCAACAATCTCATTTCTAGGAATTTACTCATGAGAAATGAAAACACATATTCACAAAGGCTTGTAAGTGAATTTTTGTAGCACTTTACTCCTAGTAGCTTACGCAATAACAGGCAAATGCAAAAGCTTTATACTAAGTGAAAAAATCAGTAGAAGACAATGTAATATATGATTTCATCTATATGAAATTCTCTAAGGCAAAACTACAAAGATGGAAAACAGATTCATGTTTCCCTGGGGCAGTGGTGGTAGGTGATGACTGACTAGGGAGGAACACCAGTAAACATTTTAGGGTGGTGGGAAGTTGTATATCTTGGTTGTGGTGGTAGTTAAATAACCATATACTTTCTCAAAAGTCATTGAACTCTATACTTTCAGTGGGAGAATTTTATTTTATATAAACTGTGACCCAATAAAGCCACATCAAAAGTGGCTTATTCCAGTCTCATATCTCATAAAGCTGCATATTCCAGTCTCACTTGCAGCTAGGGCTCTGGGTATGATAGGAGATACATTTCTTGAAATTTAAAAGGCTGAAGTGAAGCAGATGATGTACTTCTGTTTTTTCCTGCTGGCGAAGAGTAATCGGAGGCATTTCATTTGTTCTGTGGCAGCATTAAGCAGAGATCATCACGTCCAATCATTTGCTTTGTAGGCGCCAAGAGGCAGGCATGGGACATCCATTCTGCTAGTGCAGATTGTTGCTAGCATGGAATGATTCCTAGGCTGGCAGCTAGAGAGGCTTCTGATTCATGGCAGTTCTTTGATTGTGGCAGCCACCTGGCTGTTGTGGCTTCCTGACCAGCGTCAGTTTGGGGACCAAGGATTTTCTGATCTTAGAAGAGGAGCATTGATTTTGTGGTGTGGCTTTTGGAACTGTTCTCTTTTGCTTCTTTAAGCTATGCAGTACCTTATATTAAAAAATCATTTAATGTAGCTAGAATGGAAGTTGTTCTTTAGTTAAATGCTAATGTAGTGCCCTGTAGGCATATTGTGAGAAATAAATGAAATGAGGAATGTAAAAAGAGCTTAATAGTGTCTGTTACTTAGTAAAGAACTCAAAGACTTCTGTTATTGTTACCTGATACTAGGTAAACACATGGTGGGCAAACCAGCTTGGGAGTATAGTTGACTTTTTGCTCATTGTCTTAGTTCCAGCTGCTATAAAAATTTACCATAGACCAATTGACTTAAATAACAGACATCTCTGACAGTTTTGAAAGCTAAAAGTGCAAGATCAAGGTGCCAGTAGACCCAGTGTTTGGTGAGGACCCCTTTCCTAGCTTATAAGTTGCTACCTTTTTTCATAGTATCCTCCAGTCACACAGAACAGCAAGTTTCTCCAAACCCTTGCAAGGACACTAACCCCATTCAGGTGTGTTCTGACCTCCTGGTCTCATCTAAATCTAATAACTTCCCAAAGGTTATTAATATACCTCTTAATACAATCAATTTGAGGGTTAGGTTTCAACGTATGAACCTTGGGATGATGCAAACATTGTCCTTAAGACTCACCTATTCAGAAAGTACTGAAATCATGTTATGATACTATGGCTAACCAAGATATGCCTGGTTTTCCAATCTGTGCTAATTTGCTTTCTATGATATGGCCCTTTCCTACCCCATTAATCCCGTCATCTATTGCTCTTCAGCTTGTTTATTGTACTCCAAACAAATGGGTCTAATGTTCTGTCTCAAATGTATATCTGCCTGAGAGAATGAATGCAGAATACTAAGTTAACAGTTTAATAGTCCTAGGTGTCTCATTTCTTTTTCATCTTGAGTTCAAGATGCAGATGATTTATATCCAGTAGTCAAAAAAAAAAAAAAACATGGAAATATGATGGTTGGAGTTTGATTACAAACCATAGAAAATAAGAGATGTTCCAGAATATGGAAGGTTGGTAAATGCTGTTCTGATTTCTTTCAAAAATCAGGGGAAATTAGATTTAAAAAACTATGGAGTGACAGTTCCAGTGTAAATATCTAGGAAAACTATTTAATGGACATTTTAAATGGGTTTGAGTGGTTGGGAAAAAAATGTATTAGCTAGATATTAGTTTATAGAGAACAAAGTCAGCCAAGTGAAATGTACCATTTCTTTTTAAGGAAGGGTTATATGACTGGCAGGTTAAGGGGATGCTATAGACATTCTTCAGCAGGAATTTAAGCAAGTTATAATATCCTTAGCAAAGGCATGGAGAAATGTAAGAGGGCTCTTAACACAATGCGATGACTTATCTGACCCAGTATATTTAATATGGGACCAGTTAGTGAGTACCCACTAGCAGGCTCAACCCCACTTAAGGCTCTGAGACCATTCTTGGCCCAGCTCAAGACTTAAGTCAGAGATTTAGTGACTTAACGTGCAAGTCAGCATGATACCTGGTTCTCCCAAGCATCTTGCTTGAAATCTTGATTTGAGAGCTTGGAGTCATTTTTGACATCCCTCTCACTTATGTTCATTGTCTGTTAAATACTGATTACTTTTATCTTATCCCAATTATCCCATGGTCATTTTTCTCAGCGGCTATCTCGTCTTCTATCTATCTATCTTCTAACTATTGCAATGGGCTTCTAACCATGAATCTTTTTGCCACAGGGGCTCTACTTCTCCCAACTGATACTCCATCTTGTCTTCTTCCTAAAAGTCAAATCCAATCTTGTTACTCTCCTGATTAAATATCCCAAACGAAATAAGATGAAAATGCCTTCATAACTGACCCAGATCCGTATTTTTAGATTCATTTCCTGTGTTTATTGGTGTACTCAAACTTTCCAGTTGTAAAACTTACTAAAAAAAAAAAAAAAAAAACTACAGTAATCAAGACAGTATGGTCATGGCATAAGGAGACACATATAGAGAATGGAATATAATTGAAAATCCAGACATGAACCTTACATTTATGGTCAACTGATTTGACACTATGCCAAGACAGTTCAGTGGGCAAAGGATAGTATTTTCAAGAAAAATTTTCAAACACAATTACCAACACAATTACCCTGAGTCAATTTTTACCCTTACCATATGCGCAAAATGACTCAAAATGAATCAAAGACCCAAAGGCAAGAGTTAAGGTATAAAAGAATGCGAAGAACACAGAGGTGTCAATTTTTATGAGCTTATGTCAGAAAATGTTTTTTCAGATATGACAACAAAATCACAAATGATAAAAAATTGTTGACCTTACCAAGAGTTAAACCAAAGAGAAGACATTGTCAAAGTGACAATACAACCCATAGTATGGGAGAAAACACTATATATCGTGTATTTGAAAAGAGACTGCTATCTATCCAGAATATATAGAAGTTCTTATAACTCAATAATAAAAAGCAAACTGAACCCATTAAAAACTGGCAAAGAATTAAATAGACCTTTATCTGGAAAAGATATTGATATAGCCAATAAGCATGTGAAGAGATACTCAGATGCACAACTTTATTAGCCAGGAGGAAAATCTAAATCATATCCTCTAGAATAGATACACCCAAGAAGGCAGACAATAACAAGTGTTGGTGAAACTGTATAAAAAACAGAACCCTTGTGCATACATTTCAGTTTGCTGGCAGGAATGTAAGTGTTGCAGCTGTTTTTGGGAAACAGTTTGGCAGCTAAATGCATAGAATTTCCATATGACTCAGTAATTCCACTCCTCGGTACATATCCAAGAAAAATTAAAAGATCTGTCCAAAAATGTTTACAAAATATTCACAGTAGCATTATTCAAAATAGTCAAAAAGTGGAAAAAATTCCAAAATATCCATGAAATGATGAATCAATAAACAAAACATGATATATCAATGCATGCAATGGAATATTTTTGGCAATAAAAAATCAACAACATGTTTATTAGTCCTAAAACATGGACCAATCTCAAAAGCATTAGGCTAAGCAAAAGAAGTTGGCTCCAAAATAAAAAATAACCCATATATTGTTTGATTTTTGGCCAAGGAAAGTTTTCAGGATAGGCAAATTTATAGTAAGTAGATTAATAGGTACCTAGTCAGGAGGGTGGGCACCGCTAATGGGTCTGGAGTTTCTTACTGGGATTATGAACATGTTCTAAAGTTAGATTGTGGTTATGGTTCCATAGTTCTGCATATGATAAAGTACACTGAAATATAGACTTTAAATAAGTGGTGAATTTTATGCTGTTAGTTATAGCTTAATAAAAATGTAATTAGAATTTTTTTTAACTAAAGTGGTTAAAATTTAGAGACAGGTGAGAGAAAAAAGAAAAAAAAACTTAAAATCTTTCTTTACAATGTGTGTAAGAATGAGGAGAAGCAATAATGGGCCACAAAAAATATTTTATGTCAGCTTTCTACTAAGGAACTTTCCTCGCATCTCATTGAGGCAGAAAGACGTGAGTTATCTTCAGTAGCAAGAGTAAAAGGGCAAAAAACTTGAGCAAACCATCGAATTTCCTAAAGAGGCAGACTGCGTCCTATGCTGTCACAATAACATAAGAAGTCAAGAGGAGGCCTGTCATAGAGGCAATAATCTAGTATTTCGTAAAGTACTTTAATTCCTAGACTTTACAGGATATCTTTAATTTTCACATAGGTTAGAAATTATCTTAGAGATCCAACCTAAGACCCTCTTACGGTATTCACAAGACTATTCATGAAGCACTATTTGGCCAAGCAGAAATAATGAAAATATCCATCAATGGCACTGGTTGAATAAACCATGCTGCTACATACACACAACTGAGTATTAAGCAACTAGGAAATAGATTGAGGAATATACATACCATTGCATATTCTTAAGCAAAACAACTCAATGGAAAATAGTATGTATAGTGTGTTACCACAGATCCAAGAAAAGAGGAGTGGTCAGAGGTAGTAGTTTGATGTTTTTAAATACATCTTTACTGGACTTGAATTGTCTAAATATTTTATCTGACGCTAACACAAAATTTAGAGATTAATCTTAGAGATTAAAAGTACAATGAAATTGATGGGAAAATCCTTTAATTGTACTGAATTTATATTTTCTAAATTAAAAATGAAACCCATTTTTACTTCAGAGGATACTAGTCAGGCATTTCTGGCATACATTGTCTGAATCTTCATGGTATATTCAATGACCTGAAAATATTTAATGCTTTTGTTAGTATATTTTTATCTTATGGAATACTTATTATGTGGCTGCAAAGTACTAAACCTTTTCTTCTCATCTTATTTAATCCTGACAATGACACGGAGAGTTTTTATGAGCTACTTTCTATGGCTGTGAATACTAAGACTTGAGACATGGAATGACCTGGCCAGGATCAGTTTGACTCACCCAAGGTAGATGTCATCTAACGGTCTTAACCAAGACCATACTGCTTATTATTAAATTGATACTAATCTAAAGGACATATAAGCATCGTAATAGGAGTTAATAGTTAGAAAATGCATGGTTCACTTTTATTATCTTTTCCATTAATGAAGATCTTTTGCATTTTACACATCAGTTCAAGTAAGAGTTGATTAGGTTAATTCTTCTACCATAAAACAGGGGGGTGTGAAATTTGAACATGTTTGTAATATTCAAAACCTTTTTCATTTTTATTAGTATGCCACTGCTGCTGCTGCTGCTGCTAAGTCGCTTCAGTAGTGTCTGACTCTGTGAGACCCCATAGACAGCAGCCTCTCAGGCTCCTCTGTCCCTAGGATTCTCCAGGCAAGAACACTGGAGTGGGTTGCCATTTCCTTCTCCAGTGCATGAAAGTGAAAAGTGAAAGTGAAGTCGCTCAGTCGTGATCAACTCCTAGTGACCTCATGGACTGCAGCCCACCAGGCTCCTCCGTCCATGGGATTTTCCAAGCAAAAGTACTGGAGTGGGGTGCCATTGCCTTCTCTGATCAGTATGCTACCTTTTTGAAAAGGGCTTCCTTGGTACCTCAGACAGTAAAGAATCCGCCTGCACTGCAGGAGATCTGGCTTCTTTCCCTGGGTCAGGAAGATCTCCTTGAGAAGAGAATGACTACCCATTCCAAGATTCTTGCCTGGAGAATTCCATGGATAGAGGAGTCTGGCAGGCTATAGTCATGGGGTCACAGAGAGTCAGACAGGACTGAACAACTAACACACAGCATTACCTTTTTAAAAAAGGAAATACATTATTAAACAAATGATTAGTCAATGAAAGTAGTATAAATAAGACTCCATTGTTTTTAAATTACTATTTACTGCAAAGTTCAAAGGGGATAATTTTGGCCATTTTATAGATACATTTTGATTAAACTTCTTGGAAAGAGTGATGCCTAATTATATTCTCATAACACTTAGCATAGTGCTTTATATAAGTAACAAACGTTTGTTCAATTAATATGTGAAAACTTGCTACAAATAAGAACAGAATCCAGATTCAGTAAGAAACAATAATCAGCTTTTAAATGAGTAAAGTTGACAACCAAGCTCATCAATTGTCCTCCATCTTTATTTATCCTTTTTTTTTTTTTTTTTTGCTTCATGTATTCATCTCTTTCACAAACGTTTGTTGAGCAGAGTGCAGCAAGATTTGTGTATTGGCAGTCTACCTGTGGAGCCCTCTGAATGCCTCTCCCACCAGGTGAGCATTCTATCTCACCTGGAGTCTTTTAAAGGACATATTCAAGAGACTGAGCCCTATAACACGTGGGACTTGCTTTTGCTGACTATTTTTGTGCAGCAATTACCGACTCACATACATACAGAGACCTGTCAGAAAATCAAATAAGTGAAATTGGCCACCATAGTGTGTGGTGGGTTCCCAGCAAACTGGGGATAGCAATATCGAAGATCCCTCTGTTGTCACCATTATAGATTGTGGAACCCAGGTTATAAAAACTTCCAAAAAAGACAGGAAACTAGAGTTTTATGTGAAAGCTGGTAATCTAGAAATTTTGACTGTGAGAAAAGCAATTAGAAAAATAGCAAAAAATTTAAAATAACCTGTGACCTCCTATGTAGTTCTGGCTGAATAGAACCTGTTTGCTGATTGAATTTGGCCTGTAGACCAACACCACATGACCTCTGCTTTATAATATGTTCCAAGTTCCATATTCTTGTCTAGCATTCCATCTCTTCCCTTCCCTAGGAGATGGATATTGGGATAGTTTATACTGTTTAGAAAAGACTTCAGCTTGTAATCAGTATCTTGACCTTGTTCTATGACCTCACCTAGACAGTGGCTCAAAATATATTAAAATCCAGCATCTGCACAAAATCTCTATATTTTTATAGGTTTTCTCTTCAAGACCCAGGGCATAATTTTATGCCTCTTCATACATATGTGTAAATGTCATTTTTTTACTTTTGTATCCCTCAATATTTCAGATTTGTTTCAGTAATTTGTACTTTTTGGACTTTGTTCTTGGGAACTCAGCACAATCAAACTAGAATTTGTTGAAAGAGAAATGGTTTGGGAACACACTAACACTTTTAGACCTGTCACTTGATTTCTGTTTCTTACTTGTTTCTAGCCAATCCAACCTCATTGTCTCTTTGAGCTGAGTCTTCGTCTTAGGTTTTTTTGTTCAAAAAGACTGTCTTTTTAAACTTAAAACTGTCAGTCTTTAGACATTAGGAAAGTTATAGTTGGTCCTTTATGCTAAAAACTCAACTGTAGAGTCAGAGGTAAAGGATGAATTTCCTTCTCAGAGCTGACTTTTTGCATAAAATGAAAACCACCTAGCTGGAGTAAGAAATTTGAAGTTCCTTCTTCCTCATTTTAATTTCAAAGGCATCTTGGCACTCAAGCAATAACCCATTCAGAATGAGGAGTGCTGTCTAATCTCTGACAGCCACTGGTCAAGGAAATAGTATCTCTGGTGGAAGGAACCACCAACCTTACTGCAAGAGTATAGGTAGAACATTGTGGTAGATGTTGGCCCGTTCAGTACACAACTTAATCTATTTCTAGTGTGTCCTCTGTACTTCAGAGGGTGGAAAGTAGGGATCCCTTCAAACCTAGGACTCAGGATGTAATGTGGAGTCTCTCAATTAGATATATTTTCATGAGACTTGAATTTGGAACTATGGAGAGGCTGGGAAGCATCTAGCAGAAAAAAAAAAAAAAAGAAAGGTTCTGGGGGTAGTTGGTTGTCATAACAGCACTCTAATTCCACAGGCAGCCTCTACCTGAAGCAGGGGCAGAAGTCCTTTCAGTGGTCCTGTTGTGCACTATGGTTGGGGACTCCCTCCTAGAAACTCAAACTTGAGTCTCTTCAACCTTCTTAATAATTCTTGCAATCACTTAAAATTAACTTTAGTCTGTTGAAATGGATGTGTTGTGTGTGTGCTAACGACCGAAGCAACTTAGCACTCACACACAAGATACATCCATCCCTAAAGTTAGAGTGAAGTGTTAGTCACCTGCTAAATTATCCTATAGCCAGGCTAAGTACTGAGCCTCAAAGGAAACACCATAGTGACTGTATTTCTGGGTAAGGCACTAGGTAGGAAGAGAAGGTTAATTTGAGAATGAAAGAAAAGTTTCAAAGGCAAGGACTCCTTGACCAAACACCTTACTGCTTCTTCAGCGATATCATCTCTAAACGTCCATTCATGTCGAAGGGACTTCTAACCTCCCACTTCTTACCCCTGGGGGTGGCGAGAATGGTATAATTTTGATTCGCTGGTGACTGGCCAGTCATGAACCACACCACTTCCCCTTGTGCTATAAATTTCATGGGCTCCAGAGCTTTAGAACACTCTTGAGATAGCTCTGACAGTCTGAGCAGAGACTCACAAGTGCCCATTTGATAAGTACTCAGGTATTACCTGAAGCCTTAGCTTATATCATCTTCCCTGGTGGCTCAGAGGTTAAAGCATCTGCCTCCAATGCGGGAGACCTGGGTTCGATCCCTGGGTCAGGAAGATACCCTGGAGAAGGAAAAGGCAACCCACTCCAGTATTCTTGCCTGGGGAATCCCATGGACTGAGGAGCCTGGTGGGCTGCAGTCCACGGAGTCACAAAGAGTCGGACACAATTGAGTGACTTGACTTTACTTAGCTTATATCACTGCTGAGAAATTGATTGGGCCAAAACATTTGTTCAGGTTTTTTCTATAAGAGCTTACAGAAAAACCTGAATGAACTTTTTGGCCAACCCAATGCTTTGCCCAAATCATGCATCAAAGTTCGAGACCAGGGGATCTCTGTTTTATATGCTTGCCAATCTGTCACCACTTCAGTCGTGCCCAACTCTGTGCGACCCCAGAGACAGCAGCCCACCACTGAGCACTATGCAGAAGGCAGGCCCTGTCTCCACAGGAACCTGTTTGAACAACTGTGTTCTTTTTCTCTGTATCACCACTCTCTCCCATGCTATGAGCTCTTCCTCCTCAACTTGTAAATGTGCTTGGTTCTTTCCCAAATTAAAAAGACTCAACCCATCCTCAATCCACACTATTTGCCAGTACCTTACCTTTCTTCCACTGTCTAAAATTTTCACAAATACTGTGGGGATGCCCTGGCTAAAATGCCTGGCTTTAAATATTTCAAAAAACCTAAACAACAGAGACTGGAAACTTAGTCATTTGAAAATAGCAAGTAGATTTTTAAGGGCAGATAAAATGCTTTTTTGCTGTTGTTCTGGAAAAATATTTAATTAATCATCTTTGTTAGACAAATATAAAGAAGCATTCTCCTATTGTTCTTGTGGAGAACAGAACATTATTAACCCAAAGATCATATTTTTCTAGACCTAGAATTCTATCGGCAATATAAACCGTTTTGTTTTTCTGGAGTATATTAACATCTCTGAGATGTTCTTTGTCTTTGCTTATGTAATAGGAGGACATAGGAGAACTCATTTTGGTCCTGAATAAATTTAGAAGGACCAGTGTTGTAAACTGTTGCTTGCTATTGGGGGAGCTATGGGTATTCTTATTCAGGAGGCTAAGGAAGGAGATAAGTAATCAAGTGAATTAGATGCCTGCAGAAAGAACATAGAATAATTAACAGGGGGATTATCTGCACCGGACATTGAAGAGCAGCTGAAAAAAGAAACCAGACTGGTTCCAATATTCAATGCCATATGTCTAATTGATGCAGAAAGTGCTGCTGCTGCTGCCGCTAAGTCGCTTCAGTCATGTCCGACTCTGTGCGACCCCATAGACGGCAGCCAACCAGGCTCCCCCATCCCTGGGATTCTCCAGGCAAGAGTACTGGAGTGGGGTGTCATTTCCTTCTCCAATGCATGAAAGTGAAAAGTGAAGGGGAAGTCGCTCAGTAATGTCCGACTCTTCGCGACCCCATGGACTGCAGCCTACCAGGCTCCTCCGTCTGTGGGATTTTCCAGGCAAGAGTACCGGAGTGGGGTGCCATTGCCTTCTCTGGCAGAAAGTGCTAATATTGTATAAACTGTCCATATGGAAAGGCTGTGATTCTATGAATGAGAATATTTTCACTAAAGTTGGAACATATTCTTCTATCAATTACTCAACATTCTTGAACGTACTTCATTCAAGTACAACCTGGCACAGGAAATGGGGATTTAAGGTCCTGAGTGGTAACACTCCAATAAAAGTGGTGTCATGATATGGCTTCTATTCACCATTCAGTAAAATGAACCACCCCTTCTTGAAAGGGAAAATTTGCTTCCAGGACCGAGACAGAGAAAGTACAAGATGAGGCTGGGAATTTTATTTTGCTAAAAAGTAAGAATGCGTTAATAGAAGTGTGGGGACATGCCAAAGCACATTGAATCCAGCTTCAAGTGGCTCCTGATAGTCAAATATGACATAACTTGAGCATCAAAATTAAAGAAAAAAAAAACTTTGACAGTATTGATCATAACCAATTGAATAAAGTAGTAATCTATGAGTTCATACTGATATAAATAAGTGCATAAGTCAAACATTGGATCATGAATAGGATATTCACACAACTTCAAAATAATTCCCAATAAAAACTTGACTGATTACAAAGAGATGAAGAATAACTTCACAGCTACTATCCAGGCAGACACTACCTTAATCAAGAGATCAAAGCTAACACCACCAGTAATGGGAAAACTGGAAATCATGTACCACGTAATAGATGCAGTAAGTACACTGTATTACCTCTGTGATATTGCTACTCAAGAGGCATAACCTGAGCCTGATCACGAGGAAGTAGCAAATAAACCCGAACTGAGGAATAGTCTACACAATAACCAGACTATAGTCTCCAAAAGTATAAAGTCCTTAAAACCAAGGAAAGACAATTTCAAATGGAAGAAACTGAAGAGAAATGACAAATATGTGTGGTCCTGGGCTGGATGTTTTTTGCTGTAAAAGATATTAAAACTTGAATGGGGTTTGATCATTACATGGGAGAACTTTATCAATGTCTTTCCTTATTTTGATGATTGTCTTGAGGTTATGTAAGAATCAACAAATAAAACAAAAATGGTTGTTATCATCCCCTTTTATCCTCAGTGGCCAGTAAGGCCTGAATATTGTGTGAGAAAACTAATGTACACTCTTTGTTTCTACTTCTTTACCTCTTATTCATGCTTTAACATACAGTAATTTTCCTTTTCTTTCATCTACTCCACTTTAACTGCTCACCAAGGATTTCAGTATAATCCTGGTTAACCAACCTTGTGCCGCTTAGATCTATGTGATCTTAGAAACTTTATTTCCCCTGTGCCTCAGTTCACTGTAGTCTATCACACGGGGAAAATAATTGTGGTTGAGATTTAAATACATATAAAATGCCTAAAATCACTCTTGGCACAGGTTAAGTGTTCAAAAATGTTAGCTACTCATAACTATTTCCATTGCAGAATTCTTGCCTGTAATTCAGACCTATGTATTCAAATGCTCCCTGGACATTTTCAGCTGGATGTAGCATAGACACCTGGAACAGAATGCCAACACCTGAACTCTGCACATCAGGATTTGTCCCCATTTTTCTCACGTTCGTATTCCTTATCCGCACGAAAGCCTACACCAGAAACCTGACAACCACCCTTTATCCTTTCTTTGAAATTTTTCCCATTCAATGGATGACTGAACAGTGTTAGTTAATTTTCTTAATATCCATTTATTTATCCCCCTCCTCCTTCTTCCTCCTTGTCACTCCATTAGTTCATCATCTCATTATCTCTCCTATGTTTTTGGCAGTTTGTTGAGTATTTGGGGAGGGAGGTGCTGTTTCTTTATTTTCTGAATGAGATGGAAGAACCCTTAAAGTGGAAGTATTTATGCAAGAGGTCTGGCAGGATAGGAGAGTGCCAGTCTGTCCATCTACCAAGAAATATAGATTCTGAAGTAGATTCTGAGATTCAGTTTCAGGCCTTTTTCAAAAATAGGCAGTGAGGAGTTCAACTTTGATCAGTCACCATGGTAATTTCCTAGAGTGAACTGAGTTGAAGGAGGCAGAGTGCCAGGAGCCTTAAGGCCTCAGACTTCAGCCCCCAGGCAGGCAATTATCTGGTATGGTCCTGGTCTCACTCCCACCCCTGACCCGAAAGTTCCCCTGCCCTCTTCTCAGCCTGAGAGTTATCTGGAAGGGTGGGCCCAGGACAAGTTTCCTGTCATCGACAAACATCTCGCCACTTTGACCGCTTTGCCTGAGATGCCAACTCAAGTGTTGGGGCTAGGTCACCACTCAGGATGAAACCCCCATTGTCTCTCCTTTTAATGACTGCCGTTTACCTAGATTTCCTGCTTATCCTTGACTCTCTCCCATCACTTTTCTATTCTGTCTCACAAATAATCTTTCTAAAATGTGAATACGAGTAAGTCTACCTTCCTCCCTTTAGTGAATTCACGCTATCTTTAACATAGAATAAAACACTTTAGTATAGCTTCCAGGGCCCTTCTCTCTTGCTTTATGCTTGCTCCTCTCCTCTTCCCTTCTACTGACTTGATCACAGTTCTGAACTAATCAGATACCCATGAAGTGAAAGTGAAAGTGGCTCATTCGTGTCCGACTCTGTGACCCCGTGGACTGCAGCCCACCCGGCTCCTCCGTCCATGGGATTCTCCAGGCAAGAATACTGGAGTGGGTTGCCATTTCCTTCTCCAGAGGATCTTCCCAACCCAGGGATCAAACCCAGGTCTCCCGCATTGCAGGCAGATGCTTTAACCTCTGAGCCAGCAGGGAAGCCCACTACTTCACTGATAAGCACCACTAATTCGCTCTGAGAACTCTGTGCAAACTCTATCCTCTCCAGGCTCCTGTTGCACTTATTTCTTGCTTAGCTAACTTTTGCACTTTTTAAAGACTGAGCTCACCCATAATCACCTACAGGAAGCTTTGTGTGCACCCTGCAGTGGGTTACATGCTCTCCCATCTTGTGCTTCTTTTATCAGAAGGTTTTATAGCTACCTGAGGTCTTAAATGTCCTCTATTGTCCTAGTCACCCAGGACTAGGTAACTGGGTGTATTCTCTGTGTATTCTCTATTCCTGCATTACTCTGAAAACAACCTGAATGCAGGCACTCTGGATGTGTGTGGTTGTGTGAGTCTCTTTCGCTCTTACGTTGCATTCCTAGGGCCTAGTACATTGATAGAAATGTAGAAAAGATTTTTAAAAGACTTTTGAGGAAGTAAATAGCACCAGCTGGATTAGTGACTTTCTTAACTCTACATCATTTAGCAAATTGACAAATCATCATGCACTTAAAATATATTGACAAGTTAGTCAATATTTACTTTCTATTCTCAGTATGGCTTTCAATAAGTACTCAATAAACATTTTAAAATATACAAGTTTTTAATTAAGACATTGAGCCAGATATTAAACCCTTCTTTAAAATTATTTCTTTAAAAATGTATGCTTTTCTATGCTTATAAGATATGGACTTTCTTGAGCCTTTAAGATAACAGCTACTTTTTAGTAGCTGACTTATTAAAGATAAAAATAATTGTGTTTTCATGATTTTTCAAGGATTCTGTTTCTACCATGTGAGGCATCGGCATTGGAGCAATTCCCCACTCTCATTAGACCAATGAGTTGTTTTTTGTATTTTTCCTGTAGCTTTATAATCATCCAAACTTCACATGGTACCAAAAAGTAACTAGGACACTTTATACCACAAGAGTTCATAAAACAGAAAACATAAAAACAATCGATACATCCTAAAAATGGGTCTCTTAAAAGTATTTTATAAAAGCTCAGAGGAATATCTCCAGGAAAATACGGACCTAGCTTTTATAAAGTTCTAGGTTTCTAGCTTGGGTGTAAATTAAGCCTCAGTGGCTTTACTTTATGTGACTGAAACAGATATGGCTCAAAAATATTTGTTGTTTGTTTCATATATTTTCAGTGACTCTGGCTATTATATCTAGCTTATAGGCCACACTAAAAGTACTAAGTGTGGAATCACCAAGGATTTCAACAATGGACCTATTTTTGGCATATCTCCTGGGTGATGGACAAACATTTGACAAAAGATTTGGACACGACTGAGCAACTGAACAACCCTTACATCTAGGATTCTGTCATCATGCTTAGGAAGGATCAACTCCATGGGTTAACTCTGTTGCCACTATAACAAAATCAGTCAGTTCTTCATCCTCAGTTGAATGAATTCCACTAAGAAATGCCTGGGATGTAGCGGTAGAGCCCTAACATTTAGCTAAGGCCCCGGGCGACTAGGACAGTAGAGGACATTTAAGACCTCAGTAGGTTATTGTGAAAGTGGAGCTTACCGAAGAAAAAAAGTAGATGCTATTTTATCTAATGATCTCTGTCAGCTCTACAAGGTCACCTGAAGGTGAGAATCTGACCATGCTCCACAAAGGACACGGCCTAGGGAAGGCAGAAGTCCACTGACTCTGGAGGGATTCTACAGGCAGAGGTCAGCACGTCAGACCTGTTTACATGGTCGCTAGCCTATAAGTCATGGATGTTACCTCTAGAGATATTTAATCTATTGGAACCATCAGAAGGTTATAAAAAAGCCCATTATTCTGTCCCACAGTTTAGGGGAAAAAAAATCCATAAATATCATCAATGGATAAGTTAGCTCATCTCTAAAGCTCCTTCCTAACTTACAGAGCTACTGCAGCCCAAAGTGCTCCTGGTACCTTCCTAAGAATTTCCACATTTGGGTAGAAAGCCTTAGATAGATTTAATTCTTGTGACTTTCAGTAATTTACTTTGCGACTCAAAGTAGGATTTATCTGTAAGATAGAGCTCTTAATATAAATCGCATAGTTTCTGATTATAGAAACACCCAGTGGGTGGTAGCCTTCATTATTACTATATAATTAAATGTGTATTTCTTGAAATACTTTCGTAGTTCTCAAAGCCTCTTGAACAATGGGGAGTACTTATTGTCTACATATTAAATACATCATCGAGTAATCATTTCCACTAAGTTTCTTAAGAAGTTTTGCCATTTATTTCAGATGTGAACCTGTTGACAAATAGATAAATGAATAACCAAAGGAACTACAGAAAGGAACACCATATTCCACCAACCCAGAGTAAAACAGGCATGAAAATATAAAAAAATGCAAATAAAAACCCATGCATTTATTTTTAAACTATTTATTGAAATCTGTCTATATACAAAGTGCTGTCATTAATGTCCAGAGAGCAGAGATGGTGCTCCTTAATGAGTATGAAGCCCAGTGAGAAAGGTTACACATTGCTGAGATAAGTGGTCAAATATAAGACCTTATAATACTATTTCTTCTTGTTTGTTTTATCTCTCTTCTGTAATATGGATAAAATCAATTATGGAGCAAGCTATAGTTTGTGCATTTTGCTGTTTAGAATAATTTCTAGCAGAGGTGATGACTATAATTTTTAAAGAATAATAGTGGCAAATCTGATTAAAAAGTAACCACAGTAGAAGTCTGAAATGTACTATAATCAGAATGCATAAGTTTTTGATCACAGGGCCTCAGACAACTCACATTTATGAACTTTCAGTTTTCTCTTTTGTAAAATATAAAAGATAGAACTGTGTCACTGTTTATCTTTTTTTATGTGCAGACATATGGGACTGAAGAGATATATAAGGTAAAAGAGGAAAAAAAATACCCTGGTGACATAGATATTATTAACATGGGAGGAAATGAGGATTTAGGAAGATTAAGTATCTTGTGAAAGGTTATACAAGGGAGTGGCTGAGTTGTGCCAAGGCTCATAAACTCTTCTTACCATTTTCATCTTGGAAATACATATGAAAAGATAATTCTTGAGTTTGTTACTTTGCTCTCTTTACAGATTTTGTATAGCAGTTACCGTTTAATCCCTGGCTGTAGTAGGTGTACAGTGGTTTTGACTTTATGTGCATAAGAATTATCTAGTAAGCTTGTTTAAAATGTGGGTTTTGGAATACCCTTTACCTCCCACACTGATTCACTGTGTCTGGTATGGAACCCAAGAATCCATATTTTTAACAACTACTCCCCTGGTGATTCCATCACAGGTGATCCACAGATTACCTTTTGAGAAACGCCTATCTCCATCACATAGAGGATTTTAGCAGAAAAGCAGGTATCTTTCTGTTTTTTTTAGAATCCAGCATATTGGCAGTGTCTAGGTCCTATCAAAATACCTAATTAAATATGTTTCATAAAGCTGAAATGACCTCAGGTTCAGTATGACCCAATTTATCTTTAATTGGATGGATTTGAACTGAGCCCCCCCAAATGATTTAATACATATAATTATATGCATATACACAAGGTAGATGCTTTCTGTGTTGGAAGAACAAAGAGTATTATTAATTGCTGATTTTTCAGCTAGATTTGATATTAAAATTCTTAAGGGAAATTTATTGTATCAATTTAGTAGATCAAAAAGAAACAGTGATATCTCTGGATTAGATTTTTAAGAAGTATGTAAATTTAATTCTGTGAAACAAAGCAAAACAGAACTTTGAGGCCTTGAGGTAATGTTTCCACAAATCTTCGCCTAGTCCATTCTTTAGAAATCATAGAGGAAGGTGCTCTACTGACGCTTTTATAAATCTTCTCTTCTGTCTCCTCATTAAATTGACTTTCGCCTAAATCGATCTGCTTAGCATACAGTGGTTGACTTTATACCTGAAGGTATCTAATCACCCTTTGTCTAATCCAGAACTGGTAATAGATCAATGGACAAACAAATTCAAGATTATTTTCAGGTTACTGAAATTCCTTGCAATTCTTTGTCAGGATAAACATCAAAGGGCTAGCAATTTTTCTGTTTGCTTGTTTTTACTGTCATATGACTATTTATGGTATTCTAAGAATGTGTAAGGAGAATATTACTTTCAAAGTCAAAAGAAGAGGCCAGTCTAGGAGCTATTCTACCCAGACCAAATGTTTTGAATATTTGAGATGTAGTGTCTGTGTGGTCAGAAAACTAACCATTTTCCCAGAAAGCCTACTTAGTGTTATTTGCATTGTGTGGATTGTTGCATGATTGATGAATGATGGGACCATTAAGATACCACACTCCAATACCCCAATGTTCATCACAGCACTGTTTATAATAGCCAGGACATGGAAACAACCTAGATGTCCATCAGCAGATGAATGGATAAGAAAGCTGTGGTACATATACACAATGGAGTATTACTCAGCCATTAAAAAGAATTCATTTGAATCAGTTCTGATGAGATGGATGAAACTGGAGCCGATTATACAGAGTGAAGTAAGCCAGAAAGAAAAACACCAATACAGTATACTAACACATATATATGGAATTTAGGAAGATGGCAATGACGACCCTGTATGCAAGACAGGGAAAGAGACACAGATGTGTATAATGGACCTTTGGACTCAGAGGGAGAGGGAGAGGGTGGGATGATTTGGGAGAATGACATTCTAACATGTATACTATCATGTAAGAATTGAATCGCCAGTCTATGTCTGATGCAGGATGCAGCATGCTTGGGGCTGGTGCATGGGGATGACCCAGAGAGATGTTGTGGGGAGGAAGGTGGGAGGAGGGGTCATGTTTGGGAACGCATGTAAGAATTAAAGATATTAAAATTTAAAGCTAAAAAATAAATAAATAAATAAATTAAATAAACCAAAAAAAAAAAAATGTAGTGGGTGGACATTTTTTTCTGGAGAGAAAAAAAGAGAACTACTAATGTGTATCAGTGTCTATCTAGAATCTTAATAGACTCCAGGTTAATAAGGACCTTCAAGACTACCTAGTTTAATCGTTCGCCTAATTATGGGCCTCTACTGTATTCTGTTTGACTGTTGTTTTTAAAAATGTGACCACTTTGGAGTCTTTGGCTTATAGTTAAAAAAGCAGATGGCTGGACTTCAATTTTGTTTTAAAAATAATTGTGTTTATTGTAGGAAAATTCTGGATAAGATGATGTTTCCCTACACCAATATGTCAGCTAACTACCACCTCACCTTTAATGCTGCTTACAAGAAACACATTTCTTATAAATGTAAAGAATTTATTAAAAATCATAGCAATTTGATTTAAATAAAATTAACCATAAGAAAAGTAGAAAGAATTCCCCATTAATGAACACCTGATAGTACTAGTCTCCGGGATAGTGCTTTATATGTAATCCTTTCAAAGATGTTACGAGAGCGGTATCATTACCATGTCTTACAAATGACATGGGTTTAAAAAGTACTAAACTAAAGGGTTTAGAAGGTACTAAACAATTTACCCAATTTCATATAACCAGTAAGTGGCAAAACAAGCTTCTAACTTGTCTGCTTGACTTGGAAGCCCATGATTTTTCTCACAGAGCCATTTGCTCTTCTCATTTATAATTTCCAGAAAAATCATCTGTGGAAAATTATAGCAATTATAGTTCTCAGTTTTCCTCTATCCCACCTCTGACATCTACCCCAGCATTGTGGAGAATCATAATATGCAATAGAAAAACATGGGCCTGGTAATCAGATCACATCTCCTGCTTTCTGTGTAGCTTTGAAAGATATCTTCTTTTTGAAATTCAGTTTATTCATCTGTAAAGTGGGTATAAAATAATCAGCCTCAATAGCACTTTCTAAGTTTTGTCTTCCTCTTCCTTCAATCAAGAAGGAAAGAAGAGTGGGAGTAGGGTAAATATACTGAAGCAGGAGAAAATTTATCTTCTCTCCACCTGCTGTATCATATGTACCACCACCAGTCCTAAATAGATGCCTTAGGACAATCTGCCGAAATAGTTGGACTGGAGACATTACAAGCTATTGAAAGACAGATTAATGATAGTCATGAAGGAAACAACTCTGTAGTTCTGGTCCATTCAGTCCATTCAGTTCAGTCGCTCAGTCGTGTCCGACTCTTTGCAACTCCACAGACTGCAGCACGCCAAGCCTGCCTGTCCATCACCATCAGAAGTGGTGATGGACTCTGGAAAGAGTTTATGCAAACTCATGTCCATTGAGTTGGTGATGCCATCCAACCATCTCATCCTCTGTCATGCCCTTCTCTCGCCTTCAACCTTTCCCAGCTTCAGGGTCTTTTCCAATAAGTCAGCTCTTCACATCAGGTATCCAAAGTATTGGGGTTTCAGCTTCAACATCAGTCCTGCCAATGAACATTCAGGACTGATTACCTTTAGGACGGACTGGTTGGATCTCCTTGCAATCCAAGGGACTCTCAAGAGTCTTCTCCAACACCACAATTCAAAAGCATCAATTCTTTAGCACTCACCTTTCTTTATAGTCCAGCTCTCACATCCATACATGACTACTGGAAAAACCATAGCGTTGACTAGACGAACTTTATTGGCAAAGTAATGTCTCTGACTTTTAATATGCTAAGTTGGTCATAACTTTTCTTCCAAGGAGTAAGCGTCTTTTAGTTTCATGGCTGCAGTCACCATCTGCAGTGATTTTGGAACCCCAAAAAATAAAGTCTGACTCTGTTTCCACTGTTTCTCCATCTATTTCCCGTGAAGTGATGGAATGGGATGCTATGATCTTTGTTTTCTGAATGTTGACTTTCAGCCAACTTTTTTACTCTCCTCTTTCATTTTCATCAAGAGGCTCTTTAGTTCTTCACTTTCTACCATAACGGTGGTGTCATCTGAATATCTGAGGTTATTGTATTTTTCCTGGCAATCTTGATTCCAGCTTGTGCTTCATCCAGCCCAGCATTTCTCATGATTTACTCTGCATATAAGTTAAATAAGCAGGGTGACAATATACAGCCTTGATGTACTCTTTTTCCTATTTGATACCAGTCAATGTCCAGTTCTAACTGTTGCTTCCTGACCTACATACAGGTTTCTTAAGAGGTAGATCACGTGGTCTGGTATTCCCATCTATTTCAGAATTTTCCACAGTTTATTGTGATCCACATAGTCAAAGACTTTGGCATAGTCAATAAAGCAGAAATAGATGCTTTTCTGGAACTCTCTTGCTTTTTCAATGATCCAGCAGATGTTGGCAATTTGATCTCTGGTTCCTCTGCCTTTTCTAAAACCAGCTTGAACATCTGGAAGTTCACAGTTCACATATTGATAAAGCCTGGCTTGGAGAATTTTGAGCATTACTTTGCTAGCATGTGAGATAAGAGCAGTTGAGCAATAGTTTGAGCATTCTTTGGCATTGCTTTTCTGAGGGATTAGAATGAAAACTGACCTTTTCCAGTCCTGTGGCCACTGCTGAGTTTTCCAAATTTGTTGACATATTGAGTGCAGCACTTTCACAGCATTTTTCAGGATTTGAAATAGTTCAACTGAAATTCCATCACCTCCACTAGCTTTGTTCGTAGTGATGCTTCGTAAGGCCCACTTGACTTCACATTCCAGGATGTCTGGCTCTAGGTTACTGATCACACCATCTTGATTATCTGGTTCATGAAGAACTTTTTTGTACAGTTCTGTGTATTCTTGCCACTTCTTCTTAATATCTTCTGCTTCTGTTAGGTCCATACAATTTCTGTCTTTATTGAGCCCATCTTTGCATGAAATGTTCCTTAGCATCTCTAATTTTCTTGAAGAGGTCTCTAGTCTTTCCCATTCTATTGTTTTCCTCTATTTCTTTGCACTGATCACTGAGGAAGGCTTTCTTATCTCTCCTTGCTGTTCTTTGGGACTCTGCATTCAAATGGGTATATCTTTCCTTTCCTCCTTTGCTTTTTGCTTCTCTACTTGTCACAGCTATTTGTAAGGCCTCCTCAGAGAGCCATTTTGCTTTTTTGCATTTCTTTTTCTTGGGGATGGTCTTGCTCCCTGTATCCTGTACAATGTCATGAACCTCTGTCCATAGTTCATCAGGCACTCTGTCTCTCAGATCTAATCCCTTAAATCCATTTCTCACTTCCACTGTATGCTGCTGCTGCTGCTGCCGCTAAGTCACTTCAGTCATGTCCCACTCTGTGAGACCCCATAGATGGCAGCCCACCAGGCTCCCCCGTCCCTGGGATTCTCCAGGCATGAACACTGGAGTAGGTTGCCATTTCCTCCTTCAGTGCATGAAAGTGAAAAGTGAAAGTGAAGACGGTCAGTCATATCCGACTCTTAGTGACCCCATGGACGGCAGCCTACCAGGCTCCTCTACCCATGGGATTTTCCAGGCAAGAGTACTGGAGTGGGTTGCCATTGCCTTCTCCTTCCACTGTATAATTGTAAGAAATTTGATCTAGGTCATACCTGAATGGTCTAGTGGTTTTCCCTACTTTCTTCAATTTCAGTCTGAATTTGGCAATAAGGAGTTCATGATCTGAGCCACAGTCAGCTCCCGGTCTTGTTTTTGCTGACTGTATAGACCTTCTCCATCTTTGGCTGCAAAGACTATAATCAATCTGATTTTGGTGTTGACCATTTGGTGATGTCCATGCATAGAGTCTTCTCTTGTTTGTTGGAAGAGGGTGTTTGCTATGCCCAGTGCCTTCTCTTGGCAGAACTCTATTAGCCTTTGCTCTTCTTCCTTCTGTACTCCAAGGCCAAATTTGCCTGTTACTCCAGGTGTTTTCTTGACTTCCTACTTTTGCATTCCAGTTCCCTGTAATAAAAAGGACACCTTTTTTGGTAGTTCTGATTATGCAGCTGTTAATTTAAATCACTTCTAATATTCTTGGACATTAATTTTGCAGAAATGCATTCTCTCATAATTCAACCAGTATCCTATGTTGCTAATCTTCAGGGGAATATTCTAGACTTGAACATACTTTAATAAGAGGATTCTTGGCTTAAGAACAACTTGATTGAATATTAACAATGCATCTTTATTGCATCTTCAATTCCAAGGACATAAGCATATTTTTACTATAATCATACCATTAAGCATATATTTACTCAACTACTTTGAATAGGTTAAGTGAGGTTGTTCCCTCCAGTCTTTTATTGCTTAATCTTATACTGTATTAACACACTTATATATGTTTCTACCACTGTTCTATACCTTTATTTTAGAGTATTTCACCTTTAGAAAAATTTTTTTTAAATTATGTGTTCCATCGTTTGTTTCTGCTTAGCTGATTATTAAACTGAGTTTTATCTAATTTTTTCTTGAAGACAGAAATAATCTTTTTGTGCTATTAGTTTTATTTTCATCTAGACTTTTAAAGATCAACACATTTGTCATGTTTACAGTTGAATGTCAAGACCAGCTGTGAATTAAGCAGAGACAGTGGATTATGTGGCTTAGATGGCATTCCCATTTTGGAGAGTGATCCTGATTTGAGGAAAGTCAGGGGTGTTTCGGGGAAGGTGATGGCACCCCACTCCAGTACTCTTTCCTGGAAAATCCTATGGATAGAGGAGCCTGGTAGGCTGCAGTCCATGTGGTTGCGAAGAGTCAGACATGACTGAGCAACTTCACTTTCACTTTTCACTTTCATGCATTGGAGAAGGAAATGGCAACCCACTCCAGTATTCTTGCCTGGAGAATCCCAGGGACAGAGGAGTCTAGTGGGCTGCCGTCTATGGGGTCGCACAGAGTTGGGCACAACTGAAGAGATGCAGCAGCAGCAGCAGCAGCAGCAGCAGCAGCAGCAGCAGCAGGGGTATTTAGCTCTGGATTTGAGGTGATCTCTATCACGGTTGTGGTTCCGCCTCTAGGTCTGTGCCCCTTTCCTTTGCAGGGACACACAATTACTATAAAACTGAAAGTTTGGGTTAGAACTGCTCTTAGTTCCTTTCTACCTGGAAAGTCTTAAGAGTGTATGTTTGTTTGTTTGTTTGTTTGTTTGTTAACAAACTCATGCAACTCTTTAACATCGGTAAGTCCCCACGGCCACTATACATTTCTTACTATACACTATGTGCAGCCTCTGTCAGGCACTCTTAGACATAGATGGATCTGGCATAATTTTTAAATATTCTGCCTCACCAGCACCTCGTTGTATTTGGGTAAGGCTGATTCCCCCTAGATGAGAAACAGATCTTAAGTGGGTAGGTCAGAATGATGTGTAAAAGTCCTCACCAGTTTCTTTCGAATCCCTTATCAGTTGCTTTCTGTCCCTTGTTATTCTTATTCTTCCTTAAGAGATGTGAGTGCACACGTAGTGCCTAGTTCAGGGCGATAATTCCATCCATGGACAATTTCAGGGAATAAGTCAAGGTGCTCTCTCTTTTCTACATGCAGGGAGCAATAGACTGAGGCGAACCTGTAAAGAAATCTCTCGGAGAACGGACAACCATTCCTTACACATTTATAGTAATAATACTTCTAGGTCCCTGTCACAGATTATTTATGGTTGCTCTTACATTTCCAATATGCATTATTCTACATTGAAAAGGCACTAGCATATCCAGAATAATAGGCCCTTTGTTATTTTTTTATTAACTTCCTTACTCCCCCTCAATCAATTATAAAAAGCTCTTTCTACTGATGTTTTTTAACACTTCCTACCTTAGTATTAACAGTAAATTTAATTACCATGTTGTTTACCTATTCTGTTTTCCTTAATAAGCATCTAAATTACTGGACTCAAACCACACTTGCAACACCTGATCATAACAATCCCCAACGATGAGTCTTCATTTATCATTATCTTTGACTTTTAATCCTTGAGACCTTTAAAAAGTCCTGCAGAGCTGTGTTCTTAGTTAACATTTCTTGACTGCATTCTTGAAGTTAAATATTTTATGAGTAATTTTTTGCATCCAGTTGCATTTATGTAAAAATTAAAAGGCAGATTGGCTAAGAGTAAACTCAGCCTGCTTATTCCCCATTAATTTGTGATATTCTTAGTTCATATATTTTTTTAAATTTCTTTTCTCTTTTTTTTTTTCAGTTTCTTTGCTCAAATTCTGGGATATTATTTTTAGGACCCCTCTCTCAGGAAACTCTTGATTATTTACAGATTGATAAGCAAATATTCAGGAAAATCAGGCATCTTCTTTATATTCCTTTCTAGGTTGTTTTTAGTCATACCTGACTCATTTTTACTGATGATACAGAGTGGGAGATAAAAGAGGATGTCAGTTCTTTGAGGACTAAAACTGTCATTCATTCATATTCCTTATGAATAGGAATATGAGGAATAGGAATAATAGGAATAAGGTTTAAATAGCAGATATTTAGTTAGTATTTCCTATAACTCTCAGTAGGCTACGAGCTCTGTTGGCCAGATCACTTGTACACATTGGACCCAGCAAGGACTACCATATGTTGGTTGGCTTTCCCTCTCTCTTTTGTTCTTAATTTGTTTATTTTTCACATAAACATACATTTGTTTAATTTTTTTCACTGACATATAGTTTATTTTCAGTGAAATACACTGATCTTAGGTATACAGTTTGATCATTTCTGACCACTGTGTACACACATAACCCATATCCTACCAAACTACAGAACATTATCTTTATCTTAAATTTCCTTATGTTTCCTCCCAGTCAAAACCTCCCTCTTTTCTTTTTTAAAGCATATACTAGTTCTGCCTGTTATAGAACTTCAAACAGTAGGAACTCTTGTGTTCAACAGATTTTACCAGTTTTTGTGGTTTGTCCTTGTAGCTCATCCAGCAGTATTTTGTTTCATATTGTTAATGGGCATTGAATATATCATAATTTCAAATCCATTCTCCTGTTGTTGAATTAGTATAAATCTGAAACAGTTAGCATTCTCTACAGTTTTTAGTTATTGTGAATTAAGCTGCTATGAACATTCCTATACAAGTCATCTGTGTATGTATGTGTATGTGTATCTATTTTTGTTTCTCTTAAGATTACCTAGAAATGGTGTTGCTAAGAGGTAAGCATATGTTTATGAAAAACTTCCAGTTGATTCCTCAAATGATTACTATTCTATGCTCTCACTAGCAATGCGTGAGAGTTCCAGTTCCTCCAAATCCTTGCCCACAGTAGGCATTCTCAGTCTCAGTTGTATCCTACTGGGGGTGTACAATAGGACAGCCACTTTGTAAAACAATCTGATGATTCATCAAAATGTTAAACATAGTGTTGATGTATGACCCAACAATTCTCCTCCTTGGTACACACCTGAGAAAAATGAAAACATATGTTCTCACAGAAGTTTGTACAGGTTCAATCATGGCAGCAATATTTATTTTTATTGACAAATCATTGATTTACAATGTGTCAGGTATACAGCAAAGTGATACATATATATATATGCATTTTCCATTATAGCTTATTACAAGATACTGAATATAGTTCCCTGTGCTAGACAGTTGGTCCTTGTTATTTATTTATTTTATGTGTATAACTTATATTTTATGTATATAACTGTGTATCTGTTCATCTCAAATTCCTAATTTATCCCCCCCTCCTTCCCCGTTTGGTAACCATAAGTTTGTTTTCTGTGTCTGTGAACCTATTTGTCTTTTGTAAATGGTTTATTTGGTTTTTTTTATTGTGGAATATATATATATATACTAGATTGTGTATGTTAGACTATATATATATTTGGATTGCGGCATATATATATATATATACACATGTCACACTTTCTTTATTCATTCATCTGTTGATGGACATTTACGTTGCTTCCATGTCTTTCCTGTTGCATATAGTGCTGCTGTGAATACTGAGATGTATGTTTGTTTGTTTGTTTGTTTTTGCTTTGAATTTTTATCTTTTCTGGATATATGCCCAGGAGTTGGATTGCTAGATCATAATGGTGGTTCCATTTTTAGTTTTTTAAGGAATCTCCATACTGTTATCCACAGTGGCTGCACCAATTTACATCTGCACCAACAGTGTAGGAGGGTTCTCTTTTCTCCACACCTTCTCCAGCATGTATTATCTGTAGACATTTTGATGATGGACATTCTGATGAGTGTGAGGTGATACCTTATTGTAGTTTTGATAACATCATTACTCATAATAACCAGAATAGAAAATGGTTCAATGTTTATCAACTAATAAGTGGATAGATTAAAAGTGAAGCATATTCATACAATGGAATATTAGCAACAAAAAATAATGAAGCAGAAATATATGTTACAATATGCATGAATCTTTAAATCAATGTGCAAAGTAAAAGAAACCAATCACATGGCTGCATAGTGCATGATTCCATTTATTTAAATGTCCAAAACAGGAAAATGTAGATAGAAAGTAGATTTATGGTTTTCTATGGCTTGGGGGATTGGAGAAGGAAATGGCAACCCACTCCAGTGTTCTTGCCTGGAGAATCCCAGGGATGGGGGAGCCTGGTGGGCTGCTGTCTATGGGGTCGCATAGAGTTGGACACGACTGAAGCGACTTAGCAGCAGCAGCAGCAAGGCTTGGGGGGCAGGAAGGGGAAAAAGGAGAAACAAGGAGAAAGACATGCTATGGGATTTTTATCAGAGGGGACAAAATGTTCTAAAATTGAAAGTGGTGATGGTTGTATAGACCTGTGACTATACTAAAAAACCATTGAATTGTACACTTATGGGTGAATTGTGTGCTGTGTGAATTATATCTCAACAAAACTGGTTTGGTTTTTTTTTTTTCCAAAAGAACTTAGCAGAGGGCATATAAGTACAAAGGCCCTGAGGCAGAGAATGGTTGGTGTGAATAAGGAGCAACTGGAAGCCCTGTGTTACTTGAATGGAGTGAATACAGCAGAGAAAGTAGCGAGAGATGAAGTTGGAGAGGTAGGTAGGGGCCAGGATATGTAGGGCTGTGTAGCCCATGAGGAGTGTAGAGTATTATGAACGTTGTAGGCGGTCCCTGGAGGGTTCTAGACAGAGAATTAGGGTGATCTGATGGGTATAATAAAAACTCACTCTGCTTCCCTCGTGGCTCAGATGATAAAGAATCCTCCTGCAATGCAGGAGACCTGAGTTTCATTCCTGGGTTGGGAAGGTCCCCTGGAGAAGACAATCGTGATCCACTCCAGTATTCTTGCTTGGCAAGTGCCATGGAGGGGAGGATCTTGGCAGGGTATAATCCATGGGGTCACAAAGAGCTGGACATGACTGAGCAACTTTCACTCTCTGCTGTCTGTATGGGGTGGAAACTACAGAATGGGAACAGGGAGAACAATTAGAAAACTCTGGCAGGAGTCTGAATGAGAAATAGTTGTGGGTGGAACCAGAATGAAAGCTGCAGTGGTCATGAAAAGTGGATGTATTAATATTTTGAAGACACAACTTCTTGGCACAGGAGATATTTGATGTAAGGGAAAGAAAACTATTAAGGAAAAAAGAAAAGTGTGTATTTGGATGTGTGTTCCACTCCATAATAAAGCAAAAGCTGACTTCATTATTTTAGTTTGCTCTAAAGACACAATAACAGTTTCCCAGGTGGTGCAATGATAAAGAATCTACGTGCAATGCAGGAGACATGGCAGAAGCCATGGGTTCGAACCCTAGGTGGGGAAGATCCCTTGGAATAGTAAACAGCAACCCACTCTACTCTAGTATTCTTGCCCGAAAAATCCCATGGACAGAGGAACTTGGTGGGCTACAATCCATAGGATTGCAAAGAGTAGGACACATCTGAGCACACAAACACAGAACATTTTATTTGGAAGCGAAAACAAAATGGTCACATTTTTGTCTCTGCAAGCTCATATTTTATTCATATCCAAATAAACTCAGAGAATGTTCTTAATATTGTTGATATAAGAAGCAAATTATCCATAAAGTTCAAACACATATTTTACATACATGGTAATGACCTAAGCGAGAGAGACAGAATGTTCTCTGGAAACATATTTCCCTGTGAAAATTTCATGTTGTAGTCCTGAACTGAATGTTTGCAATTGATCATTACATTTTCTTTTTTCTTAGCTTTGAGGTAATTGTTTAAACATTGGGACATCTTGCTGCTGGACGATTTTTGTGCAGCCATTTTTACCTTCTCACATGGCTTCTTATGTCTTCCATTGTTTATATATTAAACCTGATTCTGCAGATCTAAGTACTATTTAAATTAAATGCTCATTTTCTTTATGTAATCATTTCATAGTTGGTGTCTTTGCAGCAATGGATTTATTTTCTAAGTAGCATTTTGAAGTACAATGTACATGTGGAAAAGTGTCAGCAACATTTAAATTTTGTATTTTAAGTGATCATTTATATGCACACTGCACCTTGGGTATATAGTTGTGAGACCAAGAGAAGATAAATGGTTCACTAGCCACAAAATGCATCAAGTGCATTGTTGACTGCAAAGATTATAGTGAGCTATAAGCTGGTTCATTTGTATTTCCATTAGGATCCACTGAATTGCATAATTATGCTATTGTGGTTGAGTGGTGACCTACAGTAAAGGTGCCTGTGGTTACTGCCTAAGATTCTTATCAAGATAAATAAAGGCCTTAAATAGTCCAAATAAATTAGTCATCCTGAGACTCTTAGTGTTGCAGGTTTGTAGGCATTTCAGAAAATTCTTTTTAGGTTAACCCTAGCTTCATCTTTCTCATTTCCTATGTCCCTCATGGGTAGATGAGGAATCCTTCCAGTAGGGTCTCTTTTTTGGTTTTAATGATAGCAAAGGGTGCTCTAATTCCCAGAAGTAGGTGATATAACTGACTACTATTCTCATTCATAAGACACTTTGGAAAGCCAGTGATCTGGCCCTTATTCATTCATGGTGGGTACTGCAATCAATCAGTATGGCTGACATTAATGCTGCCTGCCATCAAGTCTCCTGGGCTCCTTTCTCCATCTCTATTTTTATTTCCACGGTGGGAACACTCTCCAAGGATAAGGAGAGTATGGTGGTGGATTGTGACTCCCAGAGTGTTGAAGAAAGCGTTGCAAGTGCCTCTGCTCTTGATTCATGGATAACAAGGTTGAAGACAGTTCTTACTGCCCACAAAGAATTTTAACTGGAGCTAGATGTTAGCAGGCTGAATCAGTAGAGAAGGCAAGTGCCAGGTATTTGGAGGTACATACTAAATAAACGGAAGAGAAACCCCAGGGAAGGGAGAAGGTGTAAAGACAAAGGGGGCAATTGCTCTTTCCTGTACTAAGGAAACATGCCATGCTTCCTGCACATGGCAAGGGGCTGCAGATCAACCATCAAAGACATAAATAAAATTCTGGCAAGCTTCCTGATGCAAGCAGTACTCCATAAATTTTCACAACATGAACAGCATTTATTGTTGTTGTATTATTCAATCTGATTTTTCCTCATAATGGAGATAGCTTGTATTTTTAAATTGCATTCATAGTGACCAGTGTTTTACAATTGGAATCAGCAACCTAGGGTGCAAGCTGATCAGTTTACCTCACTGAAAAGCAGTTAGAAATAACCCATGCAAGCATCTGGCCCTGCCTCAATCTAGACCCTGCTCATTTCCTGCTCATACAGCTTATAATCATTAAGTTACAAGCGTATATGTCAGAACTTCTGTGAAAGTAAGTCCTTAAGTAGGTACTATAGATGCCTATCAATCAAACGTGAGTGTAAAGAATAGTTGCATATTTTCTCATCAGCTCTATTAATAACAAACTGAGAGTGGGAGAGACAGTCTTGTTAATGCTTTTGTTTTTTTTACATGCATGATTTAATATGTCCAGCCATATGTACATCTATAGAGATGTAGGGGTAACAGTGGTAACAGGTCTCAAAATATCTATTATTATTGCAATTCTCATTTTTGACCTGCGACTGGGCTTTGGACATTTTTAAACAGAAAAGTTAGTAATATAATTGAAAGCTGACTGTCTTCTTCGCCAGTAACTCTAGAATGCCAGCTCCATTGTTTATAATGGATAAAACTAGAAAAATGGAATAGTAATGGTTAGCTCAGCAGGTAGAGTAAGCAGGTGATGAAACTATTGGCTCCTCTGCTCTACCATTCTAAAGGAGACATTTTTGAAACAATAAACATATTCTAGCTGGCCAGCTTTCACTCATGGTATACTTTAAATCAAACACACAAAAATAATACAACAATGAAAAGTGTGCACCCTGGAGTCACGCTCTCTGTAATAACTCCAAATAAGTTACTTAAAACTAAATTTTCTCATCTAAAAAATAGAGTATTATTTGTACCTAATGTGTATGGTTTCAATGAGGAAGAAGTAGTATATGCATCTGGTACTAGTTTAACACATATCTTTAGCATTTGACCACTCCACATACTTCAGTTTCCTAAGGGGGAAAAACAACAGTATTCGTTATAGAAGAAAACTCATAAATTAAAACTTCTTTCATTCCCAATTCCCTATTTGATTACCAAAAAACTTTCTAAGAAATAATCTGATTATCAAGATCAGCTTTATCACAGCCAAAGATGTAGAACAGGTGGAGCTAGCAGGACATAGGCAGCCATGAACTTTTTATTGATATGATAGTCACATAGCATAAAATTCACTACCTCAAGTGTGCAATTCAGTGACTTTTAGTATGTTCACTGTGTTTTGCAACCATTACCACTATCTAATTTCAGAATGTTTCCATCGCCCCAATTGGAAAACCCATAACCCCAAACCTATTAGCAGTTCCAGTTCTCCTCTTTCCCCCATCACTCACTAATTTACTTTCTATCCCTATGGATATACCAGTCCTGAGCACTTCATATATATGGAATCTTAAAATATGTTGCTCCTTGTATCTGCTGTCTCTCGGAATAATTTTTTCAAGGTTCATCCACGTCGTAGCATGTAACAGTACTTCACTTCTTTTTGTGATTAAATAATATTCAACAGTATGGACACCCAGGTGGTGCTAGTGGTAAAGAATCTACCTGCCAGTGCAAAAGATGCGGGGACTCAGATTATATCCTTGAGTCAGGAAGACCCGCAGAAGGAGGAAACAGCATCCCACTCCAGTGTTCTTGCCTGGTAAATTGTATGGACAGAGGAGCCTGGTAGGCTACAGCCCATGGGGTCACAGAGAGTCACGCATGACTGAGCAGTTGAGCAAACAAACAAAAATTTTGTTTATTTATTCACCAGTTAATGAACATTTGAATCCTTCCCATTTGGGGTTATTATGAATAATGCTGCTATGAACGTTTGTGTTTAAGTTTTTGTGTCAACATGTTTTCAATTCTCTCAGTATATACCTAAGATTGAAACTGCTGATTCAATTTTATTGCACTTCTGTTCTATTTTTAAGAAACTGCAAAAATGTTTTCCAAGGTGGCTACACCATTTTACATTCTCATTAGCAACATATGAGAATATCAATTTCTCTTCATACTTACTAATACTTTTTCCTTTTCTTTTGAGCATAACCATCTTAATAGGTAGAGTGTGATCTCACTGTGGTTTTGATTTGCATTTCTCTAATAACCAATCATGTTGAGTTTTTCATGTGCTTATTGGCAATTTGTATATCTTCTTTGGAGAAATAGCTCTCCATCAATTGATGGACCCTTTAAAATTGGATTGTATGTCTTTTTACTGTTGCATTGTGAGTCTTTTGTATATTCTGAATGCCAGACCCTATATAATTTGCAAAATGAAATACTAAAATTTATAATTTGCAGATATTTTATTTCTTTCAGTGGGTTGTTTCTTCACTTTATCAGTAGTGTTTTTAGAGACATAGGTTTTTTTTTTTAAATTAACAAAGTCCATTTGTTTCTTTGATTGCTTATGTTGTAGGTATTTAAGAAACTGTTACCTAGTCCAAATTTGTGCACATTTACACCACTGTTTTCTCCTAAGTGTTGTGTGGTTTGAGTTCTTGCATTTAAGTCTTTGTTTCATTTTGAGTTAATTTTTACATACTGTGTGACATAGGAGTCCAACTTAATTCTTTTGCATATGGATGTATAATCATCTTGGTCATGAATTTTTGAGAGATCCAGTCCTAGATAGTTCCTAAAACCCAAATGACATCTGGGCTGATTCTGCTTCTTATCAGTTGTGCTTAATAGTTTGAATCCTTGAAAACAATAGATAGTTTTAAAAATATTTCCGATTAAACAGAAAATTTGAAGGACAGAAGAAATACAAAAAAAAAACAAAACTGAAAATCACTCATACACCTAAAACTTAAGGCTAACCAGTTTAAATATTTTGCTGTATATATTTCTGTCTTCTATTTATGTATTCATATCATAATATGCCTAATCTTTTATAAACATATTTTAATTGAGTATTTTACAGTGGCAAATTTTAAAAATTTTATTCATAGTATTAGATCATGTGACTGTACTATCAATTTCATTTTTCAATGTTACAGTTTTTTAAAATTGAGTGTTACTATGAGTATTCTTATACCTTAATGTATATATGTGACTCTGATTATTTCCCTAGGTAAATTAATAGGATTTGAATTTCAGTATCAGAGGCTTTTGGTTGATATTGCCTGCTCTCTAGAAATACTTCAAGTGATGATTGATTTTTGTCTCTGGAGTTCTTTTTAATTCTTTCTTAGGATTTTTCTCTCTCTGATTACATTTTTCATCGGTTGCCTGTTACCCACTTTCTCCATTAGAGCCTTTAGCCTATTAATCATAGCTGTTTTAAATTCTCTGTCTGATAATCCCACATCTCTGCCATATCTGCTTCTGACACTTGTTCTGTCTCTTCCAATTGTGTTTTTTAGTTTTAGGTAAGCCAAGAAATTTTTCTTTTTTGTGGTAGCTGAACATGCATGCTAAGTCGCATCAGTCTTATCCAACTCTTTGTGACTCCATGACCTGTAGACAACCAGGCTCCTCTGTCCATGGGATTCTCTAGGCAAGAGTACTGGAATGTGTTGCCATGCCCTCCTCCAGGGGATCTTCCCGACCCAGGGATCAAACCTGTGTCTCTTATGTCTCCTGCATTGGCAAGTGGGTTCTTTGCTGAACATGGTACTGGGTAAAATGAACTGTAATGAACAGGCCTTTAGTAATATGGTAATGAGATGAAGAAGGAGGGGAAGTTTTTATAGTCTGTGATTAGGTCTCAGTCTCTCAGTGACCCTATGCTTTTGGACTATGAACTTCCTGTGTTTCTGTTTTTCTTTCTGCTCAGGTGGGACCAGAAGCTAGGAGGGCTAGAGGTAGGTGTTTTCCTTCCTCTGGGTCAGCTACACTCTGATAATACCCCAGGGCTTATGTGTGCTAAGTTGCTTCAGTCCTGTCCGACTCTTTGCAACCCTATGGACTATAGTCCTCCAGGCTCCTCTGTCCATAGGATTCTCCAGGCAAGAATACTGGAGTGGGTTGCCATTTCCTTCTCCAGGGGATCTTTCCAACCCAGGGATCAATCCTGGGTCTCCTGCATTGTAGGTGGATTCTTTACTATCTGAGCCATCAGGGAAGCCCACCCCAGAGTTTAGGCCCCTATTAACTAGCTTACCCTCAAGGCCGGCCTTATTAAGAGGAACAGAGTGCTCTGGTATATTTCAAAGTGATTTCTTTTCCCTATTCCCTATTGGAAGCACAAGGCAATTTTTCCCTGATATTTAATATGTGTACTTGGTGAGGCTCCTGCAAGTAAATCTCACAATGTTGTAGGGGTCCCCTTATGATTTTTTTAAATCTCAGCTTTACTGCACTGAGTCTCCAGCAATTCCTCATTACAGATCAGATTTCCTTACTTCATCCTCGTTTTCAATGTTGTTTCACCTCTAGAACCTCTTCTCTGGTAAGCTATTCCTCCTTGTAAATATCTGCCTATCTCCCTCTCTAATCTTGAGATCAGTGGTTTGCCCTGTGTCCTTCTCTCTTTCATGATTTCAAAAAGAGGTGTCATTTTTCAGTGTTCAGCTTTTTATTATACTTGTTATTAGGACATAGTCACAACTTCCCAAATCCTCATATGCAAAAAATGGAAATCAGAAATGAATCATCAACTTTGAATTATTTTAGTAGAAATGTAGGATTTACAAAAACTAACTAGGAAGGAAGCCTAACTATCCCTCACTTGAATGGAAAGAAGATTTGAGGAAGAAGTGTCAATTGAATTTTTACTTAAAAGAAATAAGAAAAGTGTAGACTTTAAGGGACATATTTAGAAGCATAATATCCTCTAAACTGAGACTGAATGAGGCATAATTTTAAATTTTTTGTTAACGGGATCTAGATAGCATTTCTTTTGTGAACTCTTACAACATAATTAGTCAATAAATATTGATTGGCAACCTGGAAGAAATGTAATTTCTGAGACCCATGGGCTATGTATGTTAGTTGCTCAGTGGTGTCCGACTCTTTGTGACACTATGGACTGTAGCCCGCCAGGCTTCTCTGTCCATGTAATTCTCTAGACAGCTATACTGGAGTGGGTTGCCATTCCCTTCTCCAGGGGATCTTCACAACCCAATGATTGAACCCATGTCTCCTGCATTGCAGACAGATTCTTTACCATCTGAGCTGCCAGGGAAGCATTGACCCATGAGCTAGTTACTTGAAAGTATCTACAAATCATAGAGCCTCTTCTAAGGAGTAATTCAACCACAGATTGTGGGAATGGGCAGTATTATGGGACTATATTTTCTGCAGTAGGGGTTTCTCCTTAATAAGACAAGTGGAGAGCATTGAGTAGCAGGCTGATCAGGATCCCATGGTACAGCTGCATACACATACATGACTGGATTCTACCTCTTAGAAAACTGACCTGGGACATTTTGTGAGACTAATGTCATGAGAGCAAGAAGATGAAGCTGAGTGAGTTTACTGCTGAGGACATAAGATGTAATGGGAACATAAGCCGTGATGACAAGCCAACATGAGAGAGAAGAGGCCATTAATTGAGGAAAACTATGAGAAGACTGTGAGGTTGCTATTATCTTCATTACCTCCACCATAGATTCAGTTCAGTTCAGTTCAGTTGCTCAGTCATGCCTGACTCTTTGTGACCCCATGGACTACAGCACCTCCTTGTTCATTACCAACTGCCAGAGTTTACTCAAACTCATGTCCATTGAGTCAGTGATGCCATCCAATCATCTCATCCTCTGTCTATCATAGTTTGCTGCTGCTGCTGCTAAATCACTTCAGTCATGTTCGACTCTGTGTGACCCCATAGGGGGCAGCCCACCAGGCTCCGCCAACCTTGGATTCTCCAGGCAAGAACACTGGAGTGGGTTGCCATTTCCTTCTCCAATGCATGAAAGTGAAAAGAGAAAGTGAAGTCGCTCAGTCGTGTCCAACTCCTAGAGACCCCATAGACTGCAGCCTACCAGGCTCCTCCGTCCAAGGGAATTTTCCAGGCAAGAATAATGGAGTGGGTTGCCATTGCCTTCTCCACCACCATAGTTTGGCCCCAGATAAATAACAGGGAGGGAACACAGCTCCACCCATCAACAAAAACAGGATTAAAGACTTATTGAGCATGGCCCTGCCCAGCAGAACAAGACCCAGTTTCCTCCTCAGTCAGTCCATAAGCATCTTATCCTTTTCCATCAGAGGGCAGGCAGACTTAAAATCACAATCACAGAAAACTAACCAGCCTGATCACATGGACCACAGCCTTGTCTAACTCAATGAAACTATAAGCCATGCCGTAGGGCCATCCAAGATGGATGGGTCATGGTGGAAAGGTCTGACAAAATGTGGTCCACTGGAGAAGGGATTGGCACACCACTTCAGCATTCTTGTCTTGAGAACCCCATGAACAGTATGAAAAGGCAAAATGATAGGATACTGAAAGAGGAACTCCCCAGGTCGGCAGGTGCCCAATATGCTACTGGAGATCAGTGGAGAAATAACTCCAGAAATAATGAAGAGATGGAGCTAAAGAAAAAACAACACCCAGCTGTGGATGTCACTGGTGATAGAAGCAAAGCCTGATGCTGTAGAGAGCAATATTGCATAGGAAGCTGGAATGTTAGATCCGTGAATTAAGGCAAATTGGAAGTGGTCAAACAAGAGATGGCAAGAGTGACAGTTGACATTTTAGGAATCAGCAAACTGAAATGGACTGGAATGGGTGAATTTAACTCAGATGACCATTATATCTACTACTGTGGGCAGGAATCCCTCAGAAGAAATGGAGTAGTCATCATGGTCAACAAAAGAGTCTGAAATGCAGTACTTGGATGCAATCTCAAAAACGACAGAATGATCTCTGTTCATTTCCAAGGCAAACCAATCGGCAGTATCACAGTAATCCAAGTCTGTGCCCCAACCAGTACTGCTGAAGAAGCTGAGGTTGAACGATTCCATGAAGACTTACAAGACCTGCCAGAACTAACACCCAAAAAAGATGTCCTTTTCATTATAGGGGACTGGAATGCAAAAGAAGGAAACCAACAGATACTTGGAGTAACAAGCAAATTTGACTTTGGAGTACAAAATGAAGCAGAGCAAAGGCTAATACAGTTTTGCACTGGTTATAGCAAGCACCCTCTTCCAAAAACAAAAAAGAAAACTTTACACATGGACATTACCATAGCCAATACCAAAATCAGATTGATTATAATCTTTGCAGCCAAAAATGGAGAAGCTCTATACAGCGAGCAAAAACAAGACCAGAAGTTGACTATGGCTCAGATCATGAACTGCTTATTGCCAAATTCAGACTTAAATTGGAAAAAGTGAGGAAAAGCACTAGACCATTCAGGGATGACCTAAATCGAATCCTTACAGTTATACAATGGAAGTGACAAATAGATTCAAGGGATTAGATCTGGTTGACGGAGTGCCTGAAGAACTATGGATGGAGGTTCATGAGACAGGAATCAAGACCCTCCCGAAGAAAAAGAAATGCAAAAAAGCAAAATGGCTGTCTGAGGAGGCCTTACAAATAGCTGTGGAAAGAGAAGCAAAAGGCAAAGGAGAAAAGGAAAGATATGCCCATTTGAATGAGATTTCCAAAGAATAGCAAGGAGAGATAAGAAAGCCTTCCTCAGTGATCAGTGCAAAGAAATAGAGGGAAAAAATGGAATGGGAAAGACTAGAAACCTCTTCAAGAAAATTAGAGACATCAAGGGAACATTTCTTGCAAAGATGGGCACAATAAAGGACAGAAATGGTATGGACCTAACAGAAGCAGAAAATATTAAGAAGAGGTAGCAAGAACATACAGAACTATACAAAAAAGATCTTCATGACCCAGATTATCACAATAGTGTGATCACCCACCTAGAGCCAGACATCCTGGAATGTGAAGTCAAGTTGGCCTTAGAAAGTATCACTACCAACAAAGCTAGTGGAGGTGATGGAATTCCAGTTGAGCTATATCAAATCCTAAAGGGTGATGCTGTGAAAGTGCTGCACTCAATATGCCCCCAAATTTGGAAAACTCAGCAGTGGCCACAGGACTGGAAAAGGTGAGTTTTCATTCCAGTCCCAAAGAAAGGCAATGCCAAAGAATGCTCAAACCACTGCACAATTGCACTCATCTCACGTGCTAGCAAAGTGATGCTCAAAATTCTCCAAGCCAGGCTTCAACAGTATGTGAACCGTGAACCTCCAGATGTTCAAGCTGGTTTTAGAAAAGGCAAAGGAACCAGAGATCAAATTGCCAACATCCACTGGATCATCGAAAAAGCAAGAGAGTTCCACAAAAACATCTATTTTTGCTTTATTGACTATGCTAAAGCCTTTGACTATGTGGATCACAATAAACTGTGGAAAATCTTAAAGAGATGGGAATACCAGACCACCTGATCTGCCTCTTGAGAATTCTGTATGCAGGTCAGCAACCAACAGTTAGTAGTGGACATGGAACAGACTGGTTCCAAATTGGGAAAGGAGTACATCAAGGCTGTATATTGTCACCCTGCTTATTTAACTGATATGCAAAGTACATCATGAGAAACGATGGGCTAGATGAAGCACAAGCTGGAATCAAGATTGCCGGGAGAAATATCAATAACCTTAGATACGCAGATGACACCACTCTTATGGCAGAAAGTGAAGAGGAACTAAAGAGCCTCTTGATTAAAATGAGAGAGGAGAGTGAAAAAGTTGGCTAAAACTCAACATTCAGAAAACTAAGACCACGGCATCTGGTTCCATCACTTCATGCGAAATAGATGGGGAAACAGTGGCTGACTTTATTTTCTTGGGCTCCAAAATCACTGCTGATGGTGACTGCAGGCATGAAATTAAAAGATGCTTGCTCCTTGGAAGAAAAGCTATGACCAACCTAGACAGCATATTAGAAAGCAGGGACATTACTTTGCCAACAGAAGTCCATCTAGTCAAATCTAGGTTTTTCTAGTAGTCATGTATGGATGTGAGCATTGGACTATAAAGAGAGCGGCACACCAAAGAATTGATGCTTTTGAACTGTCATTTTGGAGAAGAGTCTTGGGAGTCCCTTGGACTGCAAGGAGATCCAACCAGTCCTTCCTAAAGGAAATCAGTCCTAAATATTCATTAGAAGGAATGATGCTACAGCTGAAACTCCAAACTTTGGCCACCTCATGTGAAGAACCTACTCATTTGAAAAGACCCTGATGCTGGGAAAGATTGAAGACAGGAGGAGAAGGGTATAATAGAGGATGAGATGGTTGAATGGCACCACCTACTCAATGGACATGAGTTGAATAAACTCCGGGAGTTGGTGATAGACAGGGAGGCCTGGTGTGCTGCAGTCCATGGGGTTGCAAAGTGTCCGACACGACTGAACAACTGAACTGAACTGATGAAAAGGTGAAAAGATAAACTACAGAGTGAGGATTTTCAGTTATTAAGAAAAGATTGAAACAGATGTTAAAATAAGAGATTATTATCTAAATCTTCCTTCTGGTAGATTCCCAGGTTGTTCAGTGGTAAGAATCCACCTGTAATGCAGGAGCCACAGGAGGCATCATTTGATCTCTGGGTTGGGAAGATCATCTGAAGGAGGAAATGGCAATCCGCTCCAGTATTCTTCCGGGGATAATTCCATAGACAAAGAGGCTTAGTAACTGCAGTCCATGGGGTCGCAAAGAGTTGGACATGACTGAGTTGTACACATTCCTACTGGTAGGATTTCTTGATTTGCTTTGGATCCAGAATGGCTGTTCTCTAGTAAGTCCAAATCTGCTCTATCTCCTGTTTTATGAAATTTCATCTCACTTATGGTTCCATATCCATCCTTTAATAACCTACTCATCCAGGCCTTACTTAGCTACCTTTTTGCAACACAACAGTCTAAATAAAATAACATATATGGATTTTATCTACTTTTATGTAGATAAAGCTTGAAATATTTCAGTATCTAAGACAAAAAATACCAAATATTTTTCCACAAACTCATTAAAAGAGAAATCTCCTTTAATTCAGAATAGTTGAATAATATTAGCCCTTCTTTGAACTGATTTTGTTATCTAGCTGTCCACCTAATTTATATTGCTTTATGCTTAAGTTAAAACTTGTTATATGCTTTAGCAAAGTGTGCCTAATAAGAAAAAAATAAAATAGCCTCTCTATTTAAGTACTTCAGACTGTAAGCAGCTCACCAGTTGGGATTTAAGTTTTTTCCCAAAAGCATTTATTATAGTTGGCTTCTGAATTCCTTAGGCTTTCTTCAGGGACATCAATATCAGTCTCTCTCATACAGTAAAGAATCTGCTTGCAATGCAGGAGACCTGGGTTCTATCCCTGGGTTGGGAAGATCCCCTGGAGAGGGAAATGGCAACCCACTCCAGTATTCTTGCCCAGAAAATCCCATGGACAGAAGAGCCTGGTGAGCTACAGTCCATGGGGTTGCGAAAAGTCAGACATGACTGAGCAAGTAACACAACAGTGGTTTGAAAGTGATATTTTAGTTTAATAACATAACTATTGAATTCTTACAGAAGCTAGTCTAAATTATGCATAGTAAGATTGTTTTTTTTATATTTTTGCTCCTAAAAGATATAAAAATCGAAGAAAAGTTAATTTTTGTTTTTACAAAAGGCTTCCCTTTACAATTAAAACAACTCAAGCCCCACAAATAGTTCTCATAAACAGCAAATATCTATTCTTGACTAGAGGCTTTAAGTGATATTATGCAAAATTAATACTACAAGAAGAGCAACAGAAATAAAGTTCACAGGTATTTTGACCTATCTTATATGCTCACTGCCAAAAACCCTTGAGAGCAAAGGAGATGCTCAGGTAGGTTGGTGACATGACATAGCAAATAGAAGAAAAGGCATTTTATTCATTCTTAACACAAATTATTTAGATGAGAGAAGAGGAGGTAAACAGTAAAAAGGGAAGAAGAAAGATTTGGAAACAGTTGGGGAAAATGGAAAGAATCTTAGACAAAATCAATACATTTAAGGAAAATTATATACTGTGTCCATAAGCCTACTCCACAAACAAAGAAGGGAATGGTATGATTCATAAAGCAGTATTCCGTCTCATACCCTATAATTTTCTAAGCACTTACGAATGCAAATTTGTGGAGAGGTAGAAATGTTCTTCTAACTCTAAAAGAGACTATAGACATCTGTTTATGTACAATTAAGCAATGATAATAAGGAATTTTTCTTGTAACACTATAATAGTTCTTTTGTTAACCTTGCATAAAGAAAAAAAATTCAGTTCTTTCTTCCAGTACTATGGAAAAATAGATTCTCTAAGAACTGTTTGCAATACAGAACATCATGCCTCAGCAAAGTTAATCATCTACTTTAAAGTATGATAGATTAGAATAGTCCAGAGTCCCTATCATAAACAAAAGCAAATTATTTTCATGAAATATAAATTCAACATTGCCTTTCAAGATTACTACAGATTTAACCAGCCAAATAAATGGGTCTTAATAAAATATAGGAAAAAGCCACTTGTTGTGAGAGAAAATCAGAAGAAAATTTCAATTTCAGAAATGGAGCTCAAAGAACATTACATACTGAAATGACCATAACATATACATTTAAAAATATGAATACAATATTCAAGAAATAAAAAGCAAAGTTGAAAAGGGATGGCGAGTCAATTGCAAGTAACCTCGCAAATTTGAAAACCCTTATAGCATTTAAAATAAAAACACAAATATTGACATTTAACACTAAAATAAAAGTTAAATAATATATTAATTACATCTGAAGGGAAAATTCATGAACTGGAAGGTAGGTCTGAAAAATTAGACTTGAAGAGATCAAATTTATGTAAGTCAGAGTAAGAGTCAAAAAGAATTTTAAAAAAATTATTGCATTTTTCCCATTGTATTTCTAGGTACAGTATTTAGAATGAGTCAGTCAATATTCAAAGGATAATAGCTGAGACCTTTTCAGAATAGATGAGAGATAGGAGTATTCACAGTAAATTCCAAATAGAATTAAGTAAAAACAGTCATGTTTCTACTTGTAGTAAATGCAGAAGACAAAGGCAAAAAGAAAAAAAAAAAATGAGTAGAAAGACCCCTACAAAGTAATGACAGTAACCCAATAGGAAACTTCTCAACAGCAATAATAGCAAGAAAATAATAAAAGATTTTCTTCAAAACATTGAGAGGAAAAATAAGTATTAAAATAATATTGAGTACCTATAAAAAATTATTTCAAAAGAGAGCAAGATTAAGACACTTAAAAATATAAAAATAAAGGACTATATTAGTAACAGTGTAGAGTAAAAAGAATATGATCCCAAAAGGAAGCTGGGAATGCAAAAAAGAATGAAATTCATGAAGATGGGGTATGAAATTAGTAAGCAGAAAAAATCCTGTTGGCAATAAAATAGTGTTATTAAATTATATATATGTTTGTATATACATATAAACATTGATTATTTCAAATAATTTTGGAGTTTTAATAAGAACAAGAAAGGGTTAGCATGTTATTGACTGGGGGATTTTCACAGAAACTAATGCCTATGATTGTAATATATCTCTAGTCAATAGTGCGTTAATTAAGTTTGGAGTTTACGTTAAGTATATAAATTAAAGTTTTAAGGATGCCCACAAAAAAATAATAGATTAGAGCAGAGGTCAGCAAACTTTCTCTGTAAAAACAGTTAACTATTTCAAACCTTGCAGCATACATGATCTTTATAGTAACTAACTCTGCCACTGTGGTATGAAAGCAGCCAAAGAAAATAGGTAAGGAAATGAGCGTGAACATTGCACCCTGGTTCTTAAAGCTTCCATCTGGAAGTGACATGTCACGTTGTTCACAACTCAATAACTACAAAAAGTCACATGGTCCCATCTAGCTCAAAGTAACTGCACAGAAGTAGAATTAGAAATATTTGGTGGACAACTCTGGTGTTTATCACAAAATAGATTATCTTTGTATTTTCTATATTGATGAAAAAAACTTCAATTTTTACATTGTCCAAGAATAAAAAGACTTGCTTTTCACCATTTTAAAGAAAAAGAAATGAGCATGACTGTATTTCAGTGAAGCATTATTTATGACAATAAGTAGGGCAGAGTTGGCCAGTGGGCTGTAGTTTGCTTATCCCTAGGTTAGAAGGTATAACTATCAAACAAGTTGAAAATTATAGGTTTACCAAACTTTATCAATCTAAATGTGTAAAAGAAAATAGAAAAAAAAAAACAAGATTAGAAAAAGCAAACAGATCCATAATGATGTAGAGAAGTAGAATCCATAAATATAAATAAATTACAGTACTTAAATAAGAGAGAGTGCTAAAAAGGTACAAAAAAAAATCTGGTTTTAGGATCTTTACCAAAAAAAAAGAAGAATTAAAATCTTAGGCCACAGGCAGATGGAAGTATAGAGATATACAAAGATACACCAGGAAAAATCTAATCAGTAGACTGCTATTATATCTGCATAAATTTTTAGGAAATACATGTCAAAACAAGTTTTTTAAAGAGCATTATTATTTATAAAGAGAGCAGAATAATAATAAGTTCATCAAGAATATATGAAACTACTAATATATATATGATGAGCAAAAAGTGACAGGATTACAAAGAAAAAACAGATGCATCAAGATAATGAGAACCTTTAACGTATTTCACTCAGGATTGTTAGAACAATCAGAAAAACATTAGCAAATATATAGAAAATTTAAATTTAAATAGCATAGGAACGAGATGTATCTAAAGAATAGTTATAGAACTCATTTCCTACAATGAGGAAAGACCAGTCCATAAAAACAAGTCTTAATAAATTGTAAAGATTATGTATTATTTTACCCACATTCACCCACTTCAGGGCTGTTAAGAACCAATTTAATTGCATAGCTTTGATAACAAAATGATACTATTATTAATTCCCCCCACAATAATTTATATATTCAGTGTGTTGACAATAAAAGTACTGCTAGTGGTTTTCTTGAAACATATAACGTCTGGTTTTAAAAATGTATATGGAAGAGTATGACCAAAAATGACAATTCGGAGAGAAAAAAGCTTGCTTTACCAGAAATTAAGACTTTTTATGAAGCTTTGTAAATTAAGACACATTGACTAGATAGAACAAAGAATATCAAAATAAATCTATACATATATAGAAATGCAATATATGATGTAATCATTGTGGATCACTGGGGAGAAATGAATTGTTAAGAAATGTTGAAAAAAGTAGCTCAACATATGAAAAAACAATATCGCATTCCTACCTCACAGAAAATGCATATGCACATGCAAACTTATACTCACATAATAATTTCAAGCACGTAAACTATCTAAATGTTAAAGTCATATCTTTAGATGTTTTAGAAAAAACTTAGAAAAATAATTTTATGTTTGCAAGTCATAGAAATATTGTTTGAACTTTTATCTCTGTTCTCTAAGTACTCAATGATACTTATAAATGCCTGAACTAAACAAATAGAGTTGCTTTACTACTATCTTTGATAAATGCCTGAGGCACAAGCCCTGGATTATATTTATATGAATGCTTCATAGTCTAACACTTCGCAGTGCAACAATTGGACAACTCCCTGTTATAGCATAAAGCCAAATGAAGAGACAGATGGATTTTGAAAGCAACTATTGACTGCACAGTGCCAATTCTCTGAGTGGCAGAAATGGAATTTGAAAATTACACAGTACTCTTGGGATATATATAATGAACAAGTTCAATGAATAACTCAGAATTGTGATTATTAAAAATACTTCTCCCCCGTGTTATTGGGTTGGTCAAGAAGTTCATTCAGAATTTCCCATAACATATTACAGAAAACACTGAATGAACATTTTGGCCAATGATGATGGCATGGCTTTTTGTAGGTGAAAACATCTGTCTTGTGTAAGTTAAGTTGCTCAGTCGTGTCCGACTCTTTGCAACCCCATGGACTGTAGCCTATCAGGGTCCTCCGTCCATGGGATTCTCCAGGCAAGAATCCTGGAGTGGGTTGCCATTTCCTTAAATTAGGGCCCAGAGTTTAGCTGTAAACAGTAACGTTTCACCATTTTTACCTGTGCTAATTTTTTCGCAATATTATAATAATATAATTTTAGAGTAGATAGGGAACAACTTTCTACTTGTTGTTGTCCCACTTTTTGTTTTTTTTTTTTTGACTTTTGAACATAAAGGGAAGAAACAGCACAGATGGCAGAGCCACTTTTGTTTGTAGATAGCTGAAAGACGAAAGATATACTAGTCCCAACTTTAAAGTAACAGAAGCTGAGCAATAGAATTGGATGCTGAATAGGACTTCTTCTGGCCTCCAGATGTAAACAATAGGTTACTTACAAAAAGAATCAAACTTCTGATTTGTACGCTAAAAGTTAGAAGACTATGGAATAGCGACTACTAAGACTTGCATGAGGTCTGAACATGAGAATCCACTGTTTTAGTTAAGGTAGCAGACACTTGTTAAGGAGAAAGAAAGATACTTGCTAACATACAATATTCAAAAATTACATTACGTACTTTAAGTGATGAAAATATAGGGGTAAAGATTCTGACCTATTTGAATCACTTTGCTGTACTCCTGAAAGTAAGGCAACATTGTAAATCAACTGCATTTCAACAACAACAACAAAAGAAACAAATGAAAGGAAAATTTAACCAAGTAACAAATCTCAAAGGAGGCCTCAAGAGAGGGGATGACCAAGAAGAAGCAGTAATGAGCAACGGACCTTCTCCCCCATTGTAAATAAATAATTATATTAACATATGGATAGTGCTAAATAATGATGAGGCAAATGAAAAATCTACAAATAATCTAAGATAAAAGCCAGAAAATTTTGGTAAAATCTATAAACTGAGGTGAGAGAGATAATGATGAAGTAAAAAGCCTTTTTTGAGGGCAATTTTAGAATGCTAAAAGTAAAGATATCTTAGAAGTTTTATCTTTTGGGCACAGGAAAATGAACATTGTGGAGGAGAAATGATGAGTGCCTTAGTTTTATATGATACTTGAAAATAAGTACCAAATTATTATTTTATTTTAGGAATCAATTGCTTTGTTTTTGCTTGAGTTTTTTTCTGCTAATTTTTAAAAAATTGAAGTATAGTTGATCTATTTATATCAGTTTCAGGTACAGCATAGTCATTCAACACGTCTATAGATTGCATTCCATTTAAAAACTCACATATACTGTTGGTGGGAATGTCAATTGGTACAGCAACTATGGAAAACATTATGGAGTTTCCTCAAAAAAAAATAACCTAAAAATATAATTACCATATAATCCAGCAATTCCACTCCTGGGTATATATCCAAAGGAAATGAAAACACTAATTCCAAAAGATACATGCACCCTAATGTTAATGGCAGTATTATTTATGGTAACTAAGGCTATGTAAACAACCTAAGTGTTCATGGATGGATGAATGGATAAAGAAGATGTGGTATGTACATGCAAAGGGACTATTATTCAGCCATTAACAGAATGTAAATCTGCCATTTGCAACAGTGTGCATGGACTTAGGAATCTATTTTCTTTGTAGAAAAAGTGAAGAAGAATTTTTAAATTATCAAAGATTTCTAAATGGGATGAATCAAACCATCTTGATGATACCAGGTAAAATATAGATCAATAAAACAGAACGCCATGAAGGATGATAGTCAACATAAATTACAATGGAGGAAATACAACCAAGAATATGATATATTAAATGTGAATGGCTTTAAATCCCCATAAGCCAGAGATTCAATTTGGATTAGAAGGCAAAACCCAGAAATACACACATCACAAGAAATGATAAACGCACACTGCAAAAAAGAAAAGGAGCAAAAAGACTCCCAGGCAACTGCAAATGCAAGTAGTAGTCATAGCAATATTAATACTAGACATTGTGGCATTTAAATTAAGAACACTAAACAATATGAAGAGGACAGAGGTACATATGTACTTAGTCGCTACGTCATGTCTGACTTTGTGACCCCATGTAACACTGTAGCCCACCAGGCTCCTCTGTCTATGAGATTTCTCAAGCAAGAAAATGAGAGGGTAGCCAGTGTCTTCTCCAGGGGATCTTCCCAACAGAGGGGTTGAACCCGTATCTCCTGCATTGCAGGCTGATTCTTTACCACTAAATCCCTGGGAAACCCAAGATTGCCTAATCTGGAGCAGTAAAACTATATTTCATGAAGATGATGTAGCAAATACAATCCTGTATGTCTAAATATTAGAGCTGATATAGAAAATAAAATTAATTTGAATGAAAGTCCATGTTGCCATATTATGATGAGTTTAACATATTCCTTTTATATTTGGAAATACTTATCATAAAACTTAGTTAAAGCATGGAATAATTGAATGAAATAACATATCTGTATATGATACAGATTCCAGGTGGCTCAGATGGTAAAGAGTCTGCCTGCAATTTAGGAGACCCAGGTTTGACCCTGAGTCAGGAAGATCCCCTGGAGGAGGAAACAGCAATTTCATTCCAGTATTCTTGCCTGAGAAATCCCATGGACACAGGAGGCTGGCAGGTTACAGCTCATGGGGTTGCAAAGAGTTAGACACAACTGAGCAACTAACAATTTCAGTTCATATAATACATAAGACATCATTAAGATGCAAAGTTTATATACTTATATATGAAGTGATACATATTTGCATATATCCATAAATAATTAAAACACTAAATAATATCTCAGAAACAAAAATAATGTTATAAATTCTTTTTAAAACATAGTTTAAATAATGAAATTAAGTAATGAAAATGGTACTGCTGCTGCTGCTAAGTCATCTCAGTCGTGCCATTGCCTTCTCCGGAAAATGGTACTAAAAATATTAATATCCTAGAAATTAAAAAACACATTTCTAGATAACCTTTGGATTTGAAAATATAAAGAAGTAAAACTACTTTGAGTTAAAAGGGAATATAGAGGAAAAAATTTCACCACAAACTATAGGACACAAGGAAAAATCTATAATCAAAAGAAAACTAATAAGTTTACATCCCTTCATTAGGCTAAAAATATTATTTCTCTCAAGCAATTAGAAATTGCATAGTAAAATAAGTATAAACAGGAAGAAGGATTAATTTTAAAACTAAAGTTAGTAAAATATAAACAAATAACAAAAAATGATAGTACAATAAAAAACTAAATAAAACTAAATCCCAAATTAGATTTTTAAGAAGAAAATTCAAAGTATTAAATGCCAAACTAAAGGAAGAATCTTTAAAAAGCAAGAGAGTAAAAATATACTTGATAAATAATGAGAATTCACAAATATTGATGATCAACAGATTGTAAAGAAAACTGTTCAATTCTATGGTGAAAAATTTTAAAACTAAAGATGATTAAACCTAACCTCCTAGAGAAAGAATGATGAACATAAAAGAGACTATAGTGATTAAAGATTACCATTACAATGAAGTAACAGGACAGGCGGAGTCACATCCAATTTGTATTTAAATTTTAAATATAAATTCCATGTTACTTAAACTGTGTCAAACAGATAATAAATAATTCTCAATTGCTTTATGAAGGCTATATAATTTTAATATAAAAGATAATATATGCAATACCCCAGTGAAAATAATAGGTAAAACATCTGATTAATAAGTTGTAGAAAATATTATCAAAGAAAACTCAGTGATGCAAGAGTGGTTCAATAACAGGAAATCTGTCAACATAATTCAAAATGTCACTCTTATTGTTGGATACACATAACATGTTTATACCAATAAATTCCAGATATTTCTCTGCTTACATTACTTATTTGCTTTTGCAAATAAGATTCCTTATTCCATTAGAACCCTTAAAATATTAATAATGTTTTTAAATTTTCTAATAATTCTAACATCCGTATTACATCTGAGTCTGGTTACGATGCTTGCTTTGTCTCTTCAGAATATATTTCTTCTTGGCTTTTGGCGTGCCTTGTAATTTGTTATTGAAAGTTGGGCCTGTTGTAGAGGGTAACAGGAAATGAGATAAATAGACCTTTAGTACAAGAACCCATGGGTTAACATACTAATTATTATACATATTATTTTAATCAATTATTGATAAATTTTAATAGCTAGGAGTTGGGCTAAAATAGGAGTTACAGGTTTCAGAGGCTTTAAGATTTCACTAGCATCCTTTTTATCTTTCCTTTTGGCTTAAGATTTTCCTAAGTGCTACTTCTTAGAGAGTCTATGTGTTGTAGCTCTTTCAGATATAATCCAGTGTTATTACACCAGAACCCTAATGGCATAGTGCTAAGGTATGAGGGAAGATGAGTGTTCTGCAATCTTCCAATTAAATGTCAGTCCTTCAGTGGACTTGTATTTCAGGACTGTGATATTCATAAGTGTTTCTCCAGTAATACAGGTTTTTATTTTTGATTTTTTCTCCCTGCCCCCTTATTCCTGAATCTGTGGCCCCTGATTGGTATATATCCCTGGTTGCCTAATTAGGTAAGACTGGAAGGCTGGAGGGAGCTGGGTGGGAGGAATTCCCTTTCATTAGCAGGGCTTTTTACATACTTTGCTCAAGAGTGTAGGCATTTGTTACAAAGAAGGCTCTGGGCTGGTTTTGCAATGGCTACTCTGTCTCTCTGCCAGAGCCAGTAGGGATGTCCTGGAATCCTTAGCATAAGGACTTGATGGAATTCTGGGAGAAGCAGCCCCCAAAGCATGATTGCCCCTGGAGTTTTGCATTCTCCACTTGTTCATAATCAGCCTCCGGTAAGTCATCAAAATTACATTTAAATGTTCCTACCACTTTACTGCTCTAGCAACTTCTGCTCCAAGAAAGCAGGTTTGTTTTCTTTCTTCCTGAGGCACCTGTCTCTCCACATTTGAGGGATGATGGTTTATCTGCAACTGCAGTTCTCTGATGAATTCAAGAAAACTGTCGATCTTCAGTGTGTATAGCTTTTCCTTGTTACGAGGATGGGACTGATGCCTTTCAGGCTGTTTGTGTGTGGGAGCTAAAACTGGAAGCTATAAGAAAAAAGAAACTTCTGTTCCAGGGAAGGAACAGAGAGATGCAGACATAGAGATGGGACGTGTGGACACAGAGGGGGAAAGAGAGGATGGGATGAACTGGGAAATTCGATTTGACATAAATATGCTACCATGTGTAGAATAGATAGCTAGCAGGAAGGACCCTGGGGTATGGCACAGGCAGCTCAGCTCGGTGCTCTGTGATGACCTATATAGATGGGATAGGGGGATGGAGTGGGGAGGAAGTGCAAGAGGGAGGGGCTATATGTGTACATATAGCCGATCCACTTTATTGTACCACAGAAACTAACACAACATTCTAGAGCAATTACACTCCAACAAAGTAAAGGCAAAATAAAAAACTTTAATATAGCAAAAAGCACAGATAAAATCATTTTGAAGAAGACACAGATTTTGGAAATACCTATTTGCAAACTGCATTACAACCAAAGTGGACACTTCTATACAATACAAAGAAGGCTTATCAATAGACAAGATAAAGATAGATAAGCAAATAAGAACACACCCAGTTCACAAAAAGCTAACCAAATGGCCAGTAAACTTATAAAAAATTACTAAATTAATAGTTGTGGCAATGCAAACAGTAGCAACAAAACTTAAAAATTAATACAAAAAACTCAGGCACTCATGCATTTTGGTTTAATAGAAGTATGAATTGCTGCACACTTTTTAACAACCTGGCAGCAATCATTAAGGTTCACAAACCTTAAACCCTAGACAATTCAATATTTCACCTCTATCTTATACAAATAAAAGCAAATTAAATATATTCACATGGATGGCATATGACTGTTAACAATGTGAATGCTTGGTGCTAGAAAAATACTTAAATAATAATGAAAAAGCCAAATTATGGGATATTTTGCACTAATTTAAATGCATAACAGCTATGCTTGTTGAGTTGGAAGGATTGCCATAAAGTATTTATGAATAAGAAAAGCAGAATGTAGATAATTGTTTACTATAATTCTAATTTTAGAAAACAACAAAAAGCCAGACATCCTTAGATCTACATAAAGATTTTGCCAAAGTTGCAGATTCTTTTTATAGTGTGATTTTATTATGACAAAATGAGCAACTGAGCAAAGGGAATTTTTAAAATATCTGTTTATATGCATGAAGATGTGTGATAAGTTTAAGCAAGTTGAGATATATGGAAAAATAGACAAGACATAGGTTGGCTCATGGTAGGAAGATGGAATGAGAGAGGGAACATGAGGCTGATGGTGAATTTTTTCTTTATTTTTGTACTTCTTCACTACTTTCAAGTATATATTAAAGTAATAAACTGAAAAAAAATCAAATACACAAGTTCTAAACTTTAAAAACACGTTTATACTACTATTCAGGTTTAACTGAGTGTATCAGTCTCAATTTGCTGAGAATAACAGTCACAAATATTAAAGGAACAGGGATTCAATATAGGAATTAACTGTTTCCTAGCTTTGTGAGTAGCTGAAGGAACGATGGTCCATGAGGCTGTGTGTGGAAGATCAGATAAATTTACTAGCCATTTTCAGAGATGCTGTCAGTTCCCTCATGATCTCCCTAGAAAAAAGTTTATTTCACTTTTGCTTTATCTTAACACAGGTTCTTTCACTTACAAACTTGATTTGTCATTGTTCCAAGCTAACCAAAATGGCATGGTACAATCCAGCACAATCTACTCTTTTGTCAACTCGGCACTCATACAATCCACATCATGGCTCTGACTAATAATTATATCATGGTGTTGTTTAATCACTAAGTTGTGGCTGACTCTTGGTGACCCCATAGACTGTAGCCCACCAGGCTCCTCTGTCCATGGGGCTTCCCAAGAAAGAATACTGGAATGGGTTGCCATTCATTTCCTCCTCCAGGGGATCTTCCTAACCCAGGGACAGAAACCACATCTCCTGCATCGGCAGGTGGATTCTTTACCACTGAACCACCTGGGAAGCCCGATTATATCATACTCTATGTTATATTACAACTATGTTGTATATAATGTTTTCTACATATATATAATGCAAATATGTGTGCATGGGAATGTCTATAGGTACAAGAAAATATGTATCACTGTAATACTCCTTGTTTCTGCATTGTGGTCACATAGGCATAAATTGGTATTATATCTCCCTGATTTGCTCCTCATGTCATATCCCTTTGTTTTCAGCAAGTACCTCAATTGTTTATGGTTCTCTGCCTGCTTGGTGACCCAGACTTTTTACTCCAGAGGCATTTTATGCTATTAGCCATCATGCTTATGCCGTAGTTTCCCATTCAGTTTTGTTACAAGATTATGAAGAGGTGCCCTAGGAAATCTCCTGAATCATGGGAGTACAGGTTACCTATTCCTGCACAACAGATTACCACAAAGTCTAGCAATTTTAAACAACACATCTTTATTATAAATTACGTAGATTAGGAATCTGGGAGTAGTTTAGCTGAATGCTTTGCTTCAGGATCCATCACAGGTTGTAATGAAACTGTTGACTGGAATGTAGTTATCTCAAGGCCTGACTGGCAAAGGATCCATTTCCAGACTCCTCTGGTTATTGTCGAGATTGAATTCCTCATGGGCTATTGGACTTGGTGGGTGGGGGTGGGGTGAGGAGCTCAGTTCCTTACTGACTATTGCCCAGAGGCTTCTGACACTTCCTTACCAAGCAAACGTGGAAACTTGCTCCCTCAAACTATGCAAGCTGGAAAGACGGTAGAGTCTAAGACAGAAGTTGTAATATCTTGTAACCTAATAATGAAATAGCAACACATTCTGTGAGAAACTAAAAGGCATTGCCGTATCCTATTTGTTAGAAGCATGTCACTACGTTCATTCCACACTCAAAAGGAGTGGATTGCACAAGGGCATAAATATCAAATGCTGGGGATCATTGGGACCATCTTGGAAGTTTGCCTATCTCATTGAGCATACTTCTTTTTGCCACCATTGTGTACTAGCGATCCAACTGAACCAGTCCCTCAAGTTGCCACGTTTTGGGCGGTTCATTCCATAGTGTAAGGAACTTAAAGTGACTAGGTGGCATTCTCAGCTTTTAGTTTAATGAAGCCATTATTCTATCTCCTTGCAGAGTCATTATTTTATTGGAAACTTAAATCTAAGCCAGCAGAAAACTTTTGAGCAAGGAAGACAAATTCAAATCCAGCTTTGGTGTTTAATCCAGCAAGAACAGATCACTGCCCCTTTCATGAAAGAATATAATTAACCTTTTGTCAGATAGCCATCTGCCCTAGAATCCCTACTATGCAATGCTATGATACCAAGGGCTCATGGTTTATCTCTACTGTTGGCAGATTGGACACTCAGCATTGATATAGTCATATCAGCATTAAGTGGACGCCCATGTTGATGAGTGTATCTATTCCAGCTGTACACTTTAGTACAAGAAACATGATCATACAGTGTCTTGAGAGCCCCTCTGCAGGTGATTAAACAGAGTTAATCACCTCGCTCTCTCAAGTCCTCTTTCTGAAAAGTAGAAACTGTGCTGTTTTGTCTCCCCAAGAATTTGTGTTAGCTCAAACCTAGTGTCCAGTAATCTCTTAAGATATTTGGTTACTTCTCACCTAAAGCACAAATACCCTACAGATTCTTTTGGGAAAATCTACATGAATAATTTATAATATACATTTTTGGCAGTGTGGCTATATTCTTCCTCAAGGGAATCAAGCCTCTTTATCATGTAATGAGGTCTGAATCTGCAAACCACTGAAGTTTGGGAAGTAGAGTCCATGACTATTGCAGTAATGCAATTCAGGCCTCTACTCACTGGTCCCAAAGGTTGGTACCTATGCATATCAAGTAGATTTGGTGCAGTAGGCTCTTCATCTCTGTTAGTCCTAGGAATATAATCATTCCGACACAGTTACACATCTACATGTCCTTGCTACCCCTTATAGTACCTTTGCCTACCTTGACCCTGTTAATTAAGTTCCAGTAGCAGCTAAATGTATCCTGTGGCTCCTTGCCATGTCATAATCCTGCCATCTTCATTGTTTTCTGGGAGTGCCTTCCACTGATAGCCTCTCTGTATTCCTGATTTGCAAAGAATAGCCATTAAAGACTCTTTCAGGGTTGCTTGTTCCCCCTAAATACTGTATTTCTGAAAAACTTGGAGAAAGGGGTGAGTGTGAGCAGTGGAACCCAGCAATTCTATCTCCATAAGCCTTTGGATACGACCTTCAGTTCACTTTGGCCACCACAGGGACATAGTAGTAGTCAACCAAACAAGCTGCTGGAATTATTCCTAACTATTGCCTCCAGAGTAAGACTTGTTTTTTCCCCAAGGCTTGAATCCTTGTTAAAGGTTTAGTATCAGTGAGAGGTAATGGAATGAGTTGTGAAAATCAGCATTTCTCCCACAAGGCTACAGGATTTTTAGCAAGAGAAAGTGAATTTATTTAGGCAAAGGAGGTTCCTACTAGGTGGAATTTGGGGGTTCAGGGTTCTTTGGTTCATTGGAATCTATCCAGATATCTCTGTCTCAATCTTCAGGGTTCCAGTCCTTCCCAATCACTATCACAAACATACTGTAAGAAATCCCAAAAAGTTATGAATTTAACCCACATTTTAATTCAGTCACTGGCAGTATTAGATTTTGGATTTGGTTTTCAAAATTTGCAAACCTTCAGTTAAAAGCAATAGGCAATCTTTCATGGTAGCCATTGATGTTTCTGGTTCCTTCCTCAGGACTTGAGATGGAAATTTAACGCCTTGACATCATTTACTTTTTTTCCCAAGTTTTCCAGTGCTGTTAAAATAGCCAGCCTTCTCCTCTGTCCTTACCCTGTCCTTATAGTCCATGTTATCATGATATTTTTTGTAGGCTCCCCGGGGGTTCAGATGGTAAAGAATCTGCCTGCAGTCCAGGAGACCCAGATTCAACCCCAACCCCTGAAGAAGGAAAAGGCAACCTACTCCAGTATTCTTGTCTGGGAAATCCCATGGACAGAGGAACCTGGTAGACTATAGTCCATGAGGTTGCAAAGAGTTAGACACAACTGAATGACTCACACTTTCACTTTCATTTTCACATGGTCACTCAAAGTTATCTTCTGACTCCAGTTGACCCCAGGGGATAATTTAAAAAACTATTTTACAACCATATGTTGTGGTCTGTATCATATTTACCGAGCTTCTCTGGTGGCTCAGACAGTAAAGAATCTGTCTGCAGGAGACGCAAGTTCAATCCCTGGTTCAAAAAGATTCCCTGGAGAAGGGAATGGCAATCCACTGTGGTACTCTTGCTTGGACAATTCCATGAACAGAGGAGCCTGGCAGCCTACAATCTGTAGGGTCACGAAGAGTCATATTTACCACTGACAATGAGGTTATTAGTGCTTTTAAATCTAATCATGTTATAGAGTCTCATCTTTAAGATTCTATTGCCCTGGATCCACTCTTAGTACCAAAAGCTGTATAAGTCAGTGTTTGCTCAGAGCCACTACAAGTTCAATGGTTTAATATGAGAATTGAAATTTATATGAACCTGTGGGTAGCTGCTAGAGAATTGTCTGCAGAGCTGCAGCTAGAGGATAGAGGAACGCTCACTAATCCCTTTATTCTGAAGCACTAGTGTGAGTGAAAAATCTTGAACAATATTTGAGTTCTGTCCATGAAACCTCAAACTGAGAACTCATGAAAATATTTGAAGAAGCACTACAGTGAAGGAGGTCATCATGTTTGACTCCCGTGGCCTCCAGGAATAATGGCTTCTACCTCAATTTCACCTTCCAAATCATTTGTGAGATCCTCTCATTACCAAACATCATCATGAAACCACACAGAGAAGGGGATTCTGTAAAATAAATTTCCCACACTTGAATGAAGAAAGTAGCAGTGGTATCAGATTGTCAAGAGACAATCCAGAACAGCATAATTCTTTTTTGTCTCTGATACAGTTTTCTAAATGCCCAAACTCTAAAAGAATCCAGTCATTCTTAGAAACACTCTGTATTAGAGTGTTGAATTCAATCAACATTTTTTGAGTGCTCTCTCAGACATTACACTAAAATAGGGGAATAACAAGATGAACACATCAGATTTCTTCCAAATCTCATGTGTTAGCAGGGAAGGAAAACAGGGCAGTAGCAAATTGGTGTTTATTTGAAGGATACTGCTAATAATGACATTATTCAAGCTACAGTGAAGAAAAATGGATTTTTGGCAGATGAACAAAGTGAAGGCTATTCTAACCAAAGAGATGTGAAAAGGCATATGTTCTGAAAGATGAAATATTTAGAAGATATTCAAGTAGTTTTGTTTGGCTGGAAATTAAGAGTTCAAAGTGACAATAGGGGAGATTCAATTGAAAAAAGCAGGCAGAAGTAAAGTCAGGAGAAATGCATATACAAGGTTTAACCATTTTCTCTAGGAAATTCAAACCAATAAAGGGATTTAAACCCCAGAGATTTTTGTATAAAATCACTTTTATAGCAATATTGTGGAGGAACAGGAATGGGTCAAGGCCAGAGGAAGAAAGGTATTTTTGGAGGCAATTGCCATAGTCTAAGTGAAAATTATATAAATCCTGTGGCACTTGAAGAGGAGGGAGTAGTTTCGAAAGAGGTTCCACTTAATTTAGTGATTAACTGATGGCTCCTGGCAGAGAAGGCAGTGGCACCCAACTCCAGTACTCCTGCCTGAAAAATCCCATGGACAGAGGAGCCTGGTAGGCTGCAGTCCATAGGGTTGCTAGGAGTCAGACACAACTGGGCGACTTCACTTTCACTTTTCACTTTCATGCATTGGAGAAGGAAATGGCAACCCATTCCAGTGTTCTTGCCTGGAGAATCCCAGGGACAGAGGAGCCTGGTGGGCTGTCATCTATGGGGTCACACAGAGTCAGACACGACTGAAGCGACTTAGCAGCAGTGGGTCCTGGAGATGCCAAGAAAAGATGATCAGGCATAACCTTTCTAGTCCTGGCTTGATTGACCAGATAAACAGATAAAGGCCATTAGCTAAAGTGGGAACTCAAGTTAACATATTTTTCTGTAAGAATTAAATTATGGAGAAATATCTTGATCCATTTTATTATTTTGAAAGGGATTTATTTTTAAAATTATAAACTGTACAAAGTGTTCCTATGTCTCCATGGTACATAAGAAGAACACACTTTAACAATGTCAAATAAGAAGTATAATATATGTGCAAGTTTAGCTGCTCAACATGAACTTTCATATCTGTCAATTAGAAACCCTTGTAAATAGTGAATGTTGGAAAATGTAGGTAAAGGTGTCGGAAATTCATGGAATTTAATCTAAACTATTCATTTTATCCTAGTCAAGATACATTTTTTCCTTCAATTCCTATATTTTTCTTTCTGTCTCTCTCACTTTGCCTTTTTGTTTAATTTGTAAATTGAGTTCACAGTCTACATCTTCATCTTATGGTTTTCTTGCCACAGTGACTAAAAATAGTTCTGTTCATAAACATCTTTTCTGAAATAATAAATGAATCATTTAATTTATAAATTAATCAAATGTAGAGTGGCACTATCGCAGGCTCAAGTTGGGAGAACCTGAATCCTCAGTTCTGTCACTTTAGTAGATGACCTAATTCTCTTTGAATCTCCAATACATAATCTAAAAGACTAGTTACTTTGTTTTTTTGCCTTTATAAGACTGTTTTCATGTATATACTTTCAGGAATACCCTGCTTGACAGGATATGTATTTCCAACAATTGTCTGGCTCTTTGCAACCTCATGGACTGTAGCCTGCCAGGCTCCTCTGTCCATGGAATTCTCCAGGCAAGAATACTGGAGTGGGTAGCCATTCCCTTCTTCAAGAGATCTTCCTGACCCAGGGATCAATCAAACCCAGATCTTCTGCATTGCAGGAAGATTCTTTGCTGTGTGAGCCATCAGGGAAGCCCTAACCAAACATATGATAGGTGCTTAATGAATAATAGTTGAAAGATTAGATAGTTAATTACCAGGAGTGTGAAGGAAGGTTAAAGTATGGAAGGTGTTGTCAAAACAGTATCTTAAGTATCTGTAGTAACCAAGGTCAATAAAAGACCCCAAATTGAGGTTTGAAAAGCAATAATAGATCAGTGGTAAAGCCATGGGGTAAGTTTGGAATACCTGAACTCCAGTGGAGCAAGCCTGCCCTGGGGATTAAAAGGAAAACACAGACTTAGTCTTGAGCAAGAGTGATTTGCATCTGGCCTATTTTAGATTTTTAACCAATTGTGAGAATTGCTAGATTTTGAGAATGTAATGTAATAAATAAATGGTTGAAAATTGTCTGCTTCTGGGTTGACCCCATTTGTCTGGTGTCGGGGGCTGGGGTGGGGCGGAGTAGTGGTGGTAGTAGAGAATAGTTAATGTGTTGCAAAAGGATGTTTTCCTTTCAGCTTTTATCTTAAACATATTTTTTCAGAGTCAGAAATATCCTGTGGTTAAAAATTGACTCAGACTTCCACCAACACCTGTTCAGATCATGCCCTCATAAGGGTGACGGGCTGAGGCATAAGAATCTACCTCAGGCTCTTTTTGCCAAGTCATGACCCAGGGAGGAAGAAAGAGGGAAGAATTATGTTTTCAGTTGGTCGGCCCCACAGGAAACTTTTTTCTCTAATTTGTGTAAGGGTGCATATGTCCTGGCTCTAATGGTACTGAAAGCACATCCAAAAAGCAATAACAAATTACTGCTATAGATTCTGATGTCATAAAGCACTTCAGATTTCTCTATATAATATTCTTAATATTTATTACATGGCAAGTTCTACAAAGCTAATGCAGGGGAGGGTAATGAATCATTTCCAGTAACTTTATGCATAGCAGCTACATTTGAACTTGGTACTTAATGAATTCTTCCCGGGCATCAATAGAGAAATAGGAAACTCATATGTAAGCACTGACCTGCTATTGTGAGATATCACCCCTTGGTCTTTGTAAGAAACTTTCTAATTTCCATACCTTGGAGACATATTAATGAATAAATTACTGATTAAAAACATTTCTTATTGAATTCATACACTTCCTGAAAAATTAGCTAGGATAAAGTTTTAGATGCTCTTGAATATGTGATGTTTTGTTTTGGAGACTTTAGAGGCATGGTTGATTGGCAAACATTTTTCTCTTGGGTTTTTGTCTTGGTCTAGGTTTTCAATCTTCATTTTGATTTAAAAAAAAAGTGTCAAAACAGGTACATATAACCAAATATCCTCATCTATTTAATCCAACCTGTGACTTAGACACAAAGATACTTTAAAATGTATTCATTGAGTTCCCATTTCTCAGTTAAAAGAGACGATGAGTTTGCATTTGTTTGAAACAAGTCAGAAACAGAAATCAAGTGACAGGTCTAAAAGTGTTAATGTGTTCCCAAACCATTTGTTTTTCAACAAATGCTAGTTTGAGTGTGCTTAGTTTTCAAGAACCAGAGAAGACGATAGCACACCACTCCAGTACTCTTGCCTGGAAACTCCCATGGATGGAGGAGCCTGGTGGGCTGCAGTCCATGGGGTCGCTAGGAGTCGGACACGACTGAGCGACTTTACTTTCACTTTTCACTTTCACGCATTGGAGAAGGAAATGGCAGCCCACTCACCCACTCCAGTGTTCTTGCCTGGAGAATCCCAGGGACGGGGGAGCCTGGTGGGCTTCCATCTATGGGGTCGCACAGAGTCAGCTATGACTGAGGTGACTTAGCAGCAGCAGTTTCCAAGAACAAGGAATATTTGAATTGCGAAAATCCCAATGGCTGTAATCTTCACTTACCTCTTCATGAAGCCTCTACTTGAGTACTCACCATGGATGAAGCAGGAAGAAGCGGGTCACTTGTTTCCTGTATGTCCTACCTGCCATGCTGAACTGAAATCCTGCCTTCTTGAGGATCTGTCGTTTTAGATTTCTTCTTACCTCTCTTCTAACCTGAGGTACTCAGGAGTATTTTCAAAGTAGCTCATATTTTGCTAGGTCAAAGCAGTTCTAACTGAGTTTTGTCTCTTCCACACGGTGTAGTTCCAGGCCTGCCGCTCATTCTGTATACCATTTAATTTCCTGAACGTTCATATTCTTGTTTCTCTTCCCCTTGCCAGTCTTTGGTTTTGTGAACAACCCCTTTAAAAGACTACTCATGTTTGAATTCCAGGTTTACTCCGTATTGGCTCCAGGATATTGAATAATTATTTAACCTCTCTGTGCCTCAGTTTACTTATTACCTCTAAAACATTCATTTCTTTCCCAAATATCTGTTGAGCACCTACTGTGGATAACACGGTGTACAGTGTATAACACTATCTTCTAAGTGGTTGAAAAACCTCAGCAGCATAAATAAAGTACCTAGCTCTTATTCTTATGATGACTCCCAGCACTTGGTAAATGATATTAGTTATGTATGTACATTTCTCTGTATAAGAAAATGATATCCAAGCTGTCAAAATACATCACACATACTCTCACTAATGCTGACTATATCAGGATTAGTACCTTTTTAAAGTTGAATGAATAGTACTTCTTATAAAGTGGCATACAATTGTTTTAGTGGCTGGGTTAACTACTGCTCTTGTTAGGGCTGAGGTCAACTGAAACTTTTTAGTTATTACTGTTTTTAAAATAACACTGAGTACTATTATTTTAAGTATAAAACTCATCCATGTATGGAGTGCAAAGCAATGGAGAAGCCCAGAACCTATCCTATGTGTGTTTTTGCATGGGGCAAAGACCCCTTGACCTTGCCTCTGTCTTACTGACAGCTCTGCTTCTGTTTGCTTGCCTTTGATCCTTCTGCCTGCTCCCTACCAGCCCAGTGGTGTGCTCAAGACAACTTGTACCTGATGCTCAGATGATTATTATAAAATCAAGGATTTTATAAGCTGGTTGAAAGCTACTGATAATAGAGAATATTTATACCATAGAAATCAGCAAATCCTGTACATCAAAACTTTTTGAGCCAGCTCACCCGTACACAGCTCCAATCCAAGAGTATTTAACCAGTGTTTCATTTTTGTGTTTTCAGTTGCCAACTGAACTCTGATTAAATGTTTACCAAGTTAGGATTTTGGCTGATATAATTTAACTGTACTTTCCATCTAAGACATTTTTATTTCAAGACAGAAAGTTTTTTTAAGATGAAAACTCTTTCAAAGTAAATAGGAAGAAAAGCTATGATGGTGGAAGGGAGTTCCTAAGAACATTTATGAGGACAAGACTTTTTTTGGTCACTGATGTATCTCAGCCATCTAGGTTATATTGTATGGGTGCTAAGTCTTATCAGACTCTTTGTGACCCTATGGACTCTAACCACCAGGTCTGCTGTCCATGGAATTCTCCAGGCAAGAATACTGGAGTGGGTGGCCATTTCCTTCTCCAGGGGATCTTCCCAACCCAGGGATCGAACCCGCGTCTCTTAAGTCTCCTGCATTGGCAGGTAGTTCCTTACCCCCAGTGCCACCTGGGAAGTCTAGAAGGTTATATAGTACATGACAGTTGTTCAATAAATACTTGTAAAATGAACTAATGCTTTACATGTAACAATTAAACTGAAGCACACAGTTGCTAAATAGCTATGTGAGGTCACGCAACCAGTACAGAGTGGAGACAGAATTCAAATATAGGCATTTTTTTTTAAGTTTCTTCTTTTCAAAATGAAAAGAGTTAAAATAGCTGATCAGTGATTTATTCACATTCTAAGCAAGGGTGATACCCTGAGGCAAAGAATAGAAGCGAGATCACCCTATCAAATCTTTTTGTCATCTGGAAGTTAGGATACACAGAGCATTAATAGTACTCAAGAAACTGTAGCTATTTTGTTGTTGTTGCTGTTAAGTAATGTCCAAGTCTTTGTGACCCCATGTACTGTAGCATGCCAGGCTCCTCTGTCCTCCACTATCTCCCAGACTTTGCTCAAATTCATATCCATTCAGTCGGTGATGCCATCCAACCATCTCATCTTCTGCTGCCCCCTTCTCTTTTTGCCTTCAATCTTTCCCAACATCAGGCTTTTTCCAGTGAGTCAACTCTGCATTAGGTAGCCAAAGTATTGAAGCTTCAGCCTAAACATCAATCCTTCCAATGAAAATTCAAATTGATTTCTTTTAGGATTGACTGGTTTGATCTCCTTGCAGTCTGAGGGACTCTCGAGTCTTCTCTAGCACAACAATTCGAAAGCATCAATTGTGCTTAGCCTTCTTTATGGGCAAACTCTCACATCCCATCTGTACATGACTACTGGAAAAGCCACAGCTTTGACAGTATGGACCTTTGTCAGCAAACTGATGCCTTTGCTTTTTAATACACTGTCTAGGTTTGTAATAGTTTTCCTTCCAAGGAGCAAGTGTCTTTTAATTTCATGGCTGCAGTCACCATCTACAGCGGTTTTGAAGCCCAAGAAAATACAGTCTGTCACTGTTTCCATTACTTCCCATTCTATTTGCCCTGAAGTGATAGGACCAGATGCCAGGATCTTAGTTTTTTGAATGTTGAGTTTCAAGCCAGCTTTTTAATTCTCCTCTTTCACCCTTATCAAGAGGCTCTTTGGTTCCTCTTTGCTTTCTGCCATTATAGTGATATCATCTGCATATCTATGGTTGTTGGTATTCTCCCAGGAGTCTTGATTCCAGCTTGTGATTCATTCAGCCTGGTATTTCATAGGATATATTCAGCATATAAGTTAAATAAACAGGGTTACAATATACAGCCTTGTCCTACTCTTTCCCAGTTTTGGACCAGTCTGTTGTTCCATGTCCAGTTCTAACTGTTGCTTCTTAACCTGCATACAGGTTTCTCAGGAGACAGATAAGATGGTCTGGTATTCCCATCTCTTTAAGAATTTTGCAGTTTGTTGTGATCAACATAGTCAAAGGCTTTAGGGTAGTCAATGAAGCAGAAGTAGATGTTTTTCTAGAATTCCCTTGCTTTCTCTATGATCCAGTGAATGTTGGCAATTTGATCTCTGGTTTCTCTGCTTTTTCTAAATCCTGCTTGTACATATGGAAATTCTCAGTTCACATACTGGTGAAGTCTGGTTTGAATGATTTTGAGCATAATCCAGTTAGCATGTGAAATGAGTATAATTGTATGATAGTTTGAACATTCTTTGTAGGTATTTAGTATTCCTAAATGGATGCTCCGTACAGGGCTACCTCTAGGGCAGGTAAAACCTGGGGCAAATATTTTCTAGGGATATGGGGTGTGGGAGCCTTGTCTATATAATTTGATTAGATAACAGAAAATAAAATGAATTCTCATAGGGTATGTGAAGTGAAAGTCACTCAGTTGTGTACAACTCTTTGTGATCCCATGGACTAGAAAGTCCATGGAATTCTCCAGGCCAGAATATTGGAGTAGGTAGCTTTTCCCCTCTCCAGGGAATTTTCCCAACCCAGGGATCAAACCCATGTCTCCCTCATTGTAGGCAGATTCTTTACCAGCTTAGCCACTTAAATATTAATTTTCTTATCAGAGCACATGATAATTCTTCATGGTGTCCAGGCAGCATCAGATCCAGGAACAATGTTCTTCATGCTCTTGTCAAAATGCCCTTCCTGAGAAATTTTTTATTTCCTACTTAATCAAAAAGTATTGATACTGTTGTTACTCAGAATGTCATGGATCTTCCTTATTTCTATTGAAACAACAGGAATATTCTTGGCTGTACAGCTCCCTGAAATCATATATTTATTACTCTGTTTGCATCATTATTACAGAGTGCTATATTATCCATCATGTACTTATGAATATGGACCTCAAGGGCTCCAAGGTTGTGATTGTGCTTTGTTGTTGATAACCATAAGTGCAAGACTTTCATAGAGCATGCAGGTAAATGTGAATGACAATTAACTTTATGGTCTTGTTAGATTTGCTGTTTAGAATTTTATAGCATAAATTTATTGTATATTCCAATCATGTGTTCCTTCGAATACCTCATGCCATAATCACTGCATTCCTATGATGTGACCTCATTCGCTGTTGACCACATCTCTCTTTTCTACTCACCACTACCAGGACCTGCTAGGCAGGAGGTCATAGAATAAAAAGAGAGATCCTACTTGGGAAAGGAATGTTTGTCATCTGCCTTGTCCACCTTAAGACTGACCTCGGAGAGCATGATATCACCACTCCAATCAGACGCTGGGCATCCCTAGTGATGGGTTTGATCCCTGGGTTGGGAAGATCCCCTAGAGAAGGAAATGGCCACCCATTCCAGTATTCTTGCCTGGAAAATTCCATGGACAGAGGAGCCTGGCAGGCTAGACTCCATGGGGCCACAAATAGTCGGACGCAACTGAGCATGCACAACAATCAGAGATTAATTGGAATGTCCCACTTGTGTTGCAAAACAATGAGTGAAAAATCCTTGGAAGAGATGGATGTGGCTACTTGAGGACACTGCCTGATATGTCATATAGAACCGTTAGAAGCTATAGGGTAGCTGCATTTGGTGCCAGCACTGGGGAACAGGGAGTAAAGGATGCCTACCACCATCTCCACCACTCTCATGTATGAAGCCCATAGGGAGTACCACATCCAGGGTATAGACAGGTTAGAGCTGACACATGGACCTAAACAAGCAGCTCAAGCCCAGGGGTCAGAAGTGGGCTGACCTCTCAGAAATTTGTACTTGTCCTGTGTCTGATATGAGTGTGAGTCACACAGGATCAATGTGTAAGCACAATTCTGGTCACCAAATTTCATGAGCTGTAATGAAAGAAATACACTGTCCAGAGGAAGCAAACTGTTTGTGAGGCTGCCCTCTTGGAACTGGGGGCCCAGTCCTTGGACTGTGGAGCTACATCAAAACCAACCAGACCTTCTCAAGGCATTTGGTTAACTCCAAGTATAATATAAAGGATTAGAGAGAGCTCCAAAGAAACCATGGAAACCATGCCACATGTGGCTCTGTACCAGCAGGGAATTACTGATTCTAGGCAGCCCCGGTCATCGGAAGGAACTTAGAAACTTTTGTGGATGGCATTTCTAGCAAAGGGGCCCAAACAGAATCTGGTCCTGGTTAAGGACGTTGTGATGAGACAGTATTGCTGGTCTCAACCAGTCCCAACCATCAGAATGAGACAGAAAATTTTGAGTTAAGTCTTTCTGGTGACCACGTAGGACCAGGTTTGAGCTTAGGCTACTCTGCCTGAATTGACTACTTCATATAATCCCAGACATTGAAACAGAACTTAGAAAATTTCAATGAAGGGGCTCTCTGAGGGACCTGTCCTGGGGCAGAGGCCCTACTTACTAGGTCTGAGGGTGAAACTATTCCCTGGTCAATGTATTATTTAATAAAGTTAGAATTTATGAGGCATGACTTCCTGGAGAATACAGTATAACTGCTGTAACTCTCTAGGGTATTAAATGGAGATATTTCACAGTTAAAGCCTTTCTGCTATATGAGGGGCTTTGCTGGTGGCTCAGATGGTAAAGAATCTGCCTGCAATGTGGGAGACCCAGGTTCGATCCTTGAGTTGGGAACCTCCCTTGGAGATGAGAATTGGTACCCACTCCAGTATTCTTGCCTCGAGAATTCCATGAACAGAGGAGCCTTTGGGCTATAGTCCATGGGGTTGCAAAGAGTTGGACATTACTGAGTGACTAACACTTTCTGCTATATCAAGTAATGCCCCAGACTTCACTTTTAGAGATTTATTTTTTATTTCTTGTTATGTGCCAAAGGTTAATGTTTTACCTGGCAGAATAAGACTGAGGAACTGCCCTTGATGTCCTAGGCATCTTTCTACTCTGTTGAGTCTCTTGATTGTCTGTATTCTTGAAATTACTAGTAAAATATAATGCCTGGTAAGAGCTCTGATTCATTTAAGTGTGATTTGCCGGTCAGGTCTTGTATGTGACTCAGATGGTGAATCGGATTGATGTTTGGGTGTATAAACCATGTACTTGGTGGAACATTAGTTGCTCCCTCATATGCTTAACTCAGAAGGTGCCAGATAGGTATCAAAGCGTCAACTTTGGTCTTTTCTTTCAGTGAGGGTGGAAGGGAATAGTGAAGAAGATCTGTCCAGTTTTTTTTTTTTTTTATGTTTGTATATATTGAAAATATGATGTATGGGTACACCACTATATGGTGATGGATGTAAACTAGATTCAAACATCCATCACCATACATAGTTACAATTTTTTTCTCATGATGGGAATTTTGAAGACTTACTTTTTTAGCAGCTTTCAAAGATATAGTCCAGTAAAAGTAGCTATAGTCACCATGCTGTACTGTACTTTCCCCCATGACTTACTTATTTTATAACCTAAAACTTGTACCTTTCACCCATGCCTTCATCCTATGCCTCTGGCGATCACCAGTATGGTCTCTGTATCTATGAGCTCAGTGCTATTTTTAGATCCCATGTATAAATGAGATCATATCATGTTTTTTTGTCTGACTTACTTCACAATATCATGCCCTGAAGGCCCATCCAGGTTGTTACAAATGGCATGATTTCATTCATTTTTATGGCTGAATAATATTACATATACATCACATACACACTCACTCACACGCATAGACACTTACACACGTGTGCATGCACGTGCACACACACACAAACACATCACATTTTCTTTATTCATTCTTCTATTGTTGTACACAAGTTTTTTCCATAACTTGGTTATTGTACATCATGCTTCAATGAACGTTGGAGTGCATCTATCTTTTTGAGTTAGTTTTTTCTTTTTTTCAGATAAATACACCGAAGCAGAACTGCTGGATTATAAGGTAGTTAGGTTTTTTAACTTTTGGGGAACTTCCATACTGTTTCCTGTAGTGGCTACACAAATTTTATTCCCATTAACAGTACACAAGAATTCCCTTTTCTCCACATCCTTACCAATACTTCTTATCGTTTTTATAATAGCCCATTCTAACAGTTTGTGATATCTCACTATAGTTGTGACTTGCATTTTTCTGATTATTAGTGATATTGAGCACTTTTTCCTGTACCTGTTGGCCATCTGTATTGTCTTCTTTAAAAAATGCCTATTCAGATTTTCTGTTCAGTTTAAATTGGACTATTTGGATTTTTGCTACTGAATTGTATGAGTTCTTTATATACTTTGGATATTAACCCCATTGTCAAATACATGACATGTTTTATCATTCATCGGGTTGCCTTTTCATTTTATTGATGGTTTCCTTTGCAGTACAGAAGCTTTTCAGTTTGATGTAGTCCCACATGTCTATTTTTGCTTTTCGTGTCAAATCCTGCAAAATCACAGCCAAGACCAATTTCTATGAACATACCACCCATGTTTTCTTCTAGAAGTTTTATGGTTTCAGATCACATGTTTAAGTTTTTAATGCATTTTGGGTTATTTTTTGTCTGTGGTGTAATATTGTAGTGGTTCAGTGTTATTCTTTTGCATGGTTCTTCAATTTTCCCAGAACCATTTATCAAAGAGACTGTTCTTCCCTCATTGTATAGTCTTGGCATCTTTGTTGTAAAGTTCTTGACTACATATCCATGAATTTATCTCTGGGCTCTCTATTCTGTTGTATTACTCGTACAGAGGTGTTGATTTGTATGAGTAAAATTTAGCCAGAATCTCTAAGTTTATATGACTTTACAGAAGTCAAGGTGATCATTTTTGGACACTGCAGACTTAGCATGATAGGGTAGCCTTTTGAATTCTAGACAACAGTTCATTAATTAGGCTTAAGTGATACATAGTGTCCATTTTAGGAAACTGGCCTGAATCATTGTTATTGACCATAATACTTTCATGGTGTTTACTATAAATTTATTGAAACTTCACCATGTGCTAAGCATTGATTTTAGAACTTAATGTGGAATATCTCATTTTATGTTTCCAGAGACACTTGAAGTAAATACTTTTATATCCCTATTTTACAGATGAGAAAACTGAGGTATGAGGAAATTAAATAGCTTACATGGTACATAGTTGGTATAAGTGAAACAGTTCAAATTTGTTTCAACCTCAGCCAAACTTCAAGATCACAGTGGATATGGTACCTGAAATGCAAAGATGAGATAATTTTAGATGATTCTTTTCTAGCTCTTTATATCTACATCCTAAGCTGAAGGAAGCAATGAATCCAAAAATTCAGAAGGACTAAAAGAATGCACTTAGGCCATTCTCCTCAACTGTTAATTTTAGGTACATGGAAATAATAAACAACAAGTATATTTTACTTTCAGGCATGCTACTTCCTCCATCCCCACGTTCTGAGGAATGACTCAGAAGGGAGATGGGGCAGAGTGGTTAGGAAGTTGGTGTTTGGCATTGAGCTGATTAGTTTTGCCTTCCTCTCTCATTTACTGGTCAATTGCACTTATTAATAAATACCTATATTCTATATCTATAAAAAGTTTTTAATATTTGGTACAAAATGATGCCCTTCCAAACTTTATGGTTTTAAAAATAAACAGAAAAAGTTAAGAGTATAACAGTAAAAAGTTAGGTTTCTTTTATTATTATTATTATATAAAACACCTTATTAAATTATGGTTGACATGTAAAAATATGTATATATTTAATGGCTATCACTCAGTGAGTTTGGAGTAAGTATGTGATAGCTCAGTTAGTAAAGAATCTGCCTGCAAAGCAGGAGACCCTCATTCAATTTCTGGGTCAAGAAGATCTGCTGGAGAAGGGAAAGGCTACCCACTCCAGTATTCTGGCCTAGAAAATTCCATGGATCATGTAATCCATGGGGTCACAAAGAGTGGGACACGACTGAGAGACTTTCACTTTCCCTGTACTGGTTAGCAAACATGCTCCTCTATGGGTTACATGCATCTTTATCTTATAATGGGCTTCCCTGGTGGCTCAGATGGTAAAGCGTCTGCCTGCAATGTGGGAGATCTGCGTTCGATCCCTGGATCAGGAATATGCCCTGGAGAAGGAAACGGCAACCCATTCCAGTATTCTTGCCTTGAAAATCCCATGGACAGAGAAACCTGATAGGGTACAGTCCGTGGGGTAGCGAAGAGTCGGACACAACTAATTAACTTCACTTTCACTTTCATATACAACTTACTTCTATAAATATACATCTTATAAACTTACACTTTCATTATTAGTTTTATGGTCAATATTATAATCATTATTTAAGTACATTTTTATAGTGATTTTTCATTTGTTATCCCTTCTAAATACAATGCCTTTATTTATTCAGAAGCAGAAGTAGTTTCCCATCAGTTTATGAGGATGAATGCTTTGCATTCTATTTTAAATGTTGCTCTGAAAACAGGCAATTAGTTATAAAGCAGGCCTGCCATTGTCATTTATTGATGAAGAAACTCTGATACAGAGTTCTTTCTTTTATAAATTTGAGATAAGCTGTCCTCCCAAAGACATCTAGATAAGACGAATCAATGTACATTGTCGTTTTGACAGGCCATACTCTCCTGTTAGTTTGTACATCTGCTCAAGGAGAAAAAAGTACTATCAGATATTTCTGCTGATAATGATAAACAAGAGAGGGAGTCTGGAGCTGGTGTCTGTGGACAGCCTGTCAAGGCCAGTGGAAGCACAATTCTCCTTCTAATGGATGCCTTTGCCCTACAGGGGGAGCCATGATGACAGCTGATCCCTCCCCTGGAATTTGAAGTCCTTGCTAATGACATGACTGCAATTCTCAGATCTGTCAGTAAGGATCTGACATGCATTTTCAGTCCAGTAGGGTAATGTGAGTTATATTCATATGTGTTTTCAGGACTTTATACCTATTTTGAAGTAATTCTGTTCTATTGGGGTACGAACACCAAGGACCATTCAGTGGCTCCCAAATGATTTGGAGAAAGAGCTAGTTCATGTTAGAAAGTGAGGAAAAAAGTGACATTTTTTATGCAGATACTAATAAACTTAACAACTCAGGGAGATAATATTATAAGAAAGAGAAAGAGAAGTCGCTCAGTCGTATCCAACTCTTTGCGACCCCATGGACTGTAGCCTACCAGGCTCTTCTGTCCATGGGATTTTCCAGGCAATAGTACTGGAGTGGATTGCCATTTCCTTCTCCAAGGGATCTTCCCAACCCAGGGACTGAACCTGGGTCTCCCGCATTGTAGACAGACACTTTACCATCTGAGCCACCAGGGAAGTCCTTATTATAATAAATACAGTTTAATTAAACATATCCCAAATGTCCTCCTGCCTTCATAAGACCAGTTCATGGTCTTAGTCTTACAAAATAGCTGTGTTACTCCTGCCTCCTCTTTCATTTTAGGAAGTCAACTAGCTCTGAGTTTGGCTGAGAAGCATCACTCTCTTCTCTATTTTCTCCCTCCTCCCTTTCTTATGTCAGAAAATATCTAATATTTTCTATTTATCATTACATTAAAGAAATGCTGATGTATTTTCAGAGATTCAGTCTTCAAAACCAGTGTATCACAACCAAAGGAACTAATGGTTTTAAGTCAGATTTTTAAAGATAAGTTTAAAATCAATAAAATTAATTCATTAAAACCAATAAAAGTAGAATAATATTAATCAAAAAATGATTTGAGAATTTTAGGTGAGTCACAGATTCTCTGGGAGTTCACAGTCCCTTTTCCAGATCCCCAGGTTAGGAAATCTGTTGTGAGTCCTAGAACTTTCTTAACAGTGAGAGAATTTATTTGGTATAATTGTTGTGCAGTTTGTGGGTCCTCTGCTTAGTGGCCCCATGGTGGGGTTAATGGCCACCTCCTCCAAGAGGGCTTATGTTACAGGCTGTGTGACCAGGTAGCTGCACCCAGAGGCCCTGCCCCTGCGGCAGGACAAGAAACAGACTGGAGGGCACAAACAAAACCTTGTGTACACCAGGACCCAGAAGAAGGGAGCAGTAACCCACAAGAGACTGACCCAGACTTGCCTGTGAGGGTCCAGGAGTCTCTGGTGGAGGCATGGGTCGGCAGTGGCCTGCTGCAGGGTCGGGGGCACTGAGTGCGGCAGTACATACATGGGAGCTTTTGAAGGAGGTTGCCATTATCTTCATTACCTCCACCATAGTTTGGTCTCAGGTCAAACAACAGGGAAGGAACAGAGCCCTGCCCATCAACAGAAAATTGGATTAAAGATTTAATGAGCATGGCCCCGCCCACCAAAGCAAGACCCAGTTTTCCCCACAGCCAGTCCTTCCCATTAGGAAGCTTCCACAAGCCTCTTATCCTCGTTCATCAGAGGGCAGACACAATGAAAACCAAATCACAGAAAACTAATCAAACAGATCACATGGACCACAGCCTTGTCTAACTCAGTGAAACTATGAGCCATGTCGTGTAGGGCCACCTAAGACGGATGGGCCATGGTGGAGAGTTCTGACAAAATGTGATCCACTGGAGAAGGGAATGGCAAACCACTTTAGTATTCTTGTCTTGAGAACCCATGAACAGTATGAAAAGGCAAAAAGATATGAAACATTAAAAAAACTAGTATCATGGCATCCAGTCCCATCAGTCCATGGCAAATAGATGGATAAACAATGGAAACAGTGAGAGGCTTTATTTTCTTGGGCTCCAAAATCACTGCAGATGGTGACTGCAACCATGAAATTGAAAGACGTTTGTTCCTTGGAAGAAAAATTCTTACCAACCTAGACAGCATATTTAAAAGCAGAGACATTACTTTGCCAACAAAGATCCGTCTAGTCAAATCTGTAGTTTTTCCAGTAGTCATGTATGAATGTGAGAGTTGGACCATAAAAGGAGCTGAGTGCCAAAGAATAGATGCTTTTGAACTGTAGTGTTAGAGAGCCCCTTGGACAGCAAGGCAATCCAACCAGGCAATCCTAAAGGCAATCGGTCCTGAATATTCATTGGAAGGGCTGATGCTGACGCTGAAGCTGCAATACTTTGGCCACCTGATGCAAAGAACTGACTCATTGAAAAGACTCTGATGCTGGGAAAGATTGAAGGCAAGAGGAGAAGGGGTCGACAGAGGATGAGATAGTTGGATAGCATCACTGACTTGATGGACATGAGTTTGAACAAGCTCCACGAGTTGGTGATGGACAGGGAAACTGTGTGCTGCAGTCCATGGGGTCGCAAAGAGTCAGACTGAGTGACTGAACTGACTGAACTGAGGTGAATTGAAGACTATTTTTATTTATGTAAAATAAAGAGCAAGGTGAAGATAGATTAATAATTAAAGATTCAAAAAAATAAAAATCATTTGAATGTTTCCCCAATAAAGCAGAAAATGATGGTGTGTTTAAGTTGAAAACTAACCTATATTTTCCCCTTTAAAGCCTGAATGAAATATGTGATAAGATGAAATAGTAAGTGAAAGTGCCTTACTAGGATGCTGGAGTTTAGTAAGTACTAAATAAGTGTTGATATATGAATTATGGCCTCTGATTTCTGTTATTTTATCTAAAGATGACATCCTAAAAATTTATGGTGTGTGTGCTGCTTGATTTTTCTTTTATTTTTATAGGATAAAAATAACAAGGATATTGAAAACACAAGATTATTTTCATGGTTGCTGTGGTTTTATAAATTAACATGGACCACTGAGTGATCAGTGGAGCTATGGTATCCATACCAACTGTGAATACTGACTCTGTAGATTGAGCTTGTCACAGTAATTTTGCATCCCAGGCCTGTTGGGCTGCGTTATGGTTCGTGAAGTACAAAGTCTTTAGAATCTGATATAAGGTTAAAGAACCTAGGACAAAAAGCTCTACAGTACAAGTATTTTGAAATTATTTTTGCCCTTCTACATTATTCCCTTTCTCGCTTGTATTCTGTTCAGGGGCAAAAATAAACGGAGGTGGCCAAAAAATACTTTTCATAGTCTTTTGCACAATTACTACTAAAAGTGATTATTATTATTACTTCAACCAACAAACCCCATTGGATGGGTTCCAATAAAGATGTGCCTATCCTGGATGGGCTTCCCTGGTAGCTGAGCTGGTAAAGAATCTGCCTGCAATGCAGGAGATCCTTGTTTGATTCCTGTGTAGGGCAGATCCCCTCGAAAAGGGACAGGCTACTCACTCCAGTGTTCTTGGACTTCCCTTGTGGCTCAGCTGGTAAAGAATCTGCCTGCAATGTGGGAGACCTGGGTTCGATCCCTAGGTTGGGAAGATCCCCTGGAGAAGGGAAAGGCTACCCACTCCAGTGTTCTGGCATGAAGAATTCCATGAACTGTATAGTCCATGGGGTCACAAAGGGTCAGACACGGTTGAGCAACTTTCACAGCCTAGATGGGAGCGGAGTTTGGGGAGAATAGATACATGTATACATCTATATATATGTATAGATATAGATATCTATATATCCTTGGACAGAGGAGCCTGGCAGCTATGACTGAACACATACCACACCCATACACACACACACGTAGTTACGGCTGAGTCTCTTCGCTGTTCACCTGCGAGTATTACAGCATTGTTTGTTAACAGGCTACATCTCAATACAAAGTAAAAAGTTTTTTAAAAATTAAAAAAAAGTAGAGCTAAAGTTGGAAAAGAGAAAGAGAGAGATGTGCCTGGTACTAAAATTCAGTCTTCTAACACTATACCTTCAGTTTAAAAAAAAAGGAAACTGACAAAGAATTACTCTGATTTTTTCCTGTTAGACTATTAATATAAATTGATTCTGGTTTCCTGAACCAAAATTTTACTTGGTTTTAATTCATTTTTGATAGCATAAGAAAGAAAACAGCTCTTTCTAAATTATTCACCATGTTGTTTAATAAGAGAGAGCACTGCACAATGCGATGGCTCATGAAAATCCATTAGTCTATTGTGAAATATATAATTATAGACTATTATGAAAATAAGAAATTTTTATTACACATATGCATTTGACAGCCTGCAATTAGTTTTAGACTCCCTAATTAACATATGTTTTACTTAATGGTGAGTGATTATGGATTATCATTTAATTATGGATAATTATAAATACTCATCTATTTTTTGTGAATCTAAAAATAAGATTAAGCATTTGTCAAGAACCAGAAGAATATGCTTTTCTCTTTATTTTTGTCCGATACCAAGAATTATTATCAAGTAAGTAGTAATAAAATAGCTTTGAGTAAATTGCTGAATACTTTTTATCATATATATATCCTGCTATTTTATTTATGAATGGTACTATTCTTTTATGAGTTATTCATGAGTAATTTTTCACAAAAAGAGGAATCAATAGTACAAAGAGCTATAGAAACTATTATGAGTTGCATTAATTAAATATAACTTTTTTTTCCTGAGTAGTCATTCTAAACACTTAGATTTCATCAGTCTACCCTAATTAGAAGAATGTATTTGTGTCATCAGGTTATAGAACAAATTATACTTTTTAATGTAACAATACCTGATCATCTTTGAATAGTTCTTTCATTTTTATATAATGTTTGATGAACTCCTGAAGTTTTTCTATTTGATGGTTTTGCTATATCTCATATATAAATTACTATGTTTAGAAAAACAATATATAAATAGGAAAAACAAGAAACTTAAGAATCCATTTCTTCCTCCATGTAACAACTGAAATTGATATCAAAATACAAAGCCCTAGAAATGCTCTTTTTTTCTCTTTCTATAAATCCAGAGTGAATAAAATTAAAGAGTTAATATTTCTAAGATCAGAATTTCTTTATTGAGGTTTATAAGCAAGGAAAAGACATTTAGTAATTCCTTACAACATCTGTCTTGGTATTTATGGTTTAATTTGCATTTGGGGCAGAATATATTGCTTAAAAAAATCCACACATTATAAAATATAAGTAGAGAGATTGTAATTAAGTTTGGGCTGGGTAAATGTTTGCTGAAAATAACTAATACCATAAAGCATATTTAAAAGAAAAAAAAGAGGGTTATACTTATCTGCTGTAGCTATCTTTGAAATATAAGTGGGGTGCAGAAATGTATTGCTTTTCTGTTTGTTTTGATGAAACCTTAACTAGAGTGTTGGGGCTTCCCTAGAGGCTCAGTGGTAAAGAATCCTCCTGCGAAGCAGGAGATGCAGGTTCCATCTCTGGGTCGGTAAGATCCCTTGGAGAAGGGAACAGCAACCCACTCCAGTATCTTGTCTGGAAAATCCAAGGACAGAGGAGCCTGGCATGCTACAGTCCATGGAGTCGCAAAGAGTCAAACATGACTGAGCAACTGAACTGAACTAAACTGAATATTCCTTTTAGAAGTGAGTATCTTACAGTACCTTAAGATTATAATTAGAATGATCAATTCTTAATGGGTAGAAATGTAGGGGGACAAATGTCAGCGCTTGATGGATTTTAAAGTTAACTTTGTGTTAATATCTCAAGTCTTAAACCAACATTTCCCACTGTCCCTGTGGAATAAAACAATATGTCAGTTAAGTTTTACGTTCTATAGATTTCCATTATCCAAGACTGGATATTTTGAATAAGGTAAAGATTTCTTTTTTTTCATTCTTTACCTGAATCCATCCTGCTGTTTTTACCCTTACTAATTTGAAAAATCTAAGCTATCTGAGACCCATAAAGCCATATTATATTTAATATATATCATGTATCCTGTATTTCTAGTAAACTTGTCTGCACAGGAGTTTTTTCTTTAGTTAAATCCCCCTATGTTTTTCTTAACATCTTCACATTTTTAATTCTGGCAGAGTTTTGCACTTTTATTCATACCTATTTGTCATTTGCCTTCTGAATCTGATTAATTGAACCTACTTACTTTTCCTAAATAGGTCCCCCTCTCCCCGCCTCTTCTTCTTGGTTTATAATGTGTATGATGGTGGACAGAAATTTTTCTTGAACTCATTTCTCATTTTCTCTACACTTTTTAATATGTTAATATCATTCAATTCCTGTTTTTCATTTAGATAGTATCTGATGATGACAGCTTTGCAGTATAATTTGTACACAAGGTAGTTTAAAATGCATTTTGATGACTGCTCCACGTGCATGAGGCACAGTATTAAAGCTTGTCCATCTTTACTCAAACCTGCCTCCACAGAACTTAAAGGGGTTACCCATTCCAGCTCTCTGACACTCACAGAAAAAACAAACAGTGAAACAATTAATTGCAAATGTCATCCCTTAGAAGCTATGAAATAATGTTAATTATAATTATCGTTATTATGGGAGGAGCCACAAGGTGCAATGGTAAAGAATCCACCTGTCAACAGGACACCTGGGTTCGATCCCTGGATCAGGAAGATCCCCTGGAGAAGGGAACGTCAACCCACTACAGTATTGTTGCCTGGAGAATTCCGTGGACAGAGGAGCCTGGCGGGCTACAGTCCGTGAGGGTCACAAAGAATCGGACACAATTGAACGACTGACACTTTCATTTTCTTTCACAAGACCTACAGTCTTTATTGCTGGTCATGTGCCCAAGACTGAAAGAAACATAATGGTATTTGGAACTTTTACAAAGTCCTTCAATCAGCTTCCTACAACCACTGCAGGTTTATTAGACCAAAGGGAATTACAATGAAGAAAGGCCAAAACTAAAACAAAACACTTAGAAATATCTAGAATTTAGACCCAAAGTTTATCTTTGGAACCTCAGGCCCCAATTAATTAGCTAATTAGTGGTCCTCAAAGCGTGATCCCCATCCCAGTAACATTGAAATCACCTGGGAACTTGTTAAAATGCAAAACCTCCAGCTCTACCTCAGAGTTACTGAATCAGAAACTCTTACGGGAAAGTCCATGAATTTGTGTTTTAACAAACTCTCCAGGTGATTCCGATGTGTGTCATGTCTGAGAACCTGCGATGTAGATCCTAGGGGAGCCAGAAAGTCATTTCTCAAGGACGAGACTTATTTAAGCGATTTTGATGATGCTTCCTTTTTTGTTGACTAGATCCCAGCTTTCTCTTATCCTTCAAGACTGGAGTGAATTTCCAGGGCAGAGAATCAGCCACAGTATAAGAAAAAAGCAAATAAAAACATAAATTAAAAACAAACACACACACATACAGTAACACTAGTAAGACCTCATAGGTCTAAGCACTTTTAACTCTTTTTCACTCTGAGAATTCTGTTCCTTAGCATACAGTGGGCCAGAAGAGTTCTCAAAGCTGGGCCATGTAGACATATGATGTTTTATGACATTCGATGTTGTCAGTAAATTCAGATTTCCACAGATGGCAGGTCCCACTCCTAACAAAGTTACCACCTTTAAATGAACAAACAGACAAGCAAACAATCACCCTCATTGTTGCCAATTAATCTTTAAGGAGTACTTTGTAGTTTTCCATATAGAATGTACAATACAACCACAGCACACCCACCAAATCCCATGGCCAGCTACTTGATGACTGCGGATAGCTAAAAACTTGAAAAAATAATCCATGAGGTGCAGTGTTTACTCAGAATCAGTACTCTATTTCATTGATTTAAATACCTTTACTATGCTCCTTAAGAAGTTCTCTGGTTTGGAAAATTGCAATTTGATGACAATTTAAATATTTTGAATGCTGTGTTATGTTCAGTACATATGATAAATTCCTTCAAATTTAAATTGAGGTGTATAGCTTTTATTAATAAAATACTTGTTTCTCACTGCTTCTGCTAAATAAATATTAAACATGTATTCTAAACTACTAGTAAAAAGAGTTTTTAGCTTTTCAGAGTCACTTATATGTTCTCATTTGTCTTTGTCTAGATTCCTATGAACATTTCTCTCCAAGGTGGAAGAAAAATGAATCCTTTAGCAATGTTTAGGATGTAACCTTTGTCTTTAGCTAAAATAAAATATGCATCTTTACTTGGTAAAATTCTGTGGGAGGCTTTTTTCATATTTTTAACAGTAGCATTAGTTGAAAGAGACTCTCTTTCTGCTTTGAGGTACTACAGTAGTTTTCTACTCCACCTCCCTTGTCCCAGTTTCCTTTCCCCCCCCCACCTGCCCCCACTTTTAATTCCTCTTACTACTAGATACATTTTTCTAAGACTATTAAAACCTTAACTGTCATCAAACCCTTCACAGTTTTTCATTACCTGTGGACCAACTCATATTGTCTTCATCTGTGTGAAGGGAATGGAATAGCAACTCTGTATTCAGTGTATGGATAATTTTATAAGAAGCTCTTACAATGTTGGCTAAAATGCCATTTTATGTCCTCAGCAGCCATTTATATCCTCACCAAATGAAAGTTCCAGTTGTTCCACATTCTTGGCAGCATTTGATATTAACATTTTCGTCATTCTGCCTGCTGTTCTGATTGGATGATTTTTATTATTCTATCTTCTAGGTCACTTATTTGTTTTTCTGCATTTATTTTCTGCTATTTATAGCTTTGAGACTTCCCTTTGTGGCTCAGCAGTAAAGAAACTGCCTGTCAATGCAAGAGACAAGGGTTTGATCCCTGGGTTGGAAAGATCCCCTGGAGAAGGAACTAGCAATTCAACCCATTCCAGTATTCTTGCCTGGGAAATGCTATGGACAGAGGAGACTTATGGGCTACAGTCTATGGGGTTGCAAAGACTCAGATACGACTTAGTGATTAAACAACAACAGCAACTTACTGCTTTTAGCTGAGTTTTCACCTTGGCAACTGAGTTGTCTAATTTTGATTGGCTCCCCACAGTTTCTATTTCCTTGTTACAGTGATCTGCCTTTCTATCAATCCTTCTTCGTTCCTTCAGCGTCATTACAATTTTGCCTATTTTTTGAAGTCATGGTCCAGCAGACTGGAGAGGTCTGTCCCATCATTTGTTCTTGCAGGGAAATTCTCTTGTTCTTTTCACTGGGAGTGGTTCGCCAGCTTCTTCATTTTACTTACATTTATATGACTATGAATCTAGGAGAAACAGGTGTCTGCTGTGGTTTTGATGGGTTACTCTTATTTGGGAGCTTCCCTGTGTCATCTTCATGAGTCTAGTATTTTTGGTGCCAGGGCTGTTTTGGGTATGGAGCCGCCTAGTCTTTCCTCAGGGTGTGCTGGTCATTGTCCCCTTGATAGAGGGTCTGGTTGGTATTGTAGTGACCACAGCCTGCCCTTGATGTTGGGTAGTGCCTTCTCTTTGCTCTGTGCCTGTCACAGCCCTGTCGGGTACAGGGTCTTCTCCCCAATTGCTGTAGTAGAAGCCCCCAGATAGTGTTCTAAGCTGAAGTTATTAATCTTTTCAATTTCATTATCTCAGTGATACATAATTTGAGGTTCCCTGATAAGTAGTGATGTTGAACACTTTTTCAGGCTCTTATTGCTCTTCCCCAGCATGCTTGGTCTCAGGTTAAACAACAGGGAGGGAACACAGCCCTTCCCATTGACAGAAAATTGTGCATAATAGCCTCAGCCATCTTGGAACCTGCAAGGTCTTGAGATTGGATACAGAGAGGACCACATAATAACGAAGGCAGAGACTGGAGCAATGCAAGGCATTGGAGCAAGGCAAAGGAACCCATGGAGTTCCGGAGAACGTGAAAAGCTGGGAAGCAATGAAGAATTCACTTTCTAGTTTTCCATAGGGACCATAGCCCAGCCATGCCATGTAGGGCCACCCAAGACAGATCCCTTACAGTGGAAGTGAGAAATAGGTTTAAGGCATTAGACCTGATAGAGTGCCTGAAGAACTATGGATGGAGGTGTGTGACATTGTACAGAAGGCAGTGATCAAGACCATCCCTAAGAAAAAGAAATGAAAAATGTCAAAATGGTTGCCTGAGGAGGCCTAACAAATAGTTGAGAAAAGCAAAGAAGGGAAAGGCAAAGGAGAAAAGGAAAGATATACCCATTTGAATGCAGCGTTCCAAAGAATAGCAAGGAGAGATAAAGCCTTCCTCAGTGATGAATGCAAAGAAATAGAAGAAAACAATGGAATGGGAAAGACTAGAGATCTCTTCAAGACAATTGGAGAGACCAAGGGAATATTTCATGCAAAGATGGGTGCAATAGAGGACAGAAATGGTATGCACCTAGTAGAAACAGAAGATATTATGAAGAGGTGTCAAGAATACACCGAAGAACTACACAAAAAGAATTTCATGACCCAGATAAGTGCAGTGGTGTGATGATCCTGGAATGTGAAATCAAGTGAGCCTCAGAAAGCATCACTACGAACACAGCTAGTGGAGGTGATGGAATTCCAGTTTAGCTATTTCAAGTCCTAAAAGATGATGCTGTGAAAGTGCTGCACTCAATATGCCAGCAAACTTGGAAAACTCAGCAGTGGCCACAGGACTGGAAAAGGTCAGTTTTCATTCCAATCCCAAAGAAAGGCAATGCCAAAGAATGCTCAAACTACCGCACAATTGCATTCATCTCACATGCTAGTAAAGTATGGCTCAAAATTCTCCAAGCCAGGCTTCAACAGTACATGAACCATGAACTTCCAGATGTTCAAGCTGGTTTTAGAAAAGGCAGAGGAACCACAGATCAAATTGCCAACATTCGCTGGATCATCAGAAAAGCAAGAGAGTTCCAGAAAAACATCTACTTCTTCTTTATTGAATATGCCAAAGCTTTTTACTGTGTGTATCACCACAAACTCTGGAAAATTCTTAAAAATATGGGAATATCAGACCACCTGACCTGTCTCCTGAGAAATCTGTATGCAGGTCAAGAAGCAGCAATTGGAACTGGACATGGAACAACAGACTAGTTCCAAATAGGGAAAGGAGTACGTCAAGGCTGTAAATTGTCTCCCTGCTTATTTAACTTATATGCAGAGTACGTCATGAGAAATGCTGGGCTGGAAGAAGCACAAGCTGGAATCAAGATTGCTGAGAGAAGTATCAATAACCTCAGATATGCAAATGACACCACCCTCATGGCAGAAAGCGAGTAAGAACTAAAAAGCCTCTTGATAAAAGTGAAAGGAGAATGAAAAAGTTGGCTTAAAACTCAACATTCTCAAAGCTAAGATCATGGCATCCAGTCCCATCACTTCATGGAAAATAGATGGGAAACAATGAAAATAGTGACACATTTTATTTTGGGGGACCCCAAAATCACTGCAGATGGTTACTCCTTGGAAGAAATTAAAATATGCTTGTTCCTTGGAAGAAAAGTTATGACCAATCTAGACAGCATAATAAAAAACAAAAACATAATTTGCCAACAAAGGTCCATATAGTCAAAGCTATGTTTTTTCCAGTAGTCATGTATGGATGTGACAGTTGGACTATAAAGAAAGTTGGGCACCAAAGAATTGATGTTTTTGAACTGTGGTGTTAGAAGACTCTTGAGAGTCCCTTGGACTGCAAGGAGATCCAAACAGTCCATCTTAAAGAATGGGATGAAAAGGGAATGACAGAGGATGAGATGGGTGGATGGCATCACTGACTCTGTGGACATGAGTTTGAGTAAGCTTCAGGAGTTGGTGATGGATAGGGAGGCCTGGTGTGCTGCAGTCCACTGGGTTGCAAAGAGTCAGACACGACTAAGTGAACTGAACTGAACTGCTCTTCCGAATATTTTCAATCACTCAGTTTTGTCGGACTCTTTCTGAGACCATTTACTGTAGCCCACCAGGTTTCTCTGTCCATGGAATTCTCCAGACAAGAATACTCTAGTGGGTTGCCATTCCCTTCTCCAGGGGATATTCCTGATCCAAGGATCAAACCCAGGGCTCCTGCTTTGCAGATACATTCTTTACCATCTGAGCCACTAGGGAGCCCCAGTTTTCATGTGAGCCTTGCTAAACTCTTTTCCATTTTAAAATTATATTGTTCATCTATTATTTTGAGTTACAAGAGTTTTTAAATATCTAGATACAAGGTTTTTTGTCTGATATATGTGTATGTATGTGGTGTTTTCATGTGTATAAATATCAGCTTGTACATTCCTGATACATGAATATTGGCTTTTTAACTGGGAAAACTGGCATCTTAAAAATACTGAGTCTTAACATTACTGATACATTAAATTCATATGAATTTCCATTTATTTAGTCTCTTAAGCTCTCTCTTAGCAATGTTTTATATTTTCACTATATAGGTTTTGTACATGTAGAAAATTATCTGTAAATATTTCATCTTTTGGATGCTATTGGAAATTGTATCATTAAAAAAATCTTATTTTCTAGTGTATAGAGTTACAGTTGATTCTTATAGTTTAGTCATATATACAGTGTCTGAGACCTCAGTAAATTCACTTAGTACTTGTTTTGTATTTTTCCTTTCTCTACATACAGTCTTAGTTGCTGAGAATAGTGACAGCTTAACTTTTTTCTTTCAATTTTATATGCTTTATTTTTTTCTCTTCTTGTATGATTATAGTTGCTGGAACCCTCAGGAGAATATTTGAGTGCTGAGAGCAGACTTCCTTTTCTCTCCAGGTTTATTGGCATATTACATTGGAACGCTATATAATTTACAATAATGATTGGCATATAATGTTGTGTAAGCTTAACCCTGTTGATTTGATATACTTATATTTTGCAAAATGATTACCACCATAGTATTAGCTAACACCTCTGTCAAGTTACTTAATTACCATTTCTTTTCTATTATGAGAATATATAAGATCTACTCTCAACACCTTTCAGGTATAAAATACAGTATTATAATATTAATTATAATTGCCTTGCCATACATTAGCTCCTCAGAACTTATTTATCTTCTAACTGGACCTTTGTACTGTTTAGCTAAGCAGACTTTAATTGCCTTTCTCCCAAACTTAGGGGGGCGAGGGAAAGTCTTTCACTACTAAATATGGCATTAACGTTATTTTTTTCATAGAGGCCTTTGGTCAGATAGAATTTTCTTTCATTCTTCATTTGCTAATAAACTTATATAAGTGGTTATCCAGTATAATCACATGCATTTATAGAGTTAATCATATTTTCCTCCTTTATTCTGATAAGATAGGGAATAACGTCAGTTTTCAATTGTTAAAGCATCCTCAAATTTCTGGAGTAAATGCCCCTTGGTCACAATATATTTTTTACATATATGGTGGGTTCAATTTTACATTTTGTTAAGGATTTTTGCAGTTGTGGTCATGAGGGATAGTGACTTTGTAGGTTTCTCTTCTTGTAATGCTCTTGTCTAATTTTAGCACTGGAGCACTTCTGACTTCATGTGATGATTTTGTAAGTGTTTCATCCTTCTCTATTTTCTAAAATAATATATATAGGATTAGCATTTTTGTATATTTGATAGACCACTATAATCAGTTATCTGGGTCTGAAGTTTCCTTGTAGAGATTTTTAATTATCCTTTAAAATTCTTAATAGACATATGGCTATTTATACTTTCTATATCTTATTTGAACTTTGGTAATTTATATCTTTCCAGGACTTTATTTTGTTTAATGAACTGACATAAAATTGTTCAAATTATACTTTTAATTTCTGTAGGATTTGCATTGATATGCCATCTTTTATTCCCATTATGGGTCATCTTTTTTTTTTTTTTTTTTCGTATTTAGCCTAGGTAGAGGTTTGTCAATTTAAATGATTTTCCTAAAGAATCACCTTTTATTTCATTTATTTTTCCTTGATTTTATTCTTTTATTGATTGATTTATATTTCCTTAATTTGCTCTTCTTTTGGAAGCTTTTTAAGATTGACTCAGGTATTTTAATATTTTAGATCTTTGTTTTAATATAATATACAATTCCAAGTACTACTTTATTTGTATCCCACAGTTTTTTCACATGTTTTCTTTCATCATCACTTGTTCAAAATATTTTCTAATATCTTTTATGACTTCTTTGATCCATGGGTCATCTAGGAGTGTTGTTAATATTCAAAATATTTGACAATATTCCATGAAATTCTTTTTTTAAAAAAACGGATTTTTAGCAATCATGTTGTGGTTAGAGAATCTAATCTGTTCAAATGCAGTATTCTGATATTTATTGAAACAGCTTTTAGGGTCAGCAGATGATCTGTTTTGGTGAATATTCCATTTGCACTTAAAATATAATTGGAAAGGACTGTTCTATGAATGTCAATTAAATCAGGTTAGTTGATAGTGTGATTCAATTATTCTTTGCACTTACTTTTGAATTACTATTTTTAATGATTCCTGAGGACACTGTTGAAGTCACCATTCAAAATGGACAAGCATATTTATGTTATGCCTTAATCAATTGTCCCTCTTATTACTATGAAATTTTCTTTTCTATCCATGATAAATTTCTTGCCTAGAAATCTACTTAGATATTAATATAACCATTCCCAGCCTCCTTATGATTTAGCAGTTTTGTAATTTTCTTTGTTTATCCTTTTATATGTGTCTTTATATTTAAAGAGTATTTCTATAGACATGTAGAAGTTTGGTTTTGATTTTTATTCAGGCTAATAATTTCTACTTTGATTACTTTGCTTCATGTATATTTAGTATAAAATTTTGTATAGTTGAGTTTAAGTGCAAAATAATATTCATTTTCTATTTGTGCCATTTTCTGCTGTTGTTCCTTTGTCCCTTGCTTCCTGCCTTCTCTTGCATTAATTACATTTTGTCTTTCATTTTATATACATTACTGAAGTATAAGTTATAGCTTTTTTTATGAGTGGTTGTAGGGTTAACAGTGAGTGCCTTTATCTTATCAGAGTCATCCTGAGAATAATATGATATCCCTTCAGACATAGTTTCAGAAACTTAGTTTCCCCCCTAATTCTGTCATCCTTTATGCTGTTGTTGTAAAACATTTTATTTCTACGTAATTTTGTAATATATTTTTATTTGTTATCATGTTATCTTTTAAAGAAATTTTAAAATGTGGATATCATTTACATTTACACACATGATTACTGTTTTAGAAGCTCTTGATGATATATGCAGATCAAAGTTGTCATTTGGTACCTTCTTCCTTCTGCCTGAAGAACTTTCTTTACCATTTCTTATAGTGCATATTTGCTGGTAATACCCTTTTTTTTTTTTTTTGGCTTTGTTTGTCTAAAAATGACATTTTTTACCGTCTGTTTTTTTTGTTGCATATAAAACTTTGGAATAACAATTTTTAGCACTTTAAAGAAATTATCTTTCTTATTGATAGCATTGTTTTTGAACAAAGTTCTCGTCCTTCCTTTTCATATATATATTTGTGTGTGTGAAAGTCACTAGGTTGTGTCTGACTCTTTTCAACCCCCTGGACTATACAGTCCATAGAATTCTTCAGGCCAGAATACTGGAGAGGGTAGCCTTTCCCTTCTCCAGGGGATCTTCCCAATCCAGGGATCAAACCCAGGTCTTCCACATTGCAGGAGGATTCTTTACCAGCTGAGCCACAAGGGAAGCCCTTCATGTATATTTAGTAGGTCTTTTTTTTTTCCACGATTGCCTTTAAGATTTTCTCTTTTTGATTATGCATGTCTTGGTATGGCTACTTTATACTTTATTTTCTTCTTTCTTTTGAGTCACTGAGTTTCTTGGATCCATGGTGTATATATATATCAAATATACACTTTTCATCAAATATGAAAAATTTCTGGACAATTTCTCTTTGCATAATTTGCTTCTGCTGACTCTACCTTTTGTCACTTAAATTACATATCTGTCGGAACATTTTAGGTTGTCCCATAAGTCACTTTGGCTCTGTTCAGTTTTACACTTAGTCACTTTCTCTGTTTCAATTTGAATATTTTTTATTCTATGTCTTCAGAAGTACTGATTTATTTTTTCCATCAGTGTATAATCGCCTGTTTTGCCTATCCAGTGATATATATGTGTGTGTGTATGTGTATATATTTTTTTTTTAACCAGAGTCTGCATTAGAGGAATCAGCAACTTCATGTTCAGATTTAATTCCCTGATAAGTTGGGGGTGGTTTGTTTCAATATTTACATCACTTCTGTCATGTTTCATAATATCAGCTTTGATATCTGGTCACATTTTGATGCTCTTTTAACCTCTCTTTATACTTTGAATAACACAGAGTTATTTTTTCTGGGGATTGGTGGTGGGATCAATAAAACTACTGAGAAATTTATAATATTGCTTTTTCTGTGGACCATTTCTCTGGGGGTAAGAGAATCAATCACAGTAAAAGATTTTCTAACCACATTTATCTATAAACAGAATGTGCTGAATTGGAATAAGTCTTGGGATATTTTAACTTGGAAATTCAGTAATTCTGGCCTCTGAACTTTTATCTATGAAACCTTTCTCATCCTCTTTGCCTATTTTAATTATTACCTAGGTCCCAGTTAAAGTTCCATTTCATCTACTAAGTCTTTGCTGACCACTTCAGTGTACACTGGTGTCTTTGCCTTCTGAATTCTTAAAGCATTTTGTGACTTGCATATAATTAATTAATTAGCTATTACATATTATTTATACAGTGTTCTGTTCCCTGTCTTCACTCATATGAAGGTAGTCACTATTTATTTATTTTGCTTTTCATTCAAGTGTTTATTAAGTGTCTACTCTGTGTCAGGCACTTTACTAGGAGATGATATGCAATGGCAGAATAAAAATATAATGGTATCCACTCTGAAGTAGCTTGCAGTGGCAGGAGAAATATGTGTCAGGCAAAATATACACAAGTGTTTAATAGTAAATTGTGGTAAACTCCTTGACAGAAAGGAACTGAGATCCATAAAAAAATATTAGATGAAACCTAATTCATTTTGAGTGGTTAGGGAAAGGCTCACTCTGAAAAGGATATTTGATCTGAGATATGAAGAATGAAAAATAATTATCCAGGCAAAGAATTTAGGGAAAAACCTTGTAGTTGTTAGACATGACATGATAGAAACCTATGGTTTGAGGAGGAGCTTGACACAGGGAAGAAAGTGGAGGTCAGACTGTGGCTAGAGGGCTGCTGCTGCTGCTGCTAAGTCGCTTCAGTCGTGTCTGACTCTTTGTGACCCCATAGATGGCAGCCCACCAGGCTCCCCTGTCCCTGGGATTCTCCAGGCAAGAACACTGGAGTGGGTAGCTAGAGGGCAGCTGACCTTAGTAAAGGATGGATTCAGAAAGGAAGGCACAAGTCAGATCTGCAGGCCCATGAAGCCACATCATGAGTTAATTGTATTCTTGCTATCTATACAAGCTGCTTGATCACTTTATTCTGAATGAAAATGAGTCCAGGAGGCAGAAACTTGCTTAAAAGGGAGAATCGTCTAAACCCTCAAGGGTATAAGGCAAAGGTAAAGGGGTGCTAGAATAGTAGTTCTCAAACTTGAGTGTTCATTAGAATAATCTGTGTGCTTATTAGAAATGTAGATTTCTGACGCTCAGCTGCAGAGATTCTGAGTCAGATTTTCTGTATTTTGTAAGCAACCAAGTGATTCTTTCTGGTATAAGTGGCTGTGATTCCATTCTGTGAAATATAGATATAAGCAGTTAATCTTTTCCTTCCAAAAAAAAAAAAAAAAAGATGTTATGGTAGGAATGAACCTGAGTGACACCTCGGTGGAATAAAAGGTATAAGGCAGGTTTGTACTTGTTGTATAATGGAATATGGATATTAAAGTCCTGAAATATTAAAAGTTCAGCTGTTAAACTGTAAGTTATGGAAGTCCCAACTTAATTTCTTAACATCAATGAACAGGTAGTAACATGTGTTCCCTTGAAGACAGTAACTATGCTTGATAGCACTTTTCAACCTGCATAATATTGGCCATAGATTTGGTGATTTACAACTGTTGAATACATGAATAAATGCATTAATGAGTATTTTCCTGATGCTTCTTGCTCTAATTTTTCCCTCCACGCTTATCACCTTGTACCTCACAGTTTGCAGAAGAGGTAAGGGGCTGATAGTTCTAATAAATGATGTACTGCTATTTGGAATAATTTGAATGAAATAATGTCTGGAAGAGAGCAATGATTAACCAAAAGAAAATGATCTTCATTCTCTATCCTCATCTCATCATGATCATCACTTCAGTAGCTCAGTTGTGTCCGACTCTTTGCAACCCTATGGACTGTTCACCCGCTAGGCTCCTCTGACCATGGAATTTTCCCAGCAACAGTGCTGGAGTGGGTTGCCATTTCCTCCTCCGGGGAATCTTCCCAATCCAGGAGTCGAAGCTGTGTCTCCTATCTCTCATGTGTTGTAAGTGGACTGTTTACCTACTGAGCCATCAAGAAAGCCCTATATCCTCATAACACTCCATAAATGTTTCTATTCTCTGCATCTATGAAATAACCATAATATAGTGCAATATACCTTATTTCTTTCTACTTGAACTGTGAGCTCCTCAAGAGTAGGAGCTGTGCCTTAGTTATCGTCATTACACATAGAGTTACCCATAGTATCATTTTTGGCCAGTGCTAAAATAATTTGTGTTGAGTTGAATTATAGTGAAGATACTACAAATAATTGGGCACCTGGATTGGGGCAATTTTTGAAATAAAGAACTTTCTTAATAATTCTTATATCTGTGCTTTTTTCCTCCTCCCAAGTTACAGTGGGATCCGAGGGCACAGATCATTGCACCATTGATGCGGAAGAGCAGTACTCCCCAACTCTATAGACTTTGGGTGACAGGGGTAGATAACAGACACTAGGATGCTGCATCTGGGTGACCTTGAGACTCATTTAAGATCTCAGATGAACTCAAACTAAAGATATGTTGATTTCTTGACAACTTGGTGCCAATAGCAATAGAGCAAGCCATTATTAGATGGGGCCTCCCCAGGTGGCACTGGTGGTAAAGAACCTGCCTGCCAATACAGGAGACATAGAGATATGGATTTGGTCCCTGGGTCTGGAAGATCCCCTGAGAAGGGCATGGCAACCCACTCCAGTATTCTTGCTTTGGAGAATTTCATGGACAGAGGAGCCTGGAGAGCTATGGTCCACAGAGTTGCAAAGAGTTGGATACGACTGAAGTGACTTAGCACACAGAACACATTATTGATGGATACAACCTTCTTAGTTTGTGGACTGAAGAGAGGAGAAAACCACATGAGTTCATAAAGAATGATCTCAGAATTGAGAGGTGGGTGGTCCAAAGCAACAATATTCAGGATGATTTGGGTTTGGATGATCTGAACCCAGAGCTCTAATCTGGATGATGGCAGTGGGAATACAGTGAGCAACATATGGTGGTGTCCAGTTCATAACTCAGGCAGGTAGCATTTGACCAATGGAGATTGCTCCATATACACGTTAGAGAGTAACCACACTGGAAAGCATGGGTAATAGAATGTAGGTCAAGTGAAAATGGTTTGTTAGGACAGAGGCCATAAACTCTGGTCTGTTTGGGGAAAATCAGGAAACTGGGCAATTTGAGCTAGAAATTATGCCAAATTAATGTCTAGCAAAAAACCTCTGGTTGCTCTTGCTTCCCTGATATGTTGATATGAGAGTCGCTTTGTGTATATAGACAACAACAGAATGTGAATAAACATTTCACTTCAACTGCCCTTGATTTGATCAGTTTATGAGGCTGACCTCACCCATTTTGAAGCAGGCTTTAGACAAAAGCATTATTAACTTGCTTGGTTAAGAAGTGCATCGCCTTGACAGCCTTACAGAAAAGCTTCTCTCTCTCAATCTCTCTCTCTTTTTTTCTGATGCCCTTTAACCTTATTTATGAAGAGCATTTTCAGTTTCTCTTTAAGAACATCTTCAATGGACGATTTTATGTCAGCTGGTGCCTGGCTCTTCATCAGCTTCTTTCTAAATTTAATTTCCCTGTTTCTTTTCCTTGCTCCACTGAGCCCTTCCTTAATTATCAGATTACAGTGTTCAGCATGATTCCTGGAATTGTTCGTTTTGTCAACCAGAAAGAAAACAGACCGTTGATATATGTAAGACTGTGCCTTCTGGTTTAATGATTCTTCAATTAGTGTCCCAGTCAATCTCGGGAATTGCATCTGAAATAGCTGGTGAACCAACTTTCCTTCTTTGCTGCTTCCTAATCTCTCTTCCACTGCTAGCTTTATCCATAAATTGTAAAACTGGATTTTGGTGAAATAGTCATTTAATGTCATGTGACTATCAGATCACTGTGGTTAGCGCGCTTACTCAGTGAGTTTCTTCTAATCTCTTTTTGTGTAGAACTCAGAGTGTACGTATCCCATGTTTTGCCCCTAAGCAAGGTGAATTTTAATTTTTTACATTAGATAAGCAGGTGTTTTAGGCTGCTGAGTGCACTAGAAAGTACTTTGGCCAAAAAACAAGGCAGTGTGTCCAGGCTGGCTTCATGGAGGTACAGCCTAAGTAGACTTGTGATGAGAAGGGCCCTGCCTTTGTTGAATGCTTTGGTGTTATTTTGAAATTCTTAACAATTTTCTTTTTCAATTTGTATTTTGTAAGTGCAGTTCAATAGGACAATGGAACATTTGTGTAAGCAGAAGAGATTAGCACAAACTGTGTGCTCACCTTTTGGGCCACCTCATTTGCATATAGTGTTTAGGATGCCCCAGGAGCACAATGTATGAACACTCAGCAAAACAGAAAGTGAGTCCAAGGTAAGCGTGTGCTATCTGCAACTGAGAAAGTGGGTGGACTGACAGCCTGGGGTTCCGTGTTTTCTGTTTGAATCAGAATTTGCTTCAGATGTGAAAAGAAAGCAGTAGTGTTCTAAGAAATATGAACTGTGAGATAATAGAAAATAAGTTGATCTCTGCCCCCAGCTCCTAGCACAGAGCTCTTTAAACCCTTGTAATTTCCTGAGTGATAAGAGTACTAACAACATTTTTCCCCTTGTATTTTATCTTTGATCCCAATTCCTGACACAGAGCTCCTAAGTTCCTTGCAATTTCTCAGGTGATTGCAATGTCTTTAGTTCTAAAGGATAATCTGGGAATGTTCAGCTCAACCTCTCACTCTCCAGGAAAAGAAGAGGAGCTGGAGACTGAGTTAGCCATCTCTCATGCCTTTGTGATAAAAATCCTGAGTGTAGGGTTTGGAGAGCTTCCAGGCTGGTGAACATCCATGTGCTGAGAGGGTGGCCCTCCCCTACTCCACAGGGGTGGAAGGTCCTTCCTTGGGACCCTTTGGACCGTGCCCTTTGCATCTCTTCCATCTGGATGTTCATCTATATTCTTTATAAGATCTTTGTATAATAAACCAGTAAACATAAGTGTTGCCGTGAGTTCTATGACCAATTTTCAGAAATTGTTAAACCTGAAATGGGGTCATGGGAACCCAAACTTATAGCCAATTAGCCAGAAGCATAGGTGCCAATCTGAAGTTTATAATTACCTTCTAAAGTGAAAGTAGGGCGCAGTCTTGCAGAACTGAGCTTTTTTAACCTGTGGGATCTCCAGATAGATGGCATTAGAATTGAGTCTGTGGGACATCTAGTTGATGTTGGAGAATTGTTGGTTTGGGGAAACTTCCCCATATACCGACATGTTCAGAAGTGTCACAGAGTTCTGCGTGATTTGATGTTCAGTCACTCAGACATGTCCGACTCTTTGAGACCTCATGGGCTGCTGCACACCAGGCTTCCCTGTCCTTCACTATCTCCCAGAGTTTGCTCAGACTCATGCCCATTGAGCTGATGATGCCATCCAATAATCTCATCCCCTGTCACCCCCTTCTTCTCCCACCCTCAATCTTTCCCAGCATCAGGGTCTTTTCCAATGAGTTGGCTCTTCACATCAGGTGGTCAAAGTGTTGGAACTTCGGTTTCAACATCAATCCTTCCAATGAATATTCAGGACTGATTCCCTTTAGGATTGACTGGTTTGATCTCCTTGCAGTCTAAGGGACTCTCAAGAGTCGTCTTCAAAACCACAGTTCAAAAGCATCAATTCTTTGGCACTTGGCCTTCTTTATGGTCCAACTCTCACATTGATACGTGATTACTGGAAAAACCATAGCTTTGACTATGGAGATCATTATTTATTGGCCAAGTGATGTCTCTGCATTTTAATACACTGTCTAGGTTTGTCATAGCTTTTTCCCAAGGACCAAGCATCTTTTAACTCCATTGCTACAGTTTGTATGAGTAGTTTAGGAGAAACACCAAGAGTACTTTTTTCATATAATCACCAAGGAAGTATATCGTATCCTTTCTTACTCGTGTTACTTCCCTGTATTAGCCAGCTACTTATGCTGAAAATGATGACATAGATGACGTAGAAGGAAAAGGAATAGGAAAAGCATAGTTCCTTTTCCCTTCATTCCTTCTAATTTATTGGTAAACATAGAGAATGTTGGTAGAATGTAAACCAATTACATTATTGGTAAAATTTACATAAATTTACACAAATGATAAAATTCATGCTAATAATTAAAAAATTTTTAATTCTTCTTAGAATGATATTTAACAGCAAATTAAAAAGTCAGGAGGAAGATGAGGAAGAAAGGAAAAAAGCTTTGTTTTATTACCTTTACTGGCACTTGGTTCCAGCTTTTTGCAGCAGAAACATGAGATTTTCATTTTACTCTGGGCCCTGCAAATCTTTGGGCCACCTTGCAGAATGTCCTCAGGCTCACTTTTATTTTTTCTTTCTCTACCATGGATCTCCAAAAAGTGTTTATGACCCCAGGAAGAGGCTGACAGAGAGACCTCCCTGTGTAAACCCCCACAGTGCCAGGCTACATCATACAGGCTAATGGCTCTGATCCATGGGAATGGCAATCTTTGTAGAAAATCTATCTACCAGAGATGGAACCTCCATCACAGGAGAGGTCTTACTCTGTGAGTCTTTTTGCATTCCCTCTCTTATCGTTTTCTTTATTCACAATTGATCGTGGCCCCACAGCACCTTGGTTGCTAGACACATTTGCAGTCAGCAATGAAGAGGACTTCTTGCTTGTTTGGAATACTGCGACAGTTCTAGGTTACCAGAAGCTAAGAACACATAAGTAGATGTTTACAGTTTTTCTGGTACAGCACAGCTTTTAGACGTCAAGCCGCTGGCCCTATAATGGTGTCACTGTGTGAGTGAGGGTGTGTGAGTGAGAGACAGAGAGAGTAAGCTAGGGGGAAAGATGGAGAGACAGGGAGATAGGCAAAGAAAGGGGAGGGAGACACGTGTCTCCCTGCAGTCATAGCAGAAGGTTATGGTAGGAGAGGAGGGGAAGAAGAGGGTAAATATTTTTCTTCATTCCTACTTCTCTGCAAATAGCCATGCCAAACTATGAGACATTTCTGAAAAGTATTTTCTTCATTTGAAGGCCATAGAGTATATATTCTAACTTCTAAAATACTGATTTCTTCTCATTATAAAGAATTAAGATGAAAGGGGAAAATGCCTGTAGTTCCATCAAATATTTAGCCAGTGTTAACATTTCAGTGTATTTTCACTTTGTCTTTTTCTCTCTTCTTTCCTCTTATCCCCCTCTTTCTCTCCTACTTTCTAGCCCTCTCCTTCCTCTAGTCCTTTTGTGTGTGTATGAAATCCCTCCGAACAAAGTGTCTTTATACTCATTGTATAGCTTTGCCATTTGCCCTTTCCCTTAACATTATGTGAGCATTTCTGATGTCATTAACTTGTCTCTGAAAACACTATTTAAAAAGTTGCATCAGAAAAGCGCTTATATAGATGTGCTGTATAATTTACAAGTCAACCTCTTATAGTTGTACATGTAGGTTATTTACAAATTAGCCTTCTGTGGTTGTAAATGTATAGATGTCTACATCTACTTAAAAATTTTAGAGAATGTCATAGAGATAATTTATGTCTATATTGGATTAAACAGTGACCAATCTGGCACTTTCTACAGGTTTAAGATTTCGATTACAGTACAGTCAATGCAATCCATTGTGTAGTGACTGGGAATTTAAAGTAACCAAAAATAGGATAGATTCAGTCAATTTGATATCTGTGAATAGAATCAGCTTCAGTCATCACAAGATTAATCAGTAAGGTGTTAACATAAACCAATAAAGCAGAGAGACTTCAAATTAAGAACTTTCTATCATTTAAAGTTTCACCCCATTATCCTTTCCATGCAAGTGCCCTCAGGCTTTTGAATTAATTGTGTGTGGTTTAAGAAGATTTAAGATGAGGGCGATCCACTCAGCAGAGAGCAAAGTTGACCATGGCTATCTTACTTTAATTAATCTCTTTATTCTCTCTCTCTCTCAGTTCACTCAACATCCAAATCAAGAAAAAGAAAAATCGTGTTCCTTTGAGTTGAGGAAACAATTGAGTTACAAAGTAATCTGATACAGAGAGGATCAAGGACTGTAAAACTTAGAATTCCTAACAAGTGGACCTGAATTGAAAGCTCTTTTACACTGCCTTTTTCATGCTTCAGTAGCAGACTTTTCTTCAGGTTCCCTGGATCGTGCCCTTAACCCCTTGGGGTTGGTGAACATAAAACTTTCTCCCTTTGACTTACAGCCTAGGCTAGCATTGTAAAAATGATTGGGTTCAAAAAGTTACTCCTTTTTTAACTCTGTAAGAATTTAAGGCTCTTTTAGAAACCAAATCCTCTTGAGACACCTGGAAAGTGTTCTCATTTTCCATAGCAACCCTTTTATTGCATGTTGCAGACTTGGTTAGTTTATAAGTGCTTTTATACCTGCAGTCATTTGTTTACCTGAAGAGGATTTATTGACTAATTGACTACCTACTATTTGTCTACTGTCTACACCCTCTTGGAGCCTATTCTTTGGGAGAGAAATAGACATTAATCATATGACCAAAGTGAAAAAACAAATGTGAAAGATACTGAAAGGAGACATAATTGGTGCTATTAATATAAATGTTCATATTTGAGGATGGTCATCTGGAGAGTAGGGTGTTTCAATGAGATTGAAAGTTGGGATGGTATATGCCATAGGGAAGGGACAGGGGAAGAAAGAAAATTTCAGAAAAGGGAACCACACTGGCAAAGACTGTGAGGAGAAGCAGTACAGCAAGCACATAAGAGTGTGTGTGACCTGAACAGATTGACATTTACAAAAGATCACACAGGCTACAGTGAGCTAAATGGATGGGTCTCTAGGTCCTAAAGCTGTGATCTCTGGTTTGGTGGTGAAATCACTGCTGTAAATCAGCCATGGGATGCACACACTAATCATACATAAATATTATTAAGCCATCCAGTAGTACACTGTATTATTCACAATTCATTTTACTCAAAGATTGTAAATAAAATGCAAAAAAAAAAAAAACACTGCATGACTAAAGGCTTTATAGAACAGACCACATTTGATAGAGAAATAGCTTCTAAGTTCTAGTAAGGAAAAGACAAAGCCATTTCAGAAATGTTCCATTCAATAACACAGTGTGTCAGATGAGGATGCTGGTGGTGACAAAGACTTGAGAGAGGCATTGCTCTAGATGCTAAAGGTACAGAATCACTGCCCTCAAGGAACTGAGAGGCTGGTGGTGCAGACGTGTGATCAAGCGCCTTACGGCACACTCAGACATATTCTAAGACAAATGAGCACACAGAACAGAGTGTCTGCCCCGATGGTATGAGCCATCAGCCAGGTTCAATGCAGGTTGGAAGCTAAGTCTGAGTGCCTAGGAGGGAAAATTCTTGAGGTGAGTGTGAGAAGGAAAAACAAAAATGTCAAAAAGGGACAGAATGAGCGAAGGCATTATGTTATGCTAAGGAAATTTCTCAGTTCTAAAGAGCAGTGCATTCCTCCAGAAGCTGGTTTGGGATTTCATTGTCATGAGTCCGTCACAAAATGAGGAAAATGGGGATGATAAAGAACACACACACATTTTCAAAGACACAGATTTCCCAGGTACTGGGAATACGACAATGGGCAAAGTCTGCCTTTATGAAGCGTATGTTCTACTGGAGAGACAGCCAATAAATACATAAGCGAAAAGTGTTTTCAGATAGAAGTGCTTTGAAGAAAAGTAAAACTGTATGGAAGAAAGTGACTGGGGGAGGTATTTTAGATACTGTGATAGGCATTTCTGCTGAGGTGACAGTTAGACGGAGACAGGCATGAAATGGGAGAGTGAGCTCTGCCATTATCTGGACAAATAACTGTCCTTGATAGAGGGAACAGTAAGGACAGAGGCTCAGAGGCAGGAACATGCTGGCATGTTTAAAGAAGAGTGTGAAGATGAGGTGAACTGGAGTAAAGGGAGCAAGAAGGACAGGGATAACATAGGAGTATGAGTAGATTGGGCTTCCCAGGTGGTGCTAGTGGTAAAGTACCCACCTGCCAAAGCAAGAGATGTGAGAGATGTGGGTCCAACGCCTGGGTCAGAAGATCCCCTGGAGGAGGGCATGGAAACCCACTCCAGTATTCTTGCCTGGAGAATCTGATGAACAGAGGGACCTGGCGGGCTACAGTCCACAGTTCCACAAAGAGTTAGACACGACTGAAGCGACTTAGCATGCACACATGCCTGAATAGATAGCTGGGGTCCAGATTATATAGGTCACATTTCTGCATCACATTTTCTTCTAGGAAATCAAGATAAGCCAGTCGGATTCTATTTTATGTTGAGAGAGAATAAATCTAGTGCTGTGTTTCCCTGAGAACGTTCTATGGAATACCCTAGATAAGAAATGAATTTTAAAAAAATTCCAGTATATTTTAAAGTCCAGCCTGCTGTGTCTTCTTGAGGCAGACTTGGCATGTCTTTTAAATGGTTCTTCTTAAAAGAAAACCTGAATCAAGGATAGTGAGCCCAAGGAACTGGAGTGAAGCACTGGGAAAGGTAAGAAGAAATGTTAAGCCTAAGAAGCTATACTGAATTGATAGCCAAAAAACAGTGAAAAACCCCGCTGGGGTAGGACTGATGGAGCATGTTATTTCTTCAATGCTCAGCATTATTCTTTGTTAAGTATTTGACTTTAAATAACATCATTTTTGGAGTCACTTCACATTTTCAGCTTAGAGACACTTAAAACTGCCCAGTCATTGTCCCACGGTCATGCGGCTGCTCACAGACGTGAAGCTGGAGGTGCTGAGAGAATATCCCAGGCAACTATCAGTAACTGAGTCCCTTTGGGAAAGTCATTCTTGACTTGGAGCATCTCATTCCTGTTTAAACTTAAAGGGCTTGGAACAACTCTTAGATTGCTTTTATTCATTTAGAACTTACATGTTTATAAGCTTGCCTGGAGAATCCCATGGACTGAGGAGCCTGGTGGGCTATAGTCCACTGAGTTGCAAGGAGTCAGACATGACTGAAGTGACTGAGCATGCAGCACACTGATATGAATTATTTTGAAAGATTATGTGTTTATTTTTGGCTGTGCTTGGGCCTTCGTTGCTGTGCGGGCTTTTCTCTAGATGCAGAGAATGGGGGCTACTCTGCAGTGGCCTTTCTAGGCTTCTTGCTGCAGTGGCTCCTCTTGTTGGAGAGCGTGGCCCCTAGGGTGCCTGGCTTCAGTAGTTGTGTCTCCTGAGCTCTGGAACACAGGCTCCGTAGTCGCGACGCTCAGGCTCAGTGGCTCCAGGACATGTGGTATCTTCTCGTACCAGGATCAAATCCATCAAATCACACTGGCAGGTGGATTCTTTCCCACTGAGCCACATGGGGAGTCCCTCTATGAGTTACTTTTCATGTGTAGCTCCTCTTCTATATTTGTACAGCATTTTAAAATACTTGAGTGAAGAACTTTTAACCTAATGAAGCTTTATGTTGTTAGAACTGAGACATTCACTGAGGGCTTTGTGGTCTTTTGGATCCTGACTGTCTATGGATTGTTGTCCCTCTTAATTTCATTATATGTGAAGATCTCATCAAATGCCATGAATATCTCCATATAAGATATTGATAAACACATGGCATGAAACTTCTTTCGTATTTTTGCCCCAGGAGAGAAATCTAAATGACAGCAAATATTACATTGCACACTCCTATGTACTATGATCAAATAAATAATGAAATTAAAACAGGCAGACATTAATATTTAATGGAGGAAGTCAATGTATCTAAATATCAAAACAAAGGAAAACAAAATTTTAAAAATTCTTCTAATAAATAGTATAAGATGCAATAGGAGAGCAATTTATTTTTTATGAATAATCATTTTTATGAATAATAGTGCTAACATTAAGACATAATCCAATAGTTTAAAATCCAAGTGTTTCATTAAATATTGCCTAATTGATAGTAAGATTTTTTTCAAGAAAGTTTATAGGAGTTTATTCTTCAGAGCCTAATATCTGCCAACAAGCTCACTGCTCCTCTAAATTTGGTAAAACTCCCTGTGGAGTAGTGATATGCCACTTTTGACCTCCATTTCAATGGAAGGAAGGATTTCATTAATACCCTTTCTTAACTACTCTAATTAATATGTACAAGTCAAAGGAGTTGATTTACACTACCTGGATTTCATAAAGAAGAGGGACTAAGAAATCATGAAATAAAAGCTTTATCTAAATACACAGTAAGACGCTCAACAATGCATACTAAAAGTGAATTTCTCATCAGGGAGCATCCAGCCAGAACTCTAGTGCCAAGCAATTCCACTGGCAGAATGTAAAGTTGTGTTTTCTATCATCAGGAGGCTCTGCTGAAAAGGGAGCCCAACAAAATGAGAAGAGGTTGAATGAAGGCCAGGTGAAGAGAGATGCAACTTCTCTTTTATAGGGACTGTCTTCAAATACTCTAACACTATTTAAAGGTATTTCAGTCACTCTGGTTTTATTTGAGAGTCTTCTGTTTGCCTCACAAATAAGTAGGAGAAAGATTGGTTACCCTTATTTCTTTTGTACCAATTTCTTAGGAATGGCATTTAAGATACAATCCTTTTCTTTTCCCCGCTGAAAGTCAGTCTGTGAAAAAATCGGTCAAATAGACTTAAAAATACTAAAAATTTCCAAATCTCACCTTCATTTTGCATTTAGAATTATAGCAACATCTGCCAAAGAAAATCCTGAATATAAAGAAGATAAAGAAATATGGGCTGTGACAACTCAGGGGGAGTAGAATTGTACAGACTTTATTTTAGGGACAGTCTCTACAGTATTTAGTGAAGAAGCTACTATATATAATTTCCCTTCATCTATCTGCTGAGAACTAAGTTTGTAACAATTCCAAATTCCTCTTCTCTTAGTTCTATCAACCTCATCTGGTAATCTGTGAAGGAGTCTTAAATTAGTTTTCTGTCTAAGATGATACTCTCCCATGAAATTTTCAGAAAAATTCACATTAAAAACTCATTTGACTTAATTCAAAAAGATGTGATGCTAGTTTCTGGGGATGATTCATATGTGATGAAAACACGATTACTCTTCTCACGGACTATACAACTACACCTAGTAGTTGGAAGGCGATTGTGAGGAAGGGGAGTTGAATCAGAGAATCTTCATGAAGAGAAGGACATTTGAGTAGGACAGAAAAGATTTGGAGGGAGAAAGGCCAACTCAAATGAAAGGATCTCAGCAGAGGCAGAAAGATTGAAAAGTGTTGACTCAGTTCAGTTCAGTTCAGTCACTTAGTCATGTCTGACTCTTTGCAACCCCATGAATCACAGCACGCCAGGCCTCCCTGTCCATCACCAAATCCCAGAGTTCATTCAAACTCATGTCTATTGAGTCGGTGATGCCATCCAGCCATCTCATCCTCTGTAGTCCCCTTCTCCTCCTGCCCCCAATCCCTCCCAGCATCAGGGCCTTTTCCAATCAGTCAACTCTTCACATGAGGTGGCCAAAGTATTGGAGTTTCAGCTTCAGCGTCATTCCTTCCGACGAACACCCAGGACTGATCTGCTTAAGAATGGACTGGTTGGATCGCCTTGCAGTCCAAGGGACTCTTAAGAGTCTTTTCCAACAGCACAGTTCAAAAGCATCAATTCTTCAGCTCTCAGCTTTCCTCACAGTCCAACTCTCACATTCATACACGACCACTGGAAAAACCATAGCCTTGACTAGATGGAGCTTTGTTGGCAAAGTAATGTCTCTGCTTTTGAATATGCTATATAGGTTGGTCATAACTTTCCTTCCAAGGAGTAAGTGTCTTTTAATTTCATCGCTGCAGTCACCATCTGCAGTGATTTTGGAGCCCCCCAAAATAAAGTCTGATACTGTTTCCACTGTTTCCCCATCTATTTCCCATGAAGTGATGGGACTGGATGCCATGATCTTCATTTTCTGAATGTTGAGCTTTAAGCCAACTTTTTCACTCTCCACTTTCACTTTCATCAAAAGGCTCTTTAGTTCCTCTTCACTTTCTGCCATAAGGGTGGTGTCATCTGCATATCTGAGGTATTGATATTTCTCCTGGCAATCTTGATTCCAGCGTGTGTTTCTTCCAGCCCAGCATTTCTCATGATGTACTCTGCATATAAGTTAAATAAGCAGGGTGACAATATACAACCTTGACGTACTCCTTTTCCTATTTGGAACCAGTCTGTTGTTCCATGTCCAATTCTAACTGTTGCTTCCTGACCTGCATATAGGTTTCTCAAGAGTCAGATCAGGTGGTCTGGTATTCCCATCTCTTTCAGAATTTTCCACAGTTTATTGTGATCCACACAGTCAAAGGCTTTGGCATAGTCAATAAAGCAGAAATAGATGTTTTTCTGGAACTCTCTTGCTTTTTCCATGATCCAGCAAATGTTGGCAATTCGATCTCTGGTTCCTCTGCCTTTTCTAAAACTAGCTTGAACATGTAGAAGTTCACGTATTGCTGAAGCCTGACTTGGAGAATTTTGAGCATTACTTGAATAGCGTGTGAGATGAGTGCAATTGTGCGGTAGTTTGAGCATTCTTTTGCATTGCCTTTCTTTGGGATTGGAATGAAAACTGCCCTTTTCCAGTCCTGTGGCCACTGCTTAGTTTCCCAAATTTACTGACATATTGAGTGCAGTACTTTCAAAGCATCATCTTTCAGGATTTGAAATAGCTCAACTGGAATTCCATCACCTCCACTAGCTTTGTTCATAGCGATGCTTTCTAAAGCCCACTTGATTTCACATTCCAGGATGTCTTGCTCTAGGTGAGTGATCACACTATCATGATTATCTTGGTCGTGAAGATCTTTTTTGTACAGATCTGTGTATTCTTGCCACCTTTTCTTAATATCTTCTGCTTCTGTCCAAGATAAGAGAAACCCAAGTAAGTTGGTAGGTGTGGTGAGAGGGCATCAGAGGGCAGACACGCTTAAACCATAATCACAGAAAACTAGCCAACCTGATCACATGGGCCACAGCCTTGTCTAACTCAATGAAACTAAGCCATGCCATGTGGGGCCATCCGAGATGGATGGGTCATGGTGGAGAAGTCTGACAGAACGTGGTCCACTGGAGAAGGGAATGGCAAACCACTTCCATATTCTTACCTTGAGAACCCCATGAACAGTATGAAAAGGCAAAATGATTAGATACTGAAAGAGGAACTCCCCAGGTCAATAGGTGCCCAAGATATACGGGAGATCACTGGAGAAATAACTCCAGAAAGAATGAAGGGATGGAGCCAAAGCAAAAACAATACCCAGTTGTGGATGCGAGTGGTGATAGAAGCAAGGACCAATGCTGTAAAGAGCAATATTGCATAGGAACCTGGAATGTTAGGTCCATGAATCAAGGCAAATTGGAAGTAGTCAAACAGGAGATGGCAAGAGTGAACTTCAACATTCTAGCAATCAGCGAACTAAAATGGACTGGAATGGGTGAATTTAACTCAGATGACCATTATATCTACTACTACAGGCAGGAATCCCTTCGAAGAAATGGAGTAGCCATCATGGTCTGCAAGAGAGTCCAAAATGCAGTACTTGGATGCAATCTCAAAAACGACAGAATGATCTCTGTTCATCTCCAAGGCAAACCATCAATAGCACAGTACTCCAAGCCTATGCCCCAGCCAGTAATGCTGAAGAAGCTGAAGTTGAACAGTCCTATGAAGACCTACAAGACCTTTTAGAACTAACACCCAAAATCGATGTCCTTTTCATTATCGGGGACTGGAATGCAAAAGTAGGAAGTCAAGAAACACCTGGAATAACAGGCAAATTTGGCCTTGGAGTACAGAAGGAAGCAGGGCAAAGGCTAATAGAGTTTTGCCAAGAAAATGCACTGGTCATAGCAAACACCCTCTTCCAACAACACGAGAAGACTCTACACATGGACATCACCAGATGGTCAACACCAAAATCAGATTGATTATATTCTTTGCAGCCAAAGATGGAGAAGCTCTATACAGTCAGCAAAAACAAGACCAGGAGCTGACTGTGGCTCAGATGATGAACTCCTTATTGCCAAATCCAGACTTATATTGAAGAAACTAGGGAAAATGACTAGACCATTCAGATATGATCTAAATCAAATCGCTAATGATTATACAGTGGAAGTGAGAAATAGATTTAAGGGACTAGATCTGATAGATAGAATGCCTGATGAACTATGAACAGAGGTTCGTGACATTGTACATGAGACAGGGATCAAGACCATCCGTATGGAAAAGAAATGCAAAAAAGAAAAATGGCTGTCTGGGGAGGCCTTACAAATAGCTGTGAAAAGAAGAGAAGTGAAAAGCAAAGGGGAAAAGGAAATATATAAACATCTGAATGCAGAGTTCCAAAGAATAGAAAGGAGAGATAAGAAAGACTTCCTCAGCGATCAGTGCAAAGAAATAGAGGAAAAGAACAGAATGGGAAAGGGTAGGGACCTAACAGAAGCAGAAGATATTAAGAGGAGGTGGCAAGAATACACAGAACTGTACAAAAAAAAGTGTTGATTTGTTCCACCCAATAGAGAAGAATCTAGATGGTCTGAAGTGTAAAATTTGAGAGGAAGATGTGGGGAGTAAAACTGGAGAACCTGGCTGCGGTAAGCTCTCAGAGTGGAATGAAGCAGTGGTGTTGTGACTGCAATGATGTGTGTATGTGCCTAGTCATTCAGTTGTGTCCGACTCTTTGTGACCCCATGGACTGTAGCCTGCCATTATAGTACATGCAAATATTTCCTCAGAGAAATGGCCTGAGCAAAGATATGTTTAGGAAGATCAGTCTGAAATGCATAGTAGGGTAGATTAAGGAAAAGTAAAGACTACAGCAGGGAGAATGATTAGATTTAAATACAGTGTTTTCAAGTGACAGTGATACGAACATTAGGCTGGAGACAATGGCAATATTAGTAATGCTTTAGAAATCCACTGAAGTTCCTGTAGCTCCTTAGACCTGACAACTTGATTCTAGAAAGGGACTTGTGAACCTTGAGAGATTCTATTTTTAATTCTAGAGGGTAAAATGTTTTAAAGATGAAAAGTTATTTAGTTGCCATCCCCTCTCTCCTACAGATAATTAAAAGAAAACAATCTCATTTTCTTCCAATTGGCTATTTATATAAAAAATTCAGCCCTAATATGTCTTCAAGTATTCAAAACATGAGTATCAGAGCTCTGATAAAATGTAGGCCTTTTACTGTTTTTATAGATTTTTTCTACTTCAGTGCAGGAAGTGTGAAGTACTCTTATGATCACATCTTGTCTTTGTAAAGAAGGTCTCCTTTTTGTCTCTCCTAGGGCTGATCATGGTATTTGAGGTGTATTTTACACAGTACCACTTAGTGAAAATCATATGTTATTGTGAGTCCAAGTGCAGTAATTCAAGTGACATTGATTGATTTGATACAGGTTACTGTGTAGAAAATACTTCAGCCAACTCAATTGTTCCCCTAATACTAATTTAAATGCTGATACTTACAATGTTCACAATTTAAGCCTAAGTGAAACATCCCCAAGTTTCACTATGTAACACAATCAAAGAAATATAAAAGATGAATGATGCCATACGTTTCCATTTAAATATTTGTATGTGGATAATCATTGAACTAAATCTGTTCCTGCTATTACAATGTGACATAATCATCATTCCTCAGAAGTTCCTGTTAAAAGACTGGAAGTGAAGTGTTAAGCTTTGGCTCAAGGGTACAATAACCCTCACGTCAACAAAAATTAATCATCAATGTAAGCTAATGGAAAATTAAATCTGATGCTCAATACATTACAATTCCTTCCTCATATATCCCATGACTATAGATTTTCTAAAATGGATGAATTTTATATGATAAAATACAAAACTCAACAGAGAACTCATTTTCTTTTATAACTTTTTTATTTGGGAGTAGAAGTTATCTCATTTCTCCTCTACCTAACTGGTAAATAATTTTTTTTTTTTTTACTATGCTTGAAAATAATTCTTTAGTAATTTGTTTTCATAGATATACATGAGAATTAACAATTGGAAATTGGAGAAATGGAGTCAACTTGTATTTTGTAGCTTATATAATATTTCATTTACTTGTAATAACAAGTGTACTAGATTGTACAGTGTTCTTCTAAAATTCATATCAATCTAGAACCTATAAGTTTCAGTTCAGTTTAGTCGCTCAGTCGTGTCCAGCTCTTTGCGACCCCATGAATCACAGCATGCCAGGCCGCCCTGTCCAGCACCATCTCCCAGAGTTCACTCAGACTCACGTCCATTGAGTCCATGATACCATCCAGTCATCTCATCCTCGGTCGTCCCCTTCTCCTCCTGCCCCCAACCCCTCCCAGCATCAGAGTCTTTTCCAATGAGTCAACTCTTTGCATGAGGTGGCCAAAGTACTGGAGCTTCAGCTTTAGCATCATTCCTTCCAAAGAAATCCCAGGGCTGATCTCCTTCAGAATGGACTGGTTGGATCTCCTTGCAGTCCAAGGGACTCTCAAGAGTCTTCTCCAACACCGCAGTTCAAAAGCATCAATTCTTCAGTACTCAGCCTTCTTCACAGTCCAACTCTCACATCCATACATGACCACAGGAAAAACCATAGCCTTGACTAGATGGACCACATCGTATTTGGAAACAGGGATATTGCAGATGTAATCAAGTTGAGTTTAGACTGGGTTCAGGTGAGCCCTAAATCCAAGATAACAAATGGCTTTGTAAGAAAAGGGAAATTGTGGACTTCCATTGTGGCTCAGGTGGTAAAGAATCTGCCTACAATGTGGGAGACCTGGGTTTGATCCCTGGGTTGGGAAGATCCCCTGGAGAAGGGAAAGGCTACCCTCTCCAGTATTCTGGCCTGGAGAATTTCATGGATTGTACAGTCCATGGGGTCCCAAAGAGTCGGACATGATTGAGCAACTTTCACTTCACTTTCACTGGTGGTCGAGTGGTTGGCGATCAGCCCGCCATTGCAGGGGACATGGGCTTGAACCCTGATTCAGGAAAATTCCACACACTGTGGGGAAATTAAGACCATTCACCACTACCATGAGCTATAACAAAAGCCCCCTTAATGGGAAGTCCATGCACTGCAACTAAAGAGTAGCTCTCACTTGTCACAACTGTAGAAAGCCTTCATGCAGCAATGAAGACCCAGGACAGTAAAAATTAATAAGTAATTTTAAAAAGAAAAGGGAAATTTCCATACAGAGACACACAGGGATGTGCCATATGATGATGGAGGCAGAGACTATAGTGACGCATCTCCTTCCACATCAAGAGATGCCAAGCAGCAACCGCCAGAAGCCAGGAAGGTAGCCAGGGGTAATTCTCCCCTAGGACCTTTAGAGAGGGCTTGACCCTTCCAACATCTAGATTTGGAACTTCTAGGCTTCAGAACTGTGAGAAAATAAACTTGCATTGTTTAAACCTACCAGTTTATGGTAATTTGTTATAGCAGACCTAAGAAACTAATACATCTGGGAAAAAAAAATTATCCATATTGATTAGTAAAGCATCTGTGGAGAAAATGAGTATTTCTAACTGCCTAATTTGTAAGAGAATTTTATATAATTTATTGTGTCTCATTTTCATAATAATCTGCGAGGCAGGTATTAGTAGCTACATTTTAAAAACTAAGCAGACTCTGGATAGGAAGGGAGTTTGGGGGAGAGGGGATACATGTATATGTTTGGCTGAGTCCCTTTGCTCTTTACCTGAAACTATCACAGCATTGTTAACTAGCTATCAGTTCAGTTCAGTCACTCAGTTGTGTCTGACTCTTTGCGACCCCATGAATTGCAGCACACCAGGCCTCCCTGTCCATCACTGGCTATACCCTAATATAGAATAAAAAGTTTAAAACAAACAAACTAAAGAGGCTCCAAAAAGTTCAGAACATTTACCATAGTTACTCATATCTTTTCATTCAAGCCTTGAGCTCTTTCCCTTACCTCAAGCAGCTTTGTGAAGTGGTACAAAGTATTAGCAGGAGTTTCAGCTCCGTCTGGGCACCTCTCTCTGCAGGAGCTGGTGTACAAACGATTTGTGGATTTGGTGAGATGTTAAGCAAGCTAACTTCTAATTCTTTTCCAATTCTGAGGTCCTAGAAGAGGTCCACCGGGTCCCTCAGGATTCTGGAATACCGTTGGATTGTAGAGAGCCTGCTAAAGCGCAGGCCTCGCAACCAAAACACTCAGGCTGCCTCCACGTAATGCAGGAAGCAGAGCAGCAGCGCAGCTGAGAACTAGTCACTCGGTCCCTTTCATCCCTGACCACTTTGCTGTACTCTGTGAAGGCACAGCAGCTGTTCTGGGTTGCATTGCCAGTTGAGCTAATAACTTTTAAAAGTCATGAGTTTCTAAATGGAAATTCTTGTATAGCTAAATTCATCTTTATTATGTGTCTTACCTAAATCAAAATTCTGGTATCTGTGTAATATAAAAAGTACCACTGGACTATGAGTCAGAAGGCCTAGATTCTAAGTTTGGATTTGCCATAAATTAGCAAATGGTGCAATCTCTTTACTTCCGTAGCTATCTATAAAGTGAGAGAGAGAGAGAGAGAGAGAGAGAGAGAGAGAGAGAGAGAGAGAGAGAGAGAGCATGACTTACTCAGCAAACATTCATTCAGCTTTAATACGGATCAGGTGCTGAGAATAGTCCCCTTAACGATAGAAACCATAGAATGGAGAAGACAGATATGTTGATTGGTGTTAAGTGCTATCTGTATTTTCATTAAATTTTTGTATCATTTGCTCTCCTGACATTCTATAATGTTTTGTATATATGAGAAAAACATTTCCTAAACTATAATGTTTTACTGTTGTTTTATTTAACAAGAACCATTTCAAACAGATCTTTCTCTCCATTTATTTTTCACTTCCATAGATATTTGAATAAGAATGATAGAGCAGACCATAACTCGCTGACAAACACAAAGAAAACTGTTCAACATGGCAGAGTTTTCATTTTAAAACCATCATTTAAGTACCAAGTGTATTTAACTTTGTAGAATAACCCAAGTAAGAGTGGTAGCAAATGACACAATTCCCAGATCAAACAAAAGCAAAAAAGAATTTTTAATCACATCTATGCTGCTGCTGTTTAGTCAGTAAGGCATGTCTGACTCTTTGCGACCCCATAGATAGTAGCCTACCAGGCTCCTCTCTTCATGGGATCCTCCAGGCAAAAATACTGGAGTGTGTTGCCATCTCCAACTCCAGGGGATCTTCCCAACCTAGGGATAAAACCTGAGTCTCCTACTTGGCAAGTGGATTCTTTACCACTGAGCCACCTGAGAAGCCCAGTCACGTCTATAGGCTCAAGCTAATTTACAAAATGAAAGGAGAACTTGTAAAAAGTTAAATTGACATTTAAGTCAAATTGGGCCAAACTGAAGGACTATGATAATGTTTAGAGGACATCTTTCCTAACAGTTCTAAGATTCCTGGCATATGAAGAGATTGAATTCTGGGTACCTTCGTGGAGCTAAGAGTAGTATCAGAACAAGCAGGAATGTGAAGGAAAAGTCATCTAGTTTAATTCCTAAGATAAAATGTCTGAAGTCTGGAGTGGGTTAGAGACTTGCTCTGTGTGTTTACCTCATAAAAATCCCAGAATAGTCATGAAGAACACTGCATATGCCCATCTGTGATCAGGTTGAATATAATAATCTATTTTCTGTCCATTAGTCTTGCAAGAGGAAAAACTTTTTTTTTTTTTTTCCTTTTTTGACTACTTTCTACATATGTCTGTACTTATCTATTGAGTGTTATACATTTTGGTATAAAATTCAGAGAACTCTTTTATAACTCTTCTTAGTATAACAATACTGGTTTTTTTTTTTTTTTTTTTGATCCTTCAGTCCTACTATTAGGTTGAATTAGATTGAATTAGGTTGTGTTAAGATTGAGTTAGGTTGAATTAGATTAATGCAAGAGATTCTCCCTCCTCTCCTTCTCCCTCACTCTCACTCTCTCTCCTTCCTTCCTTTCCTCTCTCCTTCTGTCTCCTTTCTTTCTGTACAAATGCAATTGTATATGTTTCAGAGCTACTTGTTGGCTTCTTACTTTATATTCATTTTGGGCAATTTACACTTTTAACTGCTTTAGATTTGATGAAATATCATAAGTAAAAGCTATTAAGATTTTTCTCTTGTCTTTTGATGGAAAAAATATCAGAAATCATACTGCAAAGTCTATCTTTTTAAGATAGTTTACCCTATTAATCAGCCCAAAATATTCAAATGGCTCAGTAGTTGGTCATATATTTTTCAGATCTAAGGCAGTCAGTGAATACATCTAGGCTGGGGTCAGCTTGAACTTACTTCATAAGCCAGTAGCTACATTTCACAGACAGATGAATACCCAATTACGAAAAATAGCATTCCATGAGAGGTATTACTTGAATGTACACAAAGATTGTATTGACTAAATGTTTACATATGTATCCTGGTAAAATGGCATACTGCCAACAAAATGATCTGGCTCTGTTTTCAATTTGTCTGTCTTTGGAATTTCTCTAATCAACTGACTGAAAGATTATTAAAATAGCTGAAGTTTTTCAGCTATGGCTGAAATTTTTATTTAAATTCAGATTTTAAAGTAAATATTAGTAATGAAAATGTATATAGATTGTCCAAAACAGGTTGGAAAGCATTATTAAACTAGCCTTTGAATATATGTATATGCAAAGAAGTGATATATCTTTAAAAATAGCAGATTGTAGTTTTTACATCAGTAACATCTTTGCTGTGTTAAATTTTTCTAATTGAGAAGGAGAGCATAAAGTTAACCCTAGTAACCTTGGTGATATGTGGGTTAGAAAATAAAATCCAAGGCCTATTGAAAGACTTCAAGATTTTACTATAATTCACATTCAAGTTCTGTTACTTGGAGTGTCAGGCAAAAGTCCTTAAATTTCAGGATGCTTCATTTTCCTCTTCTGCAGAAAAGATTTCATAATGATTTTCACCCACCTATTACATTGTTATTTCAAGACTTATTATGACACCTGACACAACGTAGGTCCTTAACAAAAGTCTGATAAACCCTGGAGAACATGTGTATAAAGGAGTAAGTTCAGTTAAGTCGCTCAGTCGTGTCCGACTCTTTGCAACCCCATGAACTGCAGCACGCCAGGCCTCCCTGTCCATCACCAACTCCCGGAGTTTACCCAAATTCATGTCCATCAAGTTGGTGATGCCATCCAACTATCTCATCCTCTGTTGTCCCCTTCTCCTCCTGCCCCCAATCCGTCCCAGCATCAGGGCCTTTTCCAATCAGTCAGCTTTTTGCACCAGGTGGCCAAAGTATTGGAATTTCAGCTTTAGCATCATTCCTTCCAATGAACACCCAGAACTGATCTCCTTTAGGATGGACTGGTTGGATCCCTTTGCAGTCGAAGGGACTCTCAAGACTCTTCTCCAATACCACAGTTCAAAAGCATCAATTCTTCAACTCTCACATCCATACATGACTACTGGAAAAACCATAGCCTTGACTAGACAGACCTTTGTTGGCAAAGTAATGTCTCTGCTTTTTAATATGCTGTCTAGATTTGTCATAACTTTCCTTCCAAGGAGTAAGTGAAAGCAATATGCAAATTGTGTGTATCCACCTAAATGTTTATCTATCTATTTTCTAAGTATCAAGCCAGACATATATGCTGCTTCAGATCCCCTGCGACCCTTTTGAGTACATTTTCATTTAATTTCATTTCTAAAGCAACAACTGGATATCCCTGAAGAAAAATTTAAGGGATGTGTGCCTGCATGACCACCCACACAGATCCAGGCAACACCTGGTTTCTTTGAACTTTCACTTGGGAACATGTGCTCAAGTATAGAGTTCAGTGATCTGTAGTTGAGGGTAATACACCTATGTCCATAAGACAGGTAATTCATCCCTTGACTTTTACAATCTCAGTATACACACATAGACACACATTTTATCTTACTTGCTTAACCAAGTAAAAATAGAAGTCAAAGGCTGAGGAGAGATTTGTACCATATTTGAAAACCAAGGTAGTCTGCTCGAGTTTCATAGACGTTTGTTGGTGCAAGACCTATGACTTCTGGGTCAGAAACCAAAATTTTACAGCTCACAGCACAGCAGGCACCATGAGTATTTTTGCTCACATTGGTCCTCAACCCCTTGTCCCCAAGTCCTAGGGGAGTGATTCAGTGCAGGTCCAGGTGGAGGCTGGGTGCACAATAGACTTGTGTCACAGCTGAGGGGCATCAAACTTTAATAAGAGGACTTCAAGCGAATCTGGTTAACTTTAGTCCCAAAGGGAAACATTGTCTGTCTTTCAAGGCTGTTCACTATACAAACATCCTTGAAAAGATAGTGCAGAAAACAATCCGTTAGTGTCCAGGCTCACAGGATGTTTAGAAATGGAGGCCCCAATGAGAACTGTGTTGTGAGACATTACAGGCTTCCTTCATCTCTAACCACTTCAGTATGCATCTCCTAAGACTAAGGACATTCTCCTTCATGGCCACATTGCCATTATCACTTCTAAGAAAATTACCGTTAGTTATCAACTATTAAAAAATTGCTTGTTTCATTTCCTCTTTTGCTAGACTCTTTGGCACATACAAGTATATGTAATGGCGACTAACTCACGAGTATTCTATTTAGAATTCTCTAGAAGCAATCATTTATCAATACATTTAAGATCTCTGCTGTGTCCTGTGGCATCATGAGAAAGAACTGAATAGGCAAAACTTGTTTTTGCTAGAAGATAAATAAAATGAAATAATGAAACATGATTGCAAATACAATAATAGCAACATCAATAATAATAATAGCTGGCATTTGATAAAGCTCTTATTATGCATTGGGCACTGTGCCAAGACTTTACATCGTTTATTTCACTCATTTTTGTTAGCTATCCCATGAAGTTTTCACAAATAAGAAATTAAGTTTCTCAAGGTCAATGAATAAACAGCAAAACCAAGACCTGGGTTCAGGTCTAGATAATTCTACAGCCCTCGCCCTCAACCATTATGCCATCATACCACTCACCCTCCATTCGTGTGATTTTGCCAGCATGCACTTGCTTGTGCTCCATTAGCACAAATCATTTCCACAAAGCTATCCACCCTTGAACACGGGCCTGTATATCTCTTGACTTTGGTAGCTTCCCACACCATCCTAGAAGCATCACCGTATTCAAGACTTTAACAAGAGAGAGGCAATGCAGTATCAGAAGGGACTATTTCAGGGTCCTGAGGCCCAGAGTGAAACTAAACCCATTCAAATCCCCACTGATCACTCACTTTGTGGGAGCTTGGCAGTTCAACTAACCTCTGCATGGTGACTCTTCTATAAGATGTGGATGATGGTGCCACTTCAGTCCTAGAACAAAGTCAAAGATAAAAACTTGTAATGGATGATTCTTCACTTAGTACCTCCCTGTGGGGAGCCCCAGACCCCAGCTTCCCTAAAGGGATAGTAAGAACAGCAAGAACAACCCAGCATCAGGGATGCAGGTTGCTCTATCTCAAGACAGATGAGTATGTATGAGGCCCTAGAGACAGAGCATCTCATTTGCTCCCTTCCAGCAGTACTGATAATAGGCAAAAACCACAGATAGGAAACAGCATTGTTTATTGGCTGAACTGCCCTGAATCTGGGTGTCCAGTGTCACAGGTGCCCAGTACTCAGAAACACTCCTGAGAACATCAACTCAAGCATTTCTCTTTCATGACTTTATTCTTTTTCTGTGTTAAATACGTCTTAATGAACTCCCCAGCATCTGATCCTGTGGAGTGGATGCAGCCACAATTGACTTAGCCTCTAATTACTGCTCACTTCATTTGCCTCCATCTTGGCCCCTGATACCACAGCCTTAAGACGTGGGGGCATGGGGCAGGGAGGAGTGGGCACTCCCGCTACTATTAGCATATGGGCAGTAGAACTCCAGTCTGAACCATGTGACTCCAACCACGTTCTGGGCTTTCCTTGTCTTTGTGGTTGGTCAATTTTATCTACTTACAAATTACTGACATTTAGAGAAAGGTAAAAATTTGCACATTATCTAGCCATTGCTAGATTCCCCCACCCACTCCTAATATTCAGGGATAGCTGCTTCTGAAGACTGTTCCCTTAGGGGTGATTTCAATCTCCTACAACTAAGGACTCTAGGAAGTGACTCCTCAGAGAAGAGTCCCTAATAGAGTTCATTGTTTTCCATGATTGCTAAAAAATTGCACTATGATTAATGCCAAACTTGGGGTGACTCATGCCTTTTCACAGTCATGTTGGCCTCTCAACATTCCTGAAAATCAGATGAAGAAATCCTTCCCCAAGAACCACACAGAGAAATGTCATCATAAGTTCCACAATTTTCTTCCATGAAATTCACGAACACATGAAGTATACCATACCCCCCAACACTACTTTCTCACAGCAACTTCTTTTACATATATGCTTGGCATACATTCAATGACTTGAATCCCAGGTATGGACTTTTAAGAGAAAAGTGAAAGCAGTGCTGTAAATTTGCAAGTGAGAGTGTGACCATCTAATACTGTAGTTCTAAATATTTATTAAACCATACTTTCCTTTATTCAAATAAATCGGTATGTGGAAATTCAATAGTAAAAAAAAAACTGAGGAAGAAATGCTCCATGGAGACAAGGTGACTGTGGTTCTGATGATGGTTGAGATGAGTTCAGTTCAGTGCAGTCGCTCAGTCATGTCCGACTCTTTGCAACCCCATGAATCGCAGCATGCCAGGCCTCTCTGTCCATCACCAACTCCCGGAGTTCACTCAAATTCATGTTCATTGAGTTGTGATGCCATCCAACCATCTCATCCTCGGTCGTCCCCTTCTCCTGCCCCCAATCCCTCCCTGCATCAGAGTCTTCCAATGAGTCAACTCTTCTCATGAGGTGGCCAAAGTATTGGAGTTTCAGCTTCAGCATCATTCCTTCCAATGAACACCCAGGTTTGATCTCCTTCAGAATGGACTGGTTGGATCGCCTTGCAGTCCAAGGGACTCTTAAGAGTCTTCCAACAGCACAGTTCAAAAAAATCAATTCTTCGGTGCTCAGCTTTCCTCACAGTCCAACTCTCACATTCATACACGACCACTGGAAAAACCATAGCCTTGACTAGATGGAGCTTTGTTGGCAAAGTAATGTCTCTGCTTTTGAATATACTGTCTAGGTTGGTCATAACTGTCCTTCCAAGGAGTAAGCGTCTTTTAATTTCATGGCTGCAGTCACCATCTGCAGTGATTTTGGAGCCCAAAAAAATAAAGTCTGGCACTGTTTCCACTGTTTCCCCATCTATTTCCCATGAAGTGATGGAACCAGATGCCATGATCTTCGTTTTCTGAATGTTGAGCTTTAAGCCAACTTTTTCACTCTCCTCTTTCACTTTCATCAAGAGGCATTTTAGTTCCTCTTCACTTTCTGCCATAAGGGTGGTATCATCTGCATATCTGAGGTTATTTATATTTCTCCTGGTAATCTTGATTCCAGCTGGTGTTTCTTCCAGTCCAGCGTTTCTCATGATGTACTCTGCATAGAAGTTAAATAAGCAAGATGACAATATACAGCCTTGATGTCCTCCTTTTCCTATTTGGAACCATTCTGTTCTCCCACATCCAGTTCTAACTGTTGCTTCCTGACCTGCATATAGGTTTCTCAAGAGTCAGATCAGGTGGTCTGGTATTCCTATCTCTTTCAGAATTTTCCACAGTTTATTGTGATCCACACAGTCAAAGTCTTTGGCATAGTCAATAAAACAAAAATAGATGTTTTTCTGGAACTCTCTTGCTTTTTCCATGATCCAGCAAATGTTGGCATTTCAATCTCTGGTTCCTCTGCCTTTTCTAAAGCCTGCTTGAACATCTGGAAGTTCACTGTTCACACATTGCTGAAGCCTGACTTGGAGAATTTTGAGCATTACTTGACTAGTGTGTGAGATGAGTGCAATTGTGGGGATAGTTTGAGCATTCTTTGGCATTGCCTTTTATTGAGTTTGGAATGAAAACTGCCCTTTTCCAATCCTGTGGCCACTGCTGAGTTTTCAAATTTGCTGGCATATTGTGTGCAGCACTTTACAGCATCATCTTTCATGATCTGAAATAGCTCCACTGGAATTCCATCACCTCCACTAGCTTTGTTCATAGTGATGCTTTCTAAAGCCCACTTGACTTCACATTCCAGGATGTCTGGCTCTAGGTGAGTGATCACAGCATCGTGATTATGTTGGTCTTGAAGATCTTTTGTATACAGTTCTTCCGTGTATTCTTGCCACCTCTTCTTAATATCTTCTGCTTCTGTTAGGTCCAGACCATTTCTGTCCTTTATCGAGCCCATCTTTGCATGAAATGTTCCCTTGGTATCTCTAATTTTCTTGAAGAGATCTCTAGTCTTTCTCATTCTGTTCTTTTCCTCTATTTCTTTGCATTGATCCCTGAGGAAGTCTTTCTTTTCTCTCCTTGCTATTCTTTGGAACTCTGCATTCAGATGCTTATATCTTTCCTTTTCTCCTTGGCTTTTTGCTTCTCTTCTTTTCATAGCGCTTTGTAAGGCCTCCCCAGACAGCCATTTTGCTTTTTTGCATTTCTTTTCCATAGGAATTGTCTTGATCCCTGTCTCGTGTACAATGTCAGGAACCTCCATCCATAGTTCATCAGGCATTCTATCTATCAGATCTAGTCCCTTAAAACTATTTCTCACTTCCACTGTATAATTATAAGGGATTTGATTTAGGTCATACCTGAATGGTCTAGTGGTTTTCCCCACTTTCTTCAAAATAAGTCTGAATTTGGCAATAATGAGTTCATGATCTGAGCCACAGTCAGCTCCTGGTCTTGTTTTTGTTGACTCTATAGAGCCTCTCCATCTTTGGCTGCAAAGAATTTAATCAATCTGATTTCGATGTTGACCCTCTGGTGATGCCCATGTGTAGTCTTCTCTTGTGTTGTTGGAAGAGGGTGTTTGCTATTGCCAGTGCATTCTTTTGGCAAAACTCTATTAGCCTTTGCCCTGCTTCATTCTGCATTCCAAGGCCAAATTTGCCTGCTACTCCAGGTGTTTCTTGACTTCCTACTTTTGCATTCCAGTTCCCTATAATGAAAAGGACATTGTTTGCGGGTGTTGGTTCTAAAAGGTCTTGTAGGTCTTCATAAAACTGTTCAACTTCAGCTTCTTCAGCATTACTGGTTGGGGCATAGGCTTGGATTACCTTGATATTGAATGGACTGCCTTGGAAATGAACAGAGATCATTCTGTGGTTTTTGAGATTGCATCCAAGTACTGCATTTTGGATTCTTTTGTCGACCATGATGTCTACTCCATTTCTTCTGAAGGATTCCTGCCTGTAGTAGTAGATATAATGGTCATCTGAGTTAAATTCACCCATTCCAGTCCATTTTAGTTCTCTGATTCCTAGAATGTCGACATTCACTCTTGCTATCTCCTGTTTGACCACTTCCAATTTGTCTTGATTCATGGACCTAACATTCCAGGTTCCTATGCAATATTGCTCTTTACAGCTTTGGACCTTGCTTCTATCACCAGTCGCATCCACAACTGGGTATCATTTTTGCCTTGGATCCTTCTCTTCATTCTTTCTGGAGTTATTTCTCCAATGATCTGCAGTAGCATTTTAGGCACCTACTGACCCAGGGCATTCCCCTTTCAGTATCCTATCATTTTGCCTTTTCATACTGTTCATGGGGTTCTCAAGGCAAGAATACTGAAGTGGTTTGCCATTCGCTTCTCCAGTGGTCCACATTCTGTCAGACCTCTCCATCATGACATGCCCATCTTGGGTGGCCCCACACGGCATGGCTTAGTTTCATTGAGTTAGACCAGGCTGTGGTCCGTGTGATCAGATTGGCTAGTTTTCTGTGAGTATGGTTTCAGTGTGTCTTCCTTCTGATGCCCTCTCGCAACACCTACTGTCTTACTCGGGTTTTTCTTACACTGGACATGGGGTATCTCTTCACAGCTGCTCCAGCAAAGCACAGCCGCTGCTCCTTACCTTGGACGAGGAGTATCTCCTCACGGCCACTCCTCCTGACCTTGAACATGGAGTAGCTCCTCTTGGCCATCCTGCACCCGCACAGCTGATGCTCCTTGGACATGGGATAGCTTCTCTCAGCCACCGCCCCTGACCTCAGGCATGGGGTAGCTCTCCCATTAGTGAGTTCTAAAGAATTCTATGGAGCACAGTTTAGAAATTCTTGATCTAATCAGCCCTCTGTTCACTTATAATTCACTGAATAGTTGTTGAACATCTCCTACATTACTGATACTCCACTAAGTGCTTGTGTATGTGTTAGTCACTCAGTCGTGTCCAACTCTTTGCGACCCATTGACTGTAGCCTGCCAGTTTCCTCCATCCATAGAATTCTCCAGGCAAGAACACTGGAGTGGGTTACCATTTCCACTATGTGCTTAGAATACAGCAAAAAAAAAAAAAAAAAAAAACCTGTGGTTCCAACCTTCACAGGCCTTACCTTCTAGAGAGAATTTATTGCATAATTTAATGTGCTCAACATTTTGATTGACTTGTTGGAAAAAAAACTCTGATGGTGGGAAAAACTGAAGGCCAAAGGAGAAGGGGGCAGCAGAGGATGAGATGGTTAGATAGCATCACCAACTCAATGGACATGAATTTGAGTGAACTCTGGGAGATAGTGAAGGGCAGGGAAGCCTGGCATGCCACAGTCCATGAGATCACAAAGAGCTGGACATGACTTAGCAACTGAACAAAAACAAGAAAGATATTTTGATTAATGTTTGCTTGGCATTTGGAACTGCAGAAAAGCACAATCTAGGAACTTTAAGGAAGGACTTTCTGTGAAAGTTCATCTGGATGGTTAACTTGTTGGAATAAAACCACACTGGAAACATAAACAGGACCTATAATTTAACTGATTGGTGTGCTATTTAGAACCTTGGTTTTGGAGGTCAGACTGACTGGGCTTTATTCCCAGGCTGCTGTTTACCAAGTTGGTCAATTTGGGCTAGTCCTTTAATCTCATACTCGGCCATAAAATGCTGATCATACTTGACTCAGGGTGCTCCAAATTATGTCTGCAGAATGCTGGATCTCATGCCCAGAGCATGGTAGCTACTGAAAAATCTGTCTTCTACCCTTCTCCTGCCTCAAGCATGTGATGTTGATGATAGCTAGTTTCTATGCATAGTGCAACTAAAGAGGAGACTGTGGTTTGTAATAAATATTTTATGGTATTACTGTTTCAAAATTTGCCACTTTATGCCCTTTTGGGTTGAAGAATAAATGCTTCAAAGAGTACAGGCTTCTGGAATTGCTACTGACACTGCAGAAAAGCTTTTTAGCATTTAGATTCTTTTACCTATCCTCTAAGCTTGGTGTGTGAGAAGATGCCTGATGTCATGAGTCATTTCTGCAGTGTTTCCTTCTATAATTGAAGTGGCACATAAATTCAGGAGCAAAAGTGATCCACAATGCAATGAGATACTAATTGACACACACAGACACAAACACATGCATGCCATTGTTGCCTAATACGAACGCATGTGCATCTTCCATTACAGTGCAGTTTAAACTCTTCATATATTTTAATCGTGTCTGAAAGAAAAAAAATGGTTGAATTACTATCAGCTTCTCTTTTTAAAGAGCCTATTTAGAAATAGGTAACAGGTGGAAGTCTTGGGCTGTGTTTCAGACTGAAACAGTTGTTGTTTTCTTTTCAGTTATTCTAAATTTATTTCCATGACTGGAAATAAAACTCTGTGAAAGAGACTTCCCCTTATCTCTGCATATGCAGAAGATGAGTGATATTTCCATGTTGCTACTTTTCATGTTTCTTATGATTGACTGATGAAGATTTCATTTGCTGTTTTTTTTTTTTCTCTCTTCAGTTCCCATCCATTTGAAATAGATATTGAAAGATGCCCCCAGGTATATCATAATTGTTTCCTGTAGACCTTTTTTTTTTTTTTTTTTTGCCTTCAGGTTTCTTTGCATGCCTTTATTAAATAAATGTTTGTAAAAGTAACCTTACAATTCTGATTTTCCACTGCAGCTTTGCTAGATAGATTCTTCATCATTTATTATCGTCTACCGAACATGCCTCAAGCCTTTTATTTGAATCTGATGGTGCTTGCTCAGGGGAGAAATAAATGAACCTACTACTAACAGAAGCTTTAAAAGGATTTGGCTTTCCTTGATACATGATTTCTTCTTTATGTTTTTCAAGAGGAAGAAACAACCTGTTCTAAAGGGATTTACCAGCTAGATTTTAATTTGCACGTCTTCCCATAGTGCCTGAAATTCACACATCCTCACCCAAGTGTTCTGAGCTATATTTTTAAAGCTTAGCTTAAAATATTCTTTACTTGCATTTTCTCTTCTGCATCTGCTGTCTGACCTAAATGACACAGAACAATATCTTAAGTGACAGTACTCTCAGGTTCATTTCACAATGGAGTACATTTAGCATCCAGTCCAGTGACATTTCAAAACTTCTTTTCATATTGATCTTCCATTTGGGATAATGCAAAAACACTACAGCTGGGTTCATTTTGGCCTGTTCCAGGAACTGTGTCTCCTAAGCATAAGCAGGCAACAAAATACCTGTTTATATTAAATGCTTATTTTGTGAATAGTTCATAAACACTTTCAAAAATAGAGAGAAAAACAGTCTGATGAAAAATCTTTTTATCCCAGAGAATTCTCTTCACTTCTTTATAATTCCCACTGGGGATTGTTCTGAGAACTAAATTCATTTACTTCTTGATTGTCAGACACTTTCACACAGCAAAATTGTGAGCCAGACTGTTTTAGGTTTCAAGGGTTCATAAGTAAGTACCTGCACTCAAAGAAGCAGTTTGTTAGCTCTTTCTCATGCAGCACACTCCATTAAGTCTTATTGTTGATGCTGTGTTTGTTGAAAACATAGATAAAAGTCAATCAGGACATCCTTATAAAAATCTACATAGACATTCTATTTGTTTGGCAAATCATTCTACAATGAGCCTGTGTAGCCTCTTACAAACCTTAAAGGTAAGATGTTTTTCTATCACGTGATGACATTTTTAATATTCTCATGCATATTTTAATTTTATCTCTTTTATCCTTATACTAATCTGTTCCCTTTTATCCTCATATAAATATCGAGATAAAAGCTATGACTCTCTTTAGGACTTTATACTAATATGCTATGGTAATGAAAGGACACCAGTGGGAAGGAGTATACATTAACATAATTAGGCCCATTCCTTCATGTTGCATTAAATTATGTCAGATTATGTTAGGTGCATACTATGTACTAGACACCATATGAGATATGGCGAGACTAGGCTGTAGTCGATGGGGTCGCGAAGGGTCAGACATGACTGAGCAACTTCACTTTCACTTTTCACTTTCATGCATTGGAGAAGGAAATGGCAACCCACTTCAGTGTTCTTCCCTGGAGAATCCCAGGGACGGGGGAGCCTGGTGGGCTCCCATTTACGGGGTCACACAGAGTTGGATACGACTGAAGCAACTTAGCAGTAGGGGTGCACAAGAAGATTTTTTTCTTCAGGATTTTCTCAGGAAAAAGAGACCAAATGAAGTGAAGGATGTTTTGTCAGAGTTATGAATTTTTGCTCCAGGAGCACTGCAGGAGTAACTAACTCACCCTGGGTGTAGCATCTCAGTGGAAGGACAGCTAACACTGATTATTGGAAGACAAATACAATTTTTAGGGACTAGCTTTAGATGATGTAAACTAGAATGTAGATGCAGTGAAAGAAATTGGAAATATATGGGAGTTAGAGTTGTGATAGATGAGACTGTAGAAAGAAACAAGAGCCATTCATGGAAGGACACCAATTTGTTTCAAAAACTTGTGTGTTCATCTGAAAGCTCCAAGGAGTCACAAAGGACAGTTTCTTCCCCCTTCTCTCTATTCCTCTTTCCATTTCTTTCTCGATCTAGTCTAATCTGGTCTATTGTAGTCTCTCCTCTTTCTCTGTTTCTCTTATATTATAAAACCACACATCATTAGAAGGTACAATCTGAAAAACTTTTTCAAGAATCTACATGTTCATAAAACCGTTTAATACAGTCACAATAATGGACATATTCATCATCCCAAAAATTTCCTGCTGAAAGTTTGTAATATGTTTCCTAACTATGGATTAGTTTGCATTTTCTAAAAGTTTATATGAAAGAAAAGACACAGTTATGTATGTTTTAAGTGTAGATTTTCATTCAGAATAATATTTTTATATTCATCTATATTGTGTAATATTCTATTATATGAATATGCCGCAATTTGTTTATCTGTTTACCTACTGATACCAATTTGTGTTGTCTTGGTTTTTTGCCATTATAAATGAAGTTATAACAGCTGTCTTAGTGTTCATGCCTAAGATTTCAATCATCTGCATAATACAGCTTTTCATTTATTAATTATTCTCTTCAGTTCAGTCACTCAGTCATGTCTGACTCTTTGGGACCGCAGCATGCCAGGCCTCCCTGTCCATCACCAACTCCCAGAGTTTACCCAGACTCATGTCCATCAAGTTGGTGATGCCATCCAACCATCTCATCCTCTGTTGTCCCTCTCTCCTCCTGCCTTCAATCTTTCCCAGCATCAGAGTCTTTTTAAATGAGTCAGCTCTTTGTATCAGGTGGCCAAAGTATTGGAGTTTCAGCTTCAACATTAATCCTTCCAATGAACACCCAGTACTGATCTCCTTTAAGATGGACTGGTTGGCTCTCCTTGCAATCCAAGGGACTCTCAAGAGTCTTCTCCAACACCACAGTTCAAAAGCATCAATTCTTCGACACTCAGCTTTCTTTATACTCTAACTCTCACGTCCAAACATGACTACTGGAAAAACCATAGATTTGACTAGACAGACCTTTGTTGACAAAGTAATGTCTCTGCTTTTTAATATGCTGTCTAGGTTGGTCATAACTTTCCTTCCAAGGAGTAAACGTCTTTTAATTTCATGGCTGCAGTCACCATCTGCAGTGATTTTGGAGCCCCATAAAATAGAGTTACCCACTATTTTCCCATCTATTTGCCGTGAAGTGATGGGACCAGTTGCCATGATCTTAATTTTCTGAATGTTGAGCTTTAAGCCAACTTTTCCACTCTCCTCTTTCACTTTCATCAAAAGCCTCTTTAGTTCTTCTTCACTTTCTGCCGTAAGGGTGGTGTCATCTGCATATCTGAGGTTATTGATATTTCTCCTGGCAATCCTGATTCCAGCTTGTGCTTCTTCCAGCCCAGCGTTTCTCATGATGCACTCTGCATCTAAGTTAAATAGGCAGGGTGATAATATACAGCCTTGACATACTCCTTTTCCTATTTGGAACCAGTCTGTTGTTCCATGTCCGGTTCTAACTGTTGCTTCCTGACCTGCATACAGATTTCTCAAGAGGCAGGTCAGCTGGTCTGGTATTCCCGTCTCTTTCAGAATTTTCCACAGTTTATTGTGATCCACAGTCAAAGACTTTGTCATAGTCAATGAAGCAAAAATAGATGTTTTTCTGGAACTCTCTTGCTTTTTCGATGATCCAGTGGATGTTGGCAGTTTGATTTCTGATTCCTCTGCCTTTTCTAAAACCAGCTTGAATATCTGGAAGTTCATGGCTCACGTACTGTTGAAGCCTGGCTTGGAGAATTTTGAGCATTACTTGACTAGCATATGAGATGAGAGCAATTGTGCAGCAGTTTGAGCATTCTTTGGCATTGCCTTCTCTTCAATTTGAGTTATATATTCCTGTTTACTTGTATGTCCAGTAATTTTTATTAGATGATAGAAATTGTAATTTTGCTTTATTGGTGAGAAAAAATTTTTTTCATTCTTAAAAAGTTTTCTTGAACTTTATTCTGGGTCATAGTTAAGTTCCATGGAAATCATGTAATCTTTTTGGAATTTGATTTAAATCTTTGTTAGGCAGGGTCAGATTAATGTTTACTCAAACTCTTTTTTTTTTTTTTTTCTTTTTGCCCACTGATAAGGCAAAGGGCTTCCCTAGTGACTCAGATGGTAACAAATCTGCCTGCAGTGCAGGAGACCCAGGTTTGATCCTTGGGTTGGGAGGATCCCCTGGAGAAGGGAATGGCTACCCATTCCAGTATTCTTGCCTGGAGAATTCCGATGGTCAGAGAAGCCTGGCAGGCTACAGTATATGGGGTTGCAAAGAGTTAGTTAGACATACCTGAGACTATCACTTCAACGAGGCAAAAATTTTTCTTTCCTACTTTTTTTGGGTAAGATTTTGTAGGATTTTTCTACCTAATTCTACTTTACCTGATACTCTGAGAATTATGGGGTGTTCTATCCTGGCCCATGGGAACAGTACTATCCCCAGATCTATTTGTGCTGCCAAAAATAAATAAATAAATCCTCTTATCTTTTCAAGCAGCTCTTTCCTTAGCCAAAGATAGTGTCTTTCTATGTGTGTGCTAATCAGAACATTGATGAATACTCAAGGGGTTTCCTCTAAAGATATCGAGTCATCTTTTCAGCTGTCTTTTCTTTAGTACTCTATTCTGTAAACTTCAGTCACACTGACCTCCCTGAACTCTCAACTCCATCTACTCCATTCTGTAAGATCTCCAGAGTTTGCTTGGGTTACCCCATCTCGGGCCACAGCCAGAAAACACTTCCCAAACAATAGAATTGGGCAATCATAGGGATTAGTCCTTTTGTTTCCCTATCATGGGCATAACTGTTTTGTGCAATATGATGTCCAATGTTTAAAAATATGTATTACATATTCTATTGAGTGTTTCCACTTTTTCAAGCAGAAGAGCTAATTAGTTACCTTCCTTCTATCTTGGCTGGATACATAGGTTTTTTAAGAATGGAAGTGAATCATTTTTTAATTTGAATGCTGACTATAGTACAACGTGTGAGCATGCTAGGACACTTCAGTTGTGTCTGACTCTGCTTCCCCATGAACTATAGCCTGCTAGACTCTTCTGTCCATGGGATTCTCCAGGTAAGAATATTGGAGTGGGTTGCCATGCATTCCTCCAGGGGATCTTCCCGATCTAGGGACTGAACCCATGTCTCTGGCATCTCCTGCATTGCAGGCAGATTCTTTACCGTTGATCCACTGGAGAAGCCATAGCTCAATGTAGATTACAGATTTTAGAGGACACAGGTTAAAAAAAAACAAACTTTCATAATAATACAGAAAAAGTAAGTGGACCTGATGGCAGAGTGCGGCAGTTGGAACATTAGATAATTAAGAATTTTATAGCCATTTTAAAATAGTTTACAATGACCAAATGGCATGACTGAAAACAAATTATGATATAGCATTAAAATTTTTAAAGCAGGGTACTAAATCATTTATATATTTACTAAGAGGAAAAAAGCCTTCCATAGAGGTCTATATTTAGGAAAGAAAAGCAGTAAAACATGGCATTTCATCTATTATACAGTAAAATCATAGGCAATTATATTTCTTATTGTTTTCCTATGTTTTCCAATTTTATTTGATACCATTATTTTTATAAGAAAACAAACTTTTTAAAAAGTTATTTTTAATTGGAGGATAATTGCTTTACAATATTGTTGGTCTCTGCCATACATCAACATGAATCAGCCATAAGTATTCATATGTCCCCTCCCTCCCACCTCCCACCCCATCCCATCCCTCTTGGTTGTCACAGAGCACCTGATTTGAGCTCCTTGTGTCATACAGCAAATTTTCACGGGCTATATATTTTACCTATAGTAATGTATATGTTTCAGTGCTACTTTTTCAATTTGTCTCACCCTCAGCTTCCCCCACTATCTGTCCACAAATCTGTTCTCTATATCTGTCTCTCCATTGCTGCCCTGTGAATAGGTTCATCAGCACCATCTTTCTAGATTCCATATATATACATTAATACATATTTGTTTCTCTCTTTTTTACTTACTTCACTGTGTTTAACAGGCTCTAGTTTCATCTACCTCATTAGGACTTATTCAAATGTGCTCATTTTTAAATATGTTCATTTTTATGATTGAGTAGTATTCCATCATATATGCACCATGACTTCTTTATCCATTCATCTGTCAGTGGGCATCTAGGTTGCTTTTATGTCCTAGTTATTGTAATAGAGCTGCAACGAACACTGGGGTACATGAATCTTTTCATTTATGGCTTTCTCAGGGTATATGCCCAGTAGTTGGATTGTGAGGTCATACGGGAGTTCTAGTCCTAGTTTTTAATGAATTTCCGTACTGTTCTCTGTAGTGGCTGTATCAATTTATATCCCCACCAACAGTGAAGAGGGTTCCCTTTTCCCACATCCTCTCCAGCATTTATTATTTGTAGATTTTTTGCTGATGGCCATTCTGACCAGTGTGAGGTGATTCCTTATTGTAGTTTTAATTTGTATTTCTGTAATAATAAAAACAATTTTTTAAGATTTCTAGAACTTAGAATAAATAGTATTAGATACTGATTGATAGTAGTGAATAAGTATGGATCAGGGGACTAGGTTAACCCTTTCATTCCTAATTTGGGACTAGGATGGATAATTAGTTTAAAGTGTACTGGAGGGTAAAGCAGCTCTATGGGAGAAAATATTGTGTTTATATTTGAACCTTTTGAATCTGAGGTGCTTGAGGACTATCTAGTAGAAATGTCTAGCAGGGTGTTTTCAAGTTTCTGAAACTCAGAAATAAACCTTTGGACAAAAATATCTATTTGGGAGTCATCAATAGCATTTGAAGTTACAGGTTTATATGAAGTAACCTAAATATCATAATTATTATGATTTTATCATGATATTTTAACTCCCTAAATGGACAGAGTGCTCTATTAAAATAATTTAGCAAATGCCATGCCTATTTGCCATATAATAAATGACAGAATAATTATATATGTATGTTTTTAATTATATATATATAATTATTATATAGAATAAGTATATAATTGCTTTCAGCATCATAGTACAGTTGGTTAATTTGGTCATTGCTCTACTTTCACTTTTCAAGTATTAAAAAGATTCCAAGTTTAGAAACTGAGGAAATATTGTAGGATGATAGCGTCTGATTAAGGGCTTATCTATATCAAAACTTTGGATGCCAAATGTATCCTAAGCTTTTTGAAATCAGTCAGTCAGTGGGTCTGAATCTGTCTAGCATAAGGGTAGGTACATAGTAGAAACTCAATAAACAGCTGTTAAATGTGTGACAAAGACTGTGTAGCAACTGAGAAAGACTAGGCTTCCCTGGTGGTGCAGTGGTAAAGAATCTTCCAGCAATGTAGGAGATGCAGGTTCCATCCCTGGGTCAGAAAAACACCTTGGAGGGAGGGCATGGCAACCCACTTCAGTATTCTTGTCTGGAAAATCCCATGGACTGAGGAGCCTGGAGGGCTTCAGGCCATATGGTCACAAAGAGTCAGATAGGACTGAAGAGACTGGGCATGCATGCACTCATGGAAATTAAATATGCGCAGAAAATAATGTCCACCAGGCTATTGTTTCTTGATCACTTTTTCTCTTTCCTTCCTCCTTACATGCATTCTCTTCAACCATTTCATGTAAAGACTGAAAAATTGAAACATGTTGTTTCCAACATTTTATTTTGTGTATTTTCAAATACATGGTGAAGGTCAAAGAATTTTACTGTTACCACACATGTGTCCACCATTAAATTGGTTTTTACTATCTTATCATTGTTTTCTTACATTTGTTTATCATATACCTAGCCACTTATCTACCCCTTTGTTAATCCTTGGTTCATCTCATTTCTTGATACGCTTAAATTGAAGATATTGTTGTAGCCACGCATTCTGGGAAACAAACTCCCTCAGAAGGACAATGCAGATAGTGGAGTGGACTTTATTACACCAGCGGGCCCAAGGCAGAGTCTCCTCTTAGCCAAGGACCCTGACCAGCATTTGTGAAAATCTTTTTTGCCCCAGGTGTATGTGTCTGAACCCACTGCCCCAAATTCCTTGAGACTTACATAAACCAAGGAAAATACAATCCCAAAACCCCATCATTCACGTGCTATGTGCTCATGTGCTCAAACAGTCAAACAATTAGCCAATAATCAATAAACCCGAGGTTACACTCCGATAGATACAGAAAAATTTATAGCCTGTCTAAAAGGGGTGATTAGTGTATGTTTTCTCTTAAGTGATGAGTACCCTAGATACAATCTTCAAGGTTCCCCTGTCTGGAGGGGTCTTATCCTTCTGTTGTTGTTTTCATAGGCACTAAACACAGAGTTCAGAGTCCATTGGAAAGGTGGCTGAGCATGATCAGCATGAACAGGCCTAAGATGGAGTCCAGGCCCTATGAATTCCTTCTTCATTATCAGTTCACCTTCTATTAAACAGTTCAGCAGAAGTATCTTTTAACTAGAACTGTAAACATGTAATAGTCTTTTTAAGATCAAATCTACGTACAATGAAAACCACGTGAGTGTACACTTGCTGCTTTTGTAGATGGCATCACTGACTCGATGGACGTGAGTCTGAGTGAACTCCGGGAGCTGGTGATGGACAGGGAGGCCTGGCGTGCTGCGATTCATGGGGCCACAAAGAATCGGACACGACTGAGCAACTGAACTGAACGGAACTGAACAGCTGTATAACCCAAACTTCTATCAAAAAGTAGAACAGCGCCATCAGTCCAGAAAGTTGTCCCAGGCTCCTTTTCAGTCAAGCCCCTCTGCCACTGTTTCTGAGGCAAGTGCTGTTCTGATTTGTTTCTACTACAGATTAGTTCTATCTGTTCTAAACCTTTCTATAAACAGGAATGCACATACTCTTTTATATAAGGATCCTTTCACTGAGCACATTCTGAGATTTATGTTAAATTATCAGTGTTTCATTCTTTTTTATTGCTGAATAGAATTTCCTGGTAGCATGAATACTTTGTTGATCCATTCTCCTATGGAAGGTGCTGCGGCTGTTTTCTGTGCCAGGCTGTTATGATTAAACTGCTCTGAATATTCCTGTGCATGTTTTTTTGTGGGCATATATTTTCATGTCTCTTCGGTAAATACCTGAAAGAGAAATTGCTGGATCATAAAGCATATGTATGTTTACTTTTTTAAAAAATAAAACTCCAGAACTCCCTTCTCTGAAGTAGTTATTTTACATTTTAAGTGTAAATGTAACTACAATTAAAAACTAAAGTAGTTATTTTACCACTTTACATTCCCACTGGAAATACAGGGGAGTTCAGCTCGTCTACATCCTTCTTTACCCCGTCAGACTTTTCCATCTTAATGGAAGCTGTAGTTGTATCTTGTGATATTCATTTGTGTTTCCCTGATGAATAACAAAGTCCAGCACCTATTCAGATGCTTATTGCCTATTTGTATAATTTTCTGCAGAGTGTCTGTTCAAATATGTTACCCATTTCTTGGGGAGCTATTTATATTGCTTTTTGAACTGCGGGAGTTTGAAACTAGATAACAGATATTTGAAAGAACAAGGTTTTATGTGTTGTATTTCTCCCTGAAACTAGTGTAGGATGTTGTGCATGAGTGCTCAAAATATTTGCTACTTACTCATGTTGCACTGAAAAGGAAAAAAGAGGAATGAGTCTTTCTCTTTCCCTTTACTGAGAACAAAGAAGATAAAGAAAACAGTGAGCCCCCCTGAACATCCCTAGTTTTTGTTTTTTCTTTTACTTTAACTGCTCCTAACTCCGCATGTCTATAACTAAGCTTGCTTTTCTGTCCCCTAACTCTGCAAGAGCTACAATTCACAGTTTTTCCTTTGACTCTATGCTAAATACACCCCCTAACTGGTGTTTATGCTTACAACACCCTTCCCCTTGTAGTTACATATCAGAAAAAAGCCAAAGAGCCACCAAATTGCAAGACTCAATTACTGGGTTACTGATCTGGTTTATGACTGTCTTTGAAACAATGCAAGAGGAAGAAAGCAAAATCATATCACCTTTGTTCCCCATCACTGACTGCTGACTCCTTGCCTTACATAAAGCCCTAGACTCCACATGGAGCTGGGGGACACTTATTGAGGCATGAGTCTACTGTGTTCCCCTCTCCACCGACTGAGAATTAAAGCCACCTTTCTATTTCCTCCAAACTATGTCTCATTCAGCTTCAGTTGGCAGAGAAGGCCAAGGTTTTGGCCAGTAACACTTGTAATTTAAAATTGACACTCCTGAAAAGATAGGCATAACCCGACACTTGAAACTTTGAAAAATGCTTCATATCAATATTGTACCATTTGCCATACTCTTCTCTCCACAAAACAATTTGATTGGCTTGCTCTCCCATAGTTTGACAGAATTTTTTCTGTTTTCCTTTTTGTTTTTACTTATCACTTTTGTTGAAGAGAGCACAAGGTAGAGAGAAGCAGCTCTTTATGTCCTGGAGTAGACTGTGCCAGGGGTTATAATTTCAATGTTATTGAAACCACAATCACAGAAAACTAACCAAACTGATCACATGGACCACAGCCTTGTCTAGCTCAATGAAACTATGAGCCATGTCATGTAGGGCCACCCAAGACGGACGGGTATTGGCTGAGAGTTCTGACAAAATGTAGGCCACTGGATAAGGGAATGGCAAATTGCTCCAGTATTCTTGCCTTGAGAACCCCATGAACAGTATGACAAGGCAAAAAGAGAGAACACTGAAAGAGGAACTCCCCAGGTCAGTAGGTGCCCAGTATGCTGCTGGAGATGAGTGGAGAAAACACTCCAGAAAGAATGAAGAGACGGAGCCAAAGCAAAAACAACACCCAGTTGTGGGTGCGACTAGTGATGGAAATGAAGTCTGATGATGTAAAGAGCAATATTGCATAGGAACCTGGAATGTTAGGTCTATGAATCAAGACAAATTGGAAGTGGTCAAACAGGAGAGTGCAAGAGTGAGCACTGACATTTTAGGAATCACAAAACTAAAATGGACTGGAATGGGTGAATTTAACACAGATGACCATTATATCTACTACTACAGGCAGGAATCCCTTAGAAGAAATGGAGTAGCCATCATAGTCAACAAAAGAGTCCGAAATGCAATACTTGGATGCAATCTCAAAAACGACAGAATGATCTCTGTTCATTTCCAAGGCAGTCCATTCAATATCATGGTAATCCAAGCCTATGCCCCAACCAGTAATGCTGAAGAAGCTGAAGTTGAATGGATCTATGAAGACCTACAAGACCTTCTAGAACAAACACCCAAAAAAGATGTCCTTTTCATTATAGGAAACTGGAATGCAAAAGCAGAAAGTCAAGAAACATCTGGAGTAACAGGCAAATTAGGCCTTGCAGTACAAAACGAAGCAGATCAAAGGCTAACAGAGTTTTGCCAACAGAATGCACTGGTCATAGCAAACACCCTCTTCCAACAACACAAGAGAAAACTCTACACATGGACATCACCAGATGGTCAATACTGAAATCAAATTGATTATATTCCTTGCGGCTAGAGATAGAGATGCTCCATACAATCAACAAAAACAAGACCAGAAGCTGACAGTGACTCAGATTATGAACTCCTTATTGCCAAATTCAGAGGTAAATTTGAGAAAGTAGGGAAAACCACTAGACCATTCAGGTATGACCTAAATCAAATCCTTTATGATTATACAGTGGAAGTGACAAATAGATTCAAGGGATTAGATCTGATAGATAGAGTGTCTGAAGAACTATGGATGGAAGTTCGTGGCATTGTACAGGAGGCAGAGGTGATGGAATTCCAGCTGAGCTATTTCAAGTCCTAAGAGATGATGCTGTGAAAGTGCTGCACTCAATATGCAGCAAGTTTGGAAAACTCAGCAGTGGCCAAAGGACTGGAAAAGGTATATTTTTATTCCAGTCCCAAGGAAAGGCAATGCCAAAGAATGCTCAAACTACTGCACAATTGCACTCATCTCACATCTTCTGTATATTCTTTCCACCTCTTCTGAATATCTCCTGCTTCTGTTAGGTCCATACAATTTGTCTTTTATTGTGCTCTTCTTTGCATGAAATGTTCCCTTGATATCTCCAATTTTCTTGAAGAGATATCTAGTCTTTCCCGTTCTAATGTTTTCCTCTATTTCTTTGCATTGATAGCTGAGGAAGGCTTTCTTATCTCTCCTTGCTATTCTTTGGAACTCCTCATTCAAGTGGGTATATCCTAGCAAAGTAATTCTCGAAATTCTCCAGGCTAGGCTTCAACAATACATTAACTGTGAACTTCCAGATGTTCAAAGTGGATTTAGAAAAGGCAGAGGAACCATAGATCAAATTGCCAACATCTGCCAGATCATTGAAAAAGTGAGAGAGTTCCAGAAAAACATCTATTTCTACTTTATTGACTATGCCAAAGCCTTTGACTGTGTGGATCACAACAAACTGGAAAATTCTTAAAGAGATGGGAATACCAGACCTCCTGACCTGCCTCCTGAGAAATCTGTATGCAGGTAAAGAAACAACAGTTAGAACTGGACATGGAACAACAGACTAGTTATAAATAGGGAAAGAAGTACATCAAAGCTGTATACTGTCTCCCTGCTGATTTAGCTTATATGCAGAGTACATCTGGAGAAGGCAAGGGCATTCCACTCCAGAACTCTTGCCTGGAAAACCCCATGGATGGAGGAGCCTGGTAGGCTACAGTCCATGGGATCGCTAAGAGTCAGACCCAACTGAGAGATTTCACTTTCACTTTTCACTTTCATGCATTGGAGAAGGAAATGGCAACCCACTCTGGTGTTCTTGCCTGGAGAATCAGGGATGGGGGAGCCTGGTGGGCTGCCATCTATGGGGTCACACAGAGTTGGATACGACTGAAGCGACTTGGCAGCAGCAGCAGCAGAGTACATCATGAGAAAGGCTGGGCTAGAGGAAGCACAAGCTGGATTCAAGATTGCAAGGAAAAATATCAAAAACCTTAGATATGCAGATGACACCACCCATATGGCAGAAAGCAAAGAAAAACTAAACAGCCTCTGGATGAAAGTGAAAGAGAAGAATGGAAAAGTTGGCTTAAAACTCAATATTCAGAAAACTAAGATCATGGCATCCAGTCCCATCACTTCATAGCAAAAAGAGGGAGAACAATGGAAACAGTGAGAGACTTTATTTTGGGGGGCTCCAAAATCACTGCAGATGGTGACTACAGCCATGAAATTAAAAGACGCTTGCTCCTTGGAAGAAAAGCTATGACCATCCTAGATAGCATATTAAAAAGTAGGGACATTACTTCGTCAACAAAGATCAGTCTGGTCAAACCTACGTTTTTTCCAGCAGTCATGTTTGGATGTGGGAGTTGGACTATAAAGAAAGCTGAGCATGGAAGAATTGATGTTTTTGAAGTGCGGCATTTGAGAAGACTCTTGAGAGTCCCTTGGACTGCAAGGAGATCCAACCAGTCAAACCTAAAGAAAATTAGTCCTGAATATTCATTAGAAGGGCTGATGCTGAAGCTGAAACTCCAATACTTTGGCCACCTGATGCTAAGAACTGACTCATTGGGAAAGACCCTTATGCTGAGAAAGATTGAAGGTGGGAGGAGAAAGGGATGGCAGAAAATGAGATGGTTTGATGGCATCACCAATGTGACCGACATGAGTTTGACTACATTCCAGGGGTTGGTGATGGACAGGGAAGCCTGGTGCACTGCAGTGCACTGGGTCGCAGAGAGTCAGACACATCTGCGTGACTGAACTGATGGAACTGAAAACCTTGGAAGCGAGGGCTTTTGCACTCAGGCTCCTACGTCCTTCAGAGGATTGGATGAGCTGTTAGAAATCTCAGAGAGACCTAAGAGTTTGTTGTGATAAGGGCACGGCAAGACAGAAAGGCGTTTTTAAAAATGAAATTTGCTAATCTTGACTGAACGTGTAATTGTAGCTGTCATAAGCAGTGTTACAAGCGGGGCACGCTTTAGAGGAGGAGGTTGGACTATGACAAACATGTTAGGCATTGATGCTCATTCCATAGTGGCAAGTTTTCAGTAGAGGGTAGATTTGCGAGCTGGCTTTTGCCTCAGAAGCCTGAAGGACCAAGTACGACCTCATATTCAGTGATTCTGGTCACCCTGAGCCTGGGGCAGCAGAGCTAGAGGACTGGATTTAGATGGCTACAACATTGCGCTACCACTTATTTGCTTGTTGGCCTTTGGGAAGTTACTGAATCTTTCTAAGACTCAATTATTTCAGGATGGGGAGGGTGATTGTGCTTATATGAGAGCAATGTGTGAGAACTACTTAGATGATAAATGTAAAAACTCAGTTACATGCAGTGAAGTCAGGCAGAGAAAAACAAATCATATAGCATTGCTTATACGTGGAATCTTTAACAAATGGTACAAATAAGCCTATTTACAAAACAAAAATTGAGTCACAGATATAGAAAACAAATTTATGGTGACCAAGGGGGACGGGGGTGAGGGATAAATTAGGAGATTGGAATCGACATATACGCTATGTGTGTGCCCCATGTGCATGCTCAGTTGTGTCCGACTCTGCCATCCCGTGGACTCTAGCTCACCAGGCTTCTCTGTTTATGGGATTTCCCAGGTAAGAATACTGAAGTGGGTTGCCGTTTTCTTCTCCAGGGGATCTTCCCGACCCAGGGATCAAACCTGCATCTCTTGTCTCTTGCATTGACAGATTATTTACCCCTGCACCACCTGGGAAGCCTCCCATATACACAGTGTGCTGTGCTGCGCTTAGTCATGTCTGACTCTTTGCAACCCCATGGACTGTAGCCCGCCAGGCTCTTCTGTCCATGGGGATTCTCCAGGCAAGGATAGTTAACTTCAAAGGACCTACTATATAGTACAGGGAACTCTACTCAGCACTCTATAATAACCTATATTGGAAATGAATCTAAAAACGAGTGGTTTTATGTATATGTATAGCTGACCCACTTTGCTGTACAGCAGAAACTAACACAGCATTGCGAGCCAACTATGTTCTAATAAAATTAATTTTTAAAAAGCTTGGTTATAGGAATCAAGATAGTAGATAGTACTACTATCAAGATACTATCTACTTGGTAGATAGTAACTACCATTATTATTTTTACTGATCCTCCCTGGTGGCTCAGTGGTAAAGAATCTGCCTGCCAGTGCAGAGATCAGGTTCAGTCCTTGGATTGGGAAGATCCCTTGAAGAAGGAAATGGGAACCCACACCAGTATTCTTGCTGGGAAAATTTCACAAACAGAGGAGCCCGGTCAGTTAATGTCCAGGGTCACAAAGAGTCAGACAGGACTTAGGGACTAAACAACAACTACAACAGGCAGAAGTAGTAGCAGGCATAACTGCAATAATAGTGCTCCTACTTTAGGAGGGAGGTAAACACCAAGCCTTTCCCAAAAATAAAGGCATGGTAACTGAGCATTTTTATCTTTCTCTTTAATTGGCACTGACTTAGATAGAGATATACTGGTTCCTTTTGAAGCCTTTCTCCCTCTTCAAGTATCCAAATCAGTTGCCATGGCCACGCTTTCTTCCTCACCACAGTTTTAATTCTTAGATTTTCTCTGCCTTCCTTCCTTTAGAAAAATCAGCACTTGGAGAGTCAGCACCTCTGGTCATTGACGTGCATTGTCAGCACTTTCCCACCCTGGAGGATCATAAAGCCTGGGGGAAATGAAAACCTGTGCCTTATCAGAAAAATGCAGAGGCTCCTGTCACAATGCTTCCTTCAGGTTTGCAATTAAACCTGGCTGGAGGGGAGAGGGATGTTTCGCGGGAACCAGGGACAGGACTGTTTTCTTCTGCTCACTGAAAGCAGAAACAAGAGAATTCAGAGGAAATATAATCCTTTGACTGACCAAGAGGCAGTGAGAAGCTACTATTCCAGAGGCTTCTCTGCTTTCTGGGCCAGGGTGTTCATTTGTGACATTGTTGAGACTACTGATGAACTGACCATGTAGGTATCTTTCCTTAACTGCTAAGGAGGTAAGCTTGTTATCTGTAGCTCATGCTTGAAGTTTGGCTCAGCATGAAATGCAGCAGCCTGGACATGCATGTCAGAGGTCAACGTGATTCTGTCAGAGTCATGCAAGCGTCAAGTGTATGTTCACAGAGGGAGAGAGGAAGCAGGGGTATATAAGCTTCTGCTAACTGGCTCTCCCAAGTCTGGGTCGATACTGGCCTGTGCCAAGAAATTTTTCCTTCTGGATTCCTTTTGATCCAAGATGTTAATATAACGCAAGACTCCCCTAAGAACCTAGCTAAAAATTATCATGGCCAATAAAGGAAGAGGTTAATTGAACAGATTTCTTCCAATCAATAAAACTGCTAGTAAAATTGTGTTTTCTTTCTTGATATCTTTTAAAAATAATTAAGAGATTTTCTTTCTTGCATTTAATTATGCCCTATGGAATTAGGAGCAAAAAATGCTGTTTCCTTTTGTGACTCAAAATTGGCTATTATAGAATAACTATGAGAAACATTAATATCAAATGATGAAGAAAAGAGTAAATTACATGTTAATTTGGCCCTGTGATTTCATAGCTTTGACTGAAGGATTTTCAGCTTAAGATAAAACAATAATTCAGTCATTAATCTAGTTTCCTTCTCCATCCTTTCCCCACTGCATGGTGGAATAAGATTTGCTAAAAGTGATAAAGTTGCTAAATTAAAATATTTGATAAAGAATAATCCATCTGGAAACACAATATCCCAGAAAATTATTTTATTCCAAAAAATAACAATTAAGAACTTAGTGTCCTTGGAATTAAGATGATCAAAATTTTGCTTGGCATCACTGAATACTTTCTGGTCTATAGTAGGAAAGACTATCAAGGAAAGTCTTTTTGGTGATCAAAACAGAAATGCATTTAGGAAGGAATGATCAAATTCCATGACAACATTGCATTAATGACAGTTTCTGAAGGGCATACTAGAGGCTGCTGGCTGCCAATTGGATAGTATGAGTCATTTGTTCATTTATTCAGCACCTGTTGTTCCCAAGATAAAGAAATCTTTGAAGACTGAAGATATAGGAGTGAGACCAGTGTGAGAAGAGACAGGAAAGTGCAGCTGTGCCCAGAGGTAGTGGAAGCTCTGTTGAGCCTCAGGCCTCTCTTCAAATGCATTCTTTTAAAGCTTAAAATACAGATCTCAAGGATGTAGACGGAAAGGGTTATAACACTTTTATTTCTCTTCTTGGGGTTCTAATAAGTACTGTCATTTTTCATTTTACTTTGGTGTTCAGAAAATACTAAATTTTAAATGTACAGTGGCAATTGGGATTACCATTGTTCTTTATCTTGAGAATTCAGTAGAAGACTAATTGCTATAAAAGTCAGTTTAGTCCAGTCACTCAGTCATGTCTGACTGTGCGATCCCATGGACTGCAGCACACCAGGCTTCCCTGTCCATCACCAACTCCTGGAGCTTACTCAAACTCATGTTCATGGAGTAGGTGATGCCATCCAACCATCTCATCCTCTGTTGTCCCCTTCTCCTCCTGCCTTCAATCTTTCCCAGCATTCGGGTCTTTTCCAGTGAGTCAGTTCTTCCCATCAGGTGCCAAAGTATTGGAATTTCAGCTTCAACATCAGTCCTTCCAATGAATATTCAGGACTGATTTCCTTTAGGATTGACTGGTTGGATCTCCTTGCAGTCCAAGAGAGTCTCAAGGGTTTTCTCTAACATCAGAGTTCAAATGGTTGATACACTTGTGACATTCTACTCCTTTGTTCATTTGAAAAGAATTGTTTCATTCTGACTTTTAAAGTTTATTGTGGAATTTAGGAAAGACTCACAAATACATTCAATAGAATGAAAAAATCATAATTTTATCAGCAATAAATATCTGTTGATATTTTGGTATATATATACATCAAGCCTTTTAGGTTCTTTGCGCATGTAGCCATTCTATTAAGTAGCCCAAACTTAGTAGAGCATGGATGTGAAAATGTTTGTCTTTCTTCTATTACTCCCTATCTTCTAGACTACGTGACTGAACCACTTCACAAAAAGTTGCATAGATTCCAAAACTTTCTGATCATTTCCCTTTTTTCAAGCATATAAACAACAGGAAGCAAACACAAAAGTAGACCAGTCTTCTCTGGTTGAAGACTGCCATCTCCTTTCCCAGTTAAAGCACGTTCAGCCAAGTTTGTGGGGAGAGGAGTGTGTACTTCACTCTTCTCATCCTTCCCACTCCCTCCTTATGGACTGAGAGGTGTGTGGATGATCTGCTCAAATAGCACTCCTTTTCATTCCTGCACCTGGGAGTTTGTCTGGAAGTACATTTACCTCTGGGCCAGAAGGAGGGATATGAAATGGACTAACCTCACTTCGGGGATGAATGCTCCAAGGTATCACGGAAACTGCACTCCTGCTGACTCTTCCAACCCCAACAGTTAAGTATGTATTTTGCTCCCACTTCCTTGTTCTTCCTGTTCTCTAGATGAGTGAGGTGTCAGGACAGTTGAGGAGGGGAACTAGTGAAGTGGTTGGAGTAGTGGAGCTTACTCATCTATCTCAAGAAACTGAGGGAGGATTCTGACACCACTCACTGGCATCTGTCTTGGAAAATTTTGGTATTTGAAAACACATCCCACAGCTTTTGATCCTAGCAGGCAATCATAGGATTACAGAAAAAGTCCTACTTAACATCTTGTTACATGTAATATTTTGTTGTTTAGTTGCTAAGTCATGTCTGACTCTGCAACCCAATGGCTGTAGCCCACCAGGCTCCTCTGTCCATGGGATTTCCCAGGCAAGAATACTGGAGTGGGCTGCCATTTCCTTCTCCAGGGGATCTTCATGACCTGGGGATCGGGTCCAAATCTCCTGCATTGGCAGGTGGATTCTTGACCATTGAGCCTCCAGGAAAACCATGTATATATAAGAAGTGAGCGTAGTGCATTAAAACATGTTGCTGTACTTTTCCCATCTGCCTGTGTTCATGCATGCTCTTCTCCAGTCAGCTTAAGGCATCATTCTGCCATTCTTGATGGTGAAGTGTGTATCTGGTAGGGTGAGGAAGGGGTGGGACAAAGTGGTACAGTAAGCATTCAGTGAGAAGCTTTTCAGCTTCTAACTTCCAAGACAGAATTCTACAACAAAACCCCAAGCTTGAAAACCAGGCACTAATATAGAGAGAATACTAGAAAATCATTATATTAAGAATCGAGTCATAAGGACTCAGATTACGGGATGTCTGGCACAGTACAGTGATAATCCCCCTCTGCCTATCATGGCCAGAACGTGAGGGAAAATGACATTGGCAGAGCAGGAAATCTAAGAGAAAATCTAGCCCTAGTAGAAGCCAAAGTATGCATCATACAGATGAGGAGAAAAGCAGAGGGGATAATGTGGTTCCCAATCTTCACTGTGACTTAGAATGTCCAAAGAGTTTCAGAGAAATTGAGATACGTCTGGAGTTTCTATCTCAGTTCCTGTTTAGAAAAAGATTGTCACAGATGGGACCTCCAGAGATAACCTGGAAGTAACCACATCAAGTAAATTCCACAGTGCAGTCTAGTTAGGCAGGAGAAAAGCAAGACTTTCTGGGATGTTCCCAGTTCTTATAGGTCAGGTTTGGGAGCCATGCTTTCCCACAGTCCTCTAACAATGTCTGAGAGTAGCTGTACTGAGAGATGGTGGAGCTTCTTTGAAGCCGCCATAGATAGAGGCAAGTTGATCTGGAGTAGCTTCTATGACACATACAGTCTAGGACAGAGGAGACAGAGGGGGACGAGTAGAGAACAGAGGCCTCTACTCTTTATCCAGGGCCATGAAGATTGATGTATGATCTTCATTAAGATCAATCAAATAAACTGGGACAAAACATTGAATTCTGCTTGCAGGATACACAGTAGAGACCATCACTGTGGTAGACGGTAGCACCAAAGTTGTACACATACCCCTCCCGCCGCTGAGCCATCAGGAGGACACACAAGTCCCATAGATACCACGCAGATCATCATGAGCAAGAACGGGTAAAGGAAGGTGGTTAAATTCCTGACATTTAGCTAAAGACTTGAGCTAATTAGCGAGACAGTTGAAATTAGAGAATGCCAGACACAAAACCTAATATTTTCTTCTACTGCTCAGTGTGTGTGTGTATAGGGAGGTCTGAATTTTAGACTTCAAATTTATTTTTAGTCCTTCTTGTAAAAATGCTATAAAAAACATTGAATTTTTTCTTCTGTTTATTCACTATTACAGAAAAAGCTGTGTTTAATAATGTCCTAAACATATATATATATGTGTACATAAGCAAATACGCTGTGAAGATATATTTTCAGATATAGAATTTTTCCACTAAACTTATATGCATTTTCAATTTTGATATACTTTACCAATTCTTTATCATGAAGAAGAAAGCCTCAATTTTCACTGTTCACAATAGAGTATGAGACTGTCTACCTTCCCATACCCTTAGTCTTTTTGGTCATATTTGGAGAGCTGAAAATGCTCCTAACCCAGAACTCATGTTGAATTTTTGAGGTCTTTAAGAGAAAAATCATTCCTTATGTTAACTGTGAAGTATACATGTAGCTGTAACTAACCATCTATTCCAGCAAACCCTAATCCCCATCCTCAGCTCTGGTGGGCTGCTACGCAAAACAGTGGTCCAGTTTTACACTCTTGCCCCTGGAATATGAGAGCTCCTGTTGGCTACTACTTATTTAGCATTTGACATATTCAGACTTGTAAATTGTGGCAACCAGAGGTATTTCTTTATTGTTTTATTTGCCTTTCCCTCATTACTAATGAAGTGTAGCATCTTAGAAGTTTATTGGCTGCTGCAAACCTCTTCTGTGAATTGTAGCTTCTGGAGAAGGCAATGGCAACCCACTCCAGTACCTTTGCCTGAAAAATCCCATGGACGGAGGAGCCCAGTAGGCTACAATCCATGGGGTCGCAAAGAGTCGGACACGACTGAGCGATTTCACTTTTACTTTCCCTATACCTTCTCCATTGATTTGACCTTTTTTTATTGATTTGTAGTTCATTGATATTCTGAGTGAAAATATTTTAACTGTATATATATATATATGTATATATATATATATACACACACACAAACACACACATATATGGTCGTTTATTTTCTAAGTTGTGTCCAACTCTTGCGACCCCATGGACCTGCCAGGCTCCTCTGTTTATGGGATTTCACAGGCAAGAATACTGGAGTGGGTTGCCATTTCCTTCTTCATATATATATATATAAAATTATGTAAATATATGTATTTCCAAATGTTCTTGAAGGCCTTTTAACCTTGTTTATGGGGTCTAATGCTGAATTTTAAAATGTTGTTATTGTTGAATTTATAAACTATTTCCTTCATTGATTATGCTATTTGAGCTCTGTTTAAGCTCTTTTCTATGTCAAGTTAACAAAGACAGTCTTGTATAATTTCTTCTGGTGGTTTCAAAGGTTTTTTATTCTTTGTTGGTTTTTTTTTCATTAAGGTCTCTAAAATATCTGGATCTCATTTCTTATCTCAGTTTTAGATAAGGGTCCAATATTTCCATATGAATATCCCAATTACTTATGCCATTCACTGAATATCTAACATTTTCCCATGATATTTAGTTCCATTTCTATTATATATACTAGGTTTCGATGTCTTTGGTGGTCTATTTTGATATTTGTTATTATTTTGTTCTAAATATACAATTTTTCATAACTTTCATTATCATGTATTCAACCCAGGTACTTTTTAGCAATGTGACTTCTAGTTTCACTCACATTTTAAAATAGTTCTGATATTGGCCATTTCTGATTTAACGGTTATGGAACAATATAATATGGCTGTACAGGAGCTATTTGGGGGGATTTGCTGAGACTTTGGAGAAGGCAATGGAAACCCACTCCAGTCCTCTTGCCTGGAAAATCCCATGGCTGGGGGAGCCTGGTGGGCTGCAGTCCATGGGGTCCACAAAGAGTCACACACGACTGAGTGACTTCACTTCCACTTTTCATTTTCGTACATTGGAGAAGGAAATGGCAACCCACTCCAGTGTTCTTGCCTGGAGAATCCCAGGGACGGGGGAGCCTGGTGGGCTGTCGTCTATGGGGTCGCACAGAGTCAGACACGACTGAAGCCACTTAGCAGCAGTAGCAGCAGCTGAGACTTTATGGACTACTGAATGGTCAGCTTTGGAACATTTTCATATGCACTTGAAAATTAGTTGTGTGGAATTAAAAACATATCTAGTAAATACAGATGTTAATTTCTGTTGTTAAAATCTTCTGTTGCTATAGTAGTTTTACTAGTATTTGACCTATCAGTTTCCAACAGATGACTTAAAATATTCTGCTTGAATGTTGGATTACTAAACTGTTCCCTATAATTCCATCAGTTTTTTCCTTATATGTTTTGCACAGTGATGTTAGTTGATAGAAATTGGGATTTCTGTATCTCCACTGCACATTATTTTCTTCATTATCGTACATTGGGTGCTTATCTTCAGTGAATTTTTGTTGTTATTTTGTTTTCCTTTGCAAGTTGTCTGGATATGAAGTCAATCCTAGATGGCGGTTTTCCATTTCCATCTTTCTGACCCCATGGATTCCATGATTTCTGATCTGTTTTCTTGCGAACTTCTTGGCTGTTGTTCTTAGTTACTTTGGTATGCAATTCCAGTTTCTTATGGTTGGTTCTACTTTTCATCCGCAGGCCTATGTGAATCGTAAGCAGTTAGTTTAGTCTCAGAATCAGTTGGTGGACTTTCTCATTTCCCACATCAAGTCCCTCTTCCTAGCCTTTCGTGTTTCTCGGTATTTTGCTGCTAGACCTCCTCTAGCACTGGGAGTGATTCGGGCTGTTAAAGGTCCTTTTCCACAACATTAACATGAGGGTTTATATGCACCTGTAATAGCTGCAAACCATTTATCTGCACCCTTTGATCACCACTCTGTGTATTTATCTTATGGTCAGTTCCCAAGTTTTCAAGGAACTCTTTTCAGTTTCAAGTTCAGCTATGCATTTTCAATGTTTAAAGGTAACTTTATTATATTTCATCCTGAAAGTCTATGTGTGTTTGTGTATGTGTGTGTGCATGGGGGAGAATAGATGATAATTCCAAGTGAGTTAATCCTTTAAATCAATTTCTAAGTTGCTTCAGTCACGTCTGAATCTTTGTGACCCCATGGACAGTATCCCACCAGGCTCCTCTGTCCATGGGATTCTCCAGGCAAGAATACTGGAAAGGGTTGCCATGTCCTTCTCCAGGGAATCCTTCCAACCTAGGGATCAAACATAAACACAAATACATATGAGCATTTTTTTGCCTTTAATTTTAATGAAGAAGATATCATTCAACTGTTAATGATTCTTCTGATCATTGGTTCAAAATACATACAATCTAAAGTATGTGTTTTGAATAGTCACATGGTAATACTGAGCCAATCTAGTCCCCTTGAGGCTCAAGCTTGCCTTGGAGCCTGATGGAAGTTGTTGTCCAGTTTTGATTTCCTTGTAGAGAGTGTTAGGGTGAACTGGTGTCCTTTGCATGAAGGGGGGAAATATTAAAGGAGAGTTATTGACTGTAATCCCCTTGGAGCAGCCAGCGCACTGGTCATGGAAAATATGCCCCAGTGGTTATTGGAAATTGTAGTCTGCTATGCTTTGCTGATTGGTAGGAGGAACAGAGTTGGGGAGTTCAATTTATGACTTTATTTCCCTAACTTCAGTCAGTACCTGTCACCTTCATGAAGTTTGCCAAACATGAAGACCAACTGTTCTTTTAACTTAGTTTGATCCTGTATTTTTTTATTATTATTTTAAATAAAAGCTTTATATCACTGCCCTTTATGCCATAAATAAGTGGACATGAAATAACCCTTAAACATAACAGTGTAATTAAACTCTGGGTAGATGCTGTTGCCTGCCAAGGGAAAAGTCTTCCACTTCTTAAAACGAAAGATTAACAAATATCCATTGCTCTGTTAGAGGTTTACTTGATTTTATTGTCATTACATACAATGATATAGTAAAAATAACTTTACTTGGCATTACATAAGTACTTCCCTGGTGGCTCAGATGGTTAAGCATCTGTCTACAATGTGGGAGACCGGGTTCGATCCCTGGGTCGGGAAGATCCCCTGGAGAAGGAAATAGCAATCCAAAGAGTCGGACACGACTGAGTGACTTTACCTGGTATTACATATTTGTACTTTTAATCTAGAGTAGATAACCAAAAATAGAATTTCTTGATTTAAATGCATATATTTTATTTTACTCTCTTTTGGTACATATGTTGTTACTGCTGTTCAGTCACTCAGTCATGTCCGACTATTGTGACTGCATGGACTGCAGCATGCCAGGCTCCCTATCCTTCAACATCTCCCAGAGTTTGCTCAAACTCATGTCCATTGAGTCGGTGATGCCATCCAACCATCTCATCCTCTGTCACCCCCTTCTCCTCCTGCCTTCAATCTTTCCCAGTATCAGGGTCTTTTCTAAAGAGTCTACTCTTCACAACAGGTAGCCAAAATATTGGAGCTTCAGCTTCAGCATCAGTCATTCCAATGAATATTCAGGGTTGATTTCCTTTAGGACTGACTGTTTTGGTCTCCTTGGAGTTCAAGGACTCTCAAGAGTCTTCTCCAATACCACAGTTCAAAGGCATCAATTCTTTGGTGCTCAACCTTCTTTATAGTCCAATTCTCACATTCATACATGACTACTGGAAAAACCAAACATTTGACTATATGAACTATACAGACTTTTGTTGGTAAAGTAATGTCTCTACTTTTTAATATGCTGTCTAGGTTTATCATAGCTTTTCTTCCGAAGGGCAAACATCTTTTAACTTCATGGCTGCAGTCAGCATCTGCAGTGATTTTGGAGCCCAAGAAAATAAAGTCCGTCAGTTTTCATTGTTATCTATTTGTCAGGAAGTGATGGGAACAGATGCTCTGATCTTAGTTTTTTTAATGTTGAGGTTTTCTTTTTAAAATTAATTTATTTTTTAATTGAAAGGTAATTGCTTTATAGAATTTTGTTGTCTTCTGTCAATTATCAACATGAATAAGCCATAGCTTTTTCACTCTCTTCTTTCATCTTCATCAAAAGGCTCTCTCAGTTCAGTTCAGTCACTCAGACCTGTCTGACTCTTTGTGACCCTATGGACTGCAGCACGTCAGGCCTCCCTGTCCATCACCAACTCCCAGAGTTTACTCAAACTCATGTCCGTTGAGTCAGTGATGCCATCCAAACATCGCATCCTCTGTCGTCCCCTTCTCCTTCCACCTTCAATTTTTCTTAGCATCAGGGTCTTTTCCAGTGAGTCAGTTCTTCTCATCAGGTGGCCAAAGTATTGGCATTTCAGGTTTAACATCAGTCCTTCCAATGAATATTCAGGACTGATTTCCTTTAGGATTGACTGGTTGGATCTCCTTGTGGTCCAAGGGACTCTCAAGAGTCTTCTCCAACACCACAGTTCAAAAGCATCAATTCTTTTTGCTCAGTTTTCTTTATTATTTTTTAAAATATAAATTTATTTATTTTAATTGGAGGTTAACTACTTTACAGTACTGTATTGGTTTTGCCATACATCAACATGAATCCACCACAGGTATACATGTGTTCCCCATCCTGAACCCCCCTCCCTCCTCCCTCCTCATACCATAGTCCAACTCTCACATCCATACATGACCACTGGAAAAACCATTGCCTTGACTAGATGGACCATTTTTGGCAAAGTAATGTCTCTCCTTTTCAATATGCGATCTAGGTTGGTCATGACTTTTCTTCCGAGGAACAAGAATCTTTTAATTTCATGGCTGCAATTGCCATGTGTAGTGATTTTGGAGCCCCCCAAAATAAAGTCTGCCACTGTTTCCACTGTTTCCATGTCTATTTGCCATGAAGTGATGGGACCATATGCCATGATCTTAGTTTTCTGAATGTTGAACTTTAAGCCAACTTTTTCACTCTTCTCTTTCACTTTCATCAAGAGGCTCTTTAGTTCTTCACTTTCTGCCATAAGGGAGGTGTCATCTGCATATCTGAGGTTGTTGATATTTCTCCTGGCAATCTTGATTTCAGCTTGTACTTCATCCAACCCAGCTTTTCTCATGATGTACTCTGCATAGAAGTTAAATCAGCAGGAAGACAATATACAGCCTTAACGTACTCCTTTCCTGATTTGGAACCAGTCTGTTGTTCCAAGAAGCAGGTCAGGTGGTCTGGTATTCCTATCTCTTTAAGAATTTACACAGTTTATGGTGATACACATAGTCAAAGGCTTTGACATAGTCAATAAAGCAGAGTTAGATGATTTTCTGAAATTCTCTTGCTTTTTCAATGATCTAACAGATGTTGGCAATTTGATCTCTGGACTCTGCATTTTCTAAATCCAGCTTGTACATCTGTAGTTCTCGGTCCATGGACTTTTGAAGCCTAGCATGGAGGATTTGAGCATGACATTGCTAGCATGTGAAATGAGTTCAGTTGTGCAGTAGTTTGAACATTCTTTGGCATTTCTTTTCTTTGGGATTGGAAAGAAAATTGACCTTTTCCAGTCCTGTTGCCACTGTTGAGTTTTCCGAATTTGCTGGCATATTGAGTGCAGCACTTTAATAGCATCATATTTTAGGATTTGAAATAGATATGTACATTTTTCCAATTTTATTTTTTATGGAGTTGAGCTGCAGAAGTTGCTTGTATATTTTTGAGATTAGTTGTTTGTCAGTTGCTTCATTTGCTATTATTTTCTCCCATTCAGAAGGCTGTCTTTTCACCTTGCTTATATTTTCCTTTGTTGTGCAGAAGCTTTTAATTTTAAATTTACATCCCTCTCAACAATATTTGATTCTTTTAATTTCTCTATGTCTTTCCAAATCTGAGTATTATTGCAGTTATCAGTTTTTGTCAGTCTGATAAGTGGAATATAGTTTCAGTTGACATTTACCTGACTACCTTTAGGATTGGGCATCATTCCATAGAAATCATTTGAATTTCTTTTTTTATAATCTGTCTTCCTCATAAAGGAAAATTTATCCTTTTCACCTTGATCATTTTTAAAAAATAAACCAGTCACTCTTTGTGAAATGATGCTGAGCATGTTCATGTGGACAGATGTGCATGTTTAGCCATGTCAGACTCTTTGAGACCCCATGGACTTTAGCCCACCAGTCTCCAGGCAAGAATACTAGTGTGGGTTTCTATGCCCTGCTCCAGGGAATTTTCCTGATCCAGGAACTGAGTCTGTGTCTCCCGCATTGGCAGGCAGATTCTTTACCACTGAGCCACCTGGGAAACCCCATGTGGTCAAATATGTGTTTTTATTTGATTAAATCATATTTCTTATTAAAGAAATTATTTCTAACACTGGTTATTCATATATACGTTTATATCATTTGATTCCTGTATGTCTTTAAATATATATGTGTGTATATATACATATATATTTGTGTATACATGTTGTTAAGGGTCTTTTTTGGCTCTTCTCTGGTAGCTCAGCTGGGAAAAAAATCTGCCTACAAGGCAGGAGATCCCTGTTTGATTTCTGGGTCAGGAAGATCCCCTGGAGAAAGACAGGGTGCACACTCCAATATTCTTGGGCTTCCATGGTGGCTCAGACAGTAAAGAATCCACCTGCAATTCAGGAGACCTAGGTTTGATCCCTGGGTTGGGAAGATCCCCTAGAGAAGGGAATGACAACCCACTCCAGTATTCTGGCCTGGAGAATTCCATGGACAGAGGAGCCTGGAAGGCTATAATCCATGGGATTGCAAAGCGTCCAACATGACTTGGTGACTTTCACTTTCTAAAATTAGGGAACAGTATGATATAGGTCTAGAACTTACATGGGTGGGAAAAAAGGTGAGGGAAGGAGGAAGGAGGAAAATGGATGAAAATTTAACTCTATTCAGGTGAAATAATAATTTACTTTGATAGCACCAAGTGTTGTAGTCAAAGTCAGGTTTCTTATTCATAAGAAATAAATGATGCTATTATAATTGACTGTCTCACCAAATTTCCAAGCCAATAAGAGTCCTCTAAATTAGATCATCCACTTCACTAAGAGCAGTGGTTCTCAAACTAAAATGCATCAGAATCATCCAAAATGTTTATTAAAACACAAATTACTGGGCTCCATACACAATTTCTGACTTAGCAGGTTTAGCATCATTGTTTCAGGTCAAACAATTTGCATTTCTAATAAATTCTCAAATGATGCTGCTGCTGCTATTCCAGAGACCACACTTTGAGAACCATTGACTTAGAAAAATGGCCTTTAACTTCAGAGTCACCTAGAGAGCTAGGTGACTAGAGTTAAAAGATTTGGATGTCTAAGTCCTCCCCTAGCGCAGTTAAATTACCTTCTAATTTAGATAATGCTTCCTTGGCTTTATTCTAAAAACCAAGTCCACTGTCAGCTCTTTTAACTTGTGAGGATGGGCAGTGGCCTGATTGCCCAAGCTTTCCGTAAGCTGACTTTCTACTTAGTTTATTCTTAACACTTTATTTTTTAAAGCTCTGTTCTTTATAGTTATTCCCTCTAAATTCAGAATTTCTTACCAGCTTCGTTTGGAGGAATAGCTCACACCTTTGTCAATCCTCTTGTACACGCATTAGAACATGTAGTGCTTTGTTTTCAGCGTGTCTGAGTCCATTTGGTATTTTTAAAATAGATTTGTTTATATTTGAGACTTGAAGAAAAAATGATAATTAAAGACAACAAAAAATAATAGCTGCAAACATAGGTGCTGTTATTATTAATTCATAAGTGAACTCAGTCTCCAAGATTGTAAATAGTATGTTCAGTTATGAACTGGTATAATTGAGTCCCAGCTATATAGCCAGGAAGAGTAACTCCAGGCAGGTACACTGAATTCTCCCAGTAAACCTGGGTTCACTGTTAAACAAGCAGAGTGATCTATTCCTCACACTTGTGTGAATTTATTTACCAGGTAGCAGATACATAAGCTGGTGGGTTCACTGAGTGGAATCAGGAGAGAGGCAAATATACTCAACATGAACAGATTTAAGAGGCAGAGAAGCACATTTATATCTTTTAGAAATTTCTCAGTATTTCTGTCCTGTTGATGATACTCTCTCTAGAATTCTAGCATAATTATAAAATTATAGTTCTTGTATGTTTTCCTTTACTTTGTGATTTGTTGGGAGGGGCAAAGTTAGATTTGTATTCAGTTCACCATCTTGAAAGGAACGAGAGCTGGATTTCTGACTTTAATTCTACAAAAACAAAATAGTGCTGTGACCTTGAAGTAAATAACTTTATCTTACTGTGCCTGTTTTTTTTTTTTCTTCTGAAAAAAAACATGAAATAGGAGATTTTAAAAATTATTTCTAGTTCTCACATTACAAAGTTGAATGATATAGCTCCACCCACATGTGACAAGTGAAGTCTTACAATGAACTGTTCCCACATCATTATTCTCAGAATATTTATGTGTCTCACTACAGAGATTTATTGTGATCATGCAATAATTCTCAGTCCCCCAAAGAACAATTTGTTTATCTGGCTTTTATAAAAGCATTAAGAAGAACAAAAATCACTCCCAAGTCAAAACCAAAATAACAGATAGAGAGTCCCTGATCTCGAGATGCTGTTAGTCAAACAAATGAGAAAAAAATAATCCCAACTCTGTATTTAAATTTTACTGGATTTATTAATGCATAGATAAAGTATTTTGTGCTGCATAGTTAAAATTGCTACATCTGTGTCATATATTATCAGAGTTACTGCTACTACCAGAATACATTATATTATAAACCTTTCTTCTGTTTCCAGGGAGATGAACTGACAGTTGCGTACAGATGTCTCCAGTGGCAGACAATGCTTTTCTGTGTAAAAAGTATGTTATTAAAGAACCCTCAGTCTAAGTATATTTACCTATACATAGGTGCACCTTTACACACACACACGCACACACACATACACACACATAATGCTCATTTCATTAGTGGCAGAGTATCTGAGGAACTTCAGCAACAATTTCAGATGCAGCTGTCTTAATCTCCTTCCAAGATATATGCATGCTCAGGTAATTGTCATATGCTTCTGACTTCTAAGGACACCTGTCTTTTTAATTCTGCATGTATGTTTTCTATAACTTACAAAATAGGAAATACATTTTGTATAAAGGCAAATAATTTTCTCTTGGAAGTTGGTCTTTCATTTTAAAAGTCTTTTCCAGAAGATAAATAATGAACTGAAACAGAAATTTGGGGAGTAAGTCACAATTGAAGCTTAAAATAGTAGTAGTTAACATTCATTCCCTTTGAGTATTCATTATTTTACTTAGGTGGCTGATACTTTGGCTGTATCTTTGCTTCAGTATTCAATTTCATTAAACTGTATAAATAAGGTCATGATATCTTAAGTTGAGTTCCAGGAAAACAGGCTCTGAGACTGAGGTTTGCATGCAGTAAGTTTATAGGGTGAGTGCTCTCAGGAACAATAACTGTGAGGGAGTGAGAAAGGCAGGATGGGCGGAGGAAGAAGTTGAACCATAATGCAGCTACGGCAGAGGTCACGGTCAAGTCCACAGGGAGCTCTAGAGCTGGCAGGGTCCTCCAGAGTTCTGAATCAAGGCTGAGGGGCTGTGACTTCATACCAAACATGGACAAGCCATTGGTTTTGTGCTATCCCTGGGAGGGAATACAACCTTATCTCAGAGAGCTCATTTCTGCAAAATGTAACTTCCAAATGAAGAGCTGGGGGTATTTTGTCTGGGACTAAAAACTAACCTTATGAGACAGGTATGGCATAGGAGGACCAGAGTTTTATAGTGTTTTCCACAAATTATAACAGACACATGAGAAATTTTATAGAGACTATGAGTATTAATGCCAATGGTGGATTTCCACTTAGTAGTTACATTGAAGTTTGAAAATGTATTTTTCATATTTAAAGACTGAAACTTTGAAGTTGGCAAATGTATAATTATTTGTATATAAAATATGCTTTCCTAAAGGAGTTCAAAGTTTAAGTCATTATATTTGTTTCATTCAAAATGTTTCTAGTAATAAGGTAACTAAGAATGAATATGTATCCTGGGTAGAGAACATAAGTATGGAGAATGTATATGAATTCGATCTTTTTACTACATGTGTTTGCAGAGGACATGATATGTTCTCTGCACCCTATGTGTGTCTGAAAGACTTTCTGATAGTAGTTGGCTTGATCTCATATTAAGTTTTACTAAAGCAGCCTATATGCATATGTCCAGAATCCAGCCATGTCTTGCAGGTACAAACCATCAACAGTCTGGGACAAAACCCATCACCTCTTGACTGGATTATTGCAGTAGCCTCTTTCCTACCTTTTTCTTCCCATCCTTGCTTCTAATATTGTTTGCCGTTAGCACATCAGCCTGTGCGACAATTACAATGTAAGATGATGTAACTACCTTGCTTACAAGCCTCTCCTGACTTCCCATCTCACTCAGTATAAGAGCAGAAGTCCTTACAACAGCCTCGAGGGGCCTGTAGGATCTGCCCCTGACCGTTCCTCCTACTCTGCCATCACGTGTTCCACTCTGGGCACACTAGCATTTTTGCTTTTCCCTGAACACGCCATACCTCGGGGATTTAAAACTTGTTATTTTGTGTGTCTGGAGTACTCATCTCCTGATCTTTGCATGGCTTGTTACCTCCTTCTCTTTAGCCATTTACTCAGAAATCATCTTCTTAGCAATTCTTCCTGGATATCCTGCCTGAAATTTCCATAATCCTTTCCTACTCCATCACGTCTGTCTTTTTGTCTCCTTAATACTTACCATGACTCAGCAAGGTACATATTTTACCTATTACTCTTGCCTGTCATCAGTCTCTCTTGCTGGAATAAAAATCCATGAGGGCTAATATTTTTGCCTTTTTCATTTGTTCCTCTATCTGTGGTACTGAAAATTAATGCATAGCACATAATAAGCATTCACTATATTTTTAAGAGATGATAGTAGATTTGAATGAGAAATGTGAGTATATACTTACTGCTTTTATACAGTTGGTCCCCAGTGTCAAGTTACTACGTGACACAGTTAACAGTAGAAGGAAAGACTTCCTATGGGATCTGCCTCTTCTGCTTTTTTCAGAGATTGAGGGTTTCCAGAACAGCAAGAGACCTTCTTTAATTAGTGTTAATTATGCTCTGGGCCTTCCCACATGAGCTGAGCAGAAAGCCTAAAGGAGAGATGGTTCTCTAGACTCATGGAAGCTTGTTTGTACCCAACGATGAATCCATCAGACAACACTGCTATCCCAGAGAGTCAAGCAGAAGACACTTGGGCCTAATGAGAACAATAAGACTGAAATATTGCTTATTAAGGGGCTTCTCCAATGTCTCAGTGGTAAAGAGTCTGCTTGCAATACAGGAGACACGGGTTCTATCCCTAGGTCAAGAAGATCCCCTAGAGGAGGAAATGGCAACCCACTCCAGTATTCTTGCCTGGAAAACCCCACGGACAGAGGAGCTTGGCTGGCCACAGTCTGGAGGGTTGTAAACAGTTGGACATGGGCAACTGAACACACACACACACACACACACACACACACACTAATGCTTATTAAGAAACTATTAAGATGATTAGCTCTAGATCATAGCCAAAGTCTGCTTTCTATGAACTTCTCTCTGAAATGTATATCTAAGCAATGTTTCAATGTCATTTGTGACATGAATGTAGCAGAAATTCTTATGGAAGTTATAAGAGATATGCCTTAGACTGTCAACTTCTTTTCTTAAAGGATGCTAAAATTTGGCTCTCATCTTGCATTAAAAGTGACTTTTTTGTAACACCATTGGGTATCAGATGCAAAGCATGCTTTTCACATGTGATATCTGTCAGTTTTATAAATCCCACAGGATCTGTGCTGTCAGATGTCAGCTCTTCCCCTATCATACTTTTAGAGCTTACACAACATCAAAAAATTGATGTCTGACTACTGGTAGGCCACCTCGAGGCACAGGGGAAAAGTGACTGAAAACAAAGAGCATGGCTGTTGACTTTGTTAAGGTGCATGTGAGTTCTACCTTCTCCATGTGTTACCTATGGCCATCATAGTTACAATCACCTCAGGACTCCTAACAATGAGGAGCTCTGAGACCACCGTCACGAGCGCTGTAGGCATTAACCAGTCTGTGGCCTCTTCCTTCAAGATCACTTTGGATGCTATTCTAAAGCAATCCAATATAACAGGCTCCCCCTGCAAGTCTGTGCCGACAGCAAAGCATAAGAGATGGCTTACAGTGCAGTTCTTCTTGGTCCTGAATACTAAAGATGGAGCCTGCTGCGTATCCTCTCTACTTCCAGTGAAGCCTCAGAAAAACCAGAATAGCTTATGGCCCATTAGGATGCAGGTGGGATAGGATGCTAAGCACCTCATCACTGTGGCTAAGTACCCAAGAGCAAAATCATGATTTATACATTTTCCAGTCTTCTTTGACTGCAGAGTTTTGAAGTTTGGGGGCTTGGCAGAGATTAGGTTTGGATAAACACAAATGCCGAGGCAGTATTTAGATATCCCAGATGTTCAGATGTCCTTCCTATTCTCTCAGGAAGGGGGACATGAGAAACCCAATAAACAAGTTATTTTAAAGCAAAAAGGAAAAATCATCAAAAGGCTATCTGGCTTTATTAAAAATGGAATTACATTAAAAAATAGGATTTCAGTGCCCAAGTGTGGCACCAGGATGGAGTGGTCCATTGTCTCCCTGCTTGTGGAGGGAGAGCCAGCCCTGGTCTGTGGGCACTGCTGCGGCATCATCACAGCCTATGTGGGCTGAGGGCTGTCAGTTCCTGAGAGGGGAAATGTGTCCCACTGTGGCTGCATGAGGCCTTCTGAGTCTGAAAGCATTGCAGGTAGACATTTGCCCATAAGAAGCTGAAGGGGGATGGGGATGCTCTTTGGATTTCACTCTGCTCAGCCATCCGAGACATTCCCATCCTTATGTGGGATGCCAGCATGTCCCAAAGAAAAGTCAACATTTCACCCAATCTTATGAAAGTTTGTCAATATAACTCCAGAATCCTAGAGTTTGAGATGATTTGTTTACCTTCTGCTCTCAATGTTTTTCCATCAAATGGACCAAGTCTAATGTGGTCAAATGTGTCAGGGTTCTATTTGAATATTAAGCCAGAAGTAACAGGATGCCCTCTGCCTGTACCAGATCATCTGTTGCTTCTCTCCAAAGCCAAGGTTGTATGAGCAGAAGCCACTAACCTCTCCTCCCTCTTTCTCTGTTAAGCCTGAGTGTATCAGATTAGCACAGCTGTAGCATCCCCTCTTTTTCCCTAGACACAATATCTTGAGTGTGGGATGATTATGTATCTTAATGGCAAAGGGCAGTGAGCATGGAGCCACAAACTGTTCAGAGGGTTCTACACGTTCTATGTGCTTTGGACCAAAAGGGAAGAAAAACATTGACAGAACAGGGATGCTGTGAGGATTAGAAGGGATTAAAGCAAAGCCTGGCTGGAAAGTTTTGCTAGCCACGTGACCCTCTGAATGTATTAAGAGTTTCTCAGATAAAAAGGTAAGACGGTCACAGTATCTCTCTGAGAACACTGTTTGTCTCATAGGCCATTTAACTCTATTTCCATGTTACAGACTGCATGGAAATGATGGGAGAATTTTCCTATTGTCTGCACAAAGAAATAAGGAGTGAGTTTTCTAGTATAAAGAGATTAGCTTGTTGCAGCGCAGCTTCCCATGCCCTGCCATTCTATGCAGCAAGCCTGAGGTCTGTCATCCTTGTATCTATGGAGAGGCTCAGCTAGAGTCTAACTTTTCTGTTGAACATCTCACTGTAGCTGCTGATAAAATCCACAAAGGACACAAGGACAGTCTCATGAAAATGAAAAAAAAAAATTATTCTGTGTATCACAGAGCAGGTGAAAGGCAGAGGCATATATTATACTTTGTCCTGCCTTTGAATTGCTAGCCTATCAAAAGTCCAAAGCTAAAAATTGTATCTGTATTCGTGGTAACTTGGGAATGTTCCTTGCATTGAGGCATCATTTGACAAGGAGATAACAACCTGCATTAGGAAAGTGAGAGCATCTCTTGGGAGACTGGCAGGAATGGTAATGGAGCAGTGTGCCATGCAGATGAAAATCAACACTTCAAAGGGAGACTGCTATTGAATTCTCTTTGGAGACAGGGTAAAATTCTTGGTAGATTGCTATTGCATTAGTTTTGTTTTTTTGTCCAAAATCTGATAGACGGTACTAGACTATTGTGGATTCCTCTAAGGCTGGTCTTCCATTCTTCCCAGGCACATGCCATGCTCATCCCCAGCCCCTGGCCATTGCTGGTGCTGTTTCCTTTCATAAAATTCTTGCCCAGACCATCCATTCATGCAGCTATCATCCATCCTTCATACTATGAGCCAATGGTAGTTACACTGTGGTAGTTAATGGTAGTTAACTCTGTCCCACCACTAAAGTAAATTTGTGTGTGTACGTATTATTCACTTTAATCCTGATCACAGCTCTATAAGATAAATACTATTACTGTTCTCAGTTGACAAATAATTAAATTGGTGCCATAGACATCCAGTAATTTGTCCAAGGCTATTCAGTTAGTGAATGGAGAAATCCAAATTTGAATCTAGGTCCTCTGACAGCACCTGCCATACTCTTAGCCACTATGCCACACTGCTCCCTGTGGTAAATCAAGTATCTTTACATGTTCATAAAGCCATAACCATCAATTCCTGTTCATAGCTATATGCTTTCTTTTCATTCCAATTGCATTGTTTGCAACATTCATTCCAGCACTTGACATTATGTTATCATTGATGATTATCTAAGGTGTTTATTAAGGGAAAATTTTTCCCCATTAGATTACATAGTCTTTAAGAGAATATGGACACCAGGGAGGCCCCAATATTTTTTGTATCATACCATTTTATTTTTGTATTATACTAGCCTGATAGTGCAAATGCTCAATACCTAATAAATGAACTAAATAAGTCACTTAATATAGTTGCACTAAATTGATTAAAGGTAAAATAAATACTACAGTCATCATTCAGAGACCCATTTTGCTAAGCATGACAAGATCAAGACCATGGCAACTTTCACCACACGTCTATGGTCACCCCCTGCGACGTGCTGGCTGATCAGAACACTATAGAAATTCAGCTCTATCGTGTAGGCAGGGCAAGTGAGTACATTTCTGAACAACAATTCAATAGTGAATAGGTCAGAGGGCTGTCAAGTTAAGACACTAAAGCGATGTGCTAAAAACAAGCCAGAAGCAATGCAGAAATCAATAAAGACATCTAAGAAATAGCTGGGGTTGACCAGACCTTCTGGGCAGGTCTGCCAGCAAGATGTGCTCTAGTTTATCCATAAACCAACCACTACTACAGAGATGAAACGGAAGAGATGTAAGTAGTGTTAGGTTTTGTTTATTGAGACTTAAGGGAGACATATCAAGATAATCGCTTATGTATAATTGATGCTTCTGAGGATGCTGGCCATCAGTAGGCCTGTAGGGTAATTCTGAGCCTCCTGGGGAAATACCCTTGGCATGAATCATATAAGAGGACAGTTTCCATTACAGGAGATGCTCCACGGTTGAATGATTAAGAGGATTGTCTCTAATATGAGACTGCCTGCTTGAACATCATTTACAGATGTGAGAAGATGCACAAGTTATTCAAGTGCTCTGTGCCTGCATCTTCATCGCAAGTTAGCATGTAGTAGAAAGAAGGCATATTGATTAGCTATTTTAAATAAGTTGATGCCTACACCTTTCTTAGCACAGTGTCTGGCTGTGATAAGTAAGAACTCAGTAATGAAGAGATGTGAGAGTGAAGGATGTATGTTACAAATGTGGGCAGAATAGGGTGTATCCATTAATTTATTCAGTGAGTGTTTATTGAGAATCTACTTTGGTGGATGTAGGGTATGGAATCTACCCAAAATCAACCCGATCCCTATTTATATGGGGCATAAACAAGCAAACATGTAACTGTATCATTCTCAATTATGAAGAAGTGCTCTGAAAGAAATCTAGGAGACTGAGAGAGAGAGAGAGAGAGAGTAATGTAAGAAGATCTATTAATATTTAAAATTGGCTGGCAGAGACAATTGCCTTGAGAATAACATCTAAGGTGAAACTTTAAAGACCAAGAGAATACAATGATGTCAACAAGATGGAATGGAGAAGTCATCAGCCAGAAGGAGTCCCATCACGTGAAGCCCTAAGGAAGGAAAAATCTTAACCTGATCTCTTTGCTAGATTAGGAAAGAAGGTTACAATGATGGAGCCAAGACAAAGAAGCCACTCAGGGACAGGTTGAAGGCAAGAGAAGTGGCAGGACAAATTAGTTCAAAGCTTTAGGTTACAGTGAGGAGTTTGGAGTTAATGGGATGGGTAACAGGAGGTTATTGAAAGGGTCCAACTTAGGCCATCTGCTCTATAGTGAACATGTTGCTGGAACAAGAATGAAAGCAGGAAATCCAACTGGGCAGCCATTCTCGTAGTCCAAGCTAGAGATAAAGAATGGGTTGAGCGTGGGCATGGATGGAAGCAGTGGGTAAGAAGAGAGGTAGACAGGATTGAGATGCATTTTGAGGCTGCATCTATAGGACAAACACACAAAAGCACATTTATATTTGATATAAAAAGGGATATAGATTGATGATCCCTGTCAAATCTATGTCAGTTTTAAATGGTATAATATAAAGATAGCTTAAAAGTCACTGTTGATCTGTAGTCAACTGTATTTAAAGGTTTTATCAATTCTAACATGTACATTAAAAAAAACTCTCTGAAATCAAGATTATTGTAAAATTGAAGACACATTAAAGGAAATGCTATATCTGTCATCATTTTTTAATGGCATTGGAAATTTCCAGGTAACATTTTTCCCGTGTGTGACTTTAAATTTATCCAATGCAAGTTTCTTTCAAAAATTCTTCAGGCTCAAGCTGATTAGGACCCTAAAGCTGTGAAATTTAGAGTTTCTGATATCAAAGCATACAACAGGGCATAAGAATAGTGTTGTATACCAAGTGTTTTTGCTATAAATTAACTCCCCTCAGTTGAGAAAGTGGGGCAGAGATGACTGAGGAAAAAAAAAATGTAGCAGAGCCCATAAACTCAAGGCTGTTATTTCCTGTTACAGAATTATTCAGAAATGAGTACATTTTCAAGGCATTTGTGGGAATTGGGCAGTTGAGTCCCCTTGCGATATTTTGAAGTTTCACCCAGAAGAGTTTATAATAATGCTGTTGGAGAAGGAAATGGCAACCCACTCCAGTATTCTTGCCTGGAGAATCCCATGGACAGAGGAGTCTGGCGGGCCGCAGTCCAAGGGGTTACAAAGTGTTGGACACAACTGGGTGTACGTGCATGATAACACTGTAATTATTTTCTGACTTCAGTCTGTATTTTAATTTAGCAATACTGTATTTTATATGATGATTAACAGTTGCCCATGCACAAGCTCACTAGTCCTGTTGATGTAAACCTTATCCCCTGCTGCACCATTAGATGGCATAGCTTTCTGAGTTCATGTGAGATTTTCCAGAGCTGTAGCCTGGGAGATTCCAGCCATGCATCCCTACCTAAGAACTCGCTCTCCAGTGCCAGCTGAGCTTTGTGTTTCTACTGAGTCACTACAGCTGACAGACCCATCTGGCCATTAGCCATCACAGATAGAGAACTCATTTTGAACAAATGGACCATGTGATCCAGGTGGCAGTGAGCTCAAGTGACAGCCCAGAGCCAGCCACACACAGAGACTGAGTAGCCAGCTGTCTCTACTGGGATTTGAAATAACCTTGAAGAACACACTCCCCAGGCTCAGCTCTCTAGCAACTTTTCTCACTCAGTGCCACCATATTGGCTTACTTGACAACATCACTCACTCCTTTGAACTGTGTGACTAAAGACGCCGCTAAAATGCATGTTTCTTAGAGAGAACTGTCTTTAGGTTCCTATGCCCTCCCTATACCACACAACCAGCCCCATAGAAAACCATGTTTCTGGCATCCTCAGATTGTCCATAGGCACTTTTCTGAACTCTCACCTAGGTGACTTGCTCTCTGCTTCCTTGCTTCTACTTTAATATACAAATTTCAGTTTAAGTGTTGTGGTTGACACTATAACATCTATAAAGAAGCCTCTAACATCTAGAAACAATTATGAGTTGCTTTTGTTGTTTTAGTCTCTAAGTCGTGTCTAACTCTTTGTGTGTGTGTGTGTGTGTGTGTGAGTGTGAGTGTGGATGTGACTCCATGAACTGTAACCTGCCAGGCTCCTCTGTCCATGGGATTTCCCAGGCAAGAATACTGGAATAGGTTGCCACTTCCTTCTCCAGGGGATTTTCCCAACCCAAGTATCAAATCTGCGTCTCCTCCATTGGCAGTCAAATTCTTTACCACTGAGCTGCCTGGAAGGACCATGAGTTACTCTATCAGATATAGAGGAAGGAAAGCCATCAAAAATGAGATACTTGGGGACTCAGATTCAGGGACTAGATAAAGTAAAGGATGAAAGTGGTGGATTGGGACAGTTAGAGGTTTAAATGTAAGCACATAGTGGTTGACCGAAGGAAGGGTTGTTTAACACAGAAGTAGATAGGTTAGCTTCACTTTTATTGCCATTGGAGCTACAGAAATATCTATTAGAGTTCTACATATAGATGGGTAGTATCTTCTAAAATGTGTTATGTGGAACATCAATTCCATGCGATGTTTTATGAAAACAGGATTCCATGGATTAATAAAAGCAGGAAATGCTGCATGCTCAATCCTCCTCTCAGAAATTCACTTGACATGTTAGCATATTGGAGGCTTTTCATTTAAAAAAAAAAAAAGTGATTTGACTTGTTTAACTTCTTTTTTCCCAAATAAAAGACTAGAGAAACATAGTTTGATAAGTTGTGCTTATGCGATTTAAAGAGGCAAAAAATAAATAAATAACCTTTATGAGTAGGTATTCAAATAACAAGAATCTAAACCAAAGGTTTCCAAAATTTTGAGTTCTCTGCTCTAATTAACCTATTGTATTTATTTAAAAGTTACATACATATAACTATGCAATAATGTATTATGAACATTATAGCACACATAAAATAGAAATCTAGAGAAGAAAAATGAGAACATTTTAATTGTCATGTTCATTCTCTTTCTTTACTTTTTACTGTTTAAAGATATTTTTCTCTTGCCAAAGTATTAAATTAATTATACAAAGTAATTGAAGTTTTAAAATATATTTTTGATTATTGACCCTCTGGGTTTACATCCTGGTTTAAGAATTATGCTATAATGAGTCAAAGAGGGTGGAGGGTTTCCAAGTGGAGTTTGTTTCCATATTAGATTTAAGTAATTAAATTACATGAATAAAGGTAACCCAATATATAAAGTAATACAAGTGGAAGATGGCATTGAATTACATTAACTAATACCTAAAAGGTGTAATATATACATGGGATTAGCCATGGAAGCAACCTAGATGTTCTTCAACAGATGAATGGATAAAGAAGTTGTGGTACATTTATACAATGAAATATTAGTCATAAAAAGGAACAAACTTAAGTCAGTTCTAGTGAGGTGGATGAACCTAGAGCCTGTAATACAGACTGAAGTAAGTCAGAAAGAGAAAAAAAATGTATATTAACACATATATATGAAATCTAGAAAAATGATACTGATGAACCTATTTGCAAGGCAGGAATAGAGATTCAGACATAAAAGCCTTTTGGATACAGCAAGGGCAGGAGAAAATGGAATGAATTGAGAGAGTAGTACTGAAATATATATATTACTGTATATAAAATGGGCTTCCCTGGTGATTCAGATGGTAAAGAATCTTCCTGCAATGAAGGAGACCCAGGTTCAGTCCCTGGGTTGGGAAGATTCCCTGGAAAAGGGAATAGCTAACCACTCCAGTATTCTTGCCTGGAGAATCCCATGGACAGAGAAGCCTGGCAGGCTACAGTCCACGGTGTTGCAAAGAGTTGGACACTCTTGAGCAACTAACACACACGTGTCTAAAATAAACAGTAGTGGAAATTTGCTGTATGACACAGAGAGCTCAGATCAGGTGCTCTGTGACAACCTAAAGGGATGGGATGGGGTGAGAGGGAGGTTCCAGAGAGAGGAGACATATGTATGCCGATGGCTGATTCACACAGATGTATAACAGAAACCACAAAACATTGTAAAATGACTATCGTCCAATTAAAAATAAATAAAAATTTTAAAGCCCTAAAACAAATAAAAGGAAAGGTACAGTGAAAAAAAGAACAGCATTAGTATGGTGGATGCGGACCCATATTTTAAGTAAGCTTCTAGATTATTTACTTAGTTTGGGCTTCTTGTCTGATCTGGTAATATCATCATATCATTTTCTATGGTATTTGGAGTGCTGTACCCAACACCTGTCTGTGGAGGTGTCTTATACATGGTTCCTTAGTGGGACTCTTGTAAGACTTCCCAGACATTTCAAAAGGATTAGTATAGATAGAATTAGACAGTGTAATTATCTGTGAACTTGGTGTGAAAATAAAGTCGCTCAGTCGTGTCTGACTCTCTGTGATCCCATGGGCTGTAACCTACCAGGTTCCTCTGTACATGTGATTTTCCAGGCAAGAATACTGGAGTGGGTTGCCATTTCCTTCTCCAGGAGACTTTACCCAACCCAGGGATTGAACCCAGATCTCCTGCATTGTAGACAGACACTTTACCATCTGAGCCACCAGGGAACTTGATATAATAAGCTGCAAATCTTCATAATATGCCAAAAGCAGGTGAAAGAGATCTCAGTCATCAGTTATCCTCACCTTTCCTTCAGGGTACTCTAGACACATACATGATCTAGGACCCTAGAGCATGGCAGGGTAACAAAGACCAGGACCCACCTGAATAGCAAATATTAGCAAAACATTCTTATGTTAAAATATGCATTCTAGTATTTTTCTTCTTCTTCCATCCTCCAGTGGATTGTCTTGCTTATCTTTTGGGCTACATGAAGCTCATTTTGGAGACTTGTCCATGTTTTTAAGACTTTCAAATTCAATTCTAACCTATGTCAAGCCTGTTCCACTTCTCAGGAGAGTATTGTTTTTCAGATGAAACCACAAATCAAATTTCCTTCAGCCACCAGTACTCCTTCAGGTGTGTTTTTAAAGCCCCTAGACATTGAGTACTCTGAGTTCATTTTTCAATAGAATTTCACAGACAAAGATTTCTGAAGGAAGTAATTTAGACCCTTGATGTGCAACCAGATAAAATGACAAGATTGTCAAAAAGGAATGATATTCCAGAAAAGGAGAGGGACTATCAGAGCTATTTTCTCTTACATGACAATGACTTTATGGGACATTATTACTTTAGATTAAATGTGTGTGTATATGTAGGTATGTGCACTTGGACAGAGGAGTCTGGTAGGTTACAGTCCATGTGATCACAGAGACTTAGACATGACTTAGCAAATAAATCAAACAAAATATCTTTGCTAAAATCTCTATTGCTTAATAATTCTTGCAGTATAAATGGATTTTTTTCCCCCAGAAAATTTAAAGCAATAAGGTTCTTCAGTAAGGCTTGTGAGGAAAGAAAACAGAGATATGCAGTAAAAAAATGAACCTCTGATTTATTAAGAGTGGTCTGAGAGTCAATTGTGATAGGTAAAATAAAATGCTTAGTGCAGTGCCGGCCACCCGCTTTCAATAGATGATAGCTACCATGCCTGTTACATCACCACCTTGTGTTGTAGGAAGATCACAACCCCTTTACAACAGTGAATAAAACTTCCTTTTAAACACACAGCAATGTGAAAGTTATATTGATATATAATAACAATAATTAAAATTGCAAGCAAAAGTAATATATTCAGCAACACATATTTAAGTGAGAAGTACAGTAGGCTTTTGGGAATGAAATAGGAAATTAGAGGATAGGAATCTTTAATAAAAGAAAGATCAAGCAATCCCCAAGAATACATAGGAAGGGACAAAAATCTCTTATTAATCAAGTAGGACACTGTGGATTGCCAATGAATAAAATCTTAATAATTTGCATCATAATAAGTGAAGTTGAGTTATTGGTTTCTAAGTGTCTCTGAGACACTGAATGATTTACTATGTATCACATCAATGATTTTTAAGGAAAATTTCCCAGTGTTAAAATGTATCACAGCTGGTTAAAAAATGTTTCCATCTGGCATCATAGTTGGAGTTTATTTTTGTGCTAAGCCATGGATATGATAAAGAAGAGTTTTCCAAGTTGCTTGAAAATGATAAAGTGATAGCTAAATGAGAAGAGCCATCAGGAAGGCAAAAATTTAACACTCCCATATAGTGCTGCTAGGAGCGAAATTCACTCAAGTGCACTGGAAAAACGTCCTGGGGGTATCTGCTTGAGTTCATGGTATGTTGATCTCATGATCCAGAACTTTCCCTCTTAGATTTATGTCTGGCAGAGTTGCAGACACATGTGCTCCAAGAGACTTATAAAAGAATATTCTTAGAGTAATTATTAACAAGAAAAAACTGGAAATGATCTAAATGTACATTAACAGTAGAATAGAGGGTAGATTGTGATATACAAGAAAATACTATATAGCAGTGAAAATGTATGAACTATAGCCGTTCGCAGCAATCTGAATGACATTATAAACACAATCTGAAATGAATGAATGGATCTTATAATTCAATTTATATGAACTTCCAAAACCTTAAAAGTGATCTATGTTTTGAAATCAGGATAGTTGCTGGGAGGAAAAGGGTTGTATAATGATTAGGGAGACGTATTTGTAAGTCATGACCTAAATGGAGGTTCTATGGGTGGACTTACACTTTTTTTTATCTGTTTTATTTTTTAAATTGAAGTATAGTTAATTTGCATTGCAGGTGAATTCTTTACTGCCTGAGCTACTAGGGTTTCCCTGCATGAGACCTAGGTTCGACCTCTGGGTTGAGAAGATCCCCTGGAGGAGGGCATGGCAACCCACTCCAGTATTCTTGCCTGGAAAATCCCCATGGACAGAGGAGCCTGGCAGGCCTTAGTCCATGGGGTTGCAAAGAGTCAGACACAACTGAGTGACTAATCACAGCACAGAATAGTTAATTTAAAAATTATATTAGTTTCAGGAATACAGCATAGTGATTCAGTATTTTTACAGATTATAATTTATTAAAAGTTATTACAAGATAATGATTATACTATGCTAACTAATATATATAGCTTATCTTATAGCTTATCAATTTTATACATAATAGTTTATACTTCTTAATCCCATACCCTTAATTTGCCCCCTACTCTCTCTCCCCTTGGTAACCACTAGTTTATTTTCTGTATCTGTTCATCTGTTTTTCTTTTGCATATACATTTGTATTATTTTTTAGATTCCACATTTAAGTGATATTATATAATACTTATCTTCTTTACCTTTAGAATAACAGGATCAGTATGTGTACATTTTATCTTTGAAAAAAAGGAGAAAGAATACATTCAGATGCTTAGATTTTGTCTAGAGTTCTAGATTTTTAGGTTTTTAGACCTCTTGTTCTAAGTTTTTAGGAAATCAGTTGTACTGGACTCTGTGTCAACTCAGTGTCACTGCCAGTGATCCTGGAATTCTCTTGCTCAAAATCCCTTCCCTATGTAATTCTGGATAATAGTATACCAATGAGAGGCACTTGCTTTGGGAGGCAGAAGAAAAGGAAAAACTAATGTCTGAAGTAATAGAATCACCCAGTTTGGTGCCTTATTAGGTTGCTTAGGCTGTCATAACAAAATATCACAACATGAGTGACTTAAACAACCAGCACATTTTTTTTTCCTCTCACAATTCTACTGCTGCTAAGTCACTTCGGTCGTGTCCGACTCTGTGCGACCCCATAGATGGCAGCCCACCAGGCTCCCCCGTCCCTGCGATTCTCCAGGCAAGAACACTGGAGTGGATTGCCATTTCCTTCTCCAATGCATGAGAGTGAAAATGAAGTCGCTTGGTTGTGTGCAACCCTCAGTGACCCCATGGACCCTAGAGGCTGGCAAGTCTAAGACCTGCAGCGTGGGCTGACAGGTTGGAGCTACGAGAGCCAGCGGCACACGTGAAGTCTGAAGGCGGTCTGAGGACAAACTCTTTGCTCAGGGAGGACAACCTTTAAGTTCTAAACAGGCCTTCAGCTGATTGAATGAGACCCACCCACATTATGAAGGACAATCTGCTCTACTCAGTGATTTAACTGTTAATCTCATTGAAAAATACCTTCTAAGTTAACATGTAAAATTAACCATCCTACAAATAACATAGTTTATGTTTGGGCATTGATTTCTAATTCCTACTCACAGAATTGATTCTATGCTTGGACAGGTCTGACTGAAAAGATGTGTTTATTTTATCCCTGTTTTTTGTACCCTAGCTTTGCTTCATCTTTCTACATCTTCTATGAACAAAAACAAAATTTCACTCCCCTATATGTTGTATGATACTGATTGCAAGGAATATGTCTACAGTGATGAGGTTCACACATTATTTATAGTTTTCATCAACTATTTATTTTTAAACCTCCTGGGCAATCCATGCTACAGTAATTATGGCACAGCCCTATGACAAGCTAGAGATCAAGGAAGTGCTCAAGCATCTGTGATAATGCCTTCTATGGTTTCTCATTACTGGAAGCACTAGTAAAGTGTACCTTTATTTTCTGCCTCTGTGTTGTGATTATAAGAAGCATTAACTATTTTAGCCTGTCTTATCTTTGACTGAAAAGAGAACAGCTTTTCTAAGATGACTTGTGATTACAGTCACTCTTTTTCTTTCTTACTCTCCGAGGCACCAGGGACTTTGCTATATAGTGTGGAGAACTCAGCTGTTGTTCTAATAAAAGCAGTCATGGAAACCTGAACTCATTTCTGTTATAGGATGGATTTACTAACAGCAAATTAGGGGCATGTACTATTGTATTCTCTGTGAAATACTTGTGAACAAGAGAAGTATGAGAACTGGTTGTAAGCATCAATATAAGAAATTGCAGTTGACTGAAAAATCATGATTAAAGAGCATTCATTCAGGAATTGATGTCATCCCAAAATGCATGCTGTATGTGTGGTTTGTCATATGTCTCTTGGTCTTCTCCAGTTCTGTGATTGCTTTGCGCATGAGTGGAGGGAAATGGTTTAAGATGCTGCATCCTATTTGGATCTTAATGGGAAACACTGCTTACAAAAGAGAATGAGTTAACAATGGTGTGGGAACAGTGATAGATACAAATGTGGGGGTACTATGGTAGCACTGAAGAAGGTACCTCCTCCATGCAAGCAGAGCTGAGTGGAGAGGTGAGGGTCAGTTAAGCTTACTTCAGTATGTCAATCCCAGTTTGAGCCTTAGTTTCTATATTTCAGCCACTTCTTGTAGGTACTTTTAATTGGGTGCCTCTTTTGAGAAAACAATAGGAGCGAAAATGGCAACCCACTCCAACATTCTTTCCTGGAGAATTCCATGGACAGAGGAACCTGGCTAGCTACAGTCCATGGGGTCACGAAGAGTTGGACATGGCTGCACAACTAACACACACACACACACACACACATCATTTATGTATCAATAAAACCAAAGCAAAACCAAAAACCCTTTCCTTCTCCTCAAAAAAACTCAAACCTGATACAAACATGTAAGACTGGAGTAAAGACAATGGGAATATTCAACAGTAAGTTCTGACAACAAAAATGGGGATAGGATTTTACTTTCTAAATTTCTAAATCATTAGCATTTTTCTCTTCACTCAGCATATATGACTTTGATAACATCAAAAAATAATCTACTTTTTGATTTTGTAGACAAGTAATCTCTTCCAACCACGTATTGGATTAGAGAGAAATCTACCCCTCCCTCAGCAAAAATTCCATAAGCTACTTGACATCTTCCATTTCCTTTGTGTCTGTGGGAGGGTGAAGGTTTGGCTACAGATAAATCTTATCAGCTTATCCACTGGTAATTGGGATGAATTTTCTAATTAATTTCAGAAACCACTGAAATGTGTGATTCTTTAGAAAAATTGCAGCAGTAAGCTATGGACTCCTGGTGACATTTTGTGAACCAAATGTTATTGTTTTAAATTGATCAGATGCAATCCTTTTGCTCCTTTTTCTAAATCAGAGTGCTTTGTGTATCTTTGAAGTAAACTTGATAAGCTTGCAACTTTCATTGTGTCTTAATGCTACTAATAGTAGCTTTGCTGAAAACTATTATAAAATGAAATAAATTTATTCAAAGTAATATGTCATTTTCAACAGTTTTCTGTAACATCTTGTTTACATTTCTCCTTCTCTTTTTTTTGCTTGAATTCACCAGATTAGCACCAAGGAAGAAAATAGATTTGACAGACATATGGGTAATAATTGATGACAATCAAAAGCAATTGAATTTTATCCTTTTGAAATCTATAGGTAGCAAGGTACTATTCACCACTGTTGTGATTTACACAACTTTTTCACTTGACTTAAGAGCTCAGGTATCAGCTCCTTTTCCTTCTCCTAACTCACTTCATCTCACACATCTAGAATCTACTTGTTACAATTTGTGTGGTTAAAAGCCTTTCTGAAGGAAAATTCACTTGGGCATAGTGACTTCCTCAGGTCCAGTTTGGAAGCCTGGTTCTCCACAACGTCTAGACCAGGATTTCTAATACCAAATGCATGGAATTGTGTAATGAAGTAATGGACAACCTCTGCCACATTTCTCAGAGGATAAAACAGAAATCCCAAGATATTGTTGTTCAGTTACTAAGTAGTGTTATAGACTCTTTGTGACCTATGAACTGTAGCACTCCAGGATTCCCTGTCCTTCACTGTCTCCTGCATTTGCTCAGATTCATGTCTATTGAGTCAGTGATGCCATCCAACCATCTCATCCTCTGTCACCCCCTTCTCCTCTGCCCTCAATCTTTCCCAGCATCAGGGTCTTTTCCAATGAGTTGGCTCTCACATCAAGTGGCGAAAGTATTAGAGCTTCAGGATCAGTCCTTCAATAAATATTCAGGGTTGATTTCCTTTAGAATTGACTGGTTTGATCTCCTTGCTGTCCAAGGGACTCAAGAGTCTTCTCCAGCACCACAATCTGAAAACATCAATTCTTCAGTGTTCAGCCTTCTTTATGGTCCAACTCCCACATCTGTACATGACTATTGGAAAAACCATAGCTTTGACTAAATGGGTCTTTGTTGACAAAGTGATATCTTTGCTTTTAAATATGCTGTCTAGATTTGTCATTGCTTTTCTTCCAATTAGCAAGCATCTTTTAATTTTGTGGCTAAAGTCACCATCCACAGTGACTTTGGAGCCCAAGAAAAAATCTGACACTGTTTCTACTTTTCCCCCAGTTTGCCATAAAGTTTGGACCCCAAGATATTAGTGGAGACTACAGATAAAAGTCATATGTTTCTATCTTTAGTATGCCTAACAGTGTTCCCCAGGAAAATGTGTCCAAGTCCTAACACCAAATACCTTTCAGCATGATCTTGTTGGCAAATAGGACCTTTATATTAAACACTGCAAGATGAGATCATCCTGGACTTAGGGCAGACCCTCAATATTCTTATAAGAAGGGGAGAGGACATAGACATACAGGGAAGAAATTTTTGTGAAGATGGTGAGGAGATGCGTTGAGGTGGGTGGGGGGGATACAGTCCCAAGCCAAAGAACCATTCAAGACACCAGAGGCTGAGGGGCAAAGTGGGTTTTACCTCTGGAGCCTTTGGAGGTAGCACGGCCCTACTGACACCTTGATTTTGGAATTCAGGCTCTAAAAACTGTGAGAGATTCCATTTCAGTTGTTTTAAGCCACTAAGTTGTGGTCATTGGTTAGAATAGTCCAAGGAAACCAATAGACACTTTGATACTAGGAAGCAGGCTACTTTTGTAACAAATATATAAAAATATGCAAGTTGATTTGGAATTGAACAGTTGATTTGGAATTGGACAGGTGGTCCACTCAGTTGGACCATCTGAGTGGTGGATCAAATGGTAAAGAATCTGCTTCCAATGCAGGAGACCCAGGTTCAATCCTTGGATCAAGAAGATCCCTGGAGAAGGGAAGGGAGAATTTTATGGATAGAGGAGCCTGGCAGGTACCGTTCATGGGGTCCCAAAGAGTTCTACACAACTGAGTGACTGATACTTTCACAGGCTGGAAGAACTTTGATTTGTATGATAGAAAAAGCCTGTACTGAAGATCTAATTAATGAAAATAAATACATTAAAGGCTGTTTTGGTGAGGGCTCAGAAGGAAATAAAAAGTACAGTAGAGAAAGTGTCTTTTACCTGAAAGGATACTATATTTTCATAAGCAGAATGGTGATAGAAATGTGAATGTTGAAGTTATTTCTGTAATGACTCAGTAGAAAATGAGGAACATGTTATTAGAGGAAAGGTGATTGTCATTATAGAGTGGCAGAGAACATGATTGAATTGCATTCTACTTTTGGATGGAAAAGAAATGAACTTGGATATTTAGCTGGGGAGATTGCCAAACAAAGTGTTGAAGATGTGGCCTGATTTTCCCTTGTTTATAGTAAAATGCAAAGGGAAAGGGAAGAATTGAGGAAGGAACTGCTAAACAGAAAGGAAGCAGCACTTGATGATTTGGGATGTTTTCAGGGTACCCAGGTTGCAAAGGATGCTAAAATGAGGAAATTCATTGTTGGGAAAGCAGACTCTGAAGTGAAGTCCAAGAACATGGCTGGGAAACCTTTGGCTGAAGAGATTAGGTATGTGGCTCATGGTTCTGTTCAGGCACTTCAGCAGGCGCAAGTAATAGAGATGGGGTTATTCAGGAAAGATCTGTGGAGCCCCTCACATCTAATGATACACAATAAGCCTATGAGATTTTTAAGAATGTTGAAATTATGCCAGCTTGGACTGAAGGGGACAGAGACAGGGATAGAGAGAAGAAGGCTCTGTGAGGATGCAGGTAGAGACTGGGATTAGACCACCACAAACCAAGAAGTGCCAGGGGCCATGTGAAGTTGGAAGAAGCCAGGAAAGGTTCTCCCTTAGATCCTTGAGTGGGAGCATGGCCCAGCTGATACCTTGATTTCAGACTTCTGGCCTCCAGAACTATGAGAGAATTTGTTGTGGTAATTTGTTATTGCAGCTCTAGGAAAGTAATTTATTATCTATTACTCTTTTTTTTTCTGATTCTGCCCATGCAGATGAAGGAATCATACACCTAAGCTCTGGGTCTGAGTTCCTCTAACCCAGTCCCAGTCATATTTATTCTACCTTTGGATATTCCAAAGGAATAAACTCCCTAACCCTCTCCTGTTAACGTTTCTGGGGAAAACATACAGAGCTTTACACATTGTACAAAGCCTCATTAGCATCTAAATCTTATCATCTTGCCAACAATGAATTGGAGGTCATTTTAAGTGTTTTGAAAGGCTTTAAAAAAATGTACAGTCATGATGGTGAATAAAAAAACTGCTATTCACACTCTTTTTACAAATTATATATTTATGCATGTATAAATAATCCTTTTAGCTATTAAGGTTTATGAAACAACAAAGTACTTAATGATACTTTGTTTTCTGGATTCCATCATGTGTCTTATTCACATGATAATTGTAGCAACAATAATGATTCCCACTCATATTTAACTTCACAGTTTGCAGAAGGCTTGTTAGTAAACTATGTAGCTAGATGTCTACAAAAATGAATTCTTATAGCAATTCTGTGGTACACAGGGGACTTGTTCTTATCTCAACTTACAAATAAGGAAACTGAGGTCTGGCTTTCCAAGTTCATAGAGTAAGGATCAGAACATTGACCAGAACCCAAGCCCCCAGATTCTAGCCAGTGATCTTTTGGTTTCTTTCTGCTGACTTCTGAAAAGGTGACTGTAGTAAAGTTATAAGTTTATATATTCTACCTATTCTTATTTTATGATTGAGAATTTTACACCTAAAAAAAAAAAAGTGTGAATCTCTTTGTTTAATGGCTTCGTTTTCTGAACATATGTTTTGATACTTTTTGCATTGATAATGAAATGAAACAAGGGATGGAGATAAGGTGCATTTAAATTTATTTGTTTCTTTGTCAAACTATGGTATTCTACCATTAATGGGTGTGGTTTAAGGAGAAAATGCTTATGCTGTGTTGGACATAGGATGGTGACTTTGTTTTTTCTTTTTAACAATCTGAGAGTATTGTATTTTTTAATGTTATCTAGGACCTATGGGTGGAATGAGATTGACCCAGAAGGGCAATCTATTATCACTAGAAGGCCAAGGAAACTTCTAGGAAATAATTTAAAAATATTTATACACTGAGTTCCCCTAAATCTTTAAGGAAAGAAAATGAGTCACTGCAATGAAAGACCAATGTGTTTTATGCTAGTAATTTGGCAGATGTACAAAGGTCACCATGAATAAGGACACATTTTGAGGGAACATTCAAAAAAGTCCTTTAAATTTAATTATTTAGTTTTTTAAAAAGAACCATTAAGGAACTAGTGGTTTAGCTGAATTGATACCTGGAAAGTAATCTCCGTCTAATAGAAATTTGCTTCAGAGGCAGAGTGGTTCTCAGAAAATTGCTAAAAATAAAATAAATTAAGCATACCAGAGTCAAACCTATTTTCTCCTTGCTGTTGTTGATGTTGGTACAATCACATATTTCCAGAATAACCGCTACTCAGGATCCTTGCAACATCAGGGAACTAAAAATACTTAAATACTTGTCTTTGGAAAATGTATACTCAGGAACCTGAGGCAGTGGTTAGTCATGCAGTGTGATATATTTTTACATACATAGGTAAATGCACATAAAAGCAAGATGAGAACACTGGGGTCATTTGGATGTTTAAATTGACAATATAGACTTGAGAGTCCAGAAATATAAATGTTAATATTGTTGTATCAACCTTGACACACACAATGCTGTGGAAGGAGCTTTTCTGAGATGACTGTCCATACACACACCTCTAGAGTGGGAGGTGAGAGCACACACTGATCTCAGGAGGGCTTACTCTGTGAGTGTTGTTGGGTCTGCAAATGTAGGAGGTATCCTAGGACTGCCTGGAGATACCAGGGATGTGGGGCAATCATGTTGCTTCTCCTTAATTCTAATCTGGGCTTTCTGTCCCTTCCATGATGAATGACAAGCTGAACATTCTCTCATTGAATTATTATGCTCCGTAAAGTAAGTGAAAATTAAGAAATGTCAGCTTTTCAGTTAAGTCCTTGAGAATAGGAAAAAGAGAGTCAGACCATTTGTGTTCATGGGTTCAGTTGTTTTAAAAGACTGCATGTGGCCATCCATGTTTTGGTTTCGGTAGTCAGTGTGTAGTTTTGCTTTGCAAAATGACTCCAAGTTTCAAACTCAAAGCCATTGGTGACCACTAGTTGTCACTCCTTTTTGAGTATGCCAGTAGAAAAGATAAAAGCCTGGGTTAGACTACCTAAACCAGAAGAATCCAATGAGATTTAGAAATTCCTTTCTCTAATTGTCTAGTATCCCCTCACTACACACTGAGGCATGCAGCGGCTGTGCCATTGTTATTTTTCTTACTTCTGTTCATCCATCTAATACCTAAGGGTATTGCTTAGGGTCTGTTCTCTTCTTTCTGTTTCTGTTTTTAGATCCAGAAAGTTTTCTCAAAGGCATGTCCTTCCTTTTTCCCTTTGCCGAAGGTTGATGAGTGCCTACCCATACATATAACTCTCAGGGCAGTTTTGCTCAGTGGGTGAGGGGCAAAATTGGCAGAAATGTGTTTGGTAGGGAAAAAATAATAGCTGCGCGGTCCAAATCACTCTTAAAAGATACCAAGTTGGCTGTCACAGAGCTTAAGCTCCTGATAGACAAAGAATACCAAAAGTACTCATAGAGGCCTATGAGCTCGTAGGGAAGACTGACCCTCTTCCAGCTTGTCATCCTGAGGGAGCTGATGGGAAACATCCAGAAGACCCCCATGTGCTCCTCTTTGACCTCAACATGTGATGCAACTGAAGAAGTGACACACAGAGTCACATGCACTGCTATGGAGATGATGTCCTCCAATACCACAGACACTATCCCCCTCAGAAAATGCCAATAGTACCCCACTGTGCCCTATATCTGAATTTCTGTCAGTCACACAAGAAGCCTTCAGTCAGCCAGGAATCTGCTTGCAACATAGGAGACCCAGGTTTGATTCCTGCATTGGAAAAATCCCCTGGAGAAGGAAATGGCAACCAACTCCAGTATTATTGCCTGGAGAATCCCATGGACAGAGGAGCCTGATGGGCTACAGTCCATGGGGTCACAAGAGTCAGATAGGACTTAGTGACTAAACCAGCACCACACAAGAAGTCCAAGAGACGTAGCTCATCCCATCACACGGATGCTCATTCTCAGGCAGCTTGAACTATCCTGTAACTAGCTCACATCTTCCACCTTCTTCAACACCCAAACCTTTCTTCTTCACCCTCAGGGATATATCAGTCATCAGAAACATCCCCTTCTACTTCAGCTCTTCTCAGATTATTGCCTTCACCCTCTTTTTCTAAAATCTGGCTCTTTCTAGAGGACATTTAAAGAGTTGTCTTCTCAAGTAGTGATGGTTTTCTCTCTCATCCCCTTCATACTACTGGGTCTGGAGTTTAGATAATTTTATTTCCTGATTCTTCTCATCTCTTTCAGACCTTTGTTCCTTCTTGTCCTCCAGACCCCCTGATTTCTTTTGAGATTGTTACTAAGAGATTACCCACTACCCAAACTTGCTGCAGTTATCCAACCAAGCCCCAGATCATTTTTCTTCATGTCTTAAAGATTTTATCGTATGATTCACTCCATTACTACTTTGTCACAATTTTTGGTGATTCTATATTCATGCAGAAAATCTGATCACTCCTGGCTTTTTAGTTCCTTATTCTCCTTTTTGGCTAGAATCCTATTCCCTACTGTATCAGCTGCCCAATCTCATGTGGTTATCCTAGACTTTGTCATTACTAGCAACAGCTCTCCTTCCATAACCTCACTTTTAAGTACCCCACTCTCCAATCCACTCTTCATATCTTTCTAACACATTCCTGCTGTTTCCTTCATCAGACAATTCATCAACTTATCTGAAGTCTTCAGTCTATGGGTCATATGGATTTTTTACTCCAGACATTTTCTCAAATCTTTAAAATTCTCATATTCCTTCATCTAAACTTAGATTCTGTAGCCCGTATTTATGTTTACCTCTTGTTTACGTGTTCAACCATTTGGTCTTTTTCATTACATCTTCTCATATGCCTGCAAAACCCAGCTCATGTCACATTCAACTCTCAGTCTCTTCTGCATCTACTCATGTCTGGACAAAAGTACACACGCATATTCTCTTACCTTAAATAAATGCAACTTCAAGTTGGATCTTGGTTCTGTCCTCTGACTCTTTGAATTTCCTTCATAAATTTTCTCTTACTCTCCTAGATGATTATTTCACTTCTTTGTCAAACATCCATCTCTACCATTCTCTTCTTCTGCTCTTTTTGAGCTAAAAAAGAAAGCACTTTAAAAAATTTTTTTTGTTTTTTTTTTTTAAATTTTTGTATGCTATACAATAGGTCTTTGGTTATACATTTTAAATATAGCTGTGTGTGTATGACCTTCTCAAAGTCCCTAACTATCCCTCCCCGCTGGCAACAATAAGCTCATTTTCTAAGTCTGTGAGTCTCTTTAAAAAAAAAAAAAACTTGCATTCTATTTGACTGAGAGCATAGAAGCAATCAGAACATACTTGCATCTCCAGATCTACCCATCTACACAGTGGAGGAACACTCAGTGATTCTGTCTAAGGCTCGGACCTCAATAAAGGCACTGGATTCCACCCTTTCCACCTACCATAGGACATGGCTACTACAAGAGACCCTTTTCTCCTGCAGCATCCATTTTTCCTTCTTTTGTAAAAATTTTTATTGGCGTATGGTTGCTTTACAATGTTTCACTAGTTTCTGCTTAAACTGAATCAGTACTCTCTCTATACACACACTACACACACACACACACACACACACACACACACACACACACATCCCCTCTTATTTATATTTCCTTATGGCTCAGTATAAAACAACAACAACAACAGCCACCACCCAATCAAAAAATGGGCAAAAGATCTAAATAGACATTTCTCCAACGAAGACATACAGATGGCTGAGTCATGTGAAAAGATGCTCAAAATCTCTTATTACTAGAGAAATGAAAATCAAAACTACAATGAGATATCACCTTACACTGCTCAGAATGGCCATTATCTACAGTGAATGCTGGAGAGGGTGTGGAGAAAAGGAAAATCTCTTACATTGTCGATGGGAATGTAAATTGGTACAACCACTATAGAGAACAGTGTGGAGAGTTCTTATGAAACCAAAAACAGAGCTACCATATGATCCAGCAGTCCCACTCCTGGGCTCATACCTGGAGAAAACCATGATCCCAGAAGACACATGCACCCCAGTGTTCACTGCAGCACCATTGACAAAGCCAGAAGCACCCATTTTTCCTTCTTATCTTGTTCCTTCCTATTGGTAGATTTAAAAAGCTGTAGTATGTCTCACCTTTAAAAAAAATCCATTTTCCTTTTTGCTGTTAATATTACCAATTACCTAGGAGATGTTCTTGGCTTCTCTCTGTCTCTTTTGCTACGTCCAGTAAATCAGTAATGCCTCTTGTGTCTATTGTTTCCTGCTGCTGCTTAGTTCAGTCCTTTATTAACATCTCACTGGACAATTTGAATAGACTCCTATTGCCTTGCCCTTTCTCAGTTCTCTAGCCCAGACAAGAGAATTGGGTTAAATCAACACATGATGAATACATGCAGATTTTAAGAGCTGAATCTTTTATGAATTCTTTGTTAGGTTTAGCATCTTAGGAAACAGCTTTTATTATACCATATTTTTCAAAAGTTTCATAGGATTACATACTGCTTATTGAAGAAAATTGTGATTTCTTACTCTGGTAATAAAAATCCACAGTGATACTGTATGATTTATGTATCTTGATGACTGCTGAACTATCGACCATTTCTTCAATATGTACTATTAACTTTCTCCATTCTCTTCCCATGTATGGAAATTTGATCAATCCTTTAAAAAAGTAAGTGAGTGAAATAATTAGTCATATAATAAGCATCCATATTCTTGCCACTCAGATTGAGAAACCATGAATTTAGCATCTTTTTTCTCTTCATGAGGGATTTTAGTTCCCCGAGCAAGGATTGAACCTATGCTCCCTGCAGTGGAAGTACAGAGTCTTAACCACTGGACTGCCAGGCAAGTTCCAATTTATCATCTTTTATTACAGAATTTTTATTTGTCAAAAGGAAAAGAAATCACTGTGGAGAGAGTAAAAGGGTCCTTAACCACCACCTCTGATTGTGTTCTTCTATACTTTCACTTCCATAGTTTATACCCTTGTCAGTATCTGTGTGTATTCTTCACTCTACTTTTGTTTTGCATCTATATATATAGGTATATGTATATAGATAGGTAGATAGGTAGATAGGTAGATGGTTGAATGCATTCTCAGCTTTTCTCTGGAGCAGAGGCAAAGGATGGGGAAGTACTAGGGCAGATTTTTTGGAGAACTTGTCTTTCATATGGGCAAAGAATTTTCTATCCATCTTTTAAGACCCAGATTTATCTGTCCTTTAAGATCCATTATCCTTCTTGTTATGTAGAACTCCAATGCCAACACATTTGGAAATCTTTTTTATGCCTTGTATCATGTGAGTTTTATATATACATGCATAAATATGCTTCCTGATATTGGCATTACTTTTTATCGTCTCTGAGACTATCTTTACATCTGCACCTGCAAAATGTGTTGCAGAATGTACACATCAGCCACAATTAAAGCCCCATGCATGCATGTATATGTGTATACTTATTTATATCCCTCTGTTCCCCCGTTTTTTTTTTACTTCAAATATAAAAAAATAAAGGAGTGAATGATAGAATGGTTGACTACGGAGCATCTAACGCTTCGGATTCAGTAGGTGCTCATTATCTAAGTGATGTGCCGTGCTGCTAATTCCTCATTCCTTTATTACACATGGCACTAGTAAAAAAGTAATAAAGGGCTCTTAGCTACTTGAAGTGTTCCCATAACCTATAGGAGCATCATTTGTCTTGGTGGCAGCTGGGAAAGGAGCAAAGAACAATTTGTCTTTTTTTGACTCATATTTCCACTTAAATGTAGAGAGATAAAAAGCAAGAGACAGCTTGTACTAATTAGGAGGAGAAAATTTAAGAGAATATTGCTCTTGGCAGTGTTCAAAATACCAAGGTCAAACACATACATACTGTAACTCTTTGCTTCTCAACAGAATAGTGTGTTGAGGAAGAGGATTGCATGGTGGCATCGTTTTGGATTCTACAACAAGGGCCTAGCAACATAGAGTCAAAGGTTAAAAGTCAATTTCTTAAATGGTCACTGGGAAACCATAAGATCCTGTTTATTCATTAAACATTGTTCTTAAGAACATAAATCTAAGCCTGAAAGATTAATTCATCTGGGTCTGCTGTTCCCTTGGGGTACCATTTATTTGCTCTGTCACTTAAAAATGGCTTAGACAATGAGGTTCAAGGACTCTTTCTCCTTTCACTCCCACCCCCTTATACATCATATAATTCAGCACTGTCATGACTTTTTGACTGACTTGTGGTTCATTTGTATGGAATTACCAGTTAGTATCTTGCTTCCATAGAAAACCACACACATATACCTCCTGGAAAAATCAATCTGTTCAGTGGCCTTTTTTCATTTGTTGGCAGATTAAGGGATAAAATAGATGTTTGGTAAAGACTAATATTTCCTATTTTGTTAATCTGAAAATCCAAGTATGTCCATTAAATTGCTCATCCATGCCATTAATTTCCTAGGAAAGAATTAATTAGCCAATTTTCTGAAATGTTCTACAAGATCAGTAACACAATACTACTAACATGACCTTAACTAATTGAAACTAATTTGCATCTGTCAAAATAAACAAATAAAATATGTTTAGGAATGCAATTTCTTTAATTTCTACTGTACATATTCACTAAATTTCTAATTTTGATTTCTTAGGGTCTCACTTTTCATTGTCAGGTGGGGATCATTAAATTCTAAGCAGAATTAAAACACGTTTACTCTCTATTTGAAACTGTTAATAAAATCTATTAGTCCTCTTTGTTCAGAGGAGGCTTTCCTTCGATTCCCTTACTGCTTGTTTTTCTATATGGCATTGCAAAATAATTGCATTATCCTTAGGGCAATTGTACGTAGGGCCCCACATTGGATATGGCTTTTGGGGGCTTCCCTGGTGGCTCAGATGGTAAAGAATCTGCCTGCAGTGCAGAAGACCTGGATTTGATCCCTGAGTTGGGAAGATCCCCAGGAGAAGGGAATGGCTATCCATTCCGGTATTACCTGGAGAATTCCATGGACAGAGGAGCCTGGCTGGCTACAGTCCATGGGGTCACAGAGTCTAACATGACTGAGAAACTAACACGTTTGCTTTTCACTACTTTAGAACAATTACATATTGTCAGGACAAAGCCCTTTTATCTTAATATAGTTAGGTAGACATCTCAGCATTGAAGCACAAAGAGAGATCCCATGACAGATGTTTAGTACGATGTTTCTTAAGAATTACATTTTATTCTACACAGTATAAGTTCCATGAGGGCAGTAGTCCTTTTTAAGCTTATTCATAACTATATATCATTGCTTTGCCTAGTGCTTGTACAATAAATACTCAATAAATGTTAGCAAATAAGTCATGCTGCTGACCTTGTTTACTCAGACTAAATGATGCAAATTCTAACATAAATATTGTATATATCTGGCCTTCAGTGGTGTAAGCAAATAACAATATCCCTGTTTTAGGTGATGTTTTGTGAGTATTTTACTTCTTTTATAATGCTAATCCAAAGCAATTGACCTTAAGCTTCTACATAAAGCACCACTTAAAACTATGTTTTAGATTCTGTCATAATTCATCCACATAAACCCCACATGTGAGAGATTGGATTTTTTAATCTAAATCAGGAATAAATGAAATCCTGCTAGGTGGATGCTCTTCCTTCCTCTCTCTACAGTTGGAAAACTAGCGCAAATCCTGTTTTAGTGGGCCAACAAGAAAAGGAGATTAGCTCGTGACTGAAAGCCATTGCTCTTCTTCACCTCTTCATTATACTCGGATTCTTCCATTTGAGATACATTGGAATTTTCCCTTTTTAAAAGGCTTTTATTCATGGCTCAAATCTCTGTATCAGGCGTGTTGTGCAACAGACTGTCATTTGGCTTTTTCTTTAGGGAAGCAACTTTTGAGAATACCACAGACTCCAGCTTTTCATGCTATATTTAGAAGATAATTTGCTGTACCTTCTTGGATCGATTTTGCCATCTCAGTTACTTTGTGAGAGATAATTGGCATTCTTTGTGCTGTGACAACTGTATGTGATGGATTAGTTCTAGTGGTTGACACTGGTTAGCTTCATATCATTTACAGAATTTCATAAACTACAAGATCCAAATTCTATGCAAGACACAAGAGATTTCTAGGAATACAGCAGAACTTTAGTAAAAGAGCAAACATGTTCTCTCTTTAAAGAAATTTTGAATCATTTGAAGTCATGAAAAAGATGAAAACTCAGTAGACTATTAGTAAAACAGTATTTAATGGTCAGCATATATTATAGTTGAAAATTTTCAAGGTATAACTGTAATTAAATATTGTGGTACTTTTATATCAAAGCATTAGAACTTTAAAAGAAGTAGCTAGATGACTTTTTAAGAAATTAATTGCTTACAAATTAGCCTACAAAAGTTAAAAATTCTTTCAAAAGGATTCATAACTTAGTTATGTTTAAAGGAGTACATGATGGGGATATATTCTGAAGACAGTTTCCTCTTATAATCTTGAATGTTTATGAAATACTGATAGAAATAGTAGTATCCATTAAAACATTGAATGGTAGAAGATGTATCCATAGAGGGATTGAGGGACCTTAAGACTTTGAGTTGTATTTTCTTTTGTAATTACTTACCTAGTTGTTTACCTCCTTACATTTTATACTCTCGAAGTTTATTTTCCTCTAAGTATTCCAAGTTTAGATATAATTTAAAGATGTAGTCTCTATTTTGTTCAACATAAATTCATTCTCCTTCACTTAAGTGATTTAATTTCTTGTAGCTCCTCTCCATTGATCTCATATTGCTATATTTAACCTCACAATGTTCTTTTCACTGATAAGTGAAGGAGGTTTAGTAATATAATCTACACATTAATGACTGGGAAGGAATGACTTGAGCCTGAACTAATATAAACACAAAGCCAGAATACCCAATTGCAAAGTATAATTTACATGTCTAAAATGTTCAAACAATATAGAAATTAGTTTACTAACACAGAGACGTATTATTTAAAATGAGTCAATGCCACTTTAATTTAATGGTCAAGTTCTAACTGTGTATGTTTCCATTTCACTTCCAAGTTGGCCAGATGATACATCTTCACAAAACTTAGAACCATCTCTCTATACTTTCTGCAAAACTATTTATACTCAGACTTGATGGGTCTTGATTCCTCTGACTGTCTTTGGGCACCAATCATATTGCTCTTTATTGAATCTTGTCCATCTAACTGAACCAAATCACCATAAAAGATTTTCCTTTCAAATATTTTCTTATAGTAGTTTTCAACGTAACTTTCCTGTTTCTTCTTATGTATATCTTCTTTACTCCCTCCCCTCTCTCTTCCACACCTATTTTTCCCTCCCTCCCTGTTTCTTCTTTTTTTGCTTTCCTCCTTTTCTGAGTCTTTCTTCCTCTCCCATCTTTCTCTTCCTCCCTACCTCCCTTTCTTCATTAGCTCTTTCTTATTCAATTCATTTAACCTTAGGTCGGGGCCTTTTTGTACCAAGATGTTTTTACCAAAACTAAATTCTCATTTGCAGCATTCCCAGAACTATATACATGGAGTATCTTTTCTGTGTTTCAGGAAACTAGAGATACCAATGTAATTTACTCAAAATTACAGACTGAAATTTAGCCCATGGTAGCTAAATGATGCTAAACACTGATAGGGTTTATTTGCTGAAAATGCCTTCCTTGGTAAATATTGATTTGCTTAATTTTATAGAACAGTCACTATGGTGAATTTCCTCATTTTTAGGGGCACGTCTATTTCAGTCAACTCAGTTTTTTTTAATTAATAGAGGAGCTATTGCTATAGGAGTCTATTAAATATGTGTTATATAAAGTTGTTTTATAAGATAGTAATTCCTAGGGAAGATTTTGGTAAGAGAGCACGGAATTCAGATATAACATGAATATGTTTTGCAGATCTAATGTACCATATGGTGACTGTAGTTAATAGTGTTGTACACTTGATTTAAGAGAGTAGATCTTAAGTGTTCCCCCCATATACACACACATGCACACACACAGACGCACTCAAAACTATGTCAAGTGATGGATGTGCTAATTAGCTTGGTTGTATAATCATTTCAAAAGGTAAAGGTATATCAAATCATCATGTTTTATATCTTAAGTGTATATAATTTTTATTTGTCAGTTATACCATAATAAAGCTGGGAAAAAATTACTAAACATTAAAGAAGCAGGTATTCTGGATGTATGCAAAGAAATGTACTCAAAGAAGTAACTGTGTGTGTTAACTCGCTTCATTGTGTCTGACTGTGACTCTATGGACTGTAGCCCACCAGGTTCCTCTGTCCATGGGATTCTCCAGACAAGAACACTGGAGTGTGTTGCCATGCCCTCCTCCAGGAGATCTTCCCAACCCAGGGATCCAACCCATGTCTCATGTCTCCTGCACTGGCAAGCAGGTTCTTTACCACTAGTGCTAACTAGGTTAAAAAACAACAACTCTAGAATACAGAGGGATAAGTCTTAATTAAGAGACCATTGTTGAGGGTTGGTGTTCTTTATTCATCAGTAAGAACTGGAGAAAATATTTAAGTATTTTGACCTGAAGGATCTAGAGAGAGAGAATACTATAAAGAGCACAGATAGCTATACATACACACACCATCTTACATTTGTGTACACACATTCTGCGTGTACATCAAGAAAGCACAGGGGAGAAATGGTGAGCTGTCAGTTGCTGAGGATAGATTCAGCCTCAGTCTAAACTAAACAGTCAGAATAGACTGGGCTTCCTTAAGACTTAGCAAACAGAATTAGCTTAGGTGACCTAGCTGTTGTCACTTAGACTGTTCTCTGTAACTTGCCTGCCCTCAGATTCCTCACTTGGAAAAGCAGGTAAATTTCTACAAGCTAAACATGAGGTGAAACCACCAGCTGACTCTAGAAGTGAGCAAAATTCAGACTTCTTAGTTTGTCTTACCTGTCCCAAAATTTCTTACCTGGAAAATAAAGCAGATTGCTGTATGCTAAATATAAACTGGATTTGGGGTGAAATCAGCAAATTCCAAAGAGGAGAAAATGCTGGGGTTCTAAGGCTTTAGTGATGATAGTGACTACACACACACGCGCGCACACACACACACACACACACACATACACACAATCTTTAGTTACTGGGGCAGTGATAGAAGGGAAATTCTCTGGTGGGCCTGTATGGAAGGCTTAGGTTGGACATGCTTGTAAAGGTTCATTAGAGAAACAAAATTGGCAGGTAACATAAAGCCATTTATGTACTATTTTTGTTGAATATACCTAGATTTTCTGGATTTGTTAAATAACTTCAGTTTCAGTTTTGGACCACTCTAGATTATCTCTTAACATTATTTCAAGGTCAATTTACAAATAAAGATTAAACATGTATAGAAGTATACTCAATTTTAGGTCTAGAATTTTTCTTTCACTAGTGTATTTTTATTTGTAAAAAAAAAAAAAACTAACACAAGAAACCATTTTAATCTCACATGGGATGAGCAAAATTTGTTTTTATTAGGACTTTAGAATTGTTACCTAAAAGACTTTATTTTCTTGGAATCTGCATATTCTTTCATTTGCGTTTGCAGCAAATTTGCATATGCTGCTGTGCTTAGTCACTCAGCCTGCCAGACTCCCCTGTCCATGGGGATTCTCCAGGCAAGAATACCGGAGTGGATTGCCATGTCCTCCTCCATGGGGACATGTCCTTTCCAACCCAGGAATGGAACCAGGTCTCCCACATTGCAGGTGGGTTCTTTACTGACTGAGCCACCAGGAAGCCCCATTCTTTCATTTAGTGTTAGCAAGAGTAGCCAGACACATTACTGTAATATGAATCCTAAGACAAACAGAAAAAGATATTTGAGAATATCAAAAAAGCCAGGAATACATATATGCTCAATTATGGAGATCTTATATATACTAAGATTTCTATTCCTTTTTCTATTATTTGTTCATCCTGGAAATGAACTTATAATACTTATGTGTATAAAAATGATGAGGCAGTAAGTGAGTTTTACTGGCTGTTCTTTGCTTCCTCAGTGTTTGTGTTGGAATTGGAACTTCCTAGCCCAGCAATCCTGCCTGCGCCATCAAGTACCCAGAATGATCTGATGACTTTTGTTGTTATTTGCTCTTTCTGTTTTACATAGACATCATTCTCTCTGATATTCATCACTGCAATATAAATAAGCATCCTTTAAAAGTTAAAGCTCCAATGCTTTCATTTGATTAGAAATCCCTTGGTTTAGTTGCTAAGTTGTGTCCAACTCTTAATAGTGAAAAATTCTCTGGCTGTCCAGTGGTTAGGACTCCATACTTCCACTGTAGGAGGTATAGGTTTGATCCCTGATCAGGGAACTAAAGATTCCACATGTCCAGCAGCCATAAAAAAGAAAGAAATCCCTTACTAGCAACTTAACCTGGATTGCAGAAGTTGACTCAGCATGGAAACCGGTTGCCACCATTCAGCGCTTGCGACCTATGTCCTAAAAGGAGCACTCAATTACTAGTACCCTTCTATTTTCTAACTTGGCCACTGTGAGTCTTTCAATATGAAGAAAGTCCAGTGTTCCAAAGAGGAAATAATGAGTCTGAAATGTATCCATCAAGAGTATTGTAAACTGCCTGACCAGCTACAGGTATAGAAAAGGACAACTCCCTGCCATGCGCTCTTGTCTGAGAGAAGAGTTGCTGACATCTTTTAGTCTTTTCTCCATGAGAGCTTTTTTCCTTTTTCTCCATCTATAGTGTCTCTAAGATCCACATCCAAAGAGAAAGGAAAGGAGAAGAAAAAAGACTAGCGTGAAATGCAATCGTAAGCCACATCTTCAAGAGCCTAATAAGGCAGAGGTTCTATGGCCTCCTATCAAGGGTCACTTTCAAAAGGTGACTGGATATGCCTTAGATTTTTGCTACAACCACGATGATCTGACTCATCAATTTCCAGCATCAAAACTGCAGCCCTTTCTCTGCTCTCGATAAGAAATGACTGGGAGGCAGCTTGTAAAATATAATTGGCAACTTGAGCTGAGGATGAACACAGTAGTTTGCAAACCTTTGTAACCCTGACGTTTATGACTGGTTGCCTACCTGTGCTAGGGAACAAGAGGACACAGGTCATGGTTAAATGCTCTGAACAGAACAAGTGAACCTCACACCTTTATTTTGAACATTATTCTTCCTCCAGTTTTACTCATCCCAGTGAATGGAGGCCCAATACTAACCTGGAAACCAATGTAACTCTTCCCTATGCCCTGTTTTCTCACATCCAGAGTCCAAATCTTATTATAATTAATGCATCCATTTATTTCTCTGCAAAGTCGTGCCTCCAAGGTACCTTGCCTGGATTCCTAAAACTGTCCTCAAAATATCTTCCTGGCTTCAGTTCTGGTCCCTTGTGGTGTATACTTCACTGTAAATCAGAATAATCTTTCTGAAAGGCAGAAATCCTTATAATTTTCAATGTCCCTATTGTCCTCAAAAGCCCAGAATCCTGAACATCTTTATCTCTCACCAGTCCCCCTTTCTCTGTACTGAATTAAATAGCCCCTGATTCTCCTATTCTCTCCTCTTATGTTTTGACATATGGTCCTGTTTTCCCTGTTACGTTTTCTTGCCTTACTGGCTTGCTCCCATGTATCTTTTAAGCCTCGGTCTTCCTTGATTAGGCTCTTCTACTCCTGACCTTTTAGTTCCTTCTTGTAATCCTCATTTCACATCCCTGTGATAACTGTAGATGTATCTTCATCATGAGAATGGGCATTCCATGATAACTGTAGGGGCAGAAAAGGTACCCCAGCTTTTACTCAGCATTTATTTACTCTCAGATGCCCATGACTCCATAATGTTTGCTGAATGAAAGGATGAATTAACTTTTCCACACTCTCTGAGATCCAGGGCCATGAATGGCCAGCTGAAAAGTAGATTCTCTTTTCCTAGACTACTTGGAAATTGAGAGAGTGGTTGACACGATGAAGCACAGACTTTTCCCCCAAAAAAGGGAAAATATGGGCTTCCACAGTGGCTCAGAGGTAAAGAATCGGCCTGCCAGTGCAGGAGATGCAGGAGATGAGGGTTCAATCCCCGAGTCAGGAAGATCCCCTGGAGAGGGAAATGGCAGCCCAGTCCAACATTCTTGTCTGGAAAATCCCATGGATCAAGGAGCCCAGCAGGCTATAGTCCATGGGGTCACAAAGAGTCAGACACAGTTGAGCACGCATACACAAAGAGACGAAATAGACAGAAATTACTTGTTCACAGAGAAGACTGGGCTATTTGAGGGGAACATTATCCCTTTCCTGGGTTTGATCTGAAAGCTTCAAATTGGCGAAAGAAGTGAACGTGGGATAGGAACTTTAATTACAATCTGATGTTTGTAGAAAACTATGTAGAATTAAAATGTAGACGTAGTTTAAAAAAAATACTGGGGCAAAGAAAAAAATGTCCTAAGCTTTCAGGAAGTCTGAGAAAATAAAGGGTTGGCAGAACTTAAAATATGGAATCTTCTTTTACATTTCTTCTCCCATGTTCAGTCTTCTAAAATCCCTAATTCTAACCTGCTGACTGGCTTTCCTTCCTTCCTTCCTTCCCTCCCCACTGGCCACACAGTTGCTGTGAGCCTATAACACGCCAGGTACACTTCTAGGTGGGGAGGATACAATGGTATTCACCACTGTAAAAGCAAAACCACCAACTTCATGGAGCTCATATTTTAGTGGAGACAATAAGTAAATAAATGAGTAATATTAATAGAATGTCAGGTAGTGATAAGTGCTCTGAAGAAAAACAAAGTAGACTGAGGCATAAACAGTGACTAGATTTAGGTATGGGGAGGACAGAGGGAATAGGCTATTCAAGACAGAGGGGTCAGAGCAGATTCTCTGAGAAGATGTCAAAGAAAGATTGCACTGGGCAGAATTAAAGAGACAGGAGATTTTATTCAAGACTACTATAGGGAAGTCAATAGAAGAAACAGATTGAATTCTGGTGACACCAAAGGCAGGAGAATTTTTAATTACTGAGTTGAGCGAGTGGAAAAGCACTAGAGGATATTAGTGGTAGGCAATCAAGTGATTTAGCCATCTGTGTTTGCTAATTTTCCCTTAGAGAATTTAGGCGTCTGTCCTCCCGTAGAGACTGGAAGACAGTGGTGCCATCTTCAATGATGATTCCATATCAAAGGGATGGTTCCCAGGTCCTTGAGAAACACATTCGTTGGTTGTAAGACTGGCAAGAGGTAGGAAGATTTATACCTCAAATGGGACTGAGAATTGAATGAACACTGCCAGTTTTCTAAAGTAAAGGGAGAAAGAAAGAAAAGGGAGGCCAGGGGCCTATAGTTAGGAAGAAACTCATGTAAAGCTTAGTCAAGCTAAGAGGAACATTAAAACCGTGTTGGTCACAGGTAGCGTTTGGGCAGAGAACTAGAGGAAGTGAGAGGGAGAGTCCTGAACAGATCTGAGCAAACACTGGAGACCGAGGCAAGAAGAAACACAAAGGCCACCACAGAACATCAAGCTTGAGGTTGGAGAAGCAGTCAAAACAGGCTAATAGGGCTATAGTGGAGTGAGCAGGGAGGGAGCTGTGCTGTGGCTGAAGCCAGAGAGCTGTGCCCAGACCAGACCAGGGATGTTTTGCAGGGAAGAAGTTTGGAATTTACTGTGAGGACCCTGGGAAGGCGTTGATGAGTTTAAAGAAGAGAGTTTCATAATCTACACATAAAAGGACCTCCAAAGCTGCTGTATGAGAAGTGAATTTGGGGGTGGGTGGGCAGAAGCAGGGAGACTAGTTAGGAGGCGGCTACAGTAATGTGAGTACAAATCTTGGTAATAGCAGCCTTAGGGAAGTTTGACATACATGAAGATGTATATTTCTTGCTGAAGAAATAGATAGAGGTTAAAAATAGGATAAAGGAAAGCTCAAAATTTCTGACCTGAGTGACTAGGTGAATATTGTTGCTGCCGTGGGATGGAGAAGCCTGGATAGAGAGTAGGTTTGGAGGCTAGGTGACAGATATAAAATGAAGATCTCAGTGTTGGCTATGTTATATATGAAGAGCCAAGAAAGTATGTCATCTAGACCATTGCATATATCACTCTGTAGCTCAAGGGAGAAGTCAGAGATGGAGGAAATTATTTGGGAATCACTGGAGTGTAGGTAGTACTTAGAGCCAGGCCAAATTTCCTTCAGGGTATGATAGTGAGAAGAAAGTACATTTATTTTTCAAATTTACTTTTATCTGGCAAGGTTCTGTTTACTGACTCATCCCAGCTTTTTTTTTTTTTTTTTCCAATCCATTTGGATTAATAGCTACTCACTCTTTCTTTCAGTAAACATTTCTTCTGATGCATCCAGGCTTTCAGGCAAAAGCAAAGCAAGTGTTTTAGTCTGCTCAGGCTGCTATAACAAGGTGCCATAGCGCGGGTGGCTTAAAAACAATAAAAATTTATTTTAGAATTCTGGAGGCTGGAAGTCTAAGCTACTAGAGCACAAGCTATCTTGTGATTCATATAAGGACCATAATCCCTTTCATGAGGTCTCCAACCTCATGCTCTATTCCAATCCTAGTTCTTCCCCACCTCCTAATACATCAGAGGGTAGGATTTCTACATATGAATTTTGGGAGGACACTGTCTTTCCATAACAGCAGGGTGCTGAATAAGTTTTAAAGAATACATCTGATGTTTGTTTCAAAAGTTTATATGAAATAGAAATAATCAGAAAAAGCAGAATTGTGTTTGATTTTTATAACCTTTGACTTCCCTAGTGGCTCAGATGGTAAATGCAATGCAGGAGAACCAGGTTTGATTTCTGGGTTGGGCAGATCCCCTGGAGAAGGGAATGGCTACCCACTCCAGCATTCTTGCCTGGAGACTTCCAAGGACAGAGGAGCCTGGCAGGCTACAGTCCATGGGGTCACAAAGAATCAGACACAACTTAGCAACTAACAGCTTCACTTTCACTTTTATAGCCTCATTTTAAAATTTAGTATTTTTTTAGAATATGCATACACTTTGAGAGAGGACACAATAATTTTCAGTCTTACTACTGCCATGGCCAGGCTCTGAACTTAGTGTCAGCCTCTATAGGAAACAAATGTCAGCTCATTTTTCCAAATGTGTTTTTGAATCCTCCTCTTATCATTAAATAAAACAAAAATGACTCTGCATAAATTAATAATAACACTGCACTAACTGGTGATGCTTTTACTTCTTTATGAACTTTAATCAGTAGTAGATGAAACTCAATGGATTTTAAAAATCAAATAAACCTAGATGAAGTTTTCTCTTCACAAAGAGAAAATCTCCAGACAATACTCTACTATTGTGTCCTAAAATTTTTATTTTATTTTCACTTTTTTTCCTACACAGTTATTGTTGTTCGTTGTTCCATTCCTAAGTCATGTCCAACTCCTTGTAACCCCATAAACCACAGCACACAAGGCTTAGGTGTCCTTCACTGTCTCCCAGAGTTTGCTCAAATTCATGTCCACTGAGTTGATGATACCATCCAACCATCTCATCCTCTGTCACCCCCTTCTCCTCCTGCCCTCAATCTATAAGGTTTCAAAGTCTCAGACACAACCTAGAGTCTAAACAACAATTGTAGTAATATAGGTAAAGTGATGATTAGCAATGACAATGGACCATGGGATTAGCAATGGAGGTAGTGAGACTTGACTAGAAACATTTTGAAAGTTCAACTGGTAGAATTTGAACAATTGCATGTGGATTGAGAGAGAAAAGAGTTGAGGATGACCTCAAAGTTTTTGGTCTGTACAATTGGAAGAATGGTGTTACCATCTACTGAATGGCTGTTGAAGGAACAGGCTTGAGGATAAGAGATTTGTTTTAGGACATTTTTTTCTTTGAGTTATTTTACTAATACATATTTCAAGAGTGAATTAAAAATGTAATTTCCCCCTTGTCATTTTAAAAAATATTTTATTGAAGAATAGTTACTTTACAATGTTGTGCTGCTACTGCACAGCAAAGTGAATCAGCTATGCATATACATATATCCCCTTTTTTAAAATTTCCTTCCCATTTAGGTCACCAAAGAGCACTGAGTGGAGTTCCTGTACTATATAATAGGTTCTGATTAGTTATTTTTATATGTAATATTAACTGTATATATCAACAGAGGATGAGATGGTTGGATGGCATCACCGACTCGATGGATGTGAGTTTGAGCAAGCTCCAGGAGTTGGTGATGGATAGGGAAGCCTGGCATGCTGCAGTCCATGGGGTTGCAAAGAGTCAGACACAACTGAGCAACTGAACTAAACTATATATTTTTATGTCAATTCCAATCTCCCTATTTATCCTACCCCTCCCTTTCCCTTTTGGTATTTATACATTTGTTCACAACATCTGTTACATCTTTGTCTCTTTGTAAATAAGATCATCAGAGGAAAAAAAATTTCACATCTTAATACACATTTGTTTCAGGACATATTAAATTTGATATACCTACTAGAACTCCAAGTGGGGTTATCAAGAAGGCAGTTAAATTCATGAGTCTGGAGTTCAGGGTTGAGGCCTAGGGCTCTCTGTTTGGGATCCATCTACCTCTACCTGGTGTTTGAATGAATGAATGAGCACCAAAAGATTGATGCTTTCTAACTGTGGTGCTGGAGAAGACCCTTGAGTCCCTTGGACAGCAAGGAGATCAAACAAGTCAATCCTAAAGGAAGTCAACCCTGAATATTCATTGGAAGGACTGATGCTGAAGCTGAAGCTCCAATACTTTGGCCACCTGATGCACAGAGCTGACTCATTGGAAAAGATCCTAATTCTGAAAAAAAAGGAGGGCAGGAGGAAAAGGGGTTGACAGAGGATAAGATGGTGGGATGGCATCACTGACTCAAAGCACATGAGTTTGAGCAAAGGACAGGGAGGCCTGGTGTGCTGCAGTCCATGGGATCACAAAGAGCTGGACATGACTTAGCTATTGAATAACAACAAAGTAGACAGTGTCTAAGGACCAAAGCCAGGGATGCCGCCTCCATGTTTATAATTGGAAAGATGAGGATGAACCAGTCAAGGAGAATGGAGAGCATGATATAAAGAAGAAATTCAGTCGAGTGTTGTTCTGGAAACCAAGTAAAAGAAGCATTTGCATGAGTAATCGACTGTGTCTGATGACGCTGATAGGACTAGAAATAAGGACTGCTCATACAACATTGCATTTAGCAACATGCAGGCCATTGGTGACCTTGGCCAAGCAGTTTCAGAGCAATGGTGGGGCAGAGGCCTAGGTTGAAGACAGAACTGGAGGAGAGAATGTGTTAGCGTCAATGAATATAGAGAATTCCTTTGAAGAATTTATTATAAAGGAGAACAGATGAAAGAGGTCTTGACTAGAAGAACTTAAGTCAGTAGAGTTTTGTCAGTTTTTTTAGATTAGAGAAATTCATGTAATGGCTGAAAACTGGTGGTCAAAGACAGAAATCTTGATACTACAGGAGAAAGAGGGGAGAAGGGAGAATTGCTAGAGCCATGTCTCTGAGTAGTGAAGCAGGCCTGGGATTATACTCAGAGAAGATGCCCTTAGCTACAGCGTGAGACCAAGAAGATGTCCTTAGCTACTACATGAGACCAAGGGTCTCTCTCTCTCCCCTCAGATACTCTTTCTTCCTCTGCTCTTCATTCCTGTCTCTCTTTCCCTCCCTCATTCTCTATATTCCATGTCCACGTCTTCTCCCCAACACACACTTTTCATCAAAAATAATTTGAGATGTCTTACTGGCAGTTTTAATTAATTGATTAAAATATGAAAAGATGGGGGGGTGGGAGGAAATCTATCAAGAGCTTGACTTCTTCAGGAATAAGTAAAAATGTTGAGCTTAATATCTAAGATCCCTAAAATTATTCAGATCTCAACTTGCAATATATTAATTTCATAACTTTATTAATTAGTTAACTATTCAAAGATTCAAAGATGACCCATTTTTTATAAGCTTGATTCAAGTATGTGATGCTTAATCCATTTACCTTTTATGCAGAACATACTATTCATTTTAAAAATGTTTAGTGTAAATACATTTGATATTCCATCATAGTATGGCTTACATATGATTTTTTAGAATGTTTAATAAGGAATTGCATGGGATTTAAAACTTTTTCTTATCAACTCTATTTTTCTAAATAAAATGAAATATACAAAATGGTGACTACAAAACTGAACTATACATAAAAAGAAACTACACTTGGAACTTTTAAATAATCTCTTAAAACATTTTTATTCCATTATCTTCTTTAACCCTCTAGGAAAATGAAGCTAACGTGCATGATATTGGAATTGAGGTTCCTCTGAAAATGAGAGTGAATATATGAATTGTTCATTATATGCTAAAATATAAAATAGATGAATTTTTATCATCCTTATCATCCTTTAAGTGTTCTAAATGGTCCCTCTGGAGATCTTTCTTTCTTTCTTTGGCCCATAATGAGCTGTGAATCCTATTATATCTCTTAAAAACTTTCACTTTCTATGAATTTTCTGAATTTTCTTACAAACTTAACACTTCATTAATTTACTGCAATCACAAGAAAAAATTCAATTTCAGATTTTATTTGTAAAAATTCTACATTGCCCCCACAGATTTTCAAACACACCTGGGGTATGTCTGACCCCAACGGGTTCTCTATAGAATGACGGGACACAGCAAGTCTTTGATTCTATACTCACAACACCCAGTAGAGTGAGGCATATTGAGGCATATTGCCTCTTTAAAGCATGAAAATTGAAATACTTCAGACTATTTTTGTCAACCCAGCATATAAATGCCAAATAAGTGGTGTCATCATTTCAAGACTGGACTAAACACTGGGATTGGTTCTTAAAATGTGTTCTGTGTCATTTAATGATGTTTAGTGATCTCATTAAAATCAAATCAAACCAAACCAAACAAAAATCCTCCATCAAAGTTATGTTTGAGTCTAGCTGTCACTCTGTTTTTCCCCTTCAAAGCCAGACCCTCTCCCGGCACACCGCTCAGACTGCTTTCCCCACCTTTGAGCTCTGAATTCCAGACTGAGGGAGGACTTTTTGATCCTTTTCTCTCTTTCACCCTGGCCATTTCATTTTTTTTGTCCAAACGCCTCTAACCAAACTCTCCTCCCCTTTGCTCTTATGACATTATTCTCTCAGTTTTATTCCTACACCTCCTTTCTTTTCAGGGTTCCCTAATACTACCTCTGCTTTAATAGTGATATTTCTCAGAATTCTTCCTGACCTGGCAAAAGAGTGACCTTAAAAGTGCTGACTGCTGGTCAAAGACATGAGAGCTATAAATTTAATTGACTGACATTTTAATATATTTAGAACTTTAGTTATAATAGGACAAATATAAAAATAATTGAGAAAGTAGAAAAGCAATAACTTGATCAGAGAAAGCTCAGCATATAATACGGACAGAGTATAGGTCACAGGCCCTAACATGATGTGAAGATAATAAAATGCCTGACAGTCAGTAGCTTGGACCATTGGATCCTCATCCCCTTAAATTTTGGAATTCATGATATAACAAGCATTAAATACTGTCCTCAGCTTGGTTAGTTAAGATGATAATGTCTCTCTATTAGTGAGTCTTTTTCAACCCTGGAGACATATACAATTAAGAATAAAAATGTTTAGAAGGTCATAGCAGTATGTAATTGTTTTTACTATAGAGAATCTGTGATATTTATTATTGTATATTACTTATACTACTTTTAAAATTTGTCGTAGACAAATTTAGGCCAGTTTTACAGTTGGTATTGAAAATGGATAAATAATTATTTTGACTTGTAATTTTAAGTTGAAATCTCTGGCATAAATTGGGTTTGGGTCATTCATTACTCATTCTGAATCTGTTCTACACTATTAAAAACAGAGGGCTAAAAGTTACATTTTTTCACACTCCCTTGTAGCCGCAGTTCTATGTATAGATTGAATGCACTTGGATAAGACTTGTATTCAGAACTGAATAGCCTGAGGTTAAGGGAGTCCATTATGGGAAGTCAGATTATTGCAGAAGCATCACGGTTCTAGAGCCAATAGTTGTAGAGGCAGCTTCCTGATTCAGCAGGCAGTAGATTCCTAATTTGACATCTTCCTAATGGTGTGGCTTCCTTTAAGAGTCAACACCAGACTACATCTTCCTGATTCTTCACCAACCACCTGCAGCAGAAGGAAGGGCAGCCTATGGTTTTCATTCTCCTGTATTTTTGAGCATGCTGCCTTCTGCATTTAGGAGGCCTTTTCTTTCTCTGCCTGAATCATATAAACTTGGTTTTTCAGACTCAGTCAATATATCAGTTTATTGTGGAAGATTTTCCTAATATCCCCTACCCTCACAGCCTGCTGCCCTGACTGTTCGGTCACCCATACATATGTTCTCTTTTATACTTTGTATATCTCCAACTTACTGAATGACACACTCCCACTACTGGTTTACTTGCCTAATTTTTCATCGTATAGTAAGAACCTTGTGGACAGAAACTCTCTTTTTGTTTCAACCATGAAACCCTAGCCCTGCATGTGATATCTGACACATAGTAGGCACTCAACACATGGATAAATGAAATAATGAATAAATGGATGACTGAGTGCCAGTCAGGGGCTTCAAATTGCAATTTGGCCTTTTCACTAAAATAACTATTTCTAAACACATATGTGAAAATATTCCCAAAAGGAAGAATCTAATTATTCTGTGATTCAAATGAGGTAGCAATCTAATCTGCTTTCATACCGAGTTTTCGTGATTATCAGGCCCATAAAACACCACTGAATTCCCTAATTCTTCCTTTTTCCATAAGAGCCCATTAACTTAACTGAAAAGAAAGAAGGCTTGGTGCCAGGCTTTGTTTTGGGGTGAGCAAGCACATAAAGTGTTCACCTAATGTTTGAAAAATGCATAGCTAAGGTAAAATGATGAAGAAGATTTGTTTCTTTAGTAACTTTTGCTTTTGGTGTTCAGGTGCTAAATTCTGTCCTTCTCTTTGTGATCCCATGGACTGCAGCATGCCAGGCTTCCGGGTCTTTCACTATTTCCCAGAGTTTACTCGGATTCATGTCCATTGAGTCAGTGATGAGTGCAGGATTTAAAAATTCTGTCTTGTTTGTTCAGTTATGACCAAACGAGAAACAAAACATGGGCTCAGGTGGTTGGAAGAATTTCTTAAAATGTTAGATTCAGAATATAGAAATCTTAGAATTGTGGCACACTGAAAAACAGGATTTTTCATTCACTGAACTTCTATGTGTGATTTAGGTAATGATTGTTAGGTTTTTATACCAACAGTATAGCTGCAGGGGAAGGAAAAAAATGTAATACGAAAGAAAATTTTGGTACTTATGTCTGCTGATTACAATACATGATAAATTGAGTACAGTGGGATTTTAATATCTGAATTGATTAAAACTGTTTATGTCTTCCAAACATTTAACTAAACAGGTATAAAGATAACTGATAATCTTCTATTTTTTTATGATGAAATGGCCAGAATGTTTGTACATGCCACATTACAGAGTAGTCAGGAAAAAGGCCGAAAGAGTTAAAATAGTTTCATGCTGCTAACCCATCTGTAAAGCCAGGTCAAGGAAAGCTTTAACCTTTTAACCTCATACAGTTCCTGTAGTATAGTGAAAATCTTGTTTGCAATAACAAAAAAATAAAAAATAAAACTTTTCCTCTTCTGTTTTTTGAGTTCAGTTCAGTTGCCCAGTCGTGTCTGACTCTTTGCGACCCCATGAATTGCAGCACGCCAGGCCTCTCTGTCCATCACCAACTCCCAGAGTTCACCCAAACTCATGTACATCTAGTCAATGATGACATCCAGCAACCTCATCCTCTGTCGTCCCCTTCTCCTCCTTCCCCCAACCCCTCCCAGCAATAGAGTCTTTTCCAACGAGTCAACACTTCGCATGAGGTGGCCAAAGTACTGGAGTTTCAGCTTTAGCATCATTCCTTCTAAAGAAATCCCAGGGTTGATCTCCTTCAGAATGGACTGGTTGGATCTCCTTGCAGTCCAAGGGACTCTCAAGAGTCTTCTCCAACACCACAGTTCAAAAGCATCAATTCTTTGATGTTCAGCTTTCTTCACAGACCAACTCTCACATCCATACATGACCACAGGAAAAACAATAGCCTTGACTAGACGGACCTTTGTTGGCAAAGTAACATCTCTACTTTTTAATATGCTATCTAGGTTGGTAGTAACTTTCCTTCCAAGGAGTAAGCGGCTTTTAATTTCATGGCTTTGTCACCATCTGCAGTGATTTTGGAGCCCCCATAAATAAAGTCTGACACTGTTTCCACTGTTTCCCTATCTATTTCCCATTTTATTAACTGGCTGTTATTGGATATAATGTTTTTCATCAACAAAATAAGAGACCACAGTTTCTCATTCAGCATCTCCTAGCTACAGCCATGAATCCACTAACATATGCTCTTATTTTTACTGATGTACACTGCTCCTAACATTGCTTTGGGCACCATTCATTCATTTAATAAATATATTTTCTGTGCCTCTTTACCTGGCACTGTTGCAGGAACTGAGGAGCCAGTGGTAGAAAACCAGAGACATAACACTGGCTTTTTTGATTTATAGTTGCCACCTGGAAAAGAGATACATACAAATAATGTTAAACAAAGTAAAGATAGCAATAAGTACTGTGACAGAATCTAACAGAATAACATAAAGATTAAGAGTAGACATGGTCTTCATGGGCTCCCAGGTCACCACGTCCTTGCATGCTGCTGGGCCTCTCCAGGCTGCCCCGCAATTTCCCTGTGATGATGACAGTGTCCCCTTACCTCATGCTGAACAGAATTTTCTGGGAAGATGAGCTTCAAGCTGTCTTATATTTTGCTTTCTAGCACCTGATGTCCTCCAAGCTCCTTTCCCTCTTAAGAGGTCCTTATAATTATTGAAAGAGTACTTAATACCCTAGACTGAAGCATTTGAATTTGCTTTTGCATAACTTGAATTGCCTAGGCTTTCCTGAGAACACATGTGAATATTTACCCAACTGTTTTGAGACTGAAAGAGTCACTGTGGTAGTCACAAATAGAGAAACTAGCTCTTCCCCAAACAGTGAATATGTTACTTATTTTATGTGGATAAAAATTAATAAATAGGCAGATAATTTAGGTTTGAGATTTTTACAGACCCCATTAGCACCATTATATGTCCATTTAACTAAGTAACAGAAGTATGACGGTATTCTGGGTTTATCTCAGGAAAATGAGTTCACGTCTAGATGCTGGTATTTACCATACTTCCTTTATGACACTGTGCAACTTATGTTTCTGACAGGTACGCTCACCCCCAATCAGTCTAAAGAGAAACAAATGCTCTATCTTACTCCCCGTAGACTTTGAGGTTAAAATGGAAGTGTGCTGTAGAATTATACATTGATATTGTTTTTCCTTAAATTTAGAATAAACTGGAGAAGGCAGTGGCACCCTACTCCAGTACTCTTGCCTGGAAAATCCCATGGATGGAGGAGCCTGGTAGGCTGCAGTCCATGGGGTCACTGAGGGTCAGACACAACTGAGTGACTTCACTTTCACTTTTCACTTTCATGCAATGGAGAAGGAAATGGCAACCCAATCCAGTGTTCTTGCCTGGAAAATCCCAGGGATGGGGGAGCCTGGTGGGCTGCTGTCTATGGGGTCGCACAGAGTCCGACACGATTGAAGTGACTTAGCAGTAATAGTAATAGAATAAACTAATTTTTTATGGGGACCAACTATATGTCAGGAATTACCCAGTGTAGACAAAACTGTCTTTATGTTGCTAATGGACAAAAACCAGAAGGTAAAAAATGTATCCCCAGTCACACTGGTAATAATTATTACTGGAGTGAAAAAATGAAGTCATTTGATAGGATGCCCTATTTTTTTTCTCTTAAATCAAGCAGAAAAATTTACAATGTGACGTGCTATAAATTTTTGAAGATTAGTATTCAAATACCTATAGTCAGTGTTCTTTAAGAAGTGGAGATCTGAATAATTTGGTTCCTGCTCTTATCCCCAGGTGGGTCTATTTTCACTTGATGTACACACTGTCCTCTTAAAATTTATTTTAAATCAAGAGTTCTTAGATTAAGATGAAAGAGTGGATGAATGCCCCTCATTTAGAGAGTCATAAATTGGCAAATTTTTTTGCAAGCTAGCCAATGTTTTGCTCTTAGAAAGAAGGCTGTGTAGACTCCTGTGATAATTTTCCAAAACATTTGAAAAATACTCAAACAAAGGCCTAGGATTGTTAGTTGGTTTATTCAGTATTGTATCCAAGGAAACTACTCTCTCTCTCTCCCTTTTTTTTTTTTTTTTTTTTGTAGCCTGAGAATAACTGTGTAGGAGGGATCCTGTGAAAGGACCTGTTAAATTATGATAAATATTCATTTGCTCATTTTAGCATCTGGATAAAGACTTTTTTATACTTTGAAAGATACATTCCAAAAAAAAACTTTAATTGACTTGGTGAACTATCTACCAACGAGAAGGATAAGTAAACTGGGGCCATATATTTTTTCATATTGCAAAAACATAAAAAATACCATAAAGGGAAATCAAAGTAGTAACCAACTGGTAGAACTGCTGAGATAGTTGTAATATTTTTTCAAACACTTTAGCAGAGCAATATTGATTTTCAATACATATGTATGCAGAAATATACAGGTGTTTACAGTCTTGTTATAGTTTGTAATGAATTTTAAAGGTGTTGCAAACAACAGCAGCAAAGCATGAGTGATTAGCATTTCAAATCCAAGATGGATAGAAGGTATGATGAAACAGCAAATTATACTTTTTAATAAGTGTATTGTTCTGCTGAAAGAGATTATTATATTCACAGACAGCCAATTTTGTAGTGATGAATTATTGTTTAAAAGCCTTTTCCCTACAATATTTTTGGTAAGCAGTTAACAAACAACTGCTTAGCTAATTTTTATGTATGCATTTATAAATCTTTGCTATTGTTAAATTTCACACCAAGTAAACCGATATGTTTTTGATTGTGTATGTACCTTCCCCATTTTTTCTTTCATTTGAATTTTCCAAAACAGCATAATTTTTCCAACCATGAAAGTCAAGCATAATATGAAAAAGATGACAAGGTTGAGGGCATAATCTTAGGGTTATACCTGATGTCCTTTTGAACCAGAAGCACTAATCAACATGTAGAATACCATTGTCACCTGTCTTCAAATAGTGAAACATTTGCCATTGTTCCCTCAAACTGTGAGTAATTGCAGGGAAATTTTTCTCTTATCTGGCACCTCTTTCAATCTTCTGGTCTTTAAAACTCAAGGAAAATTATTCTACTTACTATAGATTTTTCCCCCAAAGTAGATTAAGCATAAGAGAAAACTAGCTTGTTTATTTTCAAATTGAAATTAATTAATAAGTTTACATAGTATTGAAGTTTTGTGTTTTAAAATGCAATATTATCATTTTAATTGTTATAATCATCTCAGGGTTCTGGAGTCTATTACCAATAATCATTATGATTTTCTGATTAATCAATAGTTTTAGTGTTAATCACTCCTCTAAGCTGCTTATTTGAATGATAGGTGAAGACAGAGATGATCTAGTTATGGAAATGTAAGGTATGCAGGAAGATGGCCACCAAATAAAACAGTCTCTGTCAAACACTTGAAAGATAAACTTTGGATATTTTCTTTGAAAGGTTAGATAGAATCTAAACAGTTTTACCTTAAAATGTTGCCTCCAGCTACACTGAAGTTTTAAATATAATGCCATACTCTTGGATGAATCGCACCATCCTCTCACATCAAGTTGTTTCAGTTTAATCTTTCAAAATACTTCACTTGTAATGAACTTCCATTTTTTACCTTTGGTGATTTCTACCTTGAGTTAATAACAGGACAATGGTAATTGTGGTTTTTTTTTTTTTTTAGTTTTTATTTTTTTAATTTTAAAATCTTTAATTCTTACATGCGTTCCCAAACATGAACCCCCCCTCCCACCTCCCTCCCCATAACATCTCTGTGGGTCATCCCCATGCACCAGCCCCAAGCATGCTGTATCCTGCGTCAGACATAGACTGGCGATTCAATACTTACATGATAGTATACATGTTAGAATGCCATTCTCCCAAATCATCCCACCCTCTCCTTCTCCCTCTGAGTCCAAGAGTCCGTTATACACATCTGTGTCTTTTTTCCTGTCTTGCATACAGGGTCGTCATTGCCATCTTTCTAAATTCCATATATATGCGTTAGTATACCGTATTGGTGTTTTTCTTTCTGGCTTGGGCATAGATACTTGGAATAATTTATAACTTTCTGTCCTCCTGTGTCTTACCAATATCTTTACATTCATATTTATTCACAACTTCCCTCCACCTGCAGAGGCAAGTCTGGAACAAGAGCTGTTTTGTCCCATAGCTTTAGTAAATCCATACCCTACTGAGGAATAAGAAAAAAATAAAAGGCAGAATAGTCTTTTGTTATCTGAACACCTCGTCCAATTTTCTCTCAATGTTCTTTTATCCATTTTACTCTTAAATGTCAGTAAATTATCACCCCCACAGAAAGCAATGACTAAGTACAATACAAAAAGGGTTTTTCTTTGAAACCCAGTTCTGTATAATTGTGCTTACCTTTGAAGGTCTTCAATGAAGATTATTTATTTCTTGGGTAGTAAGGCTTTCTTTTTTGGTCCTGCATAGGGTAGTTCAGACCAATTCTGTGGATTGTTGTTCACCTGGAAATATGGTAGACTAAAGTGGAAAAAAGTCTGAAATGCAGTACTTGGATGCAGTCTCAAAAACAACAAAATGATCCCTCTTCATTTCCAAGGCAACCCATTCAATATCACAGTAATCCAAGTCTATGCCCCGACCAGTAATGCTGAAGAAACTGAAGCTGAACAGTTCTATGAAGACCTACAAGACTTTCTAGAATTAATACCCCCAAAAGATGTCCTTTTCATTATAGGAAACTGGAATTATAGGACATCAGGAAACACCTGGAGTAACAGGTAAATTTGGCCTTGGAGTACAGAATGAAGCAGGGCAAAGGCTAATATAGTTCTGCCAAGAGAGCTCACTGGTCATAGCAAACACCCTGTTGCAACAACACAAGAGAAGACTCTACACATGGACATTACCAGATGGTCAATACCATAATCAGATTGATTATATTCTTTGCAGCCAAAGATGGAGAAGCTGAACAAGACAGCTTGTCACCAAAAACAAGATCAGGAGCTGACTGTGGCTCAGATCATGAACATTATTGTCAAATTCAGACAAATTGAAGAAAGTAAGGAAAACCACTAGACCATTCAGGTACCTTTAGGATTACACAGTGGAAGGGAGAAATACATTTAAGGGACTAGATCTGGTAGATAGAGTGCCTGAAGAACAATGGACGGAGGTTCATGACATTGTACAGGAGACAGGGATCAAGACCATCCCCAAGAAAAAGAAATGCAAAAAAGCAAAATGGCTGTCTGAGGAGGCCTTACAAATGTGAAAAGAAGAGAAGCAAAAGCAAAGGAAAAAAGGAAAGATATACCCATTTGAATGCAGAGTTCCAAAGAATAGCAAGGAGAGATAAGAAAACTGTCTTCAGTGATCAGTGCAAAGAACTAGAGGAAAACAATAGAATGGGAGAAACTAGAGATCTCTTTAAGAAAATTAGAGATACCAAGGCAAATTTTCATGCAAAGATGGGCTCAATAAAGGACAGAAATGGTATGAACCTGACAGAAGCAGAGGATATTAAGAAGAAGTGTCAAAAATACACAGAAGAACTGTACAAAAAAGATCTTCACAACCCAGATAATCATGATGGTGTGATCACTCACTTAGAGTCAGACATCCTGGAATGCGAAGTCAAGTGGGCTTTAGGAAACATCACTATGAACAAAGCTAGTGGAGATGATGGAATTCCAGTGGAGCTATTTCAAATCCTGAAAGATGATGCTGTGAAAATGCTCCACTCAATTTGCCAGCAAATTTGGAAAACTAAGCAGTGGCCACAGCACTGGAAAAGGTCAGTTTTCATTCCAATCCCAAAGAAAGGCAATGCCAAAGAATGCTCCAACTACCGCACAATTGCACTCATCTCACATGCTAGTAAAGTAATGCTCAAAATTCTCCAAGCCAGGCTTCAGCAATACATGAACCGTGAACTTCCAGATGTTCAAGCTGATTTTATAAGGCAGAGGAACCAGAGATCAAATTCCCAACATCTGCTGGATCATTGAAAAAGCAAGAGAATTCCAGAAAAACATCTTTTTTGCTTTATTGACTATGCCAAAGCCTTTGACTATGTGGATCACAATAAACTGTGGAAAATTCTGAAAGAGATGGGAATACAGACCACCTGACCTGCCTCTTGAGAAATCTGTATGCAGGTCAGGAAGCAGCAGTTAGAACTGGACGTGGAACAACAGACTGGTTCCAAATAGGAAAAGGAGTGCGTCAAGGCTGTATATTGTCACCCTGCTTATTTAACTTATATGCAGAGTACATCATGAGAAATGCAGGTCTGGATGAAGCACAAGCTGGAATCAAGATTGCTGGGAGAAATATCAATAACCTCACATATGCAGATGATACCACCCTTATGGCAGAAAGTGAAGAACTAAAGAACTTCTTGATGAAAGTGAAAGAGGAGAGTGAAAAAGTTGGCTTAAAGCTCAAAATTCAGAAAACAAAGATCATGGCATCCAGTCCCATCACTTCATGGCAAACAGATGCAGAAACAGTAGAAACAGTGTCAGACTTTATTTTGGGGGGCTCCAAAATCACTGCAGATGGTGACTGCAGCCATGAAATAAAAAGATGCTTACTCCTTGGAAGAAAAGCTATGACCAAACTAGATAGCATATTAAAAAGCAGAGACTACTTTGCCAACAAGGTCCATCTGGTCAAGGCTATGGTTTTTCCAGAAGTCATGCATGGATGTGTGATTTGGACTATAAAGAAAGCTAAGCACCAAAGAATTGATGCTTTTGAACTGTGGTGTTGGAGAAGACTCTTGAGAGTCCCTTGGACAGCAAGGAGATCCAACCAGTCCATCATAAAGGAAATGCGTCATAAAGGTGTTCAGTGGAGGGACTGATGTTGAAGCTGAAACTCCAATACTTTGGCCATCTGATGCAAAAAGCTGACTCATTTGAAAAGACCTTGATGCTGGGAAAGACTGAAGGCAGGAGAAGAAGGGGACGGCTGACTGAGGATGAGATGGTTGGATGGCATCACCACGTGATGGACATGAGTTTGAGTAAACTCTGGGAGTTGGTGATAGACAGGGAGTCCTGGCATGCTGCAGTCCATGGGGTCACAAAGAGTTGGATACTACTGAACTGAACTGAAAGTGGAAAATTATTGTCTCTGCACAGAATTCCTCTCTTTTCTTGACTGTACACTCAGGAAGAAAGCTACTTCCCTTATTTCCCTTTCTTTCTGGTGGATCCCTTACTGGGATCTGGAACTGGAATGGAGATAGCATCTTCTGTCAGTTCAATCAAGCTTTTCACTTTTGAGGCGGCTGTATGAGGTTGGTCTAGACAAGAAATGCCTGAGGCCAGTTTATCACTGTAGACAGTAGTAACAACAGCAGTTCAGATAATGTTTTGGGTTTGTTGGTTTGTTTGGGACCATATCTTTCATAGTGTCAATGCAAAAAGTGCATTGGACAGAATTAAAGAAGGAAGTGAAGTAAATGAAATGTTGTGTACTAATGCATATATACCGAATCTAGAATGATGGTACTGAAGTATTTATTTGTAGTGCAGCAATGGAAAAACAGATATAGAGAAGAGACTTATGGACATGGGAGGGGGGAGGAGAGGATTAGATGTATGGAGAGAGTAACATGGAGACTTGCATTACCATATGTAAAACAGATAGCCAATGGGAATTTGCTGCATGTCTCAGGAAACTCAAGGGCTCTGTATCAAACTAGGCGGGGGCGGGGGGGGGGGGGGGGGATAGGGAGGGAGATACGAAGGAGGTTCAAGAGGGAGGGGACATAGGTATACCTATGGCTGATTTATGTTGAGGTTTGACAGAAAACAATAAAATTCTGTAAAGCAATTATCCTTCAATTTAAAAATAAATAAATTTAAAGAAAAAAAGCAAGAAAGACTATTCTGACTCTTGCTGTTGGCAGAGAAACTGAACTCAGCTCCCCTGAAACAAATGATGTGTTTTTAAGCTCTGAAAGTGAAAAGTGACATTGCTCAGTCATGTTCGACTCTGCGACCTCACAGACTATAGCCTACCACGCTTCTCTGTCCATGAGATTTTCCAAGCAAAAGTACTGGAGTGGGTTGCCATTTCTTTCTCCAGAGGATCTTCCTGACCCAGGGATTGAACCCAGGTCTCCCACATTGTAGACAGATGCTTTACTATCTGAGCCACCAGGGAAGTCCTAATTGGTATCTATCTAAATTAGGCTTCTACCCACCCACAGAAACTGTGAGCTAAGAGCACTATATTCTAGATGAAAGCATTGCAGAGAGTGGGCTCCAGAATCTTAGAGAAAGTCATTCTGGGTTATAAATCTAGCAAGAAGATTTTTTTTTTTAAGGGACAGAGAAAGAATTGACAGTGACAAGTTTTCTAAAGTAAATATTCTAAGAAAAGAATCACTAGAGGCAGAGGTAGGAAGCTTTATCTTGAGGAAAGTGAAAGAGAGTGAAAATGTTGGCTTAAAGCTCAACATTCAGAAAACTAAAATCATGGCATCTGGTCCTATCACTTCATGGCAAATAGATGGGGAAACAGTGGAAACCGTGTCAGACTTTATTCTGGGGGGCTCCAAAATCACTGCAGATGGTGATTGCAGCCATGAAATTAAAAGGCACTTACTCCTTGGAAGGAAAGTTATGACCAACCTAGACAGCATACTAAAAAGCAGAGACATTACTTTGCCAACAAAGGTCCGTCTAGTTGAGGCTATGGTTTTTTCAGTAGTCAAGTATGGATGTGAGAGTTGGACTATAAAGAAAGCTGAGCACCAAAGAATTGATGCTTTTGAACTGTAGTGTTGGAGAATACTCTTCAGAGTCCCTTGGACTGCAAGGAAATCCAACCAGTCCATCCTAAAGGAGATCAGTCCTGGGTGTTCATTGGAAGGACTGATGTTGAAGCTGAAACTCCAATACTTTGGCCACCTGATGTGAAGAACTGACTCTCTGGGAAAGACCCTGATGCTGGGAAAGATTGAGGGCAGGAGGAGAAGGGGACGACAGCAGATGAGATGGTTAGATGGCATCACCAACTCAATGGACATGGGTTTGTGTGGACTACAGGAGTTGGTGATGGACGGGAAGGCCTGGTGTGCTGCAGTTCATGGGTTTGCAAAGAGTTGGACACGACTGAGCAACTGAACTGAACTGAACTGAACTGAAATGGAGGAAAATATTCAGGCCTTTTTGGTCAATGACAGACATAGTTTCTGCTTATACTGCTCCAGCCATGAAGTCTCATTAATTCTCAAATAACCAGTTTAAAAATCTGTATTATTTTGGCCTAAGTTTGAACTGATGTGCATCTCTATGGTCTGTCTATAAAATATTCTAAACAAGTGAATAGTTGAAGCCAAATTTAAAAACATTTTAAAATTTATTGAAAAAAATTTAAAGTACATTTTTTTCTTGAATTATACCCAGTTTCATACCACTATTGTTTTAGAAATTATAACTCTTTTCTAGTTATTAAAACAAATCCCCTAACAACTCTACTAGATTTTTTTTACAACCTCATTCATCAAAGAACCAGTGATTTTTAAGAGTAATTCTATAATCTCCATTTTTTACCTATAAATTAAAAATATAATATGAGCCTGTGATCATAATATAGCTATAATATATCAGATATATTCAGATATTTTAAAGAAAATATTAAGTATTTATAATTTGAAGAAGAGAGCAAGTGAGCAACTAGTCTATGAGAAAGTTTAAGTTTATGTCTGGATAGAGGACAGAATAAATATTGTTATTTTAACTCTTATATTAGTATTCTATTAGAAACATTGTCGTTATTCATCAATACATAGGACAAATATTACCCATCAATGGCTAAGTTTGTTGTGACTCTTTGAGTGCAACAAAGGTTTAGTATGTTTAACCTTCCCCTCACACTCTCCCTTGGTCCTTGGAAGCAGCTCCTGTATAATACTCTACCTAGCATTCAATATAGTAGCATTTTCAGTACCTTGTTATAAAAGAAAAGTTATTTGCATGTTTCATTCGATCAGAGTGAGATTCAGGTCCCTGTAGTCTCTTTTTCCCTAGTTTTTAATCTATATCTTATTGTTCCTAGGGTTACTTATACCTACAGTTGACCCTTGAACAACATAAGGGTTAGGAATACCAATCCTCCATGTAGTTGAAAATCCTCATAAAACTTATAGCCACCACATAGTATCTGAGGTTCCTCCATGTCCATAGTTCTACATCTTCAGATTCAACCAAATTAGCATCATGTTTTACTGTAGTATTTTTTTTAACTTTTCATTTTATGTTGGAGTATAGCCATTAAACTACTTGTAATAGTTACTGTTGAAATACATTTACAATTGAACCCATGTAGATCAAATCCATGTTTTTCAAGTGTTAACTGTATTTTTATCCATTGTTTGTTAGTGTGGTAAAATATGTATAAAATTTACCATCTTAACCATTTTTAAGTGGACACTTCAGTGACATTTAAGCATTAACAGTGCTGTGCTACCATAACCACTCTACATGTGTGGAATTCTTTTTATCCTGAAAATCTGAAATCCTATGCCTATTAAATAAGTTCCTATTCCCCTCTCCTTTCAGCCCTTGGAAACCACCATTCCTCTCTCTTTGATTTTGATCACTCTAAGCTCCTCATATAAGTGGAATAAAACATTACTTGTATTTTTGTGGCTGGCTTACTTCACTTGGCAAAATGTTATCAACATTCATCCATGCTGTAAAATATGTCCTAATTTTCTTCCTTCTTGAGATTGAATAATATTTCATTGCATACACACACACACACACACATACACATACACACACCATATTTCACTTATCCATTCATCTATAGGTGAGTACTTGGTTTGCTTCCACATTTTGGCTATTATGAATGATGCTGCTATAAACATGGGTATACAAATATCTATTTGAGACCTAGATTTTAGATCTTTGGTGCATATACTCAGAAGTGGGATTCCTGAAATACTGTAATTCTATTTTTAAATATTGAGGGACAATCATGTTATTTTTCCCACAGTGGCTATACTGGTTTACATTCCCACCAATAGTGCACAGACTTTTGCCACATCCTTGCCAACATTTGTTATTTTCTGTTCATATGTATATTGTTATTCAGTCACTCAATCATGTTGAATTCTGTGACCCCAAGGACTGCAGCATGCCAGTCTCCCCTGTCTTTCACTATCTCCTGGAGTTTGTTCAAATTCATGTCCATTGAGTCACTGGTGTCATCTAACCATCTCATCCTCTGTCACCGTCTTCTCTTGCCCTCAATCTTTCTCACCATCAGAGTCTTTTCCAGTGAGTCAGCTCTTCACAACAGGTGACCAAGGTATTGAAGTTTCAACTTCAGCATCAGTTCTTCCAGTGAATATTTAGGGTTGATTTCCTTTAGGATTGATTGGTTTGATCACCTTGCTGTCCAAGGGACTCTAAAGAGTCTTTTTTAGCACCACAATTTGAAAGCATCAATTCTTTGGCACTCAGCCTTCTTTATAGTTCAAATCTCACATCCATACGTGACTGCTGGAAAAACCATAGCTTTGACTATATGGACCTTCTTGGCAAAGTGATGTTTCTGCTTTTTAACATGCTGTCTAGTTTTGTCATAGCTATTCTTCCAAAGAGCAAGTGTCTTTTAATTTCATGCCTGCAGTCACCATCCTCAGTGATTTTGGAGCCCCCCAAAATAAATTCTGTCATTGTTCCCATATTTTCCCCATCTATTTGCAGTGAAGTGATAGGAATTGATGCCATGATCTTAGTTTTTTGAATATTGAGTTTTAAGTCAGGTTCTTCACTCTCCTCTTTCAACTTCATCAAGAGGCTCTTAGTTTCCCTTCACTTTCTGCCATTAGAGTTGTGTCATCTGCATATCTGAGGTTATCGATATTTCTCCTGGTGATTTTGATTCCAGCTTGAGCTTCATCCAGTCCAACGTTTTGCATGATGTCCTCTGCATATAAATTAAATAGGCAAGGTGACAATATACAGCCTTGATGTACTCCTTTCCCAATTTGGAAAACCAGTCCCTTGTTTCATATTCATTTCTAACTATTGCTTCTTGACCTGCATACAGGTTTCTTAGGAGACAGGTAAGGTGATTTGGTAATCCCATTTCTTTAAAATTTTCCGCAGTTTGCTGTGATCCACACAGTAAAAGGCTTTATTGTAGTCAAGGAACTGAAATAGATGTTGTTCTGTAATTCCCTTGTTTTTCTTGTGATACAATGGATGTTGGTAATTTGACTCTGGTTCCTCTGCCTTTTCTAAATTCAGCTTGCACATACGGAAGTTCTCAGTTTATGTACTGTTGAAGCGTAGCTTGAAGGATTTTGAGCATTACCTTGCTAGCATGTGAAATGAGTGAAACTGTGGGGTAGTTTGAACATTCTTTGACATTGCCTTTTGGGGATTGGAATGAAAACTGACGTTTTCCAGTCCTGTGGCCACTGCTGAGTTTTCCAAATTTGCTGACCTAATGAGTGCAATGGAGAAGGCAATGGCACCACTCCAGTACTCTTGCCTGGAAAATCCCATGGATGGAGGAGCCTGGTGGGCTGCAGTCCATGGGGCCACTAAGAGTCCAACACGACTGAGCGACTTCACTTTCACTTTTCACTTTCATGCACTGGAGAAGGAAATGGCAACCCACTCCAGTGTTCTTGCCTGGAGAATCCCAGGGACGGGGGAGCCTGGCGGGCTGCCGTCTGTGGGGTCGCACAGAGTCCGACACGACTGAAGCGACTTAGCAGCAGCAGTAGCAGTAGCAGTGAGTGCAACATTTAAACACCATTATCTTCTGGATTTACAAAAGCTCAGGTAGAATTCCATCACCTCCACTAGCTTTTTTGTAATAATGCTTCCTAAGGCCCACTTGATTTCACAACCCAGGATGTCTGGCTCTAGGTGAGAGACTATACCATCGTGGTTGTCAGGGTTATTAAGACCTGTTTTGTATACTTCGATGTATTCTTGCCACCTCTTCTTAATATCTTCTGCTCCTGTTAGATTCATACTGTTTCTGTCCTTTATTGTGTCCATTTTTGCATGAAATGTTCTCTTGGTATCTCTTATTTTCTTACAGAGATTTCAGGTCTTTCCCATTCTATTGTTCCCTCTATTTCTTTGCACTGTCCACTTAAGAAGGCATTTTTATCCCTTCCTGCTATTCTTTGGAGCTCTGCATTCAAATGGGTGTATCTTTCCTTTTCTCCTTTGCCTTTCAATTCTATTCTTTTCTCAGCTCCTTGTAATGCATCCTACATGCAGGTCAGGAAGCAACAGTTAGAACTGGACATGGAACAACAGACTGGTTCCAAATAAGAAAAGGAGTACGTCAAGGCTGTATATTGTCACCTTGCTTATTTAACTTATATGCAGAGTACATCATGAGAAACGCTGAGCTGGAAGAAGAACAAGATGGAATCAAGATTGCTGGGAGAAATGTCAATAACCTCAGATATGCAGATGACACCACCTCTATGTCAGAAAGTGAAGAGGAACTAAAAAGCTTCTTGATGAAAATGAAAGTGGAGAATGAAAAAGTTGGCTTAAAGCTCAACATTCAGAAAATGAAGATTATGGCATCTGGTCCCATCACTTCATGGGAAATAGATGGGGAAACAGTGGAAACAGTGTCAGACTTTATTTTTTGGGGCTCCAAAATCACTGCAGATGGTGACCACAGCCATGAAATTAAAAGATGCTTACTCCTCGGAAGAAAAGTTATGACCAACCTAGATAGCATACTGAAAAGCAGCGACATTACTTTGCAGACTGAGGTCCGTCTAGTCAAGCTATGGTTTTTCCAGTAGTAGTCATGTATGGATGTAAGAGTTGGACTGTGAAGAAAGCTGAGCTCTGAAGAATTAATGCTTTTGAACTGTGGTGTTGGAGAAGACTCTTGAGAGTCCCTTGGACTGCAAGGAGATCCAACCAGTCCATTCTGAAGGAGATCCAACCAGTCCATTCTGAAGGAGATCAGCCCTGAGATTTCTTTAGAGGGAATGATGCTGAAGCTGAAACTCCAGTACTTTGGCCATCTCATGAGAAGAGTTGACTCATTGGAAAAGACTCTGATGCTGGGAGCGATTGGGGGCAGGAGGAGAAGGGGACGACAGAGGATGAGATGGCTGGATGGCATCACTGACTCAATGGACGTGAGTCTGAGTGAACTCCGGGAGTTGGTGATGGACAGGAAGGCCTGGCGTGCTGCGAATCATGGGGTCGCAAAGAGTCGGACACAACTGAGCGACTAAACTGAACTAAACTGTAAGGCCTCTGTAGACAACCATTTTGCCTTTTTGCATTTCTTTTTCTTGGGGAAGATTTTGATCAGAGCCTCCTGTACAATGTTATAAATCTTTGTCCATAGTTCTTTAGGCACTCTGTCTCTAATCTAATACCTGAATATATTTGTCACTTCTAGTGTATAATCATAAGGGATTTAATTGAGGTCATACCTGAAGGCCCGGTGCTTTTCCCTACCTTCTTCAATTGAAGTCTGAATTTTGCAATAAGGAGACCATGATCTGTGCCACAGTCAGCTCCCAGTCTTGCTTTTGCTGACTGTATAGAGCTTCTCCATATTTGGCTACAAAGAATATAATCAATCTGATTTTGATATTGGCCATCTGATGATGTCCATGGATAGAGTCACCTTTTGTGTTGTTACAAGAGGGTATTTGCAATGACCAGTGCATTCTCTTGGCAAAACTCTATTAGCCTTTGCCCTGCTTCATTGTGTACTCCAAGGCCAGACTCACCTATTACTCCAGTTATCTCTTGACTTCTTACTTTTGCATTCCAGTCCGCTATGATGAAAAGGACATCTTGTTTTGGTGTTAGTTCTAGAAGGTCATGTATGTCTTCATAGAATTGTTCAACTTCAGCTTCTTCAGCATGACTGATTGGCTTATATACTTGGGTTACTGTGATATTGAATGATTTGCCTTGGAAATCAATGAAGATCATTCTGTCATTTTTGAGGTTGCACCCAACTACTATATTTCAGACTCTTGTATTGACTATGAGGGCTATTCCATTTCTTCTAAGGGTCTTGCTCACAGTAGTAGATATAATGGCCATCTAAATTTGCCCATTCTTGTTCATTCTAGTTCACTGATTCCTAAAATGTCAATGTTCACTCTTGCCATCTCCTGTTTGACCACTTCCAATTTACATTGGTTCATGGAACTTACTTACCACGTTCCTATGCAGTATTGTTCTACATAGCATCAGACTCTACTTTCACCACCAGACACATCTACAACTTCAGCTGGCATCATTTCCACTTTGGCTCAGCCTCTTCATTCCTTCTGAAGCTATTTATCCTCTCTTCTTATTAGACATTAGGTTTATATTTTATAAAAAAAAATTAAAAATGTTAAACATATAAAATATTTTTAAATGTATCTATTTTTTTTTTGCTTTCAAAATGACTCAATGTGGAACAGTATTTTTATTTCCAGTGTATGGATAAGGAAACTAAGATACAGAGAATGTTGTCCAAGGTCACAAAGCTAGTGAGTGGCAGAACCAGTTTTGAAATCCAGGCAATCACTCTCCAGATTAATATACTTAACGACTGTGTCAAACAAATAAGTATAACAGTAAATCTATATTGCAATATTTGATAAATGCTACCAAGGAGAAAAAAAAACATAATGGTTTAAGAGCAGAAAACATTATGAATCTCCTTGAGAATGGGTAGTCACAGAAAGCCACTCTGAATGAGAATGTACATTTTAGTTGATGCCTAAAGCTTAAATACCCATGGGATCACAAAAGTGACTAAACAACTTAGTAAACTTGGTGACTAAACAACAGCAACAAAGCTTGACTAGGAGCCATTAGTTGAATGCCTGGGGCCCCAGCAATCCTTTGTAGAAACTAATCAATATAGTTAAACCCCTCCAGCCGCCCCACATTTATCTTGCTTATTTCTGCTTTCATGCCTTTGCCTGGGCCCTACTGTTCTTTCCTGTGTTGTAATTTTTTTCCACCTAAAAATATTTTTTTGACTGAATATAAAACTTACCTTCTTATTTCTCTAAACACTTTTGACATATAACAAATCATATTCAAATTACCTAATAGTTCCTTGTCTTATTTTACTGGTAGTTATGCCATGCAAACCATTGGCTAGTGACATGGACCCTCCCTTATTCTGAGGAGTTCATTACCTTTATAAGTCAGAGCATGTGATACACGATACACATCATGTGATCCTTGACATGACTTTACACTAAGGCTACAGGCTGAACCAGGCCTGGATCCCTGAGCTGCGAGTGATCAGTCTTGAGGCTGGCCTATGAAGAGGTGTCATGAGGAATCTCCCTCATTAGGTCATGCTTTTCTGATTGCTCACTATTTAAACCAACATGGTTCTTTCTTTGAGAGTTTAAATAGGTAACAGAAATTAAAGGAGATCATAACTATTTGCCTAAACCCTCTAAGCAAAGGCAGGAGGAATCTTTCTGAAAACATTTCTTTTCATCAAAGTTAGGAGACACAGCTCAGTATAAGACCAGACCTGAGAGAAGAGATAAAGACTTTCTGTTTGATGTAACTGATAATTTATCCTATGTGACTGTCATCTATCCTGTCAAAGAAGTGTGTAATTTCCTCGGTTCTGTCTCATCACAACAAAAATTTGAAAGGATGGCGTGTCAAGCTCTCGGACAGATCAGTGTTACAGCTCAGCTTTATTTAGAAGATAAAGGAAACTACATCCTCAAGGCATGAGAGCATGCCGACCCAAAAGACGCGAAGAGAAGAGAGAGAGAGAGTGAGAGAGAGTGCACAAGAGAGAGCAGGAGAGCGGGAGAAAAGGAGAGCAGAGGAATGGGAGAGAGGCCCCTGGCCATTTGGCTCCTCTTTCTATGTTTTCTCCTCCCCCTGGGCCTGCCCTATATAAATTGGGCTAGCCGGAAGTGCTGTTTGTTCTACCTGAGGTCCTCACTCTGGTCCTTGGACCTTCCTTTGTTCTATTTTCACAGGCTTTTCCCTTTCTTGTCTTTTAGCCACCGCCATTCTGGACTCCTTTTTCCTATTCTAACTACCTGACATTCCCCTCTCAAGAGATGGGAGGCCCAATTCTTTGGGAATAGGGGTGTCAAGGTCTTTCTGGCTACTTCCTGCTGAACTGGGATGGCGAGGGGCTTGGGCTTCCCCCTCTTGCTAGCCTCAGGCCTCAGAGTCCTTATAGCAGTGTCCGCCTAAGGGTGAGTGATGTTTTTCGTGGTCGGCTGTAGTTTCATATATCCTTGTTGAACTGGCACTGCAAGTTGTAGCTTGTTGACCTGGGTAGAGACAAAAGGGGTTAGACAATTGATAATACATGGAGCCAGAGAAGGCAATGGCGCCCCACTCCAGTACTCTTGCCTGGAAAACCCCATGGACAGAGGAGCCTGGTAGGCTGCAGTCCATGTGATCGCTACTAGTCGGACACGACTGAGTGACTTCACTTTCACTTTTCACTTTCATGCATTGGAGAAGGAAATGGCAACCCACTCCAGTGTTCTTGCCTGGAGAATCCCAGGGAAGGGGGAGCCTGGTGGGCTGCCGTCTATGGGGTCGCACAGAGTCGAACATGACTGAAGCGACTTAGCAGCAGCAATACATGGAGCAATCATACACATCATCAATATGTCATAACAGGACTAGTAGGGGCATTAGCCAACTCCAAATTCCCATCACCAGGATGGCTCAAGTCCCTCCTTGTTAGGGATCAGAGGATCTATCTCCTGTCTGTTTTGCAGTACAATCCCTGCCAAGCTGTGTTGGCTCTTTAGAGCTGTCCTGAGAAATCTTATCCCCAGAAACTAGATTTTGGGGGTGTTCATTAGAATGGCATTCATTGGTAGTCCTGCATAGGTACCTGAGATCTCCTAGAGGCTCACAGGTGTATTGAGTGTCCTCTTCTGTTTTCTTCCATGGCTTGTTTTGTGAGTAGGGAATCCAGGAGTCATGTCCTGGTACCTTGACTGCTATGGGGGTAGAAAGTATTACAGGGTAGGGATCCTTCCATGTGGGCTGGAGTTGAGCCTTTGGGGACCTACCTTTCCAGACTTTAATTAGGACTTGAGTCCCTGGAGCATATAGTGGTGACTTCTTAGAATCTTTTGGGTCCTGGTTCACACCCCACAAGCATATATCCTGTTGGAATTGACTAATGTCCATGGTATAAGACTGGAGGGTCTGAGCCTCTGGATCTAGGAAGAGGTCATTGACGTAAACAAAAGGTCTCCCATGATAGCATATCATAAGGACTAAGACCAGCCTGTTCCTTAGGGGCAATGCAGGTGTGGAGGAGAGCTGTCGGTAAAGCCTCCTTCCATCCCAGGGAGGTCTCCTGGGTTATCTTTTTTTATCACTGATTTTAAGAATTGGTTGGCTCTTTCTACTTTTCATGAAGACTGAGGCCTCCAGGCATAATGGAGATAGTAAGTAATGTCCAATGCTTTAGAGACCCCTTGGGTGACCTTAGAAGTAAATGATGTCCCATTGTCACTTTGTAATGACCTGGGCAGACCAAATCTCAGAATGATTTCATGGAGCAATTTTTTTACCACCTCCTCAGCCTTCTCAGTCTAGGTGGGAAAGCCTTCAATCCATCCTGTGAATGTATCTATCATGACTAGTAGATATTAATACCCTTGAGAAACTGGCATCTGGGTGAGGTCCATCTACCAGTCCTCTCCTGGGCAGGCCCCATGTCACTGGACAGATTTGGCCAACTGGGGTCTTTGAGCTCCTTGGGGGTTGTTTAATTGGCAAGTGGGACAAGTGGAGGCCACTTGTCTTATTGTTGTTTGGAGGTCTGTTCTTCTGAAGGACCTTTCTAGTAATCTTTGGAGGGCCCTTTTCCCCTAAGTGAGTGGTGGCATGTAAGGAGTTAACCAACTTTCATTGGAGGTTCCCAGGCAGAGAAAGGAGTCCCTCCTTTTGGAACCACCCCATATGACTTTCTTGAAAGCCCTCACTCTTAGCTTTAAGATTCTCACCTTCAGTATATGAAGGAGTTTCTGGCAAACTAGTCTCTAGAACTAAGGTGACAACCCCTATTAAGCCATTGTTCTGTAATGCTGCTCTCTTAGCTGCCTGATCAGCTGCTTGGTTCCCTCGTGCCACTTCCGTGCTCCCTTTTTGGTGTCCTTTGCAGTGGGAGACTGAAACCTCAGCGGACAGATGGACTGCCTCCAAGAGTCTAAGGATTTGATCACCATGTTTGCTTGGGGACCCTCGGGTGGTCAAGTGGCCTCTTTCTTTCCAAATAGCAGCATGTGCATGTAGCACCAGAAGGGCATACTTGGAGTCAGTGTAAATGGCTACTCTTTTTCCTTTTCCCAGCTCTAAAGCTCGAGCCAGGGCTATGAGCTCAGCTAATTGAGCTGAAGTACCTGGTGGCAAAGGTTTAGCCACTATGGTCTCAAAACTGGAGACTACTACATATCCGGCTCTTCTTTTTCCATCCAAGACAAAGCTGCTTCCCTAAGTGCACCAGATTTCCTCAGGATTGGTCAGAGGATCTTCTGACAATCTTTCTCGGGGTTTTGTCCAGTGGTCCAAGGTTTCTAGGCAAGAGAGAAAGGAGATAGAGGGTGGCTGGGTTAAGAACCTCACAAGGGGATATAGTGAGGCCTGGATTTTCCAGCAGCACTACTTGATATCTGAGGATTCTTTGATCAGACATCCATAAATGGCCTCTCCCATTTAGGAATTGTTTCACTTGGTGGCTGATAAAAATAGTTAGTTTGCCCCCAAAAGAGAATTTTAAAGAATCTTCTATCGGGATTGCAATAGCTGCAAGATTTCAAAGGCAGGGAGGCCAGTCTCAGGCAGTTGGGTCAAGCCTCTTGGATAAGTAAGCTACAGGCTGGTGCTCAGATCCCAACCTTAGAGTTAACATTCCCAAGGCTATTCCTTCTCTTTCATGGACATAAAATTGGAATGCTTCTTCTGGGTCTGACAACCTCAAGGCAGGTGCTTGAGTTAAGGTTTGTTTTAGTGTAGCCTCTGCCTTCTTTTGAGGAGTTCCCCACATCAGCGAGATTGAATCATCCCATCCCTTTCATATAATGGCTGGGCTATTAGACCATAGTTGGGTATCCAGATTCTACAATACCCAGTTAGCCCCAGGAAATCTCACAGTTGTTTTCAAGTCATGGGGGAGGGCAACTGGAGGATTCCTTGTACCCAATCAGAGGACAGCCTCCTGGACCCGTGTGTAATCAAAACTCCCAGGTAAGTGACCTTTGTCTTGACCATCTGTGCCTTAGCACGGGAGACTTTATATCCCGTCTCTGCCAAAAAGTTTAAAATCTGAATTGCCTGTTGGGCATTTTTCTGATCTGGAGAGCAGATTAGTAGCTCATCTACATATTGCAATATTTTCCCATTAGGCCCCAAGTCCAGGTCTAGGAGATCCCGGCTAAGGGCCTGTCCAAACAGGTGGGGGCTATCTCTGAACCCCTGAGGTAATACTGTCCAAGTCATCTGTTGGTGTTTTTCTCCTGGAGCCTCCCACTCAAAGGCAAAAAGGTATTGGGATTCTTTAGCCAGTGGTATGCAAAAAAATGCTTCTTTGAGATCCAAGACTGTAAACCATTTGGCACTGGGTGGGATTTCTCCCAAGATTATATAGGGATTGGGTACTGTGAAATGGAAGGGGACTACAGCTTCATTTATGATCAGGAGATCTTGAACCATTTGCCAGGTTCAGTCCTTTTTCTTTACTGAGAGGATTAGGGTGTTACTTGGTAAACTGGTGGGGACCAATAGCCCACAAGCAAGGAATTTATTTATTGGAGACTGTAGTCCCTCCTGAGCCTCTCTTTTGGGGGGATATCGTTTCCAGTTAGGAAATCGAGTGGGATCCTAACCTAATGATGACTGGTTCAGCTTGGTGGGCTCGTCCAGGAGTCCCCTAGTCCCATACCTGGGGGTTAATTTTGTCCTCCCATAGTTTTTTTCCCTCTCTATTGGAGAGGGTGTAATAGGTTCTTCAGTAGTAATCAGAAGCTGCAGGGTTCTAGGGGCTGAAAAGCTTCCCATCACAAGGGTGGTTCCCAGTTTAGTGAACATATCTCTTCCCAGTAAGGGAGTAGGGCACTCAGGAACCACCAGAAACTGGTGGGAAAATATTTGTCCATCCCAGCAACAAAGAAGTGCTTGGGTGAATCTTTTAGTAGTTGTTTTTCCTGTAGCACCCAAAATGGTACAGGTTTGGGAGGAGAAGGCTCTGCAGTAGGAGCTCAGGACAGGGTAAGTAGCCTCTGTGTCCACCAAGAAGTTCCTGGATCTACCTGCCACAACCAGTTGCACCCTTGGCTCCAGCCCCGTGATGGTTATCTGTGACAGGTGGGCTGGCTGGAGCAGCCACTTCAGTTCTGAGTGCTGCCCAATGTCCCAATTGATAGCAGTTATAGCAAGCCATTTTAGGAGACTTGTCATGGTTTGGACAATCTTTAGCCCAGTGCCCCACCTGTCTACAGATTAGAAATTGCCCTTCAAGGGCTCTGGGTTTTCCATAGGGCTTCCCAGGAGGGTGGCCAGCATCTGGGCACGTGTTGTCTCTTTCCTTTTCTCCCTCTCCTGGGCCTTGGCCTCCTTCTCCTGTTGTCTGTTATAAAAGGTATTGATGGCTGTTTGGACCATCTCATCTAAAGAAGCGGCAGGGTCCTGCTGCTGTAGATGTTGTAACTTCATTCTGATGTCTGATGCACACTGGGACAAGAATTTGTCCTTAAAAATCACCTGTCCCTCATAAGAGTCTAAGTCCAGATTGGTAAACTTTTGGAGGGCCTCTTTTTGCCTTTCCAGAAAGGCAATGGGGTTCTCATTGGGCTTCTGAGTTATTGCTGAGACTGTGCAAAGTCCCACAAGTAATAGCCTTCCTTCTGTTTCCATGGGTGGACTTCCTTAGTGGTGAGTCTTTCTGAAGCTTATCCTACCTCGTACTATTGTAACCCGGGCACTCCTGGGTCAGGGTGCAGATCCCCAGGAAGGCTGAGGTGTGACAGCCTCATGCAGATTAAATCCCCAGGCAGATCGAGGCAAGTCAGCCACCCAAGAATTGGGTCCCTGGGCAGGTTGAGGTGTGATGACCTCCTGGGACCCCTGGACTGGCAGATCCCCAGGCAGGTTGAGGTGTGACAACCTTTTGAGGACCAGGTCCCTAGGCAGGTCAAGACAGGTTGACCTCCTGGGACCCCTGGACTGGAATTGGGCATCCCCAAGGTCTCCAGCATGACCAGTGCTAGGTAGGATTAGGGATTGTAATTTTAACTCATTGCCAGTTTGTTCACCACAGATGGGAATAGATACCATGATGCAAAGCAATCCAAGCCTGTGCCCTGAGACTGGGAACCTGGTCAAGGAGTCATAAGGCTTGTCCTCTTACTGCTCTAAAGGACTATAAGTCACTGACTTCCTCCCCTAGTCCTCCATAAGAGCAGCTTAGGGTGTCTCCAATGGTAACCATTTCATTGTTATAGACCCACTTTAGGTAACAACAGAAGTAATGAGAAAGGAGTGGGTTATCTGGCCCTGTTAGGGGCATTAAGGTATTTTAATAATAGGCTGGGTGGAGCAATGTTGCCTACAAGGGGGCAGGGTCCTGGTTGGAGTTAGTAATTGGCTTAAGAACAAATTGGTAAGAGGCAACAGACCAGCTGTTCATTAAAAGGGGAATGGAGATTTGATCCAGGGGTATGTTTATAACTTTAGGAGAAGGGTAGTAAGGATTTGGGCCTAAGCAGCCTGCAGGGCTAACTCCCAAAGTGGCAAACATTATCCCTGGAAGCCCAGTTGCCTTTGGAGGGATGCCAACAGATGGACTTGTAGCAGGCATTGTGTGCCTGTCGCCCGCCCTAGCCGGTTCACTGAGAGATGCTGTTGTTGCCCATGTTGTAGGAAATAAGGAAGACGAAGGCCTGAATATCTAAATGGACTGGGTCTAGACCCTCCCAAGGGTCAGCTATTTTCTGGTTGTCCCTCCAGAAGATTGTAGAGGCAATATTGTGGGCCTGGATGGGGCTCAGGAAAAAAGCATGAAACAGGAGGGAAGAGGGCAGGGCACAACGTTTGAAAGAATGACATAGCACAAGGGCATAATATTAAAATCAGTTGGGTCCAAGACGACAAGTCAAATTCAAGTAAACCTTAATCCCCAATCTGTAAGCTAAATGACACACCCAGAGGTGGCAGGACAGCTCCAAGGAACTGTCAAAAGAGGGACGAATGGGTGGTTCCCCAGTGGTTGGGATGATCCTCCCACTCATTAGCATATGAATTCACCTAGCTTGAAAAACCTAAGTGAGTGAGTGAAGTCCCTCAGTCGTGTTCCATTCTTTGCGACCCCCTGGACTGTAGCCCACCAGGCTCCTCCATCCATGGGATTCTCCAGGCAAGAATACTGGAGTGGGTTGCCATTTCCTTCTCCAGGGGATCTTCCTGACCCAGGGATCGAACTCAGGTCTCCCGCATTGCAGCCAGACGGTTTAACCTCTGAGTCTCCAGGGAAGCCAGACCAAATTTTTGAAAAAAACGCAGTTTTGAAAAAACTAGCCAGACTGAATTCCATGGTCAAAGCCCTTGCCCTCTGCAATGGCCCACAACCAGCTGAATGTGTTTCTCTCTGAATCCTAACAAATCCACCTCTTATCTATCACTGTATCTCACTGAATTTTTGCAATGAGACATCAGAGCCTGAGCTTCATTAGGTCCTAAAGCCAAGCATCATGGGTTTTGGCTGGGCTCAAGTCCCGGGAGAAAGGAGCTGAAGGATGGGAGGAAAAAGGAGTGGAAAAAATGTGCCAAGGAATCCCCTTCATAGTCTGCTGGAAAATCTGCTAAATACCTGACCTGTGCTCATAATTTTCATTGGCCTAATCCTTGGCAGAAAGATTAAGGACAGAAGAACCATCACCGGCTTGGGTAACAGCTACTGGGGCTCAGCAGATAGTGAGCCTTTGGGACATATTGAGGCATAGCCTCTCCAGTGTCCCTCAGTCGTGCCCACTGCCACTCACCTGTTCACAGAGGGGTTCAAGGAAGCAAGAAAGGAGAGATTGTAAAGGAATTAAGATTTTGTTAGGCATATGCCCTTCCAGCCATAGGAGTGAGGATCTCCTACCTTAAACGGAGGTCTCCTGGAACCTGAGACTGAGCCACGTGAGCTTTCTGCTAAGTTCATTATTCACTGTCCCAGTTTCTAGCACGCTGGGATTCTTGTCAATTTCCCTGCGCTGGGTTTTCTTCACGTTCCGCTTCTACCGCAAGCTTTCACCAAGTTGGGCTCCTGCTCTGCTTGGCCTCCTCCTTGCAGGTACTGCTGAGGTTGTTTCAGCCAGGTTAAATCTGAGTCATGGCACCATAGATGTCAAGAGAGTGTGTCTGTCTTGGTTCTGTCTTGTCACAGCAAAAATTTGAAGTGACGGACGTTAAAGCCCTTGGCGTGTCACAGCTCTTGGACACATTGTGTCTCAGCTCTTGGACAGGTCAGTATTGCAACTTCGTGTTACAGCTCAGTTTTATTTAGACAATAAAAGAAAATACATCCTTGAGGCACGAGGGCATGCCGACTCAAAAGACTTGAAGAGAAGAGAGAGAGAGCAGGAGAGAGGGAGAACAGAAAAGAGGGAGAGAGACCCCCGGCCCTTTGGCTCCTCTTTCTGTAGGCTTTCTCGGCTCCCTTGGGCCTGCCCTGTGTAAACTGGGCTAGCCAGGAGTGCTGCTTGTTCTACCCGAGGTCCTCACTCTGGTCCTTGGACTTTCCTTTGTTCTATTTTCATGGGCTTTTCCCTTTCTTGCGTTTTAGCCACCACTATTTTGGACTCCTTTTTCCTGTTCTAACAATGTAACAATCCTATGGAAGGAGCAAGTCATGGAAAGAGCTAAGATGACAGAAAGAAAAGTCCTTGTGCCCAAATTAATCACAACATTATGGCTAGGAACCTGAGAAAGGTGGAGAACCTACTGAAAGTGAAAGTCGTTCAGTTGTGTCTGACTCTTTGCGACCCCATAGACTTAGTCCATGGAATTCTCCAGGCCAGAATACTGGAGTGAGTAGCCTTTCCTTTCTCCAGGGGATCTTCCCAACCCAGAGATCGAACCCAGGTCTCCCACATTACAGGTGGATTTTTTACCAGCTGAGCCACAAGGGAAATCCAAGAATACTGGAGTAGGTAGCCTATCCCTTCTCCAGTGGATTTTCCCCACTCAGCAATCAAACCAGGGTCTCCTGCATTGCAGACAGATTCTTTATCAACTGAGCTATGAGAGAATCACTGCAGATGGTGACTGCAGCCATGAAATTAAAAGATTCTTACTCCTTAGAAGAAAAGTTATGACCAATCTAGATAGTATATTCAAAAGCAGAGACATTACTTTGCCGACTAAGGTCCGTCTAGTCAAAGCTATGGTTTCTCCTATGGTCATGTATGGATGTGAGAGTTGGACTGTGAAGAAGGCTGAACGCCAAAAAATTGATGCTTTTAAACTGTGGTGTTGGAGAAGACTTGAGAGTCCTTGGACTGCAAGGAGATCCAACCAGTCCATTCTGAAGGAGATCAACCCTGGGATTTCTTTGGAAGGAATGATGCTAAAGCTGTAGCTCCAGTACTTTGGCCACCTCATGTGAAGAGTTGACTCATTGGAAAAGACTCTGATGCTGGGAGAGATTGGGGGCAGGAGGAGAAGGGGACGACCGAGGATGAGATGGCTGGATGGCATCACGGACTTGATAGACGTGAGTCTGGGTGAACTCCAGGAGATAGTGATGCACAGGGAGGCCTGGCATGCTGCGATTCATGGGGTCGCAAAGAGTCGGACACAACTGAGTTACTGAACTGAACTGATGAGAGAAGCCCTTAGGAGAACCGAAGAAAAGACAAATGTGGTTTCTTGCTGAAATGGCACTTGAACTGAGATTTTGGAACTAGAGAATGGAAGGAAAGATGTTTGCTTGTACATACAATTGTTTTGAAGGAGACAGATTAAATATCTAAGAAAGAATATAAGATATTTGTTATCTGGTCTGTATAAACATAAAATGACATTAAGGCTGTTGAGAGATGAGTTTAGGCATTCATCACCAAACCAGAACAAGCTCTCTCCATCAGATTCAACAAGCATCTTTCTAACTTAGATGGCTAGAGGACATTTCTTTTCAAGCTTAATCTCTATAATTTAAACATTTTTGTCTCTCATTATTTATGAGCAATATCTGGGTTCTGGGAGTCATCTTCATAGAGTTTGAATGTTGCACTTAAAAAAAAAAAAACCTACAAAATCTGTCAATCAAGAGATCCAAGAGAGAACTGATTTTCCTTTCACTGAGTATTTTCAAGCAGCCTCTGTTGCTTTTTGAAGAGATACTATAGAGGTTATTCATTAAGCTTTAGGTATAAGTTGGATTAATTGACCTCTTAAATTCTTCCTAGTATGTAACTATGTTTCCTTGAAATAAGAATTAAAACAGAAAAGGAATTAAATCATTTTATTATCTTTTAGAACTCTACCATATTAAAGATAAGTAGATTAAGACCCAGTCTTGCCCTGATACTTTATTTACAAAGGATTAGAGATCATATAACTGTACATTTTGTCCTACTTCATTTCTCAAAATTAGTGAATTTTATTCCTTTGGAAAAATTTTCCAGGTTGATTACATCAAATAAATGTGTAAACCAAGAACTCGGGAACTTACTAAAAACCTTGGTTTTGTTAAAAAGTGTTAATTCAAAACCTCCTTAGGAGCTTCCCAGGTCTGATCTGAAACTGGCCTCTGGACACAGAGGTCATATAGGGACCAAAGAAGGAGGCAGACACTCTAGGTTAGTGCCTGGAAGATTTAATATGCAAGAGAACTTATGAGGTTTGTCTTGAGTGGTTTCTAGGCAAATAGATCTCCATGCCAGTCCACCACAGTCTTGAAAGTTTATGTTAAGGCCTAAACTAGATTCAGTCACGTATCCAGTCAAATAATTTCATCACTACATCACTAGGTCAGAGCTGAATCTAGGAGCAGCTTCTGACAGTGGGAAAGGCGAACAGAATACAAGATCCAAAAACAGGAGAATGGGTGAGGAGCCTTCGGTTGCCTGGGCCCAGCAGACGGGTCAAACCAGCAGTCACATCCTCTCAGTGACTTCCAGTAGGAAGTCAAACATAATTTAAGGATTATTTGCTAGATTAAATGTGCCATTAAATTGCAGAAAATAAAATGTATAATTTACAAAGCTCTTTTTTTTTTACTCTAATGTTTGTGTTTTAATGTTTTTATAAGAGCATTTTGCACAGAATAGTTACCTTCCTTCATAAGAGGAAGCATGATACTGACAGCTATTCTATAATTGTTATACTTTTAGGAAGTTTGTGAATATATTTCATCTCTTTCATCTCTGTATTCTCAATAAGTGAAAAAAATCATTGGCAAAACATAATTAAAATATTCAAGCAGCATATCTCTTAGAAAAAAAAATTAAATCTAAAAACCATTGATGAAATACAAAAATACAAAGCATAACCCACTGATATATTAGAACTTCCACTGAATAAAAATGACTAGTATTATTAGGGGTAACATTTAGAGATAGTTATTTTTGTCTGGGGTAAAGAAAGGGATTTATACTGAAACTAGAAATATACTCATCATGTATAACTATAACGCAAAGCTGTTGAACATTATATGGGTTAGAATTAAATAACATATTGGATACAGATTTTAGAAATTGCTTTTTCTTACTCTTATTTGTTCTTAGTCTCATTCTCTCATTATATTACATACATGCATATAAAGCATGCACCACAAGCATACATAGATACATGTACTTTGTATGTGCTGCTGCTAAGCTGCTAAGTCGCTTCAGTCGTGCCCGACTCTGTGCAACCCCATAGACGGAAGCCCACCAGGCTCCCCCGTCCCTGGGATTCTCCAGGCAAGAACACTGGAGTGGGTTGCCATTTCCTTCTCTAATGCAGGAGAGTGAAAAGTGAAAGTGAAGTCGCTCAGTCATGTCCGACTCTTCGAGACCCCATGGGCTGTAGCCTACCAGGCTCCTCCGTCCATGGGATTTTCCAGGCAAGAGTACTAGAGTGGGGTGCCATTGCCTTCTCCAAATTTGTATGTGCACACACACACAAAACTGAAGAACAGAAATGTTTTTGCGTATGTGTATGGTAGTTAGCTATACAGTTTTGACAGTTTCCTGATTTTACCAAAAGAGATTGAAGTGGCAATCTAGAAAACTAGATTTAACTAGCTCTTAAGTGCAAATCTAGAAAACTAGATGATTTGGAAGTAGGTAAGGAGCATCTGTGGGCTTCCCGGGCGGCTCAGCGGTAAAGAATCCACATGCAATGCACGAGTCGCAGGAGATACAGGTTCTATCCCTGGGTTGGGAAGATCCCCTGAAGGAGGGCATGGTAATCCACTCCAGTATTCTTGCCTGGAGAATCCCATGGACAGAGGATCCTGACAGATTACAATCCATAGCTTTGCAAAGAGATGGACACGACCGAAGCAAATGCAAGGGGCGTTTGTAGCCCAGGTAAAAGTACTAGATTTTTCAGAGCCCAATCTTTGAACTCACACTCAAAGAGGAGAAACGGGGTTGATGTGAAAGATACAAGATATACGATAGAGAAGCTGCAACCGAATTTGGGGTTCTAGCAGGAGTAGACAGATCTCTGTTCCGTGACTCTAGATCCGTTAAAATAATGTCTTTTCTGCAATTTTAACAGGGTAACCAAGTTTAGTTCCTTGAAGGAAAGACTTCTCTTCATCCATAAAAATCCAAAACTATTCTATCAGCAGTAAAGTCTGTAAATGTAACATATATATATGATATATTCAATGTTATGGCAGAATATCCTTGAATCTGCCTATATAAGATTGATTTTAAAATATCTGAAATGAATAACAAAAGTCCATAATTGTTTGTTTGTTTGTTTGTTTTTGTAGAGCTGAATTTATTAAGTGGATCAAATTTGTAAGGCAGACTAGCTAGAACAACTCCCACCTCTCTAAAATCAGGAACAGAATTGAAAACCAAAAGAGGTTCTGAAAATTCTCTACCTGGAGATCTTTTAGGAAATCACATTACCAGTCCCTTTAGAGAAAGTCTTAACAATATAGCAGAAGGAGAGAAATTCAGGTCAGGGGTTGATATTCATCCTTATAAGGCCCCAGCTGACAGGAATTACTTTTATTTCCCATTCCTACTCACAGCTTTAGTAAGGTATAATTGACAAATAAAAATTAAAATTCTACATTTGAGTTTTACAGTTTGATGCTTTGATTTACATGTATAATTGTGAAATAATAACTGCAGCTAAACTAATTATCAATTACCCAACATAGTTACCAATTCCTGCCTTCTTTCTTTCTTTCCTTCTTTTTCTGTGGTGATAAGAATACTTGAGATCTACCCTTTTAACAAATTTCAATGGCACAGTATTGTATTGCTAACTGTAGTCACATTAATGTATATTAGATCTTCAGACTTTTCCATCTTGTATAACTGAAGCTTTGTCAAAAGGCCAAGATTTAGAGTGCCTAAAGAGAGTGGTATTTCAGCTAACTGATTTAATGAGACTTGAGGTCATACAGTCTCACTTGCACAGTGCCCTCCCAATCCACGTGGGCCGATTGGCATGAGATAGTCTTACTTAATGAGGGTTAGATCAGAGGGTGCAAGTGAAGCTCTTCAGTGCAACAAATGTTGGGCATAGAGTCCATATACTCTGTGGACGGGTGGTGACACTGATGATAAAGATAATGGTGTTACACACAAAGGGAGGTTTTACCAACCAAGGCACTAAGGGGCTAATGAACTGCATCCTTGTCCTCTGCTTTATCGGGACAGAATTCCCATGTGGACCCAACTGCTCACCTGCATGAGAGTGCCTTACTGCAAGAGCAAGATCAGATGTGTTTTGTAGAAATGGATGAGGTTTTCTGTTGGGTAAAATTCTTCTTCTAAGTTTGCCAACTTGACCTTTCCACACTTTAAGATTTATGCCCCATTACAATAGCTTGTAATTTAGGATAGTCCTTTAAACACCTAATCAATTACCATTTTCTCAGTTTCTAAGTTACTTTCTTTATTGTCTTCACAGAATCCCTGAAATTGCTGGGCGACCTACATGGTCAAACAGTATTTCCAAGACTTGCAGTCGCTCATGAGGTAACCCCTTGGCAATCTATGCAAGATAAATAACTTTCTTCCCTCTGATGTTTCTGTACAGATTCTCATTTTGTAAAAAAATATATGTATATATATATACATATTGATCAGTTTTTTTGGTTTTACTCTTGTTTTCTAAATACTTTTCTTAAAAATGGCCTTGCCATTAGAAAATGTTTTTTAGCTATAGCATCCAACACAGCACCATGCGGGTAGTGGAGCCCCATAGATGACAGCTGAAGAAAGGTAAGCTGAAAAGAAAAAGGAAAGGAGGAGGAAAGATGGCAGTAGGGTATAAGTGTTTGCTTGTTTTGTGTGGCTTATAGGATCTGGAGAAGGAGCTCTTTTAAAATATATCTCTAAAATATCTGAAATTTCATCATGAATATTTGCTTTTGAGTATTGTACACTGGTATTTTCACATACACCTAGAATGACTCCTTACCATGTTAGTGAGAATTAGTTCAGGGGGACATTTTGTTTTTCCTTTTATAAAAACAACTATAATAATGCTAGAATACCTGCTTGTAAAATGACTATGATCTTGATGTCTCTTATAAATATGAGAATTATGTCAACATAAAGGTGAAGTTAGGTTGGTTCATATATGACCAATTCTAGGCAAAAAGCTGGTATAGCAATAATTAGAAATTTCTGCAGGAAAAGAAAAATCCATTAGGTTGGATGTTATACAGATAGGAGTCCTTTTCATCGTATTTTAAGACAATGGAAAATGAACTTTTAACTGGGGATTCCTCTCCAGAAAGCCAGACCTCTACTTTAACCAGCTTTCCCCCCTCAGGCAGTTTGTTCATCCTTCTATCCAGAGCACCACTTTCATCTGCACTGTCTCTGCACCTGTAAGCCAGCATTTCTACTTCATGGCTTTATGTGAATCTTATACATTCTTGAAGTGGCCTCCAGTCAAGCTCAGTGCCTGCCTAGCTGTCCAGGAGAATTCTGGAGGAACCAGTTAAAGTTTAGCTCAGTCTCTGGCTACCAAATAGCTTAGATTTGAATGATCTTCCAACTCTATTTTTCCCACCAGCCCTGTTTCTTTAGCAGGATTTCGAAGAACATGAGTTTTGGGGGAAATACATATTTGGGACTATAGTAGAAATTAAACATTACCACAATGGCACCCCACTCCAGTACTCTTGCCTGGAAAATCCCATGGACGGAGGAGCCTGGTGGGCTACAGTCCATGGGGTCGCTAAGAGTCGGACACGACTGAGTGACTTCACTTTCACTTTTCACTCTCATGCATTGGAGAAGGAAATGGCAACCCATTCCAGTGTTCTTGCCTTGAGAATCCCAGGGACGGGGAGCCTGGTGGGCTGCCGTCTATGGGGTCGCACAGAGTCAGACACAACTGACGCGACCTAGCAGCAGCAGTAGCAGCAGCAAGGTGTTAGAAGGGGACTCTGGAATGGTGTTTGGAGGAGAATAAAGGGAAAGGAGAGGTGCTGAGGTTAGAGACGCATAAAGCTGGACTTCTCAAATTTTAAATGCATTGGAAGCAGCCCAGGATCCTGTTTAAAAGGCAGATTCTGATTCAGTAGGTCTGATAGGAGCTTAGATCTTGCTTTCTAACAAGCTCTGAGTGATTCTTGCTGCTACCCTGGGGATGATACTTGAAGTAGCAGAAGCCAGAAGGACAGGTAGCAATTTGAAGAGGCACCATCTAGCACTGGGCCACTATGAAGCTTTTTTTTTTTTTTCAAGTTATGATGTGACTTGTTCCCAGTCTCCCAAACAAACCAGGATCATTACTAAAAGATTCAGTTTGAAACTAATCAAGAGTTTAAAAAACAAAAAAATATTTGATGAACACCCATATTCCTTTTATTTTTCTCAAACATGCACTTAAAAGGTAGGTTTATCAACTGGTTGTTAAAATATTAATACTCAGAAAGAGGTTCTTTCTTTTATCTTGTATTAGAAGCAGCTTAAGTTATAACCTCCAACTGTCTCCTGGGCTAATGAAAGAGGCAGGAATGATAACCAGGTCTAATCACTTTTATTGACTAAACAAAGTGAGTTGTCTGCATTACTTTTATTTCCTGACATTTCACTTTTCCTTGTCTGGATTCACAATAACTATGATGTGATTTCAGTGACCTTCCGTGCTGCTAAAGGATGCCAGGGCATATTGTAAGTTTGGGCTAGCAATTCAAAAGCAAACAGGGCCTTATATAAAAATGAACTTCTTCTGTAAATTAACAATTTTTGAAACCATATAAAATGTAGATAGGTGATGCATAGATACATGATTGCACCAAATAAGATCTACTCTTGACAAAAGCCAAAATAATTATTTTTAAGAAGGCTTTTCAGCATTCTTGGGGCTGGTGCATGGGGATGACCCAGAGAGATGTTGTGGGGAGGGAGGTGGGAGGGGGGGTCATGTTTGGGAACGCATGTAAGAATTAAAGATTTTAAAATTTAAAATAAATAAATAAATAAATAAATAAACACAAGGTATCAATTAAAAAATAAATAAATACAATTACTGTTCCAAAAAAAAAAAAAAAAAGGCTTTTAGCTATCATTTGTTGTGTTGTTTTACATATATTATCTTACCCAACTCATGAAAAGTTTATCAGATGTCATTAACCTCATTTCACAGAGGAAAGAACCAAGGCTGGGAGAAGAGAACTAACTCAATGTCACACAGCTAGTGAGTGACATGCCAAGATCTAAACCTAGATTTGCTTAGGTCCGAAATTCTTGTTCTTAATCACTAAGCTCTCAATCCATTTGGAGCCACTAAAATTTATATAGAAATTACATGTGATTTATATGTTATGACAAACAAGAAGAGCATGAAATTCTCTTTGGCATGTGTCCCTTCCTCTCTGGCAGTTACCTAAAGTCATTTTTGGAAGTAAGTGGTGTGTAAATTTTAAATAAATAAAATTTTAAAATGCCCTTTACTCACCTCAAAGACTTTCTAAGTACAGTCTGTTTTTTGGAGGAATAAGTCAGTGCCATTAGCCCATGAAACCCTGATGTACTATGTGTCCTTCAGGAGGGTCTCTATCCTGTGACTGTTGAAAAGCGCCTGAATAAATAATATTCTCAGGGTTTGTATTAGCTGTTCATCACTCTCCCTTTGATCTGAACCACCTCATGTGCTATTGGTAAATTAAAACATAATGTGAGTGTGAAGTAGAGGTTATGTTGGTTTATGCACAATTATGTCCAGCCTGTTAATGTTTTGAAGCAATTGGGGGCAAGCTTCTCAAAATTAAAAAGACCATCTTTACAGTACCTGAAGCACTTTTTTTTTAAAGGTATAAATATCTAAAAAAAAATGCCCTCTTTTAGAGCAAAAAGTGGCTATTTGCTTTAAGAGTTTCTAGGCTTTCCTCTATGTTCAGCTGTCTGGGAAGCACACATGTGGAGACATTTCATCTTGAATTAAAATAATGTAGTAAAAAAAAATTCTGATGAAAAGTCTTTTATCAAAAGTGTGTGTCTTCTAGGATCTATATATGGAAGGAGGAAGCACAAGGAAAACACTGCAAAAACCTTTCCAAGAGTGATGCTCTCCAAGACTTAACTTTACTAGATCCTTTATTAGAGGTATTATTGTTTTTGTGAGTGTTCTGATCTCAAAGTTCTAAGTTAGTGCCGAGTCTCTTTTTCTATGATTCTTGTTATTTTTAGTGCTCAATTTTGTAAAATGTAATACTGTTTAAAACAAGCGTGTATTATATGAAGCTAGGTTGAAGCAAAGAATGAATAGTTCTCAGAAGTGCATCATTGTTCTTTCTCTAGGAGGTGCCTGAAATGTGTTGTGTGCTTGACTTACAACCACTTTTCTATGCAGCAATCAAGAGCTGAAGCATTTGTTTAAACATCTTGTGGATGAAGCCTGGGAAAAAGCACTTTAAAGGATGACTTTGTAATAGAGGGCATATGGAATTAATAAACTAACCTTTCATAAAGAACATACTTGACACCATTACTTTTGACATCAAATTAAAATATTTACATTTAATATTGGGTTACTTCAGAAGCCATTGCACTGTACTTAGTTGCTCAGTCATGTCAGACTCTTTGCTAACCCATGGACTGTAGCACACCACGTTCCTCTCCTCTGTCCATGGAAATTCTCCAGGCAAAAACACTGGAGGAGATTGCCATGCCCTCCTCCAGGGGATCTTCTCAACCCAAGGATCAAACCCAGGTCTCCTGCATTGCAGGTGGATTCTTTACTGTCTGAGCCATCAGGGAAGCCCCCAGAATCCATTAAAAAGACTAATTATATGTATGTTACATATATACATATGTGTATACATGTATATATGTGTGTGTGTGTATATATATATAGAAAGAGAGAGAGTAAAAAGGGATCTGCAAAAGAAAATATTTTTAAAATTAGAGGTGTTCATGAGTGGATTGGCTAGCCTTTTAAGCTAGTGTGTGTGCTGTGCTAAGTTGCCTCAGTAGTGTACGACTGTGTGACCCTATGGACTGTAGCCTGCCAGGCTCCTCTGTCCATGGGATTCTGTAGGCAAGAATAGTGGAGTGGGTTGCATCTTCTTCTCCATGGGATCTTTCTAGTGCAGGGATAGAACCTGGGTCTCCTGCATTAGTGGCAGATTCTTTTCCATCTGAGCATCTAGGGTTAGCCCCTGTTAGTGGAAAAGTTCTAACGGAAATTCGAAATATCACAGCAGTGACACCTATACTGTGTGGGATACAGAATGAGATAAACAAAGAGCTCTTTTCCAAAGTAATAATAAGTATAATTTCTTGAAATTAACTAGATGTTAAGCTCTGCACTAAATTTTTACATTTACTTTCTACCCAAAGGGACTATGCCAAAGCCTTTGACAGTGTGGATCACCACAAACTGTGGAAAATTCTGAGAGATGGGAATACCAGACCACCTGACCTGCCTCTTGAGAAACCTATATGCAGGTCAGGAAGCAATAGTTAGAACTGGACATGGAACAACAGACTGGTTCCAAATAGGAAAAGGAGTACGTCAAGGCTGTATATTGTCACCCTGCTTATTTAACTTCTGTGCAGAGTACATCATGAGAAACGTTGGGCTGGAGGAAGCACAAGCTAGAATCAAGATTGCCGGGAGAAATATCAATAACCTCAGATATGCCGATGACACCACCCTTATGGAAGAAAGTGAAGAGGAACTAAAAAGCCTCTTGATGAAAGTGAAAGAGGAGAGTGAAAAAGTTGGCTTAAAGCTCAACATTCAGAAAATGAAGCTCATGGCATCCGGTCCCATCACTTCATGGCAGATAGATGGGGAAACAGTGGAAACAGTGTCAGACTATTTTTTTGGGCTCCAACATCACTGTGGATGGTGACTGCAGCCATGAAATTAAAAAAGGCTTACTCCTTGGAAGGAAAGTTATGACCAACCTAGATAGCATATTCAAAAGCAGAGACATTACTTTGCCAACAAAGGTCCGTCTAGTCAAGGCTATGGTTTTTCCTGTGGTCATGTATGGATGTGAGAGTTGGACTGTGAAGAAAGCTGAGCACCAAAGAATTGATGCTTTTGAAGTGTGGTGTTGGAGAGGACTCTTGAGAGTCCCTTGGACTGCAAGGAGATCCAACCAGTCCATTCTGAAGAAGATCAGCCCTGAGATTTCTTTAGAGGGAATGATGCTGAAGCTGAAGCTCCAGTACTTTGGCCACCTCATGCAAAGAATTGACTCATTGGAGAAGATTTGATGCTGGGAGGGATTGGGGGCAGGAGGAGAAGGGGATGGCAGAGGATGAGATGGCTGGACGGCATCACTGACACTATGGACATGAGTCTGAGTGAACTCTGGGAGTTGGTGATGGACAGGGAGGACTGGCGTGCTGCAATTCATGGGGTCACAAAGAGTCGGACACGACTGAGTGACTGAACTGAACTGAACAAGGGATAGACATTTTTATCTTCTATAAATAGATAAGGAAAATAAAGCCTAAAGAGGTTAAGGAACTAGTCCAAAGTGATAAGTACCAGCACCAGCATTTGAATTCATTTTGGTAGAACTTCAGCTATGCCGTGCTGCTTTTAAAATTTTAAGATATGATTCTATGTGCTCCATGTAATTAAGGTCAGCTTTGAGGTGAGATATGAACATTCTATATTTGTTCATCTATTATAAGAAATTTTAAATAGTTGACACAGTATGGTTGATATTAACTTGTTTTATTTCAAAAGGTGCAAAGATAAGAAAAAAATTCAATAACTAAGGACTATATAAGGCAAACTAGAAACTAGACAGTGGCTTTAAAATTCCTCAGAGCACAATTGAGAATAAGTATTGTTGCATGAATGAATGAATTTGATAGTTTGTGCTAGCTCTTTTAAAAGTATTCCCAAGTAGTTCTTAAGATTTCATATTCCAAATAAATTCAAACTGACCTATAATTCTTGCTCAGATTTCCATGCCTTGTTAGGTCACTGACTTGTCCTTCACTTTGGTTTCTGACCTTGACATAGATTATGAAGGTTTTTAGATTCCTACATTTTTATAAATAATAATTGACCATCTTTCATTCTTAGACTCTGCTCTTGTCCCTGTATGTTATTTACAGTTTACCTAGTCCTCTCTGGTACTGTATTCTGGACACTTTGTGATATATAAGGCCTCTGTTAACCTCAGGTAAGAATACTGAGCTTTGAATGAAAGTAATCATCAGTTTCGTTTATTGCCTAAGGACTGTTAACAGTTTTATTACAGTTTGTTCAAAGAGTGTGAAGTACATAAGCAATCCAGGAACTTCTTAGGGTATGTAAATATTGTGTCACATATATATCAATTTTGATGATGAACATTGATATTCATGATAAAAATAAAAGCAACTGGAATTGGAATTTTTCCTAGAATATCTGAACTGAGCACATTGGTTAATCAAATCTACTGAATTATTTGATATAAAGCCACTATATTACTTATTCATATTAACAAAAATGGAAAAAGATAAATTTGTAATTGATATGTTTAAGTGATTAGGCTTTACATTCAGGATTCTGAGGTTTTCACCCATAATCATTCAAAAAATCTGTGATCAGTCTAGGATATTGAAATCATGTGAATATAGTGAAGTGTTGAACGTGTTAGTCACTCAGTCCTGTCTGACTCCTTGCCACCCCATGGACTGTAGCCCACCAGGCTCCTCCATCCATGGGATTTTCCAGGCAAGAATACTGGAGTGGGTTTCCATTTCATTCCCTCACTAGGGGATCTTCCTGATTTAGGGACTGAACCTCGGTCTCCCACATCACAGGCAGATTCTTTACCATCTGAGCCCTCGGGGAAGCCATGTGAATATAATGATGCTCATCAAATATCTCACCTGTATTTCCCAGTCTCCTTGAAATTAAATGAGGCCAAATACATATGGGTTTGGCTAGTGGTTTTGGAAGGAAAGTGATTGTGTCACTTCTGAGCTGAGGTTTTGCATCTCTCTCTCACTGGCATAGGGTTCCAAGCATGTCTTCTGGTTCCACTCTTCTCAAACTTTAATGTGCAGATAGATCACTTGGGGATCTTGTTAAAATGCAGATTCTCACTTGGGTCCAAGGTAGGGACAAATACTCTTCATTTCTAATAAAATTCCTAATGATATCAGTGATGCTGGTTTGCAGATCACACCTTGCACAAGACTCTAAATGAAATATCTTCAATATAATAGAAACTTCCCCAGCCAGGATCCCTGAATGACAGTGTGGAGTAGAGCCTTACATTTGGCATGTAGTATGCGTGTGATATAAATGTGGTATGTGCCACAGAGAATATCAAAGACAGTGGTGTTTTTTGTTTTGTGTTTTTTTGTAGAAATGGACTTATGTGAGTCAGAATAGATATGGAAATGAAAAAAATAAGTAACTTGAGTTCACAGGTTCATAAATTGTAGGAAGTGAACCACATTAATGCAAGATGTTAATAATAGGGGACAGTCTTTGGCAAGGTGAGGGGCTATATGGGAAATCTCTATTTTCCACTCAATTTTTCTGTAACCCTAAAACTGCTCTAAATATTAGTCCAATTATAAAAATTTTTAATTAAAACCTCCTTATCCCTCTTCTCCCCACTCCAAAAAATAAATTAATCAATAAAAGCCAAATGCTCCTCTGATAATAGAAGTAAAAAGGAAGAGACAAGTTCAAAGAACATGGTTTTCTTAGGAAGGCAATAAATTCAGACAGTTTAAAGAACAACATTCAAATTTTGCTGTAGGTTAAACCTATTATTCTTAGCCCAATATCTACTTCATATGCAAAACAAGAAGAGATTTGTGCACCTATCCTTTTATAAGAATATATCCCCTCAAAATATTGTGAAAATTAAGACAAAGAGATAAACATTCAGTTAAAGTTGACAAGAAGTTAACTTTGTTGTGGAAAAGCCTGTGTAGAGAAGATGGCGGAGGAATAGGACAGGGAAACCACTTTCTCCCCCACAAATTCGTCAAAAGATCATTTGAATGCTGAGCAGCTTCCACAAAACAGCTTCTGAATGCTGGCGGAGGACACCAGGAGCCCAGAAAGGCAGCCCATTCTCTTCGAAAGGAGATAGAACAAAATATAGAAGATGAAAGAGTTATGGATGGAGATCCACCCCGAGGAGGGAGTTGTGAAGGAGGAGAAGTTTCTCACAGAAACAGAAGGAAACCCTCTCACAGACAGGTCTGTGGGGAGTTTTGGAATCTCAGAGGGCAACATAACCAGGAGAAAAAAAAATAATCATAATAATAACCCACAGAATATGTGCCAGCTGCAACTGCCAGCAGACAAGTAACCCAGAGGCTCAAGTCTACCACCAGCGAGCAGGGGCTGGACAGGGAGGCACAAGCTGCATCATCGGTCCTTAGGGTAAAGACCAGGCCTGAATGCCCTGAGGACTATCTGAGGGAGCTCACTTGAGATAGCAACCCAAACTGTGGGATCGCCAGAGAGAGAGAGAGAAAAAAAAAAATAACTTTCCTGTGAAAGGCTCTAATGTACAGCCTGGCTTGCTCATGGAACAAAGAATTGAGCGAATACCAAAGGGGAGCTAGCCAGCTGTGTACAGGCCCCTCCCCCTGCTGGAGGCAGAGGCAGGCACACAATAGCCAGAGCCAGAGGCAGGGGGCTGCTGCAGTCTCAGCCCCAGAGACTGGGATCCTCCACCAAATTGTGTGTGGGCAGGCTCCCAGTTCCTAACCACGTCTTCCTGGGGTCCTAGACAGTTGACATCCGCCAGGAGGGTCGCAGCCTGAGATCAGCTCCTGAGAGGAGACATGCGGCACACCTGAGATGGTGCTCTTACCGGCGCATCCTAGAAACCGAGTGGCCGGGACTGGGGAGGTGATTAAGATGCACAGTTCCCCTGGGACAGTGCGCTCACAAACACCTGGTCGCCTGAGCTGCCTGGACCTGAGGAGGGCACAAAATGCACGCCCAACTGAGCCTGTGCGCTTGCAGATTACCTGAAAACCTGAGCAGCTTGGACCTGGGAAGTGCACGAAACATAGGGCCCACTTTGGACAGTGCCCCTGCAGACCACCCTGGAGCCTGAGCAGTGTAGACCCAGGAAGCACATGCCAACTCGAGATGGGCAAACCCAGTGTGGTCCATACAGTGCAAGCCCTCCCCCACACACACCAGCAATATTTGTTTGCAGGGTCCTTCCCTCCACACAACACAGCTGAACAAGTGAGCCTAAATAAGTGACCACCTTTCGCCACCTTGTGTCAGGGTGGAAATTAGACAATGAAGAGGCTTGCACAGAGGAAGCCAAAATAAAGAACAGGGAACTGCTCTGGAAGTGACAGGTACAACTGATTAAGACCCTGTAGTTGACATTGTCCAAGTGTTGGAGGGGGCCTATAGGCCTTGAGAACAAGTACAAGCTGGAACAAGAAACTATCTGAAACTGAACTGACCCCACACTGCCCACAAAAGTTCCAGACAAATTCCTAGATATGTTTTTACTATTATCACTTTTTAATTTTTAAAAAAATTTAGGTTCTTTATTACTATTACTCCTTTAATTTTCATTTTTATAACCTACTGTTACCTTACCAAAAAAAGACCCTATTTTTAAAGCAAATTTCATATATATTTATATATTATAATTTTTGTGGTTGATATTGTTTTGTATTTTTTAATATTGCTTTTTTGAGAATCTAACCTCTACTCTAGATCAGGGAGGCCTGGCGTGCTGCAATTCATGGGGTCACAAAGAGTTGGACACTACTGAGTGACTGAACTGAACTGAACCTCTACTCAAGATTTTTAATCTTTGCTTTTTGGTATTTGTTATCAATTTTGTACCTTTAAGAATCTAACCTTCAGTATCCACTTTCACTTAGGGGTGTGATTACTGACTTGATTACACTCTCCCCTTTTAACTCCCCCTCTTCTCATCCTGGTCACCTCTATCTCCCTCCTCCTCCTTCTCTTCTGCATGTAACTCTGTGAATCCCTCTTGGCGTCCTTCACTGTGGAGAATCGTTTCACCATTAACTTAGATGTTTTGTCATCTGTGCGGTATGGATGGAGAAGTCTTGAGGCTACTATAAGAATAAGACTGAAAGCCAGAGGCAGGAGGCTTAACTCCAAAACCTGGGAATATCAGAGAACTCCTGTTTCCAGGGAACATTAATAGACAAGAGCTCACCCCAAAGCCTCCATACCTAAAATGAAACCAAGCTCCACCCAAGAGCCAACAAGTTCCAGGGCAAGACTTCTCCAGCAAAGCAGGAGCACCATCCTGAGCATTAAAAGACAGGCTGCCCAAAGCCATGCTAGAGCCATAGACATCCCAAACTCTCTAACGGACACTTCATTGCACTCCAGAGAGAAGAGATCCAGCTCCACCCACCAGAACACAGACACAAGCTCCCTTAACCAGGAATCCTTGACAAGCCACTAGTCCAACCCCACCCACAGGGAGCAGGCTCCACAATAAAGAGAAACTATGAACTTCCAGCCTACAGAAAGGGCACCCCAAACACAGCAATCTAAACAAAATGAAAAGGCAGAGAAATATTCAGCAGGTAAAGGAACATGATAAATGTGGACCAAACCAAACAAAAGAGGAGGAGATAGGGAGTCCACCTGAAAAAGAATTCAAAGTAACGATAGTACAGATAATCCAAAATCTTAAAAACAAAATGGAGTTACAGATAAATACACTAGAGACGAGGATTGAGAAGATGCAAGAAATGTTTAACAAGGACTGAGAAGAAATAGAGAAGAGTCAATTAATAATGAACAATGCAAAACTGAGATCAAAAGCACTCTGGAGGGAACTAACAGTAGAATACCTGAGGCAGAAGATAGGATAAGTGAGGTGGAAGATAGAGTGTTGGAAATAAATGAAGCAGAGAGGAAAAAAAAAAAGAAAAAAAGAAATGAAGACAACCTCAGTGACCTCTGGGACAATGTTAAATGCCCCAACATTCAAATCATAGGAGTCCCAAAAAAGAAGACAAAAAGAAAGGGCATGAGAAAATACTTGAGGACATAATAGTTGAAAACTTCCCTAAAATGGGGACAGAAATAGCCACCCAAGTCCAAGAAACCCAGAGAGTCCCAAACAGGATAAACCCAAGGTGAGACAACCCAAGACACATATTAATCAAACTAATGAAGATCAAACACAAATATTAAAAGCAACAAGGGAGAAGCAACAAATAACACACAAGAGGATCCCCATAAGGATAACAGCTCATCTTTCAACAGAAACTCTTCAGGCGAGAAGGGAATGGCAGGACATACTTAAAGTGATGAAAAAGAGAAACATACAACCCAGATTACTATACCCAGCAAGGATCTCATTCAAATATGAAGGAGATATCAAAAGCATTGCAGACAAGCGAAAGCTGAGAGAATCCAGCACCAGCAAACCAGCTTTTCAACAAATGCTAAAGGATCTACTCTAGAGGGGAAACACAGAAAAGGTTTATAAACTTGAACCCAAAACAAGAAAGAATCAATCTCAAAAATATACAAGCAGCTCATGCAGCTCAGTACCAGAAAAATAAATGACCCATTCAAAACATGGGCCAAAGAACTAAACAGACATTTCTCCAAAGAAGACATACAGATGGCTAACAAACACATGAAAAGATGCTCAACATCACTCATTTCAGAGAAATGCAAATAAAAACTACAATAAGGTACCCTCTCACACCAGTCAGAATGACTGCTATCAAAAAGTCTACAAATGATAAAAGGTGGAGAGGTTATGGAGAAAAAGGAATCCTCTTACACTGTTGGTGGGAATGCAAACTAGTACAGCCACTATGGAGAACAGTGTGGAGATTCCTTAAAAAACTGGAAATAGAACTGCCATATGACCCAGCAATCCCACCACTGGGCATATACACCGAGGAAACCAGAATTGAAAGAGACAAGTGGATTCCAATGTTCACCACAGCACTGCTTACAATAGCTAGGACATGGAAGCAACCTAGATGTCCATTGGCAGACTAGTGGATAAGAAAACAGTGGTACATATACACAATGGAATATTACTCAGCTATTAAAAAGAACACCTTTGAATCAGTTCCAATAAGGTGTGTGAAACTGGAACCTATTACACAGAGTGAAGTAAGTCAGAAAGAAAAACACCAATACAGTATATTAACACATACATATGGAATTTAGAAAGATGGTAATGATAACCCTGTATGTGAGACAGCAAAAGAGACACAGGTATAAAGAAGAGACTTTTGAACACGGTGGGAGAGGGTGAGGGTGGGATGATTTGAGAGAATAGCATTGAAACATGTATATTACTATATGTGAAATAGAGCACCAGTCCAAATTCGATGCATGAATCAGGGCTCTCAAAGTCAGTGCACTGGGACAACCCAGAGGGGTGGGATGGGGAGGGAGGAGGCGGGGGGGTCTGGGATAGGGGACACATGTACACCCATGGCTGATTCATGTCAATGCATGGCAAAAACCACCACAATACTGTAAAGCAATTAGCCTCCAATTTAAATAAATAAATAAATAAAATTTTAAAAGCCTATGTAGAAAGCATAACAATGGGAACACTTTGAAAATACTTTTGTATTTCTGAAAATACACATTCTAAAAGTTAAGAACTTCATATTTAACAGTGGTAAGTATGCATTTGGGGTATTATGAATTATGAAATTACCTTAGTTTTTGAAAATTCTTATTATAGCAGTAATAGATATACTTGGAAAAAAGTTATAAAATGTAGAAAATTATACATTGAAAGCTAAAAGCCTTTTCTACCTTCACATTAACTCTAGCCCCAATTTTACTCTTGAGTTTTTGAAGATTACACTTCTGACACTAAATAATACATATGTCTCCATTGATTATCAAATTAAGGTTGAACATTTTATTATGGTTATATTACTTCTCCTTCTTCCAAAGTTTAGAGTTTTTTATACTACAATTTTATTTCTGATTGAATATAAATTTCATATGGTTCAATCTCACCATGAGAGTTGAGGGCTCATTTCTATATAAATATATAAATTCACATGTTATATTTCCTAACTTTAAATTGAACATGGACCATAAAATATATAATTTAGAGTCTAAATATTAACAATGTATCTTGGTTCCCTGTGTGTAAAATTAGGCAATTCCCACCCTCATATGCTTCATCTCTCCTTTTTAATACTACACTGCATGATATTTTTACCCATGGTAATATCTTCAGTTTAGTTCAGTTGTCTTGTCGTGTCCAACTCTTTGCGATCCCATGAACTGATCTCCTTTAGAATAGACTGGTTGGATCTCCTTGCAGTCCAAGGGACTCGCAAGAATCCTCTCCAACACCACAGTTCAAAAGCATCAATTCTTCAGCGCTCAGCTTTCTTCACAGTCCAAAACTCACATCCACACATGACCACTGGAAAAACCATAGCCTTGACTAGATGGACCTTTGTTGGCAAGGTAATGGCTCTGCTTTTGAATATGCTATCTAGGTTGGTCATAACTTTTCTTCCAAGGAGTAAGCATCTTTTAATTTCATGGCTGCAATCACCATCTGCAGTGATTTTGGAATCCCCCAAAATAAAGTCTGACACTGTTTCCACTATTTCCCCATCTATTTGCTATGAAGTGATGGGACCAGATGCCATGATCTTCGTTTTCTGAATGTTGAGCTTTAAGCCAACTTTTTCACTCTTCTCTTTCACTTTCATCAAGAGGCTTTTAGTTCCTCTTCACTTTCTACCATAATATCTTAACATGGTTCAAATGGATAAAATTGCCAATCTATTCTATAACCATAAAAAAACTATGCTATAACTAAATATATTCTGTAGTTAAATTCTATAACTTAAAATCAGATTAATAGATTTTTAATAGAGAAAATCTACATTTACTCTGCAGTATTTTTATCCCCATAAAATATGTTACAGCATATTTCAAGCATCAATTTAGCTATAGTCTCAATGTCAAAATGCAGAGGTTGAAATTTAGACATTTCTGGTGTTAGATAGTTAAGTGGTGGAGCAGAATAAAAACCAAAGTCTGTCTCCCTCCAAACTGTATGCTCTTAACTACTCCATGTACTTAACCATTTACTTCAAGAACATGCTTTCTGATTGTTTGGTTTACTTCATTTCTTAACCAGCACAGCACTAAAAGGTTGGTGACCTCTGAATTCTCCCTCTGTTTTAACAGTGTGTAGCTCTTTTTCACTACTTACTGGGATTAAGAAACAGTTACAGTTTCAGCACCGCTGTAGACTAAGCTTGATACTTTCAAGAATAGATCCTTGAAAAGTACAACATCACCATGGTAGGATGGTAGGATTTCTTTTTCCTGATGAAGCACATGATACACAGTCAAAATGCATCGTAATTTTCTTAGGCTATATTTATTGCACAAATATAGCTACAAAATAATTTTTCTTGTTTCTACTTAACTTCCAAATATAAAATCATTTATATTTTTCCTCAAGAAATTTTATTAACAGGGACGCATTAAATCAATGGTCAAGTTTTGGACATAGGCAATATTGGACCTTTTTGATAATTTCCCATCTTTTAAAAATATTTCCCCTTGATATTTTTTCCATAACATGGAAATTTCTGTGTGTACTTTCATTTTGAGATGGAAAATGGAGTAAAATGACAGCAATAATAAGCAAAATACAATTTTACCCATAGGAGATGGGGGCATGGTATGAGCCAGTCGGAGACTGTCCAGTTCTTGAAAGAGCAACAACAGATAAGACCCTGCCAAACTGATCATCTTAAAATATACATGTGAATTCTGTGTTCTCTTTATAACACAGCTATAACCATTTTAATATAAATGTACACTTTAAAATACTTTCTATTAAATAGAACTAACAACCCAAAGGGGTTCCCTGGTGGCTCAGATTGTAAAGAATCTGCCTGCAATGCAGGAGAGCTGGGTTTGATCACTGGGTCAGGAAGATCCCCTGGAGCAGGAAATAGCAACCCACTCCAGTATTGTTGCCTGGAGAATTCCATGGACAGAGGAGCCTGGTGGACTATAGTCCATGGGGTGGTAAAGAGTCAGACACAACTGAGCAACTGACATACACACACACACCACAACTCAAATATGTGTCATATTATGCTGTGTTTTTTATCCCAGAACCCTTGAGGTACATTCCAGTTTGAGAACTAGAGAACCAGGGTCAAGAACAGTTTTTCACATGCTTAATTTTGGTTTGCTAAATAATTTTTTATAGAGTCTGTTTCTTAGGACTGCATAGCCTGGCTTCCTTTCCCTTTCATGTTTCTCAGAGATTCTTTGACAATAGTCCACTCTTTCCCCATGACCTTTATCAATGTTGCATTTCCTAATTTAATTGCATGCCATTTCACATTCCAGGATCTGTTTATCTTAATGTATTTGGTGGATGAAATTTTTTTTGTCTTACCCTGTCCCTTCTTTTTTCTGCCATAGCTAGTTTTTCCATTCTTGTCTAGTCTCTATTGCTAACTCTGAGCTTCACTGCTCTGTTGCTAATTAGCCCCTGGAACCCTAGGCTAGCCATTTATCATCTTATAGCATCATGATGCCCCTGGTAGATGCTGTCTAGATTGCTCTTTGCTTTATTGCAGTATCCCCACAGTACAACTAACACAGAGGTATATAGAGTGTAATAGGGCATAATGAAAGTGTAGAACTTCCTGGGAGAAACTACAATGTAGTTAAAGGAGCATTCTTTATACTGGATACTAGCTATAACTTTTCATTTGGCTAAAATAAATCCATACACAGTTCCCTCAGTAGAGTATTCATGTTTCTCTCTCTCCAGTTCTAACTAGCTCCTTACCTGCAACACTCTGTGCCAAAACAGGAAAAATATTGCAAGACAGTGGCATCATTTCTTAAATCTACTCTTTGGTTTGGTTTGATAGAAGACAGCTGGGGTCTCATATCTACTTTTGCTTTCAATTTGTTGTAATATCATACATCATATGGCCTCTGGAAAACTCCAGTGAACACTCATGAGAGAATAAAGACAGAAAGCATCAAATGATGCATTACTGTTATCATGGAAATAGATTGGGGTGAGGCGATCCCTGAAAAGGTCTTGGAGGTACATGAACATGTACATGTACTGTGCATGATCACAGTTTGAGAACTACTGATGGAGAGTATTTAAAACAGTGCCTGTCACAGAGTGAACCTAATTATACAAATTAGCTATTCTTATTAACTTTATTTCCAAAGTTAATGAAAACACCTAGCTGATATCAGTTCACATTTTCAGTTCCCCTTGCATATATCAATTCTCCTATTTCCTTTGCTTCCCTGGTTTCTCTGTCTTAGCCTCTTTTCAAAACTGGAGACTTTTTTTATAAGCTGTTCTTTGTTGAACTTTGGTGACCCTTTGAGCAAAATATCTGTTATTTACTCATTCTGATAAATAAGCACCTTGCATTGCATTCTATTATCTTATCCCTGGGTACTCAAGAGAGGGTTGCCTTTCACCTGGGCTTCCAGCTAGGGTTAGAAACCCCAGATCATGAAGTAGGTCTTAATATGTCATCAGAATGAAAAACTGGAAGCACAAATAAGGAGCTACAGTGGACTCAGATGAAGACATAAACTATGCCCAGGACTGATATACTGACTCTATTGTCTGATACACAGGCTCAGAGGACCAGGTGGTTAAAAAATGGAGGAAGGAAACAGCAGAAAGCGAAAATAGGCAAGAAGAAATTGAAATGCTGGCTATATAATGGAGTAAGAGGAAATGAATAATAAAATTAATTATTCATGACCTAGGATTAGGCAAAGATTTCTTAGACATGACATCAAATGCATGATCCATAAAATTAAAATAAATTGGACTTCATTAAAAGAAATGAAGATTGGTCTGCAAAAGATCCTGTTATGAGGGTAAAAAGGCCTCAGCAACTGGGAGAAGAAAATATCAGGCAAATTGCTTGCATATGGAATATCTATTGAGTTCTGCCAGCTTAATGGTCAGAGAACAATTCAGTTAGAAAATGGATAAAGTAACTGAACAGACACTGCATCTGAAGATGTATGCATGGCAGATAAACACATGGAAAGACATTCAACATTGCTTGCCTTTAGGGAAATGAAAATTAGAGTCTCTATAAGCTACCACTACACACCTATCAGAATGTGTAAAATAAAGAATACTAATAGTACTAAATGCTGGTGAAGATGCAAAAAAAAAACCCTGCATCTCTCATCCACTGCTGGTAAAAACAACAACAAAAAAAGTACAGCCTCTCTGGAAAAGAGTAAGGCAGTTTCCTAAAAACTTACCAGTGTGACCTGGCACTTTCCCCCTTCCCTTTCCTCTTCCACTTCCTTCCTCTTTTCCTTCCTCCTTCCCTCCTTTCCTTCCTCATCCTCTCTTCTTTCCTTCCTTCTACTCTCTTCTCGCTTCTTCTCTGACCAATTCATCCATTAGTTTTGGTTTGTTATATCTTGGGCAGATACTTATCAAGTAATTCTAATATATACTTTAAATAGGTATCTATTCAGCAAGTATCAGAAAGAGGTTGGCTTCAAGTAACTGAATTATTTACTCATGTAAATGTGAGTCTAAATGGCAGATAACTTAAAATCAGCTAAAATTCCATGGCTTTAGCTTCATTTCTTTGTGGTCTTTGGTTTTCCATTAGCTCCTTTCCCATGGCTTTGTAACTATACCTCATAATGCTGAGAGGAGGAAACAGACTTGCTTAGATAAATTCTCTCAAGTGTGAGAAAAAAAACCGTTTCTAGAGGAACCCATGAAATTTAGCCTTGGGTCTCAATGTTCTGGAACAAGTTATATACCCATTTCTCAATAAGCGCCCACACAGGAAACTTCCAAGTTTGTACACCCTAAAACCAAACAATTTATTAAAGTACATGAGACTATCTTGACTGCCTCAAGTTAATCAGAGTTCACCTCTGGATTGGTCAGTCCCCAATCGGTATATTTACAAATGGTAGGCACAAGTGATACATATGTAGAGAAGAAAACCACAGTGTCAGCGGTATAACATGTATATCCTTTCCTGTGCACATTTTTAGAGGAAGCAAAGCCATTATACCAATCGTGTATTTTAGAAGATGACAAAAACATTTAAGCTTGCCCTACAAGCTGATATTAAGTTCAGTTCATTTCAGTCGCTCAGTCGTGTCTGACTCTTTGCGACCCCATGAATCGCAGCACGCCAGGCCTCCCTGTCCATCACCAACTCCCGGAGTTCACTCAGACTCACGTCCATTGACTCAGTGATGCCATCCAGCCATCTCATCCTCTGTCGTCCCCTTCTCTTCCTGCCCCCAATCCCTCCCAGCATCAGAGTCTTTTCCAATGAGTCAACTCTTCCCATGAGGTGGCCAAAGTATTGGAGTTTCAGCTTTAGCATCATTCCTTCCAAAGAAATCCGAGGGTTGATCTCCTTCAGAATGGATTGGTTGAATCTCCTTGCAGTCCAAGGACTCTCAAGAGTCTTCTCCAACACCACAGTTCAAAAGCATCAATTCTTTGGCGCTCAGCCTTCTTCACAGTCCAGCTCTCACATCCATACACGACCACTGGGAAGACCATAGACTTGACTAGACGGACCTTAGTCGGCAAAGTAATGTCTCTGCTTTTGACTATGCTATCTAGGTTGGCCATAACTTTTCTTCCAAGGAGTAAGCGTCTTTTAATTTCATGGCTGCAATCACCATCTGCAGTGATATTGGAACCGCCCAAAATAAAGTCTGACACTGTTTCCACTGTTTCCCCATCTGGATCTTCGTTTTCTGAATGTTGAGCTTTAAGCCAACTTTTTCACTCTCCACTTTCACTTTCATCAAGAGGCTCTTTAGTTCCTCTTCACTTTCTGCCATAAGGGTGGTGTCATCTGCATATCTGAGGTTATTGATATTTCTCCTGGTAATCTTGATTCCAGCTTGTGTGTCTTCCAGTCCAGCATTTCTCATGATGTACTCTGCATAGAAGTTAAGTAAGCAGGGTGACAATATACAGCTTTGACTTAGTCCTTTTCCTATTTGGAACCAGTCTGTTGTTCCATGTCCAGTTCTAACTGTTGCTTCCTGACTTGCATACAGATTTCTCAAGAGGCAGGTCAGGTGGTCTGGTATTCCCATCTCTTTCAGAATTTTCCACAGTTTATTGTGATCCACGTAGTCAAAGGCTTTGGCATAGTCAATGAAGCAGAAATAGATGTTTTCTGGAACTCTCTTGCTTTTTCCATGATCCAGCGGATGTTGGCAATTTGATCTCTGGTTCCTCTGCCTTTTCTAAAACCAGCTTGAACATCAGGAAGTTCACGGTTCACGTATTGCTGAAGCCTGACTTGGAGAATTTTGAGCACCACTTTACTAGCATGTGAGATGAGTGCAATTGTGAAATTGTTTGAGCATTCTTTGGCATTGCCTTTCTTTGGAATTGGAATGAAAACTGACCTTTTCCAGTCCTGTGGCCACTGCTGAGTATTCCAAATTTGCTGGCATATTGAGTGCAGCACTTTCACAGCATCATCTTTCAGGATTTGAAATAGCTCAACTGGAATTCCATCACCTCCACTAGCTTTGTTGGTAGTGATGCTTTCTAAGGCCCACTTGCCTTCACATTCCAGGATGTCTGGCTCTAGGTGAGTGATCACACCATTGTGATTATCCAGGTCGTGAAGATCTTTTTTGTATAGTTCTTCCATGTATTCTTGCCACCTCTTCTTAATATCTTCTGCTTCTGTTAGGTCCATACCATTTCTGTCCTTTATCAAGCCCATCTTTGCATGAAATGTCCCCTTGGTATCTCTAATTTTCATGAAGAGATCTCTAGTCCTTCCCATTCTGTTGTTTTCCTCTATTTCTTTGCATTGATCACTGAGGAAGGCTTTTTTATCTCTCCTTCCTATTCTTTGGAACTCTGCATTCAGATGCTTATATCTTTCCTTTTCTCCTTTGTTTTTTGCTTCTCTTCTTTTCGCAGCTATTTGTAAGGCCTCTCCAGACAGCCATTTTGCTTTTTTTGCATTTCTTTTCCATGGGGATGGTCTTGATCCCTGTCTCCTGTACCATGTCAAGAACCTCATTCCATAGTTCATCAGGCACTCTATCAATCAGATCTAGGCACTTAAATCTATTTCTCACTTCCACTGTATAATCATAAGGGATTTGATTTAGGTCATACCTGAATGGTCTAGCGATTTTCCCTATTTTCTTCAATTTAAGTCTGAATTTGGCAATAAGGAGTTCATGATCTGAGCCACAGTCAGCTCCTGGTCTTGTTTTTGTTGACTGTATAGAGCTTCTCCATCTTTACCTGCAAAGAATATAATCAATCTGATTTCAGTGTTGACCGTCTGGTGATGTCCATGTGTAGAGCCTTCTCTTGTTTTGGTGGAAGAGGGTGTTTGCTATGACCAGTGCACTGTCTTGGCAAAATTCTATTAGTCTTTGCCCTGCTTCATTCCACATTCCAAGGCCAAATTTGCCTGTTACTCCAGGTGTTTCTTGACTTCCTACTTTTGCATTCCAGTCCCCTATAATGAAAAGGACATCTTTTTTAGGTGTTAGTTCTAAAAGGTCTTGTAGGTTTTCATAGAACCATTCAACTTCAGCTTCTTCAGCGTTACTGGTTGGGGCATAGACTTGGATTACCATGATATTGAATGGTTTGCCTTGGAAACGAACAGAGATCATTCTGTTGTTTTTGAGATGCATCCAAGTACTGCATTTCGGACTCTTGTTGACCATGATGGCTATTCCATTTCTTCTAAGGGATTCCTGCCTGCAGTAGTAGATATAATGGTCATCTGAGTTAAATTCACCCATTCCAGTCCATTTTAGCTCACTGATTCCTAGAATGTCGATGTTCACCCTTGCCATCTCTTGTTTGACCACTTTCAATTTGCCTTGATTCATGATCCTGACATTCCAGGTTCCTATGCAATATTGCTCTTTACAGCATCAGACCTTGCTCTATCACCAGTCACATCCACAGCTGGGTATTGTTTTTGCTTTGGTTCCATCCCTTCATTCTTTCTGGAGTTATTTCTCCACTGATCTCCAGTAGCATCTTGGATACGTACTGACCTGGGGAGTTCCTCTTTCAGTATCCTTTCATTTTGCCTTTTCATGCTGTTCATGAGGTTCTCAAGGCAAGAATACTGAAGTGGCTTGCCATTCCCTTCTCCAGTGGACCACATTCTGTCAGACCTCTCCACCATAACCCGCCCATCTTGGGTTGCCCCACTGGCATGGCTTAGTTTCATAGAGTTAGACAAGGCTGTGGTCCTAGCGTGATTAGATTGACTAGTTTTCTGTGAGTATGGTTTCAGTGTGTCTGCCCTCTGATGCCCTGTTGCAACACCTACCATCTTACTTGGGTTTCTCTTACCTTGGGCGTGGGCTATCTCTTCACAGCTGCTCCAGCAAAGTGCAGCCGCTGCTCCTTACCTTGGATGAGGGGTATCTCCTCACCGCCACCCTTCCTGACCTTCAATGTGGGATGGCTCCTCTAGGCCCTCCTGTGCCCACGCAGCCACTGCTCGTTGGATGTGGTGTGGCTCCTCCCGGCTGCCACCCCTGGCCTCGGATGCGGGGTGGCTCCTCTCGGCCAATATTAGTTCTATTAAAATACTACGTTTGCTTATATCCGGCCAAGAAATTCACATTAAAGAATGAATGTGAAACATTCAGCCATTTGTGACTATTGTAGTATCTATGCTATCCACCTCAGTTCCTTTCAGTTGCTCAGTCATGTCTAATTTTTTGCAGTCCCATGGACTGCAGCACACCAGGCCTCCCTGTCCATCACCAACTCCCAGAGTTTACTCAAACTCATGTCTATTGAGTCGGTGATGCCATCCAACTATCTCATCCTCTGTCATCCCCTTCTCCTCCCACCTTCAATCTTTCCCAGCATCAGGGTCTGTTCAAATGAGTCAGTTCTTTGCATCAGGTGGCCAAAATATTGAAGTTTCAGCTTTAACATCAGTCCTTCCAATGAATATTCAGGACTGATTTCCTTTAGGATGGACTGGTTGGCTCTCTTTGCAGTCCAAAGGACTCTCAAGAGTCTTCTCCAACACCACAGTTCAAAAGCATCAGTTCTTTGGCACTCAGCTTTCTTCATGGTCCAACTCTCACATCCATACATGGCTTCTGGAAAAGCCATAGCCTTGACTAGCTGGACATTTGTTGCCAAAGTAATGTCTCTGCCTTTTAATATGCTGTCTAGGTTGGTCATAACTTTTCCAAGGGGTAAGAGTCTTTTAATTTCATGGCTGCAGTCACCATCTGCAGTGATTTTGGAGCCCCCAAAATAAAGTCAACCACTGTTTCCACTGTTTTCCCATCTATTTGCCATGAAGTAATGGAACTAGATACCATGATCCACCTAGTTAGCATTTACTGTTTTTGACAACTGAGATGTCATCTTTGGTAATATATATAATATCATTTTTTAGAGTAAGTGCAGCTTTATGGCTAAGATATTTATCTGTAGTCATTATTGAATGATAATAAAAATTGCTTTGCAGTAATAAGGCTAATTTCTAATTCATTGGTTTCACTTTTCTTCAAATAATAATAAATATATTTAAAGAAAAATTTTGCCTAGATTTCAGTTCTGGTATAAAGTTTGACTAAAGACTTTTTTTCCTTCATTGACTATTCTTATTTAACGGCCCAGGCCATCCTTGCTTTGTGATTCAGTGTTAAGACACAGATTTCCTATTGGGTAAGAAAACAAATCAGACAAAAGTAGACTTGAGACAGTGAGCTGGGTGAACAAACCTGTCTCCACTTGCAGTACCTTCTAGAAGATTAACTATCTGACTTATCTTTTCAGTCTGTCTATTTTCCCCTGGATTTGGGCCAGTCTGAGTCTTTTAATATTCTCTTTGTCATGGTGTCTGGGACTAGTGACAAAAGCTCTGCTCTCCAAAGATCCTTGCAGTAACTGTGCACACACACATACACAATAAATTGTGAATGAGACTTGATATAAGAATACATTTACAGCAGAAATTGTGATGGTCTTGGAGCTGCTCCAAGGGAATCATGGAAATGAGATGGGATCTTTCTCCTTGTGACTGTCTACATTTTCAGCATGGTCACCTCCCCTCCCTGTAGCCATCTGTTCTCACCTTGCCTCCTGATTGTCTCATTTTCCACTTTGGCATTACTTCTTCAGTCAGTCTCTCAACTCTGAAAAGAAAGACCATAAATCCAAATGAATAACTTTTTATAGATTCCAGTATTATCTTCTATATTAGTGACTCATTGTAGCAATATTTATTGAGTACTTCCATATACAAGGCTCTGGGAGGTATTTTAGAAAACATAAAAATGAGACATAAAATTTCAAAAAGCTTAGCTAGAAATAGCTTGTTTCAGGCTTAAAAATAAGCGCTATGGCCACTCAGAGGAGTCAGTGTGAACACCTACATGGGGAGCTAACGGTATAGAAATAGACCCTATGTGATCCAGGGCTGTGGTAGGGAGAAAGCTTCTTGCCCCTAATTTCTTTTTTTCCCATCTACTACTTGATGCTTAATGTGTATTGTGTCACATAATTATCACTCTTTATAGGTTTGATCTTTACTCAGTAAGTCATTAGCACATATATCATTCGACCTTAGGGCAAACAACTGGGTTACTTAAGACCACTGTTTCCTTCCTTTTCTCTGGCTATCGGTGAGTGCTCTTGAAACTGTGCTGCTCCAACCGTTACCCTCTCTGCTTTATAAATATCTTTAATGGAGTGGTTTCTTCTTCCTTTATGCTCTCCTGGCATTCTACGTATTTCTTTATTATAGAATATAGAGTATTTTAGTATGGTTACTTATCTGTACATTTCTCTTCCTTATTATATGGTGAGGGACTAGATACTAAAATAGATATTCAGCCAGGGACTAGATACTAAAATAGATATTCCAAAATGCTTTGTATACTATAAGAGCTTCACAGGTGGCACTAGTCGTAAAGAACTCGCCTGCCAATGCAGGAGACTAAGAGACACAGGTTCAGTCCCTGGGTTGGGAAGATCCCCTGGAGAAGGAAATGGCAACCCAGTCCTGTATTCTTACTTGGAGAATCTCATGAACAGAGGAGCCTGATTGACTACAGTCCATAGGGTTGCAGAGAGTTGGACATGACTGAAGCAACTTAACACACGTACTGCAAAGTGTAATAAAGTAATTATAAATATCAGAAAAATTTAAAATATATTGTTTATTATATGTATTATTTATATATGATTATAATTAATGGATTTTGTGCCAAAATAAGATGTTAAAAATATAGAAAGGAAAAAGAAGTAAATAAAAAATCACCAATAATTGCATAATGGAGATATTGTTTACATATAGATACATGTCTACCCAAATTTATATATGATGACTCTCACACAGACTCCTGTCATCATGTTATGTATGCGATGTAGCACTTTCCACTTTTTCCTGCTAAATGCTTTATTGTGCTCTTCTTACGCTAATGAGTACATAATTGTCGATTTCATATATGCCACAATTTACTTGGACATTTAAGTCTAAATGTAGTTTCCAGTATTTCATAGTATTCAAAAAACACATTGATGATCACTTATTAATTAAAATGTGCTAAACCTACTGCGAGCAGGGTACACCTCTAGACACTGAAATTTATGTACACAAAACTTGGTACACATTTTTATTATTTTGTAGCAGATATTAATAAAATTATAGGCCAAAGGTCATGCTGACATTTTAGAGAGTTGATACCTCTCTAGACATGTAATAGTTTATGCTTTCATAGTGACATATAAGCAACTCCTCTCTTACTTGTGTAATTTTAAATTAAAATATGATGTTAGACTGAAACTTATTATTTGTGATGGAAATAACAGTAAGGATAAGGGTTGAGAAAGAATAAAGTCATTTAAGAGTTGGGAAAAATGAGATGCTGTGAAGGGTTTTATTTCAAGTTGCAGTTTTACTTTGCTTAACCAAAAGTTTGAGCACTTTTTTTGAGTTACTTTTGTTTCTTTAATTTTTTCAGATATTTTTTCTTACTTGTTTTTAAAAATACAAAGATAGAGTTATGTGTCATAATCTCATATTCGTGGTTATGCCCATGCCCCTTTATCATTATGTTTTTTCTCAACACAAAGTACACTATTAATAATCATATATAATCCTGATATTATTTAGAGAGAATTTTAAAATTCAGTTAGAAAACTTGCTTCTCTTTCTATTTCTCCAAGGTGTTTATGGGTTTTACCCATAGTATGGTTCAGTAATCAGAAATAGAATCCCCTTCAAATGAGGTAAAAGATTTAGCTAATTTGCTGCTTAAAAATACAAAGACAAATTTGTAATTGAACCAAATTAGATTAGAAACTATACCTTCTTTTTCTCATTTTTCTCTCAGTAATGAAAGAGAAACTCCGGAAGCTATACTTAGAAAGTAAAAGTTACATGAAAGTTTCTCCTTCAGGGAAGGTTTGAAAGAAACATCCCTTGACATTTTTCTCTCTCCGTCTCCCAGTATTTTTAGTTATTCCAGGGCCTGAAGGGAAGCCAAGGCCTAGGGATTCAATCTTAAAACTGTGTTCACATTTGCCAGAGGTCTGTTTTGTGTTAATCTCTTCAAAGAACTAGTGCATTTATTTATTGACTGTATTGCCTTTTTACTTTTTAGTACATTAATTTAACTGTATACTTTTATTTTTCTTCTTGTTTTGAGTTTAATGCTTGGTAAGTTTCCTCCATACCTTTTATTTTAAATATTATAAACAGTTTTATTTTTTTAATTAATTTTTTTTTCTCTACCCTGGCTGTATTCATTAATTTTATGTGTATTATTTTCTTTTAATTATATTCTCAAGTGTCTGTGTTTGTATATTTAGGTCACTAACTCAAGAGTCTAGGGACTTTTCCTTTTTTTAAGGTTGTATTTTTAGATTTCCAGTTTGCCCTATGTGCGTGAGTGTGTGTATGTTATGTGCAATTCTGTTAATGGCTAGCTTTATTACATTATTGTCAGAAAAATGTGACTATCATAATTTCCAGTTAGGGAATTCATCAGTGTTCTCTTTCTCATCTGTTATGTAACTAATTTTTAAAAACACTTCTTGGAAATTTGAAAATAATTTTTGCTTTTCACCGATAGGGATCAATGTTTGGCTTATGCTTTGTATATTAAAATATATATATATATATATATTTAATTCTATGTATTTCAATATTCCATTTCTTGGCAAATAAAGATATAGACTATCAAGTGTCCATTAGGGCATGCCATCCCTGTAGCTCAAATGGTAAAGAATCTGCCTGTGAGGCAGGAGACCAGGGATCAATCCCTGGGTTGGGAAGTTCCTCTGGAGAAGGGAATGGCAATCCACTCCAGTATTCTTGCTTGGATAATTCTATGGACAGAGAAGCCTGGAGTGCTACAGTCTGTGGGTAACAAAGAGTTGGACATGACTGAGTGACTAACACACAGTCTCTAAATATAAAACAGCAGTAAATCATTTAATATTTTGAAATCTTGTACCTCGTGTAAAGATGATGATCTGGAAGGTCTGGGTATTAATTTAGTGGAGTAACTGCTGTGTGCACAATGCCCCAGGGAGCTGGCAGAAGAGGAGGGGTAAGGGGAAAAGCCCCGAGATGCCCATTAAAGGATTGCTTTGCTAAGTTGACTCTTCAGTATTTTCCAAAAGTGATGGGCCTCATGAGATAATAAAAGGAATTAGGACAAAGTCTGCTTTTGAGGTATCTTTTGATGGAATTTTAATGGAGACTCTTAAAAATATCAATATTTTATCAAATTTTTGCAGCAAGGAAAGCATTCAAACATTTTCTATCACAGTTCTCTACTCACAGTATCTCGAGCTTTCTTCACTATTAGAACCATATATATATATATATATATATATATATATATATGTATATATGTATATATGTATATATTTAGAAACTCCCAATTTTCTTCCCTATAATTTTCCCACTTTTTTTTCATAACTCATAACTACTCAGATGCTTTTACTTTATAGAACCCTAAACTGTCTCTTCTACAATTATAATATCCTGTTCTATTTGTTCACTGCCAGTTTCTCAAAAGACCACCAGGAAAACCTGACTAAGCAAAGATGTACTGCAGTAAGGGAAACTATCATTTTGCCAAAATTGTAGTGGTAACGTCTGAAAATAGGGAAATTAGGAAAGGGTATCTGTGGGAATTCAGGACCTAGCACGTGTCACATAGGATGAATCTGCCAAGGAGAGAGGCTTTTGTGATTAGATTATGTGTAACATAATAGTTTTGGATCAATGTTCAAACTGAGGGAGAGTCTCAGAGTTAGTCTTGGTGGAAAAGCTGTTTGGTTTCGTCACAAGTTTAACTTCCAGAGTAGTGTTTCAGATAGGTTATTTTGCTTTGTCTCAGTACTGCTCAATGCAGAAATGGAAGAGTATGCCTCTGGACCTACTAATCTTTAACCCAGAAATAGGGTGTTATTCTGGTTTTAGTTCTTATCACTCACGATGAGTTTCCCAGGTGGTGCTAGTGGTAAAGAACCCCTGCCAATGTTAGGAGGCATGAGAGACATAGGTTCAGTTCCTGGGTTGGGAAGATTCTCTGGAGGAGAGTCTGACAACCCACTCCAGTATTCTTGCCTGGAGAATCCTATGGACAGAGCACCGCGGTGGGCTGCAGTCCCTGGAGGTGCACAGAGTCTGACACAACTGAAACGACTTAGCACACACATCAGTTCAGTTTAGTTCAGTTGCTCAGTCGTGTCCGACTCTTTGCGACCCCATGAATCGCAGCACGCCAGGCCTCCCTGTCCATCACCAACTCCCGGAGTTCACTCAGACTCACGTCCATCAAGTCCGTGATGCCATCCAGCCATCTCATCCTCGGTTGTCCCCTTCTCCTCCTGCCCTCAATCCCTCCCAGCATCAGAGTCTTTTCCAATGAGTCAACTCTTCTCATGAGGTGGCCAAAGTACTGGAGCTTCAGCTTTAGCATCATTCCTTCCAAAAGAAATCCCAGGGTTGATCTCCTTCACATACTCACTACTTAAAATATCACCACTGGGAACTGCCTGGTGGTCTAGTGGTTAGAATTCAGTGCTTTTACTGCTGTGGCATGGGTTTGATCCTTGGTGGGGAAACTAAGATCCTGCAAGTGTGGTCTCACCAAAAATAAATAAATAAAAAATAAAAATAAAGTGCCACCACCAACTTTCTTTCTATTACCATCATCTCCTTTTTTTCTCTAACAGCCTCTAATCTTGCTTTGCTCTCAAGATCTTTCCAGCTTCTCTTTCTCTATACAACCTTTAACATCCATTTGCTCTCAGGAAAACTAAAACCATTTAGGGAACAAAGAGGTCTTATGAGTGAGGGGATGATTTGTAGTCTCCAAAAAGACTTCTTATAGCCCCACAAATTGTCAAAATTGCTCTTTCCTTCTGACTATACTTCTTAATCTGTTACTCTTCTCCCACATTCTTTTACTTTTTCTCTCCCCCAGTTTCTACTCACTACTGTGTTCTTCGGATGTGAATTCTAAGACCCAACCTGCCCCAAACCACCCACAAAACAAATGAATGGCAACCAGGCCAGAGGAGAGAGTAAAATATTGACTTCAAATAGAGTCATGAATAATAAGCATACTAGAAGCTTTAAAAATTTTTTTTTTTCTTTCATGATGGATGTCTGTTTCTCTGTTTCCTCTTTTGATTTTTCCTGCTGGAGGTATATGAAAGTACTTGAGAAGACTTCTTGTTATAAACAGAGGAGAAAAAGCCAAAATATAAACTAACCCCTAAATGAAGAACACTGAGGTAGTACTGAAATAAATTGTAACAGCATTGTCCTGGTTTTATTTACACATTTTTCCAGGAAGGTGTAGAAGGAAAGCAGTAAAGTGGAGAACCATTGCTTTATCCTTACTATTCTTATATCCTTTCCTCATTTTTAAAAAGTTGAAAATTTTCAAACCTGTAGAAAAATGGAAAGAATGATATAATAGGTCACAATATGCCATTCCCTTATTTGACAATTGGAACATTTTTGTAGAATACTTTTACCTGATATACTTCCACATATATTTCCTAAAAATAATTATACCCTCCTACATAGTCATAATACATCTATCACCATTGTCATTATATTGATGGTTGGTGGGAGTGGATATAGAACTAAGCTCATTTATCTATTCCACAAAAAATATAGCTTACTAAATAAGTGGTGCTTGGTGCTTACATTTAATTAAAATTTTAAAAATATAGTAGGAAATTCACGTTTCTTCATTCAGTGAAAATTTTGGAATGACCTTTTCTCTGGAAATAAGATTTGAGAATATTTCCCAGGGGATTTTGACATAGCTAGTTTTGAAAAGTGAAAGCTGTATCATTTTTTTTCTAGCTTCATTAGTGTATAACTGATAAAAATTGTATACAGTTAAGGTGTACAATGTTATAAATTGATATCCATTATGAAATGATTACCATAATCAAGTTAAAAAATACATGGGGCATCAAACTACAAAGTGAGAAACTACTTGCAATGCAATACTTATCTGGTTTTGATTCTCAGATGGCTCCAGGGTTCAGAGCATTCTGGACAGAAAGCTTCCTCTCCCCAAGGCTCAGTAATCATGAGTGGGATGACTGTAGATAAAAGAGGCTGAAATATCCCTAGAGTATGCTACTAGACATTGAGAAAGAACCAAGGTTACTGACTAGGAATTGTTCGTGAACTACAGGGACACAGAAATAGTCACTCCCCTGGAGGCAAGTGAATAAAATCTAAGGGAAAGAGCAGAAAGCAGTACCAAATGTTGTTGAAAGATCAATAAAATGAAGGCTAAGGAGTTGATAGACTTTATTTTGGGGGGCTCCAAAATCACTGCAGATGGTGACTACAGCCATGAAATTTAAAGATGCTTGCTCCTTGGAAGAAAAGTTATGACCAACCGAGAAAGCATATTAAAAGGCAGAGACATTACTTTGCCAACATTACTTTGACTAGCTTTCTAGTCAAAACTATGGTTTGTCCAGTAGTCATGTATGGATGGGAGAGTTGGACCATAAAGAAAGCTGAGCACCAAAGAATTGATGCTTTTGAACTGTGGCATTGGAGAAGACTTTTGAGAGTCCCTTGGACTGCAAGGAGATCCAGCCAGTCCGTCCTAAAGGAAATCAGTCCTGAATATTCATTGGAAGGACTGATACTGAAGCTGAAACTCCAATACTTTGGCCACCTGATGTGGAGAACTGACTCATTGGAACAGACCCTGATGCTGGGAAAGATTGAAAGCGGGAGGAAAAGGGGACGACAGAGGATGAGATGGTTGGATGCCATCACCCCTCGATGGACTTCAGTTTGAGTAAGCTCCAGGAGTTGGTGATGGACAGGGAAGCCTGGTGTGCTGCAGTCCATGGGGTTACAAAGAGTCGGACATGACTGAATGACTGAACTGACTGAACTGAACTGAACTGAACTGAACTGAAGGAGTTGACTTTGGTATATTAGAGGTCCTTGGTAACCTTGACACAAAAAGTTCTAATTGAGAGGTGGGGTCAATACTTGAATGGACTTGAGACAAAGTGTAGGCAACTCTTTTGAGGAGTTGATTTATATAGAAATAAGGCATGCAAGAGACTGACTGGAATAAAGGGGGGCATGTGTCAAGGGAAAGGGTTGTCAGGTAGGACAAATGACAGCATAGTGACATGCTGATGGGAGTGATGGGAAGAAAAGAAAAAGTGGTAATGTAGAGACAGGGGTCAATTACTATAGTAATTTCCTCGAGCAGGAAAAAGGGCTTGGGTCTAATAAAGAGTGGGCTTATAAGAATTTTATAATACATTTTAAAACCAATTTGTACTGCAGTCTGAATATATTTTCAAACTTATCTTCCTAGTCATGGATTCAACTTTCTGAAATGGAAAGGTGCATTTAAATGTGTTTATCAGAATAGTCAGGAAGCAGAATACATGGATACAGGTACACATAGCCCTGTTAGACATGGTTCTGGCAAGATGCTGTCATCCTTTTCTTATTCTTTGCATATTCTCATTAAATTGGAAATAAAGTCATTAGTTCAGGGTGAGCATTAGGAAAACATGTAAAATCTTTCTGAATGGGAAAATATAAATTAATCTTTGAAGAAGATGAATGGATGAATTAGATAAATATAGTGGGAAAGGGATAGAAACATACTGAGATTTTGAATCTGGACAGCATTTTTTTCTTAAATCTATGACATCACCCAGAGAGAGCAAAGCTTTGTATAAAGAGTGCAGAATTATAGGAATAGGAGAAAATGGTGAGAAATGTTTTATTCTTGCAAAAATGGCCAATGGGGTTAGGATGATCTGAGGGAAAAACATGTATGCCGAGGGCTCCCATGCTCCTCATAAAGTAATGTTTCACCCAAAATAGAGGATATATATGTTGTGAGAAGACTGAGAAGAGTAGCACTAGAGACCTGTGTTTGAGAATGTCAGTGGGACCTCCCTGCTTGTCAGCTCTTGCTTGTGGTGTTTGGAGATGAACCCTCTTGTTAGGGTCTTCAGGTTCTTTGTGGGTGGATTTGGACTCTTTGCAACTGGGGATTGGATACCACCCTCTTAGTAGAACTGATTAGAGACTTGCTAATCTTGTGATTTAAATCATTTAATGTAATGCAAAATTACTGTAGCTTCAAATTAAACATCAGTAAGATCAAACTAAAAGCCCAAATTGAATCTCTGTTATCATGAAAAGTATGTAACATAACAAATTCCTCCTGAATTTGATGTATTTTCCCAAGTGAATTTAATAACCTTCCCATTTTACTCTGCCAGGTGACATTTCCATTCTGTATATATAATCTGTATATATTAGAATGGTTCATAATGGTGTCTTGCCTACTTGAAGATCAAAAAATAAGTAATCTGTTGGTTTTGCTACTGATATGCATACAAAGTTTGTTATCAAATTTTAGAAATAGAGATCTTAACCTTTGAAAGACAGAGGTAATAGTCTTGTCTCAAAAAAGAGTTAACCCAAAGACAGTCCTTTACACTATACTAAGGAATCCTCCTCTGTGTTGTTGTTGTTGTTCAGTCGCTAGGTCGTGTCTGACTCTGCAACTGCATGGTCTACGGCATTCCCGACTTTTCCATCCTTCACTATCTCCTGCAGTTTGCTCACATTCAGGTCCATTGAGTGGGTGATGCTATCTAACCATTTTATTCTCTTTCTCTATAGGAATCTCTATTAATTAACCTATGTTAGTTGTGCTAACAGACTTCAACGTCTCAATGCATTTACAGAATAGAAATGTGTTTCTTGCTCACTTGATAGTCCAGGAAAAATGTTTCAGTTGTGTTGGCTTTTATTCAGGTGGTCACTCAGGGCCTCTCACATTTTCCACCACATGTTTCTGTTAACCTTTAAGGTCTTATAATCATTAGCTTCCCATTGGAGACATGGGAAGAGCCTAGAGGAGCCCATGAGAGGTTTTGTGCCAGACACATCAATCATTTTTAGTCATAATCTGAGTTGTCAAGAACTCAGAAACTTGGTTGTAACTAACTGCAGGGAAACCTGGAAAACATAACTTAATGTTATTTCTAGGAAAAAGAGGGAAATTATTTTAGTGAACTTCTTAAAACCTCTACCATACTAATGAAGGAAAGAGCAAATCTGGCAAAATAAGGACATTGCTGATGATTTTGTTTATTGGAAGTCAGTTATAAGAGAGATGCATGAGAGATTTCTGACTTTTAAAATATAAATTTTTAAGAGGTTTATTCTCCTGTGTTTAAGGAGAAAAATGAGTAGTACAGGAAAATAGCTTTTGGTGAGAAATTTATAGCTTGAGTCACTTTCACTTCTTGAATTCATCAGGAAAGGAGAGAATTTCAAAGATATTAAGAGATCAAAACCCGAGGTAGAAAAAGGGTGTCTCCAAATTATTTTTTTTATTGAGGTGTAATTGACATATAGCATTATATTGACTTTAGGTATGCAACACAATGATTCCATATTTCCATGTATTATGAAATGATCACCACAGTAAGTCTAGTTAACATGTATCACCATACATAGTTTTTTTTCTAGTGATAACTTCTAAGATCTACTCTCTGAAATGCTCATATATGCAATACAGTATCATTAACTAGAGTCACCATGCTATATATCACATTCCCACGACTTATGGCTGAAAGTTTCTGCCTTTTGACCCCCTTTACCCATTTTACACCTCACCCCTTCACCTCTGGCAACCGCCAATTTGTTCTCTGTACCTGTGAGCTTCTTTTTCATCTTCTTTCTTTTCCTTTTTTGGTTTTGACATATAAGAGAAATCATACAATATTTGTCTTTTTCTGTATAAATTATTTCACTTAGCATAATATTCTCAAGGTCTATGCTGTCATAAATAGCAAGATCTCTATTTTTTAAATGGTTGAATACTATTCCATTGGATATATATCCCATGTGTCTTTGTTCATCTTTCAATGGATACTTAGGTTGTATCTATCTATGCCTTGGCTATTCTATTAGTGCTGCAATAAAAATGAAGGTGGGTGTATCTTTTTGAGTTAGTGTTTTTGTTCTCTTCAGATGAAATTCCTAGAAGTTGAATTGTTGGATTATATGGGCTTCCCTGGTGGCTCATATGGTAAAGAATTCACCTGCAATGCAGGAGACCTGGATTTGATCCCTGGGTCAGGAAGATCCCTTGGAGAAGGGCATGGCAACCCGCTCCAGTATTCTTGCCTGGAGAATCCCATGGACAGAGGAGCCTAGTGGGATACAGTGCATGGAGTCGCAAAGAGTCAGATATGACTTGAGTGACTAACACAGCAACAGCATATGGTAGTTTTAATTATTTGAGGAAAGTCCAAATAATTTCCTTAGTGGCTGTACCAATTTACATTCGCACCAACAGTGCATAAGAGTTCCCTTTAACCCATATCCTCCCTCTTCTTTTCTTTTTGGCAGATGTTTTATCTGGTGTAAGGTGATATCTCATTGTGATTTTGATTTGCGTTTCCCCAATGAGCATGATGTTGAACGTCTTTTTACATAACTGTTGGTCATGTATGTGTCTTCTTTGGAAAAATCTCCAAGAAGCTTTGGATTTTTTTTTTTTTTTCTTTAGCTATTGAGTTTCATGAGTTTTGTTTCGTTTTGCATGTATTTTTTTTTTTTCACTTTACAATATTGTATTGGTTTTGCCATACATCAACATGAATCTGCCACGGGTGTACACGTGTTCCCCAACCTGAACCCCCCCTCCCATCTCGCCTTCCGTACCATCCCTCTGGGTCATCCCAGTGCACCAGCCCCAAGCATCCTGTATCCTGCATCAAACCTGGATGAGCAATTCGTTTCTTATATGATATTATACATGTTTCAATGCCATTCTCCCAAATCATCCCACCCTCTCCCTCTCCCACAGAGTCCAAAAGACTGTTCATTACATCTGTGTCTCTTTTGCTGTCTCACATACAGGATTATTGTTGCCATCTTTCTAAATTCCATATATATGTGTTAGTATACTGTATTGGTGTTTTTCTTTATGGTTTACTTCACTCTGTATAATAGAGTTCAGTTTCATCCACCTCATTAGAACTGATTCAAATGTATTCTTTTTAATGGCTGAGTAACACTCCATTGTGTATATGTACCACAGCTTTCTTATCCATTCCTCTGCTGATGGACATCTAGGTTGCTTCCATGTCCTGGCTATTATAAACAGTGCTGTGATCAACACTGGGGTACACGTGTCTCTTTCAATTCTGGTTTCCTCGGTGTGTATGCCCAGCAGTGGGATTGAGGGGTCATATGGCAGTTCTATTTGCAGTTTTTTAAGGAATCTCCACACTGTTCTCCATGGTGGCTATACTAGTTTGCATTCCCACCAACAGTGTAAGAGGGTTCCCTTTTCTCCACACCCTCTCCAGCATTTATTGCTTGTAGAATTTTGGATTGCAGCCATTCTGATTGGTGTAAAATGGTACCTCATTGTGGTTTTGATTTGCATTTCTCTGATAATGAGTGATGCTGAGGATCTTTTCATGTTTGTTAGCCATCCGTATGTCTTCTTTGGAGAAATGTCTATTTAGTTCTTTGGCCCATTTTTTGATTGGGTCATTTATTTTTCTGGAATTGAGCTGCATAAGTTGCTTGTATATTTTTGAGATTAGTTGTTTGTCAGTTGCTTCATTTGCTATTATCTTCTCCCATTCTAAAGGCTGTCTTTTCACCTTGCTTATAGTTTCCTTTGTTGTGCAGAAGCTTTTAATTTTAATAATGTCCCATTTGTTTATTTTTTATTTTATTTCCAACATTCTGGGAGGTGGGTCATAGAGGATCCTACTGTGATGTATGTTGGAGAGTGTTTGCCTATGTTCTCCTCTAGGAGTTTTATACTTTCTGGACTTACTTTAGATCTTTAATCCATTTTGAGTTTATTTTTGTGTATGGTGTTAGAAAGTGTTCTAGTTTTATTCTTTTACAAGTGGTTGGCCAGTTTTCCCAGCACAACTTTTTAAAGAGATTGTCTTTTCTCCATTGTAAATTCTTGCCTCCTTTGTCAAAGATAAGGTATCCATAGGTGCATGGATTTATCTCTGGGCTGTCTATTTTGTTCCATTGATCTATATTTCTGTCTTTGTGCCAGTACCATACTGTCTTGATGACTGTGGCTTTGTAGTAGAGCCTGAAGTCAGGTAGGTTGATTCCTCCAGTTCCATTCTTCTTTCTCAAGATTGCTTTGGCTATTCGAGGTTTTTTGTATTTCCATACAAATTGTGAAATTATTTGTTCTAGCTCTGTGAAAAATACTGTTGGTAGATTGATAGGGATTGCATTGAATCTATAGATTGCTTTGGGTAGTATACTCATTTTCACTATATTGATTCTTCCAATCCATGAACGTTGTATATTTCTCCATCTATTAGTGTCCTCTTTGATTTCTTTCACCAGTGTTTTATAGTTTATATATAAGTCTTTAGTTTCTTTAGGTAGATATATTCCCAAGTATTTTATTCTTTTCATTGCAATGGTGAGTGAAATTGTTTCCTTAATTTCTCTTTCTATTTTCTCATTATTAGTGTAGGAATGCAAGGGATTTCTGTGTGTTGATTTTATATCCTGCAACTTTACTATATTCATTGATTAGTTCTAGTAATTTTCTGGTGGAGTCTTTAGGGTTTTCTATGTAGAGGATCATGTCATCTGCAAACAGTGAGAGGTTTACTTCTTCTTTTCCAATTTGGATTCCTTTTATTTCTTTTTCTGCTCTGATTGCTATGGCCAAAACTTCCAAAAGTATGTTGAATAGTAGTGGTGAAGGTGAGCACCCTTGTCTTGTTCCTGACTTTCGGGGAAATGGTTTCAATTTTTCACTATTGAGGATAATGTTTGCTGTGGGTTTGTCATAGATAGCTTTTATTATGTTGAGGTATGTTCCTTCTATTCCTGCTTTCTGGAGAGGTTTTTTTTTTTTATCATAAATGGATGTCAAATTTTGTCAAAGGCTTTCTCTGCATCTATTGAGATAATCATATGGTTTTTATTTTTCAATTTGTTAATGTAGTGTATTACATTGATTGATTTGTGGATATTGTGCATTCCTGGGATAAAGCCCACTTGGTCATGGTGTATGATCTTTTTAATGTGTTGTTGGATTCTGATTGCTAGAAGTTTGTTAAGGATGTTTGAATCTATGTTTATCAGTGATATTGGCCTGTAGTTTTCTTTTTTTTTGTGGCATCTTTTTCAGGTTTTGGTATTAGGGTGATGGTGGCCTCATAGAATGAGTTGGAAGTTTACCTTCCTCTGCAATTTTCTGGAAGAGTTTGAGTAGGATAGGTGTTAGCTCTTCTCGAAATTTTTGGTAGAATTCAGCTGTGAAGCTGTCTGGACCTGGGCTTTTGTTTGCTGGAAGATTTCTGATTACAGTTTCAATTTCCATGCTTGTGATGGGTCTGTTAAGATTTTCTATTTCTTCCTGGTTCAGTCTTGGAAAGTTGTACTTTTCTAAGAATTTGTCCATTTCTTCCAAGTTGTCCATTTTATTGGCATATATTTGCTCATAGTAGTCTCTTATGATCCTTTGTATTTCTGTGTTGTCTGTTGTGATCTCTCCATTTTCATTTCTAATTTTATTGATTTGACTTTTCTCCTTTTGTTTCTTGATGAGTCTGACTAGTGGTTTGTCAGTTTTATTTATCCTTTCAAAGAACCAGCTTTTGGCTTTGTTGATTTTTGCTATAGTCCCTTTTGTTTCTTTTGCATATATTTCTGCCCTAATTTTTAAGATTTCTTTCCTTCTACTAACCCTGGGGTTCTTCATTTCTTCCTTGTCTAGTTGCTTTAGTTGTAGAGTTAGGTTTTTTATTTGACTTTTATCTTGTTTCTTGAGGTATGCCTGTATTGCTATGAACTTTCTCCTCAGCACTGCTTTTACAGTGTCCCATAGGTTTTGGGTTGTTGTGTTTTCATTTTCATTTGTTTCTATGCATATTTTAATTTCTTTTTTTATTTCTTCTGTGATTTGTTGGTTATTTAGCAGCGTGTTGTTCAGCCTCCAGATGTTGGAATTTTTAATAGTTTTTCTCCTGTAACTGAGATCTAATCTTACTGCTTTGTGGTCAGAAAAGATGCTTGGAGTGATTTAATTTTTTTTTTTTTTTAATTTACCAAGGCTAGATTTATGGCCCAGGATGTGATCTATCCTGGAGAAGAATAGATCCGTGTGCTCTTAAGAAAAAGGTGAAATTCATTGTTTTGGGGTGAAATGTCCTATAGATATCAATTAGGTCTAACTGGTCTATTGTATCATTTAAAGTTTGTGTTTCCTTGTTAATTTTCTGTTTAGTTGATCTATCCATTGGTGTGAGTGGGGTATTAAAGTCTCCCACTATTATTGTGTTATTGTTAATTTCCCCTTTCATACTTGTTAGCATTTGTCTTACATATTGCGGTGCTCCTATGTTGGTTGCATATATATTTATAATTGTTATATCTTCTTCTTGGATTGATCCTTTGGTCATTATGTAGTGGCCTTCTTTGTCTCTTTTCACAGCCTTTGTTTTAAAGTCTATTTTATCGGATATGAGTATTGCTACTCCTGCTTTCTTTTGGTCTCTATTTGCGTTGAATATCTTTTTCCAGCCAGTCACATTCAGTCTGTGTGTGTCCCTGGTTTTGAGGTGGGTCTCTTGTAGACAACATATATAAGGGTCTTGTTTTTTTATCCATTCAGCCAGTCTTTGTCCTTTGGTTGGGGCATTCAACCCATTTATGTTTAAGGTAATTATTGATAAGTATGATCCTGTTGCCATTTACTTTATTGTTTTGGGTTCAAGTTTATACACCCTTTTTGTGCTTCCTGTCTAGAGAATATCCTTTAGCATTTGTTGGAGAGCTGGTTTGGTGGTGCTGAATTCTCTCAGCGTTTGCTTGTCTGTAAAGCTTTTGATTTCTCCTTCATATTCGAATGAGATCCTTGCTAGATACATTAATCTGGGCTGTAGATTATTTTCTTTCATCACTTTAAGTATGTCTTGCCATTCCCTCCTGGCCTGAAGAGTTTCTATTGAAAGATCAGCTGTTATCCTTATGGGAATCCCCTTGTGTGTTATTTGTTGTTTTTCCCTTGCTGCTTTTAATATTTGTTCTTTGTGTTTGATCTTTGTTAACTTTTAATATGTGTCTTGGGGTGTTTCACCTTGGGTTTATCCTATTTGGGACTCTCTGGGTTTCTTGGACTTGGGTGATAATTTCCTTCCCCATTTTAAGGAAGTTTTCAACTATTATCTCCTCAAGTATTTTCTCATGGTCTTTCTTTTTGTCTTCTTCTGGAACTCCTATGATTTGAATGTTGGGCCGTTTAATATTGTCCTGGAGGTCTCTGAGATTTTTCTCATTTCTTTTAATTCATTTTTCTTTTTTCCTCTCTGATTCATTTATTTCTACCATTCTATCTTCTACTTCACTAATCCTATCTTCTGCCTCTGTTATCCTACTATTTGTTGCCTCCAGAGTGTTTTTGATCTCATTTATTGCATTCATTATATATTGACTCTTTTTTTATTTCTTCTAGGTCCTTGTTAAACCTTTCTTGCATTTTCTCAATCCTTGTCTCCAGGCTATTTATCTGTGATCCATTTTGATTTCAAGATTTTATATCATTTTCACTATCATTATTTGGAATTCTTTCTCAGGTAGATTACCTATCTCTTCCTCTTTTGTTTGGTTTGGTGGGCATTTATCCTGTTCCTTTACCTGCTGGGTATTGCTCTGTCTCTTCATCTTGTTCATATTGCTGAGTTTGGGGTAGCCTTTCTGTATTCTGGCAGATTGTAGAGTTCTCTTTATTGTGGAATTTCCTTGCTGTGGGTGGGGTTGTATGGGTGGCTTATCAAGGTTTCCTGGTTAGGGAAGATTGTGTCAGTGTTCTGGTGGGTGGAGCTGGATTTCTTCTCTCTGGAGTGCAATGAAGTGTCCAGTAATGAGTTATGAGATGTCAGTGGGTTTGGAGTAATTTTGGGCAGCCTGTATATTGAAGCTTAGGGCTGTGTTCCTGTGTTGCTGGAGAATTTGCGTGGCATATCTTTCTCTGGAACTTGTTGGCCCTTGGGTGGTGCTTGGTTTCAGTGTAGGTATGGAGGCGTTTGATGAGCTCCTATTGATTAATGTTCTCTGGAGTCAGGAGTTCTCTGGTGTTCTCAGGATTTGAACTTGAGCCTCCTGCCTCTGGTTTTCAGTCTTATTCTTACAGTAGCCTCAAGACTTGTCCATCTATACAGCACCAATGATAAAACATCTAGGTTAAAGATGAAACATTTCTTCACAGTGAGGGACACCGAGAGAGGTTCACAGAGTTACATGGGGAAGAGAAGAGGGAGGGGGGAGTTAGAGGTGACCTGAATGAGATGAGGTGGAATCAAAAGAGGAGAGACCAAGTTAGCCAGTAATCATTTCCTTATGTGTGCTCTGCAGTCTGGACCCCTCAGAGATGTTCACGGAGTTATACAGAGAGAAGAGGGAGGAAGGAGACAGAGATGGCCGGAGGATAAAGGGGGGAATGAAAAGAAGAGAGACAGATCCAGCCAATAATCAGTTCCCTAAGTGTTCTCCACCATCTGGAACACACAAAGAGATTCACAGAGCTGGGTAGAGAAGAGAAGGGGGAGGGAGGAGTTAGAGGTGACCTGGTGGAGAAAAAGGAGAGTCAAAAGGGGGAGAGAGCAGTCAAGCCAGTAATCTCGCTCCCAAGTAAAAATGGATACTGAAGGTTGGCTTCTTAAAGGTACAAAATTGCTAACAAATACCAAAAAGCAAAGATTAAAAATCTAGAGTAGAGGTTGGATTTTCAAAAATACAATATTAAAGAAAAGAAACAAAAGTCACAAAAATTATTAAAAAATATATATGTGAAGTTTGCTTTAAAAAATAGGGAGGGTCCTTTTTTTTTGCAAAGTAATAGTAGGTTATAAAAATGAAAATTAAAGGAGTAACAGAGGACTTAAAAATTTTTAAAAATTAAAAAAAAAAAAGAATGATCGTAAAAATAGCAAAAATATATTTAGGACTTTCTCTGGTGTTGTTGTGGGCAGTGTGGGCTCAGCTCATTTTTGGATAGTTCCTTGGTCTGGCTTATATTTCTCAAGATCTATAGGCCCCTTCCTATGTAGTCGGTACTAACTGCAGGGTTTTAATCTACTGCACCTGTCACTTCCAAAGTGGTTCCCTCTGTTTTAGCTTCTTCTGTTTGCTGGCCTCTTCAGTGTCGATTTCCGCCCTGACACAAGTGGGGCGGTGGTGGACACTTTTTTTAGGCTCACATGTTCAGTCACGCTGTGGGGAGGGAGGGACGCTGCAAACAAATAACTCTGGCATGTGCTCACAGTGTCTCAGCCACACTGGGCCTGCCCCCGCTCATGGCCACTTGGTTTTCTGGGTGTACAACCAGCGCACCTTCTCAGGCGGATGTTGACCGTCCAGAACCCCAAGAAGTCTTAATTAGCAAAGAAGCCTGCTTGCAGTTTGGTAGATAATGTCTCTCTGGGGCTGCAATTGCCCCCTTCCGGCTCTGGCTGCCTGTCACCAGAGGGAGATGGTCTGCAGCGGGCTAGCTCTGTTCAGTCCTTTGTTCTGTGAGCGGGCCTGGTGGTGTCTTGCTGCTGCTGCTAAGTCATTTTGGTCGTGTCCGATTCTGTGCGATCCCATAGAGGGCAGCTCACCAGGCTCTGCCATCCCTGGGATTCTCCAGGCAAGAACACTGGAGTGGGTTGCCATTTCCTTCTCCAATGCATGAAAGTGAAAAGTGAAAGTGAAGTCACTGAGTCATGTCCAACTCTCAGCGACCCCATGGACTGCAGCCCACCAGGCTCCTCTATCCATGGGATCTTCCAGGCAAGAGTACTGAAGTGGGGTGCCATTGCCTTCTCCGGGTGGTGTCTTAGGTTAGGGCTTTTTGTGTGGTAGCTATCCCACAGTCTGGTTTGCTAGCCCAAGTTAGTTCCCTAGATTGCCCTCAGGGCATTCAGGATCAGTCCTTACTCTAAGTAATGGAGCCTGTGCCTCCCTACCCCACCGTGCCCCCGCTTGCTAGTGGCGAGTGCAGGTGTCTGTGCTGCTTGTCTGCTGGGGGAGTTACTATTGGGCACGTAATCTGTGGGTTTTAATTATTTATTTATTTTTCCTCCCAGTTATGTTGCCCTCTGTGGTTCCAAGGCTCGCCACAGACTCAGCAGTGAGAGTGCTTCTTGGTGTTTGGAAACTTCTCTCTTTTTAAGACTCCCTTCCTAGGATGGAGCTCCATCCCCACCTCTTTTGTCCTTTTTTTGTCTTTTATATTTTTTCCTACCTCCTTTCGAAAACAATGCACTGCCTTTCTGGGTGTCTGATGTCCTCTGCCGGCATTCAGAAGTTGTTTTGTGGAATTTACTCAGCATTTAAATGTTCTTTTGATGAATTTGTGGGGGAGAAAGTGGTCTCCCTGTCCTATTCCTCTGCCATCTTAGGACGACCCCCATGAGTTTTTTTTTTTTAATATGTTCTGGACATTAAGCCCTAACAAGATATATGATTTGCCAATGTTTCATCCCATTTGGTAGGTTGATTTTGTTGATAAGTCTCCTTTGCTGTGCAGTAGCTTTTAGTTTAATGTAGTCCTACATGCTTATTTTGCTTTGTTTGCTTTTGCTTTTGGTGTCAATCCCAAAAAAATCATCACCAAGACCAATGTCAAGGAGCTTACCACCTATGTTTTCTTCTGGGAGCTAATGATTTCAGGTGTCCACATTTTTAATCAATTTTGAGACATTTTTTGTGTATGGTGGAAGATGGTGGTCCATATTCATTCTTTTTCCTGTGGCTGTCCACTTTTCCTAACATTTATTGAAAAACTGTCCTTTCCCTATTGTATATCCTTGGTCTTTGGTCATAAACTAATTGACGACATGAGCATGGATTTATTTCTTGGCCATTTTGTTCCTTTGATGTATGTGTCTGTTTCTATGCCAGGACCATTCTGCTCTGATTACTACAGTTTGTAGTATATTTGTTGTTTAGTTACTCAGTATGTCCAGCTCTTTGTGCCCCATGGACTGCAGGATGCCAGGATTCCCTGTCCTTCACTATCACTTGGAGTTTGCTCAAACTCATATCCATTGAATTAAAGATGCCATCCAAAAATCTCATCCTCTGATGCCCCCTTCTCTTCCTGCCTTCAGTCTTTTCCAGCATCAGGGTCTTTTCCAATGAGTCAGCTCTTTGTATCAGGTGGCCAGAGTAGCCCTTCCAGTGAAGAAGAGTCAAGGTTGATTTTCTTTAGGATCGACTGGTTTGATCTTCCTGTCCAAGGGACTCTCAAAAGTCTTCTCTAGCACCTCAGTTTGAAAGCATCAATTCTTTGGTGCTCAGCCTTCTTTATGGTCCAGCTCTCATATCCATACATGACTACTGGGAAAATCATAGCTTTGACTATACAGACCATTGTAATAGCTCTGCTTTTTAGTATATCATCTAGGTTTGTCATTGCTTTTTTTCCAAGGAGCAAGCATCTTTTAATTTTATGCCTGCAGTCACCATCCATGGTGATTTTGGAGCCCATGGAAATAAAATATGTCACTGTTTCCATTGTTTCCCCACCTATTTGCCATGAAAAGATGGGACCAGATGCCATGATTTTAGGTTTTTGAATGCTGAGTTTTAAGCCAGCTTTGTCACTCTCCTCTTTCATCAAGAGGTTCTTTAGTTCTTCACTTTCTTCCATTAGGAGTGATGTCATCTACATATCCAGAGAAGGCAATGGCACCCCACTCCAGTACTCTTGCCTGGAAAATCCCATGGATGGAGGAGCCTGGTAGGCTGTAGTCCATGGGGTCGCTAAGAGTCGGACACGGCTGAGCGACTTCACTTTCACTTTTCACTTTCATGCGTTGGAGAAGGAAATGGCGACCCACTCCAGTGTTCTTGCCTGGAGAATCCCAGGGACGGGGGAGCCCGGTGGGCTTCCATCTATGGGGTGGCACAGAGTCGGACATGATGAAGCAACTTAGCTGCAGCAGCAACATCTGCATATCTGAGGCTATTGATATTTCTCCCAGCAATCTTGATTCCAGCTTGTGCATCATCCAGCCCAGCATTTCGCATGATGTGCTCTTATAGAAGTTAAATAAGCAAGGTGACAATATACAGCTTCGACGTACTCCTTTCACAATTTTGAACCAGTCCATTGTTTCATGTCTGGTTCTAACATGTCTTGCTTCTTCACTTGCATACAGGTTTCTTGGGAGGCAGGTAAGGTGGTCTGGTATTCATCTCTCTTTACAACTTGTTGTAATCAAAAGATTTTTAACATAGTCAAAGATTTTTAACAGAGTCAGTGAAGATCTTTAACATAGTCAGTGAAGCAGAAGTAGATTATTTCTGGAATTCCCTTGTTTTTTCTATGATCCAATGGATGTTGGCAATTTGATCTCTGGTTCCTCTGTCTTTTCTAAATCCAGCTTGAATATCTGGAAGTTCTTAGTTCACATACTCATGAAGCCTAGCTTGGAGATTTTTGAGCATTACCTTGCTAGCATGTGAGATGAGTGCAATTGTGCAGTAGTTTGAAAATTCTTTGGCACTGCTCTTCTTTGGGATTAGAATGAAAACTGACCTTTTCCAGTCCTGTGGCCACTGCTGAGTTTTCCAAATTTGTTGGCATATTGAGTGCAGCACTTTAACAGCATCATCTTTTAGGATTTGAAATAACTCAGCTGGAATTCTATCACTCCCACTAGTTTTGTTCATAGTGATGCTTCCTAAGGCCCACTTGACTTTGTACTGTAAGATGTCTGGCTCTAGGTGAGTGATCATCATTGTTATCTAGGTCATTAAGATCTCTTCTGTATAGTTCTTCTGTGTATTCTTGCCACCTCTTCTTAATATCTTCTGCTTCTGTTAGGTCCATGCCATTTCTGTCCTTTAGTGTACCCGTGCTTGCATGAAATGTTCCCTTGGTGTCTCTAGTTTTCCTGACAAGATCTCTAGTCTTTCCCATTCTATTGTTTTCCTCTATTTCTTTGCATTGATCACTTGAGAATGCTTTCTTATCTCCTTGCTGTATTCTCTCTCCTTATAATGTATTGGGTTGGCCAAAAAGTTTATTTGGGCTTTTCTGTAAGATAGTTTGGAAGTACCCAAATGATCTTTTTGGTCAACCCAGTATTTGAAGTCAAGGAAGATGGTGGCTTAAGTTTTGTACTTTCTCAAGATTGCTTTTGGATATTCAGTGTCTTTTGTGGTTCTATGTAAATTTTAGGATTGGTATATTTCTGTGAGAAACGCCATTGAAATTTGGTAGGAGAAATATTCTAATTTCAATCTACATGTAAGTGTCCAGTTTTCCCAGTACTGCTTATTGAAGAGATTGTCTTTTCTCTATTGCATATTCTTGCCTCCTTTGTCATAGATCAATTGACCATAAGGGCATAGATTTATTTCTGGGATTTCTATTGAGTCTCTTCTTGTGCTGGTACCATACTGTTTTGATGTATATCTTTGAGTAGAATGTGAAGTCAGGAAGTGTGAAACTTCCAGCTTTGTTCTTTATTCTCATGATTGCTTTGGCAATTCAGGATTTTTTGTGGTTTCACATCTTGGCAGTATTTGTTCTAGTTCTGTGAAAAATGTCATTCATGCATCTTTCATAGGGGTTGCAGTAAATCTATAGATTGCTTTGGATGTATAGACATTTTATTTAGATAATATAAACAATCTCATTGTTGTTGTTCAGTTGCTAAATCATGTCTGACTCTTTGTGACCCCATGGGCTGCAGCCTGCCAGGCTTCCTTGTCCTTCATTATCTTCTGGAGTTTGCTCAAATTCATGTCCGTTGAGTGATGCCATCTAACCATCTCATCCTCTGCTGCCCTCTTCTCCTCTTGCCTTCAATCTTTCCCAGCATCAGGGTCTTTTCCAATGAGTTGGCTTTTTGTATTATCAGGTGGCCAAAGTATTGGAGCTTCATCTTCAGTATCAGTCCTTCCAATGGACATTCAGGGTTGATTTCCTTTAGGATTGCCTGGTTTGATCTCCTGGTAATCCATGGGACTCTCAAGAGTCTTCTCTAGCACCACAATTCACAAGCATCAATTCTTTTTTAATCTTGAGTATCCTTAATTATTGTAGCTAATAGTTATTTTTCTTAGCATTGTCTTTTAACCTTCATACTAGCTTTCTAAATGATTTATCTACCACCTGTACATTAGATTATTCTGAATTTTACTATATATTTAACTTCACTCATGAGATTTATACTTTCATATTTTCCTGTTACTAATTAGTACCATTTCATTTTAGATTAAAGAATTCTCTTTAACTTTTCTTGTAAAGTTGGTTTAGGGCTGATGAACTCCTTTACTTTTTGCTTCTGGAAAACTCTTTCCCACTCCTTCAACAACTTTGCCAGGTAGAATGTTATTGGTTGGAAGTTTTTGTTTGTTTTCTTTCAGGATTTCAAGTATACTGCGTCACATCCTTCTAGCCTACAAAGTTTCTGTTGAAAAACCTGCTAACAATCTTACAGGATTTTCCTTGTATACCATGTTGTTTATCTCTTGCTGCTTTGATTTTCTTCTTGTCTTTACTTTTGACAGTTTAATTATACCATGTTTTGGTCTCTTGAGGTTCATCTTTTTTGGAACTTCTAGGTTTCCTGCATCTGGGTGTCTGTTTCCTTCCTCAGGTTTGGAAAATTTTCAGCCATTGTCCAAGTAAGTCATCTATAGAATCCCTATAATGTAAACACTGGTCTGCTTGATGTTGTTCCATAATCCCTTTCAACTATCTTCACACTTTTTCATTCTTTATTCTTTTCGCTGCTCTGATTGTGTGAGTTCCACTGCTCTGTTTTCAATTCCATTGATTCTTTCTTCTGTTTCATCTGTCTGGTCTGCTATTGAATCCCTCTAGTATAGTTTTCAGTTCAGTTATTGTATTTAACTCTGTGACTTCTCTTTGCATTACTTTCTTATATGTTCTGCCTCTTTGTTGAAGTTCTGTGGTCATTTATTCTCCCATGTTTGGTGACCATCCTTATTACCACTATTTTGAAAACTTTTTAAGGTAAATTATTTATCTGTTTCATTATCGACTTTTTCTCAGGTTTTATTTTGTTCTTTCATTTGGAATATATTCCTATTTCTTCATTTTCCTTGACTCTCCATATTGGTTTCTATGCACTAAATAAAACAACCATCTCTGCCAGTCTTAAAGGAGTAGCCATGTAAAGGAGATAAACCTTATTGTTCTGCTCTGCCTTAGTGCTTGGTTGTTTCTCAATCCTTTGTGATTGTCCCTGAAGTCTGTCTTATATTTAGTGGCTCTTGCTAGCTGAGGATGTGCCAAGACCTGTCAGTGGAGGGGAGGATCTCAGTCAGCACCTAGATTCAAGTGGTTTGGAAGCTAGGCCTTCATGCAGCAACTTTTAAAGTATGTAAATGCATATAGTCCTATGAGATCACAAGTGTAAATCTTACTGTTCTTCAGAGTCATGCAATCTAGAGGGGTCTCTTGTGTGGTAGTCCCAAAAATCAGAGTGTCATACAAGCTTTCTTCTGGAAGATGTTGGCAACCTGGAATGAGGCAGAGGGAGAGCACAGATAAGATATCCACCCACCTCCATCCTGGTGTCCTTACCTCAGAAGGCCCCTAGATGTGTGCCAAACCAGACCCCTGCCCCTCAGACCAAAGTTCCAGGTCAAGCAAACAGGCCACTTTCCTGAAAGCATGGGCATCTGTTTTAGGCACCTATCTGTGCCTTGCCCGGGGGTGACAATCAGCCAAGAAGTGACTCTCCAATTGTTAGTTCTGTGGGACACATGAATGCTAGCACTGCTGGCCATCAGAGTCAGGTGATCAAAGGGTGTCCCATGAGTGGCAGTCACAAAAATCAAGGGCACCAGACATGCGTAAGGTTCTTCTCTGGGAGATACTAGTGCTCTGGAATGTAACAGACAGAGAGTGCAAAGATAGTGCCTGCCCTCTGAGGCCTCTGGAAAGGATTACAGTCACCTCTTAGACTTGTGTTTAATTAGAAGCCTGCCCCTTGGATCATAGCTATGAATATAAGCTACTAGGCCTCTTTCACAGAAAGACTGGGCTCCTGGGTCTATGACTTCTTGCTGTGCCCTGGGAGTGGTGGACAGTTAATAACTCTTTCTTAATATTTAGAGTGATTGATGGACTCATGAAAGTACATACTAGGTAACACAGTTATAATCTCTGCCAGGAGTTGCATCTTTGAGGAGGTAGCTTATGAGCTGAGTTGTTCAACAAGCATCACATGTTAAAACTCGGTTGGTTTGAGAATACAAAAGTAAATAGGAGGAACATTTGTCTCCTGTCTTAATACTTATAATATTGAATTAATAGTTGGAATAGGAAGATACAGTCAGTCAATGAGGTAATAAGGCTGACAGACAGTTTACTGAACTGTTAAAATACCAAATTCTTCCATAGCAGGATAAAGTGAAAAGCAAAAGTTGTGTACGACTCTCTGCGCCCCCATGGACTGTAGCCTACCAGGCTCCTCCATCCATGGAATCTTCCAGCAAGAGTACCAGAGTGGTTTGCCATTTCCTTCTCCAGAGGATCTTCCCAACCAGGGATCGAACCTAGGTCTCCCACATTGCAGGCAGACACTTTACCATCTGAGCCACCAGGGGAACCATAGCAGTTAATCCAGGTACCCCTTTATTTGTTCTCTGTCTCACTTCATTGTCTCCCCCAGTCCTATCTTCCATAGTCCCTGGACTTTCCTATGCTCTAACAACTAAAGAAAGAGTTAGTACTTTTATGCACTCAATATTTTACATATAATCCTAGGGGATGCACTTTACCAAGGGAAAAAAGTTACAAGCCTTGAAATAGCAATGAGAATTTGGTAATTTGCAGTTAAAGGCCAGAGTGTGAAGCTTAAGTTGGGGAAGAGAGGGAAGTAGAAAAAAAGAACTCATAAGGATAATATAGATTCATCAAGAGATATTAAGCAGGTTTTTTAAAATGATAATTTTGACCAATCTTAGTGTATAAGTAGTCACTGATGTGTGTTGAACTAGCTATTATGATTCTAATGAATTATTATTAGTAACATATGCTCTCAATATGCATGTTTTTTGTGGTTGCTCTGTTTCTGCTCGCTAATAATGAGTTTGTATCCACATTTGCAAGATGGTTAATTCTTGTTTGGTATCTTATCATCTGCTGATGAAACAAAAGAAAATGAAACCAGGCATACAGAGGAGATTGATCTAGAGATGTAGTTTCCATAAGCACAAACCTCCAACCAATGGGAGGAAAAAAAAGTTTCATAAAAGCAGGCTTGCATACAGAGAATCTACCTTCTTAGCTATACAATTATAAAATCTGTCAGTATTGTCCCCCCTGTTTAGTAGGTGATTTCAGAACTATAGACAGGAGCACTGAAAAATCACTAGGAGGGAAAAAGAAAATCAGACTTGGTTGAAGTGATTTTTTCCATTTCACCCAGAACATTTTATCAAATAGTGGCCAAATATTGAAAAATAAGTTTACTCATCAGTGTGAATAGGCAGGAGATCACTAAGAAATTCTGGAATTACAGAGGGCCAGTAAGAAAGATTTGGTTGTGTAAAAATACTGAGAGACCTGGTTCCCAATATTTTAATTCTTTTCTTCCAAAAGAAAGAATATATTCATTGTTAATGGACTATTACCGGTTTAATGATAAACACCCAAAACAGAACCTGAACAAATCAATGTTTTATTTTTGCATCATAGTTTCCTGTTCTTCCTAAATGGCAGTCACTGCATTGTAGATACTGTCAATTATAATGTAATTCCTATCACTATGTATATAATGTTTCTTCATGTTCCATCTTAAGAGTAAATGAAGCTACTTTCATCAAATATTACTTTTCATATTCTTCCAGCAGAAAGCTCCAAAATCAAAATCTAACAATGAATGGAACATGTATGCATAAAAATCCAAAATGTATCCCCTTTGAGACATTTGGGAATAAAATTTTCATAGTTCCCAAAGTCTGCATTTTGGGGACATTAAACACGGTATTACAATTTAACATAAAATCAGGTGCTATTTAATACTGTTTAATATTTTAAAACTCTAATAATACAGATCATCTTAATGTGATAGAAATATTTCTTGCAAGAAGCTTTGCCCTTTTCGCTGTTGTTCTTCTCCATCCCACTTCCTGTGATTGGTGGTAGTGGTGTTTCTCCAGGGCAGCAGCTTAGGGGGATCCTTGCAGGCAGTCCTCTTCACTCTGAACCAGCAAGCGCTCTGGAGGAAGAACAGACTCTAATTTCTGCCAGCGTTCTGGAGGCCACAGGATATGTGTAGCATGGGCATGCAGGAGTCCTAGGGAAACCTGAACCCACAAGAGACACAAAGAAAGGAAGAGAGATATTTTTTTAATATAGGATCATCATTAACATCTTGAAAGCAGAATTTGATCCAGGTCTGATATTCCATGGGAAGATGATGATTAAGAGAATAAACAAACACTTACTGGGATTTTTCTAGGTTCTTTGTATATGTAAATACCTTTAATACAAGCACTTGAGGTAGGTACTGATATTATCCCCTTTTTTGCATAAGAGAATACTGGAGTAGCCTGCCATTTTTTTAAGTCACATAGCTACCAAGCCACAGAAACTGGCTTTAGGGCTTAATAGTCCTGTTTTAGAAGCTGAAAACCCCAGCGAGTATGAATCTGGTTTACATTCTCAGAGTTTCTGCCAGAACTCCCAGTATCTCAGAAAGACTTTTTTTGGGGGGTGGGGTGGGGAGGGGAAACAAAGATACCCTTAAAAAAGTCTATATTTTGTTTAAAAAAAAAATGAAATACTGTCCCACCTACTGGATGAGTAGCAGGAGTTAGGTGTGAGACTGTGTAAGGTACTTCCACAGACAGTATACAGAACAATGTGAATTTAGTGCTTACAGAGAGAGGTGGAAAACAAGGGGAAAAAATCCAGTATATGGTCCTCAACTGATGATAGTTTGACTCAGGATTTTTTTGACTTTATGATGGTGTGAAAGTGAGATGTGTTCAGTAGAAACAATATTTCCAATTTTGATTTTTCTCAGGCTAGCAATATACAATATGATACTGATACTCTCTTCTAATGCTGGGCAGTGGCTTTGGGCCAAACAATCACAAGGATAAACAACCGATACACTTACAATCATTCTGTTTTTCACTTTCGGTACAGTATTCAATACCTTCCATGAGATATTCAGTACTTTATTACAAAATAGGCTTTTTGTTAGTTAATTTTTCCAACTGTAGGCTAATCTTTAATGTTCTGAGCATGTTTAATATAGGTTAGATGAATTAAGTGCAGTATTTTTTACCTAAAATGTTTTTAACCTTCAATGGCTTCTCAGGGCATAGTGAAAGTGAAAATGATGTCGCTCAGTCATGTCCGACTCTCTGCAACCCCAAGGACTGTAGCCTACCAGGCTCCTCTGTCCATGGGATTTTCCAGACAATAGTACTGGAGTGGATTGCCATTTCCTTCTCCAGGGGATCTTCCCGACCCAGGGATCGAACTTGGGTCTCCCACATTGTAGAAAGACACTTTACCATCTGAGCCACCAGGGAAGTCTTTCTCAGGGCATAACCCCATCATAAGTGGAGGAAAATCTATGAAGATCACTGCAGGATGATCCAGGATGTACCAGGGTGGAAGAGGAGGCAAGGGAAGGGAGCTTTCCCTAGAGGTTGTAAGACTGAGTCCTGAGCGGGAGAAGGCCCTTAAAGATGTATCAGGGACATGAACTTCAGTGCTCAAAAGACTGTGGCAAATCTGATGAAAATGCAGATCTAGGCCCTATGCTCAGAGATTACCCTTCACAGGTCTGAGGGAGGGCATGGAAATCTGTATTCTTTGTTGGTGCTATCAAAAATCAAAATCAAAGTGTTAGTTGCTCAGTCACATCCAACTCTTTGCAATCCCATGGACTGTAGCCCAGCAAGCCACTCTGTCCATGGGATTTCCTAGGCAAGAATACTGGAGTGGGCTGCCATGCCCTTCTCCATGGGATTTTCCTGACCCAGGGATCAAAGCCAGGTCTCCTGCATTGCAGGCAGATTCTTTACCACCTGAGCCACCAGGGAAGCCATCAAGTATTGCAGTATAATTGCTTTACAATTTTGTGTTAGTTTCTGCTGTGCAAGGAAGTGAATCGGCTATATGTATATTTATATCTCCTCCCTCTTGGGCCCCCTGCCACATTCCCCATCTACAGTGGAATATTACTCAGCCACAGAAAGGAACAAAACTGGGTCATTTTTTGAAGAGGTGTGGCTGAACCTAGAGTCTTTCATACAGAGTAAAGTCCGAAAGAGAAAAACAATTATCATATATTAATGCATGTATGTGGAACCTAGAAAATGGTACAGATGAACCTATTTTCAGGGCAGGGATGAGATGCAAATGTAGAGAATGGATATTTGGACACAGGGAGGGAAGGTAAGGGTGGATGGAATTAGGAGATTCGGCTTGACATATACACACTACCATGTGTAAAACAGCTAGTGGGAATCAGCTATCAAGTAATATTTTAAGGGATGTGGAAAATTATAAAACACACTCATATTGAGTATCATCACTAAACCAGGTAACTATGTGTCCATTTTATTTTCAAATGTTTTTCCTATAAATTGGAACCCCACAGAGACTGACATACAACATTCCTTTCATTAAAGTTCTGTTTTTATGCATTTGAAGAATCACATTGCCCAGAGATTCAGATGTGAAAGTCAAGGGAGACACTTCCAAAGAGATCACCACAAACATTAAAAAAAGAAAGAAAACATTCACAACAACTTGAAATATAAACTAAATCAGCCCAAAGGGAAACAAGAAGCCCATGGGCCCAATAAAAGAATTTTTCTTCAAGTTGCTACTTTAAAAATCAAACCTACAGAAAATTAAAACATTTTGTGTAAAAAACAGTTCTAGTCACCAAAATTTACCAGTTATTTACATTTTGCTGCCTTTATTCCCCTCTCATTATGTCTGTATATGTATTTGTACACATATACCTTTCCCTGAATCACTTGAAGTTGTCGCCATGCTGAATTTATCCCCAAATACTTCAACATATATATCCTAAGGAGACTCTTTCCTACAGGAACACTTTTATGCAAGGTATTAAATATTAATATAAAATTACTTAATATACAGTCCATATACAATTTTTAACTGTCCAAATAATGTCTTTTAAAGTGCTTCTACTTTTAGAATTCTTAATTGAAGGTCACAAATTGCATCGGGATTGTCCCTGTGTTGCTGCAGTTTACATTTAGGTTAATCTTGAGGTCCTACATCTGTAATTGCCCAATTTTTCCCCTCCTGATTAGAGTCAAATGAAGCGTTCTTGGCAAGAATATCATATAACTGGTATTGTACCCATCCCATTTTAACACCTCAGGAGGCACAAAATATTAGTTCATCCCATTGTTGTCATGTGAAGTTTGATCATTTGATTAAGGTGATGTTGATCAGGTTTCTCTATTGTAAATCAGTCATTTTCCTTTTGTAACTAAAAAGTAATTGAGGAGATGATATTTTGAAACATGTAAATACCCCATATGTTAATAACATATCTCACTGCTCTCTGAAGGAAGATGGTTTCTAAAGCATCTAAAATAATTTTAACAGCCACTGATTAGGCTGTCTGAAACAATTATTACATGCGGGATTATAAAAGAGTAGTTTTCCAATTTTTTTATTTCTTTCACTTTTACTAGTTTCCATTCTTCCTTTAAAAAGTGCTGTTCCTGCCAACCTCAAATGCTTATATTTTAACATAAGAGATTCCTTTTTAAATTCAAAATATTACTGTCTTTGGAGCTTCCCAGGTCTCTCAACAGTCAAGAATCTATCTGCCAATGCAAGAGATGCAGGTTCAAACCCTGAGTCAGGAAGATCCCCTGGAGAAGGAAATGGCAACCCATTCTACTATTCTTGCCTGGGCAATTCCATGGACAGAAGAGCCTGGTGGGCTGTAGTCCATGGAGTCACAAAGAGTTGGACACATCTCAGCGACTAGATAACAATAATCCTTCCCATTTTATCACATCAGGAGGTACAAAATATCAGTTTACCTCACTATTATTTGATCATTTAAGGTTATATTGATCAGGTTTCTCTTTTATAAATTAATGATTTTCCTTTTGTAATTAATAATATAATCTCACTGCTCTCTGAAGGAAGATGACTTAGAAACCATCTAAAATTTAACATCCATTATCCTGCCTGAAACAATTATTGCATTCAGGATTACAGAAAAGCGGCTTTCCAAATTTATTATTTCATTTATATTTATTAGTTTCCATTTTCTCTTAAAAAGTTCTGTCCCTACCAACCTCAAATGCCTATATTTTAATATAAAAGATCTCTTTTAAAATTTAAAATCTTACTATCTTTTGGTTTGTTTGATACTCAAATATTCTACATTGGGCCAGTGAAAGTTGTTAATGTTTGGACATGTCTCCATGAACCTTTGAGTACATCGTAACTTTTTGATCCCACTAGGTATTGTTGGCTTTTAGTTCAGTTGCTCAGTCATGTCTGACTCTTTGAGACCCCATGAACTGCAGCACACCAGGCCTCCCTGTCCATCACCAACTCCTGGAGTTTACCCAAACTCATGTCCATTGAACTGGTGATGCCATCTAACCATCTCATCTTCTACCATCCCCTTCTCCTGCCTTCAATCTTTCCCAACATCAGGGTCTTTTCAAATGAGTCAGCTCTTCACATCAGGTGGCCAAAATATTGGAGTTTCAGCTTCAACATTAGTCCTTCCAATGAACACCCAAGACTGATTTCCTTTAGGATGGACTGGTTGGATTTCCTTGCAACCTCTCAAGAGTCTTATCCAACACCACAGTTCAAAAGCATCAATTCTTCTGTGCTTAGCTTTCTTTATAGTCCAACTCTCACATCCATACATGACTAATGGAAAAACCATAGCCTTTACTAGACGGACCTTTGTTGACAAAGTAATGTCTCTGCTTTTTAATATGCTATCTAGGTTGGTCATAACTTTCCTTCCAAGGATTAAGAGTCTGTTAATTTCATGGGTGCAATCACCATCTTCAGCAATCTTGGAGCCCCCCCAAAATAAAGTCTGACACTGTTTCCCCATCTATTTGCCATGAAGTGATGGGACCGGATGCCATGATCTTCGTTTTCTGAATCTTGAGCTTTAAGCCAACTTTTTCACTCTCCTCTTTCACTTTCATCAAGAGGCTCTTCTTTAGTTCTTCACTTTCTGCCCAAAGGGTGGTGTCATCTGCATATCTGAGGTTATTGATACTTCTCCCAGCAATCTTGACTCCAGCTTATGCTTCATCCAGCCCAGCATTTCGCATGATGTACTCTGTATATAAGTTAAATAAGCAGGTGACAATATACAGCCTTGATATACTCCTTTCCCTATCTGGAACCAGTCTGTTGTTCCATGTCCAGTTCTAACTGTTGCTTCCTGACCTGCATGCAGGTTTCTCAAGAGGCAGGCCAGGTGGTCTGGTATTCCCATCTCTCTCAGAATGTTCCACAGTTGATTGTGATCCGCACAGTCAATAAAGCAGAAATAGATGTTTTTCTGGAACTCTCTTCCTTTTTCGATTGCACTTTATTTTATTGTTCACATATTATTTATTTGGCTGTGCTGGATCTTGGCTGCGGTATGTGGGCTTCAGTAATTGCAGCAGGTGAGCTTAGTTGCTCCAGGACATGTGGGATCTCAGTTGCCTGACCAGGGATTTAACCCATGTCTCCTGCATTGCAAGGCAGATTCTTAACCACTGGACATCGGGGAAGACCCCCTTGTACTTTAAACCTGTTCCATCTGAAATTAGACATCTCTTTAAGGAGGCTTTGATTTCTTTTACCAAGGAATGCTGTTTAGAAACCAAGATTAGGTAGCAAATGTGCTGCCTGCTCCTGGTGGTGTCAATCTATGCCGTTTCAGGGGATGGACGTAGAAAGCCCCATGCCACACGCATCTTTCTCACCTTCCTGCGTTCCAAATTTCTGTCTCCCTTATTCCACAGTGAATGCTCTGTCTCCCCATAACAACATTTACGCTACCCTACAATATGTACAAAAAGGTAGTTTTGAGTTCACTATAAATAATACCAACAACAAATTTATTCAGTAAAAATTGAGATTTCTTTGCAATTATTTTGGTCTTTAAAATAATTCCAGTATACCGGGAAAGTCCTGTGTTCAAAAAATCTTGCTTGAATCTAGTCTGTTTCCTCCCCAATACAGTTATGTTTCCTTTTGATATATGGTTAAGCCCATTTGTTTCTTTTTGTATTCAATTTTAGAGTTCACTTTTGTTATCCTTTTTGAGTCACCTTTATTTGTGAATAAACATTTAAATGATTCATAAGGTATGGCATGCAGAATAATGCCCCCACACACACCTCCAAAGACGTACACACACCGGTCCCCCAGACATGGTGAATATGGAATATCTCAGGACAAAATGGAAATTAAGGTTACTAATCAGTTGATCTGAGGATAAGAAGACTATCCTATATGAGCCCATGGACATGTGTAATCACAAAGGTCTTAAGTATAGACCAGCTAGGTAGAAGGGTCAGATTCAGAGAGAGGTTTGAGGATGCAGATGTCAAACAGGACCATGAGCCAAGGAATGCAGGTGGACTCTGCAAGCTGGCAAGGAAACAAATTATCCCCTAGAGCTTCCAGAATGAAGCCAGCCCTGCTGACACCTGAATTTTAGCCCAGTGAGACCCATTTCGGACTTCTGACCTCCAGAACTGTAAAATTATACACACGTGTTGTCTTAAGCCACTAAACATGTGATTTATTACAGCAGCAATAGGAAACTAATAAACTAACAAAAATGCACACAGAGAAATTCCAGTATCTGCTACCTTACCTCTCTAGTAGGATAACTATATTCATTAATTTCTGGCTTATCCTTCTTTTCCAGTAGAGAAAACCAAATACATATGTTTATCAGTTTTTATCTATCTGTATCTATGTATATTTTTATGAGTACATATTATGTCTATCTAATGTGTACATATTTTATACACACACACATATACATTATTTCCCTGTTTCTCATACTGAAGGTAGCTACTGTTAGGCATATTCCCTTTTGATGGTACTTTTATTCTTAGCACATCCTGGAAACCAATTCCTATCATTTCATAGAAATGGAGCCTGTGCTTTTTATAAAAGCTCTACCCCACACCCAGGCAATCCTGATTAACCCCATGAGAAATCTGGGTTTTCTAGATCTGGGTTTTCCACTTGGCTTCACACCAAGAAAAGGTAAACCTAACCAACACTAAAGACTTTTAAGTGTTTTTGGAACATCCTAAGTAACCATTCTAACCAAATTAACTGCAGAAGCCTAGCTCTAAATGGTCTGCCACACCGCTGTTCTTTTCTATTTTTGTTCTTGTCTGGGCTCAGCTAAGCTAGAGAACAGCTGGTCTCCATCCCCTCCACAGTAACCCTTTTTAGATTTGATAGCTGCTGCTCGGTTATTCCTCAAGCCTTTATTTGCTTTTCCAACTTGTTTAACTTTTTTCCTAAGGTTTGATCTGCCAGTCTTTTAACTTGGCTGAACTCTTGCCAACATATTTGCCTGATTTCCTAGTTTTGGAGCTCAGTTTTAACACAGTGATTCAGTTTTGGTTCTTTTTTTTAATCTTTCATTTTACCAAAACCTATTATAATTTTATTCCATTTATTAAAGACACTACTCTCACTTCCTGAAAAAAAAATGATTCATCATCATAATTCTAAATAATGGTAAAAATTCTCACAGATGGATAATGTCAGTATCATTTTCAAACATGGTATGTGAATGCAGAATATATGTTTTTTAAAGACTGATTAATACAGAAAGTGCCTAGTCACTCTCCTAGCTATCTTGTCATATCTTTTTTACAGGTATGTACATAGACATGCAAAGAACACAGTGAATTTTAAAGGGCATAAAAACCCAGAAATATATTACACTTAAAAAATTATAAGTTCTTTTCAGGTACAGCTTTGGTGTCCACACATACTGTGTTAGGGGTGGTCCTCCAGAGAAACAACTAACAAGATATGTGTATATATAGAAACAGAATTAAGAAATTTGCTCACACAGTTATGGAGGTTGGTGAGTCCAAAATCTGATGCAGAACACCAGTAGGCTAGGGACTCAGGAAAGAGTTGAAGTTGAAGTTCAAAGGTAATCTGCTGGTAAATTCTCCCCTGGTTGAGGGAATGTTAGCCCTTTGTTCTCTTCAGGCCTTCAACTGACTGATCTCCAATATGTGAGTGTGACTTATCCAACCTGCTTTCAAAGTCCGCCATCTAAATGTAAATCACACCCAAAATGACTCTCATAGAAACATCCAGAATGATGTTTGACCAAATATCTGGACACTTGGGCCCAGCCAAGTTGACACACAGAATTAACCATTACACCTGACAAATGTAGTCACACCTGACAAACATCTCCTCTGTGCTTACTCAGGGTCACACACACAGTGCTGACTCTACTCAGGGCAGAGTTCTGAACGAATCATACATACTGCCTCAATTAATGCTCTTAATAACCCTGATGCAGGTACTATTATTGTCTCTACTTCGTAGTTAAGGAAACCTAGGTCTAACAAAACAGGTTTTGAAGCTGAAGCTCTAATACACGCCCTCTGGCTCTGAGAACTCTACAACAGGATTACAATATAATTTATCATACAAATGAGAGACTTCTGACAGCCAGTGGGAGTACTTTTTAAATTAAGTCAGGATAAAAATTTGTTCAGGACCTTCCTGGACAAATCAAGATATGGTCACCCTAATCACACTTCTTGTTGATATTGCTGAGTCCCACATACTTTCCTGTGATAAGTAGATTTATCAAAAAGAAATGCACATTATGGACTGAATTGTGTTCCCCCAAATTGCTATGTCGAATCTCTAACCCCAAACACCTCAGAAGGTGACTGTATTTGGAGAGAGGGCCTTGGCCCTAACCCGATCTGATGATACGCTTGTAAGAAAAGGAGATTAAGACACACAGAGAGATAACAGAGTTGCATGTGGGCAAAGGAAAGACTATGTGCGGACACAGCAGAAGGATAGCCACTTGCATGCCGATGAGAGAGGCCTTGGAAGAAACCGGAGCCACCAACACTATGATCTTGGACTTCTAGGCTCCAGAACTATGAGAAAAGTCGTTGCTTACGCCCTGCCGTCTGTGGTATTTTGTCATGGCAGCCCTACCAAACCAACACAGACATAAATAAAGAAACATTGCTGGAAGGCAGTTCCTGAGAGAGCCCAATATTCACCCAAAATAGGGGAACAAAGGATGAGAAAAAGGGGGAAAAAAGTCTGTTATTAAAGAGAGAGAGAGACGTTTATGCACAGACAATTTTTTTTCAATAGCTCAAATACTCTGACTGACCAACCTAATATTTTATTGGTTCCCAATGTTCCTGTCTCTTTGCTCTTTTGTGACCCTGTGTAGGTGCGTCTCCTCCAATAGATTCACAATATTCTTAGGCTACAAGAATTCACTTTCACAGTAAATTTTAAAACAGAGCACTCAAACTATATTAAATAAAACATTATAAACCCTTAGCAGATTATTGTATTTTTAGTATCTACTGAATGAGAAAATAGGTCCATTTACATGTATTGAGGAGCCTTTACAAAACTCTGTTGCCTCAAGATGGGGAATCAAGAATCTAGAATAACAAACAAATAAGTTTGACTGTGTACCCCACCAGCAAAAATACTTGTATTCACACATTTAAAATTATCCATATAATATGTAAATATAAAATATGTAAAATTATATCAAAATAATCTATACATATATTAGTATTAACACTCTATAAAAGCAAATGTTAGGTAAAGCTCAAATTGTTATTTTTTAGATCCAAAGTTCTACTTTATTTTGTATCCAGGGCATCATTATAGACACCCACTGTATAGTTCTGCTCCTTCTTTAGCAATCCCTTCTCTGGAAAACACAGGGTTTACTGGTTGGAAAGTGATCAGTGTTATCAGTCAATTGGTTTGTTTGGTCCACATGATGCCAAGAAACCACATGGACTGAAATTACAGTGAATTGACTGTCTTTGATTGACTTGGCTCCACTGAGAAGTTATTTTGGCATCTGATAGACACAGCCTTCATGGGCCCAGATTTTGATTCAAGTGCCAGGGGCAGAGATGATGTGTTACTCTGGTTCCTTTCCCTCCTTACTACGGGACTACAGTTTACAGAACACTCTTCCAGCTTTTGGCTTCAGGACACCCTCCCTTGAAGTAAGAGCTTGCAAGAACAAGCTGTGAGTACAGCGATAAAATAATAAAAATAAAATCAATTACTTTGTACTGGTCATTGCTGACCAAGGACTAACATAAGCACATAAGTCTAGAGATAGGGCAGAAAGAAAGTGAAAGTGAAAGTCCCTCAGTTGTGTCCAGATTCTTTGCAACCCCATGGACCATACAGTTCATGGAACTCTCCAGGCCAGAATACTGGAGTGGGTAGCCTATCACTTCTCCATTGGATCTTTCCAACCCAGGCATGGAAGCAGGGTCTCCTGCACTGCAGGCAGATTCTTTACCAGTTGAGCTACCAGGATAGGGCAGAGGGGAAACACAGAAAAGAAACTAAGAAAGAAAGAAAATGACTGGTCATGCAACTCCTTTCAGAACCAGAACCAGGGTCAGGAGAGAAATGGGCAATGAGAACTCCCAAGGTTATTTGATAAAAAGGTTTTCTGAAAAGAGAAGTGTTTTGTACAAGATTAGGAACTACTTGTCAGCAACAAATATTTGTTGAATAAGTGAATGTTCATTAAGGAGGAAGTCTTCAATCTGGAAATGCCACATTTTCTGATCTGGGCATCAAGGAAATTCCCTAACTTAAGAGAAACAGCCACAGTTTTCTGGAAAACAATATTATTTAGGCATGAGAGCTTCACAGACGACGTGCCACAATGGATTGGCCATCAACTAGTGCTACCAAATGACTGTGATACCGTTCTTGATATAATTCTTCAATGCAGTCTCAAAATAATTTTTAAAAGGTACAATATGAAATGTAAAAACATATATATGTAATACATAGATTTTAAATGTTTATATTTACTGCAGATTAAGAACTTTTAAAATACATTACACAGGCCAAGAAAATTGGCTTGGATTGCCTCTGGTGACCCCCATTTATCTCCAAAACAAATGAACAAGATTAGGAAGGAGAGAAACTTATAATGCCTGGTCTTCATTCTCCTGGGATAAGTACCATTGATGTTTTGAGTAACAGGCCAGAATCCTGGTTGTTTGTCCTCTTCCACACGTGACAGTTTTCCTGAATACAGCATCCACTCCAGTACGCCCACAGTGGCAGCCAGGGAACACTACTCAGCGGTACCCTGACAGAGCACTTCGGCTGCTTCTGGACTGGAGCACCACAAGAGAGGATGTTGTCTCAATAACTGCTGCTAATACCAGGGATGGGATGGTACGCGGAGAGCAGGCCACTAGGAACATGGGACTGCACTCGGAGCCGGATCTTTGGTACTGTGGTTCAATCTGATGCTGCAGGTGGGGAGTGTAGGGCAGAGTCCTGTGCACTGCTCCCGAAGGAGCAGGGCATTGTACACCAGGTACTAATGCCCTGGAAGGACTTTAGCTAGACGGAGGACAGCAGAGATCATCACAATGCAAGCCACCAGGAATAGACATCTGACCCCTCGCTCACCACATCTTGGTGTCAGAGTCATGAAGAAAAACACAGTGCCATCAAGCACTGGATAGAACGGTGTATTGCTCACATAGAGAAGAGACAGAGCAAGATCGCTTCCTTCATGGGTGTCGGTGACACTCAGCTCCACAGAGAAGGATGCCCCGACTGTGCAGGGACTTGCCTTCCTCAGCCTACCTCTGTGGTCACCAGTTTCTGGTAATATCAGTACTACACGACAACATCAACACTAAAAGCAGTTACTTACAAATAACCTACAAGACTGAGAGAGAGAAAGGTTGAGGAGAGTAAGATAATTCCCTTTCAGGTAGCAGAAAAGTGAATTTTCTTGAATATATGAACAAACAAGCAGATGTATGGTCTAAGTAAATCAAACAATTAGAAATAAAGACAGGCAAAAATGTATCATATGGAAAAATAAGCAACACTGTTTCAAATTATTATGAAAAATATTTTTTAAGAGTCTGAAGGATAGAAATGCTGCAACCTACTTGATTCTTACACATGGATTAACATTTACAGATTTGACATTTCATTAACACTGTCTGATGCAGTAGGCAAGGTCATAAAGAGAGGAGTAGTGGCTTGTCATTCAGCACACATTCCCAAGATGCTTATCAACAGAGCACTGAGCAGATAAAACATAGTCCTCCAAACAAAAACATGCAGGGAGACCGCTTCCACTCTGAGCAAGCACTGATGGACATCTACTCCAAGACAAACTAATAATTCAGTGCTTTGGCTCTTGAGGTGAATGAGAGGCAAAAGGGCCATGTGCCAAAGAATTATGCAGAAGACAAACAAGAAAAATATCAACACTTCTAAGACCTACACTGGTAAGTCAAAAAACAGATTTAAGAGTAAATGAGGGGAGAAGGAAAACTAGAAAAATGGAGAAGAACAGAGGGGAAGCAGTAGCTGATCAAGTAGAAGGCGCAGAAGCAGCACAATGAGAAAGCTTTATTTGTGGGGAATGAACCACGTCCATTGCCCCCTCCCACAGAGACCCAAGTAGCAGCACCAGTTATGAGGACACATTGCCATCCAGAAAAGAACCCAGCACTGTTCTCTTTTTGCTCCTTGAAATGACAAGAGGAAGGGTCCTTGTGTTGGGGAATAGTTCCCTTAGATGAGAACACTTCTCTTCCTAAAGATGCAATACAGGCTGACAATATCTCATCTGCAATTCCAAAATCCAACAAGCTCCAAAACTTCACTGTTGTGTAATCTCTAGTAGCAAAAACCAGACTTGACCCAGACTGTTAGAAAATCATACCCTTTATTTATCCCCTGCAGTGTGCCTATTCATAATTTTTGCTCTAGAAATATTAATGTGCTTGATTATAGACATTACCCCAGATTCTACTGGGAGCGTTACATTACGGTATAGATATCATTCAGTTGCTGCTTGTGCACACTGACACTACCTTCCCAAAATCCAAACAATCTGATTTCTGAAGTATCTGCCCTCCAAGGTTTTAGATCTGATATTACTGTCTTTAAATATCTGCAAAAATGAATATTTACCAAAGAGGATAAATGTCACCAGAGTTTTGGCTCAGTCCTAGGTAGGATGGGACCCCACCTAGGATCTCACTGTCTGACAAGAGAGAGAGATATTTAAACAGAGGATCAAAATACAACCCGATAGAGCAGACATAAGAAGGAGCCTGGCAGCAGAGGCTGTGGTCACGCCTTGGGAAGTTTCCTCTGAGCCAGTGCATCTAAGCTGCCTCCCAGGGACGCTGGCGACCTCTCTCCTGAGGATAGACATCTCCTGCCAATGACATCTCCTGCCAGATTTTTGTCTAGAGCATCCTCCTAATCCTTCATGCCTTCCACTGAGGTGCAGATTTGAGACGATGTGATAGGTTGATACAACCCAATATTTTGTCATTGAAAAGGAAAGCCATAGTACTTTACACAAGATTCCAATGAGATTCTCTCATCTAAAGGCCTCATTCTAGGACAAGTGTTTTCCTTCATAACCAACAATTTTAACTTTAATCATTTCAAAGCAATTTTCCTGTTCAAGACTGAGCTTCAATCAGAATGCATTTTCATGTCACTTCATGGCATCTTCACAATTCTCTCTAGATAACTATAGAATCATACATAATCATTCTAGTCCCCCCCTAGACTCTTTGAGTAAGTAGTTCAATTTTTTTGTAACAATTTTATGCAGAAATAGATAAAAAAACAGTCCTCTAGGGATATCTCCAGCTAATTTTCATGAATTAATTTCTCAGGATTAATGTTTATGCACCAGTCTCTTTACCACATAATCAAATCACTGGAATTGAAGTGGCCTAACTCCTTATTTTGCAGCTTGATTGAGCAGGTGATGAAATACTTGAATATAATTTGGAGAGTTAGAAACTCACAGTATCCACAATAAACCACAGTGGAGGGTGACTTACTGACGATGCCTTGGATGTTGACTGATGTTCTCCCTAGTATCTCATGTTTTGCAGGCTATTTTTACGTAGGAGATGAAACAGTTTGCATAAATACATGAGGGGAGAGGTATAGAAGTCTTTACTGTTGTTGACATTGTTTTAAACCATGCTTAGACCATTGGGCAGACAGCACTGAGACAACCTAGAGGGCCATTGGTAGGAGAGGATTTGGGACAAGAAGGTTTCCAATAGCCATTGCCAGCCCTGCTGCCGTGGTAGATGCAGCCACTCTTGGCCATGGTAAACTCTGTCTTTCCTGCAAATGGTGAGATCCTAGACGGGTCCCATCCCACCTAGGGCTGAGCCAAAACTCTGGTGACATTTATCCTCCTGGTAAATATTCATCTTTGCAGATATTTAAAGACAGTAATACCAGATCTAAAACGGTGGGTGGTTTTCTGGCATCCAGCCTCTCTCTATCTCTCCCTCCCTGCTTCCATCCCTCTTTTATTCCTTTTTTCCAAAAGAAAATGAGGAGGCTTTCCAAGCAATGAACCAGAAACAAGAGAAGGTCCATCAAAATGACAGCACTGAGGGCCCAGATGGTTGCTGTGGAGAACACACCCGGTATGTTTTCTTCTTCGTGGTGACTCTCAGATAGCTAGCTTACACAACCCTCAAAGGAGGGGAGGGAATATCCCAATTTTTTAAGGGAAACTAAGTTTTTGTCTGAGTAAATTTCTACAAGCTCTCACATGTGGGCTTTCCCACAAGATACTTAAAGCCTCAAAATGGACAGTGTGCATAGAAGTAGGTTCCACCCAAAAGACTGTAGAACAATTCAATTTGCTGGCAATTAGCTGAATTCTGTTCTGTAAGAGATTAAGGCAACATCATCTTGTATGTAGTCTAGTTGTTCAGTCTCTAAGTAGTGTCTGACTTTTTGTGACCCTATGACCTGCCAAGTGACCAACTTCCCTGTCTTTCACAATCTCCCAGAGTTTGCGCCAACTCATGTCCAATGAGTTGGTCTAACTTATTCCAGTGATAAGTACTTGGATTACCTGGCAGCACAAATAGATAGAATGCCCTTTAAATGGTCTTTTAGAAATATCATTTATTTCCATTGTGTTTCTGATATACAAGATCTGTTTTGTGTGGTTTGTGGTTGGAGATAATTCCTGACCCCCAGAATCTTGCTGTGTATCTACCAGTGAGTGATGAGTAGATTAGTGATCTACTGAACTCTGCCCTTCTCCTCATCCCAGAACAATATATTGGTGGTCAGAGCTATAAGTACGGTTCTTAAATTTAAGCTTACCAAAATCTAAAAAACTGGGTTGACAAGGAAAAAATAAAGTACACAGTACGATAAAAGGTAACTGAGAGAATGGTCTAAACCATAGCAAAACTGGCTTTTCTAGGAGAAATGTCTGCCAGGTGTTTGAAGTATTAAAGGTACACATAGTGAAGTAGGATCTTAATGATCAGTGAGACCATTATAGGTGTGGGCATGGTATGCATAGGCAACCACCCATCTTAAGCACCTTTGTGTGTCTGTATAAGTCTTAGTGAGAAGCAATGCATCATCCACTGCCTACCCCCCAAGTTGGGTGGCCCAGATATTCCTTCTTTCCACTGCCAGTAGCTAAGGGAAGGCACCTGATTAGGGCTCAACCATTCAGACACCCACATCCAGGACTATGAGTGTGGAGTGAGTTAAGCAAAGACACAGGAATAGTAAGAGATTTCTGGCAGAGACAAGAGTGCCAGGAAGTGCACAATGATGCCAGCTGCTGACCCTATCATCCTGCTCCTATGTGTGAAATAAGGGCATCCTATGTTGCTAATTCCCAAGCCTTGTTTTCATCCCATTCATTCAGTGATATCAAACATCAATACCCTTCCAATGACATCTTTTCTACCTAAATTAGTCAAGATGAATTTGTGTTATTTGCAACCAAGATACCTGATTGATACACTGCCATAAAGATATGTGTACAAGAATAATGTTTATAAGGATATTAGAAATTAAGTCTAATCCCCAATCCCTCAGGTGAGGAAACTGAGGCTCAGAAAAGCTGCCTAGCTCAGTTAGAGTTGGGATGCAGCTCTGGCTCCTAGTTTAAAGTCGTTTTCACCATACCTGTCAGTGATACAAAGTGTAGAGCCCTGGAAATTGTAATGTTTGGCATGGGGCTCTGCTTTCTGAACCCGCATTTATCCCAGGGAAAAGCGAGGCCTTTCATTTTGTGCAGGGAAGGAAAAAACCACCAAACATTGCACATTAAAGTTTGTACATATCCACACCACTCTGTTTGGGAGCTGTTGCTGATTTGTAACAGCAGGGCACGTTACAAGTCACTGGGCTGTAAGGAACGCTTGCTGGCAGTGACAGGAAAGGCAGTGCTTACTATAGACATGTGGTTATGTCCACATGCATGAAAGAGCCTGCAAAATGAAGAAATAGGGAAAGACTCTAAAAGATATTCCCACTCAGGGGTTTCCCTGGTGGCTCAGATAGTAAAGAATCTGCCTGTAGTGTAGGAGACCTGGGTTCCATCCCTGGGTCAGAAAGATTCCCTGCAGAAGAGGATGGCTACCCACTCCAGTATTCTGGCCTGGAGAATCCCATGGACAGAGGAGCCTGGCTGGGTACAGTCCATGGGGTTGCAAAGAGTCAGATATGACTGAGTGACTTAACACTTAACTCCACTAGACTTATAGGTAAAAGCCTACTATGTGCAAAGCACAGGACATGGTGTTCTAAATGTACCAAGATATATAACCCATAAATATGAACTTGAGTTTACTACTCAGAGGGGAAGATCAAGCACAAGCTTAATCCACAGAATATGTCTGGCACAAGTGGAGGTTGCAGGGAATGCAAGTGACCTGGTGAGTAACACAGGCCACTGAAGGATCAAGAGGAGTAATAGGGGTGGCCGCCTCTGACCACAGTCTGAGGAAAGAAAAGAAAAGAGCGTGGAAAGCAAGAACAGTCAGGAGATTTTTACGATGGTGCTACTGAGAGATATGATTGTGAATAAGAGAAATGGAAAGAAAGGAACCTTTGGGAATGAAGTCCACATTCCCTAGCATGGTGGACCTGGCTCCCTACTCCTCAACTTGTGCTAGAATCGGGCTCACACCTCTGCACACAGACTACTGCTTCTGCCTCCTGAGAGGCTTTGTTTCACCCTTTACCTGGAAAACTCCTTTTCATCCTTCCAGACACAGCTTACATGTTACTTTCTCCTGGAAGGCCTTCAGGTCCTCTGCCCAGTCTCCACAGTCCAGACTTACTTATGATAACTAGTGATTACCACCCTGTACAGGGAGGGTATGTTCAACTCTTTGTATCTTATGTGGTATGAACTTCCTGAAGCAGGTATTGTCTCATATTCTGTTGATAAACCCATGGCATGAAAGTAGAAAGAAGCTCAAAAAATGCTGATTGATTAAATAAATGAAACCCAAGAGCATGTGGATTTGGACTGGTTACAGTTTAGCAACTGGTTAGACCTGGTAGCCGAGAAAAGAACAGGATTTGGAGATGGCTCATTTCTCACCTGCCTGAAAGATGGTAATGCTATTAACAATAGACAGATCACAATAGAAGGAACAGATATGGGAAACACAAAATTCAGTTTTGGATTACCAATCTGAGGATTTTATTCAAATGGGAAGACAACCCAAATGCAATTGAAAATTCTGTGCAAGAGTCTAGATAAGGGTGGGAAGTAGAACTTAAACATTCAGGACTCACCCAGTTGTACCCTAGGAATTAATGTGCTCACCTAGAGAAGAAGAAAGACTGCTGAGGACACAGCCTGGGGGGCATTGCATTTCAAAGGTAATGTTTGGAGGTTGTCAGCTACATGCAAGAATCAATACATTTTCTTGAGCAGTAACACATCCACCTCCAGACTAGAGCTTGTGAACCTTTTGCACAAGTAGAGACATATTGTTCTCAGCTTGTAAAAGGGTGAGCATAGAGAAAAAAGCAAAGATTAAGGGAGGAAATACTTGTAAATCACCTTTAAAACTACAGTCACCAGTTTTTTTTTTTTTTTCTTTTTTTGACTGAGCCTAGAGAACATATAAAGATCCAGGAAAAAAAAATTACTAAATTCTAAAAATGATATTCACCTGGTATGGTTATACATTTGTATATATGTAATAACTCATATGGAATAAACATGTAATATAATAACAGATCAGTGGGTTGATCAAACTATATCCTCTAATGGAAAGAAATGTTTTGTTACTTTTAAACATTTTGTTTTCAGAAGGTAAGTAAAATGCTTTCTAAGAATTTTGGCTGAGTTTTAAATGCATTTCAGACTGTGTGAACTAAAAATGCTACTTAAATGGCTTTATTAGTTATGAGAAATAATACTGTTTATGAGGAATAATAATAAACCTTTTAGTTTAAATATTATGATCTATTTATTTACTTTTAATCAGGTTCACTCCTAAGTGAATTTAAAAAAAATGTATTGAATAGATTTTTGTCCTATTTTTATTAGTTGTAAAGAATCTTGTTGGCTTCTTGAGAAGACATCTTGCTAGTATAGTTTGAATCAACAAAGAAATAATGATACTGTGATCATGTGAAAAGCAGACACACAAAGAAAAAGTTAACTATGTGATATGACATGTGTGTTAATTATCTTGGCCTTGGTAAACATTCCACAGTATATATGCATATCAAACCATCCCATTGTGCACTATAATTGTATATTTGTCATGTATTATTCAATAAATTTGGGAGGGGGAAACATATTGGCCCATCATCAATTCTAATATTAAGTCCTGAATATATAGTCCTAATTATTTTGTGCATTAGGGAGAATTAAATTAATGGAATCATCTCAGCTTTGTATGCTTTGTACTGCTGCTATGATTTTTTGGTTGTTTTGAGCTTCTACAAATAATAGTTGTCTGGCTTTTGTACTTTGATTACAGTAGTTAATTCAAAGAAATCTCTCGAGGACTACTCAACATTCAATCAATAAACATGCTAACATAATGCCAGGAGCTGGGATGCTGTGTGAGACAGCAATTGCAGGATATTGAAATCAGGGTAAGAGTAAACAACATTTAGTCTTTTGATTTTTCATATGCACAGTTATTATCTAAATAACAGACAATATTTAAAGTTGAAGTTTGTATAATGATAGATAATCCATGTCAAAAATGGTGTAGCAGCAATAAGACAAATGCTGGCTGGACTACTAAGAAACCAAAGGAATCCCTAAGAGCTAACTATGGACTATGTGTGGATTATTTACAGAAAATTTCTATATTCCAAACTATTTGCTCAGTTAGTATGAATGATTCTAAGTCATATCTCCTCTCTTTATATTGGCTGTGTGTGTGTGTATGTACCTTGGAAAGGTGGATAATTTCAATAGTGGCCTAAGGAAATTTAATAAGGGCAAATTTATTTTTCTAGCACAAAATTACAAAGTATCTTTGATCTGGAACTATGCATTATACATGACTTTCCTCCACTGACTCAGATAATTGAACACTGTCTAATTTATGAATCCTCTTAATGTTGTAGCAAACAATTTTGTTGTCATATATATGTTAATGTTGACAGTGCAATAGGCTGATATGCACTGTTAAAATTATGGATGCTTTATATTAATAAATTCATAGATTTATGTTAAGTTGTCAGGACTTAAGCCTAAGGAGAGACTGGGCTTAGCCCTTGTGGACCCACAGCTAGGTGGAAATATTTGCTGCCCCGGGGTGAGGAGAGATTTGGCCGATGATGGTGGTCTGCACATACTGGGCGCTCTGTCTTCACGGCTGCTCTGTGCCACCTTGTCAGTGTTAGGAAAGTGTAATCAATCATTACCAAAGTAGGTGGAGTACACAAAACACTGCGAGTACAGCTTGCCCTGCCTCTGGATACAGTCTTCTCATGAAGATCCTGGCTTTATTTAGCCTGTTACACATTCAGTGCCGATAGCAACAGTTTCAATTAGCTTTCCCTTTCCTTTTAGTATTCCCTCCCTGCCCTTGGCTGGCTTTTCCATGTCTTCTTAAACCGGAAAAGCCAACTGCTTCATTACTTTAAAAAGAATTTTTAACTTAAGGAGATGGAAGGGATATCTCAACCCAAAAGAATCTGTGAAAGACAAGAGTCAAAAAAGATCCTCTCTAATCATAAAAAATCCTGATGATTCAGCATCAATAGCACACTGTCCATGTTGCTGGAGTAACATGATACCTGGGTGGTCCATGGAAAAGGAGGAGAGTGAGCATCAGCAGCAGAGTGCTGAGAGCAGAGCTTTGGAGTCAAGAAATCCCAGGGGTGGGACCCAGCCTGGAAAAATCAATAGCTGTGCATCTTTGGTAAGTACGCCATTTCTTTCAGTGTTACTTTTTTCCATCGACAAAATGGGAGCAGAAATAATCCACCTTGCAAGGTTGCCATAAGAATGAAAGGGCGGGAATTACACAGGTCTAACAGAGCCTGTTACACACTAACTACTATGTTAGCCCCATGGTAAATCAAGTGCCAAGGAAACCTGAAGTATATAACAAAATCACAACAAAAGAGAAGAAAATGAAGTTTGAAATAGCTACATTATATGGCATCCCATTGTCAACCATGAGTAGTGTCCAATGATAGGTTATGCCTTTGAGAAAACATGTATTTAGTTAGTTTATGATATTGGTTTATAAGTTCAAAAATGATTGCAAGAATTCTTGTCCCAATAAAGTTACTTCTTAGGAGCTCCATCAACAACAGCAATAAAACATGGTTGCTGTTATGCTTCATTTTTTTGGATACAGGGCTAAACTTTGTAGGAGCTTTTCTATACAGAGATGAGTTCAATAAAATCAAAATCCTCTGGATTAAGGTAACATCCCTAAGAGACCTCTGGCGCTGGTACAAGCATTTGCAGTAATGAACAAAAGAGGAACAGAGGACTCTGTTGTTGCTTTAAATTACATGTGTGACGGATCACAAAGAATTGCTTTTAGGTAAATGAGCAATATTTTCTTGATTTTCTCCCAGCTCTTCAATACCAGCTGAATGAAGGTCCCCAGGAAGCAAGCATTTTCTTAGCAAAATAATGCTGCACTATAAATGATACCAGTTTCTGACCATTGACTCATCCCTTAACCTTTGCTGACTTCTGTTTACCTAAATTCTGTGGAATAGTGAACTTAAACATCAGTGGCCTGTCTTCAGTTTCCATCTTCCTCTGTAATTTTCAGCCCTGCTGATCACTTCTGGCTAGAAAGTCACCCCCGGTGATTCCTTCTCTTCCTAGTGCTCTAAATGTACTCCAGGTTTGCTGGCTTGTCATCATCCCGATTTCCTGCATATAGGTATCCCCTGGAGTTGTATCTTCTGTCTGTATACGTATTCCCTTGGTAAGATCATTCATTGCCATGTCTCAGTCCCCACCACTCTGTCAATAATCCTCAAATCCCTATTTTCAGCCTTAGCCTCTCTTACCTCCAGACCTGAATCTTCCCCAAACAGGGAGTCCTCCTCATTAGGCAAACACAATGTATACACCATACCAGCTCATCAGCAGTCCCCTCAAGTGAGCGCCTTACCCTGGGTTCTTGATTTGGAGATCTCCTTATTGCCCAGTCTTAACTATATAATCTTAGAGCCATAATTAGATGTCTGACTTTGCCTCACCACTGTCTTATCAAATTCGTTGCAGATTCTTCCTCGCTTGAGTCCCTCTGCTCCTTCCTATTTTCACCGCTGTCATCCTGGGATAGGTTCTGATTTCCTGTTTCCTGAATAAACACAGCAACCTCTATCCCAAACTTCCCAGTTCCAACCTTGTTTTATTCCAACTGCCATCCATACTGGTACCAGATTGCTTTTCTAAAGCTTGGCTTCCATCAGGTAATTCCCAGGATTATCACACTTCAGTGGTTCTTCACTGCCTCATATAAATAAGAGAAGTACAGCATAGCTTTCAAGACAATAATAGGCCCACTTACCTACATTTTCATTCTTTTCTCTCACTCTTCCTTTACCATGTACCTCATACAAGCTCCAAATGAGTTTTTCAGGGTGACTTTAGTGTCCATCAGAGCTTGAGAACTACTGCCCTAAATTATAAGCAAACTGAAATGGTCACAACTATTGCTTGGCTCGTCTGCACCTATGCCTGTACTCTTGCCTCCTCTCAATATCTTTATCATCACCTCCACATTCTCATTCTACCTAGCTCTTGACTTCTAGCAACATTTCCTTACAGATTTTTAGAAAAACTCTCTTCCACTCTCAGTTCCATATATTCTCTCTCATTACCTTATTTGTAATTATATATTATGCCTTTATCTTCCCTAGATGACTATATGGTCTTCTAAGGCAGAACCTGTGTCTAATATATCTTTTCATTCCTTATATTACTATGTAATATTCTATCCATAATGGGCACTCAACAAATACCTTCTTCATAAACAAATAATAGAATGCCTAAAATAATCACATTCCCCTAGACAAGGCCAGTTTAGGAAAGAACCACTAACTACGTATGGCTGACAACATGAGTCTGTTTACTGATTTTATCAGGAAGTGCATTTTATAACACTGATTACTTTCAAATATGGATCTCTCATCAAGCATAGAAATATATCTTTAAAAATAAACTTTGAGCTTTTACTTCTTGGCAAAACACCCAAAGTTGAATACATAAAGGATTCTAATGACTACTTTACAAAAACAAACTACCTATGGCACATCATATTTTTCAAAGAGGACCACAAAAGTACCTCACAACCCAAATGCTCCTCTGCAGTGTCATCTTGCCACCTCACTTTCCCTTTAAGAGGTGAAGTCTATTTCTTCATCTGGTTGGGAGTGGGTACCTGTGACTGCTTTGATCAATTCTGGTCAGAGCACTTAAGTGCTCTGGCAGCTTACGCTTCTTGGAAACTATCTATCATATGAGAATTGTGACTCTGTGAGATCACCATGCTGTGAGCAGCCCAAACCACACTGAAAAGCCCTGGAAAATGAAATGTCACATGAGAGGAGAGAGGGAGGTAACAAAGAGCACAGATGCACCAGACATTTCAGCAAAGATGTTCAAATGGGTCCTCCAGCCCTTCCCACTCTAGTTGATGCCACATGAGTCAGACACAAACCACCTAGCTGAGTCTTTTCTGAATTCCTGATGCATAAAATTGTGGGCAAAATAAAATGTTTGTTTTATACCACTAGGTTTTGGTATATCTTGTTACACAGCAATATATAAACACTACTCATTGCTTTAGACATGCAGAGCTGGGCCCATGCAAATACAAAATTAAAATAGCATGCCAATGAAGCAGACAGCTAATCTTACAAACAACAAACTGATATCCTGTGCATCCTAAATGCTGAGAAAACCCAATACTAGCCAATTAGTACCAATGCTCCTTTATTATGTCCTTAGCAAAAAATTAATATGAAACATGAATTTCTTATCTCTAATATTTTCCAAGTCCAGCCTCTATTATAGAAGGTACACTAAAAAGTAAGTTAAAAAATAAGCTGTAGAATATCAAAGAAATATAGTTAAAGAATATTAAAGAAACACAAGATGTAGGTAAATAATTGGAAAAGTTGTCAAATGTATTCTGGTAAGTCCATTCTTAGTTTATATGAATTATGATGTATCCCAATACTAAAATTCTGTATATAGCCATTAAAAATAATTATAGAGCTACATTGGCAGTAAAAATGTTCCTAATATGTTAAATGTAAAAAGCCAAATACAAAACTGTGAAGAACATAGTTGTCTTTTTGTAAAGTTATACATGTATCCCCTTTTCTCCTACCCCTAACACATATATTTTTCCTTTCAGGAAAAAAAAAAAGATTAAAAGGATACATATCAATCTGTTCCTTGGACAGCAAGGAGACCAAACCAGTCAATCCTAAAGGAAATCAACCCTGAATACTCATTGGAAGGACTGATGCTGAAGCTGAAGCTCCAATACTTTGGCCACCTGATGTGAAGAGCTGACTCATTGGAAAAGACCCTGATGCTGGGGAAGATTGAAGGCAGGAGGAGAAGGGGACGACAGAGGATGAGATGGTTGGATGGCATCACAGCTCAATGGACATGAGTTTGAGCAAGCTTTGGGAGTTGGTGATGGACAGGGAAACCTTGTTTGCTGCACTTCATAGGGTGCCAAAGAGTCAGACACAATTTAGCACGCAAAGAACAAATACACTCTCTACAGTGGCAGCCTGGGCCTTCTTTTGCTTTTTGTTGTTGATTTGTTTTTTTGTTCGTCATTCAGAGTCCTGAAACAGAACAAACTACCCACAATATTAGGAAACAACTAAACAACTAAAGTTTGCTGGTTAGCCTTTCCTTGTAGAGGTCAGGCCTTTCAGGGCCCAGGCCTTCTATAGAGGTTTCTGTCTCAATTCTCACACACACCTCAGCTTGCACAAACCACATTTCCTGCACTAAGATAGGACCTGTATGTAGCTTGGTAACTACCCAGACTGCAACACCTTCATGTGTTGAGTTTATTTCATTTTGTTTTCTCTGCAATTTTTTTCCTCAAGGTCAACTTTGTATTATATTTGGTCTTTTTAAGTGTTTATAGAAAGAGGGAATTTAACATTCATTCAGCCTGCCATATTGATGGCACTTCTTTAATTTGGATTAAAATTGATGGCATTTCCTTTAATTTTGTTATATTGCTCTTGCAATTAATTTAAAAAACCTCAGTTACTGAAAATGGGCTAAGCTTAACATAGTATTTTAGATTCTTATCTATCGATTATTAAAGAGAATCATTGCACTTGATTTTAGGAACTGAAAATAATCTTTTTTTAAAGAAAATAAGTCTCAAGCCTTGATGATTATATAAGATTTGTTGTTTAATTTTTCTTTTGGTATAGATTATCACTAGGGGTATAAACAGCTCTTTCTAGGAAGAAAATTCCAAGCAATCTTAACCAGTGTGAAAACAGCTAGAAGCAGGAAATTAAAACATTGCTTATTCCTATGAAAGGCAGGAGATTCCATTAGATAATGTCAGTGTGATCAGTTAGTGATTTATTAAACAGTATAGTACAGAGGAACCCATACAGTTCAAGACGTAGGCCAGGGTAGGTTTGAATGCTACAGCTGCCTGATACTAGCCATGTGAACGTGGACAAAACTTTTAACCTAATATCAAGACTACATTCTGTTAAAGTTGTGATGATCAGAAAGGCAGAAAGTGCTTAGTAACTCGTTTTATTGCTTTTGTTATTGAGAGCAGTTTGGGACTTAAGGGAGATTTGGACTATAAATAGTGTTTCTCAAAATACAGCCCAAGATATCTGCATAATACCCTGCCAGGGTCCTTATTCAAATTTCCATTTTAAACAGTCCTTACTGGTGATGTTTCTCCATGTTTCAAGTTTGAGATCAACTGGTTAAGTATATAAAAGTAACAATTTTTGTGAGAGAATACAGGGCATGTAAGAAAAGAACTGAAGTTCCATTTGAGACAAAGAAGAATGAAAACTACAGACACCTTTTATGAACTACAGGATGTGCACTAAGTGGTCTGCTTCTCAAGAAGAGTGGAGGTTTTTGTGTGCTCTAATGCAAAGTGTGGAGAAGGCAATGGCACCCCACTCCAGTACTCTTGCCTGGAAAATCCCGTGGATGGAGGAGCCTGGTAGGCTCCAGTCCATGGGGTTGCAAAGAGTAGGACACGACTGAGCAACTTCACTTTCACTTTTCACTTTCATGCATTGGAGAAGGAAATGGCAACGCACTCCAGTGTTCTTGCCTGGAGAATGCCAGGGATGGGGGAACCTGGTGGGCTGCCATCTATGGGGTCACACAGAGTCAGACATGACTGAAGTGACTTAGCAGCAATGCAAAGTGAGCTCTCAGCAGAAGAAAAATCACAGCCATCCCAACCACTCTAGTCCAAGACACTAGCATCTTTTACTAGGACTATTTCCCCAGTCCCCTGGCAGTCTCAAAGGTCACCTTATCAGAAAAGCTTTCTATGACTTCAGTATTTAAAATAGCATCATCTGGTTCTCCTTATGCTACGCTACTTTTCTTCACAGCACTTATCAGTTGTCATATGTAATTGATAAACTACATATCATAGATTTATTTCTTTGTTCTATAGATATATTTACTCACTAGACTATAAAACTAAGAGAACAAGGACTTTGTTTGGCTAGCTGCTATATCCCTAGTGCCTAGAAGACTGCAGGGCACATGTCAAGAAATACTTGTTGATGAATGAGCCTAAGGAAGCCCTCTCTTTTGGTTTATTAGAACGGGGAATTCCTGGAGAGACTAGGAAAAAATAGTCGAGTTGGACCAGAAAGGAAGATGTATTGTGGATGGTGGGCAAAGCAAACCAGTGTCATGAGTTTGAAATAAGGAGGAATCTCACACCAAAGGGAAAGAGAGGTAGAACTTCTGAGCTCCTGGAACTCTTGACAGAAATCAGTTTCTTGTAAGAGAAGGTCAAACCGTTCCTCTGGAAAAGCAGCAGTAGCAATGATGCAAAGGAAGCTATAGAGACCCTAGCAAGTGGGAGGTCCTCTGCTCATTATGGAAGCTTCCCTTTTGAGGGTCCACAGATGGACTATCATCTCAATCAGGTGCTATGTTTCTTACCTTGGATGAGTATCCCAAATATAACAGACTTCAGACATCACTATTTCTGATGATGGCCCTGGAAGAATAAAAATATAAAACTATCTCCCTACAGATTTGTGAAATTCCGGAATACATATTAAGCTTCTTTCTTTTTTTTTTTTTTTCCAGTTCAAGCTCTGGCCTTCGAAAAAAATCACATAAAAGTGAAAAGCTGCCTGCAAAAGAGAAATATAGTAGAGTTTGTTTCTCTGGATAGTGACTTACAATTTTGGAATCATTGGCTCCTAGTAGGGACAGAGCAAAATTGCAAAGAGATGAGCAAGAAAGTGTTTGGCAGCCTTGCCCACTGGATAAAGATGTTCTAAACCCAGATCAAATAAGATACAAAGAGAACAATAGATGTGATATAGGAAAAAAGAACCACAGTGGTAGACAGTCTAGTAAGTGTCAAGGGAATGAAGGGCAAGGGGAAGGGAAGTGAAGTCTAGTATTTAGGCTGATAACTGTGAATCAGAGCATAAATTCTGACACAGGGGTGTAAATGTGATCTCTTAGATATTCTTAAGGCATTATGAGAAGGTATTCAGGACTGAACACACCATTGATTAAGAGAGAGTGTGTGTGTGTTTAGTAATTCCTCAGAAAGTTAAATAAAGAATCACTACATGACCCAGCAATTCCTATCCTCGTTATATATCCAAAAGAATTGAAAACAGGTCCTCAAACACTTGCTCACGAATGCTCACAGCAGCACTATTCACAGTAGTCCAAAGTGGAAACAATTCCCAAACCACCTGAATGGACAACATATATGTGTGTGTGTGTGTGTGTGTGTGTGTGTGTGTGTGTGTGTGCGTGTATTATATATATACACAGAGAGAGACATATAACAAATTATTCAGTTATAAAAAGGAATGAAGTGCTGATACGTGAACATGGATAAACCTAGAAAACATTGTGCTAAATGAAAGAAGCCAGAAGGTCATATGGTATATGGTTCCATTTATATGAAATGTCCAGGTGAACCCTAGAAAATAGATCATTGCCAGAGGCTTGGAGAAGAGGAAAAGAGGGGATTAGTTCCTTAATTGGTATGGGATTTCCTTCAATATCTTAAAAATGTTTTAGAATTAGCTGGAGATGCCAACTGTACAGCATTGTACATGAACTGAATACCATAGTGTTGTTCACTTTAAAATAATTTCAAATTGTGTGAATTTCATCTCAATAAAAATATACAATCTCAAAGGTGAAAAACACTTCTTAAAAATGTTTTTAAAAGACAGTGAGGGGCGGGGAGGGGAGGAGAGGGACTGGCAGGTGGTACATGATAGAAAGAGATATGCTTATAATGTGGGGTACTTCACAAGACTAACAGTGTAGAGAAAGGCAGAGGCCACCAAATTATGAAAGGAAGACAGTCAACCCAGGAAGACCATTAAGAACAATGCCTTCTAATTAAAAACGAATAACAGAGACAAAAAATGAATGATGTATTCAGATGGTGACATATACTCTGAACACTGCCAAGGTTAGTAAGCGGCACTCTGTCCCTCTAGGCTAACACTCTAATATAGCTGTGACTTTCAGAAGACCTGTGCCATGATGGAGAAAGATGGAAGAGTTAGGATCATTCAGAGGAAGAAGAAAACACTTTTCAAAAGTGGGAACAGCAAAGGCTTCACGAATGTTTGCACTGTCCCTTGCTGAATGATCAGAGATGGGGGTAGGAGAAGAAGTGAACAAGCACACAGAGACACAAGGCACGTCCCATGCGCTGAAGGCTCTCTCAGCACCAAGGTCAGCAAAGAGGGCTGTCACTAGACTAGGGCCTGAATGCCAGGCTAAAGAGTCTAAATTCTATGTATTAGTGGGGAGCCATGGAGGTTTGCGAGCACTGAATGACATGAGCTGTGCTTCAGGAAAATTAATCTGGCACCTATGTGTATGGCTGATTAGAGGAACAAGGGACTCAGGGTGAGCAACAAGAAGTCGATTCTAATAGTCCAGGCAAGAGGAAATTGCACCTGCACTGAGATAATGGCCCTGAGATCAGAGAAAAGAGATAGATAAAACAGGTATTAGAAAGCTGATTGGAAGTAGGGAACAAAAAAGGGATACTCCAAGAAATTCTTTCAGGGAGACCAGGAGGGTAATTTGGTCATTAACTTAAAAAAAAAAAAAAAAAGAAAGAAAGTGTTGTAGGTAATTAGATAGAAGGTGGAAATGGCACAAACAAGAGTTCCATTTTGCATGTATTATGTTTGAAATGCTAGTGGAGATTCCAATAGATAGTAATAAAGCCTGGGGGAGATGAGAGGCCTGGGAAATAATCATAAAGGTGTTAAGTATTGAAATGTGATTGAAGTTTGTTATGCAAATGGTTGGTGAGCAGTTGGGGAAATGAAATTAACCAGAAGTAAGTACAAGTTTTCTGCCAACTAGTTATGCCAAATTAACCTCAATTCCTTTGTGACAGATAGCTTGACTGTAAATCATAGAACTGTTCTAGACATGGTATATCTTGATTGCAGCTAAACATGTGACAAATATTTTATATCCTTGGAAGCATATCAGGGACAAAAGCAGATATAGATGGATTTGTAGTGGATTGAGCAACCATACCTGAATCACATTGATTATGACATGATTGCAAACACAGGAAAGCCTCAAAAACCTCTAACTTTACACTGAAATGTTCATTACCTTAAAGAAAGGTAAACTCCAATAGAACCCTAACAAAATATTTTGTTGGTTTAAAGTGCCATTCCATGGTCTGGCATTTTAACTAAACATGAACACAGAAAGAATTTCTAAGAATTTATCTCAAATGAGTAATATACCTGTTACTTGTGAATATTATTTGGAAAGAAACTGCTAAACACAGCATGTTGTTTTTATACAGTGTAAACATGGAAGCTTTCCTGTTTCATGATTTGGAAAGCTTACACATTTTTTCTAAAATACCACTGCCAAATGTACATGTCACTATATGTTAATCTTTGTTAAAATATTTGTTATCAAGATGTTGCCTTTCAATATTTTGAATCATCAGTAATTCCCATATGAGGAATTTATTAGTAAAATTCCTTGAGGAGTCATCAGCAGGACCTGGGTATTAAGCACAGGGAAGATGAAGAAATTGAGTTTCTATCCAAACTCTCCAGCATAGTCATTGACTATGAGAGCCAATATATAATTTGCAAAATACACTGAAAATAAAGTATTAGAAAAGTGCCTAAAAAAACAATATGTTCTCTGCAAAGAGAAATCCATCATCCATTAACTGCTGCTTAGTGGAATAAATACGTTTAGTCGTTGAGATATTAATGTTATGTCTCAATATAAAACATAAGTTACATTATCCTTACTAATGATACTTACAAAGCAGTTACCCTTAAATATAAGAGTCATCTTATTTCATTATAATTCTACCTTTGGAATCCAGAATTGTGAAGGATAAATGGATGAAAGGATAAGCAATCTTCTCCCCAGTTTAGATACCACTGCAAAATTGCATTTGTAGTATGTGGCAGAGACTGCTCCTTGCAAAACCAGCATGCCCTCTCTCCTTATTACAGTACACTGACTTTCTTCCTGTGGCAATATGCCAGTAAAGACTGTGTTACCCAGCCTCCTTCATTACCAGTTTGGTCAAGGAGATGAAAATGGAAGTTAATGTCCACAAAGGCTTTTAAAAGGGGGGGCTTTTAGAGGATACCCTCTCTCTTACCCTTGACTGTCTTCTTCTTTCTTCCTTTCTAGAATTCAGAACTGATGGCTGCTATCAGAAGCTTTGCAGCCATAGAAACTGACATAGAAATTTCAGCTCACTGCCATTAGGACCTAAAGTTGTGCTAAAAGGATGGCAGGGCCAGAAGACAGAGAGCATTCTGGACGTCTTAAAAGTGGAAGAAAGAGAAATGGATTTTTCATTGTATACAGTTAACTTTAACCACAACTAATACACACTTCGTGTATCCAGCATTCATCTTCTCACCTTTTCACGCCACCTTTCCAGACATAAGATGTTGTCTAATTCAAAGCTAGAATGTTTACAATTCATTTAAAGGCTTTTACAAATAATGAAGTACGGAAAGACACCAGCACATGCTTAGATAGTTTTTGGCCTTGTGTCCAGCTAAGCTACCTTGAGAAATACCTTGAATTCATATTGTTTTAAGTAAATGCTAATACATGGTAATTGTTTTTTCTATATTTACAACAAAGGGTGAAGTGCTTTGACAGCTGTCAGTAAAGTGTCGAATAGGCTGTGGCAGTGAAAGTTGAGGGGATTTAAAAGCCCTTATTCTTGGTGATCCTTAACTTGGAATGATATCAAGCTGTTAAAATTGGCACCGACTGAAGAAACAGAGTTTACCCTTTCTCAGAGCTGCCCCACCTCCTGTTACTTCTCTTTGCCTCAGCTTCCCCAAGCCTCTCTCACTCGTACTAAAAGACAACCACTATTGCAGAAAAGCTTGTACCCTAGACCCTGTTCCATTCCCATCTGAGTCTTGAAGTACCTGTTCTTTCCAATATCCCATTTAATGGGACCAGAATATCAGGACTTAGCGCTTTTTACACCAAGAAATATTACTGGGTTCATTCCCTGTGGTAGGAAGAATTCTGAAATGACCTGCATGATCTCCACCCACCCAGGATGGCTCCTCTCCCCTTTAGTGCAAGTGATTTTATTCTAATCAAGAGAATATGGAAACAGTGATAGGATGTCACATCTATGATTATGTGTTATTAAGACTCTGTCTTAGCACACTGGCATGCACGGGATTCTTCTGTGGACCTTGAAGAAGCAAACAGCCATGCTGCAAACTGCTGACAGAGAGGGCCTTGTAGTAGGGACAGCCTCTTTGACCTAATGGGGCCTCCAATTAATAGTAAGAAACAAGAGGCCTCATTTTTGCGGGGGAGGAGGGGCTTCTATTTTAAAGCCACAGGGAAATGAATTCTAGGAAAAAACCTGAATGAGCTTGGAAACTTGATTCTCCCTCAGTCAAGCCTCCAGGTAAAGGCACAGCCCAGACAACATTTTAATTACAGCCTTCAGAGACTTTGAGCAGAGAACCCCATTAAGTCATATTTGGTATATGCATGCAATGGAATACTATTCAGTCATAAAAAAGAATGAAATAATGCCACTTGCAGCAACATGGATGCAACTAGAGATTACCATACTTACTAAGTCAAAAAAGAAAGACAAATACCATATGATATCACTTATATATGGGATCTAAACTATGATGCAAGTGAACTTATCTATGAAATAGATAGAGACTCATAGACACAGAGGACAGACTTGTTAGCAAGGGGGAGGTAAGTGGTGGAGGGAAGATCTGGGAGTTTGGTACAGCAGATACAAACTAGTATATGGATGGATAAGCAACAAAGTCTTACTGTATAGTTGTGTTGTTTGATCACTTAGTCATGCTCAACTCCTTTGCGATCTCTTGGACTGTAGCCCACTAGGCTTCTCTAACCATGCAATTCCCCAGGCAAGAATAATGGAGTGGGTTGCCATTACCTTCACCAAGAGATCATCCCAACCTAGGGGTTGGGCTAGTGTCTCCTGCACTGGCAGGTGGATTCTCTACCACTGAGCCATCAGAGAAGCCCCTCTGTATAGCACAGGAAACTATATTTAATATCCTGTGATAAACCATAATGTTTACCATATATATATATATGTGATATATATATATATGTGATATATATCTATATATAAGTGAATCATTTGCTATACAGCAGAAATTAACACTGTAAATCAACTATACTTAAATAATATAATTTTTTTAACTGTTTAATATGGGTAACATATTAGTACTCCTATGTGCTGATTTTGTATGTATAATTTTTCACAAGTTCAATTTAGGGGAAACTGGAATTGTAATGTCAAATAAGTATCTGCAAAATATCTCCACTTTATAGACCTCACACCATAGTTTTAAAAGAGACCCAAGTGATTTTTAATAGATCTAAAGTATTATGAAATAGCATCATCAAGGAATCTGTTTTATGAAATGTGGTACATTTTATCTTGAGGCTATTTTGAACAAGAACATAACAAACACTTACATAAAATTCTGATGAGAAAGTTATTATCTACTTTAATCTACCATACTGTAGTTTTAATAAATTAATTGTAATGATCATTAGATATTTTCTGTATTGTAGTATATATTATGTAATGTGTAGTATATAGTGTTTATTGCTTCTAATATCAGGTCACCATCACTATCAGAATAACAAAAACTACTGGACTTCCCTGGTCATAGTGGATAAAAATCCACCTGAGAATTCAGCATACACGGGCTCGATCCCTGTTCCGGGAAGATTCCACATGCCGTGGAGCTTCTGAGCCTGAGTACCACAACCACTGAGTCCATGCTCTAGAGCCTACGGGCCGCAATGACGGAAGCCCATGTGCCTAGGGCCAATGCCTCGCAACAAGAGTGGCCACTTCAGTGAAAAGGCCCCTCTCACTGCAACCAAGGAAAGCCTGTATGCAGCAAAGAAGACCCAGAGCAACCAAAACTAAATAGAGAAGGAATTAGCTGGAGTCAAGATTGCCAGGAAAAATATCAATAACTTCGGATATGCAGATGACACCACCCTTAACGGCAGAAAGTGAAGAACTAAAGAGCCTCTTGATGAAAGTGAAAGAGAGTGAAAAAGCTGGCTTAAAGCTCAACATTCAGAAAACTAAGATCATGGCATCTGGTCCCATCACTTCATGGCAAATAGATGGAGAAACAGTGGAAACAGTGGCTGACTTTATTTTTGGGGGCTCCAAAATCACTGCAGATCATGATTGCAGCCATGAAATTAAAAGATGCTTACTCCTTAGAAGGAAAGTTATGACCAACCTAAATAGCACATTCAAAAGCAGAGACATTACTTTGCAAACAAAGGTCCGTCTAGTCAAGGCTATTGTTTTCCAGTAGTCACGTATGGATGTGAGAGTTGAACTATAGAGAAAGCTGAGCACCGAACAACTGATGCTTTTGAATTGTGGTGTTGGAGAAGATTCTTGAAAGTCCATTGGACTGCAAGGAGATCCAATCAGTCCATCTTAAAGGAGATCAGTCCTGGGTGTTCATTGGAAGGACTGATGTTGAAGTTGAAACTCCAATACTTTGACCACCTGATGCGAAGAGCTGACTCATCTGAAAAGACCCTGATGCTGGGAGAGATTGAGGGCAGGAGGACAAGGGGATGACAGAGGATGAGATGGTTGGATGGCATCAACGACTCACTGGACATGAGTTTGGGTGAACTCCGGGAGTTGGTGATGGACAGGGAGCCTGGTCTCCTGCAGTTCATAGGGTTGCAAAGCGTCAGACACGACTGAGCGATCGAACTGAACTGAACTGAAGTAGCAGACATCTTAAATGCTTTAGATACAATATCTCATTAAATCTAGGCAAAATATGATGACAAAGCATTTCCCATTTTATAGATGAGAAATTAGAAGATTAAAGACACTAGATAAATTTCAAAAGATAACAACATTGCAAACCAGGATTTAAACCCAAGTTTTAATCCCCTATTGTGATGTGCCAGTTCGAATACTCTTTCTATACCTACATAGTCAAATAAACTGTTGCTGAAAGATTTCTAACGTTTTTCAGTTAATTTGGGGCACAAATTTGGATTCTTTCTTGGCTCACATCTTATTTGACTCTACTGCATGCATACATTTAAAATGTTGTGTGTGTATACTTGTGTGTATGTATTCACAAAATTTTTTGGTTCAATATTTACCTATGAATAAATAAATCACAGGCAATAGTTTCAGGGAAAAGCTAATGCAAAACATGAATATTAAAATTTAAGTGACTGGGATTACACTGAATCTGTAAACCAAATTATGGACATCTTAACAATATTAAGTCTTCCAATCCAAGAATATAGCAAGCATATTTTAAAATTTTATCTAGGCTTTCTTTATTTGACAAATATTTCATAGTTTCCAGAATTAAAGTGTTTCATATATTCTGTTAAATTTACTACTCAGTATCTCATGGATTTGTTGCTATTGCAAATAGAACAATTAATATTTTTTTAAATTTAATTTCCAATTATTGATTCATAATATTTAGAAACACAAGAGATTTTCTATGTTGATCTTATATTCCTTAACCTTATTAAACTCACGATACCAAGTTCAGAAAATAAATGATGTTTTCAGGTAAGGCTGTGTGTGAAGAAAGCTACACTCGCATATTGACTAGGTTTTAAATAAAATGTATAATAGTTAAAATCATATTGAATCCTAACTATATAGAGCAGGGCAGTTTTCTAATTGCTTTCTCCTCAAATTCCTAATATTCTCCACTGGGGTTTTCATACTCTCGAAATAAAAGAGTCAAAGTAACTATACTTGTGAAATATGTGTAGTGGGAAAATAAACAATTTAATGTGTTAGTAACAGCTTTCACATTGCTGAATAAGAAAAATCAAGTCTGAGTTACCTTGGGTAGATTATTTCTCTGAGGAGTATCCCTCTTTCCTAACGTTTCCAAATCTCTCTTACAATGTTATCACACCTATTGAAGACCGCAACATTTCAAAGCAATGTGTAACTATAAACTATTCCCAGTGATGTTTACAGTTCTCTTAATTGCTAAGAGACTCTATCCTAACCACTTTGATATGTGGGGAATATGGCATCTTTGAGAGCCGCTATTGTGGCAGTGCTCCCCCGAAACTGTCCCTTGCAGAACTCAGGTGACAGCAAGGACCGTTAGACCACACGTAAGCTACTCATTAGACTATCAACTTTGCCTAACCCAGCTTGTCAAGTTTTTGTGTTCTAAATGTCAATTGCTATTCATTTGATTTCTTTTCACTTGCTTTTTCCAAACTAAGAATAAATTGCCTGTTTTCAAGGAAAATTAAAGGAAGGAAGACTACTAGGAAGACTAAACTCAGAAGTCTCTCAGGGAAAAATCAAGAACTGGGGTGAACCATCTTTAAGTTAATTAACCAGTTTGGGAGATTATTAAGATTCTTCCTTCATCTTGTTTATCTAACATTGCTCTTCTGCCCTGAATTTAACACTTGGGTACTTACTGATGTTTACTTTGATTTTATAGCATCTGCCAAATGTGAGAAAACTTTCCAGTAAAGTGTTTGCTTAGATCAGATCAAATCACTTCCTTTTGGGGGGGGGGGTGGAAAGCTTATTTCATAATCCAATGTAAAAGTCAGTAGTCAGTTTTATATATAATCAGCTGATTATTATTATTTCCATCAGAAATCATGATAGAGAACTAGAAAGAGACTAAACGAGACATATACTTTCCGCTGTTTATTAACAGGCATTATGAGCAATTTAGTGATGGAAGAATTTATAGGTACTGGCTAAGAAGACAGTTTGAAATGATCAGTAAATGTCCTTCATCCATGCTGATCTATTGCCTAAGACAATCAAGAGATCAAGAGTGGCTAAAATACCTCTAACACCTCATAAAACACATTATTTTCAACAGTTGGTTGGGTTAGCAGAAACAGACTGTTAAATGTGTCTAGTAGTGTTCCAGGTATGAACAGAAAGTAAATGTCTTGATTAAATCCCAGACTTAAAAAAACCACTGCAACTTTAAACTTACTCTATGGTATTTTTATTGTTTACTTAAAAAACATCATACCTGCCTGATGTGAACTGATTTGTCTAAGCCCTAAGAGATATTCCCTCAGGTAATTAATGTCACTAACCTGGTATAAGTTTATAAAATGTCTTGAAAGAAATGCAAAGGGCTGAAGAGGATCAAAGTATTTTCTTCCATTAATTTTCACTGTTATGCCCATGCAGTCATTTTTTTCGGGGAGTCCCAATATTTCTGGTATAAATATTATCAAAGGAGGGAATGAGTTATCCTGGAAAGAATAAAGTTTTTAGAAATGTGAAGGATAAAAGACAAATATAATCTGCAGAAGTTTTTTGACTGAGTAAGTGTGATTAAAAACGGAGGCGGATGAAGGGATAACTCCCAAATTTCTGGTATAAGATGCTCGTACTACTCATTGAAATTGGAAACTGAAGATAAGGAAGCATTTAGAAATATAGAATTATAACTCATGACGGATGTGAGAGTCATAAGAACACAAGGAATACAAGTTGGTGAAGACTTGGCTAAGTTCATTTGACAGACTACTTGGAATGAAAAAGAAGGCAGAGGATGAAATCCCACTGGTTGGCAATATCTAAAGATTTATTTGAAAGATGAGGCAGCATCTAAACAGTTAAAAAAAGCACAGTCTAAAATATAAACAGCACACAGCGTAAGCTCTCAAAGGGCAGGCACCATGTCTATACTGCTTGTCATCTAATTGAGGATCCACAGCACCTTATTAGATTGCCCAGGACACAATAGGAAATCATTGTTAAGTAAATGAACAAACCAACCAAGAGACTGATGTTAGATCTGGCAAATTAGAAAGTCATTCAAAAACCTTATCAAGAACAAAATCTGTGGAGTGTGGGGACTGGAGGAGCAGATGCATAATGAAGCAGTGATGTTGAAAACAGGTTTCTCTTTCAAAAAGCCTGGGAGAGAACAGAAGGAATTACTAGCAGATAAAACGAGAGGAGGAAACATTAGTAGCACTTTTTTTTAAACAAGTTGGGGAGATCTGAGAAGGTGTATGTATTGGGAAATAAACCAAAAGAAGCAAAAATTGAGAAGGTAAAACAAGAGCAAATGTAGTAGCTGGGACATGGAGTGGATATTTTCTACAGCAAAGATGGAAGAATCAGTCTTTGACGAAAGGCAAATTCTCTCTTTTTAAGTAGTGTTTAAAAGTTGAGCGTGAGGGGAAAGAGTCAAAGTCCATATCCAGGCTTCGGTGATCTATACCTCTTACCTCACACCTCCAACAACAAGTAAGAAAAGGAACAAATACAGGCATGTTTATTGCTGTAAAAATAGGAAATTTGAGGGAAATTATTTCTCATATTTTTCACTGAAGTAGCAATGAAGCCACCTTTTAGGAGGTTAAGGATAAAGTAGGGATTTTGAAGATAGTTGGAGCAAACTCTGGTATTAGATTAGGGAAGATAACAGGGATGCATGGAAAGGGCTGCTACTGTGCAGCTGAAGAGGAGATGACATATTTGGGTTGACTGTACCAATCAGCTTCAACAGTTTGGTTTTCTCCAGTGGCATTCAGCAGTGCTGGGAGAAGGACCCAAAAGGCAAAGGGCAGGCCTGACAATCCAAGGCAGAACATTGGCAGAGAAGAAGTATGATAGGATGGGTAGGAGCTGAAGAGTTGACAGTGCTGAAATCAACACATTTGGGAATCAGGCTGCAGAGAGAGAGAGAGAAAGGTGGCAGTATCTTAAGTTTAAAAGGATGGGATGGAAAAGATTAAAAGACTTCAAGAGTATGAAGAGGAAGAGGAATTAGAAGGGATAAGGCCTAATATCTGGGCCTGTGGACATCTCAAGGATGAGAAAGGATTATGCTCCTGAATCCTTCCCTCAAGGAGGAAGAATAAAAGGCAGACTTAGCTGGGTGTGGTTCCACACTGGGTGGGATCTTCAGTGCCCTTGGTAGGTCAGCTCAGGGTTTAAAGGAAAAAGGCAGAAGCAGCAAGATAGGAGGATGGGTGTAAGCACCCTCTGTTAGTCAGGACACATTCAAAATGTTGACATTTGTCTGGCACTCTTGAATGAAAGAAGGCTGCCTGAAACTGTCAGTGACTGCTGACAAGGACTCCTTCTGTGCAAACTCATCCCAGACACTGATAACTAGCTCTCATCTATTCACTGCCTGGGCAGCAGAACACACTTGGTTTAGGAAAATTATGCCTTAGGAAACATTGAAGGTCAAACTCAGGGAAATCAAGTAACTACTGACATATCTCAGAAAGGTAAGGATCTTTGCCACCCCATGGACTGTAGCCTATCAGGCTCCTCTGTCCATGGGATTTTCCAAGCAAGAGTGCTGGAGTGGATCACCATTTCCTTCTCCCGAGGATCTTCCTGACCCAGGAATCAAACCCAGGTCTCCTGCATTGCAGGCAGATACTGTACTGTCTGAGCCACCAGGGAAGCCCCAAAACAAAGCTAATAGGATCTAAGTCCAGGCAAACATTGAACTGGACGAGGGAAAAGAGAGCAAGGATAGGCTACAGAGAAAGAATCTATGACTTATGTGCATGCTATCGTGTCCAACTCTTTGCGGCCCCATGGACAATAACTCGCCAAGCTCCTCTGTCTATGGAATTTTCCATGCGAGAATATTGGAGCAGGTTGCCATTTCCTTCTCCAGGGGATCTAACCAACCCAGGGATCAAACCCATGTCTCTTGCGTCTTCTGCATTGGCAGGTGGGTTTTTTACCAGCTGAGCCAAAGGGGAAGCCCTATGACTATTGTACTGATGGCCTTGACATTTAGAGTCAAGGTGATATTTACAGTCCGTGGATTCAAGAATGAGTATTTCAAGGTGTTAAGAAGTAAGGCTTCTAGTAATTTTAATTACTCATATAATACACAACCAAGTATTACAGGCAATTAATCAGGATTTTTTTTTAAGATAGGTAATTTAAAAGCTGTAGAGTTTTTACAAATAAAACAATAGTGCTCGGTGGTGGGGGGTGGGGGTGGGAGGCATTATGTAAATACAAAAGTTCACTTCTCGACATGTATCCCAACATTTTTCTCTTTGGCAACAGCACAAGCTAACAAAGTTCTGTTAAGTCTGGGATTCTTATAAGAATAACCTTTTTTATGTGTCAGTAGAATATTAGATGCTTTATTCTGCTTGAACATCTTTGAAGGAATGATCAAAGAAGCAGAATGTCATCTGCATTGTCAAATGACCTTGGTCTGTGATCTTCATAGAAAACAAACAGCTTTAAATGAAAAGAAGCTGTCAATTTGGCCATATTACAATAACGAGAGTTCATCACACGCTCTATCCTGTGATTCTGAATTATAGCACTCTTTCATGTAGTTACCCTGTAAATCACTAACCACTATTTATGGTATTTCTGCACTTCTGGCCAAAATATCCAGTAAATCAAGTTGGAGATGAAATATTTTTGGCTCAAACTGATTCAATATGTTCTAGCCCCTGACAGCTGTAAAACTCGAGAGTTATTTTACATCTCAGTGTTTGAAGTGTAAAAAAAAAAAAAAAAATCACAATTTTGGATGACCGGATCCACTCCAACCAAAATCCTGGAAATCTCATGATGTCTGCGAATTTAGCTAAAAGAGGCATGAGCAGATATTGTTACTGGATGAACCTCACAGGAGAATCATAGTAAGAGGTCATTAACTAAGAAGCCAAAAGCAAGAGATTGTGAACAACAAAATTTTAACAGAGACCTAAACTGGAATGAAGGTGTGGCTATTACAAGATGCTAAAATACAGATGGATTGATTTATTCTAGAAAGTCAGCTAAGGTGAGAGTCAGAGCCCCAGGTGAGTCTGGCAATTATACTAACAAAATATTTACGTAGAAAGTAATCACTCTTCTTTAAGTCTTTTGTAACAATTAGTAAAAGAAATAAAAGAGGACTAAAGGGATGAGCTCAAGCAAGAATATAAACGCTAATGAAACAGTTCAGCACCAATGGGGAATACTGTTATGATTGTTTGAGGTTTTGTAGGTAAAAATGTCTCTTTCAGTATTATTATCTTAAAATAATTTAATGAAGCCACTGGATGATTTACACATTCACTAAAATAATTTAAATTCTGGAAAATAAAAGATAATGTAGTCTTTGCTCCACTGTTAACAGCAGAGAAATATACTAACAACCAGAAGTGGGGGGCTGAGCCCGTGGCCCTTCTGTTCATACGTGAGCAGTCTTGTATTGATGGGAATGTAACCCCTGGAAACTCAGAATTTGTGCTGAATATTTCTGCAATCTTTTAAGTGCTTCTCTTTTAGCAGTTATGACTACTATTGTAAAACAGCAGAGAAATACTTTTTGATTCTCACCACCCTGTTTTACAGCATAGGCCGAATCCAAAGTGAGCTTGCATTCACAAGTACCTAGGAACTCAGATTTCTCCTTTTGACTCTGTGGAAGTCACTCGGTGTCTGACTCTTTGCAACCCCATGGACTGTAGCCCACCAGGCTCCTCTGTCCATGGAATTCTCCAGGCAAGAATACTGCAGTGGGTGGCCATTCCCTTCTCTAGGGGATTTTCCCAACTTGGGGATTAAACCCAGGTCTCTTGCATTGTAGGCAAATTTTACCAGCTGAGCCACCAGGGTAGCCCATGAACTGCTTACTAGTAAGCAAAAAACTTTATAAGATATCTTCATTTCCTATAATTTTTCATGGTTACTATTGTCAATTTTTCCCATTGGATAAGCTATTTGCTAGGGAAAATTGAAAGAAACGTGAATACAATCACTAACAATAACATTAAAAATGACTGGCCTTGACTGAGTACTTTCTATTTGCCCAAGCACTTCACAATGTGCTATTTCGTGTAGTCCTTGCAAGCAACCTAAAGAATCTGAGACTCAGGGAGGTTAGAAGTTTCCCAAGGTCACAAACATAGAAAGAGATGGTGTCAGTCCCTTTTAGCTTGTTTCTGCTATGTGTCAAAGTCCATCTGATGCCTAGGTCCATGTATTTGACCAGTATGCTATACTGTCACTCACTGATGACATCAGATACAGGAATGGTCGAGGATGGTGATTCCATTGGATATGAGGCAAGGGCACTCCTCTTGAAATGGATTTTGTGTAAAAAACACTATTTTTATGTATTGTGTGTGAATCCTGATGTTGCTGGATGGAGGAGAGCATGAGACAGCTGGGAGAAAGAGGGAGGCTAAGCCATCCCAAAGCACCACCTGATTCTACAGTTGCTGCCAATGCAAAGTCAGAGCAACTCCCTGATGGCTCAGCTGATAAGAATCTGCCTGCAACAGAGGAAACATGGGTTCAGTCCCCGGGTCAGGAAGATCCCCGGAGAAGGGAATGGCTAACCACTCCGGTATTCTTGGCTAGAGAACCCAATGGACAGAGGAGCCTAGCGGGCTTATAGTCCATGGGTCGCAAAGAGTCAGACACAACTGAGAGACTAACACCTTTTCTTTCAAGCAGTACCTAGTATCCCACAGGTACTTTGTATTCTATTACTCATTTTGAAAATCTCATGTGTGAGGAATCATAGTACCATAAGTTATATTATCAGGGGGGCTAATTATCAGGAAATGAGATTTTCTGGAAAACAGAAAATTCTGACTAGAAAATGAATTGTCATCTGTTATGGACTGAATTGTGTTCCTCCCAAATTTGCACACTGCAGTCCTAACAGCCAGTACCTCAGAATGTGACTATATTTTGGTGTGTGTGTGTGTGTGTTGGTCGCTCAGTCATATCCTACTCTTTGCAACCTGCCTGCCAGGTTCCTCTGTCCATGGAATTCTCCAGGTAACAATACTGGAGTGGGTTGTCATTCCCTTCTCCAGGGGATCTTCCTGACCCAGGGATTGAACCCAGGTTTCCTGTATTACAGACAGATTCTTTACCATCTGAGCCAACAGGGAAGCGATTGATGGCATACTGGATGTTGGGCTTTTCAAGAAGTGATTTACTTAAAATAAAGCCCTCTGGATGATCTCTAATCCACTCTGGCTGATGTCATTGTAAGAAGAGATAAGAACAGAGAGAAGACCAGGGTGCATGTGCCCAGGGGACAGCCATGTAAAGCAGCAGCAAAATGATGGTCATCTTTGAGTCAAGGAGAGAGGCTTCAGAAGAGACCAGTCCTGCAAGAAGTTTGATCCTGGATTTCCAGCCTCCAGAGGGATGAGAAAATAAATTTCTGTTTAAGCCACCCAGTCAGTGGTATTTTGTTAAAGTAGCCCTAACAAATTAATACATCATCTATGGGTAACTGACAAGCAAAAGAACAATATGACAGAAAAAAAAAAAAAAAACAAAAAACACCCACAATTCTAAAACATGGTGAAGGTCACTTGATTATTTAGCGAATATTTCAGTCTCTTATACTGTCTCAGATTTATCTGTATGACCATCAACTTTCATTTTACCAGCAAAGAGTGGAAACCCTTGCTCTTAGAAAATTCTGGATACCAATTTATTTCAACAAGTATTGATTGCATTATAACCATATGGAAAAGCTTTGTGCTTATAGGAGAAGACTGTATGTAGCAGGAGCAAATAAAGATAAGAAAGTACTTCAAATACCTTACAATACAATGCGGGGGTCGGGGGAGGGGAGAAAGAGAGTTCTAAACAACCATAAGAACAAATTAAAGTTCTGTAATAAATGTGAAGACCTAGGGATTTGAAAGCACAGCTGTGTGAAGGATTGATTTTACCCGGGCACACTGACGAAGATTTAGTTGAGAAGACACATTTGATCTGGTACTTCAAAGTTGAATAAGATTACAATAGATGAGAAAGAAGAGAGCATTCCAAGGATGAACAGCAGGATAAAAGTATTCTGGAATATTTGTAAAACATAGGGCAATGGTCAAATAAACAGACTAGAGTGGAGAGGGAGCAATGGAGAAAGCATGAAAGGGTTTGAGTATCGGTGGACTCTTAACAAATATTAATAGAAATAACAGTGGGAGCAGAAGTAGAAATTATATTAGTAATAGCAGGACTAGTTAAGTAGTTAATGCTTATTTAGTACTCACTGCATGCTGCTGCTGCTGCTGCTGCTAAGTCTCTTCAGTCGTGTCCGTCTCTGTGCGACCACAATGACTGTAGCCCACCAGGCTCCCCTGTCCCTGGGATTCTCCAGGCAAGAGCACTGGAGTGGGTTGCCATTTCCTTCTCCAATGCATGAAAGTGAAAAGCGAAAGTGAAGTCGCTCAGTCGTGCCCGACTCTTAGTGACACCATGGACTGCAGCCTACCAGGCTCCTCCACCCATGGGATTTTCCAGGCAAGAGTACTGGAGTGGGGTGCCATTGCCTTCTCCGACTCACTGCATGCCAGGTACTTAATAAGAGTTTCATGTTCTTTATCTCATTTCTTACAACCACTCCTTAAGACATGTACCATCTCTGTCTTTTAAAATGAAAAACCAGATTCAAGGCAGTTAAGAAACTTGCCAGAAGTAATACAGGTAAAAGTGGTAAGTTGGGTTCAAATAGATCTCACTGACTCCAAAATCTATTTATTTAATTCACATGAATATTTTCTTTGATATGAAACAAAGACATCATATAATCCATCTTTTCCACATAGATGAATCTACTGTTTTTCTGTTTTTTGTGTGTGTAATGGGAAGCAAATAGATGTTATATATTGTAATCAGTTTGAAAATATATTCCAACTTGTGTTTTTATGAAAAAAAAAAAGGTTATTATTAAAACTTTGAAAGGCAAACTTAAAACATATTATTCTTCTTGATGAGGACATAAGAGCCTATCTTCTGAGTCCTTGCTACAATGATAAGAGAATAGATCCTAACTCAGCCAGTTTTTCTTAAAATTATGAACTGGGATGCTTTGAAGATGTGGTGAATGCTAGAAGAACAGGGTAGGGCTGTAGAACAGAGAAACGTGTGGGCAAAACACATTCTGAAAATAAAAGCTAATAACTTTTCACTATGGCGCCTCTCGTCCATCAGGGGCAGAAGCCAGGAGGACCCCATGTCCAAGGGGTGGTGGCCAGGAGGAGCTACCCCACGTCTGAGGTCAGGGGCGGCGGCTGAGAGGAGCTACCCAAAGTCCGAGGCCAGGGCTGGCAGCCAGTAGGAGCTACCCCATACCAGACGTCAGGGGCGGTGGCCGAGAGGACCAACCCCAAGTCCAAGGAGCGGTGGCTGTGTGGGCGCAGGAGGGCCTAGAGGAGCTAATCCATGTTCAAGGTCAGGAGGGGCAGCTGTGAGGAGATACCCCTGGTCCAAGGTAAGGAGCAACGGCTGCACTTTGCTGGAGCAGCCATGAAGAGATACCCTATGTCCCAGGTAGGAGAAACCCAAGGACGGTAGGTGCTGCAAGACAACATCAGAGGGCAGACACACTGAAACCATACTCACAGAAAACTAGTAAATCTAATCACACTAGGACCACAGCCTTGTCTAACTCAATGAAACTAAGCCATGCCCGCCGGCAACCCAGGACGGGCGGGTCATGGAGAGGTCTACAGAATGTGGTCCACTGGAGAAGGGAATGGCAAGCCACTTCAGTATTCTTGCCTTGAGAACCCCATGAACAGTATGAAAAGGCAAAATGATAGGATGCTGAAAGAGGTACTCCCCAGGTCAGTAGGTGCCCAAGATGCTACTGGAGATCAGTGGAGAAATAGCTCCAGAAAGAATGAAGGGAGGGAGCCAAAGCAAAAACAATACCCAGTTGTGGATGTGACTGGTGATAGAAGCAAGGTCCAATGCTGTAAAGAGCAATATTGCATAGGAACCTGGAATGTTAGGTCCATGAATCAAGGCAAATTGGAAGTGGTCAAACAGGAGATGGCAAGAGTGAACGTCAACATTCTAGGAATCAGCGAACTAAAATGGACTGGAATGGGTGAATTTAACTCAGATGACCATTATATCAACTACTGCGGGCAGGAATCCCTTAGAAGAAATGGAGTAGACATCATGGTCAACAAAAGAGTCCGAAATGCAGTACTTGGATGCAGTCTCAAAAATGACAGAATGATCTCTGTTCGTTTCCAAGGCAAACCATTCAATATCAGAGTAATCCAAGTCTATGCCCCAACCAGTAATGCTGAAGAAGCTGAAGTTGAATGGTTCTATGAAGACCTATAAGACCTTTTAGAACTAACACCCAAAAAAGGTGTCCTTTTCATTATAGGGGACTGGAATGCAAAAGTAGGAAGTCAAGAAACCCCTGGAGTAACAGGCAAATTTGGCCTTGGAATACAGAATGAAGCAGGGCAAAGGCTAATAAAATTTTGCTAAGAGAACGCACTGGTCATAGCAAACACCCTCTTCCAACAAAACAACAGAACACTCTACACATGGACATCACCAGATGGTCAACACTGAAATCAGATTGATTATATTCTTTGCAGCCAAAGATGGAGAAGCTCTATACAGGCAGCAAAAACAAGACAGGGAGCTGACTGTGGCTCAGATCATGAACTCCTTATTGCCAAATTCAGGCTTAAATTGAAGAAAGTAGGGAAAACCACTAGACCATTCAGGTATGACCTAAATCAAATCCCTTGCGATCATACAGTTAAAGTGAGAAATAGATTTAAGGGACTAGATCTGATAGATAGAATGCCTGATGAACTATGGACTGAGGTTCCTGACATTGTACAGGAGACAGGGATCAAGATCATTTCCCTGGAAAAGAAATGCAAAAAAGCAAAATGGCTGTCTGGGGAAGCCTTACAAAGAGCTGGGAAAAGAGAAGTGAAAAGCAAAGGAGAAAAGGAAAGATATAAGCATCTGAATGCAGAGTTCCAAGAATAGCAAGGAGAGATAAGAAAGCCTTCCTCAGTGATCAATGCAAAGAAATAGAGGAAAACAGCAGAATGGGAACGACTAGAGATCTCTCCAAGAAAATTAGAGATACCAAGGGAACATTTCATGCAAAGATGGGCTCAATAAAGGACAGAAATGGTATGGACCTAACAGAAGCAGAAGATATTAAGAAGAGGTGGCAAGAATACACAGAAGAACTGGACAAAAAAGATCTTCACAACCCAGATAATCACGATGGTGTGATCACTCATCTAGAGCCAGACATCCCGGAATGTGAAGTCAAGTGGGCCTTAGAAAGCATCACTACGGACAAAGCTAGTGGAGGTGATGGAATTCCAGTTGAGCTATTTCAAATCCTGAAAGATGATGCTGTGAAAGTGCTGCACTCAATATGACAGCAAATTTGGAAAACTCAGCAGTGGCCACAGGACTGGGAAAGGTCAGTTTTCATTCAATCCCAAAGAAAGGCAATGCCAAAGAATGCTCAAACTACCGCACAATTACACTCATCTCACACACTAGTAAAGTAATGCTCAAAATTCTCCAAGCCAGGCTTCAGTAATATGCGAACCGTGAACTTCCAGATGTACAAGCTGGTTTTAGAAAAGGCAGAGGAACCAGAGATCAAATTGCCAACATCCGCTGGATCATGGAAAAAGCAAGAGAGTTCCAGAAAACATCTATTTCTGCTTTATTGACTATGCCAAAGCCTTTGTGTAGATCACAATAAACTGTGGAAAATTCTTCAAGAGATGGGAATACCAGACCATCTGACCTGCCTATTGAGAAACTTATATGCGGGTCAGGAAGCAACAGTTAGAACTGGACATGGAACAACAGACTGGTTCCAAACAGGAAAAGGAGTACGTTAAGGCTATATATCGTCACCCTGCTTATTTAACTTATATGCAGAGTACGTCATGAGAAACGCTGCGCTGGAGGAAGCACAAGCTAGAATCAAGACTGCCAGGAGAAATATCAATAACCTCAGATATGCAGATGACACCACCCTTATGGCAGGAAGTGAAGAGAAGCTAAAAAGCCTGTTGATGAAAGTGAAAGAGGAGAGTGAAAAGTTGGCTTGAAGCTCAACATTCAGAAAACGAAGATCATGGCATCTGGTCCCATCACTTCATGGCAAATAGATGGGGAAACAGTGGAAACAGTGTCAGACTTTATTTTGGGGGGTTCCAAAATCACTGCAGATGGTGATTGCAGCCATGAAATTAAAAGATGCTTACTCCTTGGGAGAAAAGTTATGACCAACCCAGAAAGCATGTTGAAAAGCAGAGATATTACATTGCCAACAAAGGTCCATCTAGTCAAGGCTATGGTTTTTCCAGTGGTCATGTATGGATGTGAGAGCTGGACTGTGAAGAAGTCTGAGTGCCGAAGAATTGATGCTTTTGAACTGTGGTGTTGGAGAAAACTCTTGAGAGTCCCTTGGACTGCAAGGAGATCCAACCAGTCCATTCTGAAGGAGATCAGGCCTGGTGTTCTTTGGAAAGAATGATGCTAAAGCTGAAACTCCAGTACTTTGGCCACCTCATGCGAAGAGTTGACTCATTGGCAAACACTCTGATGCTGGGAGGGACTGGGGGCAGGAGGAGTAGGGGTCGACAGAGGATGAGATGGCTGTATGGCATCACCGACTCGATGGATGTGAGTTTGAATGAACTCCGGGAGATGGTGAGAGACAGAGAGGCCTGGTGTGCTGCAATTCATGGGGTCGCAAAGAGTCGGACACGACTGAGCGACTGAACTGAATTGAACTGAACTGATTGTGCCTCTCAGGCTTCCCTGGTAGTTCAGATGGTAAAGAATATGCCTGCAAGGCTGGAGACCTGGGCTCAATCCTCTGGTTGGGAAGATCCCCTGGAGGAGGGCATGACAACCCACTCCAGAATTCTTGCCTAGAGAATCCCCATGGACAGAGGAGCCTGGCCAGCTACAGTCCATGGGGTTGCAAAGAGTCAGACCTGACTGAGTGACTAAGCACACACATGGTTTTTCTCATGCCATAAAAGTCTAGAACTTGTTACAACCTGAGCAGGAAAAACTCAAGCTGAGGAGCTGGCAACCTTGGCAAACCTGTCAAAGTTCGTTTTAGCTCTGTGTCCTACTCACCAAATCTTCCTTAGAAGGAAGATTTCCTGGTTCTAGGACACTGAAATGCATTCTCTAAAAAAAGACATGCCAACTGAAAGCTGAAAAAAACACTTTTATAAGTAATAAATAATAAAATGGCCAATACACTATAGTCTGAAACTTTAGTCATCGGACCATAGATGAGGATGCCAAAGTGTATTACAGTGAGGATTTTGAGGTGTTCACAAATAGAGACAGAAGTTATGCATGTGTGTAAACATTCCCCTCCAGGCAAGGAAGATGGCTGGAAGTCACTGTCATACCAGCTAATGGAATCAACCACCAGCGGCATGACCCCAAACCCTGACCCTAGTTTTTGATCCTTTAGTCTCTATGTGCCTGTCACAGGGCAGTCCTGCTCGCAAGCAAAGTGAAATCCAGGTGCTTATGAGTGTCTGGTTTTTAATTTTTTGAGATCGATATTTTCACTCCCCAAAGGGAAAAAAAAGTAGTGGGTCGTGACTCATTGGGGTTATTACTATTTTGTTATGCTGTTAATGAATCTTTGCTGATTAGCAACTGAAGCAGTACTGGTAGAGAAAGATACTGTCCATATGTCTGGCAATATGTTTTAATAAAATGCTTACTGTAAAATGTATATGAAAATAAAAAACATCACAGCATTGAGAGATACTAACTAAAACCTTTGCTTTATAGTCTCTGCTTATGGTCATGGAAACAAATGAATTAGAAAACAGAGGTAATTATAGAGATAAGCCAAGTAACCCTCAGCTGCCATCTCTAGTGGTTCCCACACCTAAGAATAGATGTTTTGGTAACAACAGCAATTTAGGACCTCTCAGCCACCAGGGAAGCCCTTAGGAGGGAAATACTACTTAGCAAATACTTAGCACACAAGTTTGCAAATAGTAGAAAGGGCCTATAAATAATTTATATGAATTATAATAGAGAGTTGAACTGTGAAGAAGGCTGAGCACGGAAGAATTGATGCTTTTGAACTGTGGTGTTGGAGAAGACTCTTGAGAGTCCCTCGGACTGCAAAGAGATCCAACCAGTCCATTCCGAAGGAGATCAGCCCTGGGATTTCTTTGGAAGGAATGATGCTAAAGCTGAAACTCCAGTACTTTGGCCACCTCATGTGAAAAGTTGACTCATTGGAAAAGACTCTGATGCTGAGAGGGATTAGGGGCAGGAGGAGAAGGGGACGACAGAGGATGAGATGGTTGGATGGGATCACTGACTCGATGGACACGAGCCTGAGTGAACTCCGGGAGTTGGTGATGGACAGGGAGGCCTGGCGTGCTGCGATTCATGGGGTCGCAAAGAGTCAGACACAACTGAGCGACTGAACTGAACTGAATGTGTTTATGCTAAATTATGATATCTTACTTTGACTTATATAATTTCTGATTATTTTGTTTCTTATGCAATTTTATTAACAACTCTCAAAATACTACCAAACACTTATGATATCTGAACCAATTTGTGACTGTCAACATATCTTTTTGTATTTTAAGCAAGCAAAATAGTTTGAGATTGATAACCAGAAAACAGATTTCAAATGGTCACTATTTGCTTGGTTTGGAGTTTCTGTTGGTGCAGTTTTCCATCTGAAATAGACTAATTAGCTAGATTCTTACCACATCCAACTTTCCCAAACTAAGCTTAATGAGGGGCCAGGGGCTGGGGAGGCGGGAAGGAAGTATAGTCAGAGTTAACACTTTAACTTTCAAACTGGATCTTGTTAATGACATCCCTTTCAGAGTATTTCAATCAAAACATTTTACTGGGTTGCACTCAAGAACATTCTGGATCCAAGGTGTCTGTTTGCTACAGTGCAGGAAAGCAGTAGGTACAGGGATATACAATAGTATAGATACACTGTTAAAATGTCCTTTATTAGAGTAATGTTGCAAATTCCCTGAGGAATATTGGTGTGGCCTCTTCAAGGTTGCTAAGGATGAGGGAAAATGTCCTCCACCTTTTTTGTGTGTGTCAGAAAAGAGATAGCTTAAAAATTAGATTCACACAAGAAGGAAAGGTATTCCAACAATTTCACTCGTTCTGCAAATGTGGTTTCAGAAATACAGTTCTCACCCCTCAGGTTCTTTGTTAACAACTACCAAATTCGCAAGAACTAAACTAAGCTTCCTCCCATCAATAATGGTCTGACCCCTCCCTTTTCAGCCAAGAATTACTAACATTAAAGGGATTCTCTACCTGTGAGTGGCTCAAGACTTGGCAGTGAGATGTTAAAACTTTCACCACCTTGACTCAAGTGAGCACATTTCCAAGTACAATTCATTTAACTGGACCGTTATACTGGATGACAGGTCTGTGACTGTGGGTGCAGGAGAATAGTAAAACTCCAAGACCCTCAGGATAGACAGAGAAAATGAGGCAGAACCTGTCTAAACAACACAGTTGTTACCACTAGTTGTGGTATTTTCAAAGTCTTTGCTTTGAAACTACACTGATTATACTAGGTTTCACCTTATCACTGCTGCCACAAAAGGGTCTCAGACACAGATAAGGCTTGCCTATCTCTGTTTTATATACAGAAAACCAGAGATGATGCTATGCATAAACAACTGAATCCAAGCTCACATTTTGCATGGACATGTACTCAGTTACCGAAAGCATGCTTGTTCTAAATATTTTGCTTTTCTGCTTTTTTAAGAAGCCAATATTTGGGCAAATGCTGGCTTTTGTTACTGTATTTACAAAATAGAATCTTTTCTTGGTCTAATATCAATTTCAAATATTTGGCAGACTTTATTAATAATTAGAAAATGCTTTTATCTCACATGGTATTTGTCTTCTATACACACATTTTAAAAAGAATATTTTATAATATTCTTTAATTTCAATGTTTTAAATTAGAAATGAAACAATAGAAATGTAATAGAAAAAAGTCTAATATATATTATATATATCCATGTAATATTAAAATGTACATATTTACACACACTTTTATACTTACGTATGTTTGAGCGAGTGAGTGAAATTCTCTCATTTGCGTCTGACTCTTTGTGACTCCATGGACTACACAGCCCGCCAGGCTGCTCTGTCCATGGAATTCTTCAAGCAAGAAAACTAGAGTGAGTAGCCATTTCCTTCTCCAGGGGACCTTCCCAATCCAAGGATCGGACCCAGGTCTCCTACACTGGAGGAGGACTCTTTACCATCTGAGCCATCACGGAAGGCTTACATATGTCTATATCACAGTAATAAAAATAAAATTCAATAGCCAATCTTAAAAACAAGTAACTTTGAGATTTTAAAAGTTAGATTCAACCATTCAACAAAAAGAAGAGGGGAAAGAAGCTATTGCTTGCTGACCATGTCCGCTATGTTTGAGCTCTGTGTCCAGCAAGAAATGCAATGAATGACCTTGAAAGAAGGACTGGCTAGGAGAGAAGTTATATGCTAGCACTAACCTGGGCACCTGTGACAAGGGTGACAGCAAAGCAGAGAAAGTGCTTTGAGACCAAAGATTAAACACTACCGTATTCTGAGTGGGATAATCCTCAAAGACTCCCCCAAGTGGGAGATATTTAAACTGAATCTTAAAAGATGAATAGAAGGGCTACCCTGGTGGTCCAGTGATTAAGAATCTGCCTGCCGATGCAGGGGACACGGGTTCGATCCCTGGTCTGGGAAGGTCCACATCCTGTGGAGCCGCTAAGCTGGCATGCCGCAACTACTGAACCTGTGCTCCGTAACAAAAAGCAGCCGCCACAATCAGAAGCTTGCACACCTCAATGAAGAGCAGCCCCCGCTTGCCGCAATAGAGTAAGCCTAAGCGCAGCAATGAAGACCCAGCACAGTCAAATACGTGAATAAATAATTTTTTAAAGACTAATGGTAGTGGTAGTAGCAATAACAATAATTACATTTATTGCTATTACCCTTACACAGCTCATGCTATAGGCCAAACATTGTTTTAAGAGCCCTTGATATATTAACTCCTTTAATTCTCACAATAATGCTACAAGGCAAGTGCTATTATCCCTATAGGTCTTCCTAGGTGGCTCAGTGGTAAAGAATTTGCCTGCCAATTTGCAGGAGACACAGGTTTGATCCCTGAGTCAGGAAGATCCCCTGGAGGAGGCAACGGCAACCCACTGCAGTATTCCTGCCTAGGCAATCCCATGGACAGAAGAACCTGGTGGGTTACAGTCCATGGGGTCGCAGAGTTGGGTACAACCGAGTGAGCACACAGCACATTATCCCTGTTCTTCAGATGAGGAAAGTGAGGTTCAAAGAGATTCAATGACTTGCCCAAGGACACACAACTAAATTGTGGAGCTGGGATTTGATCCAAATCATCTAGCTTCAGAGTCTATAACTCATAACTACTATATTGAACTGCCCCTCCTATAAAAGTTCACCAAGGAGGAGGGTCAACAGACCATCCTAAACAGAGGGAACAGTTAACAGAGGATGAGTTATGAGATAGTCTTCTGTACCTGGGCTGCTTGAACATCTCCTTTGCCCTCTGAGTAGATATGTGAAGTATATAGCAAATCCTTACTCCACTCACCACACACTGTCAGTTCAATTCAAGACACACTGTCTTAATAAGAGAGAGAGAAAAGGAAGAAAATGGATAAAGGAAAGTACACAAAAGCATGGAAATCCAATTTATCTGAAAGTAAATTATTACACATGTATGTGCATGTTTAGCCACTTAGTCCTGCCCAACTCTGCAACCCCATGGACATAAAAGAAGATTAAAAAGAAGAGTTTTGGCTGAAGCACCAAGAAAATAATTAACACATTCCAAAGGAGGAATTAGACCATGTGCTGAATTCCCAAAGGAAGATTCTAAGAGCCAATTACACAATTCTTAAGTGCCAAATCCATGTCCAAATTCTAGAGCTGGAAGTTAGGGAGGAGAATTTGGGGGAAGGAAAGTTATTTTAAGCTGTGAATTCAACTCTGGAATATAGACGATATCTCCTCCTCACCTCAGACTGGAGAGAGACTTCAACAGGACCTCTTGGAGACCTCAATATTTGTTCCCTGCAATGTGATGGGCACATGGATTGGTGTCTGGCTGATGCATGAGAGTGATTGGTTAATTCCCTTAGAGCAGAAAAGAGATTGCTAAGTCAAGAATCACCAGTTCCAAGCATACACTGGGGTTCCTAATGTTTGAGAGTTTTCCTTGCAACCAATAGATATGGGCATTTTGGAAGAGCAAATCAGAGTGGGTCATATCAAAGAAGACCATCCGGGTAGGGGTAACAGGTCTCAAAAGAGATAAAGTGGAGAGACCACTGCCATTCTTGGTCAGCAAAGACATGTTTTGCCCAGTTAAAACAATTGCAGCAAGGAGAGTCTACCTAGAACCACTGAAACCTTTCACAATAAAGTTTGCTTTAACCCCCCAAGTTCAGAAAGCAGCAACGCTAGACAAACACTGAAAAAAGTGAAAAGTGAATGTGTTACTAGCTCAGCTGTGTCTGACTCTTTGCAACCCCACGGCCTATAGCCTGCCAAGATCCTCTGTCGATGGGATTCTCCAGGCAAGAATACTGGAGTAGGTGGCCATGCCCTCTTCCAAGGGATCTTCCTGACCCAGGGATTGAACCCATGTCTCTAAAGTCTCCTGCATTGGCAAGTAGGTTCTTTACCACTAGCGCCACCTGGGAAGCCAATGACTAACACTGTGGTATTTATGAACTTTACTATCTTTCCATCCATTCTAGTGCTCCAAACTCAGAGGAGTCACAACCCAACATCGCCAAACAGGATGGAGGAGCAGACAGCCAGGTGGTGAAAGATACAGGAGACCGGAGCAGGGAAAGGGACAGTTCCAGCCTCTGGAGCCCTGAACCTGGAGTCAAGGGACGCAAGTTTTAATAAAGCTTAGGATATTAAAGAGTACATGGCCTGGAGATATAAATGATTAAACTGAATCTGATTTTGCCTAAAAAGTACTACAGGAAATATTATTATCTAAGAATGCCCAGAAAAGTCAGTAGTGTCCCGTGGGCAAGGAAAAAACTTGCTGCACAGAGTGGATTTAACTAAATTTGCTTTATCATTACATTTAACAAATTGTACTTAATCAACAAGGCAGCTACATATATGGCAATCTCTGTGTTGAACATGTGTGCACATGGAATTCTACTCACTTCTATTCACAACATAAAAGGCAGCACAAGGAGCTTCAGGGTCTGGGCTCTAGGACCAATGTGCCTTGAGAACAGAAATAACAATAGTATAGACTTCATAGTGTTGGTGGGAGGATTAAGTGAAGCTATATGAGAAAGCATTTAATATAGTGCTTTATCCATAGTAAGCACTCCACAAATGATATTTGCCATGCTAGATGTTGTTACCATTAAGAACCGTAAACGGTTCTTTAAGACATACCTTACCTGTTCAGAACAGCCAGAGCAGGAAGCTCATCACTATTATGTTTTATCTAAGCCCAGGAAATGGCAACCCACTCCAGTACTCTTGCCTGGAAAATTCCATGGATGGAGGAGCCTGGTAGGCTACAGTCCATGGGATCACAAAGAGTCGGACACAACTGAGCGACTTCCCTTTCTTTCTTTCTAAAGTTTCTTTTGGAGAAGGAAATGGCAACCCTCTCCAGTGTTCTTGCCTGGAGAATCCCATGGATGGAGGGGCCTGGTGGGCCGCCATCTATGGGGTTGCAAAGAGTCGGACATGACTAAGCAACTAACACAAAGTACTCGCAGATCAGCAGAAGCAGATACTGCCACTGCCATTCCTCCCATCCAAAAGACAGTAGTAAGCCCAGCCTCAGAAAAAACAAAAATAAAAGTCACAACTACTAATGTTTATTGCCTCCCTGATATTACCACACACTGAACTCTGGACTCTGGATACATTCTCTCACCCGTCCCTCCCCACATCCCCAGAGGCGGCTACTCTATTATCCCCATTTTCATGATGAGAAACTAGGACTTAGAAAGGTTACGGACCTTGTCCATGGTAACAACCAGCATGTGGCTGAAGCAGGATAAGTAGTTATTGTCAGCATTTTTGTCAATTTATAGCCATCAAAAACTATTTTGCTAATGAAAACTAGTATCTTTAGGGGGCCTGATATTTACATGTTCAAAAGGATTTCACTAAAGACTACTAGTAACCCAGATTAAAGTGATGCAACTTTCATGAAGAAGCAGTCCTTCTTTAGTCATACTGAATAAGTATTTCTAGAATATATTGAACATGATGCAGCAAAATCAAACAGACTGCCCTTCAACTTCAAGTGGAAAGTTTTCATGTTAGAGTGCATACAAAACCAAGCAGTAATTAAACGCATACTACAACTGATGGGTCCACCATTTAATGAGTAGGAATAAAAAGAAGTAGCAATTTAAATGAATTTAAAGCACAATATCCAATCAGGTAAGTGCTTCTGAAGTCATTTTTATGCCATATCTTCTTTTAACCTCTTAGCCGCCAGTCCCTGATATTTAAAACGGGGATTATTTAAATGAAATAAATACACACACATACACACACACACACACAAAAGCTAAGTATTATATGCATATAAATAAGTTAAAGTGTATATACTTACAAAAATTATTTTTTTAGGTATAAAAGGCTGTAAAATGTAAGCATTTCTTTGTTATGAAATATTGCTATTTTTAATATATAGAATATCATCAAAAATTTAAATATAAATATTTAGCTGCCCCAAAGTGTACAACGCTTGTCATACAGAAGGTGTTCCAAAATGTTAATTAATAGATGCAGATGCGCTGAGCTCCTTACTAACAGCGGGAACACACCTAGCATTCAGAAATGAGGTGAGCAGTAACGTCAAACATTTGTTATGATAATGAAGTCTACCTAGAGCTTCTGTAGTTTAAGGAAAATACAAGAGAGAAGCTTACAAAGACACACAGAATACACATTGGTCCTGAATCTGGAATTCAAACTTATGCTTTTGCTTTTCTGGTTTCCCCACCACCCCCCCCCAAGAGCTTTGGCAAATGTACAAATAGAAGCGTGATAAGTGACATTAAAAATAATACCTTGTAATTATTAGATGAAGAAATATTGACATGCTAGAATATTATGGTGTTTATGTCATAAGTATGAGATTGAGAAATCCATTTATTAGAATGAGATAGATAAAAGTGCCATCACCAATAACATATAATATATTCACCATTCCATTGTTATTAAGTACCTACTATGGGAGGGATTGGGGGCAGGAGGAGAAGGAGACGACAGAGGATGAGATGGCTGGATGGCATCACTGACTCGATGGACGTGAGTCTGAGTGAACACCGGGAGTTGGTGATGGACAGGGAAGCCTGGTGTGCTGCGATTCATGGGGTCGCAAAGAGTCGGACACGACTGAGCAACTGAGCTAAACTAAACTGACTGATGTAGCAGATACTGAATTACAAGAGTGGCCCCTCTGAAGAGTTTGCAGAATAGTTAGAAACACACACAATCAACCAGCACTTAGGAAAGGGTATGATATCTGCTAGGAATGGGGAAGTAATGAAGAGGAACCCATGAGAGGGATTTTTTAGAAGAGTTCACAGTGCAAAGTGATGTCAGAGTTGCACCTTGGGGGCGGGCAGGGGTACTGTAGTAGGAGAACATAGAGGATGGTGAATGTTCAGGGGACTGGACAGCATGGAGAATTCAATAACCTGCGAGACTGCGAGTGGGGAGAGACAGATCATAAAATGTCTTAGGAGGTACGACTCCTCAGGAAAAACTAAGAATCTTGAATTTAAAACAGGATTGAATACTGAATAACAATCCTTTTTGTCCAACTTTTTCATTTCTGCTGCTATTATTACTAATAGCCAGTTGCTTCCTTAAAAACTTCAGAATTTAACTAAAAATGAAAGAGTTTAAGATCTGAAATAAGCCATTCTAAATCCTTTTCTAATCAACAATAAAGAGATCTTTAGAACTGTGCCTCCCCACTTCTGGCCATGTGTATTACGATTTGAGAACACGGAAAATGGTACTGATTTCACCTTCTCTGAGAAAAAACGGACACAGATTGCAGAAAGGAGACTTTTCCTTTGGCCTTATACTAATGTGCCTTCATAAACGTTATATACTGTCCATGAACACTAGGAACTCATAGAAAAATTAATGTTCCCAAAGCCAAATAATGGGGTTTTAGAAACATGTCAGTAGTTTCAATTTATTGATAGATGATGATTTCCTAAGTACACAAGTATCTAGACTGTCCCTGCCTAATGGCTAGGGATCTGGTGTGAGAGTTGCTAAATGGAAAGGAAAAACACTCAAGTACAATGGATTCCCACTTCTTTTCAGTTAAGATTACTGGATCAGTTAAGATCAGTTAAGTTACACATACTGGAGTGGGTAGCCTTTCCTTCTCCAGGGGATCTTCCCAACCCAGGGATCAAACCCAGGTCTCCGGCATTGCAGGCAGATTCTTTACCAGCTGAGCCACAAGGGAAGCCCAAGAATACAGCAGTGGGTAGCCTATCCCTTCTCTAGCGGATCTTCCCAACCCAGGAATCAAACTGGGGTCTCCTGTATTACGGCAGATTCTTTACCAACTGAGCTATCAGGGAAGCCCAAGATTGGATTTGGCTGCAAGAAACAGAGCTTCCCTTCACCCCGCCCAAACAGTGATTTAAACAAGATACAAGTTGCAGTTATGCTGGCAGGGGCTAGAGCAACAGCTCTACAGGTTTATCAGGGAATAGTCTTCTTGCATGCCAACTTTCGACCATTGTAGGTGCTAGTGCCCTCATAGTCCAAAATAGCTGCTGAGATGCCAGGCATCACAGCTGGAGTGGAAGATGTAAGAGAGAGGAAGAAGGAGAGGAATGGCATTCCTCCTCCCTTTGAAGGCTCCCTCTGGGAAGTTGTACACAATTCTACTAAAATTTTATTTGCCAAAATTTAGTCACGAGGCTCCAGCTAACTACAGAGAGCCCAGGGAGTGCTTTTTTTTTTTTAAGATGTGTGAAAAAGAATCCAACTGAAAAAGTGTGTTTTTCTAACTAAAGAGGAAGGAAGGAAGGATAGATATCAGAAGGCAATTTTCAAACTCTGCCATAAGTACACATTTGTCAATTTAAAAATGTGAGCCTGTAACCCCAGTATATGTTTGTTTATAAATTATATACATATTCTACTATTATTTTATAGAATTTATAAAATCTGGACAAATAATTTTTTTAAAAACTAAAATAAAAATATAAATTAAATGTCCTATACTGTCCTTTAAACCTCAGGGGATTGTAATGTATACATCACTTTAAAAACTACTGCTCTAGGAGGCAATCAGTAAAAACACTTATATTCTACTTCTTCAGATTGGCAAGAAAATAGTCACACTCTAGAAAGTCTATATGGATATGAGTTATCTCCACTGAGAAAAATGATCACTCAGACAGTTGGGCTAATTCATTGGCAAGATGAGAAAAAAGTCTAAGTATCACTGTAAGAATCAGAACATTAGCATGCAAAAACACCAGTACTACAGGACAATGTGGAAAGTAGAGACAATATAAATCACTAGGTGTTAGTACACGAAGATTTTGAAGTTATTTTTGTATAATTCTTCTAAATGGGGACTTGTTTCTAAAAATATAATTATACCAGTGTTTTTGGAAAGTACAATGACAATAAGTATCCAAAAGCCTTACAAATGTTTTTACTTCATGAATAAATTTCTAAAAATTAATCCTAGGGAAAGAATCTGCAATGTGGTGATATATTTAAAAATAAATGTATAAATAAAGGTATGACCTGAACACCAGTATTTCATAATAATTAGAAACAGCTTATATATCCAAAAACATAGATGAAAATAGTTAAGTGAATCATGATACAGCCAAAAAATGAAACATTTTGCAAATAATAAAAATTATACTTTCAAAGAATATTATATAACATAAAAATGCCCATTCTTATGGGTATTTTATTCTTAACTGGGGAAAGCAACATAAGAAACTAATTTACAAACACACTTCTCCCCTCTTCCTCTCTCACACACACATGTACGTTCCTATCTGGATCACACAGATGAAAGCCTAAGTTGAAGCCCAGTTCAGTCACTCAGTCGTGTCCGCCTCTTTGCGACCCCATGAATCACAGCACGCCAGCCCTCCCTGTCCATCACCAACTCCCAGAGTTCACTCAGACTCACGTCCATCGAGTCAGTGATGCCATCCAACCATCTCATCCTCTGTCGTCCCCTTCTCCTCCTGCCCCCAATCCCTCCCAGCATCAGAGTCTTTTCCAATGAATCAACTCTTCGCATGAGGTGGCCAAAGTACTGGAGTTTCACCTTTAGCATCATTCCTTCCAAAGAAATCCCAGGGCTCATCTCCTTCAGAATGGACTGGTTGGATCTCCTTGCAGTCCAAGGGACTCTCAAGAGTCTTCTCCAACACCACAGTTCAAAAGCATCAATTCTTTGGCACTCAGCCTTCTTCACAGTCCAACTCTCACATCCATACATGACCACAGGAAAAACCATAGCCTTGACTAGACGGACCTTAGGCGGCAAAGTAATGTCTCTGCTTTTGAATATGCTATCTAGGTTGGTCATAACTTTTCTTCCAAGGAGTAAGCGTCTTTTACTTTCATGGCTGCAGTCACCATCTGCAGTGATTTTGGAGCCCCCCAGAATAAAGTCTGACACTGTTTCCACTGTTTCCCCATCTATTTCCCATGAAGTGACGGGACCGGATGCTATGATCTTCATTTTCTGAATGTCGAGCTTTAAGCCAACTTTTTCACTCTCCTTTTCACTTTTATCAAGAGGCTTTTAGTTCCTCTTCACTTTCTGCCATAAGGGAAGTATCACCTGCATATCTGAGGTTATTAATATTTCTCCTGGCAATCTTGATTCTAGCTTGTGTTTCTTCCAGGCCAGCGTTTCTCATGATGTACTCTGCACAGAAGTTAAATAATCAGGGTGACAGTATACAGCCTTGACGTATTCCTTTTCCTATTTGGAACCAGTCTGTTGTTCCATGTCCAGTACGAGCTGTTGCTTCCTGACCTGTATATAGGTTTCTCAAGAGGCAGGTCAGGTGGTCTGGTATTCCCATCTCTTTCAGAATTTGCCACAGCTTATTGTGATCCACACAGTCAAAGGCTTTGGCATAGTCAATAAAGCAGAAATAGATGTTTTTCTGGAACTCTCTTGCTTTTGCCATGATCCAGCAGATGTTGGCAATTTGATCTCTGGTTCCTCTGCCTTTTCTAAAACCAGCTTGAACATCAGGAAGTTCACAGTTAACGTATTGCTGAAGCCCTGGCTTGGAGAATTTTGAGCATTACTTTACTAGCATGTGAGATGAATGCAATTGTGCGGTAGTTTGAGCATTCTTTGGCATTGCCCTCTTTGGGATTGGAATGAAAACTGACCTTTTCCAGTCCTGTGGCTACTACTGAGTTTTCTAAATTTGCTGGCATATTGAGTGCAGCACTTTCACAGCATCATCTTTCAGGATTTGAAATAGCTCAACTGGGATTCCATCACCTCCACTAGCTTTGTCCGTAGTGATGCTTTCTAAGGCCCGCTTGACTTCACATTCCAGGATGTCTGGTTCTAGGTGAGTGATCATACCATCATGATTATTTGGGTCATGAAGATCTTTTTGTCCAGTTCTTCTGTGTATTCTTGCCACCTCTTCTTAATATCTTCTGCTTCTGTTAGGTCCATACCATTTCTGTCCTTTATTGAGCCCATCTTTGCATGAAATGTTCTCTTGGTATCTCTAATTTTCTTGAAGAGATCTCTAGTCTTTCCCATTCTGTTCTTTTCCTCTATTTCTTTGCATTGATCGCTGAAGAAGGCTTTATTATCACCTTGCTATTCTCTGGAACTCTGCATTCAGATGCTTATATCTTTCCTTTTCTCCTTTGCTTTTCGCCTCTCTTCTTTTCACAGCTATTTGTAAGGCCTCCCCAGACAGCCATCTTGCTTTTTTGCATTTCTTTTCCATGGGGATGGTCTTGATCCCTGTCTCCTGTACAATGTCATGAACCTCATTCCATAGTTCATCAGGCACTCTATCTATCAGAGCTAGGCCCTTAAATCTATTTCTCACTTCCACTGTATAATCATAAGCGATTTAATTTAGGTCATACCTGAATGGTCTAGCGGTTTTCCCTACTTTCTTCAATTTGAGTCTGAATTTGGTAATAAGGAGTTCATGATCTGAGCCACAGTCAGCTCCTGGTCTTGTTTTTGTTGACTGTATAGAGCTTCTCCATCTTTGCTGCAAAGAATATAATCAATCTGATTTTGGTGTTGACCATCTGGTGATGTCCATGTGTAGAGTCTTCTCTTGTGTTGTTAGAAGAGGGTGTTTGCTATGACCAGTGCATTTACTTGGCAAAACTCTATTAGTCTTTGCCCTGCTTCATTCTGCATTCCAAGGCCAAATTTGCCTGTTACTCCAGGTGTTTCTTGACTTTCTACTTTTGCATTCCAGTCCCCTATAATGAAAAGGACATCTTTTTTGGGTGTTAGTTCTAAAAGGTCTTGTAGGTCTTCATAGAACTGTTCAACTACAGCTTCTTCAGCATTACTGGTTGGGACATAGACTTGGATAACTGTGCTATTGAATGGTTTGCCTTGGAGACGAACAGAGATCATTCTGTCATTTTGAGATTGCATCCAAGTACTGCATTTGGGACTCTTTTGTTGACTATGATGGCTATTCCATATCTTCTGAGGGATTCCTGCCCACAGTAGTAGATATAATGGTCCTCTGAATTAAATTCACCCATTCCACTCCATTTTAGTTTGCTGATTCCTAGAATATCGACATTCACTCTTGCCATCTCTTGTTTGACCACTTCCAATTTGCCTTGATTCATGGACCTGACAGTCCAGGTTTTTATGCAATATTGCTCTTTACAGCATCGGACCTCGCTTTTATCACCAGTCACATCCACAGCTGGGTATTGTTTTTGCTTTGGCTACATCCCTTCATTCTTTCTGGAGCTATTTCTCCACTGATCTCCAGTAGCATGTTGGGCCTACTGACCTGGGGAGTTCCTCTTTCAGTATCCTATCATTTTGCCTTTTCATACTGTTCATGGGGTTCTCAAGGCAAGAATACTGAAGTGGTTTGCCATTCCCTTCTCCAGGGGACCATGAAGCTCACATGTGTTTTAATTTTGCCTAGGGAGTTATATTAGTGATGCTTTTTACCATTATTCATAGTTTTCTGTATTTTCTAAATTTCCTAGCACAAATTCATGTTATATTTATATAATCAGAACTCGTTATTGAAAATCAATCTCAATGAAGGTTATCATGACAGAAAATATAAGTATATAGATTCTCAAAGTTAATAAACATTAAATAGAAATCTATAGGTTTATAGTGCTAGACTATGGAGAGACAGATGGCCTCTGCATTGAAGAAAGGGTAGCTTAAAGGACAATTTAGAGAGTTAATTTTACTTCACATGGCAGAAAATATCTAAATTATAATTTAGATAGTAATTATTCATATTATGGGCTTCCCTAGTAGTTCAGTTGGTAAAGAATCTGCCTGCAATGCTGGAGACCCCGATTCAATTCCTGGGTTCAGAAGATCCCCTGGAGAAGTGATAGGCTACCCAATCCAGTATTCTTGGGCTTCCCCTGCGGCTCTGCTGGTAAAGAACCCGCCTGCAATGAGGGAGACCTGGGTTTGATCCCTGGGTTGGGAAGATCCCCTGGAGAAGGGAAAGGGTACCCATTCCAGTATTCTGGCCTGGAGAATTCCATGGACTATATATATAGTCCATGGGGTCGCAAAGAGCTGGACACAACGGACTGACTTTCACCTTCACTCATATTCAGTTCAGTTCAGTTCAGTTCAGTTGCTCAGTCGTGTCTGACTCTTTGCAACCCCATGAATTGCAGCACGCTCCTCCATCCATGGGATTTTCCAGGCAAGAGTACTGGAGTGGGGTGCCATTGCCTTCTCTGGAGATCCACTGTTAATGCTTCCTAAATAATATACTTTCTCTCTACAGAGCATATTAATAGGGGATAGGGACAGTCTAGGGTGAGGACACTTATACATGTACCTTGGGTATCAAATTTAAGGGGCACAAAAACCTCATTAATCAAGATAATAACAAAATATTAAAAAATAGAACTAATGCAAAAAATGAATAATAAAAATATCCAAATTTAAATATAGATAAGATGTGTCAGAAAACATGTACCAAATACTACTTATTTAAAAAAAATTCACATTACAAATGTTTTCCAGTGCTAAATTTCAAGCTATAAAATAAATAAGTCATGGGGACATAATGCATAGATAGCAAGGTGGCTCTAGTTAATAACACTGTAATTCATATTTGAAAGCTGATAAGAGAGTAGATCTTAAAAATTCTTATCACAAGGGGAAAAAAATGTACTTATGTATGGTGACAAATGTCAGCTAGACTTACTGTGGTGATCATTTTATAAATACACAAATGTATCAAGTCAGTATGTTGTATACTTGAAACTAATATATATATATATGTGTGTGTGTATACAATATAAAATTATATGTCAACTATACCACAATTAAAAAAGAAAATTTATTATAGGAAAAATGCTTTTTATTTTTTTATTTTTTATTTTTATTTTTTTTTTAAATTTTAAAATCTTTAATTCTTACATGCATTCCCAAACATGAACCCCCCTCCCACCTCCCTCCCCATAACATCTTTCTGGGTCATCCCCATGCAGCCCCAAGCATGCTGCATCCTGCGTCAGACATAAACTGGCGATTCAATTCACATGATAGTATACATGTTAGAATGGCATTCTCCCAAATCATCCCACCCTCTCCCTCTCCCTCTGAGTCCAAAAGTCCGTTATACACATCTGTGTCTCTTTCCCTGTCTTGCATACAGGGTCGTCATTGCCATCTTCCTAAATTCCATATATATGTGTTAGTATACTGTATTGGTGTTTTTCTTTCTGGCTTACTTCACTCTGTATAATCGGCTCCAGTTTCATCCATCTCAACAGAACTGATTCAAATGAATTCTTTTTAATGGCTGAGTAATACTCCATTGTGTATATGTACCACAGCTTTCTTATCCATTCATCTGCTGATGGACATCTAGGTTGTTTCCATGTCCTGGCTATTATAAACAGTGCTGCGATGAACATTGGGGTACATGTGTCTCTTTCAATTCTGGTTTCCTCGGTGTGTATGCCCAGAAGTGGGATTGCTGGGTCATAAGGTAGTTCTATTTGCAATTTTTAAGGAATCTCCACACTGTTCTCCATAGTGGCTGTACTAGTTTGCATTCCCACCAACAGTGTAGGAGGGTTCCCTTTTCTCCACACCCTCTCCAGCATTTATTGCTTGCAGATTTTTGGATCGCAGCCATTCTGACTGGTGTGAAGTGGTACCTCATTGTGGTTTTGATTTGCATTTCTCTAATAATGAGTGATGTTGAGCATCTTTTCATGTGTTTGTTAGCCATCCGTATGTCTTCTTTGGAGAAATGTCTATTTAGTTCTTTGAAAGAAATCAAAGAGGACACTAATAGATGGAGAAATATACCATGTTCATGGATTGGAAGAATCAATATAGTGAAAATGAGTATACTACCCAAAGCAATTTACAAATTCAATGCAATCCCTATCAAGCTACCAGCCACATTTTTCACAGAACTAGAACAAATAATTTCAAGATTTGTATGGAAATACAAAAAACCTCGAATAGCCAAAGCAATCTTGAGAAAGAAGAATGGAACTGGAGGAATCAACTTGCCTGACTTCAGGCTCTACTACAAAGCCACAGTCATCAAGACAGTATGGTACTGGCACAAAGACAGACATATAGATCAATGGAACAAAATAGAAAGCCCAGAGATAAATCCACACACATATGGACACCTTATCTTTGACAAAGGAGGCAAGAATATACAATGGAGTAAAGACAATCTCTTTAACAAGTGGTGCTGGGAAAACTGGTCAACCACTTGTAAAAGAATGAAACTAGACCACTTTCTAACACCGCACACAAAAATAAACTCAAAATGGATTAAAGATCTAAATGTAAGATCAGAAACTATAAAACTCCTAGAGGAGAACATAGGCAAAACACTCTCAGACATAAATCACAGCAGGATCCTCTATGATCCACCTCCCAGAATTCTGGAAATAAAAGCAAAAATAAACAAATGGGATCTAATTAAAAATTAAAAGCTTCTGCACAACAAAGGAAAAATGCTTTTTAAATGAACAGAAGATAGACCTTTTACATAGATATCTTTAAGACTTTAAGATCTTCACATAATTCTCTCTTAAGAACATCAAAATGAAACACTACCCAGAATATTTCAGCTTTGTCCCTCATTAAGAGATGGAAAGGAAATCGTGTGTAAGACATGGATCTTCAGAAGAAAGCCATTAACATAAAATAAAACATTGGTATTTACAAAGCAAATCTCATTCTTCATGAGGGATGGTTAAAAGAAGAGAACGTTTTTTGTAATTATTATGATACTCCTTTAGAAACATGTATTTAATATTTGACTAACCTTTTTTTCATGGTCTAGACACTGACTTATTTCCCCAAGCCTTTTACAAACAATCTTTTTGAAAGCCAACATTCATGCTACTCTGAGAAGCCTTGAGGAAATAAGATGAAATATATACAAGAAACAAAAGTAAGAACACTGAAGAGAAAAAAGAATAGCCCCTGATAACCAGCTAGTGCTGCAGGAAATTTTCTTTGGAACACTGAACAAGAACTAGCTATAGCATAATACATTGAAATAAGGAAAAGAAAGTAACCTCAGAGCTATGGAATATCAAATTAGCAAATCGGGAACTCTGGTTATTTAATGAACTAAAGACTAGTTTGTTTAAACCTGTGCTATATTCTTTGAATGAAATTGTTACTTCCAAATAATTCAGTGATTATATGTAACTAAATTCTTCACTTATATTAAATGTTTGAAGATTTTGAAAAGTAAATTAATAGTATTTTAAAATAAATGAATATAGGAATATGACTTCAGAAGATTATACATATACAAACACTTTGATTAACTTCTGAGTTGCTGTATTGCACTGTAGATTCTCATCTGATAAATCCTCATCTCCTTGATGAGGTAGGATTATTGAAATATTGAAATAGCTAATTCCTAATTTCCATGTCAAATATTCTAAATCAATATTTTTAGAGTTGGAACCTGAGAAACTGCATTTTTGGGTGTTTTTTTTTTTTTTTTTTGCCACATCATATGGCATATGGGATCTTATTCCCTAACCAGGAATCATACCCATGCCCCCTGAATTGGAAGTACAGAGTCTTAAGCCCTGGATGGCCATGGAAGTCTGACAAACTACATTTTTAAGAAGCTCCTGAGGCAAGGCTTACACACTGAAGTTTGAGAACTGTTGCTGAGTGTAGAGCTTTAATTTGGATTTTTAAAAACAGGAATGATGGAAATAGTTCATGGGACAAATTTTTAGGTTTAGTACTATAAAATGATCCGCTCCAAAGCATTTTTATAGGATTTAAGTTCTGTTTCTTTGATTCAGTTAAACTGAGGTTGACTGATGGTAATTATAATAGCTTGCTTAGGTAATTACAATAGCATAATTGGCCACTACTGCAGGGGGGAAAAAAAAAAAACAACTAAAAACTGTGTTCCAGTTCTTCAGTGTCTCAGTCTTAAAATGTCTAAATAAAGATTTAAAAAAACACAGAACACTATAATTTGTTAGTGCCTTACATTATGAAAGCTTATAAGTACTAATTTCTTCACTATTTGTATGTAAAATTATTTTATTTATATTCTGAAATCTTAGTTTCAGTTCTGTTAAACAACAGAAAATGACTGGGACACAGGCTACTATTAATGTTGCTATTATTTTCAAGCCTAGTATTTCAGGATCTTTGGATTCTCAACCCTCCACTGCCACGGTGGCATGGTTATTCTGCCAGCATGAAGATCTTCTGACACATACTTCTCCAACATTCAAGGGAAGCAGAAGTGGAAGCTTCAATCAATCATGGAGGTGGGTCTCACCATGAAGAGACCTGGAGAAAAGAAGGGCCAGCTTGTCTAAAGAAGAGGCTGGGCTGAGCACGCATCCCCATCCATCAGTGGGAAACAGAAGGACAACTGAATCTGTAGCAAATCAAGCATTATAGATTATAGACTATTAATGCTAGAATGGATTTGAGGGGACATATAAACAAGGCCCTTCATTTTACCAATGAGAAAGTAAAAGCAGAAAACAGTTAAGTAAATTGCTAGGTCTTTGAAAAGAAAGATCTTAAGGATCACCACAGTAACACTGTTTATTATGGTCTCCATGAAGTCTCTAGCCCATAACGGAATATGTGAACTTACTCTTCATAGTAATTATACTCTATGGGCAATGCTTGCTCAATCTTAGGAAAGTTGAAAGTAAAGGGAAGGAAAAAAAGACTGTAAATGCTCTCTAAATTGACAACTTTGTGTGTGTGTGTGTGTGTGTGTGTGTGTGTGTGTGTGTGTGTGTAAATTAAGCTACTTTTTAAATCTCCTTGAATCTTCTTACCTCACATAGTTGACTTAAGGAGTCAAATTAGCTTTCAGACTATCTACTCAAATGAAAGAATGTTCAAAAAAGATCATAGCTGTTAGACAAGGAATAGAAGGGAGTATAAAATGATATAATCCATGGTGGTTTCTCCAAAGAAGACATACGGATGGCTAATAAATACATGAAAAGATGTTCAACATCGCTCACTGTTAAAGAAATGCAAATCAAAACTACAATGAGTTATCACCTCAACACCAGTCAGAATGGCCATCATCAAAAAATCTGCAAACAATAAATGATGGAGAGGGTATGGAGAAAAGGGAACCCTCTTGCACTGTTGGTGGGAATGTAAATTGATGCAGCCACTATGGAGATCAGTATGGAGATTCCTTAAAAAATAAAAACTAGGAACAAAACCACCAAATAACCCAGCAATCCCACTACTAGGCATATATTCTGAGGAAACCAAAACTGAAAAAAGATACATGTACTCCAAAGTTCACTGCAGCTCTATTTATAATAGCTGGGATATGGAAGCAATCTAGATGCCCACTGACAGATGAATGGATAAAGAAGTTGTGGTGCATATACACAATGGAATATTACTCAGCCATAAAAAGGAACACATTTGAGTCAGTCCTAATGAGGTGGATGGACATACAGCCTAGTATACAGAGTGAAGCAAGTCAGAAAGAGAAAAACGAATGTCATATACTAATGCATATATATGGAATCTAGAAAGATGGTACTGAGGAACCTATTTGCAGAGCAGCAATGGAGACACAGACATAAAGAACAGACATATGGACATGGCTGAGTGGCGGGGAGGAAGGAGAGAATGGGATGTATGGAGAGAGTAACATGGAAATATATATATTATCATATGCAAAATAGATAGCCATTGGGAATTTGCTGTATGACTCAGGGAACTCAAACTAGGGCTCAGGAATAACCTAGTGTTTTTGGGTGGGATGGGGAGTGATGTTCAAGTGGGCAGGGGCATGGGTAAACCTATGGTTGATTTTTGTTGATGTTTGGTAGAAACCAACACAATACTATAAAGCAATTGTCCTTCAATTAAAAATCAATTAAAAAGACCTTAGATGTTAGAAAAGAAATAGAAGGAAGTATAAAATAGAAGGAAGTATAAAATGATCCGTGGTCGTTTCTTTTGATCTAAACACTTTTTCATTTGCCTCAGTTCAGTTAAGTCGCTCAGTTGTGTCTGACTTTTTGTGACCCCATGGACTACAGCATGCTAGGCTTCCCTGTCCATCACCAACTCCCGGAGCCTGCTCAAACTCATGTCCATTGAGTTGGTGATGCCATCCAACCATTTCATCCTTTGTCATCCCCTTCTCCTCCTGCCTTCAATTTTCCCAGCATCAGGGTCTTTTCCAAGGAGTCATTTCTTTGCATCAGGTGGCCAAAGTATTGGAGTTTCAGCTTCATTTACTTATTCATAACCAAAGAGCTGAGCTGCAGTTTTCATTACCGATCCCTGCAAATAGGCACATACCCTCTGATATTTAACTCTTATGACAAAATCCCACACAATGTCATAATGGAACTATACATAAACCCCATGCTTCAGTGAAACACAGAATCCTAAACTATCAGAGCAACATGAAGATACTTTGTTTTCTAACAACCATTCACAGAATCATAACTTATTCATGACTGATGGTCCTTAAATGGACATTCATACTGGGACATACCAGGGACATGTGATAGCATATCATGTTTGATTTTTCAAAGAACAGTCAAAGGAAAATGGTCATAGAGGTGAGTCTTTTGTTGAAAATGTATGTGTGTCAGTATTTGTGTGTGTGTGCGTATGTGTGTTTGTGTGTGGTTAGGGAAACATGAAGAGAGATGAAATAGAAGAAAACATGGGCAATAGAAGAAAACTTAGTCTGAACATGAGTATAATGAACAGTCTCCATTCAGGAGATCTTGAGTCACTTTACAATGGATGTAGTTAGGTAGATGGAGGCCCAGCCACCTCTACTTTCCATCATGAAAGCTTTGGGGCATCATTCAATCTTCCCAGCAGACTGGCACTGAATTTCTTTCCGTAAGATTTGGTGCATAGAATAAAACCACCATCACAGTATCAGAGAAAGTTTTCTGGCTAGAATTTTCCCAAACCTTTCTCCAAGCTTATACATTTCCATGAAATAATGTACCTCTTTCTGAAGCACGTCTTTTAAAAATGAGGTCAAAGGGTAAAATATATCAACATTCAATTCATAGTGCCAGAGAAGAAAAATAATGTAATGGTTTTCCAGTTCTTTTTTCTATATTTTACTATGTTTTAAGTAATCATGATCCAGTTAATATAATCACTGAATATCGCTGCTACCCTAAGATGAATAATATCTTATTTCAGAGATGACTGGGGTTAGCTACACTGTCTTTGTTCAGAAAGTCCAGATTTCATAGCCTGGGGATGTAGAATACAGTTTTTCTATCTACGAACTGCATTTTTTGTAGAAATCTGTCAGCTTTACTCAGCAGCTATCTCTACCCAAAGGCCTATCTATTCTGGATTAAATGTCAGTCCTCTCGTCTTTTCTCCCTGCTTTTCTATGGGCACAGAAATAGTTTATAGAAAGTGAAAAGTTATTTTTGGATCTGGTGATATTAGATTGGATTTTGAATTTTGGAAATTCAGTTTAGGAGTTTTCGCAGTGTACACATCTGCTTTCTGCTCAGTATAAAACTAATAATAATCAAGTTCATAAAATGTTATAAAAAAAGGAAATTTTCAGGGTACCATAACATATTTGCAGTAAGAGCCTTTTGCTGGTAATTGGAAGATTCGGCTTCACTTCACTGTTTAATTACCCACAAAACTGTTTATTGCCCTATATATTCCTCCAACAAGAACATAATCCCTTTAATGTGCCCCTCAGAAAACCAGGGAACATGGCATGGGTACAACACATGCTATTCTTTTCAAACATCACAGCCAAATTTTAATCTGACCTTCAGACTCTGACAATGTATTCTAAAATTAGTATATGTTTGAACTGAAAGGAGTTATGATTTGAAGCTGAATGACAGAACTGTGGTGTTAAAACCTAATTAATAATTATACATAAATAATGTCAGCAATATTACTTTTAATTAAATATAACTGATAGTTTATACAACTATACTTTTTAAAATTCTTGAAATATTTTATTTGTAAGTGTGATTAAATATTGTGTACTTGTGTACAGTTATTTAGAGAGGTATATTTATCTTTCTTTTTAAAGCTTATAAATAAATTTAATAATTACAAACCACTGATTTTTTGTTTAAAAGGTAACTTTTTCATAGTCATTAAAAACAAAACAAAACTAGCTTCCTTTCATACTTTCTATGCAAAAATCATTAGAGAATAGTTGATAGTTATTTACAATATTGTTTAAAAGACTTTAACATTTAAGTATTTTCAATTACAAATTGTGCAGTTCTAGACCTGTGGTTTAAATTTGTGCACATGTATGCACTTCGTGTAATAGCCAGAATCAAAATGTAGCATCTGTCCATCTCATTTATTTAGCACTGACAATAATATGTGCTGGTTATTGTGCTAGACATGGGGCTAGGGGCTACAAAGATAAGATGTCTCTTCTCCAAAGGAGTTTAGAATCTAGTGGAAAGCAAGGTATCTAAACCAACCGTTACAATGTGTGATGTGAGGCAATCAGGGGGTCATTATAAGGTGCTGTGGGAAGAGAGGGAGGGAGGTGGGTTTAGAAGAGAAGCAGAAATTTGCTGGTTGGATAGACTGGAGAAAGCATTCTCTGTAGGAGGAATAACACTGGGTGCTAAGGCCGCTGCTGCTGCTAAGTCACGTCAGTCGTGTCCAACTCTGTGCGACCCCACAGACAGCAGCCCGCCAGGCTCCCATCCCTGGGATTCTCCAGGCAAGAACACTGGAGTGGGTTGCCATTTCATTCTCCAGTGCTTGAAAATGAAAAGTGAAAGTGAAGTTTCTCAGTCGTGTCCAACTCTTCACGACCGTGTGGTCCGTAGCCTGCCAGGCTCCTCCGTCCATGGGATTTCCCAGGCAAGAGCACTGGAGTAGGTTACCATTGCCTTCTCTGGGTGCTAAGGCAGGGAGAGACATTAAAGATCATGGAAAAGATTCTGTTCGATATGTGCAAGTCACTTGGGTAAGCAGCATATGCTGGTAAGACATCGAGATCTCAGATAATACCTTGTAGGATTCTACTTGGCATCTAAAGAAGCTGAGGTTTCATGTTATTAATGAAGAGAAAATAGTGAAAAATTACATAGGACACATGGGAAGATCTACATGTAAGAAGGAAAGGAGCATTAGCAGCATAGTAGATGACAGATTTAACAGCAGGGTTAAAGGCAACAAGGCTACTCACGGTACCACCATCAAAACGAATGAGGTTAACAAATGGGGAGATGAGAAGGAGATTCAGATATGAGAGGTATTTAGGAGGTGAAAAACAATAGGCTGTGTGGATAGTTATATGGTAGGTGAGGAAGTGAGAGAGGTCACCAGAGACTCCTCATTTTCCTGCAGGGATCACGAGGGATAAAGATGCTGTCCTCAGAGGCAAAGCAGGAAGAGCAGGCTGGTAGCTGGAGTGGAAAGGGAAAAGCAGTGATATCTGTTCTGAGTGGGCTTGATGCATCTATGAGAATTCACGAGTAATGAAACTGTAGTAGGCAGCTAGACTAGACCATGTCCATTTTGAAGCCCAGGTGAAAGATACAGGCTGGAGACAGTGTCTGTGCCTCATCTAAGTGCTATTTTGATCCAGGAGCTACAGACGAGCTTGCTGCAAAGCATGTATAGTGAGAAGTAGGCCAGGAACAGAACTCTGAGAAGCAGTCATTCTGGAATAGACCACAAAGAATAGTAGCTAAGTTCACACCACAGAAATAATCCTTAGAAAACTTGAAAATTATATTCACGCACACATTTCTATTCTAAATGCCAACTGTTCATTTAAGTTAGAGGTCTTGTTTTGATTACTTCCTCTACATCAGAGATTATTCAGATAGATGATCTTAAATACAGAGGATTTAAAAAATGATCCTTTCCAGTGAGAGATATTGGCCTGCAGTCAGCTTTGGGTTTTGGCTTGTGGAGAGAAGGGCTAGGGAAGGGGAAACAAGCTAAATCAGTAAGTGTGATCCCTTTCTGGAGCTTTTCTTCTTCTCTTTTCCAGGAGTATATATTTACACATGTTAATTGCATTTACTATGTATCATTGAGTGTTTGAGACAAGATTTGCCATATGTAACAAAAACTACTAAAATCTCTGCCTGGGGAGCTCAAATTGACTGCGACAGAGGGATGATAAATTAACCAAATAAATTAAATTATATAGCAAGTGAGATTGGGACAGATGTAGTAGAGAAAATAAAGTATGGAAGAAAAACTGGGAATTCAGCACTGGGGGCAAGGGTTGAAATCAAGACTGGCTTCCTGGGTATGCAGGCTATGAGTCACACAGGGCCCCAGGTGCAGAAGGGCTCCATGTTGGGTATAACGTTCCACTGCAATGTCTTAGACTTCTTAATTTTTAAACAAGTGGCCCTTGAAATGATCCACTCAGTCCTGGTTGTAATTGTCAATATGGTGGGTAAGAAAGCCCGCTGTTAGTGGTATCTTTCCTTTGGCTCACCAGATAGATTCTCCACCTTTCTCTGAACTCTTCTGTCCCAGGAGGCTGACCACACGGACAGTATCACGGACCTCCTTTGCCCTCTGGCTGTGGATTTGGTTCCAATCACAGGGAGCCCAGGCAGAAGTTCAAGAGGTCATTGCTTCTCTCAAGAGGTCCCGACTACCCACTTCTGTTGACCTATGTTCTACAGCTGTTTCTGTGTCCATCTAAGGCCCATCTAAGGCTCTGCTGACCAAGCCTGCCATGTACATGCCCTGCTGGTCTACCTGTTCATTGCCCATATCTTTAATAAATCATACTTAAACTTTTCTCATTTGAGTATGTCACGAATGTAATGCCAGTACTCTGACTGAAATATCCCTCATTAAGAAGGTGACACTTGAGTAGATCCTGATGAGAGGGGAGGGGAAAGCAGTGGGGCTATCTGGAGAAGACAATGCTAAGTCTTGGAATCACAAAGGGTCTGCAAACTAGTCTGCAGGACAAATTTGTAGTCTGTAGCCTGCTGCTTGTTATTGTAAATAGAGTGCAATCGGAACAAAGCCACATCCACTCCTGTATGCGTTACTTATGGCTATTTTGTGTTACAATGCCAGAGTTCAGTAGTTGTGACAGAAAGCACATGCCCACAGAGCCTGAATTATGTACTGTAAGTACCCCACATTCACACGAGTTTCTTCCAGACATGTGAGTCCAGTTTGTTCATAAGTCTAACAAGGTTAGCCCAGGTACCCAACTAACACAACCAGCTATATAATACTGCACTGTAATAGGCTTATAATGCTTTTCAGACATATAATACATAAGAAGCAGACACAAAAAATAAATCATTTTTTGTCTTACAGTACAGAACCTTGTAACAACAGCTGGCACACAGCTGGCATCAAGTGAATAGACAGAGGAGTTACTGACTGGAGAAGGGAGAGGAGGTGGGAGATGGTGGAGCTGAAGGATCATCATCAACAGGAGATGGAGGGCGAGCTGCCATTTGACTCACACCTGACACTGATGGCACAGGTTCTGGTTCCTTGATGCAGCCAGATGCACGCTCGCGTCTTTGAAAGTCTGCAACTTAAAGGTTTGTATGTAGGGGACTTACTGTACTATCTTTTCTGTTACAGATATCTTGCTAACCCCTGAATCAGGTGACTAGGAAGGAGACCAGAGAGTCTGGAGTTTAGTGGCTGATGCAGAGAGTGACAGAAGACAGTGTCACAGAAGAAATAGGAGGACATGTGATTTAGGGCCTCGTGAGTCTTATGAAATGCTTTGAGGGAAGGACTTACATTTTACCAGGATAACTCTGGTTATTGCCTTAAGAGTAGTCTTAAGCAAGGATAAAAGTTGAGAGATGGGGTAGGGGAGGGGACATACTCTTTTGATAAGCCAGAAATGAAGTGATGGCAGCTTTGTAGCAGTAAAGCTGCTGAGAAGTGGTCAGAGTCTATCGTAGTCATGATAGAGCCAAATTAATTCACTGATGGATTGAATGTGAAGTGTGCAAGGAGACTGAACCACAGCTTTCTTTCATGAGCAGCTACAAGTATGGAGCCATCATGAACTGAGGCGGGAAAGTTTGTGGAAGGGGAGGGGAGACAGGGTAAGAGCAGAGTGACTGTGGCACAGCTCGTGAGTTCAGTTTCAGACTTCATGAACTTTAAAGTCTGATTAAGCATACAAGTAGCTCTGAGGCAGAAGGTCAATGCTTTGTCCTGCGAGTTGAGGAAAAAATGTTTTAAGAAGGAAGGAAGGCCACTCTACGACAGACAGAAAAGGACTCTGGGGCACTGGCCTTTCACTGCCAAGTGCAGCTGCAGGGCCATTAGGATGAGGTTGAAGAAGCGACCATTGAGGTCAACAACCAGGAGTTCCCTGCTGACCTTCACAGGAGCAATTTCTGCAGAGTGATGTGGCTGCAAGCCTGCCGGGAGTGAACTTCAGAGAGAATAGGAGGCAAGAGGAAGCACAGACAGGGAGCATCGACAACTCTCAGTCTGGTAATGATGAAAAGATGAAAATGAGAAAAGTAGGAGGTTACTAGAGGTAGAAACTAAGGTTTTTTTTTTAAGTGATAGAATAAAACCCAGCATGTTAGTATGCTATTAGGAAGGATCTTATAGACAGGAAGATATTGATGATGCAGGACAGAGGGTAAGAATTGTCTTTGTAGGTGAAAGGGGATGTGATCTAGTAAGTAAGCATCGGCCTTAGTGACCAGCGGGGAGACAGACATCTCGTGGCCTGTGACACTGAGCTATTTAGTAAATAATCAGTCGATCAATATTGAATTTCAGTCTTCCTACAGTTAAACTTCCTAATACTTTGTGAACAGTTTGGGCATTAGTATATAGTCAAGAGCCTGAAGTTCAGTTCACGGTTTTGTCACTGATGAGCTCTGAAGACTCTCAAGCAAGACATCTAACCTTTCTTTGACTTAGTTTACTTTTCATTAAGAAATACAGTATCTACTGGTCAACGTGGTACCTGGCAAATTAATAAGTTATCTAAATAAACCTCCCCAGGCACCAAATCTCTCTGATTCTTGACCCTACAGAATCCATATAGAGGAAAAAAAAAAAAAAAGGTATTTGTAGACTCAGATGTCTACACCTGAGTCAGGAAGATCCCCTGGAGAAGGGAATGGCAACCCACTCCAGTATCCTTCCCTGGAGAATTCTGTGGACAGAGGAGCCTGGCAGGCTACAGTCCATGGGGTCACAAAGAGTCAGACACAACTGAGTGACTAACACACTACACACCATGTCTACATAGCAATAGCCACGTACAGGTCCTGTCATAGTGCCACTGCTGCTAAGTCACTTCAGTCGTGTCCGACTCTGTGCAACCCCATAGACAGCAGCCCACCAGGCTCCCCCGTCCCTGGGATTCTCCAGGCAAGATGTCATAGTGCATTATTGCCATTTATATATCTTCAATTTCCTCCAAATGAAATATATTTACTCTCTATGTCTGAACACTCTCTATAATTAAGTTTAATTTCTGAGAGGACTTACCTTTTACACAAACAACACACGTTTAATCTTCTAGTAGCTATTATTCCCACAGGCTGTTAACACGTTAAGCTTGACTAAATATTTTAAGTACACCCTGTTCATCTTTGGAGATACAGTACAAATATCACCCCCACCGGGAGGCACTCCTGGGTCTCCTTGGGGAGAATGCCTCCTCTTCTGGCCCCACTGCAGCCTATTCACACCCGTGCTCTGACACTGGCCAGCGTGTAATCTGTTGACATTTCTGTCTCCTTTTCCAGATTGTAAGCACCTCATCCTTTTCTTCCTGTGCTGTCAGTGACTGGCACAGAGTAGACACGAGATAAATATTTGCTGAATGAATTTCAATGTATACACTTCCGAATGGAGGCTGATCAAATAAAATGGCATGGTATGCAAGGAAAGAAATGGAGTAAAAGCCTGCTAAGATAGGAGGCTTGTGTAAATGCTCACTAGAAAGGCAGTCTCATAGTACTGCTGCTGCTGCTGCTGCGTCTCTTCAGTCATGTTCGACTCTGTGCGACCCCACAGACGGCAGCCCACCAGGCTCCCCCGTTCCTGGGATTCTCCAGGCAAGAACACTGGAGTGGGCTGCCATTTCCTTCTCCAATGCATGATAGTGAAAAGTGAAGTGAAGTCGCTCAGTCATGTCCGACTCTTTGCGACCCCATGGACTGCAGCCCACCAGGCTCCTCTATCCATGGGATTTTCCAGGCAAGAGTACTGGAGTGGGTTGCCATTGCCTTCTCTGTCTCATAGTACACATACTTACAATTCGCAGTATGTGATGAAAACACTCTAGTTTTAAAGAATTGCTTTGGTAGAGTCCGGAGAGACTTTTTTGACTAGGTTATTCAGCATTAAAAACAGATTTCTGATCTATTCTACTTCCACTCTTGGTAACACTTATATTAAAAAGACTTAGGGGTTGATTTTCTTAAGAAAGTACACATATGTCCTTGACCAACCTTTATTTTAGGAGTGTATTGACAACAATGAACTACAGAAGCCATAGATCTAAGATTCTCAAGTAAGAAAGTATATAAATAGAGTTTATACTATGTGAATTTTCAGCACTGAACTTCCTGGCAGAAGGAAGCTGACTTATCACTGTTAGATTCACTCTTTCCCAACCTAGTCATTCTCTTTCCCTTGCTGTGAGGTCTCTGTCTTCAAATTCTCTAGTAGATTTCTCAATGGACAATCTGCTTCAGCACTTTTCTGAGGAAAAAAAAAAAGAAAAAGCTTCATTTCCCTCCACAATGGCAGTTAAAGCTTCCATTTCATATGAAATCAAGTGGAGACATCTGTGCTTCGTCATCAAAAAAGTAAACAGTTTTATTTTTCTAATTATTATCTGCTTATCAGCCTTGGAGGAAGAATTCACTTGCCTTTGTGCCACCTTGAGAATTCAGTCTTAATTCCCCAAGTCCAGGCCCAAGATAGACTCATTACCTTTCTGTTAGTGTTTATCTGCATCTGCTCGGATGTATGCTGTTTACATCCAGTATTGAACCGCCCTTCACATTAAGCTTAAATTAGAAACATTTTTTTTCCCAGTAAAGATAATCTATATCCCACTAGTCTTCAGGAAATTTAATCATTCAGCAGTAGATGAAAATGTTTCAGAGCCATGAAGGGCTTTGAAGCTGATGTCTTCCATTATCAGATGCTTGTGTAAGTAAATACACTGAAAGTCAGAAATGAAATGCCCACATCAACCACTAAGAAGTCTGAAGCTCTCGTCTACTATTCATTGCTTTCAGCTTATATTGAGAGCGAGCGAGCTTTTGCTATCCCCAAGTCCCAGGAGGGCAACTACTCAGAAGGAATGAAGCGTCTAGATAACAGATCACAGTGAAAGGGAGAAAAGAACGCACTGGTTTTGCTTCTCTCTAGACACACTACAGAACTGGTTTTCTGAGTGTGTTTTCTTTTTGTTCTATAATATGATTATTTGAAAAACTCTCACAGCACTCCATACCCGGGAGATCTCAAAAGGTCTGTTGACTGTTGTAACAGCTCTGACTAAACACCCATTTCTTACGACAAGTGTAGAACGCCACATATGGCAATAACAACCAGTGCCTCATAGGTGTCACGCAGACCCTGAGGAAATCTGAGCCCAGCAAATCACAGGAGCCAGACCTTAAGCCAAACCAGATTTCCAGGTTACATAAATAGGCCTACTGGGGTGAAGGGAAAAGAGAGAACAAAAGTTGCAATGCAATAATAGTGAGGAAACTAATGAATCAAGAACATTTGCTGGTAAATCACAGAGAAGGACTGGTGATTGCCTCAGCACTGCTCTGTCTGGACAGTTGAGATGCTAGAGTAGTCCAGTGTTTAGCCAATCAGATATTAAACTGTTGGTCTCTGCTAATATCTCTAACAATGTGAGAGTCCAGAGGGAACTAAGTGGTCCCTCTGTCTATGGAACACTAACACTCCACCAGAGAAAGAAGAGACTGCTTAACAGAAATCATGACATCTGGAGGATGGAGATGGTTAATAAAAAGAAAGAAAAGGAAAGGAAAAAAGAAAAGTATAGCCCTTCCTCTTTATCCACCTCACATCAAGCCCTCCCGAATAATAAGTACAGAAGAAAGCATTCAAGAAAAGTACAGCCATTCCTTTTTATCTACCTGCTGAATAATAAGTATATAATAAAACTTGCAAGTGATCAGGGATGCCATTTCCATCCCAGAAATATTTTGAACTGTTCACCTGGATTGAGAAATAGAATTAGACCCATCTACACCTGAAAGATGATGCTGTGAAAGTGCTGCACTCAATATGCCAGCAAATTTGGAAAACTCAGCAGTGGCCACAGGACTGGAAAAGGTCAGTTTTCATTCCAATCCCAAAGAAAGGCAATGCCAAAGAATGCTCAAACTACTGCACAACTGCACTCATCTCACATGCTAGTAAAGTAATGCTCAAAATTCTCCAAGCCAGGCTTCAGCAATACGTGAACCGTGAACTTCCAGATGTTCAAACTGGTTTTAGAAAAGGCAGAGGAACCAGAGATCAAATTGCCAACATCCACTGGATCATCAGAAGAGCAAGAGAGTTTAAGAAAAATGTCTATTTCTGCTTTATTGACTATGCCAAAGCCTTTGACTGTGTGGATCACAATAAACTGTGGAAAATTCTGAAAGAGATGGGAATACCAGACCACCTAACCTGCCTCTTGAGAAATCTGTATGCAGGTCAGGAAGCAACAGTTAGAACTGGACATGGAACAACAGACTGGTTCCAAATAGGAAAAAGGAGTACATCAAGGCTGTATATTGCCACCCTGCTTATTTAACTTCTATGCAGAGTACATCATGAGAAACGCTGGGCTGGAAGAAACACAAGCTGGAGTCAAGATTGCCAGGAGAAATATCAATAACCTCAGATATGCAGATGACACCACCCTTATGGCAGGAAGTGAAGAAGAACTAAAAAGCCTCTTGATGAAAGTGAAAGAGGAGAGTGAAAAAGCTGGCTTAAAGCTTAACATTCAGAAAACGAAGATCATGGCATCCAGTCCCATCACTTCATGGGAAATAGATGGAGAAACAGTGGAAACAGTGTCAGACTTTATTTTTGGGGGGCTCCAAAATCACTGCAGATGGTGACTGCAGCCATGAAATTAAAAGACGCTTACTTGGAAGAAAAGTTATGACCAACCTAGATAGCATATTCAAAAGCAGAGACATTACTTTGCCAACAAATGTCCATCTAGTCAAGGCTATGGTTTTTCCAGTGGTCACGTATGGATGTGAGAGTTGGACTGTGACGAAGGCTGAGCACCGAAGAATTGATGCTTTTGAAATGTGGTGTTGGAGAAGACTCTTGAGAGTCCCTTGGACTGCAAGGAGATCCAACCAGTCCATTCTGAAGGAGATGAGCCCTGGGATTGCTTTGGAAGGAATGATGCTAAAGCTGAAACTCCAGTACTTTGGCGACCTCATGCGAAGAGTTGACTCATTGGAAAAGACTCTGCTGCTGGGAGGGGTTGGGGGCAGGAGGAGAAGGGGATGACAGAGGATGAGATGGCTGGATGGCATCACTGACTCTATGGACGTGAGTCTGAGTGAACTCCGGGAGCTGGTAATGGACAGGGAGGACTGGCACGCTGCGATTCAAGGGGTCGCAAAGAGTCGGACACGACTGAGCGACTCAACTGAACTGACACCAGTTGTAAGAAATCTAAAATGATACAACAGAATCCCCCCAAATGATATCTGAAATTCAACATATTCTACTGGGAGATATATATTGCCCTAAAGTTGAAGTAGATACTGCATCCACCAAGCACCTCTCAAAAGACTTTGAATTTTTACAAAAGTTAACTCTCTTATTTATCAGATGCTTTCTCTATGCTGGGAACTCACTATGTGTAAATGGCTAAACTAATTTACACATATTGTCTAATTCCATCATTACAATTACCTTATGGGGTACATACAATTATGAGTCCAATTTCACAGATGAGAAACCTGAGGCTTAAAGAGTTGAAACAAGCACTTGACCATTAATTGGAACGCTGAGCTCTTAACCCCTATTCTATGTTGACTATCAGTCACAAATTATTCATTTCTCTAACTTCTGACCCCTGGGGTCACAACGGCAATTGTCAGGTCTGTATAACATATCTTGTGTTGTTTGCACCAAAGTTAAATACTGCTCCTGGCCAGCACTGGGCCCAGTTCCCAGCACCTGACACACTTCTGAGCTTCTATCTGGACCAAGGTCTTAGAAGCAGAGAACCCTTTGAATTCTTCCTACAATAAAGCTATTGTCTTTTTCTTTACAAAGAATCAGGAAATGTGACAAGTATCTGAATGGCTATTTTAAGACATTTTGAAAGCTTTAATTGAAACTCATTTCATGTGCCTCCTCATGCAGTTCTAAATTTCATTTCTCCTAAATGCAAAAAAAGAAAAACCAACTTTTTTTTTCAGAGGTTTTATCAGGGAAAGAGACTTTTGGTAAATATGCCATTTTTTTCTTCCATCATTATTATACTTCTAAGTGCTATAAAATGGAAAAAACACTTGAAATAGAGTACAGCTGAAAATTTCTGAACTGTCAAAATCAAGGGTTTATAAAATGATAAATCCTGATCACTCAATCCATGTAAGGAAAAGGTCACCACTGTCACGGTAGGATCATTACTGGCTGCACAGTGACAGAGTGCATGGCTGATGCAGACCTTCACTTCAATAGCTTATCACATAGCCTCAACATCAACTCCCCTTCAGACTTGCCTTGGTGTCTGGGTTACCTTCATTCTCAAAGTCACCTCAGATCTTGCTTGCACTTTTGTATCCTTCTTGACCTCCTCACAAGCACCGAATCTTGTTATTTTTTCTTTAAAGTAGCTTTGTCTGGGAGGGCACAGGTCAGAGGCAGGTTGGTAGGAATGGACTAGTGGGGTCTTCTGGAGGTCTCTACAGAAATCTGATCTGCTGAATTGGGTTAATGTCCATTTGTATTTTGGACAGATGCCCAGAAGCTAGTGGACAGCAGGGTCTTTCAAAAACAACACAATTACAAAAACAGAAAGCAAAATAAATAAATAAATGAAAGCAATGTTTGGAGAGCAAGGGAGACCATAAAAATGCATTGTACTCCATCAGGTATTTGATTTAATGTTTTTTCCCATTTCTATTATTAATCAGGATTTTTTTAAAGTTTAATTTTAATCATTCTCTTTTCCTATAACACTGCATGCAGTAAAATCATCCTTAGAGCTGAGGAATAGCTCCATGGTAACAGATTCTAAAACATCAGCTCAGGATGGAGCTTTCAGTGTGTGATCACAGTTCGAAAAGGAGGAGAAGGAAATGATGAAATTCCACACTGGTTTTTTTTTTTTTTTCCTTCCTTGGGAATAATATCCTGCAAAAGAAATCTGCAATCTCAGGAGGTAATTGGAAGCAGGGCAGGGAAGAAAATAGAGTCAAGTGGCAGATCATGCTTAAAATATCATTAAACTAGTTATGGAATTTCTAGCTTTGAAATAAATCCTTTATTTTAGTTCCCTAGAGAGATGAAAAAAAAGCATTTCCTACTCAATAGAGCAGAAAAGAACTCTCTACCATGATGCCACACTTTTCAGCACATATAGAAATAGATGAATTCATTCACTCACTCAAAATTCATTGGGTGCCTAGTATTTGCAAACAAATCCCCGTGGCTGGTGATGTGCTAGAGTCCAAGCCCTGTGGGTTTTTATATGACAAGTCTTTGTGAAAAGCTATTTTACAGTACACCTAGGCAATGGAGTATTATTCAATGCTAAAAGGAAATGAGCTATTAAGCCATGTAAAGACAAGAAGGAAACTTAAATTTATATTACCAACTTAAAGAAGTCAATCTGAAAATACTACATACTACTATGATTACAACTATATGACATTCTGGAAAAGGCAAAACTATAGACAATAAAAAGTTCACTAGTTGCTGGTGCAAGGGGTAGAAATGAATACATAGAGCACCAAAGACTTTTAGGGCTGTAAAGATACTTTTCATGGTATTATACTGATGGATACATGTTCTTATGGGCTTCCCTGGTGACCCAGATGGTAAAGAATCCACCTGTAATATGGGAGAACTGGGTTTGATCTCTGGCTTAGGAAGATCCCCTGGAAAATGGCATGGCAATCCACTGCAGTATTCTTGCTTGGAGAATTCCATGGACAGAGGAGCCTGGTAGGCTATAGTCCAAGGGGTCACAAAGAGTTGTACACGACTGAGCGACTAAGCACAGCATGTTCTTATAACATTTGTTCAAACCTATAGAATGTAGAATGTACTGCATTAACAGTGAACCCTAAGGTAAAGGGTAGACTCTGGCTAATTACGAGGGAGTAAAGTAGCTTCATTCTTGGTTTAAAAGAAAGAAAAGGAAGTAACGTTTTGGTGAATGGTGTGGACAATGGGGGAGCCTTTCCAAGTATGGAGACAGGGAGTATGTGAAAAAGGAGACTTCTGTTTCTCTTAATTTGGTTGTAAACCTAAAACTCCGGTAAAACACTGACATCTTTACAAGTTTTTTAATAAACTTTTAAAAAGTACTGTACCGAGAATGATTTAAAAGTCCTCGTCTCAAATAGTCAGCTGTTCCAGAAGTAAAGGTCCACCTGAATGCTGCTCACTGGGAAGATCGTCTCCACTTTAGGATCACTGTGTAACACGGACAAGCAACCTAGTCTGTACACAAACTCAACAACTCATTTGCCAAGTTCAGCCTAGCCTCACAGATCTGGAATAACTGGGCTTAAAGCAGAGGGAGAGTGAATTAGGGGACTATTCCAAATAAGGGCCATTTATTTAAAATTCTCTTCACTGTGGCTGGATAGTGATCCTGCTTTAAGAAACTCTGAGGATAAATTTTGAGATAGGCTTGAGATATATGGTTAGGTATATGGCTAGATACACAGCTAGGTTGAGATAGGCTTTAGGTATATGGATGCTTCAAAAGTGCTTTAGGGTGTTCAACACCATTTGTTCTTCCAATCTTGTTTGCACTATTAATTTGGTTAATGGGTTAGTGATCCTCTCTTTCTAGATAGCAGGAAAGCAAACTTCAGCCCAGCACTTTTCTAAATTACTACATCCTCTGAACAAATGGGGTACAGATTAATGAGGTTTTACTCAAAGCTCTGAATTCACAGGAGCCTTAAATGAAGCAACACATCTTTGTTTCCATTTAATGAAAATAACAATCAAGAAATGTAAATCTGACTTGAATGCAGGGTAACAGAGCTGGATAAGTATGTGCCAACATTGAAAACACCCTCAAAGTCTATCCCCTGGCAAAATGCGAGGGCTCCGATTATCCAATGAAAATTTCAACTATATGACCATTTGAAGAGCGGCAGAAAGTTACATGTGCTATTTCCCTTTCCTATTTGCAGTCAGGCTCACAATATCACGTTAGTACTTATAACATTACTGCATATTAACCGAAGAGGGTTTCTGATTTTCAGGATTTTAGTTCATTTAAATCAACTAAGAGTTTCTCCTCCTCTGAAATGCCAAATATTCCATTTTATTTATGTCACCAAAAAGCAAATGAGTAGATGAGATAACATAGTTACACAAAATATTTTTACTCACTACTAGATATGAAACAGATAACTAATAAGGACCAACTGGGAACTCTTTTCAATATTCAGTAATGACCTAGCTAGGACAAGAATCTAAAAAAGAGTGGATGTATGCATAACTGCACCTGATGCAAAGAACTGACTCATTTGAAAAGACCCTGATGCTGGGAAAGATTGAAGGCAAGAGGAGAAGGGGATGGCAGAGGATGAGATGGCTGGATGCATCACTGACTCAATGGACATGAGTTTGAGTGAACTCCGGGAGTTGGTGATGGACAGGGAGGCCTGGCATGCTGCAATCCATGAGGTCACAAAGAGTCGGACACAACTGAGCAACTGAAATGAACTGAACTGATGTATAATGATTCACTTTGCTCTACAGCAGAAACACATTTTAAATCAACTATATTCTAATAAAAATTTTAAAAAGATAATCAAAATTATTTTCTACCATGTCAGCATATCATGTTCAAGCTTTTCAATAACTCTTTGGTTCTGGGAATTCTCTGTATAAGGTGCAATTAATTTCATTTCAACAAAACTTGGGTAAAAAAATGTGAACTTATGAAACCAACAAATACGCATTTTGAAATGACTGCTCATAAAGTAGTACTTAATTACAATAATAAAAAATTCAAATCTAGGAGAAATGAGTATGTCAGTGAAAGAGAGTTATGACCTCAAAGAAGGAAAACAAATATCCAGCTTCTTTTCTGTGTTACTAAATTATTTGGGGGAGAAAATGTTAAGATTTTAATTGTAGCATCTCTACCCCTGAATGTGATACTCATGAATCCATCAAACTCAGAATAAATGCTACTATTACTTTACTTTTAATCTTCCAGCCAACCAGGATGTTATTTAAAATGGCATAATATCTTTGTGGGTTTTTGTAATGATGCAAAGTGACAATAGGAAGAGACTGAAAACTATACCATTTCAGTAAAGGCTCAAATGTGAATTCCAAACCTTTTTTTTTTTTTTTTTAACCTGTAAAATGAAGAAATAGTGCTGACCTGGACATTCTACTGGTATAATCTTAGTCAGCAACCCAAAGGGGAAAAGCTTAATGTCTGCATTGCAACGCAAGATCAAGGTGCCAGATATTCTGTAGATTTGAAAGGTGCATCATTGCTATGCAAAACTGGGTAGAATAGTTTCCTCTTCCCTTCATAAGGCATTATATGCCTATAATAAATCAAATCACTAAGGTTAATGATGGATAGACGTTTCTAACTGTACACATTATCATAGGAAATTAAATACTTATAGAGGAAAGTGATAGACCTATTTATATCCCAGAAGAGAAGGCAAGATTTCTAATGAGATCCCAAGTTTCCCAAAATTGTGGGGTAGGCTGAAACAGTTATCATAACTCTCAATATATGGCCATTAAAACAGATGGAGGGAGGCACTATGGACACAGTTCAGCTCAGTTGCTCAGTTGTGTCTGATTCTTTGCAACCCCATGGACTGCAGCACGCCAGGCCTCCCTGTCCATCACCAAATCCCGGAGTTTACTCAAACTCATGTCCATTGAGTCGGTGATGCCATCCAGCCAACTCATCCTCTGTCGTTGCCATCTCCTCCCACCTTCATTCTTTCCCAGCATCAGGATCTTTTCAAATGAGTCAGCTCTTCTCTGACTTTGTATGGACACAAGAGAAGGCCAAATAGTCTTCAAATGACTTTCCCCAAACTCACATTATCATAATTACTTTTTATTTGAGTACAGATTCAGTATTCAGTGCTTTGTCTACGCTGAGGGCTTCCCTGGTGGCTCAGATGCCTATAATTAGAGTATGGTGTCACTAGCTGGCATTAAAGGTTTACTAAGTAAGTGAAGGTCGCTTGGTCATGTCCGACTCTGTGACCCCATGGACTGTAGTCTACTACCTTATTCTCCAGGCCCGAATACTAGAGTGGTTTACTACCGGGGATAAAATTCATTCATTCAAGAAATCTCTGAAAGTATTTACTAAAAATTCTGTTTATATTATCAATGTATTATATAAATCTTTACATTACCACTAGGGTTGGGAAGATACCCTGGAGAAGGGAAAGGCTACCTACTCTAGTATTCTGGCCTAGAGAATTCCATGGACTGTATAGTCCATGGGTTCACAAAGAGTTGGACACAACTGAGCGACTTTCACTTTCACTTTATTCACACAACAAATTACACAATCCTGGAGAACACTTTTTTTTTTTAAACTTGAATATTGAGATTTATCTTATTATTGATTTAATCTAATTTCTAATCCCAGGTAGCTCAGTTGGTAAAGAATCCAGCTGCAATGCAGGAGACCCCAGTTTGATTACTGGGTCGGGAATTTTCTCTAGAAAAGGCATAGGCTACCCAGTCCAGTATTCTTGAGCTTCCTTGTTGGCTCAGATGGTAAAGAATGCACCTGCAATGTGGAAGACCTGGTTTTGATCCCCAGTTGGGAAGATCCGCTGGAGGAGGGCATGGCAACCCACTCCAGTATTTTTCCTGGAGAATCCCCATGGTCAGAGAAGCCTGGAGGGCTACAGTCCTTGGGGTTCCTAAGCGTTGGACATGACTGAGAGACTAAGTGCACACACTTTCTCTCTCTCTCTCTCTCTCTCTCTCTCTCTCTCTCTCTCACAGACACACACACATACACTCATTCTTATATGTTAATCAGAATAGCCTTAACAACTATTCTGAAATTTTCTTTTGGCCCTTTCTATGATTGATTCTCACACCTGGGAACAGATCTGAAACAGTGTGTTTTGGTGTCTAAATCTATTTCTATCAATAATATTCTATTTCTTTGAAGTGTTTTTCCCTATTACCTACTGGATTCTTATACTGTTAAAGTTGGGTGTGTGCACACACACTTTAATTCATCCCACCTTTCTTATTTTCCTATGTTTTTCCTTTCTTGGTTCTTCGATTACGTCTTACAATTTCACTTTTTTTCCCATTGGTTTGGTAGTTTCCATCTACTTCACAGGTACTCCTTTAGTGATTTAAATGGAAATTTAAATATGCCTATTTTATTGATTTCTTCCTTTCCAGTTCTTTTATTTCATTCCTTCTTCTTGCCAAAGACCTCTACTACTGAGTGAACAGAAGTGATAAGAGATAACCCTTTCTTCCCAATTTTAAAGGGAATGCACTTAAATGTTTACCTTAGAATGGTATTTGTCACTGGCTTTAGGTAGATACATCTTGTTACAGCTACAGAGCCCCTTTCTATTCTTAGTTTGCTTGGTGAATTTTTAAAATAATGAATCAAGGCAAAATAGTATCAAAGGTTTTCTTTATCTAATGAGATGACCACATTCTTTTCTCCATTTAAAAAACTAAGATCATGGCATCCGGTCCCATCACCTCATGGCAAATGGAAGGGGGAAAAGTGGAAGCAATGACAAATTTTGTTTTCTTGGGCTCCAAAATCACTGTGGATGGTGACTGCAGCCATGAAATTAAGATGCTTGCTTCTGGAAGGAAAGTTAAGACAAACCTAGCCAGCATATTAAAAAGCAGAGATATCACTTTGCCAACAAATGTCCATATAGTCAAAGCTATGGTTTTTTCAGTAGTCATGTACAGATATGAGACTTGGGACATAAATAAGGCTGAGCATCGAAAAATCAATGCTTTTGAATTGTGGTGCTAGAGAAGATTCTTGAGAGTCTCTTGGACAGCAAGGAGATCAAACCAATCAATCCAAAAGGAAATTAACCCTGAATATTCATTGGAAGGACTGATGCTGAAGCTGAAGCTCCAATACTTTGGCTGCTTTATGTGAAGAGCTCACTCATTGAATAAGACCCTTTCCCCACATGAGCAGGGAAAGATTGAAGGTAAAAAGAGAAGTGGGAGGCAGAGGATGTGATAGTTAGATAGCATCACTGACTCAGTGGACATGAATTTGCGCAAACTCCAGGAGATAGTAGAGGACTGAGGTGCCTGGTGTACTATAGTCCATGGGGTTGCAAAAAGTCAGACACAATTTAGTGACTGAGATTTAGTGACTGAATAGTAAATTATGGATAATCTTATCCAGAGAGCATTAGGCTAATAACTTTGTAAGCTTCAGCCCTATTATACATATCAATTTGAGCCTCTATTATATGTTACAAGATTTTATTGCTGAAGAAAATGTTAGAAAATTGGGTACAAAACAAAGTCACATCCATGCCTTTCTGAATATAACTGGTGTAACATATACCATATATACATGTGCATATATATATATACTATTTGAATAATACCAGTTACTCAGATGCTGGTAGAGTCCCTTCAGTTACAGAATGAATTCAGAAAGTCATAGATATGACTTTGTTTGTATCCAATTTTCTAACATTTTCCCCAGCAAGAATTAGCTGCTAAACATATTTAAATATCATTACTGTGACGACACCCAATCATCTCACTCAATCCTTCCTAATTCACGTTGGCCACACTGCCCATCAGAAGGGCGTACTCTTCACCTCTCCCACACACTGCTTCATTTTGTCTTTTTTCATAGTTGAACAGCCTCAGTATTTTATTTTGCCTCTTACATCAAGCTACCTTCCATTTTTCTTTACCAGCAAGTCCTGGATATACTATAATACTCAAGTATTTATGAAATTGGAATTTAACAAGTCTTTTAAACTGGTATTCTTACTAGATTTTTTTAAATTGCTTTTGATAGTATTCTGGTTGCAAAGTTGTAAAAGTTTTGAGTGGTCTATCTGAAAACTATTTTCCCCCATAAATGACTATTTTCAGTGTATAGTTTTGCAGACTGTGGGTATTTTTAGGCTCATATATCTCCTTATGGTAGAAATTCCATATTGCTTGGCTATAATTTATTTGCCATATAATTATTGGTTCCAAAAATTTTATTAAATACTAGAATTTTTTGTGACTGTATTGGTTATTGAGCTACCTACAAGTGGAACAAATTAAACATTTCCAAATAACATGGAGATTACATAAATGAATTAATTGGTGAAATACAAGCTAAAGGTAGGCTTGTTCCAACTACTCTTTACTAAATGTATTTGATTCCAATCTTAAAGGCTTTATTTGTCAAGTATTAGTGAAACAATACATTGCTAAATGTATGTGACCTAGAAAAGTAGTGTTTCATTTTTTATTTGGGAATATAAGATTTTACAGTGGGGATGGAGATTGGGAATAAAAATCATACTAATTTTTAAATCCCTTAGAATTATTTTTTAATCCTCATGAAAGTTGAGAATCTACATTTCATTGTTTAGTTCTTCAAGAGAACATGCTTAAAACCTTGATTTCTAGTCTCCTATAAAGAAAACACAATCATAACTAATTAGAAATTCTGATGAACTTGGAGAGTTATAATCAGAAACTTTAGGCAGTAACTATTCAGAGGCTAAGACCCGATGTTTGAGTTCTAGGTGCTTACGATGAAACTTCTGGCAGTTTTTGTGCTTAATTGGGCCATTGGATCCTGTCTGTGTGAGAGGAGGAAAGAAGGTCTTGTTTCTTTGGCATTTAAAATGATTTGATTAATGATTACCTGAAAGTATTAACATTAGCATCATTATGATGCCATCAGCATTTCCTGTTTTTCTTGTGCTAAATATTTATTTTTCAAGATGCAACACTGACCTTTCAGTCTGTCATGTAATTTATTTATCTTATTAAGCCATACTGTTGTTGCTTGTGAGTCAGGGAGACTTAACTCAAGGTAACCTTACCTACTACAGGACAGTTTACCTGTTTCAACCAAGTTGAAAATTAACCGGAGACAAACAAGCAGACAGACCTAGAAAGAGACTTCACGCAAAGGTGAAGCTTCTCAAACCTAAAATTTTTAAGTTACTCTTAATAGGGGTCTACATTTTTTAAATGTGATTTTGAATTTGTATGTGTACCTCAAGATTTCAGTGTCAACCCTCTCAGTCTCATTCTTGCCACCCTCTCCCTCAGCACGCCTGCATCCTCTTCCGTCTATTTGCTGGTGACTCTCAAATCCAGATATCTCACTACATCTCCTTCTCTCTGCTCAGTTACACAAGAAAAATGCCTGGATATCATCTTGACTCTGCCTCCTCCCTCGTATGCCTATCTAATTAGTCATCACATACAATGTAGAATTGACTCCTGCACAACGGAGGAGATGGAGTGCCAACCCTCCATATGGTAGATAAATACTGTATGACCTCATATGTGAAATCTAAAACGTTGAACTCATTGAAACAGAGTATAGTAAGGCCTTTTAGAGGCTAAAAGGGGAGGGAAATGGGAAGATGTTGGTCAAAGGGTTCAAACTTTCAATAATAAGATGAATAAATCCCGGGGATCTAATATACAGCACGGTGACTATGGTGGTTAATAATACTGAATTGTACATTTGAAAGTTGCTATGAGATTAGAGCTTTAACATTCTCTCCTTAAAAATGACAAAATGATAATAATCGAGGTGAAGAATGTGCTAACATTATGTGGTAAACATTTCACAGTATAAAAATGTATCAAGTCATCACATTGTGTACTTTAAATTTGACTTCCCAGGTGGTGGTGTGGTAAAGAATCCGCCTGCCAATGTAGGAGATGCAGGTTCGATCCCTGGGTCAGGAAGATCCCCTGGAGAAGGGAATGGCAACCCACTCCAGTATTCTTGCTTGGGTAATCCCGTGGACAGAGGAGCCTGGCAGGCTAAAGTCCACAGGGTCACAAAGAGTCAGACACAATTTAGCGACTAAACCTCACCACCACCACCTTAAATTTACACAGTGTTCTATGTGAATTATATTTCTACAAAGCTGGGGGTAGGGGAAACCTGAAAGGATTCCCTTCGGTTTTTTCCACTTCTTCCTCTCCTCTCTTACTGTTCTGTAGCCATTTGGTGTCACAACTCTCCAGTGCTCCTTCCCCAGGCTTGTGCACATGCTGCTCCCTCTGCCTGGAGTATCTCTAACTCCGTCAGTGCCACCCTTACTCTGTCTCTCCCTGCTGGCTCCCACTTAGCCCTGGTACCTCTCAATGCAGACATCCTTGCCTGGAGGAAGTCTTCTGCTCCCTCCCAGACTGAGACACATATCCCTCCTTTATGGTTTCAAGTTTCAGCTACACAGCAGTTATTCCAACATGTTGAGATTGCTTAGCGGTCTATCTCCCTTACTAGATCATCAGCTTCTTGGAGACTCACATTGCCTAGTCAATTTCTGTTTATTCTGCACCAGTGCAGAGCCTTGATGGAGAGCAGGCATTCAAAATGTTTTCTGAATGAATAAAGTGGCTTTTTAAAGTAATAGTGGCTATTGAGTGCTTACAGGTAAAGATGGTTTTATGGAAACAAGAATACAAGTAGGTGCGCTTAAAATGTTTCAAAGAAAATAAACAGAGTAGGCACCAAAACTTCTTGTATATGTCCTGGTATCTCTTTGTCTGATACCACAATTTCTTAAGTACCTCGAGATTTTTGATCCAATCTTTTGAATGCATTTTCATTTTCTCAGCACACATTTCTTAAGTGCACACTGTATTCTCCCACTGTTCTCTACTATTTTTCTAAATTATTTTCCTGATTACCAATCCTCTCTCCTTGCTATTTTCTTTACCTTCCTCACTCTTTCCTGGTTGCGTTCCCCATTTTACATCCAGCCTCTTAAGCTCATGACCTGCCACGCTGACTTCTGAACCACTCCATATTCATCTGGCGTGGCAAGAATGACCTCTTGCAGAGAACACTTGCCTGTTTCCTACCACCCTTCATTTGCATATTGGCTTGTACTTTAGTAGTGAACTCATTCCTCGTTAAGATCTCCTCCTTCATTTTCCCACTTCATTTTCCATCTTCTGGCCACAGCCATGTTTGTATTTTCACTAAAAAATATGCAGAGGTGAAGACAGGCCATGAAATGCAAATGAATCCATTCTGATCATTTTTGAGTGAGCTCATAATAGGATTCGGTGGAAAACGATGAAGTGAGGGGTTTAATATAGAGTTTTAAACTGTCGATTGATGTCACTTATCCATGCAATTTCTGGTCATCGTTCAACGTGGATAATTGGAAAGGAAATGGACAGAATGTGGAAACTAGAGACAAAAGAAAAGAAAGAGCAAGGAGTGAGAAAGAAGTTAAAGTGCAGCAGAGCTCAGCCCAAGACAGGGTGGAGACTGCCCTGGACTTGAAGCAGTTTCCACTGTGTTTTCTGATGGGGAAACAGCACAAACCTGTGGATAAACATCCATCTAATATTTCATGTATCTGATGTGCTGAGTATGTACTACACTAAAAATCCAATAGGTTGACTATCTGAACCATTTCGCTTTATAACCATTCCAGTGGAGATGAGCCACTGAAGACACCCCAGTCCACAAATACTGGCACAAACAGACCCACACACACATACGTACACAACTCAATGACATATAATTAGTGCTTTCCTAATACCAAAGGGACCTAGAGACTTGCATTTTTCTTTTAAGAAAATTTAAAAGAAAAAACGGATAATGCTATGAAGTCTTGGGCACTTACGTAGCGCAATAGCTAACTATTTTCTGTGGAGAAGTCAGGGGATAGAGGGTCTAATCCTTAATTCCAATATAGCTAATGTGAAACCATCTGCATTTATGCAGGGTCATTCCTGCATTAATGCAATCCTCTGTGTGCAATGTGCCCCTCAGTATAATGGTACTCATTAGTGAATGTACATTTCTGTGAATATATTAGAAGGTTAAAAAAAATTAGCCTTTGTTTATAATTAGAAAACAACAGTGAGAATGTATTTCAATTCATGGACTTTTTTGAATACATTAAAATTACAATGAAGTACCCCCTCTCCCACCTCCCCTTCAGACCCCATAAAAGTTCAAGTCTTTATGCTGGCATGCATTATCTTATCCCTGTCAAAATCTTTTTGATGTGTTTGGTTGCAGTAGATGTTTCCGGTTATTTACATATCTTATGCTGTGTGCTTAGTTGCTCAGGCATGTCTGAATCTTTGCCACCCCATGGACTGTAGCCCGCCAGGCTCCTCTGTCCATGGGGATTCTCCAGGCTAGAATATTGGAGTGGGTTGCCATTCCCTCCTTCAGGGGATCTTCCCAACCCAGGGATCAAAGCCAGGTCTCCTGCACTGCAGGCAGATTCTTTACCATCTGAGCCACCAGGGAAACCCACGTTTACATATATATACACAATATGGTGAATGTTCCTTTTGAGCCACTCTATATCTTCAATGGAAGATATTGAAAGTTATGCTTATTTGGGTAATTACTACCTTAGGGGTGTATAGAAAAAGACAATTTTTGGATGAAGGAGGTTACTTGAAGGCATTATATTATTAGGTGGATAGAATATTCCTGGAATATGTGCCCCTACAGATGATATTATAGGAAAGTTTGGGACTTCTGTGCAACACACATCATTTTATAGTGAAAAGAATACCACTCTGGCAAAATCATCATGTATTAACATCCTACTAACATGTAGGATTTGTAATAACAATTGTTATTACAAATTTGCAAGAACAAATCTTACAGAGTCAATTTTGTCCTTTGTAATATTTACACACTTGCTCCATGGACCTGTGTTATACTTCTGGGCTCCATCAGGGACACCTAAAGTTGGCTTAACCACTGAGATCTGGGCAGGAGACTGAAGGCTGATGGTAGGAAGGGGAAGAAAACATGATAATGGCCAGGGGAAGTTCATCTCTGGAGGATCACAATGGTAAATAACTTGAATTTCCCCAAAGACTGGATTGCTGTTCATGTGCTTTTAGAGCAAATTTACTTCAGGAAGGTGAAGTTAGGTCAAGAAAGCCTGTGGGACTGAAATACTGGGTGAGAATCTCCTCGAGCAGGATCCAGTGGAGCATAACTGTTGATGCTGTTGGTAAGATGGTAAGATTGTAAGATGGATGAGGAAGATGTCCAGGGCCTCCTTGCTAGGGGGCAGTACCTCCAATCAATTAGGCTGTATCTTTGAGAAGTGAGAAAAAAGGAAGGCTCATCCTAATACAGGACAATGTGTGTATGCAACATGTCTGCTAAGTTGCTTCAGTTGTGTCCAACACTATGTGACCCTATGGACTGTAGCCCACCAGGCTCCTCTGTCCATGGGGATTCTCCAGGCAAGGATACTGGAGTCAGTTGCCGTGCCCTTCTCCAGGGGAACTTCCTGACCCAGGGATCAAATCCACGTCTCTTATGTCTCCTGCATTGACAGATGGGTTCTTTACCACTAGTGCCACCTGGGAAACCCAGTAGGAGTATATAGGGCAGCTAAATAAACGCCAAAGACTTGAAAGTGGAGATTTAGAACAGCAGAATGGTTGGGAACAAGGACCATCAGACTGCCTGACACTCAGATCTGCTGCTGTGTGTCCTGAGGTGAGTTACTGAACCTATCTAGATCCCAGTTTCCTCATCTGAAACAAGGACTAACACCAGCAGCCACACACTTCTCTTAACCCACAGCTGTTCCGCAACTTACATTTTTATCATTTCACCCCTCACCGGCCATGGCCAGCTTGGCTGGGTGTCCATTCAATGAACCTGATCCTGAGGAGTCAGCAAATTCTTTCAAAAGATGCTGCTTTAACATTTATGGGTACTGTTCCGGGGGGCATTTTGTTTGGGATTCTAGGCTTTAGACAAAGCTTACCAAGTTTCTATTCAATAGCCAGGGCTTCTTGGCTGCTTTGAGATAAGACCAAGTTGGTCTTGACTCCCTTGCTCCTGTCACTTGTAAGCACCACACAATCCCTAGGGTACAGAGCACTGGGAGGGGAAAACTCAGACTTCAGTCATCACACTATTACTGTGGGAGGCCTCAAGTGTTGCCTTGCAGGGACTAACTGCAGTGTATTACTTGCAGAGAACTGTGTCAAGAGAAACCCTACAACTAGAAGAACTAACTGCCATTCTTAATTCTTTTTCCCTCTGTCCTTTCAAATGTGTTGTTCCTCCTGAAATAATTACAAACATAGAATCTTAAAAAAAGTAGTTCAACTAACACATGTGTGTGCATATACATATGTGTGTGTGTGCTCAGTCATATATGACTCTGCAACCCCATGGACTACAGCCCACCAGGCTCCTCTGTCCATGGGATTACCCAGGCAAGAATACCAGAGCACGTTGTTATTTCCTGCCCTGGGGGGATCTTTCCAATCCAGGGATCAGACTCGTGTCTCTTGCGTCTCCTGCATTGGCAGACAGATTCTTTACTACTCCGTCACTTGGAAAGCATATACACACACATATATATACACACACACACACAAACATGTGGACATACATATGTACACACATATATGTACGTGTACCTGTTGTATATCAGGACTAAGTTTCAGATAACAAGAGCTAAAAAATATTCTTGGTCATCTTGGAGCGAGGTTTCATAAGGGACTATTAAGCAGGAAATGCGGCATTATTAGTCTAGTGTATGTTAGAAAATCAAGGATTTTCAACTGTATAAACAAATGACAGGATGAACCTTTCAATATTTCAAGGTCTCTATACTGACAAAGTGTTTACAACCTGCCTGAGGCTATAATCTTGCAACTGCTTTAAGCAAAGAGCACTCAATCTACCTCTTAATAGGCTGAGACACACAGAAATTTCAGGTGTTTCAGAAAACAGTAAAAATGATTCATTAGATCACTCTGAAGATATTCTGAATGAGCATCTCAACTGAATATTATGGAATATTTTACACTGGGGGTCTTGTCTACAAAATTAAACGTCATTAAGTGTCAGGTGCAGAAATAGATTACATTTGGAAATTTGGCCAAATACTATCTTGTATTATGATGCGTTAAGATTTTCCTTCAACTATATTTCCAAAGATCCATAAATATAAAAATAACAATCACAGTAAAAAATCTATGATAATATTATTACATCAGCTAACCTAGTTGTCCAGAAAGGTATCTAGCAACCAGGCCATCCAAGCTAAGAGTTGCAGGTAAGAAAGATCAGCATGATTCAATCATCCATCTCACTTGGAGGTTACACCATTCTGGAGAGTAACCAGACAATTAATTTTTTTCATTTTTTAAATTTTCTAAAGATTCTGCACTCGTATTTTTAAAACTATTTTTTGCTAGAGTCCAAATGATAACATTGGGAAAAACAATCTAAAAATCTCTATGAGTAGCCATTTTTAAAAGGGTAGTATTAGAAACAGATACATTTATTTTCTATATCTTTAGAAATGAAATTATTTCCCTTTTGTCTCTGATAAACTGTTGCTGTTTGAGATTTTTTATATTTAACTACCCTTTGAGAGAACACCAAGTTGAAATATGGCATGTATGTCCCATAAAAATTGTGTCTAGAGTTTTGGAGTTTCACCAAGTTCAAAGACAACTAGTCTATAGAAGAGTGGAAAACATTTTGCAAAGGAAAAGAAGGTAGAAGCAGTGATTGGTAAACCTTCAGTTACTAAAAATTTGATCATACTCTTTGGTTAGCTAGAAGTGGAAATTGATAGAGATAGAGTAATGGGGGAAAGTAGGTGATTAAATAGTAAATCCTACTGAGGGATCATAAGTAAAGAAAAAAGTATGGGAGACCCCTGTAAGTTAATGATTAACTAGAAAGCAGGCTTGCCTAACAGCAAAACTGAGAAGACTTGCTTAGCAAAAAAAAAAAAAAACAAAAAAAAAAACAAAAAACAAAAAAAAAACCCCACCATGGAACAGAAGCATGAGAAACGACCCCAAACAATAACACAATGGTAAAGAGAGAACCGTAACCTGCTCAGTAAGTTAATGATTCCTAATACATACTCCTCTGGGTTCACTAAAGACAAAATATAGGGAAAATCCGGTATTATAATGTTAATAAAACCTGAGATGATTAACAGTTTTTACCATATGTTACCACCCTTCTGTTAATTTAAATAGCACTGCAACAGTCTTGGCTTGACCACGGCAGGACACAAAAACTCCCCCTGCCTGATGTGGAGGAGAAAGTGGTCATGGAAACTTGACACATGTTCAAAATGAGGAAGAAGGCGGTCTTCCTCCTTTCCCCAGTTTTCCCTTGGTTACAAAATTGTAAAAAGTTCTCAGGGTAGCACCCTCTTGCCCAGTTGCTTGTAAACCTCACAAGCATCCTATCCTAATAAACCATTTCTTATGTACCACCTTGCCTCTCGTTGAATTCTTTCTGCCCTGAAACATAAATAATCAGAGCTCCTCAGAGCCCATCCCTACCCTGAGATGCATTTTTGCAGTTTCAAAACTGTTTTTCAGCACGGCAAAGCTCACCAAGCCAAGATGGAAAAGGCAAAATTCATATGTAAACATGGTGCAAAGTGAATATCCCCAGCTGCTTTTCTACATTCCACAGCAAATGACAACCTATACAAATATTCATCTTGAGATAAATTTTTATTACTTTTACTAAGATGTAAACAAACTAACCATCACTACATCATAAAATAATTTAAATCTGTTTCAAAAACTTTTTTTACATTCAATTTAAACACATATGAATATATATGCCCACATCTTTAGGGACTAAATTTTAAATTGTAAACAAAAATTCTAAATGTTAAGAAGAATAGACAGTAATGAGGGAAAGTAGGTGATTAAATAGTAAATCCTACTAAGGGATCATAAATAAAGAAAAAAGTATGGGACACCCCTGTAAGTTAGTGATTATCTAGAAAGCAGGCTTGCCTAACAACAAAACTGAAAAGGGAATAAATCTCCAGGGAATAAATAAATCATGGGAAATCCATAGAATAGAATATGATGCAGCCAATAGAAATCATACCTTCACTGATTAGTGATAAAAGAAGATGCTCATAGCAAATAAAATGAAAGACATAAAACTTTACATATTGTATTACAACTTTGAAATAATAATGTATGCATATAGAAAAGACTAAGAAGAAACACTAGTGTTAGCATCTTCTCGAGATCATGCATGTTTTCTTATACTTTTTTGATTTTTCCAAAATTTTTACTATGAGCATGCAATGCTTAAGTCAGTCATGTGTTACGTGTGGTTCTGATCTAATATTAGCTTGTTTGTTGCTCAAATGTGAACAATTTCAAATATGAAAATGACAGAGGGTTGAGTTCAATGTTAAGGTTAATGTCACCTGAAATAGAAATATTCTATTTAGATTCCAGGTACATATCTGATAGCAATTGGAAACCTAAAGGAGGCGGCAGCTGTATAAAATGTCTTCTAGCCCTGAACTGGTAGAGAAAATGATTAGTGGAGAAAAGGCCATGCAGGTTTCATTCTGTCATTCCAAGATATAAAAATATATCTTGAATTTAAACGTTCAAATAAAGACATTTGTCTCTAGTTCAAAGGCACTCCAAGAAAGACCCTCAAATACTTTCCTTTTTGCTACATCTAATGCTATTCTTCTTCATTTGAAAACAAAATATTTAATGTAAAGCAAATACAATTAAAGTAAAGCAGCCACCAGAGATGAAGGGAACTCAGTGTTTTCCTGTGGGGTTGTTGGGGTGGGGGGTGGTGGGGGGATTATGAGAGCTACTCTTGAGAAGGAAAGGTGTGTCTCCTTTAGTATACTACATCCACACACTACTCTGGTTCTGCACAAGCCTGGGGCAACAAAGTCAACTTGCTATTAGAAAAACAAAACAGGGGCTTCCCTGGAGGCTCAGTGGTAAAGAATCCGCCTGCCAATGCAGGAGACATGGGTTCGATCCCTGATCTGGGAGGATCCCACATGCTGCTGAGCAACTAAGTCCCTGTACCACAGCTACTGAGCCTGTGGTCTACAGCCCAGGAGCCGTAACTACTGAGTCCACGTACTGCACCTACTGAAGCCCCCACATCCTAGAGCCTGTGCTCCGCAACAAGAGAAGCCGCCGCAATGAAAAGCTCGTGCACTGCAACTCGAGTAGTCCCCATCACCACAACTCACAACAACGAAACATCTACAAAAAAATAACTTCTTGAGGAAAGAACTTATAAACCTCGGAAGAGAGCTAAAAGTCAAACTCTGACAAATAAGAAATTATCTGTATTAATAATTTACAAAATAAATTTCATGATAAATAGTGCCTGTGCATGTGCCAATTATCTTTAATCTATACCATGAGTGAGTTTAATGAGCACGTAAGTACGCCAATCAGAATTCACACCCCAGGATAGTTAGCATCTGAAGATCATTATTAAGAGTTCACATTCTAGGGATGGCTATGTCATACATTTCAAATATCACCATCTGTACCACAGGGTTGGAGTAATGGTAAAAATAATTATTCTTTAAAAAGTGAGTGGTATTTGAGAGGTGGTTTCCTAGAAAGATTACACAGCTCTCTCTGCCCTTCCATGTATGAAATAAAAAAACTCAGCAGGACAAATAGCACTCAAGGTGTAGAACTCCTTTTAACTGTGTATCCTTTAATGGAAGACCTTATCTGCTATTTGAGAAAGACAGAGGGCTTCCTGTCTTGCCACCTTAATATCCTTGCATCTTCTTTAGAGGGAACCTTGCATTAAAGCTAATTGTCAGGAGTTCCTAAATGGACAAAGAGTAGACTAGTTTTGTGCCTGCATGCTACTAAAGGTCTGGCAGGGTACAGATTAACATCACTTTTATTTTAACATAGGGGTAAAGACCTGTATCTTTCATTTACCCTCACTTTCTAGAAGTCACTGGTATTTAACACAAAAGACTGACAACTACATAACTCAGTTCAAGGGTCACTTTCTTTTTCAACATCTTGCTTTTCTCCTTTATGTTTCCCACCATACAGGGTACTGTATTTATTGTATCATACTGCAAAGCATTTACTTTTTTTTTGTATGCATCTTTTATGATTGTGTGTTTCTTTATATTTAAAAGTTTAGAGTAGGGAACATTTTAACTTCATCCCAGGATGGTGCTTTTTAATATTTTTAGCTATAAATTTAACAGTGGCTCTATGTTAAACTTCAGGTTAAAAAAAAATAGTGAGGGCTTAGCATCACTGGAAATTCCTGGGAATGTCTCAAATTCTTTTCTGTGTGCCTTCTTCGCATTAGCACACCATTCTGGGCTGTGGGTTCCTTGGACAAAATTCTGCATCCCTGTGCAAACATCATAGGGGCCCATCTCAGTACATGTGTCTGACAATCACCTGGTCAGGCCACACTTGGAAGCTAAAGACAAAAAATATATGAATGTAACTCCTCTAGGCTATTGCAACCCCATAGGCTATTGTTTTCCATGAGGGGAAGAATGAGTTTTGTAGCAATATTAATAAGCAAGACTCAATTATCTGGGAGAATTTGGGAGCAATGAAACCTGCCACTTACACGTATTTCTTACACTTATTTTTTCCCTAAGAAAAACAGTTTTAAACTTGCTGCTCCAATAAGACCCCATAAATCACATAGTTTCTTTATCCCATTAATTTACTGTGAACATTCTATACCAAAAGTAATACTGAGAAATAATGCTAAAAAGTTGATGATGGACAGGGAGGCCTGGCATGCTGCAGTCCATGGGTTCAACTGAGCTGAACTGAACTGAATGCTGAGAAAGCTGCAGAGCTAGAGAATGAATACTGTTTCTAGAAAAGGATGTCTTACATTATATAAGCTTCATTCTATAAATATGTTTGGCAGAAGTGTCATTCTGCATTATTTTTGCTACAATATGTTATTCTGAGGATCTGTTATAGTGGTGACTTGCAGATCCACTATACTAAAATTTCCATATTGACAGTTACAAGAGAGAAAATAATCTAAATACCAAATAAACTGTCAAAAAAGATATGGTTCGGTGGTTGTGGATACACTCTCTTATTTTAAAATGAATAGATTACTTTAATTTTAAGAGGCAGAAAATAAGTCTTTTCTGTTCTAAGACTTTGACTTGTTTTTCGTTTATTGTTCTGCTAGTCTAAAAAAGGAAGTCTAACATTTTGTAACTGATGGACAGCAATGAATTCTTTTTCACTGAAACACCCACACTTAAAACTTCTTGCAGTTTTTAAGGCAAGGCTGGGTTAGAAAGAAGATGATGAGAATATGTCAACTTAACTAAGATGAACATCTGGCTTCTAGAGCCATGGAATGAAGGCAAAAATGTAGGATGTAAAACATATTTCATCATATGAAAGTTTTCTGATGGAAAAATCTAATGGACAGAGAATCTGAAAGCTTTTGTAGATAAACAAAAGTGCAGAGTTGAAATCTGTGTTTTTACATGTGGGTAAATACACATCTTAAAGAAAATAGTTTTTTAAACAGAATTAACAAATAGAAGACGTTGAACAATCCAGAATGTTGTCTTCTATTCAAGAAAGACCTCTGTGCCATATATTGAAAGCAGTACTGGTAATATAAAGATGAAGACAATCTCCTAGGGTACATATGTATATCATTACTTATTTCTGTTGTAAGTTAGTCAGCTTTTATCCTCATTGCTCTAACTTTACTCTTATTGACCCAGGGATCGAACCCAGGTCTCTTGCATTACAGGCAGATTCTTTATCATCTGAGCCACCAGGGAAACCCCCACTCTTTTTGAAGTTACCATTTTTCAATGCAAAAATAAACTAAAACAGAGAAAAGCAAAATTATTTTCACTTCCTCCATAATTTAGAAGCCTCTGTGACAAAGGTTCTTAAATTTTAGTGTAGAAAATAACTTGCTTGGACAAAACAACTCTATTGAGAGACAGGGGTGGGACCAAAGAGACAAGTTTTAAACAAGCCCAGGAGAGGGCTGAAACACAGGTGCTATAAAAACCACCAATTGAGATACAACCACTGCCCTAAGAACTGTAACAGCATCTCTTCTTTTCCAGCATGTGAGATGACATTCCACAGGCTTACACAGCCTGCACTTGCCTAGCTTTAAGACCAAAGAAAGAGCCTGGGTACAGCAACAGAGACATCAGTGGTTTAATAGATGGGCAAGCTTACATGTCTGAAGCAAAATCCTCGAGCAAGACCCCACCATGTGTGCTGGATGGTGGGCAGAACATGGTGAAAGTCATTGCTCCCAAGTGGAAGGGGAGATTGATTACCAGTTATAGGGAAACTGACATCAGGTGGGCTCATTAGTTACCAGGAAACCAGTAGAGAGACACCCCCCCTCACCACCCCTCTGATAAGAAGAATCACTAGCTGGGGCCTGAGGAAAGTGTGTACGAAGATCAGTCATGAGCACAGGGTAGGGATAAAGAATCTGCCTGCAGTGCAGACCAGGTTCTATCCCTGGGTCGGGAAGATCCTCCAAAGAAGGAAATGGCAATCCACTCCAGTATTCTTTCCTGGAAAATCTTATGGACAGAGGAGCCTGGTGAGCTATAGTCCACTGGGTCACAAGGGTCCGACATGACATAGTGACTAAACCACCACCACCATAGGTGAAGCAGGCACTGGTCAAGCAGGAGATGTACAGAAAGAGAGAGAATAGCCATCCTGGGTGGTCTTAACATGTAAAACAAAACTCTGCTATTAAAAAAAAAAAAAAAAGGAGTGCTAGAAAATTTTCAAAAACTGGCTCTCAGGGTACAGTGAAACTGACTTGTAGGGTCTGCCTATTTCCATGGTGTAAATACTCCCAGCATGGCTAATTTCAAGCCACCAACATGAAATTCCTGGATGTGGAATCGGCAAAAGACGCCTAGTGGCACATCATTATGTTCACCAGGTATAACAGTAAACTGGAGCCAGAGAATTAGAAAGTGAGGTTTGGGGAATTTATTACCTTCATTTTAAATTATAGTTATTTTCCAAGTTTATAAAATTTTAACAATGGCTTCTTTTTAACAACCACTCACAAAATTCCTGAAAATTTTAATAATTGGTTCCCAAAAACCAGCATAAGTCAGCTTCAGCACATTGGCTAGACAAGTCATTTTATTTTGACTCTTTTATGTGACTATTTCACATCAGTTTGATAGACATGTAAAAATGAAGAAAAAGATTCTACCACTTAACCTTATAGCTGCTGCTATATGCAAATAAAATCAAGTCAAAGTTAATACTTTTATATGCAGTGACTAGAAAGCATCACTACGAATGAAGCTAGTGGAGGTGATGGAATTCCAGTTGAGCTATTTCACATCCTGAAAGATGATGCTGTGAAAGTGCTGCACTCAATATGCCAGCAAATTTGGAAAACTCAGCAGTGGCCACAGGACGGGAAAAGGGCAGTTTTCATTCCAATCCCAAAGAAGGGCAATGCCAAAGAATGCTCAAACTACTGCACAATTGCACTCATCTCACACACTAGTAAAGTAATGCTCAAAATTCTCCAAGCCAGGGCTTCAGCAATACGTGAACTGTGAATTTCCTGATGTTCAAGCTGGTTTTAGAAAAGGCAGAGGAACCAGAGATTGCCAACATCCGCTGGATCATGGAAGAAGCAAGAGAGTTCCAGAAAAATATCTATTTCTACTTTATTGACTATGCCAAAGCCTTTGACTGTGTGGATCACAATAAACTGTGGAAAATTCTGAAAGAGATGGGAATACCAGACCACCTGGCCTGCTTCTTGAGAAATCTGTACGCAGGTCAGGAAACAACAGTTAGAACTGGACATGGAAAAACAGACTGGTTCCAAATAGGAAAAGGAGTACATCAAGGCTGTATATTGTCACCCTGCTTATTTAACTTCTATGCAGAGTACATCATGAGAAACGCTGGACTGGAAGAAACACAAGCTGGAATCAAGATTGCCAGGAGAAATATCAATAACTTCAGATATGCAGATGACACCACCCTTATGGTAGAAAGTGAAGAGGAACTTAAAAAAAGCCTCTTGATGAAAGTGAAAGAGGAGAGTGAAAAAGTTGGCTTAAAGCTCAATATTCAGACAACTTAGATCATGGCATCTGGTCCCATCACTTCATGGGAAATAGATGGGGAAATAGTGGAAACAGTGTCAGACTTTATTTTCGGGGGCTCCAAAATCACTGCAGATGGTGACTGCAGCCATGAAAGTAAAAGACGCTTACTCCTTGGAAGAAAAGTTATGACCAACCTAGATAGTATATTCAAAAGCAGAGACATGACTTTGCCGACTAAGGTCCGTCTAGTCAAGGCTATGCTTTTTCCAGTGGTCATGTATGGATGTGAGAGTTGGACTGTGAAGAGAACTGAGCACCCAAGAATTGATGCTTTTGAACTGTGGTGTTGGAGAAGACTCTTGAGAGTCCCTTGGACTGCAAGGAGATCCAAGCAGTCCATTCTGAAGGAGATCAACCCTGGGATTTCTTTGGAAGGAATGATGCTAAAGCTGAGACTCTAGTACTTTGGCCACCTCATGCGAAGAGTTGACTCATTGGGAAAGACTCTGATGCTGGGAGGGATTGGGGGCAAGAAGAGAAGGGGACGACAGAGGATGAGATGGCTGGATGGCATCACCGGCTCAATGGATGTGAGTCTGAGTGAACTCCGGGAGTTGGTGATGGACAGGGAGGCCTGGCACACTGTGACTCATGGGGTCACAGAGTGTTGGACACGACTGAGCGACTGAACTGACAGACTGAACTGATGCAGTGACTAACAAATTGTTTTTTTATTCAAACTTCTTTACACCCAAAAGATACAGGAAGTTACCACAAAGACGGAGGCAAAGCAAATTGGAGTCACCAGGGACTATCCTTACTAAATGTGAACACTGGAAGTTCAAAGACTGAGAAGAGCATGCCTTGAAGTATGGCATGGGGAATATGGTACTTCTAACCCATGGGCATTTTTGCTCATGTGCTGTTCTACTATCTTTATTTCTACTTTTGCTCATGTGTTAGCTCTGAAACTTCCCAGCAGCCTCCAACCTTTTTGGCACCAGAAACTGGTTTCGTGGAAGACCATTTTTCTACAGACCAGATTGGGAGGGGGGTGGTTTCAGGATGATTCCAGTGTATTACATTTAATGTGTACTTTATTTCTGTTAATATTATATCAGCTCCATCTCAGATCATCAGGCATTACATTCCAGAAGCTGGGGACCGCTGCTAAATGTGTATCCATGGGCTGTGGTAACAGCAATAATTACCATTCCTCTTGCCACAGTAAGGGAAACAGGAATACATGTCCTAAGGAACTTTCTACCCAAGGAGTTTTAACAGATCAGAACTTTGAGGTCCATGTTTTTTTAAGCCACAGTTCAGTTCAGTTCAGTCGCTCAGTCGTGTCTGACTCTTTGCGACCCCATGAATCGCAGCACGCCAGGCCTCCCTGTCCATCACCAACTCCCGGAGTTCACTCAGACTCATGTCCATCGAGTCAGTGATGTCATCCAGCCATCTCATCCTAGGTCATCCCCTTCTCCTCCTGCCCCCAATCCCTCCCAGCAGCAGAGTCTTTCCCAATGAGTCAACTCTTCGCATGAGGTGGCCAAAGTACTGGAGCGTCAGCTTTAGCATCAGTCCTTCCAAAGAAATCCCAGGGTTGATCTCCTTCAGAATGGACTGCTTGGATCTCCTTGCAGTCCAAGGGACTCTCAAGAGTCTTCTCCAACACCACAGTTCAAAAGGATCAATTCTTGGGATTAGTTCTCTTCACGGTCCAACTCTCACATCCATACATGACCACTGGAAAAACCATAGCCTTGACTAGATGGACCATAGTTGGCAAAGTAATGTCTCTGCTTTTGAATATGCTATCTAGGTTGGTCACAGGTTGGCTATAAAGGAAATATACAAAATGACTATTTCCTACAAGCTTTTTAGCATAAATATTATTAAGAGCATCTCCTCTAGTGCTAATTAAATAAAACTGTTGGTCATATTTTTCTGCCTTTTGTACTGTTTTTAGCGTCATCTTTAATACAGGATTTATTTATCTGGCTGGCCTAGATATGAGTCTCTTTAGGAAGCTCTGCAATCTCCTTGTTCCTTTTTCTACTTCATTATATTTTGAATGCCTTGCACCAAAACTTTAAAAACAAGGTTAATACAACTTAGTATTCAGAAATTAAGTGTACTTCTTAATTCCTGAAATTGAGTTAGAAACTGATTATCTGGATTATTTCTCTATACAATAGATGGAAAAAAGATATGGTGTTTAAAAACCTAACTGTTATGGTTTACACTGGTAACAATTCACCACTGGCATAAAGAGGGAAGTACTATTGAAATGAAACAAAACAAAACCAAACATCTTCCCTGTGTCTTTCTCTGCAAATGTAGAACTAACACCCAGGTAGACATCAGTTGTATAGTCAGTGGTAAACTTTTAGACTTTGACTGATCCTGTTATTTTGGACACCTCCTCCCTTCTCATTTCACAATTCTTCAAGCACACAACATGCCTGAAAGTGAAAGTGTTAGTCACTCAGTTGTGTCTGACTTTTTGCGACCCCATGGACTGCAGCCTACCAGGCTCCTCTGTCCATGGAATTTCCCAGGCAAGAATACTGGAGTGGGTTGTCTTTTCCTTTTCCATGGGATCTTCCTGACCCAGGGATTGAACCCAGGTCTCCTGCATTGCAGGCAGATTCTTTACCATCTGAGCCACCAGCGAGGTGTTAACAACCTGCCTACCCCCTCACAACATCTCTTCCCATTGCCATTGCCCTTTCTGCATTCCCACTGTGGTTTATTCCTCATTAGAAGTCAGTCTATTCATTCTGCCTCCTGAGTTTAGAAGCTGCATAAGACAGTAGCTCCACTAGTGTGGTGGCTCAGACGGTAAAGCGTCTGTCTACAATGTGGGAGACCTGGGTTTGATCCTTGGGTCGGGAAGATCCCCTGGAGAAGGAAATGGCAATCCACTCTGGGACTATTGCCTGGAAAATCCCATGGACAGAGGAGCCTGGTAGGCTACAGTCCATGGGGTCGCAAAGAGTCGGACACAACTGAGCGACTTCACATTCACTTCCCACTAATGTGGGCTTACTAACTATTAATGCAGGGTTTTAATTAGAAGACTAAAATGTTCAAAGTTAGAGTTTATATGTATTTACCATTTGTTAACCTTACATCATGAGAAACGCTGGACTGGAAGAAACACAAGCTGGAATCAAGATTGCTGGGAGAAATAGCAATAACCTCAGATATGCAGATGACACCACCCTTATGGCAGAAACTGAAGAGGACCTAAAAAGCCTCTTGATGAAAGTGAAAGAGGAGAGTGAAAAGGTTGGCTTAAAGCTCAATATTCAGAAAACGAAGATCATGGCATCTGGTCCCATCACTTCATGGGAAATAGATGGGGAAACAGTGGAAACAGTGGCAGACTTTATTTTGGGGGGGCTCCAAAATCACTGCAGATGGTGACTGCAGCCATGAAAGTAAAAGACGCTTACTCCTTGGAAGGAAAGTTATGACCAACCTAGATAGTATATTCAAAAGCAGAGACATTACTTTGCCGACTAAGGTCTGTCTAGTCAAGGCTGTGGTTTTTCCAGTGGGCATGTATGGATGTGAGAGTTGGACTGTGAAGAAGGCTGAGCACCCAAGAATTGATGCTTTTGAACTGTGGTGTTGGAGAAGACTCTTGAGAGTCCCTTGGACTGCAAGGAGATCCAACCAGTCCATTCTGAAGGAGATCAGCCCTGGGATTTCTTTGGAAGGAATGATGCTAAAGCTGAAACTGCAATACTTTGGCCACCTCATGCGAAGAATTGACTCAGTGGAAAAGACTTTGATGCTGGGAGGGATTGGGGGCAGGAGGAAAAGGGGATGACAGAGGATGAGATGGCTGGATGGCATCACTGACTCGATGGACATGAGTCTGAGTGAACTCCGGGAGTTGGTGATGGACAGGGAGGCCTGGTGTGCTGCAATTCATGGGGTCACAAAGTGTCAGACACGACTGAGCAACTGAACTGAACTGAACTGAACCTTATAAAATGTAAGGATAATTTTGATTATGATCTTATAAGAACTCATGGAACACTGAAGAGGCTTTTAGTTATATATACCAGGTTTACTATTAATACAGAGCAAACCAAAAAGCTGTAAATTTTCCTCAGTAATGTATTTGATCCTGTGCTACAAAAAGCATTCATTTACTAAATGAGCAGTTGAAGAAATTAACTCCTTTCTTTTCTCTAATAATGTAGAACATCTATATTCACTACAGATTTTCACTGAGATTCACTAAGTAAAAATTCTCAGCCTAGTACAGCCTATGTTTTATTCCACAATTGCAAATATAAACTAAAAAAAAAAAAGTACATTTTTCAAATAATTTTTAAATGAATTAAATGCATTGTTTTCCCCTTAACCTCCAGTTTCAGAGACAGGCAAAAAAAAAAAAAAAAAAATGGCAATAGATAAATTACCAAATTTTAGTTTGCCATTATGGTGTTATTAGTCATCAATAATATCAAATATCAGTTTAATATATTATTTTTCTTTCTAAAATAAAGACATTTTATAATTTAAGAAACCTATGCACAAGATATGTTCCCAATATGAACTAAAATATTCATTTTGCACATTCAGATATAATTTAGGTAAGATATAAATGGAACTTATCTGACAACATGCTATGAATTGTCAAAAATCTTCATCCAAAATAAAACAGACCCATATAAAATATTAACAATAGCCTATGCCTGAAATAAAACTTTAAAGAGATAATTATAAAGCAAGCCAGTCTATCTAATTGTACTTATTTTAATAACAAAAAGTACATATAAAGTTTCATTATAATTATATACCTAAGGTGATCTGCTACATACCCTTAAACTTCTTTGAAAAATTAATAGGCAATCAAAATCAAATTCTTTTTTCCAACAAAGGAGAATGATCACCTTATGCAATTAGTTTAAAGATACCTTCTTTGAATATGAAGTAGGAAAAGATTAGCTTGTTATCCCAGTTTCTTGTTAACCTAGTTGTGGGTGGAAGAGATGAGACCTGAAGATAACTTATAGAGTTGAGTCCATCCTATAAGCACCTCCACTTTGCCTTATTTCTTGGTCATTTCTGGCCTTTAAATCCAAAATATGCAAAAAAAAAAAGATTCTGAGACATTCACTAGACTTATAATTTATATCTGAAAACATACTTTAAGCCCCAGGTAGGCAGGGTACAAACTCCAATCCTCAGGAAGATTATACTTTCAAAGACAACATACATAAATACTTTAAATTAGAACTAACTATAGTGGGAAAATCTACAAACAAGGTATGAGAGTCTATCCTGCCAAGTGATTCTAACAGTTTTGGGAGACTTTACCTTAGCATTTCCAATTTACAGCTTCCTTTCCTGACAAGTTATTTACTTAAATATATTGATGCAACTTCAATAGGAAAGGGGGAAGAGATTAGCAATGGAACCGTACAGGTTCTTTCCAAACTCTTTTTTTTAAATGCTGTTTTGATAGTTTTTAGGCAATTTGACCTAGTATTCCCCTTAAGGTGTGTTTATTTTAACACATAATGTCTTTCAATTTTAAAAAATATATGAGGAAGTTCTATTTATATTGATATAAGCATAACACTTAAGCTAACAATAGATACTTAATATGTGCTGGGTACTCAGCTAGATATATTTACCTAATTTGTTTTTGAGTACCAGGTCCAGGCCAGAATACTGCAGTATTCTGTTTTCTCCAGGCCAGAATACTGGAGTGGGTAGCTTTTCCCTTCTTCAGGGGATCTTCCCAACCAAGGGAACAAACCCAAGACTTGTGCACTGCAAGCGGATTCTTTACCAGCTGAGCCACAAGGGAAGCCCACAGAAGAGGAATAAATTAAGGATAATTGTGATTTCTTTCTGGGAGGATATGGACTAGGGGAGGAAGTGTTGGAAGACACTGGGGTTGGCATAGGGACAGAAAATTTCATAGGAGTATATGATAACATGTTTCCTTGTTCTCTATCTTGGGTCTAATTAGCTTAAACTCAGCTGTCAGGAATAGTCAAAACAGGGAACACCATAACATGCTCTAACTCTGGAACAAATAAATCTTCTCTTTACAAGGACCTTAATGACTCATGAGTCCAACAACTAAAGCATTAACTCTCCAATCTGCCTTCCCTGGATGACTTACTTTCAGATAGCAAAAGTAAAACAGATAATAGTCCTCTTCAGTGATACAATTCTTAAACTCATTCAGTGTTACAGTTAGTGAATAAACAAAACCTATAAGCTCCTTCAGCAATGGAAATGTCCTATACATTTTTAACTATCTGGATACACAGACTTAAAACTCATAATATGCAGAAACTTTCATGTTTGCCTTTTAAGACCCTCTTTTCATAATCTTCCTGTGAATGGAGAACAGAAAACAAGTATGCATAGCTCCTTTCAGGTCTACAAAATGAACAAATGACTCCTAAAGGATAGCATTTAGTCCAAGATGGTGGCATGAAAGGACATTTGCTCATCTTCTCCTGGGAGGACTCCAAAATCACAGCTCACTGCTGAACAACCATTAACAGAAGAATGTTGGATCGCACCAAAAAAAGATACCCCACATCCAAGACAGTAGGAGGGGCAAAACCACAATTAGAATCAAACCCCATACCCACCAGAGATGCTCAGAGGGCTCAAACAAACCTTGTATGTACCACGACCCAGACACCCCAAAGAGACTGAGCCAGAATGGTAACTGAATGTCTCCTGCAGAGGTATGGTCATTAGTGAGCTGCTGCAGGGGCAGAGGCTCTGGGTGCAGTACACCTGGGTATGGCATATGCCCTCTGTTAGGAGGTCTCCATTACACCTACCATAGAGCCCCCAGAACTTACACAGGACTGGGGAAACAGACTCTTGGAGGGCACAAACAAAACCTTGTGTGCACCAGCACCCAGGAGAACAGAGCAGTGATCCCATAAGAGACTGACCCAGACTTGCCTGTGAGTTAGTGTCCAGGAGTCTCCAGTGGAGGTGTGGGTTGGCAGTGGCCTGCTGCAGGGTCGAGGGCACTGAGTGCAACAGTGCCTGCTTGGGAGCTTTTGAAGGAGGTCACCGTGATCTTCATCACCTCTACTGTAGTTTGGCCTCAGGTCAAACAACAGGGAAGGAACACAGCCTCGCCCATCAACAGAAAATTGGATTAAAGATTTACTGAGCATGCCCCCGCCCATCAGAACAAGACCCAGTTTCCCCCTCAGTCAGTCTTTCCTATCAGGAAGCTTCCATAAGCTTCCATAAGCCTCTTATCCTAATCCATCAGAGGGCAGACAGACTGAAAAACACAATCACAGAAAACTAACCAATCTGATCACATGGACCACAGCCTTGTCTAACTCAATGAAAGTATGAGCCACGCCCTGTAGGGCCACCCAAGAAGGACAGGCCATGGTGGAGAGTTCTGACAAAACCTGGTCCACTGAAGAAGGGAATGGCAATATTCTTCCCTTGAGAACCCCAAGAACAGTATGAAAAGGCAAAAAGATAGGTCACTAAAAGATGAATTCCCCAGGTCAGTAGGTTCCCAATTGCTACTGGAGATCAGTGGAGAAATAACTCAAGAAAGAATGAAGAGACGGAGCGAAAGCAAAAACATCCAATTGTGGAAGTGACTGGTGATAGAACTAGACGTCTGATGCTGCAAAGAGCAATACTGCATGGAAAACTGGCATGTAGGTCCGTGAATCAAATCAAACTAGAAGTGGTCAAACAGGAGATGGCAAGAGTGAACATCGACATTCTAGGAATCAGCAAACTAAAATGGACTGGAATGGGTGAATTTAATTCAGACGACCATTATATCTACTACTGCGGGCAGGAATCCTTCAGAAGAAATGGAGTAGCCATCATGGTCAACAAAAGAGTCCGAAATGCAGTACTTGGATGCAGTCTCAAAAATGATAGAATGATCTCTGTTCAGATCCAAGGCAACCCATTCAACATCACAGTAATCCAAGTTTATGCCCTGATCAGTAATGCTGAAGAAGCTGAAGTTGAACGGTTCTATGAAGACCTACAAGACTTTCTAGAACCAACACCCAAAAGAGATGTCCATTTCATTATAGAGGACTGGAATGCAAAAGAAGTCAAGAGATACTTGTAATCAGGCAAATTTGGCCTTGGAGAACAAAGTGAAGCAGGGCAAAGGCTAACAGAGTTTTGCAAAGAGAATGCACTGGTCATAGCAAACACCCTCTTCCAATGATACGAGAAGACTCTATACATGGACATCACCAGATGGTTAATACCAAAATCAGATTGATTATATTCTTTGCAGCCAAAGATGGAGAAGCTCTATACAGTCAGCAAAAACAAGACCAGGAGCTGACTATGGCTCAGATCATGAACTTCTTATTGCCAAATTCAGACTTAAATTGAAGAAACTAGGGAAAACCACTAGACCATTCAGGTATGACCTAAGTCAAATCCCTTATGATTATACAGTGGAAGTGAGAAATAGATTTAAGGGACTAGATCTGATAGAGTGCCTGAAAAACTATGGACAGAGATTCGAGACATTGTACAGGAGACAGGGATCAAGACCATCCCTAAGAAAAAGAAATGCAAAAAGGCAAAATGTTTGTCTGAGGAGGCCTTACAAATAGCTGAGAAAAGACACAAAAGGCAAAGGATAAAAGGAAAGATATACTCATTTGAATGCAGAGTTCCAAAGAATAGCAAGAGATCACCTTATTCAGTGATCAATGCAAAGAAACAGAGGAAAACAATAGAATGGGAAAGACTAGAGATCTCTTCACGAAAATCAGAGATACCAAGGGAACATTTCTTGCAAAGATGGCCATAATAAAGGACAGAAATTGTATGGACCTAATAGAAGCAGAATATATTAAGAAAAGGTGGCAAGAATACACAGAAAAATATACAAAAAAAGATCTTCATGACCCAGATGACCACGATACTGTGATCACTCACCTAGAGAAAGACATCCTGGAATGCGAAGTCAAGTGGGCCTTAGGAACCCAGATAACCATGATAGTGTGATCACTGACCTAGAGCCAGATATCCTGGAATGTGAAGTCAAGTGGGCCTTAGGAAGCATCACTATGAACAAAGCTAGTGGAGGTGATGGAATTCCAATTGATCTATTTCCAATCCTAAAAGATGATGCTGTGATAGTGCTGCACTCATTATGCCATCAAATTTGGAAAACTCAGCAGTGGCTGGAAAAAGTCATTTTTCATTCCAATCCCAAAGAAAGGTAATGAGAAAGAATGCTCAAATTACTGCCCAATTGCACTTATTTCACACTCTAGCAAAGAAATGCTCAAAATTCTCCAAGCCAGGTTTCAACAGTACATGAACTGTGAATCTCCAGATGTTCAAGCTGATTTTAGATAGAGGCACTCCAGTATTCTTGCCTGGAAAATCCGATGGGTGGAAGAGCCTGGTAGGCTTCAGTCCATGGGGTCGCGAAGAGTCAGACACGACAGAGCGACTTCACTTTCACTTTTCATTTTCATGCACTGGAGAAGAAAATGGCAACCCACTCCAGTGTTCTTGCCTGGAGAATCCCAGGGACGGGGGAACCTGATGGGCTGCTGTCTATGGGGTCACACAGACTGAAGACACGACTGAAGTGACTTAGCAGCAGCAGCAGTGGAACCAGAGATCAAATTATCAACATCCTTTGGATCATTAAAAAAGCAAGAGTTCCAGAAAAACATCTACTTCTGTTTTATTGAGTACACCAAAGCCTTTGACTGTGTGGATCACAACAAACTGTGGAAAATTCTTGAAGAGATGAGAATACCAGACCACCTTATCTGCCTCCTGAGAAATCTGTATGCAGGTCAGGTAGCAACAGTTAGAACAAGACATGGAAAAACAGACTGGTTCCAAATCGGGAAAGGAGTACGTCATCCTGCTTATTTAATTTATATACAGAGTACATCGTGAGAAACGCCAGGCTCGATGACGCACAAGCGGAATCAAGGATGCCGGGAGAAATATCAAAACCTCAGATATGCAGATGACACCACCCTTATGGCAGAAACTGAAGAAGAACTAAAGAGCCTCTTGATGAAAGTGAAAAAAGAATGAAAAAATTGGCTTAAAACTCAACATTCAGAAAACTAAGATCATGGCATCTGGTCCCATCACTTCATGGCAAATAGATGGGGAAACAGTGGAAACAGTCAGATACTTTATTTTGGGGGCTCCAAAATCACTGCAGATGGTGATTGCAGCCATGAAATTAAAAGACACTTACTCCTTGGAAGAAAAACTATGACCAACCTAGAAATCATATTAAAAAGCAGAGACATTACTTTGCCAACAAAGGTCCGTATAGTCAAAGCTATGGTTTTTGCAGTAGTCATGTATGGATGTGAGAGTTGGAGTAGAAAGAAAGCTGAGCACCGAAGAATTGATGCTTTGGAACTGTGGTGTTGGAGAAGACTCTTGAGAATCCCTTGGACTGCAGGGAGATCCTACCAGTCCATCCTAAAGGAAATCAGTCTGGAATATTCATTGGAAGGACTGATGGTGAAGCTGAAGCTCCAATACTTTCGCCGCTTGTTGTGAAGAACTGACTCATTGGAAAAGACCCTGATCCTGGGAAAGACTGAAGGCAGGAGAAGCAGGGGAAAACAGAGGATGAGATGATTGAATGGCATCACCAAAGTAATGGACATGAGTTTGAGGAAGTTCCAGGATTTGGTGATGAACTGGGAAGCCTGGTGTGCTGCAGTCCATGAGATTGTAAAGAGTCAACATGACTGAGTGACTGAACTTAAATGATAGCATAATTTAACTATCACAGTTTTATAAATTATTAGGAGTACTCAAGCTGTTTTTAATGTTTCCAATTAAAACTAAAAAAAGCAAAAAAAAAAAAAAAGTATAGAAAAATCCTGTAACTTTTACATCTTTCTTTTTGCGGCATTCTCTGTCCACAGTGAACAGCATCTCTACCCTCCTACTGCACATTCAATCTGTAATCAGGACTCTTCATCTACTAAATAACTCTTGATTCCATCTCTATATACCACAAAGTCATCATCTCTGAGCTGGGCTACTTCTAAATGCTCCTAAAGATTGGCTAGCATTTATATCTACTTTATTTCCCTCACTTCTGTTCTCAGTGATTCCACCAGATTAAAAAATACATTTGAATCAGTCCTAATGCGGTAGATGAAACTGGAGCCTATAATATAGAGTGAAGCAAGCCAGAAAGAAAAACACCAATACAGTATACTAACGCATATATATGGAATTTAGAAAGATGGTAATGATAACCCTGTATGCGAGACAGCAAAAGAGACACAGATGTATAGAACAGTCTTTTGGACTCTGTGGGAGAGGGACAGGGTGGGATGATTTGGGAGAATGGCATTGAAACATGTATAATATCATATAAGAAATGAACTGCCAGTCCAGGTTCGATGCATGATACTGGATGCTTGGGGCTGGTGCACTGGAATGACCCAGAGGGATGGTATGGGGAGGGAGGTGGGAGGGAGGTTCAGGATTGGGAACACATGTACACCCTTAGCGGATTCATTTTGATGTATGGCAAAACCAATACAATATTGTAAAGTAATTATCCTCCAAAAATAAATAAATTTAAATTTTAAAAAATGTAAATATAGGCATGCCATATTCCTGTTTAAAGCTCTTAAAGGTTTATCATTGTATAAAAGCAAAACATCTCAACAATCTCAATCCACAGAGTTGTGAATCACTCAGAAAACTGTAATAAAAATCCTGATGCCAAGGCCCCACCCTCAGAGATTCTGATGTAATTAATCTGGGGGGTTACGCACTGCTATATTTAAGATGGATAACCAGTAAGAACCTACTGTATAGCATAGAACCTACTGTATAATTTTTGCTCAATGTTATTTGGCAGCCTGGATGGGAGGGGAGTTTGGGGGAGAGTATATACATGTATATGTATGACTGAATCCCTTTACTGTCTACCTGCAGCTGTCACAACATTGTTGATTGGCTATACTCCAATGCAAAAAAAAAAAAAAGAAATTAAATAAAAAATGTAAATACAATCATGCCATATTCCTGTTTAAAACTCTTTTTAAGGTTCTTCGTTGTTCTAACCCCTCAACAAGGTCCGCAATCCACACACTGTTCCTCATACTTGGCTGCACATTGGAATCACTCAGCAAACTTTAATAAAAATCCTGATGCCTAGGTCCCACTCTCAAAGATTCTGATGTAATCAGCCTAGGCTGGGCCTACGCAGCTGGGTTTTTGCAAGTTTCAGTGAGAGCTCTCCCATTAGACCAGGGCTGAGAACTAGTGATCTAGAGGTGCATCATCTGATGTGGTATGGTAATCTCTTATCATATGTGGCCATTATGCACTTGAAATGTGGCTGCTCTGAATATCGACATGCTGTGACTATAATACATATAGTATATTTTAAAGACATTGTAGAGCTACTCTGGCGGCTCAGTGGTAAAGAACCCACCTGCCAATGCAGAGACACAGGTTTGATCCCTGATCCGGGAAGATCTCACATGCCACAGAATGACTAAGACCATTTGCCACAACTACTGAAGCCTACTGTGCCCTACAGCCCATTCTCTAGAACAAGAGAAGCCACTCCAATAGGAAGCCTGTGCACCACAACTAGACAGTAGCCCCTGCTTGCTGCAACAAGATAAAAAGCCTGCGCAGCAATGAACACCTAGAACAGCCAAAAATAAAATAAAAATATTTAAAAAAATAAAGCTGCTGCTGCTGCCTCCAAGTTGCTTCAGTTGTGTCCAACTCTGTGTGACCCCATAGACGGCACCCCACCAGGCTCCCCCACCCCTTGGATTCTCCAGGCAAGAACACTGGAATGGGTTGCCATTTCCTTCTCCAATGCATGAAAGAGAAAAGTGAAACTGAAGTCGTTCAGTCATGTCCAACTCTTAGCAACCCCATGGACTGCAGCCCACCAGGCTCCTCTGTCCATGGGATTTTCCAGGCAAGAGTACTGGAGTGGGGTGCCATCGCCTTCTCCAAAAAAATAAAGACAGTATGAGAAACAGAATAAAATATATCAGTAATTTTTAATATTGATTAAGTGCTGAAATAATATTTTGGAAATATCAGGTTAAATAAAATATTATGAAAATTAATTCCAAGTTCTTCCACTTTTTAAAGTGGCTGCTAACAAAAACTTAAAAATTACCTATGTGACTTATATTCAATTTCCATCAGACAGTGCCATAAGAGCTTCATGTAGCACCACACTCCCCCTCTCCTGCTTTGCCCCTCACCTTCTCTTCATTTCTGAGATTTTCTTCCTTCTCACCACAAGGTCTTTGTATGCTCTCTGCCTGAGCTGTATTCTTTTCCTCCTTTTTTCCTGGTTAACTGCAAATTATCCTCCGGATCTCATCTGAAGGGGTAATACACTGGAACACACCCTCCACACAGGCATCTCTCTCTCACATGCACACATTTCTGAGACTATATAATGTCCACTTCTCTTACTAGTAAGCTCTGTAAGCACAGGTTAATATATACTTTTGCATGATGACTCAGATTTAAATATGTGCTGAATAAATGACATATTACCAGAAACAAAAGTATAGGAACTGTCACATTAGAAATACTGAATCTATAAAATATTCATCCATGTGCCAGACAGTCCATTGCTAACACATAAAATAAACTTTAAACTTTGTGGACTAGGACATACACACTCTTCACTTGTCACAGTGACACCCCAAGAGTGTAAACTAATGATATATGTTTATATATGTATGTCTATATAAACATACATATACACATATATACATATACACATTTCTTTACTCAAGTATACAGGTAGATATATATGTAAAGAAATGTGTGTATGTATGTATGTATATTAATATACACATACATGCCAAGGTAATTTTGGGCTTCCCTTGTGGCTCAGCTGGTAAAGAATCCACCTGCAATGTGGGAGACCTGAGTTCGATCTCTGGGTTGGGATGATCCCCTGGAGAAGGGAAAGGCTACCCACTCCAGTATTCTGGTCTAGAGAATTTTATGGACTGTATAGTCCACGGGGTCACAAAGAGTTGAACATGACTAAGTGACTTTCACTTTTCACTTTCAAGGTCATTTTTCATATTTTGATATTGCAAAAAATCTATTCACAGGTATAAAAATTCACTTTTAGCATGGCAACAGAAACTATAATTTTAATAAAGATTTTAAAGAAAAATACTACTATCTAAAGGAACAGAAGAAAATCTCTCAAAGAATGCTTCTTGGTTCTTCAGAAAGTCTGTAAACATTTCAAAGTGGAAGGTATATAATTCTCCAACATTTTAACAGATAATCCTTTTTGCCTGAGTAAAATTTACTCAAGAGTAACCTCCTTCTATGTTCTTTTTCAATGTATATCATTATTAAGTCTGGTAGTTTACTGCCAAATATATATGTATGTGTGTGTGTGTGTGTGTGTGTGTGTGTGTGTGTGTGTATGTATAAATCCCATTTTATTGTAGTCTGAAGAGGTAATGATGACACTCAATGCAAAAAGAGACTTTAAAAAGAGCTAACATGACCCTCATACCCAGTCTTACTCTACAAACCCAGCTGAGGAATCTTAATCAGCTCCTTTCTCTACTAAAGTGAGTCTCCCCTAAGGGAAGCCAATGAGGTGTAAGCCTTCTTTTTTTTTTTTTTTGTATTATAAAGGTATCTAAAATGATCTTCAATAATAATCACTGACATAATGCATTACTACAAATAATTTTTAAAGCTCTTTCATAGACAAAGTGTTATCACACCTTGCAACAATCCTGTGAGATAATAGTAAGCCTTCTTTATTTCCTTCTTGATTTGTCAATCTGCCAAAATGCAACTTTCGCTATTTTAAGAGTGTGTGATATAACTCCCAGGAGGGTGATCATGGCAAAAGTATCAAAATATATACTCACTGACCTAGGTGGAGAAATACTTTGTCCTACATAATCTCAAATAACTGAATTCAAATTCTCTTTTTAATATCAGAAAAATTAACCTTCCAATAGTCTACAATAAATGAAATCCAGCTAAATATGATGATTTAGGTCAGAGGTCAGTGAAATTTTTCCATAAAGAGGCAGATGGCAAATATTTTAGCCTGTGAGGGCCTTACAGTCTCAGCTGCACATATTCATCTCTGTTGTCATGGCATAAAAGCTGCCACAGACATCGTGCTAACAAACAAGCATGGCTGTATTTCTATATAACTTTACTGCAATATAGGTGGTGGGCCAGGTTTAGGCTGTAGGGTATTATTAGTTAATTCCAGATTCAGAAGGAAAGTAACTGGCTCTATAAAATTAACCATGGACTCATCAAAAGAAAACTATGAAGACGACTTTCCAGTTGAAATTTTACTACAGTACTTTAATTCTTTTTTTAATTCTTCTTAGAGGTTGATGTTTTTTCTTATAACTGCATCTTGCTTTGCCGTTTACATTTTTGCATATATGTGACCTGATGAATTCTTACAAGAGCTTTTTTGCAAGGTAGCTCTCACTGATCCAATTCAATAATTGAAGAAACTGAGGTCACTTATATGAAATGATTCTCTTAAAATCATACAGGAATAGAAAGCAGAGCAAGAAGTCAAACACAGTTCTAACGTCAAGGAGCTGGAAGAGCTCTAATACATAAGATTTTCCACTCACCTCCCCATTTTATTACTAGACAAATAATCAGAAAATAAATGACTTCTACTATTTATAAAATAGGTAGCTAATAAGAACCTAGTATACAACACAGGGAACTCTGCTCAATAGTCTTGTCATGAACTATATGGGAATAGAATTTTAAAATGAATGGATATATGTATATGTACAACTGATTCACTTTGTTGTACAGCAGAAACGAAACATTATAAATTGAGTATACTCCAATAAAAATTAACTTAAAAAAAAGAAAAGAAGTGATTTCAAAGCAAAGATATAATCACTGTCTTCCATCCCTTATTAGTCTTTTCAAGATAATATCCTTGGGCAGAAATGCAGATACACCAATGACAGAAATGCATATTTATCAATATAATGTGACTGTAAACCGCATAGGCTTTATTTTATTGTAGCAATGTCTTATCTGTCCAATAGGCTACCACTGGGTACCTATTATAACCAAAATCTTTTAATGATAGAAATCACTGCAACAAAATGTCTTTATTTTGATCTGTAATAACACCTTTTTGGTTCTGCATAATTTTATTAACTGCACATTGATAGTTCTCTTTTTTTCATACATTTGGATCTTGTTTTTCAAAGGCAGTTTAGATTCCTTGCAAGAGAGTGGCTATCATAAGTGTGGTTTTTTTGTTTTTTTTTTTCCACATTTTCCACAAGGCAGCCCAGACCTCAGCACTTAAGTCCTTTTAGAAATAAAAATTATGAACTCAGAGAAGAATGCTTATTAGTATGCTTTATTTCCTTGTATATTTTTGTTGCCAGTTTATTTTATTACCATCATGCCCCAAAATAAAGTCAAAATGGCTTAAAGACTTAAACGGAAGACATGACACCATAAAACCCCAAAGAGGAATCACAGGCAAAACGTTCTCTGACATAGATTGTACTCATGTTTTCTTAGGTTAGTCGCTCAACGTAAAAGAGATAGAAGCAAAAATAAACAAATGGGAACTATGAAACGTACAAGCTTTTGCCCAGCAAAGGAAATCATTTAAAAAAAAAAAAAAAACTAAAAGACAACTGATGGAATGGAAAAAAAAATTAGAAAATGATGTGACACGCAGGAGCTTAATCTCCAAAATATACAAACAGCTCACACAACTCAGCAACAACAAAAAACAAGCCAATTGAAAAATAGACCGAAGACCATAATAGACATTCTCCAAAGAAGGCATACAGACAGCCAGTAGGCAAATGAAAAGATGCTCAACATCACTAAGTATTAGGAAAATGCAAATCAAAATTAAAATGAAGTACCACCTCACACCAGTCAGAATAGCCATCATTAAAAAGTCTACCAAAAAATAACAAATGCTGCAGCGGGTGTGTAGAAAAGGGAACCCTCCTACACTGTTGATGGGAATATAAGTTGGCACAGCCACTGTGGAGTACGGTATGGAGGTTTCTTAAGAAACTAAAAATAAAGCTACTATACAATCCAGCAATCCCAGTCTTAGGAATATACTCCGACAAAACTATAATTCAAAAAGATACATGCACTGCTACATTCTACGTTGTGTGCTGCTGTGAATAGCAGCACTATTCACAATAGCCGAATCATGGAAACAATCTAAATGTTTATTGGCAGATGAATGGATAAAGGAGAAATGGTACATATAACAATGGAATACCACTCAGCCATAAAAAAGTGAAATAATGTGATTAGCAGCAACAGATGCAATTAACATACTTAGTGAAGTACTTTGGAGGAGAAAATGGGAACCCACCCCAGTATTCCTGCCTGGAGAATCCCGTGGACAAAAGAGCCTGGTGGGCTGCTGTACATGGGGTCACACAGAGTAGGACATGACTGAAGCGACTTAGCATGCATGCACGCATTGGAGAAGGAAATGGCAACCCACTCCAGTATTATTGTCTGGAGAAGCCCAGGGACAGAGGCATCTAGTGGGCTGCAGTCTATGAGGTCGCATAGAGTTGGACATGACTGAAGCGAGTTAGCAGCAGCAGCAGCAGTGAAGTACTTAACATACTTAGCTAAAGATTAACATACTTAGTGAAATAAGTCAGAAAGAAAAAGATAAATACCATATGATATCACTTATGCATGCATATGTGCTAAGTCCTTTTCACTGTGTCTGACTCTGTGTGATCCTATGGACTGTAGCCCGCCAGGCCCTTCTGTCCATGGGGTTCTCCAGGCAAGAATACTGGAGGGGGTTGCCCTCCTCCAGGGACTCTTCCCGACCCAGAGAATGAACCCGTGTCTCTCACATCTCCTGCATTGGCAGGTGGGTTCTTTACCACTGGCACCACCTGGGAAGTCCAATATCACTTATGTGTAATCTAAAATGTGGCACAAATGAACCTATCTACAAAACAGAAAGAGGCTCATAGGCATAGACAACAGGCTGGTGGTCAGCAAGGTAGGAGGATGACAGCTGTGGGCTGGAGTTTAGGGTGGTAGACACAAACCATTATCTTTATAATGGATGAACAACGAAGTCTCAGTGTATAGCAAGAGAACTATATATAATGTTCCGTGATATATGATAAAAGAATATTAAAAAACAATGTATGTGTGTATGTTTGTTTGTGTAACTGAGTCATTTTGCTATACAGCAGATTTTGGTACAGCATTGTAAATCAACTATACTTCAATTAAAAAAATAATACTAAATAAAATTAGAGAAACAACAACAAAAGAAATAGTCTTTTTTTATGTTATTTCCTACTAATATGTTTATTTTAACTACTGTTAAGTTCTCATGCTTGCTCAAATATTGTATGAAGGAAACAGCCACATAAAAAGAAAATAATTATTTTAGTGTAAACAAAATGGCAACCCACTCCAGTATTCTTGCCTGGGTTACCCCATGGACAGAGGAAGCTGGTGGGCTAAAGTCCTTGGGGAGGCAAAAGTCCTAACTCAGCACCTAAATAATAACAATAATGTTTTAGAGTTATTTTTCTAATAAACTATGTTGAATATAATGCATGATTATTTGAATCTAAAAGTATATCTTTCAATAAAAAAATCAGGTGAATTTTTAGCTGCAATTTGGCATTTAAAAACATTTACATGCTAGCAAAACATTATAATTTGCAGGAATACCATGCCTCTGGAAACACATGAGAGTTCAAATAGAATCCGTTCTAACTTTTTCCAGAGTGAAGTTGCCAAAAATAGAGTGGGCTTAAGCTGGGCCACAGTTTTGTGAAACTGCCATAACTTCACAGGAAAATGGAGGAAATGAAACAAGTCTGCTTTGGTGAGGAGGAGCAGGGAGGCTGCTGTAGACGGATGGATGGGCCTTCACCTGCCAGCGTGTTAGTGCTGTTATACCAAAGGTCTTTTACAGCTTACAGTTAAACTTAATGCTAAGCATAATCTGAATATACGATACCTCATTGTACTTGTATTACTGTATGCAAATATAAATAAAGTTAGCACAAATTGGTGAACAATTAATGAGATTCATTGCAGGGATATTTCATCACTGAACACTGTTTTCCTGCCAACTGAGACATGATGTATTTAATTCTAAATGACACCACCTGCTCCCACCTCTAAGTGAAATGAAAAAGCTGCCAAAGGGCACATTGGGAATTTACTTGCAGACTTCCTTTTAATCAGGCATTTCTCCATAATATTGAAAGCCAAAAACATCATGAAAAATAACACAGCTTTGTAAGTCGATAGTTGAATTTGGAGTGCTCACCAAAGAAGAGAAACTCTGTGTGTGTGTGTGTGTGTGTGTGTGTGTGTGTGTGTGTGTGTGATGATATTCCCTGACAATAGTATTCATTTCTTGTTGTGAAATTACTTTCTTACTCTAAAGGGGAAAAAAGAAAAAAAGATAAGTATGAAAATACAATATTATCTGACATGACAAATCAATGAGAAGTCTTATAACAGGAGAGTGGACTGAATGTTTTCATTTGTCATAGTTACCTAGATAACAGTCCTGTGAACTTACAGATTGTCTAAGCAAAGTGTTTCTCTAACATCATTTCAAAATGTTTTGATACCCTTTTGCCCCAGTGAACTACCAACATATTATCAAGCATTTTCCTAGCAGGTAAGAGAAGTTAGAGGAAGGACAGTTATTTTTTTAAGAACCTTACAGGACCTTCCTTACGGCTTTCCTCTAGACATTCAGTCCCCTCCCTTGAGCCACTGAACTGCTTGCTATTCAACATGAGAACTGGAGGATGTAGGAGGGTATAAAACAAGTGTATATACCAATTTCTCTTCTAGCATGTCTATCAAATGAAGATCCATTTTCCAAAGTCATCACGTTGCTAAGGATAGTGTAGACAGTATAAAATCTGTCGAATTAGTTTCCCATTAACTCATGCTTTCATCCCTAGAAGTTTCAAAATGATGTCCTAATTGAAAAGTGATGTCAAAATCACATTTTAACAGCTAATGTTTATAAAACAACATTTAAAGGCCCTAAGCCAAAACAAAGACTCACATGAATATAAGTCACTCTTGCATTCATTTAGCAGTCATTCACCCAAAACACTTTTTTAAAATATCCTCTACATGCCAGGTTCTAGGTGCTAGGAACAGGTCAACGAGCAAGACAGGCAAAATCCTTGCCCTCAGAGAGTTTACATTCTGAGGGGTGATAGGAAACAAACATCCTCCCATTTGTTCTTTTTTAAAAAACTAATTGTATTTATTTATTTATTTTTGGCTGTGCTGGATCTTTGTTGCTGTGCAGGCTTTTTCCCAGTTGCGGAGAATGGGGGCTACTTTCTAGTTACAGTGCACGGACTTTTCATTGCAGTGATTTCTCTTGTTGTAGAGCAATGTCTCTAGGGCACTTCTGCAGCTGTGGCACACGGGCTCAACAGTTTTGGTTCCCCAGCTCTAGAGCATAGGCTCTAGAGGCATAAGCGCATGGGCTTCACTGCTCTGAAGCATGTGGGACCTTCCAGGATCAGGGATTGAACCTATGTCTCCTGCACTGGCAGGTGGAGTCTTTACCACTGAGTCACCAAGGAAGCCCCTCCTGTTTCCTCTTGAACCCACACAAAGCTGGTTTTGATCTCAACCACTCAAAAAGATAGCTCTTCAGAGTCATCACTAGCTTTCACATTGCCAAAGTTAATTTTTTCTTCTCTTGGTTTTGAGCACACCACTCTGTTAGCAGGACTGGCAACCCACAATCTTCTTGGCTGGTTCCCTCTCGTCTTCCTGACTTGGAATTATGAAGTGGTTTGGGCCTCAGTCCTGGGACCTTCCTTTCCCTATTTATCCCCACTCTGTCTCACCCATGTTTTTAAGTAGATGAATAACTTCCAGACATATCAGCAGCCCATAGAACCTCTTCAAATTCAGACATTCACCTGCTTTACTTGATATTTCTGCTTTGTTGTCCAATACATATCACAAATAAAATGTTTCCAAACTAATTCTTATCACACATACTTGCTACTCTCACAGTCTTCCCCACTGAAACAGACTGTGCATTCCAAAGTGGCTGCCACCATATCATCCATTGCATGTGCCCTGCTTGCCTTGACATAGCTTCCATTGAGTGGTAATGTGTCTGTCCTCTCTTCCTTTAATCTGGGTTGTGACTGCCTTATCTAATAGAATATGGGGAATGTAACATTATGTGATGTCTAAGACTAGGTTATGAAAGTTTCATGTACCTCCATTTGGCTCTCCTGGGTCACTCACTCTCAGAACCTAGCTGCTTTGCTTTGTGGAAGCCGGAATTGCAGATTACCTGCAGAGGTCATGGGCAGGTGTTCCAGCTACAACAAAGCGGAGGCCCTAACCAAAAGCTGTGCATGTGAATGAAGACACTTCCAGATAACTCTAGCTTCCCATCATTGAGTCAACTCCAGGTTTTGAGTCTTCCAAATAGAGGCACCAGATATTGTGGAACAGAGACCAGGACTTCCTCCTAGGCCGTGTTTGAATTCATAACCCAGTGAACCTGTGAGCAAAATAATATGGCTATTTTATGCCACTAAACATTATAACACTAGTAACTAGGATAGATTTATCAACTGCTTAGGACAAAATCCTTAGAATTGCCTTCAACTTTCCCTTTTCTCATACCCACACCCAAGCTATCAGCAGACCCTATGATATCTAGCTCTTCCTTTGAAATATATCCAGGATTTATGACTTCACACCACTCTCTCTCTCATCTCAACTATTACAGTAGACGCCTAACTAGTCCCTTCTTGCTTCTATTAACACCTTCTTTCTTATACTGTCTCCTCTCAACACAGTAGGAAGAATACTCTTCTGAAAGCGTAAGATCATGTCACTTCAATGCTCAGAATCTTCCGATGGCTTTCTTTGTTATACAGCTAAAAAGTCAAAGTTCTTAATGGCCTACAAAAAACTCCTCATGAACTGGAGCTCCACTACCTTGCTAGCTCTGATTCTTCTACTACTCTCCCTGCCTTGATGTTTTATTCTAAGTATGTTGGTCTCCTCGCTCTTTTTTGAAAATATCTGGCATATTCACGCCCCAGGGTCTTTGCATTTGCTGTTCTCCCTGCCTGGAATGTGCTTCCCTCCAAATAGCCATGTGGCCACATGGTCTCTATTCTTCTTATACTGATTTACCATCACCTAAACTATTTTACATTTGGGTTTTCTGTGTGTGTGTGTGTGTGTGTGTGTGTGTCTGTGTGTGTGTCTGTGTGTGTGTGTGTGTGTCTGTGTGTGTGTCTGTGTGTGTGTCTGTGTTTTGCTTATTTTCTGTCTCTCTTCTACATGGAGAAGCTTCCTGAGGACAAAAACTTTGTCTTGTTGAAAACTCTAGTTCCTAGGACTGTAGTAATACCTAGAGATAGCAGGAACTCGGCAAGTTAAAGACCATTCCAAGTGGAGGGAAGATCAAGAGCAAAGATCCTGAAATAGGAACTAGCTTGACATGTTAGAGAAACAGGGTGACTCTGACAGAACGAAAATGAGAGACAGATGAGGTAGCAGAGAAAATCAAGGGCCAGGCAGTTCCTTATGACAAAGACTAGTGGGCAAAAGCCAAAAGGCAGTGATATGATCTGATTGGCATTTAAAAAATAAAACTCTTAGGGAGACTATTCCAGAGGATTTTGCAGTAATTTAGACAAATAACAGATGACAATGCCTTGAATTATGATAATAATGACAGAGAACTCCAAGGTGACCAGATATGTTTGAAACCAGAGCTGAAGAGACTCGATGATTTACACATAAGATAAAGAGAACAATCAAAGATTACCCCTAGGTTTTTGCCTTGCAGGCATGCTCAGTAGCTTCAATCATGTCCAATTCTTTGCAACCCTATGGACTATAGCCCAGCAGGCTCCTATTTCCATGGGATTTGCAAGTGGTTAAACACGGCAGAAAGTGAAGAGGAACTTAAAAGCCTCTTGATGAAAGTGAAAGAGGAGAGTCAAAAAGTTGGCTTAAAGCTCAATATTCAGAAAACTAAGATCATGGCATCCGGTCCCATCACTTCATGGGAAATAGATGGGGAAACAGTAGAAACAGTGTCGGATTTTATTTTTTTGGGCTCCAAAATCACTGCAGATGGTGATTACAGCCATGAAATTAAAAGACACTTACTCCTTGGAAGGAAAGTTATGACCAACCTAGATAGGATATTCAAAAGCAGAGACATTACTTTGCCAACAAAGGTCTGTCTAGTCAAGGGTATGGTTTTTCCAGTGGGCATGTATGGATGTGAGAGTTGGACTGTGAAGAAAGCTGAGCGCTGAAGAATTGATGCTTTTGAACCGTGGTGTTGAAGAAGACTCTTGAGAGTCCCTTGGACTTCAAGGAGAGCCAACCAGTCCATTCTATAGGAGATCAGTCCTGGGTGTCCTTTGGAAGGAATGATGCTAAAGGTGAAACTCCAGTACTTTGGCCACCTCATGTGAAGAGCTGACTCATTGGAAAAGACTCTGATGCTAGGAGGGATGGAGGGCAGGAGGAGAAGGGGACGACAGAGGATGAGATGGCTGGATGGCATCACGGACTCGATGGATGTCTGAGTGAACTCTGGGAATTGGTGATGGACAGGGAGGCCTGGAGTGCTGCGATTCATGGGGTCGCAAAGAGTCAGACATGACTGAGTGACTGAACTGAACTGAACTGAAACAGTGGCATCATTTTAGTAGTAGTTTTACTCTAAACAAGGGTCCACTATTTATAGGATGAATTCAGAATTGGCAAGAAAGTTTCAGATCAATGCTCAACTGTATGATGGTTTAGGTCAACAGAAGTTCTAAGAACCGATGCATAAATTCTTCGATTCTCACAGAGTCCTGGACATAATACCTAAACTTGAATAAAAATACGCCAAGAGACGCATAGAGACCCTCACGTAATGGAGGCCAATATGTACCACTGTCTTGAAGAAGCGCCCCTGACCCCTGCATGCACAGATGGCCTAACTAGATGCCGTGAAGACTGACAGGATTGACATGTGGCAGGCAAGTCATCAAGAAAATTCCACAGACAGACATCTGTCCACAGAGACATATCTCTTCAGAACACTTACAGATACTCTGGAGGGAAAAAAAAAATCATACTAAAATCCTAATACAATAGAACCACTCATATAAAGACTTAAGTACTCCCATGTCTTTTTTCCAACATGTACATAAAAGAAAGCAAATTTGTAGGACAGCTGCTGACCAGAGTTAAAAAGGAATATAAAATATTGAAAGAGCATAAGAAGTACAGCTCTGTAGGGAGCACCCGTAAAACGGGCTCTGCTGACTTGGTGCTACCCAAATAGAAAATGCAAGCTTATCTGGACATCCCTTCTTTTCCATAAGATAGTAGCTCCTTTAACATTGTCATTCAGTGTCCCTAAGACAATTTGGCAGTGACTTTCTCTCTCCTCCAGAAGCAGAAGTGAAACTTATTGCTATATTATCTTTAATGATAATTTACATAAAACATATAAATACACACATGTGCACTGGGCATAGTTGCTGCAGTCGTGTCTGACTCTTCGTGACTCTGTGGACTGAAGCCTGCCGGGCTCCTCTGTTCATGGCATTCTCCAGGCAAGAATACTGGACTGGGTTGCCATGCCTCCTCCAGGGGATTTTTCCAACCAAGGGATCGAGCCTGTGTCTCCTGCATTGCAGGTGGTTCTTTACTGCTGAGCCACCAGGGAAGCCCATAAATCTATATAAAAATATATAAAACATTTTCAAAAACTACTGATCCTCTCTACCTTGTCCTGTCTATTTTTGAAGTTTTTGGTCACCAAAAGAAAAAATTTTATTTTCCCAATTTGGAACTAGCTGAGAGATAGACTAAGAAGAAGATCAAAATGTCAGCTTTATTATTGATGAAGGTGATCAAAGAATGCGACTTAGAGGTGCCACTCTGGTGATTTCCACTAACAGTGCCTAATACCCCTGAACTGCACAGTTCCCAGTGACGTTGGAAATTGCCAACCACTCTCTCAGAGGAAACCCTGGACTGAAAGCTCCTGGAGCAGAGGAGCAGAGATGTCTGTGTCACAGAGAGGAGCCAAAGGGGTGACATGGGCACGGTCATTTCTTTCTGCAAAGCTCTGCTGTGAAAAGAAGCCATTCCTCCTGTCCTGGGAGCAGCAAATGATGAGGTGGAGAGAAGAACATATCTTCTTCACATGCATTTCCCTCCTGGACAGAGGAGTGGAAATTACTTCCCTCCATGAAAATGTAAGGAGTTAGGAGTAAATGTTCCTTCATCTCACTCTCTGAAATTGGAGGAGGGAACTAACTTTTATCTTTAATTGTGGAGCTGAATTTTTACCAACATCTACATACACTTCCCCCTTTCATTTTTCTTCACATTCATGAATAAGACAACGAACAGGTTGGACAGAGAAGCATGAAAGCTACTTCTTCCACCTGTAACTTATGGAATTTAGCAAAAACAAAGGGGGGGAGGTACTAAGGAGACAGTTCAACCTGAAAAGTGGCTATACTATCTGCTAGGGTTTTGTCAGAATTAGATGGAAATAAACTTGAAGGGATTGGCATACGAGTACTGACTTAATTTTCCTCCTTTCCCTACCTGATTCAGTACTAAGACAGGGATTAAATTTTGTATTGAACAAAAGTCCACAACTTTTTTCTAGACACTGCCACTTGGTTGATCTCCATAGTCGCTGGGAATAAACCTGAGGCTTCTGTGGTCTTGTTTTCAGTGCTAATAAAAGCTTACTTTAAGAAAAGACATCTTCCACTGTTTTCATCTAGTGCTTAAACTCAGTCAGCTGTTTCTTTCTTCTTTTTTTGAAAAAGAAACAGCATGAATCTTTAAAGAAAAAGTAACAGGATGAATCTTTAAAGAAAAAGTAACAACCGCAAGACAAACCACCACCATGAAACACACCTCCTCAGCATCCTGTGACTACCACAGTAGATGAGCATTGCCATTTCCACCTTGGGACAAAGGACTTTCCAGGTTTACATAGTGGGCAGGTACAAAGGAGAATGTGTTGCTCATAAGATGAAGATCCTACAGAATCATACATATTTAGTTAGAAAGAACTTTATTATAATTCTAATCCTTTAATTAAAAATTTATATTCATATAAAGATAGAGTTTGAATGACTTGAAATCACACAATTAGTAGTCAATGACAGGACTCAGCCTTCTGACTCTCGGCTCCATGTTCTTATCTCTGGTTCAAACACAGGGAGGAAAGCAGAGTGGATGGGTTCAGGACTCAGGGAGACAAGTACTTTGAGAACAGAGAGAATGAGAAAAGGGATGACTGCAAATACCAGCTAGAATATGCTGAAAACAAAAGTGGCTAACTTCATGATGGGGTTCCAAACAAAATATGGTTTAGGATTATATTGTGTTCCTGAGTTTGCTGTTTGTACCTGGCCCTGCTTCTTGTCCTGAGCACAGAAGCAAGCTAGTACAGTTGCCTGGCTGTTGATTCAACATTTATCACCTGATTTCATATTCTTCTACTTACTATGATTAAAAACCTAAAGCAAGGACACCATTTGTAAAAATAAGCAACCTAGGATGGGTTAAATAAGAGATATTGAGCAAGTAGGCCAGAAGCAGGCATGAGACTTCCTTTCCTGCGTCAGTAATGATGAACACTGTCATACAAGTCTCTCTTGAGGACAAGGCAGTGTGCTGACAGTGCTTTTTCCCAACAGCCCTGACAACCAACTCAAGCATAAGCATAGCAGCCATGGAGAAACATCTGCTGAACCAGAAATATGAAGACACATTACATCTATGACCAAAAGAGAAGATGGCTTTGGAAATAAGGGCTCTCTGTAATTCAAGTCTATCCTGATTTTCAGCCCCAGAACTGAGGCTCTGTGCATTGAATCAGTCAAAGACCAGTAATACATCTGGGAATCCAATAGGAATTAACTAATATTCAGAAAATAGTGACTAAATTCCAGGGTCTGGGATACAGAGTGTAAAGCACGTTTCTAACCCTCAAGAACAGCACTATAAAGTACTTAACCTTGCAGTGAGGGAGAGATGGATGAACTTAGAATTCATCCGATGTTTCGCCTAGAAGCCAAGGCATGGAAAGGTAATGAGTTCTTGGCAGTGGCTGAAATTGGCAGAGCTCCAGTTTTCTGAATCCTGACTTAGCGCTGTTTTTAAAACTCAAAATGAAAACATACTCTGTTTGACCATCTTTGCTGATCTTCAGGGTCCAAGATCTTTGTTTCTAACTTTTAGAAGGAAGTTTCCTAGTCAAAACGTTCTCAGTGAATACCACTGAAACTCGCTCTCATCCTTGATAGCTTAAAACATAATTTCAACTTGAGAGATTCCCCCAGTACTAAAAACATACCCTATCTTATATCACAGAATACATTTAAAAGAAAGAGGAACCCATTTAAGCCAGGTAAGAAAGACTCTGAACAGATTCTGCATACTAACAGGAATCTGATGTCATAACCTTAGTTACTTCATAAGCAAGATCGCAGGTAAAAAGACAGCCTTTCTCCATGGAATATTTGATTAAAATTATTGATTTATAGGGTATTACCCAAGACCTCCAGAAAATATCCCGTTTGCAATATATAGAGAGAGTTAAGTGCCTTAAACCACATTGTGCTCTGTCTCTCAGTCCGGTCTGACTTTGCAACCCTGTGGACTGTAGCCCGCCAGGCTTCTCTGCCCATGGAATTTTCCAGGCAATGTAGTGGGGTACCATTTCCTACCCCAGGGGATCTTCTTGACCCAGGGATCAAACCCCTGTCTTCTGCATTGACAGGCAGATTCCTTACCACTAGCACCACCTAGGAAGCCCTAACCCACATTAGCTGCTCTCTTAATGAGAATCATGAAGAGCTCAGCAAATAATAAGTTAATTCATTACAAGCCCTTCCCCCAGAAAAGTTCCCTTCAGTATCTCATTTTCCTTGCTGCCTGTATATAAACAACTCCAGGTATTAACATGCAGGAATGTACAGAACTTGGCTTCTCAGTTTCAAAGGTGAAGAGCAAGGTTATCTTTCATGATCCTTTTGCTCAGGGAATAAGTTCTGTCTGCATCAGTTTCAGCTCATGCAAAAAGAAGAAAAGATACTATGCAACTTAAATTATCATTATCTTATTTCAACACACTGAAACATCTAAGTCGGGGGTTGGGGGGGGGGACACCTCTAAATGGACCAAGTCAATTAATTTGAGTCCTTAACAAAATCACATGATACGCCACAGGGAAAATACCAGAAGCAGCCTGAGGGGGGAAATAATAAATAATGCTAGGTTTAAGAAACTGCCATTATATAAGGATAGAAGCTAACAGGAAAAAAATAGTTTAAAAGTTTTGTTTGAATTAAAACACAATTTTCATATCTTTCTTGTCCTTGCTGTAATTCAGAAAAGTAAAATTAACATTATTTTGAAACATACAAGTAAATCAAGCCTGAAAAATAGTTAAAAAGCAATCGGTTAGATAACACATTTCTGTTGCCCCAGAGTAACTATGTACATGTGTGAGCTCACTAGGTACTAGTATCTCTCTCTCTCTCCAGTTGCTAAGTTGTGTCCGACTCTTGTGACCCCACGGACTGTAGCCTGCCAGGCTCCTCAGTCCATGGGATTCTCCAGGTAAGAATACTGGAGTGGGTTGCTATTTTCTTCTCCAAGATACTAGTATAGGAATGCCTTCATGGGAAATAGATGGGGAAACAGTGGAAACAGTGTCAGACTTTATTTTCGGGGGCTCCAAAATCACTGCAGATGGTGACTGCAGCCATGAAAGTAAAAGACACTTACTCCTTGGAAGAAAATTTATGACCAACCTAGATAGCATATTAAAAACCAGAGACATTACTTTGCCAACAAAGGTCCGTCTAGTCAAGGCTATGTTTTTTTCTATGGTCATGTATGGATGTGAGAGTTGGACTGTGAAGAAGGCTGAGCACCCAAGAATTGATGCTTTTGAACTGTGGTGTTGGAGAAGACTCTTGAGAGTCCCTTGGACTGCAAGGAGAGCCAACCAGTCCATTCTGAAGGAGATCAGCCCTGGGATTTCTTTGGAAGGAATGATGCTAAAGGTGAAACTCCAGGACTTTGGCCACCTCATGCGAAGAGTTGACTCATTGGAAAAGACTCTGGTGCTGGGAGGGATTGGGGGCAGGAAGAGAAGGGGACAACAGAGGATGAGATGGCTGGATGGCATCACTGACTCGATGGATGTGAGTGTGAGTGAACTCCGGGAGTTGGTGATGGACAGGGAGGCCTGGCGTGCTGTGATTCATGGGGTCGCAGAGAGTCAGATACGACTGAGCGACTGAACTGAATGTTTTAAACACCTATATTTTACATTAGGAACTAATTTATTTATCTGATATTTGTTGGTTACTCACTATTTGAAAGACACTGTGCAAGGCCCTGTCAAGTTATAAGGCAATCCTTGACCTGTTCGAATTTGAGACCTATTAACAGAAGTAAAGTTTATATCTGAATGTTTACAATGCATCACTGTATAAGCATCATGTCTGCCTTAAGAAATGCCAAATTATGTAACATAGTTTATTTGTTTTTAAATGAATTCCTGCATTTGCCTGTGAAAAATTCAATGATGAAGAAGACATTTAAAGAATAACTACCATCCCTGAGAATAACAGAAGGACAAACTATGGTTATTTAAGCAAAAGAAATATCAAAGTATAAGGTATGCTTTGCAATTAACTACAGTCAAGAATTCTTGGAGGTTATGGAGTTAATGGCTAATTTTATTAAGCAAAATATAAAATATTGTATTTGATTCTAATCCCACTATGACAAAATTACAGAAAAAATGCACACACGTTTTAAAGTTTAGGTGCTATAATTAACTATTCAGACATGTGAAAATTCATCCTATTTTAAAATTCCCAAAGAAAGCAGGACTGAAAGATGGTTACGAGAAGACTCAATCAGACAACGCATTTCTGGTGAACATTCGCCCTGTGCTTTGCTTTATGGAGATACAGAGAAGAATCAGAGGGGAAGCTGCTTGATGTAGGGAATATACCTCTTCACAATTCTATCCATAGCGTGTAGCACTAGCCCAGAGGGGATCATCGGTTAGTGTTCATATTTTTAGGAAATGAACTTAGAGGAATGACTGACTGACTGGCTGACTGAATCCCTAACTTGGTCTCAATCTATTCTTAGAAAAATATTGTACTAACTTGCAATTGGAAAGCTAAGAGCAATGCTAAAAAGATAAGAACACAAGTACAAAGGGCTGAGAAAAACCACTCAGAGCTGAGGAAAGATGGTTACATCAACTGAATATCATCTTTCTTTCTGAGATCCCTAGCAGTCAAGGAAAGAAGGAAGCAATTTTGTAGTTCTTATTGTCTGGCTAAAGGAAAACACCAGTCTTCAGAGAAAGACATTTTCTTTGAACTATATTACAAGTAAATTTTTTTTTTTTTTCTTGTAGAAGCTTACATAGAAGGAACTCTGGGTAACTTAAAGAGCAATGATGTTAAAAGCTTCTTGGAGAAGATGAAGAAAGGCTCTTGCGATGTTCATGTATTTTAAGTTACTTTTGATAAAAACTTAAAGAATGGTAATGAACTATAGCCCCAAAAAAGCATTTTTATTGGTAGCTAAGCTTGTTGCTTTCTGGCGATGGTTTTAACATAAATTTGGGGACAATGAAGAGGAGTAAGTGGTGAATATCACCAATCTCAAATGCCAGCAGTTTCCCTGAGATTCTATTGGCAAGATATTGGCAAAGAAAGCTCAGAGAGAAGACTCCTGTGTTTGTTAATTCAGTGTTTACCACATGTACATCTAAAGCTTAGAGTTAGAAAATAAAGGCCTGAATTTGAGGATGTTAGAACCAGTTTTTAAAAAGGGGACCCTCACTAAAACCAAGAGCAAAGGAACTTTACAGATAATTCAGTACATTTTAAGTGAACAACTTCCTTTTATTTCTGAAAGTCAGGCTAGAATATATTATTAAGACTAATTTATTGAGGATATTATACAAGAAATTCAGACTTTAGGTTTTTTAAAGGTGTTAAACATTTTTTTTCTATTTTTATATATCAGTGAATGGTTTTAGAAGCATTTCATGGGAAGTATGAATTATCATCCATATTGAATTATATATTTGAATACTTCAGTAAAGAGGAGCATACTAGGATCATATTTACTCAAGGAACTATGCCTATATAATTTCTTAAAGAAAAAATAATGATGAGAATTTTCCTTTTTTCTTTACCATCAATAATTTTATTACACCAAACCAAAAGGAGAAAGTGTGCAGGCAAAGTCAAGATACCATAGGCCAAGAAAACTGTTAATACTGACAGCTTTGTCTGAATCACCAATTCTACTGGTTGATGCTTTGCTGCAGTTCATGTAAGAGTTTCTAAAATGAGCAACTTAGCAATGATAACTGCTAGTCCAACTCCACAGTACATCATCCATGACAATGAGGGTGGATTCTGAAATTCACTTCCATAACAGTTCTGTGAAGTTGTGCCATAAATTATTTTAACACAAAACTGACCTTAAAGGTGCCCTAAAATATTAAATACATAATGTTTAAAATATTTATTAATCATATATTCTTTATTGCAAAGTCCTATCTGTTCAACAGAATTCACGCACTTGAAAGAGGAGCCTGATGGTTTCTTCTCTGATCCCTATTTTCTTTTCACTTCCAAGTTTCTAATTCATTGTGGGTGTTGTTTGTTTCACAAACAAAGCATTTAGCTTTGAAGATCATTGTAGAGAAGATCATCAGGAAATGTGAGGAAGTATCAAACCAGTCAATCCTACTGGAAATCAACCCTGAATATTCATTGGAAGGACAGATGCTAAAGCTGAAGCTCCAATAATTTGGCCATCTGATGCAAAGGGCAGACTCCCTGGAAAAGACCCTGATGCTGGGAAAGACTGAGGGCAGAAGAAGAGGGTGACAGAAGATGAGATGGTTGGATGGCATCACTGACTCAATGGACATGAGTTTGAACAAACTTTAGGGGACAGTGAAGGACAGGGAAGCCTGACATGCTGCAGCCTATGGGGTCACAAAGAGTTGGACACGACTTCGTGACTGAACAACTAAGGGAGAAATCTGAAGAAACAGATACAACTGTGGGTTAGAAACAGTTTGAGAATGAATATGATGTTGTTCAGTCGTCCAGTTGTATCCAGCTCTTTGGAACCCCAAGGACTGCAGCACACCAGACCTCCCTATCCCTCACCATCTCCCAGAGTTTACCCACGCTTATGTCCATTGCAACAGTGATGCCATCCAGCCATTTCATCCTCTGATGCCCTCTTCTCCTGCCCTCGACCTTTCCCAACATCAAGGGCTTTTCCAATGAGCTGTCTGTTCACATCAGATGACCAAAATACTGGAGCTTCAGCGTCAGTGAATATGCAGAGCTGATCTCTCTTAAGATTGACTGGTTTGATCTCCTTGCTGTCCAAGGGACTTTCAGGAATCTTCTCCAGCACCACAATTTGAAGGCATCAATTCTTTGGCATTCTGCCTTTTTTACGGTCCAGCTCTCACAACCATATGTGACCACTGGGAAGACCACAGTCTTGACTATATGGACCTCTGTTGGCAGAGTAGTGTCTCTGCTTTTCAACACTCTGTTTAGGTTTATCATCGCTTTCCTGCCAAGAAGCAATCGTGTTCTGATTTCATGGCTGTAGTCACCATCTGCAGTGATTTTGGAGCCCAAGAAGAGAAAATTTGTTACTACTTCCACCTCTTCCCCTTCTGTTTGCCGTACAGTAATGGGGCCAGATGCCATGATCTTAGTTTTTTTAATATTTAGTCTTAAGCTGTACTCTGCTCCTTCACCAGCATCAAGAGGCTCTTTAGTTCCTCTTTACTTTCTGCCATTGAGTGGTATCATCCACATATCTGAGGTTGCTGATGTTTCTCCTGACTATCTTAATCCCAACTTGTAACTCATCCAGCCCAGCATTTCTCATGATGTGCTGTGTATAGATTAAACAAACAGGGGGACAGCAGAAAGTCTTGTACTCCTTTCTTGATCTTGAATCAATCAAATGTTCCATACAGGGTTCTAACTGTTGCTTCTTCACCCACATACAGGTTTTTCAGGAGACAGGTAAGATAGTCTGGTATTCCCATCTAAGAGCTTTCTACAGTTTGCCAAGATCAACACAGTAAAAGGCTTTAGCGTAGTCGATGAAACAGAGATAGATGTATTTCTGAAATTCCCTTGCTTTCTCTATAATCCAGTGTATGTTGGCAATTTGATCTCTAGTCCCTCTTCCTTTTCTAAACTCAGCTTGGAAATCTGGAATTTCTTGGTTCACATAATGCTGAAGCCTAGCATGAAAGCTTTTAAGCATGACCTTATTGTCAAGGAAGACAGAGAGCACATAATCAGACTCCCTCTCATCCACAGCTGAATGGCACATGCACCTGATCTAATGATATTTCTTTTCTGTGTAAACTAATTTTTAGAGTTTCCCATGGATCAGTAGAGAATTTCTGAATGGCCTAGTAGGATGACAACAAAACCAGAAAACATGCAGACACACCTTAAGCAACAAAAATACTAAATCTACAAAATTCATAAAGTATCTCCTGGATGTGCACACCCACCAACCCCTTGAGAAATTATAAAAAGGAATGAACCAGTTTGTCCAGAGTTGATACTCTTGTTTGAATGAAAATATATCTATATAAACTATTTTTCTCATAATAAACCTCCCTAAGATAATACTTTTAAGATTATCATGGCATCTTTACTCATTGTGACAAAGGGCATTTGTACATTTTCTTGAAAATGATGACAGGCTGGCACCATTTGGCCCCAACTACATTACCCCTACAAGTCTCATGTAGCTGGATATTAACCAATCATAACTTCTTTACATGGTGCAGTTGGTAAGGGTAGAATGTCTATGATGCAGGGTGAAGAAGTGCTCCCAAGATGAACTGGTCTGTTCCACAGCTTTAGCCCACTACTTTGAAATGGGAGCCATTGGGCCTGGAGCTTACCTTAATAAGGAATGTGAATCAAGTATTTTAAAAAATCCTAATAAAACCAAAGCACAACGCTTATGGTCATACTTTGATAGGTTCATTGTTAATGTATGGATTCCTTTTAGCTTATTGACTTTGCTGTGAATAGTTGAAAATGATGCCAGACCTAAGTTTCCACCAGCTTTCTAGATCTGTCCAGAAAAATCAAAGCCATGCACATCCTGACATAAAGCCCACATGTTACCTGCTATTTACATAGCTGATACAGTTGCCCTTTTAGGGTTGTCTTGCTGTCTGAATCTAATATTCTGCTTGGATTGAGTTTTCCCATATGTTGCTTGTGTTAGCTTTATTCAAACTGCCCAAATTAGAAATGAATGTATGTGCTATATATCTCAGTCTCAAACGTGGATTTTTCAACTATGTGCTTGATTTGTACTTTATGCTGTTGAAATTGCTGTTCTTATGTGGACTAACTTGGCTGAATGAGATTCTGAATAAAGACTGTAAAAAAAGAAAACCAAACAAACAAACAGCAATGCCCTTTAATCAGATCCTAGAGCAGGGGTCTCCAACCTCTGGGATCTAATGCTGATTATTTGAGGTGGAGCTGATGTAAGAATAATAGAAATTAAGTGTACAATAAATGTAATGTCCTTGAATCATCCTGAAACCATCATCTGGTCCCCAGTGCCAAAAAGCTTGGGGACTGCTGTTCTAGAGGATTGGGTAAGAGAATAACTGACCTTCCTGCTTATCTATGCTACTGAAAATCTAGCTAGAATTAGAAATTGAATAGGACTGTAGAATGTGAAAATGGACTTCATCTTCAATTATTTCAGCTGCAAACCCTCTGAAACTAATATAGGTGGAAGGTCAGAGTTAGACACAACCAAAGTCCCTTTATGGGTATAAATGGAAGACAGCTAGGCCCTGGACACATGCATTTGTAAAGGACAATCTCTCAGGGTGACACAGCAGGGTTGTCAAGACCTGAAAGACAGGATAACAGATACTGGACAAGTAGCAGATCCTGGATGGCTTTACTTGCTGACTGATAGAATGATTGCCTTATATGTGCTCTCTCTGGCATTGACTCACTCAGACAGATAAAAGACAGCAAGCCCATAATCTTAGGATCCTCTTAGTTAATAGGTCTCATTCTATGCAGCACCCAAGATCACCAAACCTCAGGTGTATCTCTTCTAAATATGTGAAACCCTGGGGATACACTGCGACTCTGTGATATATATTCTTCATTGTGTTAGGAATGAACATAAGCAAAATCAAATTTCAAACCAACTCCAAGTCAATGATCTTGCCTGTCTTTGAATCTAAGTAAGATTCCTTGGTCTAGCTTGGCACAGATAGAAAGTATAATTTAGAATGAAAATTAAAGCCAGCTCACATTAGTAAAAATTTGTTTCTGAATTTTCCTGAAAGTAGAAGATTTGGGATGAACTTGGTGGTATGAGAAATCTCTTGAGAAATCTGTATGCAGGTCAGGAAACAACAGTTAGAACTGGACATGGAAAAACAGACTGGTTTCAAATAGGAATAGGAGTACGTCAAGGCTATATTTTGTCACCCTGCTTATTTAACTTATATGCAGAGTACATCATAAGAAACGCTGGACTGAAAGAAACACAAGCTGGAATCAAGATTGCCGGGAGACATATCAATAACCTCAGATATGCAGATAACACCACTCTTATGGCAGAAAGTGAAGAGGAACTAAAAAGCCTCTTGATGAAAGTGAAAGTGGAGAGTGAAAAGGTCAGCTTAAAGCTCAACATTCAGAAAATGAAGATCATGGCATCCGGTCCCATCACTTCATGGGAAATAGATGGGGAAATAGTGGAACCAGTGTCAGACTTTATTTTTTTGGGCTCCAAAATCACCACAGATGGTGACTGCAGCCATAAAATTAAAAAACGCTTACTCCTTGGAAGAAAAGTTATGACCAACATAGATAGCATATTCAAAAGCAGAGACATTACTTTGCTGACTAAGGTCCGTCTAGTCAAGGCTATGGTTTTTCCAGTGGGCATGTATGGATGTGAGAGTTGGACTGTGAAGAAGGCTGAGCACCCAAGAATTGATGCTTTTGAACTGTGGTGTTGGAGAAGACTCTTGAGAGTCCCTTGGACTGCAAGGAGATCCAACCAGTCCATTCTGAAGGAGATCAGCCCTGGGATTGCTTTGGAAGGAATGATGCTAAAGCTGAAACTCCAGTACTTTGGCCACCTCATGCGAAGATTGACTCATTGGAAAAGACTCTGATGCTGGGAGAGATTGGGGGCAGGAGGAGAAGTGGACAACAGAGGATGAGATGGCTGGATGGCATCACGGACTCGATGGACGTGAGTCTGAGTGAACTCCGGGAGTTGGTGATGGACAGCGAGGCCTGGCGTGCTGTGATTCATGGGGTCGCAAAGAGTCGGACACGACTGAGCAACTGAACTGAACTGAACTGGGGGTATGATTACATTTAAAAGGAATTTTTGTTTTAAAGATAATTTATGTATGTAGTTTCATAGGCATAACACCACATTTTTTAATTCTATTTTTTCCATATTGTTAGGTGGAGTGCTATAGGTTACTTCAAGTTAATATCCCATAGCATTATTTTGTAATTTTATTTATAAGTCTATCGTAAAATATTCAAGTTATAAAGAGCTCATTATCTTGGGATACTATAAGGATTAAAAATAAAGTATAATAAAATTATAAAATATAGCCTTCTATTCAGAATACATATTATTAGCATGTTCTTTCTTATGGGCCATAAAAACCACCAACTATATACAAGGTTTCTTTATCCAGTAAGTAGTAATGGAACATCTGCTTTCTACAAAGCATAGCCCTAAGAACCATGAGCACATAAAGCTAAAAAACAAAAGCCTGTCCTTGAGAAACATGTAAAGAGAATAAAGTGCAAAGATATATACGGAGAAATAGTAGAGAAATTACAAGGCAACATGAGCAAGCTGCAGGGCCCTGTTTAACAGGGCACACTTATGGATCAGTTATGTGTTCGAGGATGACTAAAGGTATGATCTTTACCCTCAGGGAGTTCATTGTCTGGAAGGATAGACAAATGAATATTAAAAATGTTCATTTTTCAGTACCACATAATGTTACAGGAAATGTGCATAAGTGCAGATTATAAATATTTGCTATCATTATAAATAATTACTAAGATATTCTCAAGATCAGTACTATCGTGCTTTTCTATTGAAGGCTTCTTGAAATAGCTAAGTTTGAATCTAAGCCTTGAAAGACACAAGGATTAGGACAGATAAAAGGATAGCTCTGTGGAGGTATTTTGGGTGTTAAGGATAAAAACCTTAAGGCAGGAATCTGTAGTAGGAGCTGTGGAGGGAATGTGTGAAGATCAGACAGGAGATGGGGGTTAGAAAGTGGCTGTGAGCCATGAGTTGCAGAGCCTAGGGATGGTGAGTGGACTTCAAACTTGAATACCAACTCAGAGATGGGACTCAATTGGATGGGCCACAGAGAAACACTGGAGGCTGAATCATTCCTGTTACAGACTAAGGTCTCTAGAAAGGCAGGCTCTGAACAGTTTGGTGTTCAGGATGTTTATTAGAAGTGTCCTTGATGTTAACACTTAGGGAGGATGAGAAATCAGAATAAAGCCCAAGGAGAAGTCAGCTGACTCCACAGGAGCTCTGGAGCTGAAATAGCCAGGAAGCCAGGAAAAGTGGTATTATGTCTTTATATTGCTTCTGCAAGAAGGCGCTACCTATGGGCCATTCCAGGAAGAGATGTGAATAGGACCATGCAGCTATCTGTCACCAGGGCAATCCCTGAAATGGCTCACATGCTGGCCACTGGTACTAAGTCCATGCAGGTGTGACTCCTGGACACAGAAACCTTTCTGTGTCCTTTGTTTCCTTTTGTAGGCACTAGTTTTCAGCCTTCATGACCTTCCCTGAGTTCCAGAGAGAAGTTTCTAATCAGGGAAGAGATGAAATGCAAAGAAAAGGGAGGAACAGCCGAAAAACAATAGTGCAGCCTTGGGGCAGGGTCCTAGGACGTTCCAGGTGGTGCTAGAAGTGAAGAACCCACCTGCCAAATCAGGAGACATAAGAGATGCAGGTGCGATTCCTGGGTTAGGAAGATCCCCTGAAGAAGGGAATGGCAACCCAACCTAATATTCTTGCCTGGAGAATCCCATGAACAGAGAAGCCTGGCAGGCTATAGTCCATGGGGGTCACAAGGAGTCAGACATGACTGAAGCAACTTAGCATACATTCATGGGGCAAGGTCCTGGTTCCACCTCAAGGGATACATATATAACAGTATCTTTGAGCTGTTTTATGGAACTAAAAGCCCCAACAAGTGAAAGATGTCAGTATTCTTCATCTCAGAGAAGGTCACAGTTAGACAACCTCAAGAAAAGGAGAACACCTGAGGCCACAATAATAATAAAGTACAGGCCTTGCACACACCCTGATCCTTATCAACCCTGCCCTTGAGTAGTGTGTTAGTCACTCAGTCGTTTCTGACTCTGCGACCCCATGGACTGTGGCCTGCCACTGCCAGGCTCCTCTGTCCATGGGATTTCCCAGGCAAGAATACTGGAGTGGGTTGCCATTTCCTTCTCCAGGAGATCTTCCCAACCTAGGGATCGAACCCGGGTCTCCTGTATTGCAGGCAGATTCTTTATCGTCTGAGCTAAGGAGACTGAGGCTTGTCCTTGAACTAGTGCTTGAAAATTCCTCACCAAATCCTGTAGTGTTGAGACACAAAGTTTTGAGAGGCACAAGCATGCTGTGTTCCCCTCTTCACCTGGCAAAACAATAAAGCTGTTATTTCTACTTCACTCAAAACCCTGTCTCTGATATTTGCTTTGGCAGCAGTGCACAGAGGCCAACTTTTGGACACAGGTAGCACTTTCAGCAGCTGGGACAAATCATTCCTTGAAAGAAAATCTGAGTTATAATTACCAGTTTTACTTAACAGTGCAAAAGGCAGTGGTTCTCAAAGTGCAAGAAGGAGCAACTCGTAAAGATGGAAGTACAGCATTTAAGGAATTAGGCCTCCAAATGACCTAAAAGTGCAGAACAAAACTGTCATGCTAAGACAGAACTGTCACGTGAGAGAAAAACAAACCTATTATTTTTGTTTGACTGTTTAACCTTTACCTTTAATTGTACATCCACAGCTGTATCAGAAGAAAGTACTTCTAGTTAAATAAGGAAATTAGGTCATTTATGTCCTTCAAGCTCCTGAACTGCTTGGAAAGAAGTTCAACTTAATTTTAAGTATTATCATAGATGCATATTGAAGTATTTCCTATTCGTGAAGATAGTACAAACTAAGTCAGACCAGTTTTAAGATAGGTCATTCAGATGTACTGTTAAAGTATGTAGGAAGTGCTTTATCTATTACTGACATAATGTCAATTACCTAAAGTTTAATAGAAAACTTACTAAAAATTTTCTGTAAGTAACATTTATAACACCAAGCCTTACCAGCGTGATATCTGATAACTTTTGGTTAAGTATAAATCACTTCTAGAACATAAGCTTCATGAAAGTAATTAATGGCTTATTTGCCAAATACACAGAACCTAGAAAATATTCCTGGCGTGTAATAGGCATGGTATAAGACTGTAGAATGAATGAGTGTAATTTCTTTCATGGTCTAACATTTGTAAAAAAACAACAAAAAAAGAACAGATACCTACAAAGTATTGAAAGATTTTTATTTATCCTGAAACATATCAAACCTTCTCAAAATCAACCACAATGAAGTATTTGTTTAAATTACATAAAGAAAAAAAAACATGATTTTATAACAAAACTTTCAGTATTAAACTCACTGATAAAATTCAAGGTTTATGAACAGTTGTGTCATGGGAAAATATAAGCTCCTAGAACTCAAGAAAAATGTAAAATATATGAAATTGTATTCTATTAAATAAACAGTGAGTTCCCTTATAATAATGGACCAATACTGGACTTACAATCCTGGCACGTTTTAAACATGGCTTTTATTATCTACAGTTATGTTTTAGAAATAGTATTTTGAAACTTTTCTTAAATCTACAAATGATTGAAGTGGTATAATGTTAAACCCAGTGCACATACTTTATACCAGGCAAAAAAGATCAAAAAGACTTTAGGTTTGGCATTATCTAGTCTAGGGCTTCAGTCAACTATTAATTCTATAAGTCAGTCAGTGAACCAGGTATCTTTGCTCCATTTTAAGGCCAAAGAACACATTCTTAACTGGGAATTCTTGCCATTCGATTGCAGAGGGATCCTACTGAGTGATTTGATAGATAGGTAATCTGTAAAACTACCTGGAAAACAGCTCAGCTCCATTGCATACGTTTAAGGTAATGAGCTCAAATGTAAGTATAAGTTTAAGAGTTGGCTCATGTTCTGGCTCTGTGGTTCATCATTAAGGGTGACTCCGTTTAGACTTCACTATGACATAATTTTTCAATATGTTTACTGCAGATATTATTTTCCATCCATTTAACTCATAGAAACATTAACAGAATAACATGACAAGATGCATTAAAATAGAATAGGGAATATGGAAGAAAGATACAGTATGAATCCAAGATGGCATTAAACTTATTTTATTACTAGTGAAGATCTACGCACAGTTTCAGAAGTATTTTATGTCTCAGTCATTATTTGTGTGCTTTAGAAGATAATCCTCTTCATTATACATGAAGAATGAAGAATTTTCCACAAATTTTCCAAAATGAAATGGCCTCAAGAAATATATCCACTGCAATGTATACTGCACACTAAAATAGCAGTTACGATAGTAAAATATTTCTTTGCTCAGACATCTGACTGCTAATTTCTGATTAATGTCCTAATACAGAAATATGCTCCAATTCAAATGCTTTTTATTTAATCCCCTCTTCAAATACTCTGGCATATTCTGAGAATGGTAATATGAAAGATGAGAAAATCTTAAATCTTGCCAGAAAAATATAAAGGAATCTTAAAAAGTAAAAAGCAGTCAGAAAAAAATGTTAAATATTTTCTTAGGACCAATTGCTAGGTAATCAAGTAGTCCCCACTCTCTGCATGAATTTTTAAGTCACTGTTGACAACGCTTGTTTTGGGTCTTAGTTTTATAATTTTTCTGGTGTGTACATTAAAGCCAAGAATGCTCCAGTTTTATATATCCCGCAACATCTGGGGCTTCCCTGGTGGCGCAGAGGTTAAAGCATCTGCCTGCAATGCTGGAGACCTGGGCTCGATCCCTGGGTCGGGAAGATCCCCTGGAGAAGGAAATGGCAACCCACTCCTGTATTCTTGCCTGGAGAATTCCATGGACGGAGGATCTTGGTGGGCTACAGTCCATGGGTCGCAAAGAGTCAGACACAACTGACCGACTTCACTTTCACTTTCTGTAGACTCTTACTTTGGTTTCCCTTTTCTGAGCACCTTCCTTCTTGGAGCTGATTCTTCTAGTCATCAGGGAGTTCTGCCCCATTTTAACACTGATATAGTTAGCTCCACTCTAACATAGGATCCTCTTTCTTATTCTCATCCCAGGAGGACATTTCTTTGTTTGGCCATGGAAAACTCAATTTGAAGAGTGTATCTGAATTTCCTGTGTATTAGAAAATCCTGTGTTTGTTTTAACTATCTCCATATCAAATAAAACAAAAAAGAAACAACCCCCCTCCCTCTTTGTAATGATGTCCCTTTGTTAGTTGCACCTTCCTTCTTACAGTCAATCAGACACAAAGTCTAATTTCTGCCAAGTAAGTATAAGATTATTTGAAATAAATTACTTAGGACTTAGCATGAAAGCTACTCGTATTCCGCAAACAGTTATTCAGGAAAATTATTATAATACATGTATACATATGTCTTTAAAATGTCTCTATGTGTAGAAATCTAAATTTATCCACCTAAATTATACCACCTTATTAATCTTAGTTATTTCAGATATCATCCTATGTAGGAAAAAGCAAAGTTTTAAATTTAATATGCAAGTCCTGTCGTCCTCACAAAACTGACCCCCAGCTACACCACTGATTCATTCTCAACTTTCCTTCAAGACAGATTTAAGTTGCAAGAAATGAGTGCAACTTCTGCCCCAGTTGATGATATGCATTGACTTAATATCCATGTGTTAAGACTGCAATGTTTTATAAAGCTACACACTGCAGAGAGGTTTTTGCTTAAGAAAAAAGTTACAAGTGAGTTAGGTGCAATATTTCCAAGGGGTTTTAACTTCACCTTAAAATAAAAGATTGTTGATGTAAGGATGGTAAATTGTAAAAATTATGAATTTTCACTATAATAATGACATTTTACTACGTCTCTCAGTCAATTCTGCTTAAAATATATATTTTGACAGAGACAAAAGCAATCTCAAGATATAGTAAGGACTATAAAACTTCATTTACATATGTTCCATTGAGAATAATTTCATTTTTAGGTTGTGCCAATATCCTATACACACCTAGGAATTTGACACGGTGGCATAAGGCTATATAACTCAGAGCATCCACCAGGGACTCAAGATCTTACTACACTTGCTGTCATCCAACACTTCAAATCTTTAGCCTAAAATTATAATAGGGGTAAGGAATAAAGAGTTTCTTTATTTTAGGCAGCACAGTCACGGAAAGGCTAATTGTATCTTCTGAGCTATTAATTGACTTAGCTCCAGGATGACTATATAAAACATATGGTGTAAGATTTTAGCAACTGTCCAGAGCCGTGCACAGAGGGCATTTGGCTTCTTTTTGTAGAGAAGAACCGAAGGTAATCCCTTTGCAGCTGCAGTGCAGATGGTTTTCTTTACACCATTTCACTGAATACTAAACAGAAACTGGAAAAAGTTTGAAAACATAACAAACAAACAGCTGAGTGTTAGTTTAAATGCTCTTTGCATCCATCAGAGAGAAGCATTCAGAAACTCTGGATGTTTACCAGATAGTTTGAAAGGAAAACAGAGATGTGAAAATGGAATAAAATGATTTTGAAATTGTACCTAAATATGGTTCTGTGTGGTTTTCTTCAAAGTAACAATATAATTAAATCTCTCTGAAACTTCAATTATGGGTGTCATGATTCATAATCCTCCACATCATCAAAAGTTTAGGTTTCTCTAAAAATAAGCTGAGATGAATAAAGCTGAAATCACCTATTGCTAAAGGAAGTATTTGAAAATCATGTCATCTGTTAACCTTCATTCTTGCTCTCTGGTGTAGCAACCTAACATGCTGTCTTCCTTTTAAATTAAATTGTACAGTGAAGCTCGCTTGCCATTTCAACTTCACATCATTTATTCTAGTGTGACAGAAAGAAAATGCTACATCAAAGATTAGTCAGTAGGGGAAAAAAGCAAAGTCATGTCAACAAAGGGGTTTGGCCTGTTAACATGCTAGGAAATAATAACAGTATATTAAGTCCACTGGAAAGCTTTATGATATTAATACACAAAAGAATCAGTTATATGAATGTGCTTGATATTCTTCTAGCCATATTGGTTGTTGCAATAACAAAATATTGTCATATGCTTAGTATTTCATGGGGCTTCCCTGGTGGCTCAGATGGTAAAGAATCTGCCTGCAATGCAAGAGACCCTGGTTTAATCGCTGAGTTGGGAAGATTCCCTGGAGAAGCGAATGGCTACCCACTCCAGTATTCTTGCCTGGAGAATTTCACAGACAGAGAAGCCTGGTGGGCTACAGTCCATGGGGTCACAAAGAGGCAGATATGACTGAGTGACTAATACTTTCAATTTCATACATAACTAGGAAGAACATTGCCAAAATACTGCCACTTTAGTTTCTAATTACGGATAAGATTATGGCGAGCATTTATGGATAATTTTTCTTAGCTAACTTGTTTCAGTCAGATGCTGTCTGGACTTTCTAAAATAAACAACTTTCATATTTAAAAAGTTATTTTAAAAAATGATGTGATATTAATAATAAGAAGGCCTCAATCAAAAGTTGATATTTTATGTAAAAGTAAGTTATACATTTGGTAAACAGAATAATTTCCAAACTTCCTAGAAGTCAAGCATTACAATGAAGGTCTCCTCGAAACTGAAATAAACACTTCATTTCTCTAACAGAGCAACTATGGACTTCATCAATTGGACAGTTCTGGAGTTGTAAATAGCAATATGATTTAGCCAAATTATGTTCTGAAACCCTACTATCCGATGGCATCAAACCCCATGTAATCTAAATGAAAATGAACTCTTCCTCTTCTCCACTGCCCAAGTCTTCCCCATACTTGAGTTCCCCATACATAAAGCAAACAGAAATTGCCTTGCATTATGAAAAAAAAAAAAAAAAAGGCAAAGACACTGCATGCCAATGCCAGCTCTAAATGGTTGGTCGTTGGTGTGACGTCTTTTTTCCTAAATGTCTGCCATCTGGAGCAGGCATCCTCACTGCTCTGTCTTGCCAGCATCCATCTCATTCCCAACTTCTAGCTAAAACTGTTTTGCATATCCCTTGTTTAGTCCCCTGAATTCCTTTCTTCTCACTTGCTTGCCTTTCACTTAACTTGGTAAAACACTACAATGGCTGCATTTAATTATCTTATCAATGTTCAGCTAAAAAGGACAATACCAAATTCACATATGGCTGCTGCTATCATTTGCAGCCCAATGAGTAAAAAGATGCTTTACATTTGAATCCTTCAACCAGGAAAGTTGTGCTATAACACATTGAAGAAATAATCGGTTCCAACTTGATAGACTATGTTTCCAAAGAAGCTGAGAAGACTGCCTTAATATGCTGGGAGGTACTTTTTTAGATACATCAGTTACTAACCAGCCTAAAAGAAATGCTGAAGTGTTGGCATGGGAATGAACGCTTAAGTTTGTGACACACAGCTGCTTGTCAGTCCTCTGGCCCTGTAGAGGGCTTTCATGGGCCTCAGGTATCCTGAGGAAGCTCTTGCTTCTCAGCAGCAGAGCCTGAAGCTGGAGGAGAAAGAGCCTATAGCTTGATTCAGCTTGAGAATGAGTTCGTCATGATGAGAGATACATGAATCCATTACATAGTACTGGGAAATTACTTGGGTCTCAAATAACATGGTTTCCCTCAAACTAATAATACAATTAAATCTGTCTGAAACTTCAATTGTGGGTGCCATGACTCATTATTAAAAGATTATGCTTCCCTGAAAAAGCACTGAGCTGGGTAAAGTTGAAACCATTTCCATTTCTGTGAAGACTCCAACACAGAGCACCTACTATCCTAGGATGAGAAGAGGGGCTCAAGTGCAAGCACAGGAAGCAGAGCCTGGGCTGAATGAAGGACGTTTCAGACAAGTTTCTGATGATACCATACCCATATGTTTGGGTATTTTTTACTCACTTGGCAGGTTATGATGTTTAGGTAATGAGACCAGTAAAATGCATCAGTTCTTTGTTGGATTATTAGTCCTTTTTCCTAAGGATTGCTATCATTTTTTAGCAATTTTCTCTATTCCTAAAACATTGCAAAATACTTTAAATGTTCCATGAAATCTAAAAGGACCATAAGGTTCAAAGGGTAGAAAGACTTTTACTTTGCCAGTTCTAGAGTAACCTTAGTGTCTAATAAAGACAATGCCACAGAAAATCCTAAAACTCACCTCTACACAGCCTTAATGCCAAGCATCAGCTAGTGAGAAATGTGATAAAGGGTAATATATTCATGAACAAATAAGGGGTGACAATCTATTATAAATAGCGTACTGGGCTTTTTCATCAAAGTGCCTATATAGATGAAGGGCAGCTGTACAAAAAACTTTATGTTTATCCTTATGATTTGTCCTAAGTATTAGTTCAACTCTATAAAAATTTAATTCAAATTGAAAATCTTCCATGTATTTTGTTTTATATATATAGTTTAATATTTATGCTATGTTACCTTTTGATTACTATAGTGGTACGTACTTGCTATAAATAAAGCAAGAAATCTGAAGGGAGTATTATCATGCAGAACTGCTGTATTTACTGTTCAGCACCAACTGTCCCATTGGAAAGAGCATCCTGGTGTTCCTCATGGAAAAACCATCCATCCCCAGCTGTTAAGACTGAGGTTTGGGTAGATCGTCTCCTGGCTTTATGGTGAATCCACCCAATACTAGTACTCTCATCCTCTGGCCAAAAAAACTGGCACAAATATAAGCCAATGAACTAAGCCATTTTACCAAGATTCAATTTTATAACATGGCTGCTTCTTCTGCTTCTATTTCCATTCTCCAGGTATAATCATTAATATCAGTTTGGTATGTTTCCATCCAGACTTATTTCTCTGTTATATATATTTGACAATAAAATAAGGCTATACAGACATATGCATGTGTATATATATATGTATATATGTGTATATATATACACACATACACACTGATGATCATATATATATGCCTACAAGTAAAGTTTCTAAATAGAGTGGTAAAGTGTATGAAACCAATTTACTTTTACTCACATCTTTTCATTTTAGGGCAACAGACACACATTACTTTGCTTAATCACAGCATAATACTCTATCACATAGAAAAGGCATACTTTATATCACTAGTAGGGTATTCTATCAGTGAGCTATGATAGGAGAAAAACACTGGCTAAACAATAATCTCATTTGCGAATCTCATTTGCCACTATCATTAGGTGGCACCTCAGGAATGCCGTAAGATGCAGAAGTAGCCAGGTGGCACAGTGGTAAAGAATCCACCTGCCAATGCAGGAGACACAGAGCAGGAAGATCCCCTGGAGGAAGAAAGAGCAACCCACTCCAGTACTCTTGCCTGAAAACTCTCATGGGCAGAGGAGCCTGATGGACTACACAGTCTATGGGGTCATAAGAGCTGGACGCGACTGAGTGACTTGGAATGCGTTGCTAAGGGGACAGAGTCCTTCTGAAGAAATTGAGCCTGTGAGAAAGGTTAAAGAGACTCAGCGGAACTCAAGGAAAAAGAAAGATGTCATTTGTACCCAGTCTCACTGCTATCTTCCTCATATTCTCACCTGAGAGAGCAAGATCTAACATCAGAAGACTTTCTTTCTTTAACAGGGCAAAAAAAAAAAAAAAGAAAAAAAGAAAAATCATGCTTTGCTTCTAGTAAAACCAGGCTTACATTAGCCTTGGAATTGAGCCCTAACTCCTGAATCAGAATTGAGAGTTTGGGATTGAAATCTCAATTGACTCAAAGGAGACGGAAGTTGGCAGTAATGAATGCAGATCTGAGGAAATTACAAGTATGCAAAAACCAAGACCCAGGGGACCACCGGCTGTTCATAGGTTCATAAGCAAACATATGTAAATGAGTTGGCTTTATCAAAGTCCAAAACTGCATGTGTCCATTTAATTGATCATTAAATAAAAAGTTTCCATATGTGGACCATAGCAACTAGTATATCCTAAGTATCAAATCCTTAGATCAGGAATCATATTCCCTCAATATTCCATATACAAAACATGTTTTTTATGTGTACAGTATATTATGTTCAGAGAAGTTACTGAAGATTTATATCTCTTACCCTTTACTTTTTCATACTTATTGAATATTTAATTAACTGTAATGATGTGCTTAAAGACTTTTGTTTATGAGATTTTAAGTTCCTTTGGGAAAGAAACCACATCTGTTTTATTCTGTAGTATATCTCTGGCATATACGCCATGTGTTTGCCCTAGCCAGTGCATTTTGCTCAGTGTGTTTGTGAGCAATGAGTAGGAGAAAAAGGAGGAGAAAAGAGGGAAAGAGGAGAAGAAGTGAAAAAAAAATGGAGATGAAAGATAAAGAAAAAGCCTAAAGAAGAAAACAAACAAACAAAAAAAAACATTTCTAAATCATGCATATAGTCTGCAATATTATCCCATGAAGACAAGATCTTTTTGCAGAGTAACTAAGAACAGGATGGCTTGAAGGAAGCAGATTACAATGGCTCCCTTTTGTTTTTCATCTATTCATACCTAAAATTCTATATATAGACTTTATTTCCTTACACATTTCTCCCTTCTCAAAAAGGCAGGTCAAGCAAATGTCAAGTCTATTTTTATTATACCAAAGTACATGTATACTCACATAAGTGGCATTTCAAATGGTACTGAGTCTTTCCTATGCCAGCTAGAATACTTAATAACCCCCCAGAACATCTAAAGCTGCACAAAACTGAACAAGAGTTATATGAAATCACTCCACAGTTAAGTGTTTTTCCCTTTATTAGGCACTATCCTCTCTTTTCAGGATTAAGCACATTGTGGAAAAGTTGTCATAAAATCAAAGGATATTGAGTGAAAAGAGGTACATGAAGAGTCTTCCTAACTTTTGAAATCATCTTATTTTTATATTTTATTCAATAACTAATTCTCATTCTAAATGGAAAAGTCTCTCATTTGAGCAAGAGAAAACAAGGTCAAAGTTTTTTTCCTTTTTGATTGAACCATTTTATCAGGAAAAAGTACCATTTTGCAACATTTACTTCATGTCTGTACTGTGTAATTCTTAAATGTCTGTAGAGTTTGGATTACCTAAAAACATCAAGTTTAATCAAAATGGAGCTGCCAGGGAAAATGGGAGAAGAATGTATTACTACAATTAATTGTAGCTCTAACACAAGGAAGCTAAAAATTCTAATTTTGCTTAGAAAGAACAGAAATTCCAAGTGAATACTCAGAAATTTCATCATTTCCATATGGATATTTTCCCAAGCTAATTTAATATTTATTAAGTCTCTACTAACTGGGAGAAACAGAAGCTGGAATCAAGATTGCCGGGAGAAATATCAATAACCTCAGACATGCAGATGACACCACCCTTACGGCAGGAAGTGAAGAGGAACTAAAAGCCTCTTGATGAAAGTGAAAGAGGAGAGTGAAAAAGTTGGCTTAAAGCTCAACATTCAGAAAACGAAGATCATGGCATCCGGTCCCATCACTTCATGGGAAATAGATGGGGAAACAGTGTCAGACTTTATTTTTGGGGGGCTCCAAAATCACTGCAGATGGTGATTGCAGCCATGAAATTAAAAGACACTTACTCTTTGGAAGAAAAGTTATGACCAACCTAGATAGTATATTCAAAAGCAGAGACATGACTTTGCTGACTAAGGTCCGTCTAGTCAAGGCTATGGTTTTTCTGGTGGTCATGTATGGATGTGAGAGTTGGACTGTGAAGAAGGCTGAGTGCCAAAGAATTGATGCTTTTGAACTGTGGTGCTGGAGAAGACTCTTGAGAGTCCCTTGGACTGCAAGGAGATCCAACCAGTCCATTCTGAAGGAGATCAGCCCTGAGATTTCTCTGGAAGGAATGATGCTAAAGCTGAAACTCCAGTACTTTGGCCACCTCATACGAAGAGTTGACTCACTGGAAAAGACTCTGCTGCTGGGAGGGATTGGGGTCAGGAGGAGAAGGGGACAACAGAGGATGAGATGGCTGGATGGCATCACGGACTCGATGGACGTGAGTTTGAGTGAACTCCGAGAGATGGTGATGGATAGGGAGGCCTGGCGTGCCGCGATTCGTGGGGTCGCAAAGAGTCGGACACGACTGAGCGACTGAACTGAACTGAAGATTAAAACAGCCACAACTTTGAGAAAACAGTTCTATGTGGCCAAAAAAAAAATTACCAGAGTATAATATTCTGATAATTAAATAATATAATGCTTTTGCCTAAAAATGTCATCACAAACCAATAAACTATTTTGGTTGTTAACACATGTCCTGCATTTACCAAAAAAGTCTGATTTCTTTTGTCAATAAAAAAATCTGTGACGTATAGAACTATGTAAATTAAAATTTAATTTCATGTAGATTTCCAGTAATTTATTGCTCAGAAAATTTTAATCTCATCATAAATGCATATTGTAAATATGTAATAAACCGTAAGACACAATGCAGTCACAGTACTTAACTTGCTAACATGCATTTACTATGATGTTTAATCTATCTCCTCCTCATTGAGCTGGGTTCTATGCAGGTTACAGAAATGAAACACATGGTCCTTTTCCTATAGAAGATTAAAATATAATTGAGATGATAGCAAGCCTCATAAAACCACACTGAACCATAATTGCTCAACTGTGAGGTGCCACGAAAAAGTGCTCTGCGAGTATAACTCAGTAAATCAGCATAGACTGGAGGAGTCCACAGAGGGTTCAGGCATTAGCTGAGATTGCTGTGGGCCCTTGCTGGAATGTAGGGTGTGGATGAGTACAGGAAGAGAAGAAGCTTGGTGTCTATGTGAGCGAGCCTCAGAGAGCTGGGGGAAATAAGGCTGAGGTGGAACTGAGAAAGGCCATTAAGCTGAAGCCTTTAGGGTGTGATTTTGACCTTTGTGTGTAAATGTGAAGCATAGGTTTTGACTGATATGCAGAAGTATGTTCAATTTGGAGCAAGTGAAGAGGGCTCAGGAGGTCTGGCAGAAACATGGTAAATGCAAGGAAAGGGACCTCTTAGATGTGCTGATGAAGGAAGTGTTGCTTCCATCATTTCCACTCTTTCATCCTTGGGGCAAACCAAGGCACCAAGATCAAAAGTAACAAAAGCAGGGACCATAGCCAGCAAGGTTGTTAGATTTTCATTATGAACTTCTTAAACTACCCAGTTTATTTTTTAAATAAGCAAGTCCTCAATGATTTTACTAAATAAAATGCCCCACTGCAAAAAAAAAAAAAAAAAAATCCTGGGAATTTTAGCACTACAGGAGCTCAGAATGGGAACAAAATGAGTGATAGTGCAAATTAAAAGGAAGAGGGTAAAACTTCCAGTTAAGTAATTATAACAAACTCCATCTTTCGAGCAAAGCTGTAACTAGTCATTTTCATGATGTGCTTAAATTAGACTGGATAAAAGTGTGCTTCTTAGATCAATTCCATTTTTCCTCATAAGTTCTCTGTATCATGTAACTAATTTAGTTTGAGAATTTGTTTTTAATTTGCCATATTTATCTTAATTTTTCATATTTAGGGCCTGACGATTAAGCTATTGTTTGTTTTTGATGACAGAAATATTTTATTTGGCACCATTTATTATGGACAGATGATAAAAAGCTGTGCTCAAATTTTTTTTTTTTAATCACCACAGCCTAACTCCTAGAGTAGACTACACAAATCCACAAAGAATCCAAATCTACTTATCTTCAGGGTACAATACAAAACCTATATATTTATTCAAGTCTTTTGACTAACAGCATTTATATTTATAAAGTTCTCTGGGCTCTGCAGGTTGAAAATATTTTAGATGAAACTCAAGTATTATTAAGTAATATTCTATGATGTTATCACAGTGTTTTTAGCACCTATGTGCAAATATTCAATAACTTTAGCCTGAGGTATAATATTTTAAGTTTGTGAGTTTACAACACAGGAAATTGTCCTCAGAAAGTATGAGTGTACCTAATAAATCAGAAAAAATATATAAAATTGAGGGTGTATCAAGAAATTACTTTATGGTATCTTATTGTTTTGTTTCCCACTGAATCTTGGGTAGTCTGCAAACCACTACAGAAAAACTATTATGTATAATATTATAAACATACATATAAATATACATGTACATAATGAATTTTATGAATAGTTCATTCTAATGAATGCACACACACATACACACATGTACATAACAGTTAATGTCCAACTTGAACTAATATCCACACACTTTGAACTTTTGGATATTAGCAAATCATTAATAAAGAATAATATTCATATTATATTGAAAACATACTATTGACTAAAATTATATGTTTTCTCAACCTTCTCATGAAGGCACAAGGTCCTACTTTAACAGAGAGTGACAAGAAGGACATGGAGCTGGGGAGGACTACATCTTCTGGCTTGTCTTTTTCTAGGTGATTCCAGGCTTCCTCTTCCCTCATGTACACTGATATGATTATCTCCAATATCCCCTCACTGACTAAAATCATGCCATTTGATGATACGAAATGATTATGATGCTGCTACTGCCTCTGATGCTGTCAGTTACACACTGTTGCACAATTATTGGTCAGTCACTACCCTATATTCTTTATAGGTACTCAGTTCAACTCTTCATGACCCCATGGACTGGAGCTGTCCATGGGATTTCCCAGGCAAGAATACTGGAGTGGGTTGCCATTTCCTTCTCCAATACTTTATACACACTCATTTAATTTTCACAGCAACCTGTGAGGTAGATAGTCCGATTATTTCCATTTTAGAAAAGAGGTTAAACAATTTGCCTGAAATCAAAGAGATAATAAATGGCTGATATTCAAATGCAAGCAGTTTGACCAGGAGCCCACACTCCTAACTGTTATGCTATTGCATAATATCTGATCATGCTTTTCAATGTAACTATAGAGTCCTTATCAATGAATTTACTAATAGCTTTATTTCTGCTAATATTAGTCTAATTTAAATCTTTAACTGCTATATCTGAACTCTCTACTTATATATGCAATATTTTAAAGGGATTTCATAGAAAAAGCAAGAGAATTCCAAAAAACAACATCTACTACTGCTTCATTGACTATGCTAAAGCTGTTGACTGAGTGAATCATAACAAACTGTAGAAAATTCTTCAACAGATGGTAATACCAGACCACCTTTCCTGCCTCCTAAGAAATCTGTATGCAGGTCAAGAAGCAACAGTTAGAACCGGGCATGGAACAATGGACTGGTTCAAAATTGGCAAAGGAGTACATCAAGGCTGTATGTTGTCACCCTGCTTATTTAATTTATATGCAGAGTACACCATGTGAAATACCGGGCTGGATGAAGCACAAGCTGGAATCAAGATTGCAGGGAGAAATATCAACAGCCTCAGATATGCAGATGACACCACTCTCATGGCAGAAAGGGAAGAAGAACTAAAGAGCCTCTTGATGACGGTGAAAAGAACAGTGAAAAAGCTGGCTTAAAACAACATTCAGAAAACTAAGATCATGGCATCCTGTCCCATCGCTTCATGGCAAATAAATGGGGAAACAATGGAAACAGTGACAGACCCTATTTTCTTGGGCTCCAAAATCACTGCAGATGGTGACCACAGCCACGAAGTTAAAAAACACTTACTACGTGAAAGAAAAACAATGATAAACCTAGATAACATACTAAAAAGCAGACACGCTGCTTTGCCAACAAAGGTCTGTCTAGTCAAAGGTATGGTTTTTCCATTGGTCATGTATGGATGTGAGAGTTGGACCATAAAGAAAGCTGAACGTGTGCTGCAATCCATGGGCTTGTGAAGAATCAGACACAACTGAGCGGCTTAACTGAACTGAAAGGGATTTCAGTTACCAAAATATGTGATTCTTAAAAAATCCCTGTGAAGAATATTGACTAGTTTTTTTTTACACTTGCATTTCATTTATGATAATTTTGAGCTAAGACCCAGACATTTAAAAGACCTCCAAAGTTAAGCTGCATTAAATCTCTAACAGAACAGGGAAAGGTATAACTTGTAGCAAAGTCAATGGATTATGCAACCCAGTTAGAAACTTCAGATTCCTGGCTTCTACTCTTGCCTAAATGTTTAGCATTCTCAAATCCTTTCTGCAATGTCGGTCTCTCTCCTGTCTAAGAAGCAACAAATCAGAATTGATAAAATGAAATAAAGTTTATCGTTTTCTCCTCAAACCTACTTTTTCTCCTAAACTCCTTCTTTTGATTAATGATGTCAACAATTATTAATCGAAAGCAAAATCGAGAAGTCTCTCTGTTAATCCCACATTGTCATTCATTTCCACAAATTCTACTTTGAAAATATTGCCCAAATCTATTTCTATATCTCATTCCCATTGCTATTGCTAAGAGTCTTGAATCATTTGCAGGCTGTGAAAGATCCTCTGTGTCTGAGGACCATAAACTCACCATTCTCATTTTTACTCTTCTGTACCCTAGGCATCGCCTCATCAAACTATATTCAGAATTCCTTATATTTTTGCCACAAGTTCAAAGCTCCTGTGCATAAAATTCTCTCTGCCTGGAATTCTCTTGGTTATGCACATTTCCTTATTCTAAACAGCTCCTGCTCTAAGATATTTTTCCTTACCTGTCTCCACCCCCAAATGAATCACTTTCTTTTTTGTCCATGCCCATATTATGGGGCCTTTCATACTGCAGTTTTAGGGTAATACATTCCATTCGATGAGATTTAGTTCTAGGTCTTGCATTTTGAATATGTTGAATCCATAAAACAGCATGCAATGAGCATATTTTTTCATTTTACAGATGAAATCCCTGAAATATAGAGATTAGAAAGCTATATAATTCAGAAATGAAGTCCAGACTTAAATTTTTTTATTGCCAAAACTCTATTCTCTTCCTATTTACTACATCACTTTATTATTTGCTTATATGTCTGTCTGCTTCACTGGCAACTGAACTCTTAAAATACAAGAAATATATCTTATTCATCACCAAGGCCTTAGTACCTGGTACACAATATGGCACTCAACAAATGTCTCGTGAGTAAATGAATGAGCCCATGAACTGTTTGACTCACTATATAAAATCTTGTTGTTTTATTAAATACCATTTAAATAAGAATGCCAGTTTCATAAATGTGACTAATGGGGAAAGAAGATTTTAACAATGCTTATGAGTTTTTAATGTAATTTTTATTGAGTTCCTTACATCCTAACTCATTAATAAAAGAAATAAAGAATAAAATTGCTATGCTTTATCTCCCTACATTATTCAAATGCACTTTTTTCTTTCAATAAGATGTTTGGGATAAATTATTAATCTGTTCTTCCAGAAAGGTACATCCATTTTTCACACAATGACCTAAGCCCTGATTTATAAAAATATATTTGCACATACAATCTATAGGTGCAATCATATGTTGACCCTTCAAAAGGCAGTACTGGAAACTACCAAGTGATTTTTTTTTTTAATACAATAAAATCTGGAATGTGCTCTCTACTCTTTGCTCTATGTTCTCTTAAGGCAAAATGTATCACTTGTTTCCTAGCCTCAACCTATTGCAAAGATAAATTTATCCTAAGAATAGGGGAATTCTACTAAGTAAATTATACTTTATGGGAATGGCAATTGTGAGATAAAATTCTTGTCAGAAGATTATGAAAGAGTGCTTCCTGCCATGGTATAGTACAAAATTAACTGAATGGTGGCCTATTTGTCTCAGTGGCCCTTCTATACTTTGAGAATAAAATTGAGTAGGAAAAGTAAATGCTATGAAAATGGCCAAATATGAAATTCTGAAAAATTTTAAAGTTTCTGAGGGATATGGAAGACATTTGCTGTAGAACTTTCATTTTCAAATACTGTGGCTATTCTTTCACACACAAAAAAGTAGGATCAAAAGTAATCAGAATTCAACACTAGAGGTCAATTTGATAAACTCAGAGACAGAATTCTTTCTTGAGACACAATCCTTTCTTGTTTATGATATTTTAATCAAGCTATCCTTCAGTAATTGTTTGGAGATTGCTCTACCGATGGCACCAACACAAATTCATGACGCTGTCTTTTACTCACCCATCCACTGCTCACAGAGCAAATTATTATAGGTCAGGAGATTTAACATTATCTCAACTAGTTTTCATTACAATTCTAAGTATTATCACCTCAATTTTTTATACAAAAAAGTGAATGTGGTTAAAAAAATCAAATTTGGAAAGGTGTGAAATGAAAAATGAATTTCCCTGCATCCTTCAAAAAATTCTTTAATATTTTAATATCTTGCAGTATTTTCATAGTTCCACAGATATATATGAGAATGTCTGTTTCCACCACATCTGCTCAGGACCTCTTCCTATTCTTAAAAATGGAGAAACTTAAAGAGCTTTCATTATGTGAATTCTATCAATTCAAACTTCTCATATTAGAAATTAAAATTGAGAAATTAAAAATGTTTAACATTCAACTTTTTCATATTAACCATTTTTAATGGTATAACTGATGTATAATATTATGTAAGTTACAGGTGTATAATATGGCATAATTGATATATAATATTATATAAGTTACAGGTGTATAATATGGCAATTCACAGTCTTTAAAGGTTGCACTCCACTTATAGTTATCATAAAATGCTGTCTATATTCCCCATTCGTACAACATATCCTTGTAGCTTATTTTGTATCCAATAGTTTGTGTCTCTTAATTTCCTATCCCTGTTGCCCCTTTCCTTTTCAATTGCACCACTAGTAGTTTGTTCTCTACATCTCTGAGTCTGGTTCTTTTTTTGTTATATTCACTAGCTTGTTGTACCTTTTAGATTCCTCATATAAGAGGTGTCATTTAGTCCTCTGACTTACTTCACCTAGCATAATGCCCTCCATGTTTATCCCATTGTAATGGCAAAATTTCATTCTTTTTTATGTCTGAATAGTATGGAGTGGGTTGCCATTTCCCTCTCCAAGGGATCTTCCCTATCCAGGGACCAAGGAGCCAGGGTCTCCTGCATTATAGGCAGATTATTCACCGACTCAGCCACCAGGGAAGCCGTATACATACACATGTGTATATACACATGATACACCTGCTTTATCCATTCATCTGTTGATGGACATTTAAGTTGCTTCCATATCCTGGCAATTATAGATACTTTAAAATATTTTAAATGTTATAAATATTTTCAATTAAAATGATGATTATATGTGATATATATATGATATATGCTAATATATGATATATATTATATAATGATTATATATTAATATGTATAATTTTTTGATGATAACTAACCATAATCTGATCTTTGTATTGAAGTTCAAAGGTTAAGTAACCTACTCTAAAAACAAACAAACATACAAAAAACAGTGAGAGTAATGACTTTGTTTTCATTTTTTGTAAAACTTTTTAATGTCTCTTTTAAGAAAAGACAGCTGAATTTTCATATCTGCATCCAATCTATTGCATTATGCTGTTTTGCTTTAAGTATATGAAAAAAAAGTTGGCCTCACATAGCAGCAGGTGTGTGGTTGAAGAGGGACGTGCGCTTCAATAGTCCTTTCACATAATTGCAGATATTCTTCTTTGATAGCATACCAAAACTCAACAGCGGTAGCTTCTTAAAGAATAATTGCAACATAGAATCTGAAATCCTACCGAAGAACTTAATAATTCTTAATAAGCGAGTCATGATAATGACTCTCTTACATTAAAATCTATGTATTAGTCTTGAGGCATCCATATTATATTAACACATTTTGAATTGATCTTTATCTTTGTATGATTTTAACGCACAATTTTGTAACATTATGTACTGGTCACTTGGAAAATCCTAGTTTACTAGATTATGCAGATGTTTCAAATATAGTCTTATTTCATTGTATAATAGTTTAAAAAGAACTTATAATATCACTGATCTTTTCACAGAAGTCCTTAAGAACTGAACAACTCTAAAGTTTATGGTAAAAGATACTGTGTCCAACTCTTTGTGACCCCATGGACTATACAATCCATGGAATTTTCCAGGCCAGAATACTGGAGTGGGTAGCCTTTCCCTACTCAAGGTGATCTTCCCAATCCAGGGGTTGAATCCAAGTCTCCCACACTGCAGGAGGATTCTTTACCAGCTGAGCCACAAGGGAAGCTTTCCAAAATTAAAACTGGTGCTTAGAAGCATAATTCAATCATTGGAGACAAATACTGCTGTTGTTTTCCTTGAAGAGTTAAGTTCACTTTATCAACTTTTGGGAAGATATCTGTCAAATACCAAAGTCTGAATAACTATACTGCAATTTATCAGTGATTCGAGCAAAAACAATGTTACCATGTACAATAGTGGCTTAGCTCAGTTGGCAACTCAATAATAGCACAAGTATCTTTACCCAAGACAGACATTATACTTCAAAATGCTGCAAAAATAGGTACTTCTAATTTTATCACACAAAATATTAAAAAGGACATTGCACTCAAAGGTTGAGACTTAATAAAACTAGTAATTCTACTCCTTCATCCAGGGCATTCATAAATGAAACTGGCATTTTTCTTTTTTTCTGACAGTGTATAATGAAGAAAATATTACTGCTAGTTCAAATTTGTGCCTTGATTCACGCTAAACCACCAACAGTTTTCCCACCATTGCTTTTGCACCATCAATGAAACTAAGTGAAAAGGGTAAATAATGCCTTAGCATTCTTAAACAGTTTTGACAGTCACAAACTTCTTAAAAAGATCTTGGGGATGCTCTGTGTTCTGCGAACCATAGTTAGAAAACTGGTGCCTAAATCATCTCTATTTCAAAGTTAAGGAAACTGAGACATTAAGAAATCTACATAATGACAAACAGGAAAAACACAACAGCAGAAATTCAAACCTAGGAATTCTAACCCAATTGCTGCCAATATTATCACAAAGTTCTTTTTACTGAAATTGTGCACTGGCCCTTTCTTTGCCCTCTGGTATTATAATATACACTCATTCATCAAGTATTCAGATTGCTTCTACTATGAGCCAGGGACTGAGCCCCATGATGGGGATGCCAAAATGAATAAGGTATTGCCCTCACTTTGAAGGATTTCAACATTGACTGGCAAGATAAATGAATAAACAACTACCTGTAATGCAGTGTGATAAATGCTGTAATAGTACTCTGTCCAACATATTTTGGAGGCACAGAAGAGACAGTGATCAATTCTGTCCAAAGAAGGATGATTGGGGCTTAACAGAGAAATTACATTTGAGTCGGACTTGAAGGACAAATATATCATCTAATCTCTTTATTCACAGAATAGTCCTTCACATACTTGAATACAGCTATTGTGTGTTCTGCATAAGTTTTCACTACTTTGAATTAAGTATTTCCATTGCTTGGAGAATGTCTTAGGAGGATAAATATAGGAAACAAATCCCCAAATTATGGGATATGTCTTCTGAAAATACATGTCTATCATTCTTTTGCAAATATATTTTTACATTTGTTAACATCAACCTGTAATTAATCATGAGACCCCACTGATTTTGCCTAATATCTGAATAGCTTAAGCCAAACCACAGTTGGGACTAATGCACAAACTAAACAGACGATTCACAGAATGCTGCAACCAGACTTTTCCAGTTACCTTTCCTCTAAGCCGGAGGTCAGAAAACTTTTTCTGTAAAGAAGCAGACAGCAAATATTCTATGCTCTGTAGGCCAGATGATCTCTGATATAACTATTCAGCTTACAACGTACATGAATGGGTATGGCAGAATTCAATAAAACTTTATTTATGGAACAGGCAGTGGACCACATATGCCTTCAGGAGAACTGTAGGAGACTTGGAATCAAGAGAACCAGCTTTTAATTTGACCTCACTACTAACCAGCTATGTGATCTTAGGCAAATTGCTTTACTCTGGCCTGTGTTTCTTGCCTCATTTCAAGGATCTTTATATTATATGATCACTCTTAAATTCTGAAGAATTGCCTCAAAGAAACTCTTGTACCCACAATATTCTTAATCCATTCCATCATGGAATAAGCAGTGTGATTTTTGGTGATAGTAATAGAAATGCTTACCTCAAATGAAAAGAGGGCAGGTCTACTTCACTCTGTAAAGTTCAACTATGAATAAAACAGTAATAAAATTGCGCAGGAGAGAGCAACCAGGGACCTAAAGACTCTGGAAACTTTAGCAAATCAAGTATATTTGAAAGAACTGTATTAAAGAGTAGAAAGCAGAAACACAGTGGACATGATATTCTTCAAATACTTCGTTGTTTTCAGTCACTAAGTTGTGTCTGACTCATTTGCCACTGCATAGACCGTAGCCAGCCAGACTCTTCTGTCCGTGGGATTTTCCAGGCAAGAATACTGGAGTGGGTTGCCATTTCCTTCTCCAGGGGATCTTCCCAACCCAGGAACTGAACCTGCACTTTCTGTATTGCAGGAGGATTCTTTACCACTGAGCCACCTGGGAAGCCCTTCAAATGCTTAGAATCAAACAAAGATTAGAACTTAAAATATCCTAGGTCTGAATACTATTTCTGAGTTCTTGGTTCTGACCAATTTTAAGTGCTGTGTCTTCTGAACCTTTGTAATATCTTAAGTCTGTAAAATTATTGCTCATAATAATGTTAAATTAACATCACCAACCTCTTATATTTGTACAGCCATTTAGTTTCAGTATCTTTGCGCAGCAAATCATTTGAACTTCCTGGCCCTATGAGATTGGCAAAGGTAAATATCGTAGTCTTTTTAGAAATAAGGAAGCCCAAATTCTAAAGGATTGTTCTCCACCTGGAAATTCTTAACATATGTTATATAAAGTGGAGGGACTAAAGCTAAGCTCTCAGATCAGCTTTGAAAATATATACTAAACACTAAAAACAGACACTCACAAATATTTTGTAAAGCATCACCTCCTTTTTATTCTAGGAGGAAGAGAACTTGGGGGAGTGGGATTTAGCTTACCAGTATCAAAGCACTGTAAACTTGGAAATGATTGCCGAGCGTTTCACTTTAGCTTTTAGTGTTCAATTTACCTGGTTTTTCTAAGCGCTTCAAGCAAATGTAAATGCTTTATGACTACAGCTCATAAAATGTACGAGGGGGAGGAGGGGTGTCCTATATTAAAACAACCTTGACTAGGAAGGATTCTAAAAGCAAAGAATATTCCTTTCAATTTGATTGGCTTCATAGATAAAAGCCATATTCTTATAAAAATAAAATACAAGCAGCTGTGAATAATTCAAATCACTAAATGGCATGAATGGATTAATATTTTAATGTTATACTTGCCTTTAATCCAGACACAGCTTTGAACATAATAAATTTGGTTTCAGAACGAAAGCCTCAAAATTCTGAGTTTTTTTAAATATGTATAATTAAATTTATCTTTGAAGGCTCCTGAAGGTTGTAGAGGGCAGAAGAAATGTATTTTTATTCAAATAAGCCAATCTGTGGGAGGCCTCCACAGTTCCCTACACAGAAAACTACAAAGAGTTGAGAAAGCAGCAGCAATTTGAAGCTCAGTTATCCAAAGAGAAAGACTATCATGGATCAGGAAATTCCTCTCAATCAGCTTGTTTCCTGGACTTCGAGGATACCAAGAGAAGAGCGGCACTAGGCAAGTCACACGTGTGCCTGGTGCTCTTCCCTTTCACCCACACTTCAACTGTTCATAGATTAAATCAGATTGCTAACACCCCAGGTTACCTTCTAAGAGAAAAAAAAAAAGTAAGAAAAGAATAATTTGAGGAATCCTTGGAAAGGAGAAAGGTACATTCCACTCTTGTGTGGAGCAAGTTGGAGGAATCCATGGATGGACAGTGTGAATACGTGTCAAATAACTTGTAGCAATAGGGAGTGAAACTGCTCCACTTTTTCTTGCAGGCTGCCTCTTCTGGAGGCAGCCTGCTTAAGTTCTCCTAAGACTGTGGCTGGGAGAGGTGGTATGCAGCACAACGGTTGCATCTTATGTGGGAATTGGTTTCTAAAATCAGTCTATTAGGCGGAAAAAAAAGAAATCAAAATACCCTTGAAAAACTCTTGTATTTTCCTTGAAGTACATTAGGTATGGCTTTGGATACATAATCCACTAATTATGCATATATATAATGTACTGGATATTATACAATTTATAAGCCGGAAGTCCATCTTATAGCAGCCTCAAAAAAGCCTTTCCAAAATTTAAAGATAGAATCAGTCTTGTGAGAAACTACCACCATCAGACATGCAAGAAGCCACTCGGGGGTCACATCTCCCTAAAAGGAGTGGAGGCAAATTATCCCTACTTGGTTATGTTAGACCTCCTTCTCTCCTCTTTCTGTTTTCATTTTCTCTCTTTCTGCATTCAGCCATCTCTCTCACTGACTAGGTATAGACTTCAAGACATCCTGGGCACTAAGGCACTCCTAGGCGTTCGGAGTTTTATTTGTACCGGTTAACTGTTGCTATAACCAATTACACAAACTTAAAACAATTAGATCATATGCAGGCTTGAAACAACACAGATCTATTACCTCGCAGGTCTGTAGGTCAGAGGGTGGGACCAGCTGCTCTAGGTTCTCTGCTCTGGGTTTCCCAGGGTTGAAATCAAGGTGTCCACTGTTTCTGGGGGAAAATCCACTTGAAAGCTCACTCAGGTTGTTGACTGAATTTACTTCCATGCAGCCACAGGACTGAGGTCTTACTTCCTCACTGGCTGTGGGGCAGGGGTCATTCTCAGCTTCTAAAGGTCACACATTGGCCCCAGCCCTTTCTCCATATTTAAAGCCAGAGGCAATGGACTGATTCAGTCTCCTGTTCCAAATCTCTCAGCCTCTCCCCCTCTGGCTTCTCGTCTCTCCGCTTCCTTCTTAAACTGCATCTCTCTGACTCTCTTGGCCTTTCTCCTGTGATTCTCAAGGCGCATGTGATTAAACTGAACCCACCTGGAAAAATGCAAGTTCCTTGCCCTCTTTTAAGACCAGCTGATGATTAACCTTAACTATCTATAAAGTCCTTCCATAGCAGTTCCTAGGTGAGGGTTTGATTTAAAAATGTCCTCTTGAGAAGACACCTTTATTATTCTGCCTATACACTGTAATACATACCTCTCAAACACATCCCTTACATACCCTAAATTGTATTACACATTTAGCCAAAAGTCACAAGTGGCCAGGTTGGCAATTAGGATTTCACTGCAAAATGAAGAACCAAACGAAAACATATCAAAGAGGACTATTATAAGACATTACAAAGATTTGAATAAAACAAAAGAGTTGAAAGAGCAGGTACAAAAATAAACATGCACTAAAGGAAGACTGACAAAAATTCTAGAGGGAAAGAGCTTGCAGAAGCTTCATTTGTACTCTAGATATTTGGGGTTAGATATATTGAAGAATGTTCAGCGCCCAGGTGAAAATCCTTAATTGAATCTAAAAATTCCAGCTGGGGTTTGAGATGCTTCCAAACTGACTTGAATTCAAAAGCACTATGTCATTCTGATTTGGGTATTTGCACTGTACTATCTTTATCCTGGCATATTCTTGGGTTTTGCTAAATGACATTTGAACAGAGTCAGCCATCCTGAAAGTCAGGATTCCTAAGAGTTAGCATGTCAGTTGGGCTTCCCAGGTGGCTCAGTGGTAAAGAATCCACCTGTCAATATAGTAGACATGGTTTGATCCCTAAGTAGGGAAGATTCCCTGGAGAAGGGAATGGCAACCCACTCCAATATTCTTGCCTTGAAAATCTCACAGACAGAGGAGCCTAGCAGGCTACAGTCCATGACACCACAAAAGAATCAGACATGATTTAGTGACTAAACAACAACAACAACTTTTTCTAGGCCCAAAGGTCAGAGTTTTCACCACTTTCTTCAGCTGGCAAGCCAGCCTCCCTTAATTCTTTCATAGTCTAAAAGGGGGACTGCTGGTGGCATGTTTTGTAGCTTCTCTGTCACTTTACCTGGTCTGGAAGCCAAGGGTTGGCTTAGAGCATTGTGAAATCCAAGCTTGCTCTGTACATCCCTACATCTACCCAGAACTGAGTTTATATCATGTGACCTGCCAGTGAACCTTGGACAGGCATTTCACAGGTATTTGACACTGATGACGGTGAACAGGTCCCCTTCCCCCACAAAAGTACCATAAAGCAATTTAGAATTTTTCATAGGAATTCTAGAGACCAAAAATGACTAAGTAATTAGAAAATAGGGGAGAGATTAAGTTTATTCTCACCATTTAAAGGACATAACCACTTATGATACAAAATGACTTTTTGACCTGAGAAGCTGACTTTGGTAACAGGTTAGTAAGAGAAAGGATTAGATGTGTTTTCTCTGCTTCTTCCAGTGCATTTTCTGATCTGTTTTCCTCTGGAAACTCTACAGATGATGCACAATGCCCAGCTCCTCCCCATCATTCCTTATTGATTATATAAGAGGTAATTAATAAACCTTGAATGGTGCTGCTCTTACTAAACTGAAAGGTCATAGAAAAGTTTTCACATTGGAACTCAAAATCATGGGGGATATTTACTCCAAAACAAAGGAAAGTGGATCTCTTAGAAGAACTCTAATCATTAAATCAAAGTATCCTTAATTAAGTATGCCCTTCCACCTATGGGCATTGTTAACACCATTTGATGTCATGTCTGATTTCTAGAGGATTCATAGTATATTCATAAGGTAAAACATAACATTAAATCTTCAGCTTTTTCAGCAGTTCAGTATTAGACCTTTTATGGCAATGGGATTTCCCTGGTGGCTCGGACAGTAAATGCAGGGGATGCCAGCAATGCAGGGACCAGGGATCAATTCCTGGGTAGGGAAGATCCCCTGGAGAAGGGAATGGCTACCTGCTCCAGGATTCTTCCCTGGAGAATCCCATGGACAGAGGAGGTTGGCTATAGTCCATGGGGTGGCAAAGAGTCAGACACAACTGAACAATCAACACTTTATAGTAATGGCCATTTCTGTGCTCTTTTAATAAAATATTTACATTATCCATTTATTTTATATTACAGAATGCCAAATAGACATATGTGATGTTTCTCCTGTATTTCAATTCTAGCTCAGGAGTTATTATTAATTGGTATCTATCCCTATCCCCACCTCCGGTCTTATCTGGACAGCAAAGACTCTGGTTTGGTTTGGTTTTAGTTTGAATTTCTTTGGATGGGGCAAACACAAGCTGTACCATTCTCCATGGTTCACACCAAGCCTCATCCTCCTTTACCTACTGGCCTGTGCACTGCAGCCCCTGGGATGAAAGCTCATAAATGAAAGCTCTCTTCAGTTCAACACGGAGAACTAGGTAAACCAAAATGTCTTTTTTTTTTTTTTCTTTTGCTCTGGTTTTCAATAACTTGAGTTAGGTTTAGTGCTCATCTATATTAATAAATTCATTTGAAGTTGATTCTAACTTTTCCTCCTTATAATTTCATTGCTTGTTCTGAGTTTATTTTGAGTTTCTTAGCTTTTAACTGCAATTTACAGTTTTAAGTCTTTCTCATAAACAATAAATCTTAATTATATTTTATAAATAGGATCTTCCACACAAACATACTAGATATAGTCTCCTCTGTAGTACACTCAATTTATTACAGCCCCTTTCCAGCCTAGAAACAGCCACCAGACATAAATCAGGCCTCATCTGCCATATTAACACAAAGAAGTTAACAAGGGCTTAAGCCAATATACACATTACATACTTAAGGAGATGAGAACATGCCACTCCAAAATATTCTGATTTGGCTATTGACTGTTTTGAGCTGAAGACACTTAAAAGATAGCAGATGTAGGAAGGGGTCTCCAACCACTTCCTTTACACTTAAAAGCAGATCATAAAATTTCCCATGAGAGAGATGAACTCCCCAGAAGAACATTCTTCTCACTGGAAACTGGGAACCTAGAAATGGACCTATAGAAACAAATCAACTAAAATAACCCTTGTCTTACATTAGTTTCCCCCATATATCTCATAATCATATTCCCACAATTTACTGCCCCTATCTGAAACTCCTTTGTCTTGTAATTTCTCCACAAATTTATTATTTGTTTAAAAAAAAAAAAGTATATAAATTCTCAGTCCTAACTGTTTATTCGAGCCTCCCTTTTTCTTATAAGAAACCTCATGTGCCCATAAAGTATTTAAATGTTTTTCTCATTCATCTATCTTATATCAGTTTAATTCTCAGGCCCAGCCACAGAATCTAAGAGGATAGAAGAAGGATTGTCCTCCCCAACCATGCATACACAAATTAGCACAAATCAATTTTGCAAGGATGTGTCTAATTGTTCTAGCAACTGATCATAAGAGAGACCAGTGACAAAATAGCACCTAGTCACAGGAAGGAAGGAAGTTTTGCCTCCTTCCTTCCTTCCAATTGTATTACCATTATTGGAACAAAGAACTAAATTTTTATGTTTAAAGCTTTTGTAGTTTAGTATTTATTACATAATGAAAAACATATCACTGAATTCTGGGTTGAAGAGTATTTACAGCATGTGACAGCACAGATTATGAAAACAGTCTAGGGTTGGGCTTGCTTCCTGCTACAGAGAATTGTACAGATTAATAAAAACTTAACAGAAAGCAATAAAAGAACTGATCATAGTCAGCAATGGTGAACCTCTCAGAGATCCTGACTTTGGGAAGCAAAACAGAACATGGTTCCTTGTCACAGGTGCTTTTTGCATCTGCCAGAAGTCCATTCTCTTACCATGTAACCAGTCAGCCTCAGAAGAAGAGATGAGACATAAACACTGAGAGTGCAGAGGTGGCTTCAGTGAAAGCATTCATCTGGAAATTTCTTCCTGATTATGGACCAGTCATATCAGTGCCATGTGGGATCTTAATGTCACTGTATGAGTACCCCAAGAAAGAATAATTATGTAAAATAAAGAACTAAGTCACCTCTAGTGCTCAGAGCAGGAAACGCATTTGCTTCACCAAAGAAATAAAACATAACAAAAAAGAAAACAATAAAGAAAACAAATCCTTACTGCTAAAGTATCAAAAAAAAAAATATATATATATAGCCAAGGGACCCATCTTAGTAATGAGAGAGAACTTCTCTGGATGGGAGTAGTATGACTCTATTATTGTGTTCTGATGAACAAAGGCATTATGTGAGACCAAAGATCTGACCCACCAACCAAATATGGGACATGACAGTACTTTTTAAAATTTTTGTCCTCAAAAATCTCAGATTAGCAAAGAAAGACTCTTCGAAAAACTGTCAAGAAGTCTTCACAAACATCTATAGAGCCTAGCACCAAGGAAAACCAGAAACTAGAGAATACGACCAGGGGTAGCAGAGCCAGGAAAAAGAAGTTAGTTGGTTGTAGGTGTCAACTTATTTCCCTGACATATTTTCCTTTGTTCCCCAAAGACAGTTCTGAGCTAAACTTAGTAGCTATATTTCTGTTCCTAAACCTTTTTTCTTTCTTTGTGAATTTAACTGGGCAGAAATAAGATCTATCATCATTACATATATGAAACTATATTCAATAAATTCTAAATAATAAAAGATTTAAAACCTTTTTATTATCCTGTGTATTATTCTCAGTGTCTGTTTTTTCTTATTCTTCTCATTTAACAAATCTTTCTTCAAATGTATCACATTAGGGAGCTGCTGTCTACCCTGATGGGTCATTGACTTTGTAGAGCATGGCATATGCGGAATTGAACATTGTAATTACATTTAGACCCAGGGCAACACCCAATTGTTCACTCTTATTTGTAGCTGGAAGCACCTACAAATGACATGTTTTAATGAATTACAGATCCTGTGGTGAGTTAATAGGAAAACAAATCTCAGTCAGTATTGCATCAGTTGGGGTGGGGAGAAGCTGATCTCTTTGTAAACATATAACCTGGCAGAAACAGTTAAGAAATGATAAGGTTGAGTTAATATTAGTCCTTGTATTTTCACTGCTGTGTCAACCTACTCAGTTGCATAGGCTGGCTGTTTCCCAGAATTTCTCTGAGGGTAAGACCTGAATTTACAAATATCGTTGTAATTTGGAGAAGAGGTGTGTGAATGTGTGAAAGTCACTCAGTTGTGTCCAACACTTTGAGACCCTAAGGACTGTAGCCCGCCAGGCTCCTCTGTCCATGGGGATTCTCCAGGCAAGAATACTGGAGTGGGTTTCCATTTCTTTCTCCAGAGGATCTTCCCAACCCAAGGACTGAACCCAGGTCTCCCACATTGCAGGGGAATTGTTTACAATCTGAGCTATCGGGGAAGATCTCCCTCATTGCAGGCACATTCTTTACCAACTGAGGACCATGTATTGCCCTTGCACTTCAGGTGGCTGCTTTGGAAGAATGAAACACAAAGCATTAATGAGATTCTATTTTATTTTTGGGCTTCCCTGGACCTCAGTGGAAACAGTCTGCCTGTTAATGCAAAAGACTCAGGTTCAGTCCCTGGGTTGGGAAGATCTCCTGGAGAAGGAAATGGCAATCCACTCTAGTATTCTTGTCTGGGAAACACCATGGACAGACGAGCCTGGCAGGTTATAATCTGTAAGTCACAAAAGAGATGGACATGACTTAGCAACTAAACAATAACAATTTTATTTCTACCCATCAAATTTGAAAAATGGAAAAGATGGATAATATCCAGTACTAGTAAGGATGCCTAGGAATCCAATGGAACTCATTCGCTGCTACTGGCCATGTTTAGAGTTATCACCTTTCTGGAAAGTAACAAGGAATCTTTCTGACTGAGGAATCAAATCCCTGGTCTCCTGCATTGCAAGCAGACTCTTTACCATCTAAGCCATCAAGGAAGCCTTAATATACATTACAACTTAAAGGTAAAGGTACCTTTTGAATCAGCAATCTAACGTTGGGGGATTTTTTTTCATACACATTTGAAAGAGCATACATGAGGATTTCTGTACAAAGTCATTTTCAATAGTATTGTCAGTAGTGGTACAAGACTGGAAGTAACCTGAATGTCGATCAATAGAGGAATGATTAAATAAAACATGTGACTTCCATATTATGGAATATTACACAAATATTAAAAAGAATGGATTGCATTTATAAGTATTGACATCAGGGGAATGCACGTGATACATTATATAAAAAGAAACAAGTGACAGAATATATGTATAGTATCATTCCAGTTTAGGAAAAGGAGGGAGAAAAAAAAGAGGGAGAAAGAAGAGTGAAGCAGGCATGGGGTAGGGGAAGAGAAAAAATGAAACAGGAAAGTTAAGGGAAAAAGCAAAACTGTGTTTCAGTGAGTGCTTATCTATTTTTATAAGAGCATGGAGAAGGAATGCTATGCTGCAGATAGCTATCTAACAATGGTTACGTTAGGTAAGAATCTGAATGCAGAGTTCCAAAGAATAGCGAGGAGAGATGAGAAAGCCTTCCTCAGGGATCAATGCAAAGAAATAGAGGAAAACAACAGAATGGGAAAGACTAGAGATCTCTTCAAGAAAATTAGAGATACCAAAGGGAACATTTCATGCAAAGATGGGCTCAATAAAGGACAGAAATGGTATGGACCTAACAGAAGCAGAAGGTATTAAGAAGAGGTGGCAAGAATACATGGAAGAACTGTACAAAAAAGATCTTTATGACCCAGATAATCACGATGGTGTGATCACTCACCTAGAGCCAGACATCCTGGAATGTGAAGGCAAGTGGGCCTTAGAAAGCATCACTACCAACAAAGCTAGTGGAGGTGATGGAATTCCTGTTGAGCTATTTCAAATCCTGAAAGATGATGCTGTGAAAGTGCTGCACTCAGTATGCCAGCAAATTTGGAAAGCTCAGAAGTGGCCACAGGACTGGGAAAGGTCAGTTTTCATTCCAATCCCAAAGAAAGGCAATGCCAAAGAATGCTCAACTACTGCACAATTGCACTCATCTCACACGCTAGTAAAATAATGTTCAAAATTCTCCAAGCCAGGCTTCAGCAATATGAGAACCATGAACTTCCAGATATTCAAGATGGTTTTAGAAAAGGCAGAGGAACCAGAGATCAAATTGCCAACATCTGCTGGATCATCAAAGAAGGAAGTGAGTTCCAGAAAAACATCTGTTTGCTTTATTGACTATGCCAGAGCCTTTGACTGTGTGGATCACAATAAACTGTGGAAAATTCTGAAAGAGATGGGAATACTAGACCACCTGACCTGCCTCTTGAGAAACCTATATGCAGGTCAGGAAGCAACAGTTAGAATTGGACATGGAAAAATAGACTGGTTCCAAATAGGAAAAGGAGTATGTCAAGGCTGTATATTGTTACCCTGCTTATTTAACTTATATGCAGAGTACATCATGAGAAAAACTAGGCTGGAAGAAGCACAAGCTGGAATCAAGATTGCCAGGAGAAATATCAATAACCTCAGATATGCAGATGACACCACCCTTATGGCAGAAAGTGAAGAGGAACTAAAAGGCCTCTTGATGAAAGTGAAAGAGGAGAGTGAAGATCATGGCATCTGGTCCCATCACTTCATGAGAAATAGATCGGGAAACAGTGGAAACAGTGTCAGACTTTATTTTGGGGGGCTCCCAAATCACTGCAGATGGTGACTGCAGCCATGAAATTAAAAGACGCTTACTCCTTGGAAGAAAAGTTATGACCAACCTAGATAGCATATTCAAAAGCAGAGACATTACTTTGCCAACTAAGGTCCGTGTAGTCAAGGCTATGGTTTTTCCAGTGGTCATGTATGGATGTGAGAGTTGGACTGTTAAGAAGGCTGAGTGCCGAAGAATTGATGCTTTTGAACTGTGGTGTTGGAGAAGACTCTTGAGAGTCCCTTGGACTGCAAGGAGATCCAAGCAATCCATTCTGAAGGAGATCAACCCTGGGATTTCTTTGGAAGGAATGATGCTAAAGCAGAAACTCCAGTACTTTGGCCACCTCATGCAAAGAGTTGACTCATTGAAAAAGATTTTGATGCTGGGAGGGATTGGGGGCAGGAGGAGAAGGGGACGACAGAGGATGAGATGGCTGGATGGCATCACTGATTCGATGGACATGAGTTTGGGTGAACTCCAAGAGCTGGTGATAGACAGGGAGGCTTGGTGTGCTGCAATTCATGGGGTCGCAAAGAGTTGGACATGACTGAGTGACTGAAGTGAACCGAACTGAACTGAAGGGTTTTATCTGATGCTTGTATATCTGACACACGGATAATTGTTGTTGACCCCACCATTGTTTAAAAATAGCAACACAATCCAAAGAAGACATGGTAATGTAGACCATGTAGGAACCTCCAACTATTTGGTGGGAAGGAACCAACTTTTAGTTGGATGAAACTGTAAGATAACTGAAGTGGAATTCAGGTTCAGTCAGCAGTTATTTGAGTCTTTAATCCTATCTTCCTAAAAATCTTTCAGCATGCCTTCCTAATAAATGTAAATTTATTTATAGCTGATATGTATATTCTACTATTAATCAACATTTTGACTTAATTTTTGATGAAAATAGAGGTATATTATTATTTTTTTCTTAATGCATCCCAATGGATCGTTCTTTATGTTTCTTGTGAATTGTATACTCTTTGGGATTTATGGTTTTACTGATCCTAATGATTTATTTATTAAATGCATTTATGAGTTCCATTGAAAACACTGAGGGGCTTCTCTGATGGCTCAGAAAGTAAAGAATCCACTTGCAATGCAGGAGACACAGCAGATGCGGGTTCAATCCCTGGGTCAGGCAGGTCCCCTGGAGAAGGAAATGGCAACCCACTCTAGTATTCTTGCCTGGGAAGTCCCATGACAGAGGAGCCTACAGTCCATGGGGTGGCAAAAGAGTCAGACATGAGTGAGCAACTAAGCACAGCACACAGCACAGAAAAATTGAACAGCTAGTTTATTTGAGTCAGAAAAAAATCAAAAGGAGAAATCCCTGTCATCAATTAATGTAGCTTTAAATGTTTTAAGATCTAGTGATTTTACTTCCCATAAGTACTCTAGGTCTATTAGATGTCCTTATCAATATGACTGATTTAACAACACAATCAATGTCACATGAATTCTTCAACTACTCATTTCAGTGTTATTATCTGTCCCTTAAATCCCTTGATTTAAGCCACTTTAATATAGGAACATACAAATTTAAACAAAAGATAGATTAGGAGACTTTGAGTCACATATAAAGGGATTATCTTGTTCAGTGAGAAACAGATCTTGGAATACCTTTAAGTAACTAAGACCATTAGTTATTTTGCAAAATTATGCTATTTTTATAGATAGACATCAGCAGAAACATCAAGTGAACAAAGTGATATTCATTAGGACTTGTAAACAATACTTAACCAATTGAAACAAATAAACAACAAAAGGCCTATTAGACTAATTCAGATTGTGGTAAATGGTGTATAGATTTATCAAAAATCCATACTTATGACAGAAAAGATCAGCCCTTAAAGCATATGTGGGGCGTGACTCCCTGAACTGCTGCCTTCTCTCACAGCTATCCTTCCACTCAAGTACTCAGATGTATACACACCATTAATGAATGAGAGAGTTCAGTGAAGTTCACGCCCCAGAATTTAGCAAACACATTTTAGTGTTGAAACATTTAAAGATTTCACCATCGTTCCCCATTGTTCCACTCATCAATTGAACATCTACTAAGATAGATATTTCCTGTTGGCACACAACCCTCCTTCCCTTGCTTCCATCTATTCTCTGCCTTTCTCCATCTCTCTGTGCCAATAGATGCAATCTTTGATGGAGTATATTGATAGGCTTCTCTTGTCCCTGGCTGTTTGGGGGGTTTAGCCAGTAATAGACCAGTGAAAAGCATTGTGAAGGCATCAGAGAATGAGGCTGTCTTTCTGCCGGGGTTCAGTTTTGCAGTAGCCTGAAGTCCTCAAACTTCTCCAAGCCAGGCTTCAGCAATATGTGAACCGTGAACTCCCTGATGTTCAAGCTGGTTTTAGAAAAGGCAGAGGAACCAGAGATCAAATTGCTAACATCCACTGGATCATGGAAAAAGCAAGAGAGTTCCAGAAAAACATCTAATTCTGCTTTATTGACTATGCCAAAGCCTTTGACTGTATGGATCACAATAAACTGTGGAAAATTCTGAAAGAGATGGGAATACAGATCACCTGACCTGCCTCTTGAGAAATCTGTGTGCAGGTCAGGAAGCAACAGTTAGAACTGGACATGGAACAACAGACTGGTTCCAAATAGGGAAAGGAGTACGTCAAGGCTGCTTATATAACTTCTATGCAGAGCACATCATGAGAAATGCTGGACTGGAAGAAACACAAGGTGGAATCAAGTTGTAGGGAGAAATATCAACAACCTCAGATATGCAGATGACACCACCCTTATGGCAGAAAGTGAAGAGGAACTAAAAAGTCTCTTGATGAAAGTGAAAGAGGAAAGTGAAAAAGTTGGCTTAAAGCTCAACATTCAGAAAAACGAAGATCATGGCATCCAGTCCCATCACTTCATGGGAAATAGATGGGGAAACAGTGGAAACAGTGTCAGACTTTATTTTGGGGGGCTCCAAAATCACTGCAGATGGTGACTGCAGCCATGAAATTAAAAGACGCTTACTCCTTAGAAGAAAAGTTATGAGCAACCTAGACAAAAGCAGAGACATTATTTTGCCGACTAAGGTCCGTCTAGTCAAGGCTATGGTTTTTCCAGTGGTCATGTATGGATGTGAGAGTTGGACTGTGAAGAAGGCTGAGCACCGAAGAATTGATGCTTTTGAACTGTGGTGTTAGAGAAGACTCTTGAGAGTCCCTTGGACTGCAAGGGGATCCAACTAGTCCATTCTGAAGGAGATCAACCCTGGGATTTCTTTGGAAAGAATGATGCTGAAGCTGAAACTCCAGTACTTTGGCTACATCATATGAAGAGTTGACTCACTGGAAAAGACTCTGATGCTGGGAAGGATTGGGGGCAGGAGGAGAAGGGGATGACGAGGATGAGATGGCTGGATGGCATCACGGACTCGATGAACGTGAGTCTGAGTGAACTATGTCAGATGGTGATGGACAGGGAGGCCCGGCGTGCTGTGATTCATGGGGTTGCAAAGAGTCGGACACGACTGAGCAACTTAACTGAACTGAACTGAACTGAAGTCTTCTAAAGGCCACAGCTCTTGCCAGCAGTTCTCCCTTAGGGCAAGAAGCTCAGCTACAGACCTTTCAGATCCTGGTACCCTCTCCACAGTTCTGACCCTCAGGCCCGGGAGTGGTAATAGCTCTCCACTATTGCTTTCTTGTCCTCCACCCCTTATCCCTGCTCAGTTCAGTTCAGTTCAGTCTGCTCACATCTTTATAAATAGTCCCCTCACTAAACACTCCTCAGTTACACCAATGAAATGTGCCGTCTCTTTCATTATGGGATTCTGACCCATATTTTGACATGTTAAGAATCTACTAAGAGTGCTGTTAACACATAGAAATAAATTATAAATTGTTTCTGCTCTCAAACAGTTTATAGCTTTTGAGAGCACTATCTGATATTATTAGTTAAGGTTTGCTTAGATAGAGGTGAGAAGGTGAGTGTATTGTCACATTAATGCAGGGGAAAAAGAATGGTAGAACATTCCATGAAATGATTTATTATCTAAATGCTAGCTTGAAATAATTTAAATTTACATATGACAGAATGAAACTGTATTCAGAAACATTATATCAAGACTTTAAAAAGTGTCTATCTTTCTATAATTTGTGTACATGCAATGTGATATTTGTAAAAGCAATGAAAAATTATCTGCCTTTGCCCCAATGGATAATTTCATATGCATACTTATGAAAAAACTTCTTGTTTATTTTCTGTATGCTAGTTTTTTTTTTAAACTTTTGCATACAAGCCCACACACTAAACTTTCCCTCAGAGACTATTTAAAACTATCTTGTATTAATGGAACTGTTAATTATACATTTTAGCAATCTGTTGGGGATAAACTCAATTTTGGTAATATTTAATTATAATAAACAATTGGCTGGGTTCTAGCAATGAGAAGACACTAAGTGTTCAAGCAAAAAAGATACTATTTAATGCCATTTATTTAATTCAGTGGGTCATTCAATAAAGCAGAAAAAAGTAGCACCTTTACATGTATAGTTAGCTTTAGACTTTAAAGCCTTGGATTTGAATATCCGTGTCAGAAGGATTAACAAGCGTATAATACATGCTTCTCAACAGAATAGTTACTTCAAAAATTTCAATTGACAGTTATATGTTCTCAATGTATAAACAACAGATGAAATGACTAAAAATAAAAAGAGATAGCTCCTCTCCTTAAAATCCTATCATGGGAAATCTGCATGAAAATTAATGATAGATTACAAAGCAGGATCAGTTCTCTATAGGTATTTATTTTTAGATAACTAGTAAGGCTAATCTAGAATCATTTAGTTTAATTAGACTTTTGACATATATTCCCACATGAATATGTTCCTGCTACTTTATAGCTTCCTGGATTTCTTTCATCATAATAAATTTGTCATTCACACTGCATTTCAAATCAGATTTTACATGACTTCACTAGACATATTACAGAATTAACAAATACTAGAATACTGTTGCTTGAAGTCTTCTGAGAAATGGGGTTTGGGGGATATTAATTTATAGTAAGAGTTACTGAATACAAGTTGGATTATATCTGGATTGGCAAAGAGAAGGTGCTTAAGCATTTGCAGAAGTAACTAGAATGAACAGGTCCATTATCAAACTATATCTAAGAAAAGAATTAAGATTTTGAAATTTGCCTCTGTCCCAATGGCCTGGTTTTCAAAATGGTACAAACATAAATATATCTTCATTAAAATAAACACTAGGTCAGTAAATTTCAAATTCATAAAGTATACTCAACATTTTGAACTCTAGAGTCCCAAGTGATATATTAACAGTGCAGACATACATTAACGCACTTAGCATGAAAACTGTCCACTGTAAAATGGGGCAGAAACACATTAAATATTCTTAGGCATCTCAAGTCCAAAAGGATTAGAATTTAGAACATATGTGGGATCAGTTATGCAAAATGGATTCAATAGCTTCTCCAATCATTTTCTCACTATTTTGAGATTTTGTTCCCCCTATACTTTTGAATCTAATGAACAGGAAGAACAAAAAGGAAATATTTAAATAATTTATTTTTGTTTATTTGGCTGGCATAGCAAAACACGAAACATGCACTGAACATAATTAGCTCCTCTGCACTGTGATTCCAAGTCTCTCTGGATGCGGGGCCAGCTGACCAGATGGTGTGCCTTAGCATAATGCCTTTGAAAAGGAGGCGTGAGTTTAAGGCCACAGGCCATGGGACAACAGAGGCAGATTGTGATGGGGAAGTGACATATTCAACTAGGAAAGCCTGGGGCTGGCAACTGATGCTGGGCTCTGAAACCAAAGGGCAAACCACAGGCCATCTCCCACACGCCCCTGCTCTATCTCAGCATGTGGCTGCTCCTGTGTTTTAACCTTTAATTGGGGTTAGAGGGACAGGTGATTTTCAGAGACCAGAGGCACAAAAGAGTGAGGAAGAAGAGGGAAGAAAATTGGTTTCCAAAATACCCATAACTGGTCATGCCGAGAAAAGGATTTGTGGACATTTGCTAAATGGTAAGTCGTCCCTCTAAATCACGTTGTATACAAAGGGAATTTCTCAAAAAAAAAAAAAAAAATCTTTTGCTCTTAATTAATGAGACTGATTGGCTACCGGTATACCTTATGACTAAGACTGACAGTTTAATGGAAGAGATGCTTAATTGCAGAAAAGCAATGGAAGAAATTCATTAGAGAAGTCTTGAAACCTGAAAATTATAGACAAGGCAGGCTACCCAAATGGAAATTGAGCAATTTAAGATGTCTTAATTAGGTTTAAAACCAGAGCTTAGAAAAACTTAATTAGCTCTATCGAATCAGTGAATCAGATAAAAAAATTCTAAGATAAAATGCATATCATTATTGGATTACTCATGATGATCTGTACAGTGTTGCTCTGGTGATGAGAAAGTCAACTTTTATGAGGAATAACCACAATAACAAAAAGACAGAGGATAGTGAGCACAGACCTTAAATAGTACTGCATTCATTACTAACCTTGAAGGTTTAAGAAGATGATTTAATAACTGTCTCCTGCCAAATTATCTTAAAGAAATCCAAAAATGGTATGCAGAGGAGAACTTAATTTCAGTTTTGTTGGCAAAATATTAGAAGAAAAAACAAACCAAATGTTCCAATTTATTATTCATTTTAGAGCTATAAATTTACATAAACCTGTGATTCAAAGGTGATAATGGTATACATATGGAGGGGGCCAGCCAAACAGTTAAAAGAATCCTTTAATTACTAGATAAGAAGGGGTCATTAGGGTTAAAAATAAAGGGCAACTAGAGGAGTAGAGCAATATTTATAGTAACTACAATCCTAAAGCTTGTGGCTCATTCAGTCATGTTCACTGGGCAAATAAGTCTCAAGCACTATGCTGGGAATACATCTTAGAACAAAATATACAAGGTCTCTGCCATAGTGGAGACTAAAGGCGAGTAAACAGGAGAGACTTTAAACAAAATGACAGAGGTGAACATAAATCACGCATTGAAATAAGCATCATAAAATGTATAAAGCACCAAACTGAGATGATACTAGGGAAACGTGATTTGGGGAGGGCCTCAGGGAATCGGTATCCACACCTAGACCTGGAGGTGGAGGAAGGGCAACAGCTAACAGCTAATTGGTGCCCGGGGAAGAGTATCCCCTGCAGAGGGGTCTGGGGCAGCTGAGGACAGTTTCCAGGGAAGTGGGGGGAGGGGAGGAGAGACAGATTGGAGGAGGAGGAAGAGGCAGCAGGCCAGAAAAGATTGTGGATTTCACACCAAGGCTTGGGATCGAAGCAAAGCATGAAGCCTTTGGATGGATTTAAGCAGAAAAGTGACATGACTAGATCTGCATTTTTAAAAGATTGCTGTCACTGCCCACATTGCCAACAGAGAGGCCTCTGAATCTTCAGAGCACACTGGTTAGTGCATTCCTTTAATATTCATTTGAGAAACATTTTTCAGCATCTATTGTTTGCCAGTTCCCCTGAAGAGATGGGAAATGCAAAGATCAATAAGGCTTAGATTTTGCTTTCCAGAAATATAACAAATTAGTAAATAAATATGATTTATTAGAGATAAATGTGTATTTAGAGGCATGTACAAAATGTTCAGGGAAACAAGGGGAAAAGATACAAAAGTGATAAACATTGAACTGCATCTTATGGGGGAAGATATTCCAGCTAGTAGCAACTGCAAAATAATTGAGGCATATGAGAGTATGGAATGAAATGGAGACAAACGAAGTTCAGCAATGTTGCACTTAAGAGAAAAAACAAAACAAAACAAAACAAAACAAAAAAAAAGGATGGGAAAAAGTAAATCTGTGACAAATGGATGGGATTGATGGTGCTATTTTATGTGCCAAGGGATTTGAACTTTACCCTGTGTTCAGTGAGGACACATGGATGAATTTAAGTCAGACAAGATATTGCATTTTAGAAAGATAATTACAGATCCATGCAAAAGAGTAACTGGAGCAGGAAGGTACTAGTAACAGGGAGAAAAGTTAAGAAAATTCTCCAGTAGTTCAGAGGAGAGGTGCTATTCAGTTCAGATCAGTTCAGTTGCTCAGTCATGTCTGACTCTTTGCAACCCCATGAATCGCAGCACACCAAGTCTCCCTGTCCATTACCAACTCCCGGAGTTTACTCAAACTCATGTCCATCAAGTTGGTGTTGCCATCCAGCCATCTCATCCTCTGCTGTCCCCTTTTCCTCCTGCCCCCAATCCCTCCCAGCATCAGGGTCTTTTCCAATGAGTCAACTCTTCACATGAGGTGGCCAAAGTACTGGAGTTTCAGCTTGAGCATCAGTCCTTCCAATGAACACCCAGGACTGATCTCCTTTAGAATAGACTGGTTGGATCTCCTTGCAGTCCAAGGGATTCTCAAGAGTCTTCTCCAATACCACAGTTCAAAAGCATCAATTCTTCAGCGCTCAGCTTTCTTCACAGTCGAACTCTCACATCCATACATGACCACTGGAAAAACCATAGCCTTGACTAGACAGACCTTTGTTGGCAAAGTAATGTCTCTGCTTTATAATATGCTGTCTAGGTTGGTCATAACTTTCCTTCCAAGGAGTAAGCATCTTTTAATTTCATGGCTGCAATCACCATCTGCAGTGATTTTGGAGCCCCTCAAAATAAAGTCTGACACTGTTTCCCCCTCTATTTCCCATTAAGTGATGGGACCAGATGCCATGATCTTAGTTTTCTGAATGTTGGTAATCCAAGCCTATGCCCCAACCAGTAATGCTGAAGAAGCTGAAGTTGAACGGTTCTATGAAGACCTATAAGACCTTTTAGAGCTAACACCCAAAAAAGATGTCCTTTTCAGTACAGGGGACTGGAATGCAAAAGTAGGAAGTCAAGAAACACCTGGAGTAACAGGCAAATTTGGCCTTGGAATGCAGAATGAAGCAGGGCAAAGACTAATAGAGTTTTGCCAAGAGAACGCGCTGGTCATAGCAAACACCCTCTTCCAACAACACAAGAGAAGACTCTACACATGGACATCACCAGATGGTCAACACCAAAATCAGATTGATTATATTCTTTGCAGCCAAAAATGGAGAACCTCTATACAGTCAGCAAAAACAAGACCAGGAGCTGACTGTGGCTCAGATCATGAACTCATTATTGCCAAATTCAGACTGAAATTGAAGAAAGTAGGGAAAACCGCTAGACCATTCAGGTATGACCTAAATCAAATTCCTTATGATTATACAGTGGAAGTGTGAAATAGATTTAAGGGACTAAATCTGATAGACAGAGTGCCTGATGAACTATGGATTGAGGTTCGTGACATTGTACAGGAGACAGGGATCAAGACCACCCCTATGGAAAAGAAATGCAAAAAAGCAAAATGGCTGTCTGAAGCGACCTTACAAATGGCTGTGAAAAGAAGAGAAGCAAAAAGCAAAGGAGAAAAGGAAAGATATAAGCATCTGAATGCAGAGTTCTAAAAATAGCAAGGAGATATAAGAAAGCCTTCTTCAGCAATCAATGCAAAGAAATAGAGGAAAACAACAGAATGGGAAAGACTAGAGATCTCTTCAAGAAAATTAGAGATACCAAAGGAACATTTCATGCAAAGATGGGCTCGATAAAGGACAGAAATGGTATGGACCTAACAGAAAGGTATTAAGAAGAAGTGGCAAGAATACACGGAAGAACTGTACAAAAAAGATCTTCACAACCCAGACAATCATGATGGTGTGATTACTCACCTAGAGCCAGAAATCCTGAAATGTGAATTCAAGTGGGCCTTAGAAAGCATCACTACAAACAAAGCTAGTGGGGGTGATGGAATCCCAGTTGAGCTATTTCAAATCCTAAAAGATGATGCTGTGAAAGAGATGCTGTTACAGACTGAATTTCTTTGTGCCCCCTAATTGATATGCTAAAATCTAATCCCCAATGTTATGGTACTTAGAGGTGCCGCTGGGAGGTAATTAGGTCATGAGGGTGGAGCCCCCATTAATAATATTTGTACCCTTATGAGAAGAGGCAAGAGAGCTGAAAAGTTCTCTTTCTGCCATGTAAGGACACAAAAAGTCATCAGTCTATAATGTGGAAGAAGGTCTTCATCAGAATCCGACCACACTGAGACCTTTGATCTCAGATTTTCAGCCTTTAGAAATCCAGTAAATACATTTCTGCTGTCTATAAATCAACAAGTCTATGTTAGTTTGTTATAGCAGCCCAAGATGACTAAGATGACTAAGACATAACCTCCACAATGGAGTGTGGAAATGCCCTGGATGGAGAGAATTGCTCTCTCAATTCCTTCACACTTCTATCTTTGCTTCTCCTGAAACCACCTATGGCCAGGAATTTTACTGCAGAGCCACCAGGTTCCATTGCATGTTCACCAAAGACAACATAAGGATCTCTGGAGTCAAGCTGCAATGAAGAGGATTAGAAGAAGGGTCCCAGAAATGAAGGCTAGGGAGCCCTGGGAACAAATTTCCCTACTTTCTCATTTTGTCTAGGAAATTGGGTAGCTTGTGCTTCTACCTCCCAATTCTCAGCAGCTGAAATTTTAAAGTAATGTGTGCCATAGTTAGTATTTCAACCTAAAATTCAAGAGAGCAGCTGATTCTGTGCTAGAGTATGCTCAGACCGCTCTCTCACCTTCCTTTCCCCTCTCTTTCATTCATTGGCCTTATATATTATTTATTTTTATATCTGTCTTCTTTAGCAGCTAGCACAGTGCTTAGCAAGTAGTACACAGTATCAGCTTACGGTTCATTTAGGGCTTCCCAGGTGGTACAGTGGTAAAGAATCTGCCTGCCAATGCAGGAGACACAAGAGATGCAGCTTTAATCCCTGGGTCAGGAAGATTCCCTGGAGTAGGAAAGATTCCCTGGAGTATTCTTGCCTGGAAAATTCCATAGACAGAGGAGCCTGGCAGGCTACAGTCCATGCGGTCACAAATAGCTGGACACCACAGAGCACAGCACCACTACATAATGACAGTAACTGAGGAATGATGAGTGAAAAATACATGTTCATTATTTATTTTTGTTTCAGTCTGAGAACTTTGGAAAGTATCAGCTCCACTCCAAAATGCCCAGAATTAGAATTATTTATGGTGAGACCTGATCATTAGTATTTTTAAAAAGCTCCTAGGTAATTCTCCTCTGTAGCCTATAAACTCCTGTTATGTCACATTCTCAAATATTGCATTTCTATACATTTAACGGGAGAAGGCAATGGCACCCCACTCCAGTACTCTTGCCTGGAAAATCCCGTGGATGGACGAGCCTGGTAGGCTGCAGTCCATGGGGTTGCGAAGAGTCAGGCATGACCAAGTGACTTCACTTTCACTTTTCACTCTCATGCATTGGAGAAGGAAATGGCAACCCACTCCAGTGTTCTTGCCTGGAGAATCCCAGGGATAGGGGAGCCTGGTGGGCTGCCGTCTATGGGGTCACACAGAGTCGGACACGACTGAAGCGACTTAGCAGCATACAACATGGACACAAAAAGTGTTGCTTATCACACAGTCAGAAATATGTGTTGAATTACGCCACTGTTTAAGAATCAAAATACATACATTATAACAAATTAAAATTATAGTATTGTTTCAATAAGATTTAGAAAATTGTAGCCAGCATACAGTAGTTTGTTTTAGAAACAGACTCACAGACATAAAGAAACAAACTCATGGTTAACAAATGGGGAAGGGAGGAATAAGGGATAAACTAGGAATTTGAGATTAACATATATACACTATTATATATAAAAATAAATAACCAACTAGGGTCTACTATATTTCACTATATAACTAGTGTACTATATATATTATATATAGAGAGAGTATGTATACTATATATATATATATACTATATAACTATACTCAGTTCAGTTCAGTTGCTCAGTCATGTCCAACTCTTTGTGACCCCATGAATTGTAGCATGCCAGGCCTCCCTAAAATGAAAAAGAATCTACAAAGAATATATATATAAATATATATACTGAATCATTTTGGTATACATATGAAGTTATTATAACACAACATTGTAAATCAAATATATTTTAATTTAAAAAAGGTTTGTTGTAAAACTTTCAAAAATGTACAGGATGGGTGGGGAGAACATAATATATGCAAAACAACTGACTTTCTCCTTGTATTTTTGTACTAGCATTAAATATTTTACTTTATATTTCTTTTAGCCTGATTATAATAAATGTAACACACTCTTACTTGAAAAAATTTCAGATAATGTAGACTATACCAAGGAAAAAAGTAAAATTTATTCTTTACTGATCACTGTAAAATATTTTGGTATATATGTTTTATAATTATTTTCTGTAATAGGGCAGTGAATAAGTCTTCTTGTCCCAGAATTCGGGAGCAGGACCAAAAGTTGAGGTTAACGAGATGCTTTGTTCCCAAGGGCGTATCACCCCACAGCTGGAAAAGCTGCATACTGCAAGATTCCGACTACAGTTGACCCTTGAACAACCATGTGAACTGCACAGGTGCACTGCATGTGAATTTTTCCACTAAATGCATACTATAGTGCCACATGATCCAAGATGGGCTGACTCTGCAGATGTGCAACCACAGTCAAGGAGGGCCAACCATTAATATAAGTTATGCTAGGATTTTCAACTGATTTGGGCGTCAGAGCTCCTAACCCACTTCTACCTCCCAAATGTTGTCCAAAGTTCAACTCTACCTGACATTCTGGAAAAGACAAAACTTTGGAGATAGCTAAAGGGTGTGTGGTTGCCAGAGGTTATCAGGGGGAGAAGGGTGAATATGCAGAGCACAGATATTCAGGGGAATGAATATATTCTGAATGTATCACAATGTATCACAGGTGTGCATGCTCAGTGACTCAGTTGTATCTGACTCTTTGTAACCCAATGGACTGTAGCATCCACCAGGCTCCTCTGTCCACAGGATTCTTCAGGCAAGAATACTGGAGTGTGTTGCCATTTTCTTCTCAAGGTGATCTTCCAGACCCAAGGGCTGAACCTGTGTCTCTTGCATCTCCTTGCACTGGCAGGCAAATTTGTATAGTCATAATATATATTTGAGAAATGCTGGACTGGAAGCTGGAATCAAGATTGCCTGGAGAAATGTTAATAACCTCAGATATGCAGATGACACCACCCTTATGGCAGAAAGTGAAGAGGACCTAAAAAGCTTCTTGATGAAAGTGAAAGTGGAGAGTGAAAAAGTCGGCTTAAAGCTCAACATACAGAAAACGAAGGTCATGGCATCCGGTCCCATCACTTCATGGCAAATAGATGGGGAAACAGTGGAAACAGTGTCAGACTTTTATTTTGGGGGCTCCCAAATCACTGCAGATGGCGACTGCAGCCATGAAATTAAAAGATGCTTACTCCTTGGAAGAAAAGTTATGACCAACCTAGATAGCATAGTCAAAAGCAGAGACATTACTTTGCCGACTAAGGTCCATCTAGTCAAGGCTATGGTTTTTCCAGTGGTCATGTATGGATGTGAGAGTTGGACTGTGAAGAATGCTGAGCACCGAAGAATTGATGCTTTTGAACTGTGGTGTTGGAGAAGACTCTTGAGAGTCCCTTGGACTGCAAGGAGATCAGCCCTGGGATTTCTTTGGAAGGAATGATGCTAAAACTGAAACTCCAGTACTTTGGCCACCTCATGCTAATTGACTCATTGGAAAAGACTCTGATGCTGAGAGGGATTGGGGGCAGGAGGAGGAGGGGATGACAGAGGATGAGATGGCTGGATGGCATCACTGACTCAATGGACGTGAGTCTGAGTGAACTCTGGGAGTTGGTGATGGACAGGGAGGCCTGGTGTGCTGTGATTCATGGGGTCGCAAAGAGTCGGACACGACTGAGCAACTGAACTGAACTGGACTGAACTGATACCGCTAAGAGTGAACCCTAACGTAAACTATGGATTTTGGATGATAAAAATGTGTTAAGCTGAAAAATAAAATTAAAAGAGAAATGAAAACTAGAAAACATATGTGCAAACTTAAACACTACTTCTTCATTGTGTACATAGCTAAACCATCAAAAAGAAAAAGGGAATATACCCTATGGCAAAAAAAAAAAAAGAAAAATATAAGAAAAACAACTGACTAAAGAAAAATGATAATAACAATCGTGAAAGAAGTTTACTCTCAGAAAACAAATTAAATAGAAACAAGGAAAACAAAAAAAATTATTTTCTGTTTATCTTTTAGATTGATAGCACTTAGGACGTGGATTTGGGCTTCCCTGGTGGGTCAGTTGGTAGAGGATCTGCCTGCAAGGCAGGAGACCTGGGTTCGATCCCTAGGTTGGGGAGATCCCCTGGAGAAAGAAATGGCAACCCATTCCAGTATTCTTGTCTGGAGAATTCCATGAACAGAGGAGCTTGGCAGGCTACAGTCTATGAGGTCTCAAAGATTTGGACACAATTGAACAACTAACACACACAGAACATTAAGTCTACACAACAAGATTAAGTTCTGTGATTCCTTGGTACAATATACATTGCATAGGGGAAAAATTAGTAATATTTGTCAATAGACTGCAAAATTTAAAATGTACATGTGTGATCATTTTGAGATTTCAATTCTATAACTTATGTTAAGAATATTATTTGGCAAGTACATGTGAATTAATCTGGATAGATGATTTTCATATAAAAATTCATGACAGTAAGAAAAATATTCAACACCTCTTGTAAGCCACTTCAAATTTACTGAGTCCAAGGTAGAAGTGGCAGTACTCAAGCACAAAGGAAAGCATGTCCCACAAGGAGACTGAACAATGGGAAGTGGGAGTCAGCAGATAAATTACTCTCCCTTCCTTCCTTGTCCTGAGACAATGTTTATGTCACCTCTTAGAATATGGTTCTGCAAGACTGAACAATCAATTGTGCTGTATACTGAGCATTGGGGCAACTCAATAAATCATCCTCAGTTTGCCTCTCCTGCCATCCTGTCTCACTCTCTTTTCTCTCTTACTAATCCCCTGCTGCTGCTGCTGCTAAGTCGCTTCAGTCATGTCTGACTCTGTGCGACCCCATAGACGGAAGCCCACCAGGCTCCCCCGTTCCTGGGATTCTCCAGGCAAGAACACTGTAGTGGGTTTCCATTTCCTTCTCCAATGCATGAAAGTGAAAACTGAAAGTGAAGTTGCTCAGTCGTGCCCGACTCTTAGTGACCCCATGGACTGCAGCCTTCCAGGCTCCTCTGTCCATGGGATTTTCCAGGCAAAAGTACTAGAGTGGGGTGCCACTAACCGCCTAGGACTGGACAAATCCATAATGTTATGGCACACAAGCCTTTGCCTTACTCATTACTATCTTAGGAATCCTAAGCTAAAGGATAGTGGAAATTCTCAGTGTCCATCAACAAGAATTATGCACAAGTTAAATAGGATGAGATATCTTCAGTTGTATTGATATACAACTTGTATTGATTATATTGAGTCCCAGTCGTATTGATATTTAAAAAAGTGTCCCAGCAATATTTCCAGTCTCACATTTTCTTCCAGAATCTTACCACTCTCTTATTAAGAGTTGGTATCTACTTCTTCTAATCTTGAACTTAGGCCCTTGTGAGTGATTGACCAATAAAATCCATCAAGACTGACACAGCATGGCTTCTGAAGCTGTGATATTCAAGGTGATACATCTTCCACCTGATTCTGTGTGTCTCCAAACAACTGCCTTTTGAACACAGTGACCACTTTGGAAGGAAACTGTTAAGTCAGGCAATATGAAAGGAATGAGATTTAACCTTATTTGCTATTAAAGATTCCTAGACTGCCACAGTTGGAGAAGGCAATGGCGCCCCACTCCAGTACTCTTGCCTGGAAAATCCCATGGACAGAGGAGCCTGGTAGGCTTCAGTCCATGGGGTCACGAAGAGTCGGACACGACGGAGCGACTTCACTTTGACTTTTCACTTTCATGCATTGGAGAAGGAAATGGCAACCCACTCCAGTATTCTTGCCTAGAGAATCCTAGGGATGGGGGAGCCTGGTGGGCTGCCGTCTATAGGGTCGCACAGAATCAGACACGATTGAAGTGACTTAGCAGCAGCAGCAGCAGACTGCCACAGTATGTATGTATGTAATATGTACACTCATATATACATATAATATTTTGCATTTTCTTTTCCTTTCTCTCTCTCACACACACACACCACAGAAAACATGAGGCCTCAGGATCAGAAACAAAGACAGCTTATTAGTCACAGTAGAAGCAGGAACTAGAGCAATACCTTGCTTGAGTTTCCCAACCCCAGTCCCTGCAGGGCGACATAGTGGCCGTCATCTATAATGAATCCATGCAGTGGGGTGCATTATAGAAGAATCCCCACACTAGGAAACTCTGATATAACATAGGGCTGCTGGTGATGTCCAGTCTTCCCTGAAGAAGAGACAGACTTTATTTTGGTTCTGGATAAGTACATCTTCTGGGGAAGGGAAGGACAGGATTTTATCTTTACCACCTTGGACTGGGAGGAAGATGTCCCTCAGTTTTACTATCTGTGAAAACTCCTTATAAAAACATTCTTAAATTGGCTCTAAATGCCTCTGTTCAGAAGAACTGGACCATGTAGAAACATGAAATATTCATGGGGAAATGTCTCCCAGTAGAAACCCAGGCCACATGGGAACCACAAGTAGAAAACATTCCAAAGGATGGGCCCAGCCAAAAGCCAGCATCAACTGCCAGATACTTGAGTGAACAAGTTTCCCCATGATTCCAGCCCCTAGACTTTGAGCCATCCCAGCTGATGCCAAGTGGAATGGAGACGGGCTGCCCCCATTGAGCCTGCCCAAGACTGGAGATGCTGCCGTTGTTTTAAGTCATTAAATTTTGAGATGGCCTCTTATGCAGCAATAGATTATGGAGCAAACAGGGGGAAATGTCTGTGACAAATTTAATTCTACAAGTGGTCATAGAACAAAATTATAACTTGGTTTCATTGGAAAATACATTTCTGAGTACATATACAAATCTAGACATAGAAATAGGAAGAATACAAACACAAACATATGCAAACACAAAAACATTACGGTGATAAACCAAAATGGTTCATTCTGGTGGAACTTGAAATTTCTATTTTATACCTATATGTATTAATTGATTTGTTTTTAAAAAGATTTCCACAACTTCCCTGGTGGCTTAGATGCTAAAGCATCTGCCTACAATGAGGGAGACCCAGGTTCAATCCCTGGGTTGGGAAGATCTGCTGGAGAAGGAAATGGCACCCCACTCCAGTATTCTTGCTTGGAAAATCCCATGGATGGAGGAGCCTGGTAGGCTGCAGTCCATGGGGTCACAAAGAGTCAGACACAATTGAGCGACTTCACTTTCACTTTAAAAATATATGTATTAGTTTTATCACTGAGGACAGTGACTGCAGCCATGAAATTAAAAGATGCTTGCTCTTGGAAAGAAAAGCTATGACAAACTTAGATAGCATATTACAAAGCAGAGACATCACTTTACCAACAAAGGTCTGTATAGCCAAAGCCATAGTTTTTCCAGTAGTCATATATGGATATGAGAGTTGGACCCTAAAGAAGGCTGAGAATGAAGAATTGATGTTTTCAAACTGCGGTGCTAGAGAAGACTCTTGAGAGTCCCTTGGGCTGCAAGGAGATCAAACCAGCCAATCCTAGAGAAAATCAACCCTGAGTATTCATTGGAAGGACTGATGCTGAAGCTGAAGCTTCCATACTTCAGCAACCTGACGCGAAGAGATGACTCATTGGAAGAGACTCTGATCCTGGGAAAGACTGAAGGCAGGAGGAGAAGAGGGCAACAGAAGATGAGATGGTTGGATGGTACCACCAACTCAGTGGACATGAGTTTGAGCAAACTCTGAGACATAGTGAAGGACAGGGAAACCTGGCATGCTGCAGTCCATGGGGCTACAAAGAGTCAGCCATGACATAGTGACTGAACAACAATGATTAGCTGGTTTGTTTTTAAAAAAGATATATATAGTTTTATCGGTTAAAAATTGCTTTTGTAAAATAGTTAAACACTTTAACCTCTGGATTTTATGTTCATGAGTTTCTATTCTTCCTTATATTTTCTTCCCTCCTCCCAAAGTTTCTATAAACAGTACTCATTGAGTGCAAATATAGTGATGTGTGGTAATTAAGGTAGCAGTGGGAATGCTCTCAGACAGTAAAAGTTGGTTTCTTTTAAGGTAGAGTGTCAGGCCATTTTCTATAGCATATGAGACGATGGGACCTTTAGGGGACTTTTACAGAAGAAAATGCTCTGCTATACATGAAGATAGATAGTGCCTTTTCTATCATTCTTTTGACACTTGATCTTGATTGTCATGTTCCTATTTTTCTCTTCAGAAATACCTTTATAAGACAGACTTAAGAAAATGCTAAAAATTGAAAACACAATTGTTAAAAATAAAATGGTAGACATAATTTTATCTGACTTTTTCATGAAATAAAAATTCAACTAACTAGAGTTTCAAAGCAAAATAATGAATAATGATTATTTATGTGGGTTATTTGGCTGTAATATGAAACAGCCAAAGAAACTATAACTTTCATAATAAACAATAACCACAAAAATGGATTGACTTTAATACATTTTTAAAATGCTGTTTTCACATTAGGTAGAATAATTTTTCTGTTTAAAGGTGTGGGCTCAATATTTACTAAGAATATTATTAAATCATCTAAAAACAAGAGTATATTTCTTCTGTCTGTGTTTAGTTGTGTCATGTAGTTCAGTCGTGTCCCACTCTTTGCAACCTCCAGGCTCCTCTGTCCGTGGGGATTCTCCAGGCAAGAATACTAGAGTGGGTTGCCATGTTCTCCTTCAGGGGATCTTCCCAACCCAGGGATCGAACCCAGGTCTCTCGCATTGCAGATGGATTCTTTACCGTCTGAGCCACCAGGGAAGCATATTTCTTATGATCATCAATAAATTGTACCATATTCTTAAAATAAAATAGTGTTACTCAGATACTGCAGACACATTTTTTGAAATACATGCATTCTAATTTTCTACAAGTTTCTAATAATACCAAAAATTTAGAAATAGCTATCTACATTTTTCATTTAGCACATTTATATTAATCTTTTAAAAAATATTTTGACAACTGTTATTATCAGCAGGAAAAATAAAGAATATTATACCTATTAGACTAAACCCTTCTGGAATGAATCCTGTGGAACGCTTATTCCGAGTAATTTTTGAAAATCCATAGGAAAGAATTATGTAGTCTTTTTATTAATGTAAAATGCTGGTTTTTAAAAGTGTTCTACATTAAAGTTTATTGTGTCAAAAATAATACGAATGTGTTTCTCTCATCCATTTTAACAATGTTGTAACTTGAAACATTACTGAATAGTGTAGACCTTGACTAGCCATAGGACTAAACCTTAAATCCCATGACAAATAATTAATCTAGCTAAATGAAATAATAAAAAGTAATTGATATGTGACTACACTATGATTTTAAGATTATCATTTTAAAAACATATCTAACTCATACAGACTGAAGCAATTTAAGTAAAAATCCGCTAAAAGGAGTTTTTACCAAATGGTCAGACCTCAAACTGCACACCATATTTTTAAAATAAAATTGTTTGCCTGAGTGTCTAGTATTGTTTGCTTACTCATATCTGTTCCCTATTGGACTGTAAAGTTTTAGAAGTCTGTGACTATCTACATATGATTTTGTATCCCAGAGTGTAGAGGATGCCTGAAATATAGAACAATAGAACCTATGAAGGGACAGTTACGTTTTTAAGGACAGTTTCATCACAATTTAAGAAAACACACCAGGATGAGACAGTTTAAAAAAACAAAAAGTCAGTCAATCTAAGAATACACACTATGAAGATAACAGGCAAAATATATAAATGTGGTGGAGAACCAAGGTTAACTGTAATTTAGAAAGAAATCTTAAATGATTGCCAAAGTTTTCCCTAGGAAGAAATAGATCATAATAGAAAAAAATAATAATAACGGGCCACTGAGGTTAGTAACCTAAAGTCCTCTACAATAGACACTTCTATCTTCTCTATAAGTCTAAAATGTTCAGGATAATAGATACTGAAAAATGGAGTGATATAGCACTGCAAGGCTGGAGAAGGCACTGGCAACCCACTCCAGTACTCTTGCCTGGAAAATCCCATGGACCAAGGAGTCTGGTAGGCTGCAGTCCATGGGGTCGCTAAGAGTCAGACACGACTGAGTGACTTCATTTTCACTTTTCACTTTCCTGCATTGGAAAAGGAAATGGCAACTCACTCCAGTGTTCTTGCCTGGAGAACCCCAGGGACAGGGGAGCCTGGTGGGCTGCCGTCTATGGGGTCGCACAGAGTCAGACACGACTGGAGCGACTTAGCAGCCGCAGCAGTACTGCAAGGCAGCATAATGTATTCTGAATTAGAAACTGGGCGTTCTGGCTCCACCGCCATCACAGCCAGTAGTCTGGGTACAGAGAAGTCAGATTACTTCTTGGGGCTTTGTTTCACAGGGTAAAATGTGCAAGATGAATGAGACAATCTTCCAAACACCCAATTCTATGCTAAAAACCATTCTGAGAAGAAGCAGACTCTGCAAAAGAAGGAAGATAATTCTTCATGATCTTAAAGGGAACATTTGGTATCCCTTGTATCTTTAGCCATCTGTCGATTTACTCAACTTGAATGATATTTCTATTTTCCCAGTCCAAATTTGTTCCTCTTCTTTCTTCCAAAACTCTGCCAACACTCTTTTCCAAGTTTCCTTGACAAACATCCCACCTTTATTTGACCATTATAGTTCAATTAGATATGTCACTTCTTAAAGTTAAAATTAGACATGCACTTGTCAATCTATATTTTAATTTATATATGGGCACTTTCTTTACAAATTATATTCAATTATGGGAGCATTAACTAATCAATCAACTCAATGCTCATAAAATATGATAAACCCATCAATGGATAACTGTGTGTTTATTGTAAGCTACATTATTTCCTAAAGTCTTAGAAAAAGTTTTGACAATATGTAAAGTCTCAATTTTCTTTTGCCACATAACTCTTTTAAGTTTTAAGCCACTCATATACTACAGTGACCATTCTTCTGATTAAAGGTGCCTTCTTCCAAAGCTATCAAATTTATAGAAATTTCAGTTAAAAAAAAAAAAAACAGTGAGAACTGCATCAAAACTACTACTTAAAAATACTCATCATCAAGTTTGTTAAAGTGAGATTGTAGGGTAGAGCAACCTAAGGGACTCTACCTTTTAAAGGCAAGAGTTCCTTTTGTGTCGTTTTATTTTCTTTCTCTTTGGTTCTCAGCTAACAAGCATGTACAGATTTTGAAAGGTTATAAGTACATTTAGTTAAAGGCAGAGTGATGCCATTGTCAAGATAGGTGGAAAAATGATGCTAACTTCTAGAAGGGAAACCAATCACCTAGAACATGCCATCTAAAAATTAATGCAAGACAGAAGCAGCCGTCCATAAGCTGGCTGATGTACAGTGAAAGTGACATTATTTTATCTGCTACAAATTTATGCAAAGGAAAAATCAGAGTATTTTCTTATAAAAGATCAAAAATTATATGGGTCTTGAACAGCCAGCAAGACCTGACATGTCAAATCAGTCATCTACTTAAGAGACATTGATTTGGAAAAGGGAGAATGTCCATTTTCTCTTTATTTCTGGTATAAAAAATAATACATATGTTAAATGAACATTTACATGAAGATATGCTTGGAATGTTGCCAGTTAATCAATAGAGGTTCAGACCAGGGGTTTTAAATTAATAATAAAAAAGCAAAAACTCTCAATATTATAGGGCTCCTAAATGCTGATGAAATGCATGATGCTCATTAAACAGGAGTGGTCTTAAGAGACAAGGAATTCTGGGATCTGCCAGCTGTTGCAAGAATGACTCATCATTAACCTTGATGTAACAAAAACCACTGCCTCTGGCAGACATTCATCTGATCGATATTAAATCGCATCATGTAACAGGTCAATGTGTTCAATTGTCTGAGGAACATTTAGCCTCTCACTCATCCTGGCAGACATATCTGGAGACCTGTACAGGTCATATTAACACGACCCTGTACAGGGTCATATTAAGGCTTTTTGGATAGATATGGTATGACATAGGTAACACTTTCTTCAAAGATTTCTAAATAAAAACCATCTCTGACTTGTTGTAATTAGACATTTGAATTCATCAGTGACCCAAATGCTGGAGCAAAGTCACAATTGTTTCTGCAGAAAACTTAGCCTTAACTGTAAGAAATCTTTGGGTAGCTGGTCTGTCTAGCCTAGGGTGCCCGTCTCACCCTGTAATTCTTGTAATAGAATGAAAGCCCTACCATCTGTTTGATCCCTGGTAGACCTGCCTTTAATCAGTGCTATAGAATACCTGCCATCTAGGCTGTCTTCAGATAGCATAACACTGAGAAAATTGTTACCCAATTCCTATAAAAATTTTAACTCACATAAAAGAAATCTAATAAAGAGAGTCCAAGTGAGTGGTTTGCAAGAGCTAGACGAGTTGCAGTAGAATCCTATCACGTACTTGTTAAAAAGGTATGCCTGGATCTCATCATATACTGCCTAAATCAGACATACCAGGAATAGAGCCAAAAAAACCTTTATTTTTAACAAGAACTTTATTTGACTCTAATGGATACTCAAATTGAAAACAACCAGCCTATGGGATTCAGAATCTAGTCAGTCCTCAGGGTACTCAAGGTTCTTCCATCTTTGGGTTGATTAAATCTCTGTAGCGATGAATGACAATTCACTGTATGAAAAATTAGCTTGATTTACAAGTGTTTTGAGGTTATGGCATCATTTTTTATTTTGATCCTGATCACAAAGAGTTATGTGATTTCTGCTACACCCTTTGCCATAAAAATGTTAAGAAGGACACTGCTAATACATCACTCATGGTCAACTCTCTTTATAAGAAATGATATGAATTCATTTTCCTGACTATAAAAACTATGTTATCTACAGTATCTCTCTTTTCTCCTGGGCTCACAGGAAGCTCACCACCAAACTGATGTTTAACTGCACCTATCACACTCATCTTCACAGCAATAATTATTGCTTCCTCCTTTTTCTTCTCTGTTCCTTTTCAATGACATCTGTAATATTATTTAGGTTTAGAAGAAAAACACTCCCCAAAGTTCTCTTGGAAAAAGACAGGTATGAAAAAAAATCTCAAAAATTATAGTAGTTTTTAAATTTTTATCTTCTTTGATTTAGAATATTCATTGGTATACATTTGCGGATGGCTTTATACTATTTTTCTCCATACATTTATCTGTACAAAAATGTAGGTCTAGATTAGTCACAAGGCATCCTTAGTTCCTAAGAACTCCAGGGAGATGATTATTGCTTCCAAACTAAAGTTTTTGGAACATTTGGAAATAAATAAAATTCTCTGGAACAGCAGAAGGGGAGAGAATGAAAACCAACTATTAACTAGTTTGAAATCTATGATCCATGACCAACCCAAACTCATGATTCAGAATTCAGCTTTATGTCTTAGAAATACCTGGAACCCACAAGATTAACTGGAATAGACCTGCTAGAAGCCTATACCAGTTTGAGAAAACTAAGAAATCACTCATTTCTGCTTTCTGATCACATTTAAGATAATTAGATCAATCATTCTGTATAGATAGTTCACAACACATAAACAACTGATTGATGTTCTTTTCCTTTGTTTCTTTTTCGTTTAACTGGAAATGACTAGTGGGTTACTTTCTCTGATTAATGTAAAAGGTAAGTGTAGAATTCTTTGGGCCAAAGTGAAAATTTCATAATAAAACTGAGAGTACTCATCAAAATTCTGAGAATTTCAAGGTCTTTTTTAAAGGCTTTTATTTGAAAGAACTGTATTATCAGAGAATTTAGAGCTTTCCAAAGACAGTCTTTTTTCAGTCTTTAACTATGGCAGCCTCGTATCTTTGACATACAGAAAAAATGAAAGTGTTAGTCATTCAGTCATGTCCAACTCTGCAACACCATGGACTGCAGTCCACCAGGCACCTCTGTCCATGGAATTCTCCAGGCAAAAACACGAGTGGGTAGCCATTCCCTTCTTAGGGGATCTTCCCAAACCAGGGATCGAACCTAGGTCTCTTGCCTTGCTGGTGGATCTTTTGCTGTCTGAGCCACCAGGGAAGCCCAGAACAACTGGATATCCATTTGTTTAAGGCGAACCTAGACTCAGACCCTACACTCTTCACAAAAATTACCTAAAAATGGACCAGAGAACTACATATGAAACACAAAACTATCAAACTCCTTGAGGATATCACAGAAGAAAATCTAGATGGCCTTAGGTAGAGTGAGGAATTTTTGATATAACATAAAGGCCATAGTCCATGAAAGAAAGAAATCACTGATAAGATGATTAAAATTCTGCTCTATGGGGGAAAACTGTCAAGAGAGTGAGAAGACAAATCACAAATCACAAATTTTGTGCAAATTTGATTTGCACAAAACACATATCTTATAAAGGACTATTATGCAAAATATACAAAATAAGATTAAAGCTCAACAACAAGAAAACAAATAACCCAATTTTAAAAAAGGGCAAAAGACCACTTCTCAATGAAGACACATAGATGGCAAAGATGCAAATGAATATATGCTCCACATCATATATCACTTTCAGTTCAGTTCAGTTCAGTCACTCATTCATGTCCAACTCTTTGCGACCCCATGAACCGCAGCACGACAGGCCTCCCTATATATGACCAACTCCTGGAGTCCACCCAAACCCACGCCCATCAAGTCTGTGATGTCATCCAACCACTTCATCCTCTGTCATCCCTTTCTCCTCCTGCCCTCAATCTTTCTCAGCATCACGGTCTTTTCAAATGAGTCAGCTCTTCGCATCAGGTGGCCAAAGCATTGGAGTTTCAGCTTCATCAGTCCTTCCAATGAAAACCCAGGACTGATCTCTGTTAGAATGGACTGGTTGGATCTCCTTGCACTCCAAAGGATTCTCAAGAGTCTTCTACAATGCCACAGTTCAAAAGCATCAATTCTTCGGTGCTCATCTTTCTTTATAGTCCAACACTCACATCCATACATGACCATTGGAAAAACAATAGCCTTGACTAGATGGACCTTTATTGGCAAAATAAGGTCTCTGCTTTTTAATATGCTGTCTAGGCTGGTCATAACTTTCCTTCCAAGGAGTAAGCATCTTTTAATTTCATGGCTGCAGTCACCATCTGCAGCAATCTTGGAGCCCAGAAAAATAAAGTCAGCCACTGTTTCCACTGTTTCCCCATCTATTTGTCATGAAGTGATGGGACCAGATGCCATGACCTTTGTTTTCTGAATGTTGAGCTTTAAGCCAACTTTTTCACTCTCCACTTTCACTTTCATCAAGAGGCTCTTTAGTTCTTCTTCACTTTCTGCCATAAGGGTGGTGTCATCTGCATATCTGAGGTTATTTATATTACTCCTGGCAATTTTGATTCCAGCTTGTGCTTCTTCCAGTCTAGCGTTTCTCATGATGTACTCTGCATAGAAGTTAAATAAGCAGGGTAACAATATATAGCCTTGATGTACTCCTTTTCCTATTTGGAACCAGTCTGTTGTTCCATGTCCAGTTCTAACTGTTGCTTCCTGACTTGCATACAGGTTTCTCAAGAGGCAGGTCAGGTGGTCTGGTATTCCCATCTCTTTCAGAATGTTCCATAGTTTATTGTGATCCACACAGTCAAAGGCTTTGGTATAGTCAATAAAGCAGAAATAGATATTTTTCTGGAACTCTTGTTTTTTCTATGATCCTTGCTGCTGCTGCTGCTGCTAGATCTCTTCAGTCGTTTCCGATTCTGTACAACCCCATAAATGGCAGCCCACCAGGCTCCCCCATCCTAGGATTCTCCAGGCAAGAACACTGGAGTGGGTTGCCATATAACATTCTAAAGAAGGCAAAACCATGGAGAAGAAATATGCTTGTCAGAGGTTGGGGAGGAGTGAGAGATCACTTTGGTAAAGCACAAAAGATTTTTAGGGCAGTGTGATGCTATAATGATAAATACATGCTATGATACATTTAAACCCATAGAATGAATGTACAACACCAGGAAGTGCACCCTAATGTGTAAAATATGGACTTTTGTGACAATGCTGTAACATGTGCTCATTGACTGTAGCAAATGTACTACTCTGGTGTAGGGTTTTGATAGTGAGGGAGGCTCTGTGTATATGGGGACAGGGAATATAAAGGAAATGTCTATACCTTCCTCTCAATTTTGCAGTAAACCAAAAACTGCTCTAAAAAATAAACTCTACTAAAAAAATATGTATTTTATGAGTAAAATGTCATGCAAATAAAATCTTAACTATATCCTTTACCAGTAGCATAGTTTTTCAGTTTGAAACTTAGAATAAGCTTAGTATCCAAGTTATTAGAGACTATTCTTCATAATCATATAGAATTATGCATTATAAATTTATTACTTGATCTTATCTACCAAGAACTTAACTGGCTGTTATATATTTAGCCTAAAATATTAATATGAGGGACGTAGAAACTAATTTGCAACATAAATTACTGTTTGTTATAATCAACATTTAGTCTGTTCCAAACTGATTAAGTAGAGATCACATCAATGTTTAGGTTTGGGAGAATAAACAAATCAACTGCTGGGCAGCACCATGTTCTATTTTATAGAATAAGCAAAGTAAATAAACTGGATTGGGGGATAAAGGAAAATATAAGAGAATTAAAACACTTAATTTATAAATAACACATTTTTCACTTCCCCTATTTTAAAATATTCCAGTCATTTGAATATGCTATGACTAGAGACATAAGTTGATAGTAAATACTAATAGTAATTAATTAATATAAATACAATAATATATATTCATTATCTTCTATAGAGATATTCTACCTATATAGTATGTTCCCAGATTCCCTGAGATTAGTTAAAATGCAATGCCAAGTTGAAGGTAGTATTTTTTATTGGCCAATTTAAGGTTGACAGACACACAGATTTGAAAAAAGTACTTCCTGGAAGCCAAAGAAAAAAGTTTCTTGTTACCTGAAACCATGTCTGTCACTAAGATACTGTGTCATCAGAAGCTGGCTCTCAGATTCTTGTAACTAGATCAGAGGTGGTATCATTTCTTATAAAAATGGAGAAAAATAATGTATTCTTTCACTGATGCTACAACTGTGCTGACAATTCACTAATATAGAGATTAAATTTATAGTACTTGCCTTTACATGTGTCATCAACAGCTCCAAAATCATAACATGCTCTGTTTCAAACATATTTGGTAAGTGAACTCATACATCCTCCTGGACTATGGCTCGGAGGGTAGAAGCATCTGCTTGCAATGAGGGAGACCTGGATTTGATCCCTGGGTCGGGAAGATTCCCTGGAGAAGGAAATGGCAACCCACTCCAGTACTCTTGCCTGGAAAATTCCATGGATGGAGGAACATCATAGGTTACAGTCCATGGGGTCGCAAAGAGTCGGACACGACTGAGCAACTTTACTTACTACATCCTTGGTATTTCTCAAAGTCATTTTGGAAAAATAAAAGAAAACCTAATAAAACTAAAACAGGGATTAACTAAGTTTCCTTGCATGTTTAAAAACAAATCAGAGTACTGCTTTCAATTTTGAAAGCTCAAATAGACACACTTGCCTGTAATCAATCAAATAATATTAAGGGATAAAAGCATATATAATGAATCCACCAAATATGCATAGATACTGATACCAATATTTTCTGATTACAAAAAGTTTACAAATTATTTGAAGAGATTTGTTTTATCTCAAAGCCAAGAGGAAAAATGAATGACTAACATCAAAATTGTTTTAGGCTGCACTACTAATGGTTTTATCATTGATAAGAAAAGGGTCTACTCCAAGAGAAAGAGTAAACAAATGAGTAAAATCATTTTGGATAATTTAGTAACCACCAATAGGAGGAAATCAAATGTACTACCACCATTAAAACACATTTTGGTGATTTTCATTAAGCAGAAAAAAATCATTTTTAAAAAAATTAGGAGGCGTTTATATACTAAAACTTGGAGCTTGCATTTTGATAACCTGAAAATACAGTTCAAATGTCACCAAAAGCCTGTGCATTAACCATAGGCCAAAAAGAAAAAATAAATCAGAAATACACATTTCTTATTCCTCAACTAATTCTAACGAGTTTGACCAACAGTAAGCATATTTCTAATTCAAAAAATTAAGATAATGACCAAAGTAACATAATGTGAACATATAAGTATTTACTGTAGTATCCAAATGTTGACAGCAGACTCAGAAGACAAGAAAACTGGTTATTAACTCAAATTAACATTATTATATGGGCTTCCTAGTGGCAAAGAATCCATCTGCCAATGTAGGAGATCCAAGAGACATGGGTTTGATACCTGAATCAAGAAGATTCACTGGAAAAGGAAATGGAAACCCATTACAGTACTCTTGCCTGGAAAATTTCACGGAGGGAGAAGCCTGGTGGGCCACAGTCCATTGGTTCGCAGAGTTGGACATGACTGAACACTCACACAGAGATTACAAAAATTATGTCCACATGACCAGCATGATTTATTTCTAAAATGTTTTTAATGTAATAAATTTGAGTATTAACTTATATCTTAGAATTTTTAAATATCTCCAGTAGACCATATGTCTTTTTAAAAATTTTTTGAATAGGTGTTGAAACAACACATATTACACATTCATATACACATACACACACACACACACATATATATATATGGATTTTAATCTACCCGCACACCCTAGGTGGGGAAAGGAATTTCTTCAGAAAAGTAGACTTTTAAAGTAAAATTCAATAGAGAAAGAAAAACTTCACTTTGGATTCTCAAAAATCACTGCTACTGCTGCTAAGTCGCTTCAGTCATGTCTGACTCTGTGCAACCCCATAGACGACAGCCCACCAGGCTCCCCCGTCCCTGGGATTCTCCAGGCAAGAACACTGGAGTGGGTTGCCATTTCCTTCTCCAATGCATGAAAATTAAAAGTGAAAGTGAGGTCGCTCAGTCGTGTCTGACTCTTTGTGACCCCGTGGACTGTAGCCTACCAGGCTTTTCCGTCCATGGGATTTTCCAGGCAAGAGTACTGGAGTGGGATGCCATCGCCTTCTCTGAAAATCACTAAATCTTACCAATTATTCCAGCACATATAAAGAACTCTGCTTTCTAAACACATGAATTTCTTTTAGATACATAGTCCATTTTCCAGAAAAGAATAATTCTGTTTTATAAATGCACTGAATAATAATCTAAAATAATGGCAAACACTGACTTCTTTTCAGGAGAATATGATCATTTTGATCTATTCTTCCTAACTAACCAATGTGATAGTTTGTTGTATATCCTTACTCTTTGGGATTAAGCAAGAATTATGCATGAAAGTAAGACAGCATTCAGACTGGGGGAAAAATACAGAGAAAAGGAAAAAGGTGGATCTGATTCCAGCCTTCTGAAACCATAACAAAGGAAACAAAACTGATATCATGCCTTTCCTTAAAAGGAGGAAACTGTCATCCATCAAGTCATTTTGGCATGTTAACATTTTGTCTGTTCTTATTACCTGTGTCATTTCCTCTACCTCCCCGTTAGAATGAAAGCTCCTTCAGGGCTGGAATAGTTCTCTCTGCTCAACATATACTTGCTGTTGCAACACCATTCAGCAGAATACAAGTCTCTAGCTTGTAGCGTACAGATTAGTGCTAGAGGTGCTAGAAAAAACTCCTCTGCTACTCATTGCGGGAAAATTGTGATGATGTTTACTCAAATTGATGATTTTTTGAAATGCAGATTTCTGGGGGCGGGGGGCGGAATGTCTATCTATGGCACACTTGCTGTATCTAATCCTCTTTACCTATGGATAATAATATTTAAAAGTAGAATCTTACTACATTCCCTACAAAGACTAGTTCTTTCTCAGTTCTTTTGTATGATGTGGGTTTTATTTCCTAGCATTTATTATAGTTATCATTTTATATTTATCTATGCGATTCTTTATGAATGAATCTTGCCCTCTGTTGGCTGTAAACTCTGTGAAGGCAGATACCACTTCTGCCTTGTCCGCCCCCCAGCACAGCATTTGGCTGATATGCTTCACGTATATCAAAATATAAAATTTCCCCCAAAACAGCCCAGGTTACATGAACTTGTATAAATCAGGCCCTTTGGTATGCCATATACAAATACATCGAAAGGATATACATGTGCACTCGCTTGGAGGGTTATTTTGTTCTCAAATAGATTCCTAGATTGTTTATAGGACTATGCTAAATGCCTATTCTTTTGTTTCTTTGTCGTATATCCTAAATCAGCAACAGTACTGTTCCAAGTGGATTTTCTCAATTGTAAGCCACTTTCAAAAACCCAAATTTAACTTAAGAAAATATATAACAGATATGAAAATGTAGGTTAAAGAAACTGAGTGTATATACATCCCATTAGAAAAGAAAGCAATGATTTAAAGGACCTACTTTGTTTAATTAGAAAAAGACATGGAAACACATGCCAATCTAATTCATATCTTCTTTTGTGATAGGATTATTCCATGGCTAGGTTGAGTGGCTTGGCCCCTCACAGTCTCTTAAAGGCAAAATGGAACTCTGAGAGCTAGATAACAATCCAGTTGCATGGATTCATAAATGGTTAAATATTCACATTGACTGATGAATGGATAGATATCAGCTATGACAAGAATTTTTTATTGACTCATTATTTGCTGATTTTTTTTTTATCATAGTGAACTAGAAGCATATTTATCTAATTTAAAATAACTAGCGGAAGGAGTGGCTTAGGGACATAGGTTTTGGTGTATAAAACACTTGAGTTTGAATCTTAGCTTCTCAGATTAATATCACCTTGGGCAAACTATTTGACTTCTTTGGAGTTTAGTTTTTCTACTATAAACTAAATACTAATAACTGCCTTGCAGAGAGTAGTTATGTATGTTTGAGTCCCTAGTACTGTGCAATGCATGTATATAATCGACACTCAATAAATTATTGGGTCTCCCTGGTGGCTCACCTGGTAAAGAATCTGCCTGCAATGCAGGAGACCTGAGTTTGATCCCTGGGTTGGGAAGATCCCCTGGAGAAGAAGATCCCCTGGGGAAGATCCCCTGGCTACCCATTCCAGTATTCTGGCCTGGAGAATTCCATGGACTGTATAGTCCATGGGCTCACAAAGAGTCGGACACGACTGAGCGAACTTCACTTCACAATAAATTATTGTCATTCATATGATAACTCAAAAAATTAGAGGTCTGGATAGATATGAAAGAATAAAAGGTAGTGCATAACACACAGTGTGTGGCTTTTGCTGGATTATACTGAAATAAGAAATATTGGGAGATAATTCTCCATAGGTCTCTTGCATTATTGCCTATCTTGTGAGCAGACTGTCTTTGCTCCAGACTATCTTTCAAAGATGTTTGCATAGTAAACAGCCTTAGAAGATGAAGATAACATGCCCCTAAGGGCAGTTTTGCTTACAGCCTTAGAAGACAGAGATAGCTCCCTTAGAAACCTTGAGCCATACTTCCTCCTCTTACAAATGATTCAGATTCCCTAAACTCACGGTTCTCCTGTAACACAATACACAAAGTTTGTGCTTGTCACCTGGGCCACTTTCACATCACCCGGTGGAAACTGGGGCTCAGGGAACAGCACAAAATCTGATATTCTGGCTCTTCATGTGGCTTTGAATATTAAATTGTCCTTTGTCGCTGAATCAGGGGTGTCAAGTCCTCTGGCAGTGTCCATGACTTTAAACTGGCTAATCTATTAGCTTGAAAGTAGGATGAAATTTCAACCCTCCGAGGTTCTTAACAAAAACCTCCAAATTTCAGGGGCTTATCATAACGTAGGATTATTTCTCCTTTTCACAGACACTGCCCACTTTACATGTAGGCTATGTGTCACTGTAGGTCAGCTTAGCTCTGCTTCAGGCACCTTTCTCTAAGACTTGAAAGAACAGCCCCCATCTGGACATGTCTGTTAATGGCCCAGGAAAAAAGCAATGGAGGAGCCACCTAGGTAGCTTTTAAAATATCTGCTTGGTCATGGCATACATCACTTTCATGTATACTCTATTGACCAAAGCAAGTCACATTGATAGGCCTGGTATTAGTGGGATGGCAAATTACACTCCTCTCACAGGAAGAACTGAAGTATTCTCACCCCATATGGAAAAAGGCGAGGATGCATAAGCTGCTTACAAGGTGGGAGAATGCATAATGGAAACAGTAATACATTCTTCCACATATATATAACACATGCTCAGTAAATGATAACTATGTTAGGATGAGTTATATTAGGACATGACAGACATAATTAGTTATGTTAAGACAAATTAAAAAATTTAAAAGATTTTCTCCAGGTTTCAAAACTGTTTCTCATAGTTCTGTATTATACCTGCGACAGTAAAGAACATACCAACATTCAATGATTTTTGTAAAAAAATCTTGATAGTAGGAATGGGTTCAACAGGATGGTATATAAATTAAATAGAGTACAATGGGTGTGCTTGTGTTCAAACATGTACAGGGACACAAAAACATGAAAAACCTATTTTTAACAGGGATTAAGAGAAATGTTTCACTACTATTAAGAGAATAAACATATACATAATACAAAGTTTTGATCATGCTGTCATTTAACAATCAAAACCAAAGCTCCTAGAAGAATTATGTCACAAATATGCTTAGCAACTCTTCTATTCCCTCTTGAAATTTTCTGTTGTTTTTCTCAAAATCACCACCAAGAAACAGAGGTATATGAAGGGTTATTAGTGATTTTTCCACTGGGTTGTTTCAGATATAATCATCCTTTGAGCCATCTTTCCACTACATAATCTCTTTGAACTCATTACCTGTATACTGCCACATATACAGTCCAACTCAGCACAGAATAAACACACCTTACTTTGAGGCCAATGAACCTCAATGAATCAAAAATGACCTTTTTAGTCTCTATGACTAATTTCAAACCATAAGTCATACTTTCGGGATTCTAAGAACTATAACAAGCAACTCCAGTCTACCAAGTCTTTTTAATCCTTTACTATTGTCTCTTCAATTTAATAATCCCACATGCCTTGATCTATTGACTACATTCCACCATTGTAAACTGGTTATGTTCTATTCAAGGGATATTTTCTAAATTACCTAAGTGTTTAAATACCCAAATTTTAATATCTAAATATTCATGTTACCACATTATTTATATAACATCATTTAGGATATTCAATTGTTTCACTGTTCTTCTCCATGATTAACATAAGTGTTTTCATTTCAGCATTTGAAATTTATATACTTCAAAGTAGATTTCAGCTACATCCTGTATTACTTAAATGAGACTTTAAGGGCATGAAATGAATAAGGGCACTCAACTGTGCATTTGGTGCATCTGTGTGCCCGTGCATATTCTTTACTTTTTATTCATTGTTGGGTCCAGGAAGTACGTATTGAATGAAGAAAAATAAAGACAAATTAAGACAAACACTAAATCTGAACCATCTTCTGAAAGTACAAAATAAGACTGAGACCTTTCTGAAATTTTTCCAAAAAGAAATGTAAACATACTTCCTATCCTTCAGCATTTTCACATCTTGTCTCAGCCTTCCAGTATTATTCTTCATCTCATTCTTATCAACTACATTCGATCCACATTTACTCTGAATTCTACTTCTTAATGATAAACAATTGTTTGAAGCTCTAGCTATGGCTGATGTATTTTTACCTTACAAACACTATTCTCTTGAACTTCCTGCTGGAAGAATGTTAGTAACAGATGGTGGAGCTTCTCGAGATATAAAATGAGACTTTGCATATCAATGCAAATCTGACAAGTGACTTAATCACAAAAGACACTCTCCTTCAAAAAAACAATCATCTAGGCAGCAGTGATGAACCCAAAGAAAAAAGTCATCTTAGATATAGACTTTTCTGTATTTTTCTATTTTCTTTAATTACGAGGCTAACAGTTGAAGCAGCTTGCTATTTATAGTATTTAACTTGATTTTAGCTTCAGTTTTCATGGGGAACATAAAGAAAGAATCTTGCATTTATTCCTCAGTTTTTTTAAGGAGTATGTGGGCATCAGTGCACTTAAGTATAGTGTAAAAAATTAATACAGGGCAGAATTACATCAAAATCATCTAGGCATGTCAAGGTGCATGAAATATTCACAGTGATGAGAGTAAAGGGATACAGAGAAGGCAAAAGTATCTTTGGAAAAAAATAATTAAGGGATTCTGCTTAGAAGACAGATTTCTATAATCTTTGGATAATATTTTAAGAACATAATTGACACATTTTAAAAATTGCCTTTTCTCTTCCAATAGCAAAGCCTCATCACAAATCCTTATCCGTGAGTATCTATTATATTTGTTGTTTTGGTTCAGGCTTAAGGTTCTTTGGGCTTCCCTGGTAGCTCAGCTAGTAAAGAATCCACGTGCAATGCAGGAGACCCCAGTTCAATTCCTGGGTAGGGAAGATCCCCTGAAGAAGGGATAGGCTACCCATTCCAGTATTTTAAGGCTTCCCTGGTGGCTCAGACAGTAAAGAATCCATTTGCAATGCGGGAGACCTAGGTTTCATCCTTGGGTTAGAAAGATCCCCTGGAGGAGGGCACAGCAACCCACTCAGGATTCTTGACTGGAGAATCTCCGTGGACAGGGGAGCCTGGTGGGCTACAGTCCAGGGGGTGACAAAGGGTTGGCCATGCCTGAGCAACGAAGCAAAGTAAGGCTCTTTGATATCATTGTGCTTTGGGTAATTTCTTACTGGGTTAAAGAGAAGAAAAGATGAAAACCTTTTTTTTTTTTTTTTTTTTTCACAGAAAGGGGACTGGAGGTGAACACAGTTTTAAGGGTCATATAAGTATCTGGAAGATGAGAGCAAGGATTAAAACAACACAAAGGCAGTGATTGGAGAATATTCAAACTCTAAACAAGGGGCAGAGAGAAGGAAACTGTCTGAGCCACAGAGCAGAGAGTGGCGTATTCCAGCCACTCAGAGACAATGGGGTCTTCCCTTGTCACCTGAGCTCTCCCACGGGTGCTCTGCCCTCTAACATCCCATCTTTGTGGACATGTTGTGACTTATCTCCTTATTCTTATCTCTTCTTATTCAGAGTCTTAACCATCCTTCCTAAAATAAAACTTGCCAACCTCAAAGATTACTCTATGCTGAGAAAAATATTAATGAAGTATCAATACATTATTTTTTGAGGGATACCGACATTTGACTAAGGGTTTCCCAGAGACAAAAGCCTTAAATCTAAAGGAATGAATCTCAAATCTTAGGCATTTCACATGTATCATTTGGTTCCTGGGAGCTTCAGGTGTTCCCTAAATCAAATCACACACGTGGCTGCTGGTTTTCCTGTACACTGGCCATGAGGTATTTTATAAAATATTCAAAGGACTCAAAACGAATGAAAAGAACCTCAGTCTACAATTATCAGTTGCAAATACAATGATAGAGTATCATATACCAAAAAAATTACACTCCTGTGTACACTATTGGTTAAGGGAAATTTTACGTCGATGAGATTATTTTATTCACACCTCCTAAGCAGAAACCTGGGCTTTCCTGGAGGCTCAGTGGTAAAGAACCCACCTGCCAATGCAGGAGACACAGGTTCGATCCCTGGGTCAGGAGGATCCCCTGGAGGAGTGCATGGCAACCCATTCCAGCATTCTTGTCTGGGAAACCCAATGGAGAGAGAGGAGTCTGGCAGGCTACAGTCCATGGGGTCACAAAGAGTCAAACACAACTTAGCAACTAAACAACAACAACAGTAAACCAATAATCTATTCCTACTGTAATTATTTATTATCGTAGGAGTGCATCAGTCTGCTTAGGCTGCCATAACAAAATACATAGAGTGGATGACTTCATGTGCTTTCTCACAGTTCTGGAGGCCAGAAGTCAGAGTTGCCATTCTGGTCAGGTTCTAATAAGAGCTCTCTTCCTGGCTTGCAGAAGGCTGCTTTCTTGCAGTGTCCTCACATGGCAGACAGGGTGTTGGTGTGTCTTCCTCTGCTTATAAGGGAACTAATCTGTTCATGAGGCTCTGACTCCCACGTGTGCTAAGTCACTTCAGTCATGTCCTATTCTTTGTGACCCTGTGGACTGTAGCCTGCTAGGCTCTTCTGTCCAAAGGATTCTCCAGGCAAGAATACTGGAGTGGGTTGCCATTCCCTTCTCCAGCCAACTCCCATATATGTCATCTAAAGCTAATTATACACTGAAGGCTCTATTTCTAAATATAATCATATTAGGGGCTAGGGCTTTAACACATGGATTTTGGGAAGACACAATTTAGTCCATGGCAGTGAAAGAACACTCCTTGAAATTTTAAAAATAAGTATGAACAATAAAATTATGTATATGTGGGGAGATTTTTATTACCCCAAATCTTACGATGTTTTTTTAATAAGAACTTCCTGCGAGTTTAACTATCCCTGAGTATTTTCTTTGGCCTCATCTCTAGATTTCACTTCAGATCAAGTTGAATAGCATGGCCATTCCTATGCACATGGGAACAACCACCACTCCAGGTTCCTCCAGGCTTTTGTTTGAAAGCTCTTTAATTTAGTAGGTGAGCCTCAGGCTCTTAAATTTCAAAAATAAGCAGGATTCCACTCAAGTGCCTTTCTCAGAAACTGGCTGGTTTCTGAAATGCCTGAACTCATTATCCTCATGTTGAGGTTTGCAAGGCAGACATTTCTCAGCCCCTTACCAGCACTCCTCAGTCAAGAGGATGTCACCCTGGGAGCTCCCCAGGGGTCTTTAGGGCTCCAGATGAAAGTAATCAACATTCCAAGCCAGAAAACACAGCAATTAATTAAAGGCAGCTGACCTTCAAAGAGACATAAACTTAAAGCAAAACATTTCTAACCCAAGTTCTTTTTATTTTGACTACAAGATTCTTGTGAGTTAAAAAAAAAAAAAAATGTGTAACTGACTTTAAAATTCAGTGATAAAGAGAAACATGAGGTATTGGATGAGCAAAACTAAGTCAAGCTGAGAAAAAGAACACCTGGCTTATATTATGTTGCTTAAGGATTTCTTTGTTTTTTTATATGCCCCCAGCCCATTTTTTTCTGATTGAAATAAGAGGCATGAAATTTGTCTATTCAGTCATTATTGCAAGAGTAGCTATGTTAGATCAAGACAACCCTCAGAGCTAGTTTATCCACATGAACTCAAATCAATCACCCGAAATGTAACTATAGCCCAGTAGGTTATATCATTACAATTTTGATCATTAAAAGGATGAGAGGGTGTGAATCATAGTACTATGATTGCATATTGTATTCTAAACTGCACTAGTCTAATCCAGACATGGATTAACCCTGTGAGTGTTAGGATTTGGGCTAGGCAAAGAGGACAGATACAAAGGTTACACATTTACCCTCAGAAAATCTCTAACAGTAGAGAACATGACATATATATGGCATAGGGCAGGCACTGCTCTGTTTACGTAAGCAGTCAGTCATCCCTTGTCTTTAAATTAATAACTGTAATGCACAGAACACCCCCACTAAACTCTGTATTTAGTGCTTCTTACACATATAATTTTCCTTGAATCAACTAGTCTATCTCCATTATTCTTTCTACACTCTAATCAATTTTTTGTTTCGGAAAATAGCCAAGTTTTAACAGTTTCTGAACTAAATATAAAAAGAAAGTGCAAAAAAATGAAACAATTTCTGGAAATCATTTTTTTAAACAAAGAAAAATTCCAATTAGCTTAAATATTCTCTTGAAAAGGAAGCTTTAAGTTTTTCTAAGAATATTTTTCTCTAGGTAATGCAATCATGTTTACAATTTAAATAGTTTCTTTAGGTTTTTTGGTCATACATGAACTGCTTACACAAATAACAGTGGAATTTCTGTTCCCAGACTTCAGGAATATCACATAGGTAGAAGCAACTGTGGAGTAGGCAACCCACTCCAGTATTCTTGCCTGGAGAATCCCATGGACAGAGGAACCTGGTGGGCTATACAGTCCATGGGGTTGCAAAGAGTTGGACAAGACTGAATTGACTTGGCATGCACACATACAGAAGCAATTATACATGGGGCTACTAAAACTAATAAGAGAAAATACATATTTAATTAACATACTTTCTCATTTTTCCCATCTAATGTTATAAAGTCAGATCCTATAAATTCAAATAATTTATGTTATCTAAAACTCATATTTTTCAATACTCAACCAAAAAAGAAAAAGTAGAGTATGCATAACTGTAATAATTAAAACACCCAATTCTTAGGAAGAGGCATGTATAGAGTTTCATTATGTCTAAATAACCAACAATTAAATACCAAGCAGAACTTCAAGCACTCAAAACAATACTGAACTTTGTCTAAATGCTATATGAGAATAGGTAAAACCGTGGGTTCCTCTAAACCACTGTTTATCAAGTCATGACGGACCTTGCACAAGGATGGTATTAGTTTGATTTGGGGAATACTTGCTAAAATACAGTTTGCCAAAACCCATACAAGTACTACCAAACCAGTATCTCACAGAGGATGGGAAAGCTCTATTTTCAATCAAGCATCCCAGTTGATTCTGACCCACTCTCAACTTTGTAAAACAGCGCTCTAAGATTTTAGTTATGGATGACAAAGAATCAGATTAGAGAGCTTCCAAATGGAATCAGAAGCTTTGGCTCTATTGCTCTTTTATGATTCTGTACTAAATAAGACTCTATGGTCTTAACATCCCAGTAATACCTTGAGAGAACCAATATCTTAGAGTCCTACTCTGGCTCTCTACATATGGAAGGTTAAGTTTTGGTTGTCACCAAAGATTCCTACTATCCCTGTATATACACTCTTCCATTTTTCCAGGTTTCAGTCAGCCTGGTCCGCTTACTTATCACAAAAGCCCCATGCTCTATCTGTAAGAAACCTTGGTTGTTTCTTCTTATTTTGTTTTGGTTGAATCACCTTCTTATTTACTTATTTTTTTGATCAGTTTGTTTTATTGTTAGTATTAGAGTCTGAATGTTTTAGAGCAAAAACCTACTTAGTTGAACCTTCTTTTCCCTATAATCTTTTTAATTAAAAATTATTTTTAGTTTTGAGGTATAGTTGACAATTAAAGTTGTAATATATATTAAGTGTACAATGTGATGACTTGAAATCCATACATATTGTGAAAGAATTCTACTCATCTAGTTATTAACACACCTGTCTATATATAGATAGTTTGGGGGGTGGTTGGTGAGAACATTTAAGTTCTCCTCTTTTAGCAAATTTCAGTTATATATACAGTGTTGTTAACTGTATTCACCATGTTATACATTAGTTCTTGAGAGCCTATCCATCTTACATGTAAAGATGTGTACCCTTCTACCAACATCTCCCTATTTACTCAGTCCTTCAGCCCATAGCAACCACTTTACAACTCTCTATGAATTCTTTTTTCTTTACCTCATGTAAGAGATACTGTACAATATGTGTCTTTCTTTGGCTTATTTCACTTAGCACAATGCCCTCAAGGTCCATCATGTTGCAGCAAATGGTAACATTTCCTTTTTTCTCACAGCTGAATAATAAATATACTTTTGTGTGTGTATGCATATATACATATGCACATAATGAATGAAGAAATTATGGCGTGCACATATATGTACATGTTTGTATGTACACTATTTTGTACATCTGTATGTACAACATGTATACATGATATTTATTCATTTATCCTCTCATGGACACTTAGGATGTCTTCATATCTTGTCTATTATGAATAATGCTGCAATGGACACGTACATTCATGTACATGTAAAGATACCTCTTCGAGATAATGGTTTTATTTCCTTTGGATATACACCCAGAAGTGAGATTGCTGGATTATCACTTTGTTTTTAAAGTGGAATTGATATCACTGTCTACAGTCATCCAGTGCTTCCTGGAATGTACACCATGCCATGAGCCCAATTCCAACCTCCACTAGCATCTACAAACAGTCAGTCACTTTTTTCCAAAAATGTCCTTGGATACGTTCCACTAACTTATTTCTAAACCAGGAGGCACCATTAGAGCTAAGCTCATTCACAGATCAGAAAACCACTTATCCATTAAAAAAAAAAAGTATTAAGTGCTTGTGATGAGCCAGGCACTGTTTTATATCAGTGAACTGGAAAGACGTGGTTCTTGACCTTATGAAGCTTAATTTCTATTAATGGGGATTTAAAAAGAAAGTAAATAAAGAAGTGAAATAAGATAGTGGTAAGTTATGAAAAAAATAGCACAGTAATAATAGTGATGGCACAACTGTGTGTGTGTGTGTGTGTATGTGTGTGTGTTTCACTTTAAACTGGGTACACAGCAAAATCTTCTCCAAAAATAGGGAGCCAGCTACAGAATGACCTAAGGGAAGAGAATTTCAGGAAGCAGATCCGCCTAGTACAGAAGACCTATGGCCTGTTCGAGTAACTGAAAGACTGGAGTGGTGCAGAGCGTAGGGACGACTGAGATGCGGGAGCCTCCTGATGCGAGACCCCTGAAGCCCACGGTCAAGCGAGTCAGAGAAAACGCTGCGGAGAAGGTTTCTAATTCTAATAGCAACAGGAGGCCACTGAAGTGTTTCTTGTAGGAGAGAGACCTGATTTGTGGCTAAGACGGCCCCAGCTGCTATCTGGATATTAGAGATTAGATGAAGAAGGAAAGCTTGTGGGCCAGTTAAGGAACAGACCTCCCAATGACTTGGGTGAGAGAGGCAGTAACCGAAGTGGGTGAAATAAGGCAAGTTTAGGATATGACGGTGGCAGAATCACCAGGCTCTGATGGTGGGGTGCAGACGGGAGTGATAAAAAGGGAGACATTAAGGACGCTGAGCTTTTTGGCTTGAGTAATTGGGTAGACGGTGATGTCATCTACTAAAATCTGAGAAATCTGAGGAAAGAAGATGGGAGTGGGAAGGAACAAAGAATTTCACTCTAGACATGTTAAATCTGAGATGCTTATTGACTATCCAAGTGTGATAAGATCAATCTGGAGATATAATTCCAAACACCAGTGCATAAAATACATCTTTTAAAGACATTAGATTCATTTTTTCTCAGGGAGAGCTTTAAATGGGGATGAAAGAATAGGACAGAGCTCAGGGGCAGGCCAAGGGAGAGAAAAATGAAAGTGAAAAGAGGCTGAGAAAAAAATGACTCGTTGTATAGTTTCAAGGAAGCTAAGAGAAAAAAATTCTCAATATGTTTTAAAGAGGAAGTGGTCAACTATATAGAATACTGTTGAAAGGCTAAATAAGAGGAATACATGGGAAAGATCACTGGTTTTGGCAACATGAAGGTAACCCTGACAAACCCTAAGCCAAATGAATGAGTCATCTCTTCAAAGCCTAGGCATCTACCTGGGCTGACAAAGGAAATGATTGAAGAAAGGTACAATGGTGAAAAGGAAGAGGATGCAAAGAAAATCTTAGCACAGCTTCAAACTCTTAGCAGCTTTTAATCTTAAACTGTCATACAAGAACAACTAACAATAAGATTAAAAACAAAATAAATATCACATACTAACTGGAACACATATTAAATCAATCTAAATATGAATCTTAGAATTTATCAGCACAGGATAAAAATTTTATTGCTCCAAGTTCAGGAGATATAAGGAGACTTTTGAAAAGACTCCTAATTAATTATTGAACAAAGAATAGCCAAGCAAAATCTACTAATACAGTGCATCTGTGGAAGTACTCCTAGGAGGACTTATCACTCCCCACTCTGTTCGGGGTGAAGCTCCAAAAACCTGATGATTAATATCAATCTCCCATTTGTTAAACAGCCCAAGTCACTCTTTGTCATTTAAATTGTACTGAATTTGAATCTGCATAGACTGCAAGTAGAGAAGGAATCTTGAAGCTACATAAAATAACCTCACTTCAGTCTTAAAACAGAATACATTAAACTTTTCTGGCACTGCTTCCCTACCAAAACCACAGAACTCAGTGCTATTCCTTGGTGAGTCATGCTGTAAAATTTCCAGCCGACTTATCCACAGAGAGATGGCACTACATGAAATAGAGCCCATAGAAACTTGGGAGAGAAGTAAGGCTTCATGTCTTCAACCTTCTGCTTTGGCTCTGACTTCAGATAGATTACACCAAAACCAAGGCTGAAATCCAGGGCTCTGAGCAAGTTGCAAGGATGAACCAGGACTCTTTCACACTCAGATCCTAAACTGATTCTCCAGATTGCATCCCAAGATCTGCATTTCTCAAAGCAGTGTTCTCCTGCCACATTTACCTGGTGCTTGGAGGAAAAAAAAAAAAGCAAATCTCAAAGCCCCACTTCACATTTATACACCAAAATCTAAGGGGAAGGTAAAGACATCTGCATTTCTAATAAGCTCCCCTTAGTGTTTTTTGGGTATGAACTCTTGGCCTAATTTGTGTACTATGGATGATTATATAGCATATTTGCAGGGTAAGATATTTCACCTTTTGCTTCATTCTCCAACTCATTTTACAGCATACTGTCAGATTAGTGTTCCTAAATTGCTGTTATAATCATTTTTCTACCCTGCCCAAAAGCCTTCTGAGTGCTTCACAGCCCAAAGGATAATGTTCAGACTTCTTTGTGTGATATTCAAGGTTCTTAGTCATGGCTTCAGAATTTGCCCTTCCCACAGCTTAGTTTCCACCAAAATATAAAATTGCTCAAATACCCAGTATATGTTCTATAGGCTTCTACATCCCTGCTTCTAACTTGCTCTCTACTTCTAGAAAGTTACTTTCTCATTTGCTCAGAAGCCAAAATTCTGTCTCTTCTTTGAACTCATGGAAGCCTATCCATTTCTTTCCTGCCAGAAGTTCTGTGAACATCATAGTGCTTTATCTCTGTCTCTTGCTACAGGGTGTATGCGTTCTACCTTTTATTCTATGACAGTGTGGCCTATTTGCACCTTGCAGAAACTGGGAAAAACAACTCCTTTCTCTACACTGGTATCAGCAAAATAAGATTTCCATGGGACTGGTAGGGGAAGCACACTGACAAAACTCCCACCCTGGCCAGGCACCATAGTAATAATTTGCATGAGTTGTTTCACCATAGGAGGTCCTGGTAAGGAACACAGAACTAATAAGCCACCACCAATTGGGAGAGTTGGGAAAGGTCAAAAGGAGATTCCACATGTTCGACCACCTCCCAGAATCCTTCTCGCTGATATCCATCTTGGCTGAACAAGGTGTGCACCACCAGGAAGGACTTTGAATCAGAATGATTGACTAAAGACAACCGGAAACTAATCCCATCACCATAAAACCCCAGACTGCCAGCCACGTGGCAGAGCTGTTCTCCTGGGTACCCTTAACTTACTGCTCTCTGCCTGGGTGACCTTTCCCAGTAAAATCTCTTGCTTTGTCGGCACATGTCTGCTTGGACAATTCATTTCTGAGTGTTAGACAAGAGCCCAGGTTCAGGTCCTGGAAGAGGTCCCCCTTCCTGCAACAGGACTGCCACAATTTTTGTGTAATACTGCCTTCTGGCCACAGTAGTTGATATAGAAGTAGAAGCCTGATGCAAGCTATGGCTACCATGGTGTTCCACTACTTGACAAAGATTGATTGTTCCAGGATGGGCATCATAGGCCCATCAGTCCTTTCTCATCTAGATTCTGTTCCACAGGTCATATTTAGTTGGCTCAGGATTGGCACATGACCAACCCTAGGGATTGAGAGTCTGAGACACCAACTGTGATATGCATTGTAACTTTGGGAAGCATCGTACAGCTTTGGACACGGGATTGGGCTTCCCTCAGCTTCAGAAGGCCTTGGGGTGGGGCATCAACTCAGGGTAAGGCTGTGTAAGGAGGCCACTTCAAATTGTTATTCACCATTGCTCTCAGGGACAAGCAAGGGAACCTCGTGATACTTTGAGGGAGCCATCACCACACAAATAATTCCTCTGCTTGCAACCTTATTTCTACCACTTTATTAGTTTTTCTTTATATGGGGATGTTGAGTGGAAGAGAAAGTTCATGCTACATTTATAAAAAAGTTTAAAGTAATACTTGCAAAAGATAGTATTTCTCTCCCCACCTTCCCTGATGCCCCCACCCTTTCTCTCTGTCTCTGTCTTAAAAGATTATTAGATTTCCTCCTTTGGGGAGGGGTGGTTTTGTTGTTTAGTTGCTGATGTGTCAGATTCTTTTACAACCTCATGGGATTTCCCAGGCAAGAATACTAGAGTGGGTTGCCATTTCCTTCTCCAGGGGATCTTCCTGACTCAGGGATCAAACCCTCATCTCCTGCTTGTCAGGCAGGTTCTTTACCACTGAGCTATCTGGGAAGAAAAGAATTTTGAGAGCAGGTGAGATCTGGACACCAAAGGCAGGGGGAGGCTTCTACTGTGTGTTAAAAGAAATAGGGGCTAAGAACATAGAGTGTATAATGAACTTTGAAGACATTATAGTTTACTCTAAGCCAGTTTATTTTCAATCAAGCAAGAAGAATATAGAGCATATATCTGATGCATCTGTAAATGATTCTGTTTGGCATGATTCATGATGTTTTTGATTGGTTTATTTTTAAACTAGATTGAAGTTATAGAAAAGCACATTCAAACAGATATACTCTGCAAAAGATCATGGTGATAGTCCCTATACCATATTGAAGATTTTGAGGAATTAAAAACAGAAAATATAGAAAATAACTGCATAAAGAAGGCACTCTTCCTGAACGTAAAGGATAATCATACCTCAATTTAGGGCAATATCCTCATATATAGGTATATCCTATTTAAATCCTTTCAAAAAGGATATCTTATTCATATTCTTCCTTAAAACCAAATAGCAATTCTCCTTTGCTAAAACAAATAAACAAAAAGGTGCTATAGATAATGAACTCCAAAAGAATGACTGAGACAGTCAGGGGTAGTGATAGGGTGAAGAAGCACAGAATAAAAATTCACATGGATACAATATGTTATGTGAAATACATAAAGGCTGTAGAGAGACCTCTCTGAAATCAAATGGTAGTTTCATCTAAAGAGAAAAATACTTCAGCTAAAGCATAGTAGGATATTTTTTCCCCTCCCAAATTAAAATACAAAGTATTAGGTAAATGAAATAAAATCAAATGAAAACTTACTCTTGAAAATTTATTTAAAATTTTTTATAAAGTATACTTTTGTGACTCAACAGTAACTATTACTTGAAAAGATATAACAGTTAACTAGCAATGTCCATCTGGTCAAAAGGTAACTTAAATACCATGCACTTTGATGAATGACTTTTTTAATGGCCTTGCCCATTTTGTACCATTAGTTTTCAGTCATTTCAGGGTAATGCATGGAATATGAAGACAGCAGTCCATTGAAATCATGTCTTTAGATTTAAAGAATAATTCATTCCTTTAATGGTATTACCATTCCCTATGCAGTACATAAATTTTATTTGTTTGAAAGACTCAGCAAATACTTTTTTTCTGTTTGCTTTTTGCTTTTTTTTTTAATGTCAAAAGAAGCATAAAATTAAGTAATTTTGTTTTAAAAGCCTCTGGACCAAATATTTTAAGGTTAGAACTTTTCCTAGACCAGAGATTATATAATTCCATAATGACTTGGAGAAATTACATAATTTATAATCTTATTAGGTTTTTTTTTTGAAGTGAAACTTAATTTATATGAACAACCTAAATATAATCATGGCTCATTTGACAAGAATCTTTCATTTGACTGCAGCTTCTCAGTAAATACTAGGCAGATAGAGTTTAAAGCCTCTGTAGGGAATAGGCAAATACATTTCACAACAAGGGAGATTTAAGTAGCTTTGAAAATGTTCAGTTAAAGCTCTTCAACTATAAATAAAATCACTGGGGGTCTACATAAAACTTTAGCCTAATGTAGATCTTAGTCTAAAGTAAATTCTAGTTAATAATTATTATCTTTATGAAAACCAGGTTTAGTGATTTAGAAAGAAGCAAGGCCCCAAAATCTACAAATCGATGAAGCCATATAATTTCCCCTTTCCTTCCACTGAACAGAATACCATTATATTAATACTAAAATTTTATTTAAAGGGATGATCAGTTAATGTAAGTGGAAAATTAGTGCAAATGCTCTACATCATTCCTTCATCAAAACTAATTATTTTTCTTGCTTCCTCAAACTATTGAAATGAAGTATATCCTACATATCTACATTTCAAATAATAATATTAAATAACAACAGTGAAAAGAAAATTTTAAACCTGCTTTTCTGTCGGCCAGCAATCAAAATGTTTATTGTACATAATATGTTTCCTTCTCATTAGCCTCTGCATTCTTGGATTCACCTTCTCACCTTTTGAAATGGGTGAGAACTTTAGAAAAAGAGCAGAGAAGGCCTGTGAAATGGATGAGTAGTTGATCAGCTGACATGGATGCTAAACGTAAAGGAACAGAAATGGTTTTTTGTGGGGGAGAGGAGGGAGCACTCTGAATGGCATGTAGGACCTTACTTCCCTGACCAGGGGTGGAAATTGCATCTCTAGAGTAAAAGCCTGCAGTCTTAACCACTAGACCACCCGGAAAGTCCTGACAACAGAATATTGATGGAATACTTGTCTTTAAGTGCTAATGAGTCATAAGCAAAACTCAGTTATCTTTCCTAAGGTTAGAATAGCAAGTCTAATCAGTATGAGCACAATTCTCACCAGGTAGCCAAGACTGCCACAATCTCTCTACATACATTTTGCTAACCAAAGAAGCTTGGAGACATTACCTTGTCACTTCCATCTTTTATTCTTCCACATGAAGATCATCACAAAACTATCATTATGATTAAAGCTCATCATGTTCAATTTTAAGATTTGATCCATCATAGGTAAGCATGAAGGTAACTGAGTATTTGAGCTGGGAACTTCCCTGACAGATATGGTGAGTTAATTCTAGTCAAAGGAATCTAACAAAAATCTAATTAATTCTTGTTTCCTAAGGACTCAAATCAACCCACTTCTTCATATTTTTATTATTGCCACTTTATCATCTCCCACTTCAATCAATAATATCATTGAGTAATTGCATTCTCTGCTGCTGCTGAGTTGCTTCAGTCATGTCCGACTCTGCGTGACCCCATAGATGGCAGCCCACCAGGCTCCCTCATTCCTGGGATTCTCCAGGCAAGAATACTGGAGTGGGTTGCCATTTCTTTCTCCAATGCATGAAAGTGAAAAGTGAAAGTGAAGTCGCTCAGTTGTGTCTGACTCTTAGTGACCCCATGGACTGCAGCCAACCAGGCTCCTTCATCCATGGGATTTTCCAGGCAAGAGCACTGGAGTAGGGTGCCATTGCCTTCTCCAAACTGCATTCTCTAGCTGTGGTCTATCTGCAATCTAATCTCTCATTATTTTCCCAGATCAGTCTTGCTGTCATGGCTCTTCTTACTCATTACCCTCCTGAGCAAAAAATTTAAATGCTTAAGTGCTTCTTAAATTTTCATATATGTAGTTCAGGATATGATATGCATAAAGGGTAATATAGACTCTTTTCATGGACAAATATATCGAACTCAAACCCTCAAACTGTAAATAGATATACTTTTATAAAAATATTTAAAAAGATTAAATTCTTTGAATACCTAAAAATTCAATAATTTTTACATTATTTTTATGTTCATTAGTAGTCACTTTGCCTTTTGACTTTTAAGAGGGATTTTTGAGATTTTCAGATCAGTTCAGTCACTCAGTTGTTTCCAGCTCTTTGCAGCCCCATGGACCGCAGCACGCCAGGCTTCCCTGTCTATCACCACTCCCAGTTTTTTGATGTTTTACAAAAAACTTTTAGAAAAATTTGGAAAAATTACTTTTCCATTTTTAATTTACATTTTGATAAATATATATTCAAATTTTCTATACTCTAATGCAATTAAATATTTTAATCCTTTATATAATTGTTTAAGTAAAATGCAAATTATATGAAAATATTATAACAATATCATGATTTTGCTAAACTGAAGGTCAGAAAAATTTTATGAATAAACATACAATAATTTATGAATTATATGCTTTACATTACTTTTTCAAACATCCCAGGCCTTTCAGTAGAATATGTAGACTTATAATAATTAAATTCCATCATCTTTCATGTTTGCTGGTTTTAGCCACATGCAGGTATAATTGTCAAGTTAAGAGAAAAGATCAATTTGATTTATAGCTATAAAATATTTAGATGTGTGGTATGTGGACCTCCATACCTCATGACCCAAACATATTAGAAAGATCTGCCGTGAGTTTTGTGTGGCCACTGAAACCAACTTTTAATATTTATGTAGTTACTAAAAATATTCCACTTCAGACATACAAAGTATAACGCATAATATAATGAACAGCTACATCATTACCAGCCTATTTAAGGTTTAAGACAGTACTGGTAATTTGGTGTCCCTGTTCACCCATCTCCACCTATGTTCACTCCATGCCTTCCAAAGATAACCACTATCCTGCATTTTTTATTGCTATTTCAAATGACAAGTTCTTTAAAGGTGTTTTCTATTTGTTGATGAAGTCTAGACCTGTTTGTCACCGTATATGATAGCTCTTACACAAATAAACTTGCGTACTTGTCTGAATAATTCTGCAGATTCCTCTTAGGTTTTCTAACTAGACAATAATACACTTGAGAACAAAAAAACTTTGGAATTTTCCTTTCCAATTGCCACATTTTCTATTTTTGCTTGCCTTAACCTGCACTGGCAATGACCTTTAGCATAGTGTTGAACAGAGGTGGTAAGCTAACCATCTTGTCTTATTTCTGATTTAAGAGGGAAAGCTTCTAACATTTCTTCATTAAGCATGATAGGTGCCGTCAGCTGATGATATTATTTCAAGAAGTGAAATGATGTGATCAGAGTTTTTTTAAGAAAAACTCTTGCTGACAGGAGGATGAGTTGGAGCAGAAATACCTAGGAACCGTATTATAGGAATCAATGCTATTTTGTGAAAAAGTGATGGGGCCTGTGATGCCCCATCAGTAGAACACACCTCATGATTCTGACTCTGACACTGTAATAAAGAATTCCATTTTCGCTTGTTTGATTCATCAAGTTAGACAAATGTTAGCATTACACAAACCCACATGGGTCTTCCAGTGGATAATATCTAAAACTATGGTTATTTTACTTCATTACAGACTCCATATATGGCTCCATTACACAGAAAAGAATTGTCTTAAGTCTTTGACAATCAAACTGACCTTTTAATTCTCTTGCAAATTTTTCAGGAAATAGCCCAATAAGATGTTGACACAAAGCAAAGCCATTTTTTAGGACTAAGTGGACATGGGTTTGGGTGGACTTTGGGAGTTGGTGATGGACAGGGAGGCCTGGCGTGCTGCGGTTCATGGTGTCGCAAAGAGTCAGACACGACAGCGACTGAGCTGAACTGACTGAAGAAAAGCTTTAGGAAAATTAAAAATTTCTAAAGAAAGTCATCTCTCAGAAGCTCAGTAGAAAGACAGAGTCATTTACATTGTTTTGCACTTGCATATTGGTAGACAGGAAATAGTACATATTTTATAAGAAAGTATCTATCGAAATGAGGAAATTCAGTCTCAAACTTTAAACTGCAAAGTATTCAAGAGCTGATTTTTTTTCCCCTTATATTGTTAGGCTAGTCAGTAGATTTTTCTTCTCTTTTGAGCTCCTTATATTTTTCATCTTATTTTTCTATGTAGATGTGTAATATAGACACTGATTATGTCTTATAAATAATAAGATAAGGATTTCAATCCCACTTAAAATTTTTGAGAATTTGTAAAACTGCTAAATTAATAATACTGCATATATTTCACTAATTTTCGTCTCCTGACCCACTGTCAGTAAATATAACATTTCTAGTGTAATGGACATGTTTAATTCTAACTAAATGGCCCTAAGGGACAGTATCTGCCATAGCAATGAAGTTTAATGACAATTCTGAAAATGAAATCATGTGGAAAATGATTTCTATGTAGCAGAATAATTAAAACAAACAAAATTTGGTAGAAATGGAAGCTCAGTTTGTCTCTGTTCTCATGGGGAGGAAGATGTACTTCACCACTAGCTCTAGTTGGTATTATGTTTCCATGCTCTTTAAAACAATCATATATATATACATATATAGATATAATTTATATAGATGTTCTAATTGTATTATAACTAAATCCAACTAACAGTGATGCTGATCCTAAGGGATTTTTGTGGGGTTTTTTGTTTGTTTCTTTTTGCTGTATGAACATTTCTCTGTTTTGAATATTGCTCCAGAGAATTGATTCTTTTCTGAGATTTAGCACTTTGGATATACAGATATTTTCATTATTATGGTATTTCTTCTCATTGGCTTTGGCCTTTTTATGAAATACATGCTTTTGTCTATACCACCCAAGTAAGAATTATTCCTAAGTAAAATATGTGAGGTTGCTAGGTTCTGGCATTGTTTAAAAGAAATTGTGAAAAACAATTGAAGGAAAACACCAAAGTAAGCTTTTATAATTTTAGGAACCAAGGGACTTCTATCACAAATATTCTTCTACAAAGAGAGATTGTTTTAGCTCCTAACAAAAATTTTAATGAACAATAGCATGTGCTACAAGGAAACTGGAAAATACAACCAATTAAAGTCTAAGCAACACATTTCAAAGAAAGTGTGAACAGAACACTTTACTTGAATTCTGTCAACATGGTCTAATGACCTTTTTCTTTATTTGAAGATGGCTGATTTTAAATAAAAGTTATTCTATCTGCAGAAGAGAATTTACACAAGGAAAATGCTATACTTCAACAATACATAAAATGAAATGTCAATTCATTCTCATAAGCCCACAAGAATATTCTGTACTGTTCAAACAAAGTTTTCAATGCAGCTGAAACATATTAACCACTCCAAGCATAAACCACTTCATTCACAAAACATGCAGTATCCAGAGTTTTTTTTGCAGTGTGAGATTATACCAAATAATTATTATTTTCATGGATTCAGAACACTCTGTTTTAGCAAACCCTCTCAGAAGACTGTAGGTTTTTCTTATGGATTTTCAGTACACAAATATCTACTCTTCTAAGATGATCTGTCTCATACCTCTAAGATGCTGCATTGTTTTCTGCCCTATTATTTGTCTGCTTCCCTCCAGGCTGGGCTTATACCTCAGTCGTTTTATCTATTGACACACTTATGCTCTTTCTAGGCATCAAGGCATCTCTTGATGATAGTGGTGAAAGCACTGGGGAGACTCCCAGGTTCAGTGCACTCCTATTATCCACAACTTGAATCTCTGTCCTTACACTCTGAATCCTTCAAACATGTCCCCAGACTCCATCCCGATGCTTCCCTTTGTCAATTGGTCTATATAATGTTAACACTCCTTCCCTTACTCTTCCTTTTAGCCTCGTTGTATCTCCAAGAACCTTATTTTGTTGCCCTAATCACATACTGTATTTCTTCTTCTTTGTCTTTTTTTTTTTTTTTTTTACCAAAAATCCATAACATAGGGAGAAAATTCAAAACAGGAATGACTAATAAACCTCTTTCAATGTTCATTTCCCACATATTACCTACTCTAGTACTCTCTTTGTAGTTAGTACAATCCTCATCTCTCCTGATGCATTCCAGCCAGTGCAATCCAGGCTAAAATTAATGTAGATAACTTAAAGATGTTCAAAAATTTGTCTTGAAGACAGAATGAAAGACTTACATGATAGGAAAACATACACTTTATTTTCCTCTCCTTTACTTTTTTGGTACTTTTGTAAAAAGTAAAAAATGTTTTGAATTTTGCTAAGTTCAAAGGAGTTTAACGGAATTTTCATCTTCATTTCAATGCTGTCTTAAAGATTATCATTTTTATATCAATCATTTAATTAAGAAAGAATATTGCTAATACTCAGTTATTTAAAAACTATTATCTATTAGACATATTTCCTTCCAGAAAACATTTTAGGGGGCTACTATTTGATTTAATTAGGCATCTATGAAATAAGTGATTGGGTTAGCTCTTTTCCAAATGACTTGGAACTAAAAAGAATTCATATTTAGTATAATTCCCTGGTCTCCTCTCTCAGATAGAGGCAGTATATCATACATAGTTTCTGCACCAAATTGTTCAGTTCTGCTTCATGGTTCCTACATAGAAATTGCTCACAAGGTGATACTATGACCACAAATCTAAAAGTCAAAACACTTTAAATAGATTAGAAAGGTCATGCCACCTGAAATGTTTTTTTTTTCTTCTTCTTAATATCCTTTGGTGAATGAAATTAAAAACATTATTTATTTTAGATACTATAACCCAAGAATTTCAATTATGACATACATTCTGACAACAAATCTTTATACAGCAAGTAATGAATGAATTTCAGTGCCTCATGACTTAAAACTAAATTAAACTAACTGAAACAAATTCAAAGATAGGGAATATACAAGCTAAATGGAGGCCATAGAAAGGGTCAATCTATGTTTTCACCAAAAAGAATGGGTATCTATGAAACCATTTCAAATATAAGTAATAAAATGAATATTTATAATAAATCAAAAAAAAGAACTGCTACCTGTCTTTTTAATTGATGAACAGTCTGCTAATCTGAAATAGTTAAAAAATCACTATTTGAAAATTCATAGCTATGTGCACACACATACAAAAAAAAAAAAGCTTGACTTTTATGTGCTTTCCTTCTAAAGCAAGCAGAAAATTCAACAATATCTACTGTAATCAGTTACTTTTGGGTGGTGGCAAAGAACGTACCTCAATAGAAATTATATTAATTCCATCTACACAGAAGTAGGGATGGTAAAGGGAAAGGCTATAATGTCTTTCACAGAGCAAAAAATTATTAAGAGAAGTGCTTTCTGAATTTTCTAAGCAATCATTAGCTATCTTTAATGCATACTCCAGTGAAATCAAGCAGTAATATGTACTGAAAAACATTTTCAGACAATAATTAAAATAATTATTGAAAATAATTAAAGGATACTAATAAAGTATATTTTTCACACTGGAAATCTGAGCTAAAGTCATACATTAGTGAATCCATATTATGAGAAGATTGGACACTTTCTATGTACAGAGATCTTCCATAGAGACATTCACAATTGAAACATTTTCTACCCAATCACATCTGTGATATCAATATTTTTCCCTTTGGCCATGGCACTATAAACCATTTTTAGAGAATTTAGAATGAAACTTAGAAGTCATTACTTTAATCACCATTATCTTATTTTTTTGAATATTTAGTTTTCTTCTGATTATAACGATAAAAACTTGCTGTAGACCTTTTACAATATAGTGAAGTGCAAAGGTATAAAAAAGAACTGACCATAATCATAACTCCTGGCTCAATTAACATAACATTGCAATCCATTTTTCAGTTTCATGTACTCACTTAAAACAATATCATGAATGTGCTGTCATTAAATTCTTCACAAATACAGATTTTTAATGACTACATAATATTTCATCCTATCGATAAAACATACTTAAATTATATTCGTATTTTAGGTTGCTGAAGATGTTCTTTAAAAATTATATATCTATATATATTCAAAAATGCATCATTGTTTCTAGTGAACATCCTCAGCAATCTGAAATAGAAGTGCATTAAGTAAATTATATGTGCTGTGGTCCATGGGAGCACGAAGAGTCGGACACGACTGAGCAACTGAACTGAACTGATGCTCGTTACATTAAATATCTATTTAAGATGTATGGATGTGAGAGTTGGACTGTGAAGAAAGCTGAGCGCTGAAGAATTGATGCTTTTGAACTGTGGTGTTGGAGAAGACTCTTGAGAGTCCCTTGAACTGCAAGGAGATCTAGCTGGTCCATCCTAAAGGAGATCAGTCCTGGGTATTCATTGGAAGGACTGATGCTTAAGCTGAAACTCCAATACTTTGGCCACCTGATGTGAAGAGCTGACTCATTTGAAAAGACCCTGATGCTGGGAAAGATTGAGGGCAGGAGAACAAGGGGACGACAGGGGATGGGATGGTTGGATGGCATCACCAACTCAATGGACATGAGTTTGGGTAAACTCCGGGAGTTGGTGATGGACAGGAAGGCCTGGTGTGCTGCGATTCATAGGGTCGCAAAGAGTAGGACATGATTGAGCGACTAAACTGAACTGAACTGAAAGATGAATTCAGAGGAGAGGAAATTCTTCCTTTTATACATGAGGAAATGTAGACCATATAAGTTATGTGATTGATGAGGTCCCAAACTAAAGTCATCTAATTTTCCATTTTACTATATCTATGTTTGTAAAGCAGTCTACTGGATTCTCTCCATAACATCACCCTCTACAAGTTAAAAGTGCAGATTTTGGATCTCATTCTGTTGTAATGCATTCTATTACTATAACAACTTTGCTATCTTTAAATTTACAACCCATTACTCATCTTTCATCCATAAAACTATTTAATTTCCTCTTGAGCCTACATACAGTAGTAATAAACCAAATCAGAAAAGAAAATTCAAATATTAAAAACTAAATAGGAAATTTTAGAACAAATGAGGGAAAAAATAGAGTAAGACATTCTTTTCTTCTTCTTTTCTAGATTACAACTAAAAATTTACTTGAATATGGAAAAAGTCATCTCCAACGTGATTACCCGTAGGCAACAATTTAAAATCAATTGAAGAGATTCTATGATAAAGTATAATTACAATTCAAAAAGTTAAAGCATGTTAAAAATAGTTGGCTACAATTCTGAAGTTATTTGGGAGGGAAATGAAGGGTAAAGGCTTCAGTCAATTTTTACAAAGTCAAGATAAGTATCCTAGAGACAATTCTGGCTAACTTTAGATAGGAAGCTTACTTCCAGGAAAAGTGCATTCCCTCTTCCAAGGGGGAGAAATAAATCAACAATCCAGAAAGCCTGAAACTTTCTGATCTTCCACACTCTCCAGTATTACTGATGGATAAGTCAAAAATTTCAACTGAGAATTACTGGAAAAATATAACAGCTTTCAAGTCCATACACATTTTAAGATTCAAGATTATTTTGCCTTTTTTAGAATTGTAAAACTTTAGTTTTTATTTTTTAGAAGTATAAAAATATTAAAATAATTAAAATATTCAGATAACCATTAATTGGTCAAAAATATAATATGAAATCTCTTTACTCAAACATCAGAGTTTAGCTTTAAATAAAAATGGTAGGCCTTTAATTCACTTTTTTCCCCTCTATTCTTTTAAACTCTTTTAGGAGCATCATTACTAATCACTATTCCTAGTGAATGCTATTGGAATGTAAATATGAAATCTACTGTAAGGGTAAAAATATATGTACTAAAAGTCATAAATACAAATAGGTTAGTATTTGATGTGACAAACGCTTTCTTTCATTCTAGTACAGGTTCTTCATCTAATTTTGACAAATAAAAACAATACAGATTAAGTGAATGGAAATTTATAGTTTATTCCAACTTGTGAACCAAAAGCCATTCTGCATCTATATATTTATATCCATTATAAAAAGAAGAAAATCACTAAATTTCAAAGTGGTTATATGTCTCTGACTCATATTACTGGTTCAAGTTGTAAATTCAGGTATATTTACTTTAAAAACGATGTAAATCAATGGCATTAAGGTCCTACACAGAATATATTTGTCAATGTTTTGCATATTGTAGTTTGTTATTGTAACAAACCCGATGAGACTGCCCTTCATACGTGTCTCTCACTTTTTCTTTCTCTCTTTTTTTAAGCACATAAGTGACAGAAGATATTTTCATTGCTGATATATTTTCAACTTACATAGGTCTACTTAAAGTTCAGTGGTTCACAGAACTACTATGAAGTACACAGCAGGAAAGAGAACCCAGAAAGAACTACACAATAGATATGATCCTGAAGGCTGGAATTGCCATTCGCAGTATTCTGGCTATCAACTCTATTATTTTTCTCTCCCAAATAAGAAAGTTTCTGGAATACAAGTAACTGACAATAATACTAATTATATAGATAAGATTGCATTGGCTTCACTTAGAAATAAAGAAAAAGCAACTCAATTTCAAGCTTTAGTACTTATTAAATTAGTAATTATTTATCCCACTTGTGCAACAGATAACAGAACAACATTTTTAACACTTCATTTCAGAGTCATCCTCACAATTAAAACCCAAACTAAAACTTACATTTTAATGTGGATTTGGCCAGCATGATACACTTAATAGATTTAATTTTATTGATAAAAAAGAAATAAAACTGCTTTTAGGTAATTTATTTTCACTTTCAAATTGCTAATAAGTTTCTTCATGACAGTCACTTTTACTACACTCTTCAAGGGATCCTCTACAACAATTTCAATCTGTTCACTTCATCTCTGATACACTTTATAATAGTTAAATTTTATTTTTTTAATAATTACTATGCAAAAGCAAGAAAGACCTTAGGTGTTTTTATTATTATCATTGCAGCTAGAAAAAGAAGTAGATGTTGTCTCCTTAAAGTTCCCTTTCCACTTCACACATAAACATTTATCCAATCCCAAGCCTCTTGTACTTTTAGTCAAAGGTGAGTAAAGTGACTTCTCCTGCAGTGACGGTAATAGTGGTTCCTCACAACAGGTGAAGAAAAATGTTTTATATAGACCACCAACCATTTAGTTTTAGACAAAAGGATGTGAATAATACTTTTGCAAACCTATGTAACTAATGGAGCTCAATATTATCTTTTATATACATACAAGTATGGACATGTCTAGATATAGGAAAATCTAATGCGTTGAAGATCCAGGATTTTAAAGAGACATAGGTGAGTAGATAATAGAACACCAACATTTTTAACACTTCATTTCAGAGACACTTACTCTCTCAATTAAAACCCAAACTAAAGTTGACATTTTAATGTGGACTTGGCCAACATGATACATTTAACAGATTTAATCTTATTTATAAAAGAGAAATAATGCAGTTTCCATTAACTAAAATATTCTTTTTATAATGAGTTATTGCAGGGGTTCATAAATAGAGCACTTCTGTATGCATTCAAAACTGAAAAAAAATGTAAAATATGAATTTAGTCACATATTTTATGGAATATAAACATGTTATAAGGAACACGAGCATTTCTGTTATAAATTAAAAGCTGAAAAATGTTACTTAACCAATATGATTTCCATTATAAATGCCTTTTAAAGTACTGACTTAGAAAATTGATGTCTATAGGTCTTTTAAGACATTATTTCTGTTAAACACTAATTGAAAACATAAGGTACAAAACATTTATGGGAGAAAAAAACAACCATTCCTACTGAGACCATAGCAGGCTGAAAGCATCACTTGACTGAGTTGTCTAATATGTATGTCTCACTCACACACACACCTACACACCCACTGACAGCTTACATTATTCATGTGATATTTAAAAGGAAATTTTCAAACGTAAAGTGTCCCACTGTAAAATTTGTGGCCAAGTCTTGACTGGGTTATCTGAGTAACGTCTGTGATGTACTTCTGTTTCTATATTTTATATCCAATAATATCAATAATAAGATGACTTACCGGCCCAAATGAATTACTGTCAAAACTATGTCCATGATGATCACCTTCAACCCAGATATGACCACGGGGGACTCTGACATAACGGTTTTTGTGTCCTATAGTTCTAGAAATTAAAACAAAATAATAATAACTATTGAGAAAAGATCAGAAAGGAAAGAGCTCAAATATGGAAGCATACAAACTCAGGAAGGACAAAACTGCTATTATAAAAATGCAACAGATTATTATACGTTAAGTGCAAGGCTACTGTAGAAGTTTATTTTTAAATAACATGTGGTTAGGACAGACTGGTTCCAAATAGGAAAAGGAGTATGTCAAGGCTGTATATTGTCACCCTGCTTATTTAACTTCTATGCAGAGTACACCATGAGAAACGCTAGGCTGGAAGAAACACAAGCTGGAATCAAGATTGCCGGGAGAAATATCAATAACCTCAGATATGCAGATGACACCACCCTTATGGCAGAAAGTGAAGAGGAACTAAAAAGCCTCTTGATGAAAGTGAAAGAGGAGAGTGAAAAGGTTGGCTTAAAGCTCAACATTCAGAAAACGAAGATCATGGCATCCGGTCCCATCACTTCATGGGAAATAGATGGGGAAACAGTGGAAACAGTGTCAGACTTTATTTTGGGGGGCTCCAAAATCACTGCAGATGGTGACTGCAGCCATGAAATTAAAAGACACTTACTCCTTGGAAGAAAAGTTATGACCAACCTAGATAGTATATTCAAAAGCAAAGACATGACTTTGCTGACTAAGGTCCATCTAGTCAAGGCTATGGTTTTTCCTGTGGCCATTTATGGATATGAGAGTCGGACTGTGAAGAAGGCTGAGCGCCGAAGAATTGATGCTTTTGAACTGTGGTATTGGAGAAGGCTCTTGAGAGTCCCTTGGACTGCAAGGAGATCCAAGCAGTCCATTCTGAAGGAGATCAGCCCTGGGATTTCTTTTGGAAGGAATGATGCTAAAGCTGAAACTCCAGTACTTTGGCCACCTCATGCGAAGAGTTGACTCATTGGCAAAGACTCTGATGCTGGGAGGGATTGGGGGCAGGAGGAGAAGGGGACGACAGAGGATGAGATGGCTGGATGGCATCACTGACTCCATGGACGTGAATCTGAATGAACTCTGGGAGTTGGTGATGGACAGTGAGGCCTGGCGTGCTGTGATTCATGGGGTCGCAAAGAGTTGGACACGACTGAGCAATTGAACTGAACTGAGGACCCTGTAATCCTACCCACAGTATTTTGTTTTCATATTTTTGTAGGTAGCATTTTGTGCTTAAACAAGATGCATTAGTACAAGAAAATGGTTTGCTACTTAATTCATAATATCCTGTATTTTTTTTTTATAAAACCCAATAAGCCCCAACAAAATACAGATCTATTTCATTTCTGACATTTGCTTTTACCTCATTGGTCATCTTGCCCAGCTGCAGTCTTCACTTTTTTAGTCAAATAAATGTCTCAAACCAAATGACAGAATTTTCATAACCTCTTAATGCTTTAAAATTCAGAATATTTAAGAAAGAAAGCTAAATAATTTCTTCAAAGACAAACTAACAATGTCAACTGAAAATTTTTCATTAGTGCCATTTTATTTTATAAATCATTCTTGAAAATGAGAAACTTTTTAACAATTTTGAAGACAGTATTTGGAGAGCAATGATCAATGACATACATTTAATGAAATATTCTATCTTCTGAAGTCTGACAAGAAAACAAATAAGGAAAGGCTCTCTCATACTGTGTTGGTAGCAATGTAAGATGATACAAATTTTTTTTCCTGTTTTGACATTTGGGGTAGACTTTTGTCAAATTTATTAATAAACTAAAATATATGTCTCTTTTAACCAGTACTCTTGCCTGAAAAATCTCACGGACAGAGGAGCCTGGTAGGCTACTGTCCATAGGGTCGCTAAGAGGGCACGACTGAGCTACTTCACTTTCACTTTTCACTTTCATGCAGTGGAAAAGGAAATGGCAACCCACTCCAGAGTTCTTGCCTGGAGAATTCCAGGGATGGCGGAGCCTGCTGGGCTGCCGTCTATGGGGTCGCACAGAGTCAGACACGACTGAAGTGACTTAGTAGCAGCAGTAGCAACCTAGTTATTTACTATTAGAAATACATTCCAAGGAAATAATGAGAAACACTAACAAATATTTATTACCAGATATGCTCAATATGCGGAGAAGGCAATGGCTGCAGTCCATGGGGTTGCGAGGAGTCGGACACGACTGAGTGACTCCACTTTCACTTTTCCCTTCCTTGCATTGGAGAAGGACATGGCAACCCACTCCAGTGTTCTTGCCTGGAGAATCCCAGGGACGGGGGAGCCTGGTGGACTGCTGTCTATGGGATCGCACAGAGTCGGACATGACTGAAGCTATGCAGCAGCAGCAGCAGCAGCAGCAGCATGCTCAATATAGGCCTTTTATAGCAATAAAAAAGTATCTTTTTAAATAATCAATAAGGGATCGGTCACATAAATTATAATATTACTAAATAAAAGGGATGAAATTAGATTAAATATTATCCTAAGCCTATAATAATTCCTTTTCAGAGACTAATTTTTTTCTTCTTTTATTCCCAAAAGAATTCTAGAAAATATCTAGCTTAAAGAAACTTTGCAGTAAATGATAGTTGAATTAATAAATGTCACTCCCAAGTCTATAGACTTAACCCTAGAGTCTGAGCTTTACACATGGTTCATGGAGGTGGAGTCTCAATCAGACCATTTTTGTTAGTAAATTGTATATGTGCAAAAGAATACATTAAAAAGGAAAACTATACATAAATTGGTGCTATAGAAATTGAAACTATTCATTATCTAGAATGGTTTTTAATTTTCAAGATAATTTCAGTGTTGAATTACTTTGCCTTAGATCAGTAAATCATTCATGCAAGGAAGCAATGCTGTGGCCATTAGAAGCCCACAGTAAGTAAATGACTGCTATTTATTTTTAATTACTACTGGGAAGAAGAGTTTCAGCTTTTTAAAGAAAAGCAAAACCAAGTTAAATATATCTTACTGTCATACAAATGTTCTTCAATTAAAATCAGTCAATTAGTTCTTGACATCACTACTGCTTTTATTATGAGACTCCTTCTAAGAACTACTATCCCAACATCAAGTGTTAATGATGTGGAAAAAACCCTTTTAATTACTTGTTGGCAAAGCACATTCTCCTGATAAGTCCAAATATTGGTTTACCTTATTAAACTGGCTATTTTGGATAAGGACTTAGAAAGGAAACAATTACCCATTTTGTCTACTTAAATAATCATTCAAGCAGAATTATGAAATAAAACTAATCATCTCTGCAATTATAGGGTAGGTTTTAAGTCAAGCATATTGTTTTGGAAACCGAATCCGATATAAAACTTAGACTCAGTTTCAATGTCATATAAACCAAGAGGTTAAGATATTTATAATAGAAAATCATAGTATCATAAAATTACCAGTGATAGTTGCACATTTTCTTGCATTGACTATCTTATTTAAAAATTGTAAATACATGGAAAAGAATGCATGGTACAAAGTGCTCAACAAACATTTGTTAAATGAATGACCAAAGTGAAAGTGAAGTCGCTCAGTTGTGTCCGACTCTTTGTGACCCCATGGACTGTAGCCTATCAGGCTCCTCCGTCCATGGGATTTTCCAGGCAAGAGTGCTGGAGTGGATTGCCATTTCCTTCTCCAGGGGATCTTCCAGACCCAGGAATCGAACCTGGGTCTCCTGCATTGCAGGCTGACACTTTTCTATCTGAGCCACCAGCGAAGCCCCAAATGAATGACAAAAGGAATGTATAACTGAAGAATGAAAAATACTGTCACAAAGATCGACTAATATAGTACAAAGTACATAGAGTCTTGAAATAGACTAAACCAGTTTTAAACTGGATGCTATTAATATTACTTACAAGTAATCCTGTGCAAGTTACTTAGTTTCTACCTCTATTTGTATACTTTTAAAATGGGACAGATTAGACATACCCTAACTTGGAAGGAAAGTTATGACCAACCTAGAGAGCATATTCAAAAGCAGAGACATTACTTTGCCAAAAAAGGTCTGTCTAGTCAAGGCTATGGTTTTTCCAGTGGTCATGTATGGATGTGAGAGTTGGACTGTGAAGAAAGCTGAGTGCCGAAGAATTGATGCTTTTGAACTGTGGTATTGGAGAAGACTCTTGAGAGTCCCTTGGACTGCAAGGAGATCCAAGCAGTCCATTCTGAAGGAGATCAGCCCTGGGATTTCTTTGGAAGGAATGATGCTAAAGCTGAAACTCCAGTACTTTGGGCACCTCATGCGAAGAGTTGACTCATTGGAAAAGACTCTGATGCTGGAGGGATTAGGGGCAGGAGGAGAAAGGGACGACAGAGGATGAGATGGCTGGATGGCATCACTGACTTGATGGACATGAGTTTGAGTGAACTCCGGGAGTTGGTGATGGACAGGGAGGCCTGGCGTGCTGCAATTCATGGGGTCACAAAGAGTCGGACACGACTGAGTGACTGAACTGAACTGAACCGAACTGAACGGGGTTGAGGGCAGGGGAAGAGGGTATCAGAGGATGAGATGGCTGGATGGCATCACTGATTGAACATGAACTTGGACAAACTCAGGGAGATGGTGAGGGACAGGGAAGCCTCGTGTGCTGCAGTCCATGGTGTCACAAAGAGTCAGACACAATTGGGTGACTGAACAACAATGGGGTTGAGAGAAGGCTTAAGTAGTTAGATGACAATATAACAGAGAGGCTGCTATAGAGTATAGTCTCTGCAGACAGCCTATCTTGGAGTTGATATCTGGCTTAACACTTTAAAGTTTATGTAACCTTGGGCAAGTCGATAAAGGTCTTAAATGTCAGTTACCATATTTGCAGAATGGGGCAAATAATAGTACCTAACTCAAAAACTGTTCTATGGATAAAAGTGGTGTGTATTAAACACTTGATAAATGGATTCTCTTAGAAATGAGACTTTCTAAGTAAAGCACTCAATGTATTTCTAATGTATAGTAAGAACTCAGTAAGCTCAGTAAGCGGTAGTTATTATTGCTATCATCTTCTTTGTCCACTAGTTTCTTTCATTTTATAATTCAGAATGTGTTCAGTTTCTACTGCTTATTAGCATCAGTCTTAAAATTACCTGAGCTATGCTTCAATAATTCCTTTTCCCTACATTTGCGCTGGCCTTGTAGACTATTTTTAATGGTACAGTGAATCTTATTTTTTCTTTTATTCTTATGCCCTTCTGGGACATCCTAAAACTTATATGTGAAAACACAATATATATGCTTGTGCATATTCAAACACTCAGAGAGTAGTAGGTGAAAGCACAATCTACCTATTTATGCTTTTACTTACTAACCACTTGCATATTTGAATGTTGCTATGCTAAAAGAGAATGGTTTACCTAGACACTAGACAGGGTGTGAGCTATAGAACCCTGCTGAAATGCATCCCATATACAGAGTGTATATTTTTCCCCCTCAGGTTTCAATCTAACTTTTAAAAAAATAACCCAAAGTGGCTTTGAAAAATATGATGTTAAAATATTGAGCTGGTTCTCTTTAGGACTGTCAAAGAAATATAATACTCCTAATAGAATATCTCTAGAGAAGGAATTTTAAATAGCTTTGTGCTCCTGAATTCACATAAAAGAAAGACAAGATAATCTTTTAGGTGATTTAACAGTTAAGTGAGGTGTCAGCCTACAAGGTTGTATGTATCTATGGGTTGCAAATAATTTTGGTTTTGACAGACAAAAATTAATTCTGTATGGTATTCTAACTATCTATCTACAAAAAGGCATTTTTTTGTACTAGTTCTACCAAGACAAGTTACCTAGGTCTTATAAATGGAATGAAGAATGATTGCTTCCAATTTGATTTGACCTTGAAAACAATGATTTTTTAAATCTCTGAATATTTTGAGTCACGAATTGAACACAAAATTGTCTATATTATCCCTGATGTCACAAGAAGGAAACAAATTCATATTTAAAGTATCTCATAAGTACACACACATAGATATTCTTAATGTCGGTAATCAGTATTAATAAATCATGATTGTTTAAGGTATTTTTAATTATTTATTTTTCAAAGAATTCTGTTAATTTATTTTCATTGTACAAAGTAGATGCTGCCCTGAGGGTGTTCACTGGACATTCCCAGGATCCTATATCCCTGAGTTTTCATTGTCAAGAAGGGATTAAGAGTACCGAGTTCAGGACTGTGTAAGATCAAGAGCTAGAACCAGATTGCTCTTATCATCATTAATAGACTGGACTAGAAAAAAAGATACCTATCATCAGGAAAAGAAAATGAAAAGAATATTGCCTGTCTAAGGCAGGGGTCCCCAAACTCCAATCTGAGGTGGAAGAGAAGTAATAACAATAGAAATAAAATGCTCAATAAATGTAATGCACTTGAATCATCCTGAAACCAACCCCATTCCCAGTCCATGGAAAAACTGTCTTCCAAGAAACTGGTCCCTAGTGTCAAAAAGGTTGGGGCCTGATGATCTAGGGTGATTTCTGGAAGGGAAAAGATTCTCCCTTGAAAATCCACATACCACTCTCAAGGTGTGATTGGGGTTAAGATTCACATTGCTTATGGTTTGGAACAGTTAAGAATTCATTTTAATTGACTCCAAGAATCTGGCAGAAGGAACTATAAACTTTTCAGGGATAATCTGTCAATTCAGAGTTCGAGTTTTCAAGTTTTCTATAAATAAGTTCCTACCAATAGGCACTTACTATCCAAAGACAGAACTCACAAGGAAGTAGCCAGCATTAATGAGTAAGAAGGTGTGTTAGTCATTCAGTTATGTCCAACCCCATGGACTGCAGCCCTCCAGCTTCCTCTGTCCATGGAATTCTCCAGGCAAGAATACTGGAGTAGGTAGGCTTTCCTTTCTCTAGGAGATCTTCCTGGCCCAGGGATTGGATGACTATAAATGAAAGAAAGAAAAACTGCCATATCTATCTAAAAGATTGCTTAGACTTTAGCACAGAGAGATAAGGAAATGAAAAGTAGGAGAGATGGAGAATGTTATTAGAAAATGTAAGGTCAGTGTAATTAGGGTCCCAAAGGAAGAGAATAAAAAAGGACCAAGGAAGATGTAACATTTGAGAGATAGTAACATACTTTTCTACAAATGATAAAAGTATGACTTACAGCTTCTGTAATCAAAGTAAATCACAAGTGAGATAAACAAAAAGAAAGAAATCACACTGTGATATACCGTAATAAAACTGCAGAACACTAAGAACTCCTCTTCCCTAAAAATTTTATAAGAGCTGCCAGACAAAAAAGAAAAGATTACTTTCAAAGGAATAATGACCTGCCAACAGAGTTTCCTTGTTAAGACAGAAACATCATTCAGCAATTTTAAGTGTGAAATTCAATGAATTTTCAAAATCTACCCAAGCACATAATCACTAGGTCAATATATGAAACACCTGAATCACCCAAAAATGTTTGGTCATGCTCTTCCCCAAGCAAATCTGCCTCCATCTCCATCCTTGGCTCCCAGCTGAGTTTTCTGTCACTATGTTGTTCAGTTACTCAGTCATGTCCAACTCTACAATCCCATGGACTGCAGCACACCAGGCTTCCCTGTTCTTCACCTTCTCCTGGAGCTTGCTCAAACTCATGGCCATTGAGTCAGTGATGCCATACTGTTGTCCCCTTTCTAGAATTTTATACAAATGGAATCATTCCATATGCATTCCTTTATTTGTTTTCGAACGTACTCTATTTGCTTTTGAGATTAATCCATGTTGCTGCATATATTAGTCATTTGCTACTTGTTTATTAATACTATACTACTATAGAGGTATGTCAATAACACAATTAGTTTATCATTAAGTAGTTCATGGACACGGGTTGCTTCCAGTTTCTGGCTATTATAAATAAAGCAGCAATGAACATAAAAATCGAAGAATTGATGCTTTTGAACTGTGGTGTTGGAGAGGACTCTTGAGAGTCCCTTGGACTGCAAGGCGATCCAACCAGTCCATTCTGAAGGAGATCAGCCCTGGGATTTCTTTGGAAGGAATGATGCTAAAGCTGAAACTCCAGTACTTTGGCCACCTCATGCGAAGAGTTGACTCATTGGCAAAGACTCTGATGCTGGGAGGGATTGGGGGCAGGAGGAGAAGTGGACGACAGAGGATGAGATGGTTGGATGGCATCACTGACTCGATGGACTTGAGTCTGAGTGAACTCTGGGAGTTGGTGATGGACAGGGAGGCCTGGCGTGCTGTGATTCATGGGGTCGCAAAGAGTCAGACACAACTGAGCGACTGAACTGAACGTAAAAATATTTGTGTGGATACATGTTTTCATTTCTCGTGTGTAAATATCTATGAGTGAAATAGCTGAGTCATATAGTAACTGAATGTTTAACCTCATGGCAAATTTGTCAAACTGACTTTCAAAGGAGCTGTACCAATAGTATGTGAGTTCCAGTTGTTCCACAAACACTTGTGATGTTGGTGTTCAGTCACTAAGTTGTGTCCTACTCTGCAGCTCCATGGACTGCAGAACACAAGGCTTCCCTGTCCTTCATGATCTCCTGGAGTTTGCTTAAATTCATATCCATTGAGTTGGTGATGCTATCTAACCGTCTTATCCTCTGTCACCTCCTTCTCCTCCTGTCCTCAATCTTTCCCACTATCAGGGTCTTTTCCAATGAGTCAGCTTTTTGCATTGGGTGGCTAAAGTATTAGAGCTTCAGCTTTGGCATCAGTTCTACCAATGAATACTCAGGGTTGATTTCCTTTAGGATTGACTGGTTTGATCTCCCTGCAGTCCAAGGGACTCTCAAGATTCTTCTCTAGCACCCCAGTTCAAAAGCATCAATTTTTTTGGTGCTCAGTCTTCTTTATGGTCCAACTCTCACATCTGTCCATGACTACTGGAAAAATCATAACTTTAAATACAGGGACCTTTGTTGAGAAAATGATGCCTCTGCTTTTTGATTATGTTGTCTACGTTTATCATAGCTTTCCTTCCAAAGAGCAAGATGTTTTTAATTTCATAGCTGCAGTCACCATCCACAGTGATTTTGGAGCCCACGAAAAAGAAAAGGAAATCTGTTACTGCTTCCACCTTTTCTACTTTTATTTGCCATGAAACCAGATACCATGATCCTAGTTTTTTCAATGTTGAATTTTAAGCTAGCTTTTTCACTTTCCTCTTTCACTCTCATCAAGAGGCTCTTTAGTTTCTCTTTACTTTTTGCCATTAGACGGGTATCTTCTGCATATCTGAGACTGATATTTCTCACCACACACTAACACTTGATAAATATCATTCTTTTAACTTTTGGTGGCTGTGGTTTAGTTGTTAAGTCACGTCCCAGGGACTGTAGCTTGCCAGAATCCTTAGTCCATAGGATTTCCTAAGCTAGAATACTGGAGTGGGTTGCCATTTCCTTCTCCAAGGGATGTTCCCCCACTCAGGGAGCAAGCTCGTATCTCCTGTTTGGCAAGTGGTTTCCTACACTGAAGGTTGATGTTTTACTGACTGAGCTAGCAGGGGCATACATTTCCCTAGTGATTAATGATTTGGAGTGCTTATTTATCCTTTGTTTTCTTCATGGGTGAAAGATCTATTAAATTTCTTAAAAATTAAATTTTTGTTTTTTTGTTTGCTTTTTTATTATTTAGTTGTATGATTTCTTTATACAGTCTTTATAAAATTTACCAGAGTTTTGGCAAGTATTTCTTCCTAATATGTGGCTTTCTTTTTTTTCATTTTCTTAACAGTGTTTTTCTTCAAAGAACGAATATAGTAAATATTGATGAAGTTCACTTAGCCGATTCTTTTCTTTCATGGTATTTGCCTTTTATACTTTAAGAAATCTTTGCCCAAACCAAAATCACAAAGATTCTCTCCTTTTCATTCCCCTGTTTTATAGTTTTAGTACTTACAAAAACTATGGTAAGAAAGTTCAAATTTATTTTTATTTCATCTTACTTTTCTTTTCTTTTTGCATGTGGAAATCCAAATTTTCTAGCACTCTTCTTTGAAAACATTATCCTTTCTTTATTAAATTATCTTGTGCTTTGGACTGAGTTACGTGCCCTGAGAATTCATATATTGAACTCTACCTTCCAGTGTGATGACATTTGGAGATGGAGGCTATGGGGAGGTTTATTATGTTTAAATGAGGTCTTAAGGCTAGGCTCCTTATGATGGGATTAGTACTTTTATTAGAAGAGACCACAGAGGTGGCTCATCCCCTGCCTCCTTCTCTACTACATGAACACTTAAACTAATAACATGTAGGAAAGGAGAAACATGTTTATAAATTCTCCCTGGTGGTTCAGATAGTAATGAGTCTTCACGCAATGTGGGAGACCCAGGCTCAATCCCTGGGTCGGAAAGATCCCCTGAAGAAGGAATGGCAATGGCACTCCAGTATTCTTGCCTGGGAAATCCCATGGACATAGGAGCCTGGCAGGCTACAGTCCATGGGGTCCCAAAGAGTTAGACATGACTAAGTGACCAATCCTCAACTCAAGGGAAGAGTAGGTATAAAAATTACCTTTAGACTTTGTTAACTACATATTTTAAAAGTTTTAAGAGTAATAATGTAGTGTATAACTTCCAAGTCAAATAAGAAATAGTATGTTAAAATATCCATTAAGGCAAAAGAATGCAGGAGAAGATGAGAAAAATGGGGAAAGTAAGATCAATAGAAAGCACAGAAATCAGATGGCATATAAATATATTAGTGATTATAATAAAAGTAAATGAACTAATCTAGCTGTCTGAAAAAAAAAAAAGAACTATTCAACTAAGGAAAAATTCTAGTTATGTGCTGCTTATAAGAGAGATACACAAAGCAAAAGGACATAGATACATAGAGAAGTTGACAATATAATAATATACTATAATTAATATCAGACAAAATGCAAACATTTCTGAGATAAGACAAGTTGCAATAGAACCTGATCATGGAACACTCCTGATGTCTATTTTACCCTATAGAAGGATTTTAACCAGAAAAGTGAGCCTAGAAGTCTTTAATGAATAAAGTTAAATTTTGTTCCTAAAGTCCATGGTTGGGGTACTGTTCTAAAAACTGCAAATAATTCTGTTACCACAATGAGACAAGCTTTTTGCTATTCAATTCTCTCTTGTCAGTATACATGTTGCCAATCATTATGTTGTTTAGCAATTAAATGCTGAAATATGGAGACTCAGTGCTCCTTTCTGTGGAGCTTGACTTGAATTGGAAATGAAATATATGTAATTAATAGAGGCTGAATTTAAGCAAATTAAGTGATAAAATTTCTAGGAAGTTCAATCGCATATAGCTAACTATAAGGATTATGTCTTTTAGGCTCACAGTTGGAAAGACCCTAGCAGTGATCTAACATAACTCCTTTTTGCACAGACAAAATGGATACAAAAAGCATGTAGGTGAAATCACCTAATTAGTTAGTGGCAGGGCAAATACAGGCAATGAAAACCAGATTCCATAATTTCCTTTCCATTGCATGGATCATAAGTACTTGAGATTTCAAAGAATATGTCTTAACATATTTTGCTGAAAAAAATGAAATGTCATTTTCTAAATAAACTATAGCCTGTTGCTAGGTAATCAGAGAAAGTCTATTTAGCTCATTTAAATTAGAAATTAGATTTATACATCTTCACAATAAAGTTACAGAATTAATTTTATAAATTTAATGTGAATGCTCCTACTACAGCTAAGAATTTTTTTTGTGATGAATATTCTTGATATATTTTTTCTAAATTTGAATTATAGGAGTGTGTGACAAAAATGAACTGTGACAATTTCCTTAATATACAGAATGTTTTCTCTTGTTAAACATGCATTCTGAAAATACTGTGTACATAAAAACCAATGCAACTGTTAGTGAGAACTGGAGAAAGATATCAACAATCAGATTCCACCCATGCTGTATCAGGCATGTATTTAACCCATACTGAGGCCATGTCGATTGATCCAGAAATGGGGTGGCAGTTTATGCTGTTATTTCTTGTATTATGGTTAGTTTGTGAGGATAAGGTTATGAACGGCATAAAGGTGTGGGCCAGAGCACGGAGAAGAATAAGATCCTGTCCCTTCTACCAAGACTGTAAATTATACCATGATTCAAAACATAAGCTACAAAGTAAAAGTGAAGTTGCTCAGTCGTTTCCTACTCTTTGCAACCCCATGGACTGTAGCCTACCAGGTTCCTCTGTCCATGGGATTTTCCAGGCAAGAGTACTGGAGTGGGGTGCCACTTCCTTCTCCAGGAGATCTTCCCGACCCAGGGATTGGACCCTGGTCTCCCACATTGTAGGCAGAAACTGTACTGTCTGAGTCACCAGGGAAGTCATAAGCCACAAAGCAGTCTATAAATAAATATATATAAATACACGTATACACATATACAGTCTAAACTACCACAACAAAATTTCACAAGTTGGAAGCATCTGCCAGAAAATAATTGGTGAGTGGAGGAATATATAAGTGAAGGAACATCAAATGTTGCTAACTGCATAGGTATTCAAAGTATGGTGTTGTTTCAGCCTCAAATAGTCAGAAAAAGCACTGTGTCTCTTTGAATCAAGATGTGAAGAACAGATAAAAACAAAAAGGTAAAGAACGTAGTGTGCATTTCAAATCTCATTCACTTACAGACAAAAACAAAAAAATGGATTTCTTTTTTCTTACTACTTTATTTTCTGAAGATATGCCACTATAAAATACGGGAGATATTTTATAAATCACTTTCTCATTAAGACATTCAATTGTTATATTTATATAGAAAAATGAAATGTATTTAAATTATTTTATTCTAAAAGTATATTATTGATTTTTCTCTTAAATATTCTATCTGTTATTATAGTATGCCCTAACTTAGATCATATTGAGTCAAAAATTTTAATAAATATATTGTTGAATTATAACATAATTATAAACATTATATAAGCTATCTGAATATATAAATGATAAATCCATAAAGAAAATAATGTATCTAACACACATATATTTAAAATTAATTTTTTTGCTAAAATGATCATCAATTATACAAAATGTCAAAGGTGTATATACTATAATCAGTGGATCTTATCACATAATAAAAATAGTGACTTATATTGTTATTTCATGCATGGCTTCCTAGCAAACCAATTTAAACAGAACAGTGAACTTGTAGTGCATAATTTTATTTTTCAGAAAAATCAATATGTATTATAAATGGTATTGCTACACTTGTTTACAAAGTTCTCTTTTGAAATAATTTCCTGATTGTCCACTTCATTTATCATTTAGTTTCAAAGGTTTTTCCCACATGCTAGTTTTAAAGGGGGGAGGGACACATTTCAGTGCTTTTTTAATGTAAGGTCCAGAAACACCTAGTTATTATAGAAGCTATGAACAATTTTCCTTCTGTTTGCTCTAATCTCAGTTTTATAACTTTAACTTTTTAGTGTTAAAATAAATGGTTACTATTTATTCCCTACAAACAAAATTAATGACCCTTTGGATTAATTACCAATAAAACAAAATATAAATGCCTCAGAGCTAAGGAGAATATAAAACAAGGGGTCTTCTTTAAAAGTATCTCTTTAGAATAGGAACAACAGATAATTTTGAAGCTGGAAAGCAGTGTGGCAGAGGGCAAATTAATGTGGGCTCCCCAGCTAGACAGACTTTTGGTTGAACTCCAGGTGTGCCACTTTCTACTTGCATGGCCTTGAGTTCACCTGTTGTAACAGAGGATAATACTATCTGCTTCATAGAGGCCTGATGAGAGATGAGATAATACATGTAACACTTTTAGAATAGTATCTGGCAGAATAAACTCCAATAAATTATCATCAGAATTAAGAAATAAGCTTAGCTGTTCTTATGATATAGTAATTAATGCAGCTAGGAAAACAAAAAAGCTTTTCTAAATCAAATTAATTCCACAAATATTTATTAAGTACCCAGTGGTATCTGGAGAAGGGAATGGCAACCCACTCCAGTATTCTTTGCCTGGAGAATTCCATGGATAGAGGAGCCTGGTGGGCTACAGTCCATGGGATCACAAAGAGTCAAACACGACTTAGGGACTAACACATACACACACCCTCCAGTGATTTCAAAACACTGTTATATACTAGAAATGTAAACATAAATATGACACAGTCCTTCCCTGGAACAATTTGTAGGTTAGCCAGGTAAACAGACAACTTTTTAAAACATACAGTTTCAACTCAAAGTGGTAAGTCAATGTTATAGGGGCAGAGAGGGCAAAATAAGGAGCTGAGTAAGAGATATCCAAGTCAGCTAGGATTACTGAATAGTTTTTCAAGAAAAGGTGACACTTTTCATACATTATACCTATAATTCTGAAATTAATTATCAACATCTATGAATCACATGATGAATATAAATTGTCACCATCCCTAAACCACCAAATTTAAGCCAAGGAATAATTTTGCCACTGTGGATGAAGAACATCATCTGCCACATCAGTAAACAAAGGATTTCAAGCCATCAGCCACTAAGGCAGCCCCCTCCCCAGCCCTGACTGTGTGTCCTGAGAGGGCTCAGTATGGGAAGGCAGGATATGGGCCCTAAACAGTTAAACTATAAATCAAAGAAGTGATTTCAATGAGCCCTGACAGACTCTGGCAATCTTCCTATATATAGAAAAGCACTAAATTCATTAACTTGAGATGTCTGGTTTTCTTTAATTAACAGTAATCTTTTGATGTCCTGAGTATCTGGGTTTTGTTGTGAAACCCCTGTGTATCGACTCCTCCATTACCTCTTGGGAGCAGTCACTCAGCATTACCTGACAGGCTGCCTCCCAGACTTGGGTCTTCAGAAAATCTTTGAATAAAACATAATTCTCAACTTTCAGGTTGTGCTTTTTTTTTCCCCCAACTTATACAACCATTAATAAACCAGTATTTTAAATCATTTTTAAAAAGAATTTGAAAGCTATATGTATAAGCTAGAATTGAGGAAAGCTTTTTAAAGCAAGACTAAACCCAAAATTATAAAATAAAATATACAAATACCTGAATATTTAAGAATTAAAAACTTTTTGTATCATAAGGTTTAAAATCAAGATTAACACTACTTTGAAAGGAAGCTGCACAAATGGCATATAAAGGGATAATACCTATACCATAAAGGAGCCCTCACAAAGTCACTCACATTAAAAAAAAAAAAAAAGGGTAAAACAATCTAACAGAAAATGGGTACAAGATATAAATAGGCAAGTTACTGATGAGACATATGAAAAATTCACTAGCAGTCAGGAAAATACAAATTAGAGTAAACACAAGACAATACTTTACAATCAACAGCTGAAAAATTAAAAAAGAGCTTTAACATCTGCGGGTAGCAGAGGTACAGGAAAAGAATACTCTTTCACTGGCAACAATATGAAGATTTATAATCTTTTTGGAAAGCAATCTGGCAACACCTATAAAATTCTAAAACTTCATTTGTCTTATGACCTAGCAATTCCAGTACTGGGATTCAATGCCATAAAAATACTTGTATAAGGACACAGGTACAATAATGGTTATTACAACATTGCTCATGATGGCAAAAAAACTGGAAGCAAAGATAGTAACTACAAACAGAGGAATTATTTAAGAAATGATGCCAGACCCCATGTCACAGAATGCTATTTAACCCAGGAAAAGAACAAAAATAAAGCTATTAATTGACTTGAGAGATTTTTCCAAAAGCATTGTTGAATGATAAAAGTAGAAAAGCACCTGTGCTACTTTTACTTTTGTGAAAAAACGATGACAAAATATCACCATATATGTAAATGTGAATATAGGAAGTATTTTGTCAGAATAAAGAAAACCACATTCAGAAGAGGGTGTAGATCTGAGAGGCGGGTGAGGAAAACAATACAAAGGAGAAAGAAGAAAGAGTAAAGACAATCAGCACATGCACAAAAAAATCAAAGAGCATTTCTAAATAAAGCATTATGGTATCACCATACTTATGCCTTCCTGAAAACTTTAAGTAGATTCATATAAAAATAACTAAAATAGACAAAATGCAAATATATGTATATGTGTGTGTATATGTATATATAAACGCAAAACATAAACATCTAGAGATGAGCTAAAAAGCATCGTTTCATAGCAGGGAAACTAGACAAAAAATAACAATAAGGAGTAAAACAGACACTAATTTATAAAAGCCAGAAATGTTAATTGGGTGTAATATTTCCAGAGGTCCTCCCACTTGGGGTCTTTCGTTTTAGGCTGAATGCATCCGCAGATAAATGTTGCAAGGCGGCAGGGACAAAGGGCATACCAGTTTACAGAAATATCTTTTATTTTGCTATACCTAAGAGTCTTTAAGTAGCCACTCACCATACTAAGCAAAGGATCTGTCAAATGTTAGTTCCAGTAAGATAAGTCATTTCTACTCAAGTTGTGATTATGAAATGTCTTTGTATTTAGAAGTCAAAAAATTTCAATTCATCCACAGATACTGAAGGTTAGGAAAGGCAAATTTTCATCTCTGCCCTCTTAGACTGTTCAGCAAGGCCTGTGAAGTAAACTAACTTGAGCATCCCTAGGTTTCGGTATTTGAGGAGGGTCCTGGAAGCAATTCCCCTCTGATACTAAGGGACAACTAACTGGATACAATTTATGTAAGTTTTATGGTACATCAGTTCAGTTCAGTCACTCAGTTGTGTCCGACTCTTTGCGACCCCATGAATCGCAGCACACCAGGCCTCCCTGTCCATCACCAACTCCCGGAGTTCACTCAGACTCACGTCCATCGAGTCCGTGATACCATCCAGCCATCTCATCCTCTGTCGTCCCCTTCTCTTCCTGCCCCCAATCCCTCCCAGCATCAAAGTCTTTTTCAATGAGTCAACTCTTCGCATGAGGTGGCCAAAGTACTGGAGTTTCAGCTTTAGCATCATTCCTTCCAAAAGAAATCCCAGGGCTGATCTCCTCCAGAATGGATTGCTTGGATCTCCTTGCAGTCCAAGGGACTGTCAAGAGTCTTCTCCAACACCACAGTTCAAAAGTATCAATTCTTCGGCGCTCAGCCTTCTTCACAGCCCAACCCTCACATCCATACATGACCACCGGAAAAACTATAGCCTTGACTAGATGGATCTTAGTTGGCAAAGTAATGTCTCTGCTTTTGAATCTGCTATCTAGGTTCATCATAACTTTTCTTCCAAGGAGTAAGCGTCTTTTAATTTCATGGCTGCAGTCACCATTTGCAGTGATTTTGGAGCCTAAAAAAATAAAGTCTGACACTGTTTCCACTGTTTCCCCATCTATTTCCCATGAAGTGATGGGACCGGATGTCATGATCTTCGTTTTCTGAATGTTGAGCTTTAAGCCAACTTTTTCACGCTCCTCTTTCACTTTCATCAAGAGGCTTTTAGTTCCTCTTCACTTTCTGCCATAAGGGTGGTGTCATCTGCATATCTGAGGTTATTGATATTTCTCCCGGCAATCTTGATTCCAGCAATAGGAACCCTCATAAGCAATGAAGACCCAAAGAAAGGCAGAACCTACCCACACGTTTTCTATAGTTGGCTAAACAAAGAGAGGCAATTATGGAGAAGTAACTGAATTATGTGCAGAGGCTAAAGGAAGATGACTTATTTTAGAAGGTCCACTTTTGTAGAAATCTCTGGGTCTCAGTTTCTTGTCCTTGATATTAAGAATGTTACTTTGCTCCTATTACAGCAAAGTCATCATTCACGTGAGAAGTCCATCTCCTGCTTTTAAGAAAAGGGGAACAGGATTTGCTATTTTTCAAGTCTTTTAAACTCAAAAGAATCCTTTTGCCAAGATGGCATATTTTGGAGTGACATATTCTACCACCCCTCACAGGCAAAAGTAAAACCTAAAAATAAAGAAGAACTGAAACAACAAAAAATCAAACCAGATGAGAGTAACAACAAAAGAATATGTTTTCTACTTCCTGAGAAATTGTTCCCCATCTGTGACTAAAATTAAGATAGAAAGATACAAGAGATGGGATACCTACTGATGGGCTGAGGCTGCTCTGGGTCTTCTGACAGAAAATTCATAATCAAAAGAGATCCTCCAGCTGCAAAATCAGTTGTTTTTCCTAAGTTCATTTTAATGAAAAAACTCAGCCACAATTCTACATAGTCATTAGATTCAAACCTACTATCCTCTTTGGGGTAGAAAGCTCTGGAAAACTTCTTCCTCTGTACTCCTGTTTAGAGTCGATGATTTAATGTTTTTAAGCCATTTTAAGGCCTTCTGGGATACAAAAACAACTTTTTAATTGAGGCATGTGAATTGACCGATTTGTTTCCTTTTCCTCTGATCTTCGTGGAAGCCTGCAATTTTATGTTTTGAGAATGGGTTTCTCTACTCATACTAACTCTATAATAATAGAGTTAACTCTACTCATTATTTATTGCTTACAACAGTTATGAAACTATTTGATCTTCAATATGTAGCCTGATGCAGTATCTTTTGAAATAACTTTTCATTTATTTTTTAATCAGTGTTTCTTTTTAAGTTTTAATTACCTAATAATAACATTTTGATACATAACTACATTACAAGGACCAACTGGACTTTAGTTAAATTCAAATTGAGATTCTTCTTTATACATGATCAATATTGCAAAATAGTAGAACTAACTAATCAAAGTCAGCAGGGATTAGTTTAATCATCAATCATTTTCCAACCAAATATTCCTTAATATGTCTCTATTTAATAGTTTCATTCAAACCAAGTACTACAGAGAGAGAATATAATGACTTCTTAAAAGAATTACCATACTAGATTACACATTTGACAGCAATATATTTGTCTTTATAAAATATAAATATGAATAAAACAGGTACTGTAAAGTACCAAATACGCAAATTGCTAATTTCAGTCCAAATTGCTTCAGCCTACAAGAAACTGTATTATAAATCCACATTATAATGCTTAGAATGCCAGTGTTATATAAATAAGTGAGAGAATTGTTTGTAGGTGACAAAGGATGATGTTTTCCCTGCTCTAGTCATAGGACTATTACATGGTGGCAGGGCCCTGACCTGGGAATTTTCTGGGCTACAAAACATAGATGAAGTTATGGATCAAGTGCCTGGAGGTGAAGTGGTTTGCTGTAAACATAAAGTTCACTAAAGGCTTCCTAGACTACTTTGCTTCATAATTATGTTTGGATATTTGCTACCAATGATGTAAATTTCAAGTAAGTAGCAAGCAATTTTATCCACTTCCAAGAAATGTGCTCTGGAGTGTATGTCTGACTTTTCCATTATGGAGGAGAAAATACAGAGAATGTTCAATTCAGATAGAAAGAATAGGAAATCACTTTTAATGAGGTCTTATTAAACTTCTAATGTAACCGAGCATAATATTAAGCAGCATAAAATTGACTTCTGTACCCACTGAGTCCATATGGTGAAGACTGACTTGTAAGAAACTGAATTCAAGTGGGTAAAGTATATCTTAAGAAGATGTAATTTCTCATATTTTTGTAAAGATATAAATTGAAGTGTAAATTCTCCCTCCATAGACACAGCCTCTTGATATTTTACCATGTAGGCCAATTGCTGTCCTAAAATAAATTTTGAAATGATATAAATCACCTTGTGAGACTTTTTAAAAAAATTTTATTTTATTATTATTTTTTTATTTTTATTTTTTTAATTTTTATTTTTACTTTATTTTACTTTACAATACTATATTGGTTTTGCCATACATTGACATGAATCCACCATGGGTGTACATGCAATCCCAAACATGAACCCCCCCTCCCACCTCCCTCCCCACAACATCCCTCTGGGTCATCCCCGTGCAGCAGCCCCAAGCATGCTGTATCCTGCATCTGACATAGACTGGCGATTTGATTCTTACATGAGAGTATACATGTTTCAATGCCATTCTCCCAAATCATCCCACCCTCTCCCTCTCCCTCTGAGTCCAAAAGTCCGCTATACACATCTGTGTCTTTTTTGCTGTCTTGCATACAGGGTCATCATTGCCATCTTTCTAAATCCCATATATATGTGTTAGTATACTGTATTGGTGTTTTTCTTTCTGGCTTACTTCACTCTGTATAATCAGCTCCAGTTTCATCCATCTCATCAGAACTGATTCAAATGTATTCTTTTTAACAGCTGAGTAATACTCCATTGTGTATATGTACCACAGCTTTCTTATCCATTCATCTGCTGATGGACATCTAGGTTGTTTCCATGTCCTGGCTATTATAAACAGCGCTGCTATGAACATTGGGGTACATGTGTCTCTTTCAATTCTGGTTTCCTCAGTGTGTATGCCCAGCAGTGGGATTGTTGGGTCACATGGCAGTTCTATTTCCAGTTTTTTAAGGAATCTCCACACTGTTCTCCATAGTGGTTGTACTAGTTTGCATTCCCACCAACAGTATAGGAGGGTTCCCTTTTCTCCACACCCTCTCCAGCATTTATTGCTTGTAGACTTTTGGATCGCAGACATTCTGACTGGTGTGAAGTGGTACCTCATTGTGGTTTTGATTTGCATTTCTCTAATAATGAGGGATGTTGAGCATCTTTTCATTAGTTTGTTAGCTATCTGTATGTCTTCTTTGGAGAAATGTCTATTTAGTTCTTTGGCCCATTTTTTGATTGGGTCATTTATTTTTCTGGAATTGAGCTGCAGAAGTTGCTTGTATATTTTTGAGATTAGTTGTTTGTCAGTGGTTTCATTTGCTATTATTTTCTCCCATTCAGAAGGCTGTCTTTTCACCTTGCTTATAGTTTCCTTTGTTGTGCAGAAGCTTTTAATTTTAATTAGATCCCATTTGTTTATTTTTGCTTTTATTTCCAGAATTCTGGGAGGTGGATCATAGAGGATCCTGCTGTGATTTATGTCAGAGAGTGTTTTGCCTATGTTCTCCTCTAGGAGTTTTATAGTTTCTGGTCTTACATTTGGATCTTTAATCCATTTTGAGTTTATTTTCGTGAGCGGTGTTAGAAAGTGATCTAGTTTCATTCTTTTACAAGTGGTTGACCAGTTTTCCCAGCACCACTTGTTAAAGAGATTGTCTTTACTCCATTGTATATTCTTGCCTCCTTTGTCAAAGATAAGGTGTCCATATGTGTGTGGATTTATCTCTGGGCTTTCTATACCTTGTGAGACTTTGAAACCAGGTGGAAAAACTACAGTTAAAAAGAAAAAAAAATCGTTTTTATTTCTATCTGGGGAGTCTAACACTGCTTCCTTCCTCCTCAGCTCCCATGCTGGTCCACCCACCAGCATCTACCTCCTGGACTCCCAGTTACGTCCTCATTGGTTTTCATGTCTCTACCCACCTCTATCTCTAGTCATTCTCTACATAAGTCCACTCATGGCATATGTCTGCCCTGTTGAAAAATGTCCAGTGGCTTCCTCTCACACTTAGAATAAAATGCAAATTTCTTACTGTAACCTACGAGACCTTACATCTGAGATTCCGGGTCTTGGAACTACAGATAATATGAACAAGATAATTCTTAGCCATGAGGGGCTGTCCTATGCAATTTGAGATGTTTAGTAGTATTTCTGGCTTCCAGCCACTAGAGGCCAGTCACATCCCTTTCACAGCTGTGACAACCAAAAATGTCACCATTGCCAAATGTACCTCATGGGCAAAGTCACCCCTTCCAGGAATCACTTCTCTGCGTGATATGGCCCCTCATGACACCTCCGTCCTCATCTTCTCTGGCTTACTGGACTTCAGTTCCACTAGCCTCATCTATGTTCCTCCCACAAACCAAAAGCCCTCTTGACTCTGGCCTTTTTCTGTACTTGCTGTTCTCTGAATAGAATACTCTACGTGTTCTAATGTCCCTGCTTAAATGTCCTCTCTATCTAAAATATCTCCTTCTGCCAGCCTCTACCCCTTAGCATACTTGTCTTCATGGCACTTATCTGCTCCTTAGCTTTATAGTCTATCTCACAGTTGAGATAATTTTTGTCTATCTTCCTGACTTGATGAAATTCCACAATGCCAGAGACTTGAGCTGTTTTATTCAACACTGTCTTTCTGATTTCTAAAACAGTGCCTCTCTATATTTTCAACAGTTGCTCAATATGTTGGATAACTGGATGAATAAGTATGCATTCTGATAGTAGTCCTATTTATTTATTTATTGCTGCACCAAAGAGCATGTGGAGCTTTCGTGACCCAGAAATGAACCTGAAACTCCTGCACTGGAAGCATGGAGTCTTAACCACTAGATCACCAGAGAAGTCTAGTAGTCCTCTTTAGATTACTATAAACATTTAGAGGTTGTTGTCTCTCTTATTTCTACAACAGTTTCATATCATGCTTTAACCAAAGAGGTTTTTAGAAATCTTCAGGTAACACAGTCATTTTACAAGTAAGAAATTCGAGGCCTGGAGAGATTACTTTGTCAACAATGACACAATTTATCATTAATTGTTTATCTGAGTTGACCTTTAAAAATCAAAAAGATGAAAACCAAATTTCAGGGCTTCTCCTACAGTCTTCCTGGTGGGCATTTTACTGAGATTATTGGACATTTTATTTACAAACTAGATTTTTAGAAATTTTTAATTGAATGAGGTTATCGGTATTGAGTACAAGATCATTATTTAAGGAGGTTATTAGTTGAAACATAGACCACAGTTCATGATAATTTTTAACATGAGTAGTGAGATTACTATCAATTCAACTTAATTTATATTTATTAAAGTGAGCACCTAAAATGTACATTATTTTGGAGGGTTCAGGGAGATTAAAAAGTTAAGTACCGTAAAGCCTCTGACCTCAAAAACCTTATAGCATAATATAGTACAAGAGATGAAGTAAGTACATAGAAACCACAACACAAGCATATTCTGATAAATGCTGGATTTGAGATGTAATCAAGATAATTGCTTACTATCTGCTGAGTAGCTATTGTAGTAGTAACAAGCAGTGTACTAAATGATAGTAATTTAGGCTTTGTCAAGCAAAGAAAATAGTAAAGACTTTGAATACAGACACAGAAAGCTGCATACTTAATTACTTATTCCACACTCCTTTAAGAAAAGGATTGATTCTGACCAGATTAATGCAGATCTGGGAAATTAGAAAAAATACAAATATGATCATGAGTGGTATAACATGTGACAAAGGGTAGGTAGATGATAAAGTGCATCAAGTGTACATGTTAAAATAACAGAATTCTTTGGTTTGGCTGGAGTGTATTGATAGTTTAATGGAAGCCAACAAATGTAAGTTTAAGTAGCAAATGTAATGTGAGTATGGACTGACCATATAGAAACCTAAATATCATTCTAATGATATCTAAGCCTAAATATCATATATATATATACATACATATGTATGTATAATATAATATATATATGTTCTGTTTTCTGGGCAAAGAGGAATATCTGAAGGGTGTTAATAAAAAAGTTGGAAGATCATATGGAATTATTCACATAGGACTACCTGAATGGTCAGCTGCCAATGAAAACCATCCCTCCAGATACATTCAACTAATCTCCAGAGTGGAGCCCTTGCTACCTACATACACCAAGCTTCCACCGATTATAGGGACAATAAATCAGTGCATATGTAGTGAGTCTACTTTACTTGATGGTTGATGGTTCTGAGAGCTACCTGCATTCAACTCATCCGCCTGATATTGGGACTTGCTATAGAAAGGCACCAGGGAAGCAAAATATCTGAGCACGGCAGCTGTACAATTTTTGCACCTTTTAGGTTAAATGGCTTTTTGCAAGTGAAAGTGAGTCCAAAAAAAAAGCAAGTGTTCTCTCTTAAGCATCAGAACCACATAATTGACACAATCTCTGTATCTGAAGAAGGGAATGGCAACCCACTCTAGTATTCTTGCCTAGAGAATACCATGGACAGAGGAGCCTGGCAAGCTATAGTCCATAGGGTTGCACAGAGTTGGACACGACTGAAGCAACTTAACAGGTGGCAAGAATACACAGAAGAACTTTAAAAAGAGATCTTCATGACCCAGATAATCATGATGCTGTGATCACTCACCTAGAGCCAGACATCCTGGCATGTGAAGTCAAGTGGGCCTTAGAAAGCATCACTACGAACAAAGCTAGTGGAGGTGATGGAATTCCAGTTGAGCTATTTCAAATCCTGAAAGATGATGCTGTGAAAGTCCTGCACTCAATATGCCAACAAATTTGGAAAACTCAGCAGTGGCCACAGGACTGGGAAAGGTCACTTTTCATTCTAATTCCAAAGAAAGGCAATGCCAAAGAATGCTCAAACAATTTCACAATTGCACTCATCTCACACGCTAGTAAAGTAATGCTCAAAATTCTCCAATACATGAACCTTCAGCAATACATGAACCATGAACTTCCAGATGTTCAAGCTGGTTTTAGAAAAGGCAGAGGAACCGGAGATCAAATTGCCAACATCCGTTGGATCATTGAAAAAGCAAGAGAGTTCCAGAAAAACATCTATTTCTGCTTTATTGACTATGCCAAAGCCTTTGACTGTGTGGATCACAAGAAACTGTGGAAAATTCTGAAAGAAATGGGAATACCAGACCAGCTGACCTGCCTCTTGAGAAATCTGTATGCAGGTCAGGAAGCAACAGTTAGAACTGGACATGAAACCAAAGACTGGTTCCAAATAGGAAAAGGAGTACATCAAGGCTGTATATTGTCACCCTGCTATTTAACTTATATGCAGAGTACATCATGAGAAACGCTGGGCTGGATGAAGCACAAACTGGGATCAAGATTGCTGGGAGAAATATCAGTAAACTCAGATACGTAGGTGACACCACCCTTATGGCAGAAAATGAAGAAGAACTAAAGAACCTCTTGATGAAAGTGAAAGAGGAGAGTGAAAAAGCTGGCTTAAAGCTCAACATTCAGAAAACAAAGATCATGGCATCTGGTCCCATCACTTCATGGGAAATAGATGGAGAAACAGTGGTAGACTTTATTTTGGGGGGGGGTCCAAAATCACTGTAGATGGTGACTGCAGCCATGAAATGAAAAGACAGTTACTCCTTGGAAGGAAAGTTATGACCAACCTAGATAGCATATTAAAAAGCAGAGACATTCTTTGGCAACAAAGGTCCATCCAGCCAAGGCTAGATGTTTTTCCAGTAGTCATGGTTTTTCCATTAGTCATATATGGATGTGAGAGTTAGATTATAAAGAAAGCAGAGTGCCGAAGAATTGATGTTTTTGAACTGTGGTGTTTAAGAAGATTCTTGAGAGTCCCTTGGACTGCAAGGAGATCCAACCAGTCCATCCTAAAGGAGATCAGTCCTGGGTGTTCATTGGAAGGACTGATGTTGAAGCTGAAACTCCATTACTTTGGCCACCTGATGCGAAGAGCTGACTCATTTGAAAAGACCCTGATGCTGGGAAAGATTGAAGGTGGGAGGAGAAGGGGATGGCAGAGGATGAGATGGTTGGAATGGACATGAGTTTGAGTGAACTCTGGGAGTTGGTGATGGACAGTGAGGCCTGGCATGCTGCAGTCCATGGGGTGGCAAAGAGTTGGACATGACTGAGTGACTGAACTGAACTGAAGTGACTTAGGACACGTGTGTGCACGCGTGTGCGCGCGCGCGCGCGCGCGCACACACACACACACACACAGCACTGTATGTTTGGATTGGATATCAGTCTCAACCTAATAAAAACAACTCTGTATCACCCTTATCAAAAATCATCCCACTTAGATAATAAATGCTTGTAATTATATTCTTTTCAAAATTACAAAATACCACTTTGATTAGATAAAATACACTTACCAGGGAAACCTCTACAGCCACCCAAACCCTACTTTGCTAATTACTGTCTCAGTTATGAGTCGTATTTAGTAACCTGCCTTGAACTACTAACAGTTTTCCCTCCCACAAATGATTGACCTAATCATAATATCTAACAAACAAAAAAATCAAACAAACAAATTTTTCTAGCTGATTCTTCTCAAATCAGTATTTTACAGGATTCCCTTATCACATGAATTCTATTATTAGCACAATATAATTAATCCTTAAGTCATGGGCAAGTCGGTGATTGTCCTGTAGATTCTGGATAGGATATTAGGATTAGAAATATTAGTAAATTTATTTCTTATCCTTATAATTATATTCTTTAAAACTATACTATTACTTATTTCTCATAAAAGAAACAAATGCAAAAAGGATGAATGCATTCATCATTTCCTCTAAAGTTTTAATCACAAAATTTTTTTCAGGTAGTTGTTTCCAATAGACATTTAGAGGAGAATATAGCCAGTTTGGGGAGATCTGTAAAGATGCTGCAGAGCAAGTAAAACCTAAAACGAAGAGACAAATCAAAGGCAGCAAAGAAGATTAAGAAAAGGCATTTCAAGCAAAAGGACAGCATGTCCAAAGACAGAAAATGAGAGATCAGAAAGTGCCTCCTAGGTTAATATTAGACCTCTGAGTTCTGTGCTTTGGTTGGTGCTTGGATATGATGGTACATATGGTACCATATTTCAAAGAGATTAGAAATCCTCTCATCCAACACAGTCCTGACTGACAACTTTTCAGTTAATTCTTTTTAAGTTGGCAAGGCACAGATAGTACCAATATATCATATATTCATTTTATTAATCATATCATTGTATTATACAAAATATAATGCCCAATTAATTCACCATCATTTGAGATGTCATTCTCTTTGGGTATAAGTCCACAAATTGAAATTCTCAGAAGTGTTTTACAAACCACACTCAAGCTACACTGTTTAAATCCCCAGTTTTAGCTTCTTTATGTTGGAGTGAAAACGTAAGGATTATTTGTGACAAAATCTGAATACAGAATCCTTCTAGACATTTACAAATTTTCCCCAGGCTTTCACAGTTGTCTCGCCACATTTGACAACCATTTAAAAAAGAAAACTCATTATAAGTTAGTCTTTCAAAACATTTGACTGTTTTTTTTTCCTTTCTTGTTCACATTTCATCAATCTGTATAACATTTAATTAAATTAGATATCTATGATAATAGGTATAGCTAGCACAAACATGTATGTTAATAACCACAACTGATGTTTTTTCAGCATATAGTTTAGCTAATGGGAACAAAAGTACATAGGATTGCAGAGTGTAACCTCTTAGTGGTGAGTATCCTGGGTCACAGAGCTCGGACAACTTTTACAGAAGGAATAAGAGAGCTTGAATGAATTAAGCTTGTTCAGGTGATACTTCATTTAAGAGAGCACTTGTTTAGGTCAGTGTGGCAGATCAGCCCGACAGCAGAATGCAACATCAAAGAAAATGGAGGTTGGAAAAGAGAGCCAGGTGAGTGCTGTAAGCTAGGCTCTAGACCTAGGGAGCTTATTAGGAACAGCAGTGGAGTAGTGCTTCAGACCGTGGATGCCAGTGTGAATGTTCTCCATTCATTAGCCATGTATCTTTGGACAAGCTCTTTATACTATACTACCCTTATATATTCATTAAGGTTCCAAAATTTTAAAAGAGTCCTTATCCTTGGGATGTTGTTAGGATTACATGAGTTAATTTGTAATTATGTGTTTAAAATATAGGGGCTCAATTAACATCAATTTTATTATTACATACCAAAGTGATAACTGGTAAGTTTCCAGATATGCTGTTCCAGGGCATAATCATGACTGAATATATGTAAAGTACTTTGAATATGACCTGGCATGTAATAAAAATTTTTGTATTAATTTGCTGTTGTTACAAGCCATTTAAATGTTTTAAATGAAAGAGTGATCAGGTTTGCACTTTAGAAGGAACCATATCAACAGTGAGACAGCGAGGTATTAAGGAGTGAGGTGGGTGTCAAAGCAGGAGAAAAATGCTTGGTCATTTACGGGTGCTGAGCTAACACAGTCCTGGGATGGACAGAGAGAGGACACGTAGGAGTCAGGACTTACTCATGTGGCAGAACTGGGAGTGCCTGCTGCTTGGCTGGACGCAGCTCAGGAGCAAGAGGGTGGAGCTGAAGACATTTATCACGGATGCCTTTTTTCATGCAGCTGCACTCAAATACTACATCTGTTTTAGTTTAGGGGTGAACTCAGAGAAGTAGTAAGGAAGTCAAAGCAGGTGTTTCTAGGAAATTCACAAAATCAGCTACAAAAGGAGCAAAAGGTTTATCTTCATGAGCAGTCTCTCTGCATCTAGCAACCTCAGTGACCAGAATTAACTGACCCCTTTCTTATTAAGCCATCAAACTTCTCTCTCCCCTTCAAAACTATTTATAGTTTAGTAGCACTAAACCAGGCAGGCAGTCTTTTAAGATCCAAACATGAGAAGTCTTGTGGAATAATTCTTTGAACATCTTTCTTTTTAATATGAACTTGCTGGATAACTGATTCAGTGTTTATTCTGCTGAGAAAACTCTATACAACAAAGTCAAGTAGTAAATCATTATGCTCCCTCTATTGAAACCTGAAAGCCTTTGAGGATATTTCCGATTTTTCGGTGTATAATCTTCCCTGGAATTGGGCAAATATTTATTCTTAAAATGTATTTGTGCTTCCCAAAATCCACACAGAGGGAGAAATATACTCTAAAGAACTGCCACCATGTCCTCTTTATTATGTAAAGGACAAAAATTAATATTTGTCTAAAATAGATAACCATGTAACTACAGAAACCGTGTTTTCATCTGCTTAGGATTAGAAGCCTTTTCATATGTATTCAAGTTCCTTCATGTTTTAGAGGGTTTAGATAATAGGGTAACAATTTACACAATAAATCTGGGTTAATGGAGTAGTAAAATAACTAGATTTACAGGTGAAAATTAAGTCCTCAGTTCACTTAATTTAATAAACATTTATTGAGTACCTTGTAAGGCGCCATGCACTGTGGTATAAAAATGACAAAGGCAAACACAGTCTATTTTTTTCAAGGAACTTCAAGTCTGGTGGGAAGATAAATATTAATCAAGTAATCATTTAAAATGTAATATCAGGTACAACTGACAAGGGTTTAATTTCCAAAATATACAAACAGTTGATATAGCTCAGTATAAAAAAATATCAAAAAATGGGAAAAGACATAGATGTTTCTTCAAAGATATATAGCTGGCCAACAGACACAAAAAAGATGCTCAACATTGTTAATTAATAGAGAAATGCAAATCAAAACCACAATGAGGAATCACCGTATACCACTCAGAAAGACCATCATCAAAAAGTCTACAAATAATAAATGCTGGAGAGGATGTGGAGAAAAGGGAATCCTCCAACACTATTGTTGGGAATGTAAATTGGTGCAAACACTATGGAGAACAGAATTGAGGTTCTTTTAAAAAACTAAAAACAAGAGTTACCATATGATCCCGCAATCCTACTCCTAAGCATATATCTGGAGAAAATTCTAATCAGAAAAGATACATACACCTCATTGTCAATAGCAGCACTATATACAATAACCAAGACATAGAAGCAACCTCGACAGATGAAAAGATAAAGAAGATACAGTGTGGTGTGAGTGTGTATAATGGAATATTACTAAGACATCAAAAATAATGAAACAGTGGCATTTGCAGCTACATGAATGGATTTAGAGATTCTCATGCTAAGTGAAGTAAGTCAGGTCATACACGAGACTGAATATCTTTCCCTGTGCTATACAGCAGGTCCAACAGACAGAGAAAGACAAATGTATTACTTATATATGTTAAGTCGCTTCAGTCACGTCTGACTCTCAAACGCTATGGACTGTAGTCCACCAGGCTCCTCTTTCCATGGGATTCTCCAGGAAATATTACTGGAATAGATTGTCATGGCCTCATGCAGGGGATCTTCCCAACCTAGGGATTGAATCTGAATCTCTAGGTCTCCTGTATTGTCAAGCGGGTTCTTTATCACTAGAGGCACCTGGGAAGCCCATATTACTTACATGCAGAATCTTTAAAAAAGGGTACAAATGAAATTACAAGACAGAAATTGACTCACAGACATAGAAAACAAACTTATGGTTACCAAAGGTGATGGGGTGGGGCTACAGATACACACTGCTACCCTGGTGGCTCAGATGGTAAAGCGTCTGTATACAATGTGGGAGACGCGGGTTCAATCCCTGGGTCGGGAAGATCCCCTGGAGAAGGAAATGGCAATCCACTCCAGTACTCTTGCCTGGAAAATCCCATGGACAGAGGAGCCTGGTAGGCTACAGTCTGTGGGGTCGCAGAGTTGGACAAGGCTGAGTGACTTCACTTTCACATATAGTATAGATAAACAACCAGGACCTGCTGTATAGCACAGGGAAAGATATTCAGTCTCGTGTAATGACCTATGTTGGAAAAGAGTCTGAAAAAGAATTACTATGCTATACACCTAAAACTAACACAAACTTGTAAATCAACAATATTTCCATTTTAAAAAATGTAATATCATAGCTATGCTAAGAATTACGAAAGAAGGGAACTTGTAGCCACAAATAATAGAGGAACCTGACCTAGTCTGGGAGAATCAAGGGGACAGTGAAGAGAAAGTTTCGCACAGATTGAGAGCATATGTAGAAGACCTATGTCCAAAGGAAATCCAGGACATCTGGGAGCTGGAGAGAGGGCCAGAGGAGCGGAAGGCCAAAGGAGTGGCAAAGCAGAAGAAAATGATGGAAGAGTGATGAGCGGGAACCAAATTGTGCTGCATTCTACCGGGAGAATTAAGAATTACAGTTCAGTGATTTTGTTTATTCAGTTGATTAGGTACCCAAATAAATAGTTTATTCATGGTAGATGAAATAATTGCATACTTAATCACAAGGAAAGGAGTTCATGTTTCATAGACATGCAGTAACTGATGGCCCTAAAAGAAGTACCTGTGGAGACAGGACTGTGCAGCAGGACAGGGTGTAATGAGGTCACAGGACTTTCACCTAAAGGCACCAGCAGAGATTTCTAATGAATTGACACCCAGAGAACAAGGCCATGAAATTATTTCTACTAACTAGGACACGCCACATGAGAGTCTGTTAAGGTAAAATCTTGAAGAAAGAAACATTCATCTCTCTAGCCTTTTTTGAGTGAACTTTCTTCTCTTTTAGAAAATACCCTCTGGGTCTAGCATGAACTAATTCCACCTCCAGGCCCTCTTCAGCACATCTCTGTCCTCCAAAAACAAACTCCCACTCCATTCATCCAGGCATTTCATTCTTCTCCATCCTTCATCTGCAGGCACCCAGGGCTTACAAACTGTATCTACCACTTGCTCTATTCAATCAACTGCAAAGAGTCGGACACGACTGAGCGACTGAACTGAACTGAACTGAACTGATAGCTGTATTCTTCAAGGAAAGGAAAGGATGGGTTCTCACTCTCATAAGTTGGAAGTAGAAGCCTTACCTTCAGGAAAAGCAGCCATGTTAATAAAGAGTGATACATTCAATCAACGAGAATGAGGAAATACTAGTATGGGCCAAAGCTGAGAGAACTTTTAAATATGAATACTTGAGTTAAGTGCTGGGGTGAGAGAAAGACTGGACAGGCTGGGGCACTAGAGTAAGCAATTCAGGCATGAAAACATTGACCAAAGGAAAGAGATATGTCAGGCTTGGGATAAAGCATGAGATACTAGGGAAAATATAAAAACTACCATGAGTACAATAGAGCATTTATAGGGAGAATCCCTGGTGGTCTAGTGGTTAAGGACTTCCCTCACAGCTCAGTCAGTAAAGAATCTGCCTGCAATGCAGGCGACCTGGGTTCGATTCCTGGGTTGGGAAGATCCCCTGGAGAAGGACATGGCAATCCACTCCAGTATTCTTGCCTGGAAAATTCCATGGACAGAGGAGCCTGGTGGGCTATAGTCCATGGTGTCACAAAGAGTCGGACATGACTTAGCGACTAAACCAGAGATAATAAAATAAGGAGAGCAAGATCTTAATGAACCCCAAAGATGACAGTGAGGAGTTTGGTCTTTTTCTCTGTTATTTGTCTGAGATCCACAGGGAGTAACTTGCTGACAAATGTATTTTAATAAATTCCTACAATGAACCTTGTAGTGTTTATCTACTTATTCACCATATATTTATTTAATTCCTATAATGCCACCAAACACAGAAATAGGTGCTAGGAGGACACACAATAAACTAGTAAGGAAGATGGTCATTAAAATAAGTGTTGAAAAGTCTGACGTAGTGATAGAAAGGAGGTATCAAAAGACTGTGAAAGTTTTATCACAGATTAAATCATTGAGTCAAAAGGAGGGAGTTAAAGGTGACCCTACTGCTTGAACTTTGAGATGATAAGACTATTGCATCAAGCAGAAAATTAGGTCATATTTGGGGGGAAATGGATTAATCTCATCTATGAAATTTGCGTTTCAGGTGATGAGTGATTTCATCAAGTAGGGAGGTCCCACTGACACATGTAGGGCCTGATAACCCTCAATTTCCACTCATTATTTTTGGTTGACAATGCATAATGCTGGGATGTGGGACACATATTATTATACTAATCGTTGCAGGAGATACTTTTGATTTAGCGGAAGCCTTTACATCCATATTCTGCCTGCGTGTTCATGTTAATGAGATTTAATAGAAGGTGCCTAGTGAGAGGATTGCAGAATGTGTGAAAATCAAAGATATTTAGGGAAGAACATTTTAAATTACCCTTAATAAATGTTAAGGGTGCTTATGTGTTTGTGAGTATGTATATGCATATGCATAAATGTGTCTATACACACATACACAGAATATATGTATATTTTTGTTTGTACAAATTTCCTTCAACAGAGATGTGGATAGTAGAGCTTTTCAGAATCAAGCAGTGGAAGAGAACCAAACATCTATTCAGCACCCCATTCAAATAAACAATCAATAATTCCACATACACAATTCAAACAGTATTTTTGAATGTTTTACTATTTAAGACAAGTCATAAATGTGGGTTTTTATGACCAACTAGAAATTAAAATGATAATATATACAAAGCCACAGAGGAAATGACTCAAACAAGAACTGCAGGCTTTCTAACCATCATTTACCTAAACTATCTTGCATAGCAAGAAATTTAAATCTAGGGAGAGGGAGAGGGTGGGATGATTTGGGAGAATGACATTCTAACATGTATACTATCAAGTGAATTGAATCGCCAGTCTATGTCTGACGCAGGATGCAGCATGCTTGGGGCTGGTGCATGGGGATGACCCAGAAAGATGTTATGGGGAGGGAGGTGGGAGGGGGGTTCATGTTTGGGAATGCGTGTAAGAATTAAAGATTTTAAAATTTAAAAAATAAAAAACTAAAAAATTTAAAAAAATAAAAATAAAATAAAATAAAATTTAAAAAATAAAAACTAAAATTAAAAAAAAACTCTATTAAAAAAAATTGAAAAAAAAAAAAAGAAGTTATAAAGATGAATGAATTCAAATTCAGCCTTACAAGTCAAATTGAAAATACATTACAAAATGTAAATCAAATGGCATTAATTTATGCTAAAATTGCTTTTCCCCCTAAAGCTTTTCAAGCACTCAAAACCTTGATTTTAGCAGTCATGCTCTAATTTATGTAGGAATTATTCTATCTTCATGAACATGAAAACAAATGAATAAAGAATAAATGACTTGTTACTGATTGAAACACTATATCAGAAACTGTACAAATAAAGGGATTCATACTTGTAAATACTAAGTAGTCTTAATAAACCAAATTCACTAAAAGATGTTGAAAGGACAGTTTTGAAAAATCTTCTTGGGGTCAGGTATGAAATAGATGCTATGGAACAGAACTGCATGTTTTTACTTTCCCATCTTGACAGCAATATCCCCATTTTGTCTTCTGGCAATACAAATAAAACATTTTCTCTAGTTCTAACCATATTTATTAAGGAATAAAGAGACAACTGTTTTGCTATCTACTTTAACCTGTCTAATTCTTCAATTTCTATTCAAAGCTTCCTGGAAAATTCATGTACTTATTTTCAGGCACTTAATGGAATAGTAAATATGTATCAAAATAATTTCCTCTACTGAAATCACAGTAAATGAAATGAGAAATTTCTCCTGGAAGGCACAAAATGTTTCTAGAAGAAGGTGGCTTTGTATAGTATGGATCACTACAGTGTAACAAATATTGGTTAGGTACCCACATTGCAAATGTAGGTCTAGCCTTTCCTGAAATCCAGTTAAAATGCAAAAGAAGAAACAAATACACAAACAAATCAAAGAAAATACTCTCAAGTAAACTGAAAATGAAAGAAGGCTGAATCATTTATTTCTCTCCACTTTTTAAAAAAATATGTTATTTGGCTGCACCTATCAGATTTTAACATGGGTGAATTTTTTGACCTAATAAATTTGGAATTCTATTTGGCAGAAGACACATGTATGAACATGATTACTACAAAATTCTACTGCATAATGACACAGGTATGAACATGATCATTGAAAAATTATTTGTAAGAGCAAAAAATAACAAACAATGTAAGTGTTCAACAATAAATAAATGGCTTAGAAATTATAATGCATTTAAACTGACAAATGCTGTGTATAGATTACAAATGAGTTAGATTTGTGATAATATGAAGTTCATGATGCATCTGAGATTGAAAATATGGAGTTACAGAAAACCAAAGTTCTGTATTAAAGAAATATATATACCCAGATACATACATATGTGTTTCTATGAGAATTAGAAATTATAGATGGAAATACATTTAAATGATAAGATTGTTCACCTCATGGAAGTAGGATAATGGTACCTTATTTTAGGGAGAAAACTTCTTACATATTTAACTCTAGGAGCAGGAAAGTTTGGTAGCTGTAGCTTTTCATGTTCTGTCACCAAGGAATATCTCAAGTCTGATTTAGGATCGCTAGGCTATGTCTAGTTTTCCTCACAGTCAGAACAAAATTGGAGCAGATATCTCATTCCTGCCTAGAAAGATCCTGGTAGATGAATAAACACCGGGTATTGGGCAACAGGTGAGAGGCTATGAATTTACACTGCCTTTCAGTTTAAAATCTGACACTAAGATTCAATGAGCAGTGGTGGGCCCAGAACAAACTACATATCTTGCTGGCTAGCAAATTCCAAATAGAGCTGAGTTACACCTTCCTCAAAAATCCACAAAACAAGTCTCCATCAGTGAAAATACTGTTACATAAAAGCATAACTTAGAATAAGATTTAGACAAACTTTAAATGTGAAAAGTTTAATAATACACTGGAAACTATTTACTAGTGAAAACTATATAATCTTTTAAACCATTCTTATCATATGGGCTGAGTAGTGAATTAAAGAAACTAGTAAGACATTTTTAGCTAGTACGAGGTTAACTGCTTGTGATGGCCAATATTTTTTAATTCTGACAATTAATAAAATGTTTATTGAAAGGATAACATTATATACAATGCCTCTAGCATACTACTAACTTTATGGATGTATGGCGTTACTGTAAGTTAATCAAATGTAAAAAATATTATAATTAGAATAGGATATCAGTGTATTTGTCATACGATTTGGTCATACACGAATTAAAGAATACTGCAGTCACTATGTGAGAAGGCCATGGCACCCCATTCCAGTACTCTTGCCTGGAAAATCCCATGGATGGAGGAGCCTGGTAGGCTGCAGTCCCTGGGGTAGTGAAGAGTCGGACACGACTGAGACACGTCACTTTCACTTTTCACTTTCATGCATTGGAGAAGGAAATGGCAACCCACTCCAGTGTTCTTGCCTGGAGAATCCCAGGGACGGTGGAGCCTGGTGGGCTGCCATCTATGGGTTCGCACAGAGTTGGACACGACTGAAGCAACTTAGCAGCAGCAGCAGTCACTATGATGATACTGGTAGATGAACTGAAATTTTTATAGCATAAGTAATTCTGTTTGAATGCTTGTAATGCAAAAGTCCATTTAATCAAAACTATAGTTTTTCCAGTAGTCATATACGGATGTGAGAGTTGGACTATAAAGAAAGTTGAGCACCGAAGAACTGATGCTTTTGAAATGTGGTGTTGGAGAAGACTCTTCAGAGTCCCTTAGACTGCAAGGAGATCCAACCAGTCCATTCTAAAGGAGATCAATCCTGGGTGTTCTTTGGAAGGACTGATGCTGAAGCTGAAACTCCAATATTTTGGCCACCTGATGCAAAGAACGGACTCATTTGAAAAGACCGTGATGCTGGGAAAGATTGAAGGCAGGAGGAGAAGGGGGTGACAGAGGATGGGATGGTTGGATGGCATCACCGATTCAGTGGACATGAGTAAACTCCAGAAGTTGGCACTGGACAGGGAGGCCTGGCATGCTGCAGTCCATGGGGTTGCAAAGAGTCAGACATGACTGAGCAACTGAACTGAACTGAATGCAATAAAGAATTTTTCCCTTAGAAATGGTTATTTTTTTGAAGCAGAGTGATATGGATTTCAAACAAAAATATTAACATTTTCGCTACTCTTTTTGTTTCAAAAGACAGAAAAAGTACATCTGGTGCCTCGATGACTTCCACCTCTTTCCCGTTATTAATAAGAATTAATAAGCCATTCTACTAGTATATAAAGGAGGTGGTCACCATTGGGACAAGAAATTTACAACAGAGAGTAAAAGTGACTTTTTGAATATGTGACAAGCCAATTCAAGTTTCTGTTGTCAAGCGGGATTAAAACCCATCAAATTTTTTTTATTTTAAATTTCTATTTCCTTCCCTTTTCCCCACACAAATATACCTAAAGAATTAGACGGTGGCAGGGAAACCAAATAATGGCATTAGCAAAAAAGAATTCATATGTTTGTCTGGGCCTGTTTTATTACCATAAATTTAATAATTTTATATTTCATCGGTTATCAATAAATTTTAACTAGGTATAATATTGACATAATTGTTGTTCAGTCACTAAGTCATGCCCGACTCTTTGTGACCACATGGATTGTAGTCCACCAGGTTACTTTGTCTGTGGAATTCTCAAAGCAAGAATACTGGAGTGGCAAAGGATCTTCCTGATCCAGGGATTGAACCCCAGTCTCCCACATTGCAGGCGGATTCTTTACTGTCTGAGCCACCTGGGAAGCTCCCGTTATCTCCCAGAGTTTGCTCAAATTCATATCCATTGAGTCAGTGATGCTATTTAACCATCTCATCCTCTGCCACCTCCTTCTCCTTTTGCTTTCAATCTTTCCCAGAGTCAGGGTCTTTTCCAGTGGGTCAGCCCTTCACATCAGGTGGCCAGGGTTTTGGACCTTCATCTTAAGCATCAGTCCTTTCAATGAATATTCAGGGTTGATTTCCTTTAAGATTCACTGGCTTGATCTCCTTGTGGTCCAAGTACACGACTACTAGAAAAACCATAGCTTTGACTATACATATCTTTGTCTGCAAAATGATGTCTCTGCCTTTTAATACAATGTATAGGTTCGTCATCCCTTTCTTCCAGGACCAAGCATCTTTTAATTTCAGGTCTACAATCACCATCCTCAGTGATTATGCTATCCAGGAAAATAAAATCTTTCATTGCTTTCACTTTCCTCCATTTATTTGCCATGAAGTGATGGGACAAGATGCCATGATCTTTGCCTTTTTTTAATGTTGAGTTTCAAGCCAGCTTTTTCCACTCTCCTCTTTTACCATAATCAAGAGGCTCTTTAGTTCCTCTTTACTATCCTGCTATTATTGTGGTATTATTTGCATATCTGATGTTGTTGATATTTCTCCCAGCAATCTTGATTGCAGCTTGATATTATATTGACATAATACTGACAAAAAACAAATGCCAATTGATACTTCCATATTTGCCTTATAATTCATAAGACATTAATGGTCCTTAAGAATACACTTTGTATTAATAAATTAAACATCACAAAATAAATTTTAAAAGATATTTGTAGTGTGTGATTGATGTGCCCTCAAAAGATATGTCCACATTCTAATCCCTAGAACCTGTGAATGGAGCCTTATTTGGAAAGGGGTCTTTACAGATGCACACAAGTTAGGAATCTTCATTATCTGCTGCTGCTGCTGCTAAGTCACGTCAGTCGTGTCTGACTCTGTGCGACCCCATAGACGGCAGCCCACCAGGCTCCCCCGTCCCTGGGATTCTCCAGGCAAGAACACTGGAGTGGGTTGCCATTTCCTTCTCCAATGCATGAAAGTGAAAAATGAAAGGGAAGTTGCTCAGTAGTGTCTGACTCTTCGCGACCCCGTGGACCGCAGCCTACCAGGCTCCTCTGTCCATGGGATTTCCCAGGCTAGAGTACTGGAGTGGGGTGCCATTGCCTTCTCCGTCTCCATTATCTAGGCAGCCCTAAATCTAGATAAGTCCTGATAAGAGACACAAGAAAAACAACACATAAAGAAGAGAGAAAACCATGCAAAGGCAGTGGGAGAGACAAGAGTAATAGAGCCACAAGCCCAGGAATGCTGACAACCAGCTTTCCAGGTGGCACTAGTGGTAAAGAACCTGCCTGCCAGTGCAGGAGACACAAGAGATGTGGGTCCAATCCCTGGGTCAGGAAGATTCCCTGGAGGAGGAAATGGCAACTCTTAGCACAGCCCTCTAGCAGAGGCTGGTGGAGGCAAACATAGAATGTCCCTTCGGGTCTCTAAAGAGAGCACAGTGCTCTAAATCTTGATTTCAGATTTCTGGCTCCCAAATTGTGAGATGCCATTCCCGCTGTTTTATGCCACCAAGCTTATGGTAATTTGTTCTGGCAGCCCTAGGGAACTAATACATTTTTTCCTTTCATGGTCCCTCCTTTCATTCAAGATTATGACTAAGGATATCATGCTTGCTGAGTATTAGCTGCATGTCAGAAATAGTGATAATTTTTTAACAGTTTTTTCTTTTTAATCATTTGACCTTCTTAACCCTGTGAGGACTGTGCTAAATCACTTCAGTCATGTCCAACTTTTTGCGACCCTATGGACCATAGCCCACCAGGTTCCTCTGTCCATGGGATTCTCCAGGCAAGAATACTGGAGTGGTTGCCTTCCTTCTCCAGCTTTGAGGTTGACATCATTATTAACTCATCATAGAGAAAGAAACTGACAAATAGAATTCAGACCCAAGTCAGTCTGATATCAGTCTATCATCCTCCACTAAAGATACTAAAAAAGAAGGGACAGTATAAAGTACATGAATACTTCCTGATCTACATGTGCATTAATAAAGTCTCTGCAAGGAGGGGAGGAAGTGAGAGATGAAAGGCAGGGTGGGAGAGTATCTTTCATTCTATTGCATTTTTTTTAAAAAATTTCTGAACCCTCTTAATCTATTATGTATTAAAATAACAAAGAAAACAGCAATTGCCTAGTGAAAGAAAAATGGTAAAATCCCAAATGAAACACAAATTAATAAAATTATAAATTTATGAGCAAAGACTACGATTTTGAGAATAGAAGTAAAATCATATCAGACTTAGAAAACAAGAAGACAGCTCAAGAAAGTATTAGGTGACTCCTGGAGTTTGCTGATTGTAATTATTTAAATAAAAGTCAACCCTTCCTACAACATGTCCTACTCCCCAAATTCAGTTCCACTTAGAAGCATCCACGAGCAACAGGACATGAGCGGACAACGATAACCATATATCTCAAGGTTCAGTGTATAAGTCTCTCTCTCAGGAATTTCTCTCCCTTCCTTTAGCTGTAATTCTTAAAAGTTTAACAATGTAACCCGAGAGAGTATTAAACTAGGGGTCTCAAAATATACACTGTGAAATTATTATCAAGGGACTTATAAATCTAGTCTCTGGATGTTAGTTAAGAAAACTGAAAATTTCTGTCTTAAGTGATTTACATTTATTCCTAGAAGGGAATATTTATGATCTCTAATAGCTATTCCTGAACCTACAATTATAGCATTTTAGTGCCTTTCACCATAATCCTTCTATCTAAACTGGGTGAGCTACAAAAATACCAACACAAATGGGATTCTTATTATTACATTCTTCTTCCCAGGACTCTTCTTTATTAAGCATGCCTCTTTGCATTAAAAATAATTTCTCAAATAATTTACAAAAGAACAAGAAAATAAATTTTTATCAAAGTAGTGACTCATTTTTAAATTATTATCAATCAGCATTTTATCGAATCTTTACAACTACTCAATACACCAATCGAAGCCAGTACTTCATCTTTCCCAGAGACACATGCAAACCCCCAAAGATAACTAAGTAGATTAGAGTGAACACCAATAAAATCTAGGTCAAACTTAATAACCTTCAAAGAGCAGCAGCCACGGTGCATACTAAACACACCACCCATGAACAAGATGTTTTGATAAAGCTGAAACCAATCAGGGCCTTCTGAGAGTGATGTATTTCCATATGGTGACTTTCGCATGACTTTCCTTTTTCAGTATATTTACTTGCAAATATAACTCTTATTTTGCTACTTTCAATATAGTAATTAAAATGGTAAACTGGTTGCTGAGTATTAATCTTTGATTGACTCACTGAAATGAACTATTAGATACAGAAACTGGCTGGGGTAGAAAATTATGCCCATGGTACATTCAACTCACTAAACTTTCAAGTAACCAGGATTTTACTATTAGGAATCAAAATGGAACTGAGAAAGAACAGAATCAACAAATATTAATAAACTGAGCTGACGCTGCTGCTGCTGCTGCTAAGTTGCTTCAGTTGTGTCCAGCTCTGTGCAACCCCATAGACGGCAGCCCACTAGGCTCCTCTGTCCCTGGGATTCTCCAGACAAGAATACTGGAGTGGGTTGCCATTTCCTTCTCCAATGCATGAAAGTGAAAGGTGAAAGTGAAGTCGCTCAGTCATGCCCGACTCTTAGCGACCCCATGGACTACAGCCTACCAGGCTCCTCCATCCATGGGATTTTCCAGGCAAGAGGACTGGAGTGGGGTGCCATTGCCTTCTCTTTCTCTTGAGCTGACACTACTCAAGGCTTTTCTCATAGCATCACCACTTGTTTTCAGGATCAATGACATCTAATTCTATGGAGCAGTGAAGGGGTGTCTTCAGCATCCTCAGGGTAGCAAGGGCTTCAGTGAAATGTTTATCTCTTGGCTATTCTTCCCTTGAACTCCAGGGAGGTCCCTGAACCAAAGAAGCTCTTACCAAAAAAAAAAAAAAAAGTTTTACAATATATATTCTTCCCACAAATTCACTGATCCTTCGAAAAAAAAATATATCTACAAATACTTATGGACTAAGGTATTAGTGAAGATACACAATAATTAGGTTCTGATCTGGAGAATGGTCCCCCAGTTATGGCTGTGCTAAGTGGTGGTAACATGTGAAGCCCAAGGGTCCACAGAGCACAGGGCAGCTGATTTGTTCTGGAGAGTTCAGAAACTTTTCACATATGTCTTTGAGATAAAAAGGCCATGGAAGAGCTATTCTTTTAAAGATTTTAGAAGTAATTTGGTTCTTTGCTCCTTTCAGATGAAGTATCTCATAATTTACCCTGTATCACTGAAGTAGTTGCCAGCTAACACGTAAATTTGAAAGTTGGAAGCTGGGAATTGATCCTATGCATTTCTATACTTTTGAAATAGTGTTTTTACATTTGACATGCTTTCCTAAGCTTCTCACTCTCTTTGTACTTGTAGATTTTAAAAAATAAATCATCACTGTGGGAATCTATCCCACTAATTATCATAGTTCTTACTCATGCCACACCTTTCCCCCACTAAATGGTCTGAGTTTTTGTTAAACAAAGTATTTTCACCTAATTATAGAGTGGAGTTAGAAAAATAGTAGAGAGAGTGCCCATATAACTCCCACCCCAAATTCCCTAATTTTAATAGCTTGCATAACCAAGGCATAATCATCAACATAATTGGTTTAATACTATTAACTAACTGCAAAATTGATTCAGATTGCAAAAGTTCTTCCACAGTTGTCTTTTTTTTTTCCTCTTGCAGCTTGACATTTTTTTTTAAAATAATTTAGTGAGTGACTAGTTATTTGAGAAATAAAAAAGAACAGGAATTAGAATCGCCATTTCTTAAATGAGACATTCATGATTAAGAATATTTTTGTTTTGGACTTGCCTTGTGGCACACTGGATAAGAATCTGCCTGTTAATGCAGAGGACATAGCTTTGATTCCTGATGCAAGAAGGTCCCACGTGCCTTGGAGCAACTGAACCCTTGTGCCACAACCACAGCCCGTAAGCTGCAACGCCTGAGCCCAGGTGCTGCAACTACTGAAGCTCGCACGCCCAGAGCCTGTGCTCCACAAGAGAAGACACTGCAGTAAGAAGCCCACACACTGCAGAGAAGGGTAGCTCCCACTCGCTGTAACTGGAGAAAGCCAGCAGATAGCAGCAACAAAGACCCAGCACAGCCAAAAATAAGAAATCAATAAAAAAGACTATTTTTATGCTTGAAATATCAATATAATTGTTCAAGCTCTGTCCAATGTTATTTTATGCATTACTTATTATATAACCTTGGCTGTACTCTGACATATAACAAATAGATGCACAAAAACATATTTTCTTAATTTCAGTCTCTACTCTCCCCTGTTATTTAAAACTAAAGGTAGTTCGCTACACTGGGCGTGGAAGGCTCAGCGCTGTCTGGTGAGGTTTCATAGGAGAGTAGCATCTAGAAGTGCCCTGTCCTAGTGGGAGAGGGGTAGCTGCAGGCAGTCACACTGAATCCGCATCTGCTAAAAGCACCAGTGCCTCCGCTGCCTAATGCCAAAGCAAGAGGTGATTTGCTACCAGCACCTATGTACATGACTCTTTTAACTCTGCATTAGCTTTTCATCCAATTAAACAATGAACTCTGCTTCAAATTATTCTCCCTTTGAAGAATGGCAATGTAAAGGGCACATAAGAATTCTAGAAGACCAGGCCAGGGAGAGAAAGGCCTGGGATGACAGTCTCTGCTTGTTTCTTTTTCTGTTCCCCTTCTCAGACCGGCAGCACTAGCTGAGATCACATTATATTTTCATGTATTCTGTAATGTGAAAGCTTGGATCTTGGAATAACAAATGTGCTTAACTACCCATGGCGCACCACCAGGAACATTATTTTGACACATATATGAAAACTGGAAGTATAAATTGCTCTGGCACAAGGAGGATACTCCATCTCTCCTAGAAGTTAACAGCAGACAACTTCAGTACAACTGGTTGGGGAGTCGCCTTTTAGTAATTCTCGAATCCTCGGCACTAGTCAGAAATTCTCTTTTCTTGCAGCGTCATTTCTAAGGGTACTGCAAGGCACTTGCAGTTCTGCTGAAACCTGGAGTCTTATTATAGCTTTGGTTCATTAGGTAGGAAAAAAAAAAATTAACAGCTACACTATTTCCTTTGGTTAAATAAGAATAAACTTGAGTCCATTAGTATCTTCCACCACTCCCATACAACATTCACAGTGCCCAGATGCTATGAAAATAAGAATTCCACTCTGCTCTGGAAATAGAAGTATTTATAAAATTGTGGAAATAATTGTTACTTACTTAAGAAGTGTGTTGGGAGGTCCAGAGCTTGGGAGAGAATGTATGTGGTGATGTTTACGAACTATACAAAAGTATGCAAACTTCAGGCTTAAACACAACGTTACTCCTTCCACAGATAGTTGCATATAAAAATTCTAAAATGTTTTGTCACTTGTCTACTGTATTTGGTCCAAAAGACCTTGGTAGGATGCCAAAGTTATAAATTATACTTAAATAAATACACTAAAAATATACAGATATATATATATATATATATATATATGTAACCTCCAATCAACTTAGAGCTTCCTATAATTTGGTATCAAATTTAGAAGGTTTTTAATATAATTTATGTGTACCATTTAAATCCATCTGACATATTCATATCCTTAAGAGAAGATTTTAAAAATTAAATGACTCAAAACTTATAATTAATGTTTGAAGCTATAAAATGTCATTTTTCTCCTTTTCACTTACTCTATTGCTTGGGTTAGGCTGAAGGGACCCCAGAAATTAAAAAACAAAAAACAAAAAACAACTGTGATCTGAAACTGTGTCCTGTTGTATACACTTCAAGCAGTATTTAGAATTATGGAAAATTCTATGACCGATTGAGAGAATACGAGGTGGCCCTGATATTTCAGACATATAGTATGAGCAAGACATGTGATTTCTCATTAACTTCTGGATGGAATGTATTTCTCATCAGATTGATAGTCAAGACTCATTTAATGTGTAACAAGGGAGAAGCTGGAAGCTGGTAGTTTGGATTGATTTTCTGGTTTGGCCCACTGCATGGCACAGTCAATCATTTGATTAGTTATATCAAAGAGTTTCACCATTCCAAATCTTCACCTGGGAAGAGGAAAGCCTAGAGCAGTTGTATGGCTAGGCCCTCAGGCATAAATACACTGCCCCACCAGTATAACCATCTCTTGAATTTTAGTTATTGGACAACAATAAAGACAAAAAATTGGAGGAGGAAACGGTGACCTACTCCATTATTCTTGCCTGGGAAATCCCAGAGATAGAGGAGCCTGGCAGGCTACATACAGTCCATGGGGTTGCAAAGAGCTGGACATGACCAAAGTGACTAAACAGCAAAGGCAGCAAGGACAAAGAATACATAAACAGTGAATCATTTATTGATCACGAATCAACTTTTCCTGATGAAGAAACAATGAATATCATTATTCTCTATTATAGATCTTAATGACCCAGATATAAAAGATCTTAATGACCCAGATCCTCACCTAGAGCCAGACATCCTAGAATGCAAGGTCAAGCGGGGCTTAGGATATACCACTATGAACAAACCTAGTGGAGATTTCAAATCTGAAAAGATGATGTTAAAGTGCTGTTAAAGTGCTGCACTCAATATGCCAGCAAATCTGGAAAACTCAGCAGAGGCCATCAGACTGGAAAAGGCCAGTTTGCATTCCAATCCCAAAGAAAGGCAATGCCAAAGAAAGTTCAAAATACTGCATAGTTGCACTCATCTCACACACTAGCAAAGTAATGCTCAAAATTCTCCAAGCTTAGCTTCAGTAGTATATGAACTGAGAATTTCCAGATGTGCAAGCTGGACTTAGAAAAGGCAGATGAACCAGCAATAAAATTCCTAACATCCACCAGGAGGAATATCAATAACCTCAGATATGCAGATGACACCACCCTTATGGCAGAAAGTGAGGAGGAGCTAAAAGCCTCTTGATGAAAGTGAAAGAGGAGAGTGAAAAATTGGATTAAAGCTCAGCATTCAGAAAACGAAGATCATGGCATCTGGTCCCATCACTTCATGGGAAATAGATGGGAAACAGTGGAAACAGTGTCAGACTTTATTTTGGGGGGCTCCAAAATCACTGTAGATGGTGACTGCAGCCATGAAATTAAAAGACGCTTACTCCTTGGAAGAAAAGTTATGACCAACCTAGATAGTATATTCAAAAGCAGAGACATGACTTTGCCGACTAAGGTCTATCTAGTCAAGGCTATGGTTTTCCTGTGGTCATGTATGGATGTGAGAGTTGGACTGTGAAGAAGGCTGAGTGCTGAAGAATTGATGCGTTTGAACTGTGGTGTTGGAGAAGACTCTTAAGGGTCCCTTGGACTGCAAGGAGATCCAACCAGTCCATTCTGAAGGAGATGAGCCCTGGGATTTCTTTGGAAGGAATGATGCTGAAGCTGAAACTCCAGAACTTTGGCCACCTCATGTGAAGAGTTGACTCATTGGAAAAGACTCTCATGCTGGGAGAGATTGGGGGCAGGAGGAGAAGGGGACGACAGAGGATGAGAGGGCTGGATGGCATCAATGACTCGATGGATGTGAGTCTGAGTGAACTCTGGGAGATGGTGATGGACAGGGAGGCCTGGCGTGCTGTGATTCATGGGGTCGCAAAGAGTCGGACACGACTGAGCGACTGAACTGAACTGAACTGAACTGGATCATAGAAAAAGCAAGAAAATTCCAGAAAAAACATCTACTTCTGCTTCATTGACTATGCTAAAGCCTTTAACTGTGTAGATCACAACAAACTGTGGAAATTCTTCAAGAGATAGGAATACCAGACACCCTTACCTGCCTCCTGAGAAAACTGTATGGTGCAATAGTTAAAGAAGGAGCAATAGTTAATGTCAAGAAGCAATAGTTAAAATAGGACATGGAACAATGGACTGGTTCCAGATTGGGAAAGCGGTATATCAAGGTATATCAAGGTATATATTGTCACCCTTATTTAATTTATATGCAGAGTACATCATGCAAATTGCTGGACTGGATGAAGCATAAGCTGGAATCAAGATTGCCAGGAGAAATATCAATAACTTCAGCTATTCAGATGACACCACCCTTATAGCAGAAAGTGAAGAGGAACTGAAGAGCCTCTTGATGAAAGTGAAAGAAGAGAGTGAAAAAACTGGCTTAAAACTCAACATTCAGAAAAACTAAGACCATGGCATCCAGTCACATTCAGTTCAGTTCAGTCGCTCAGTGTCTGACTCTTTGCGACCCCATGAATCGCAGCACTCCAGGCCTCCGGGTCCATCACCAACTCCCAGAGTTCACTCAGACTCACGGCCATCGAGTCAGTGATGCCATCCAGCCATCTCATCCTCTGTCGTCCCCTTCTCCTCCTGCCCCCAATCTCTCCCAGCATCAAAGTCTTTTCCAATGAGTCAACTCTTCGCATGAGGTGGCCAAAGTACTGGAGTTTCAGCTTTAGCATCATTCCTTCCAAAGAAATCACTTCATGGAAAATAGATGGGGAAACAATGGAAAGAGTGACAGACTTTATTTTCTTGGGCTCCAAAATCACTGCAGATGGTGACTGCGGCCGTGAAATTAAAAGATGCTTGCTCCTTGGAAGGAAAACTCTGACAAACTTAGACAGCATATAGTAGACTAGCATAAGTAGACTTTGCTGACACAAGTCTGTCTAGTCAAAGTATAGTTTTTCCAGTAGTCACATATGGATGTAAGAGTTGAACCATAAAGAAAACTGAGTGCCACAGAATTGATGTTTTTGAACTGTGGTTTGAAGAAGACTCTTGAGAGTCCCTTGGACAGCAGGATCAAACCAGTCAATCCTAAGGAAATCAGTCCTGAATATTCACTGCAAGGACTGATGTTGAAACTCCAAAACTTGGGCCACCTGATGTGAAGAACTGACTCATTGGAAAAGACCCTGATGCCTGGAAAGATTGAAAGCAGGAGGAGAAGGGAATGACAGAGGATGAGATGGTTGGATGGCATCACCAACTTGATGGACGTGAGTTTGAGTAAGCTCCAGGAGACGGTGAAGGACAGGGAAGCCTGGCATGCTGCAGTCCAAGGGGTTGCAAAGAGTTGGACATGACTGAGCAACTGAACTGACTGACTGATTTTATTCTCAAACATAAGTAATTCTTGTACTAACAGAATTTTTTAAAAAATCATTTTTACTGAAGCATAGTTGCTTTACAATGTTGTGTTTGGAGAGAAAATGTTTATTCCCTAAGCATAAATACAAGAAAAAGATAAGTTCCTGTTATAAAGTACCATTTTAAAGGACTTTCTTGGTGGTCCAGTGGTTAAAATTCCAGCCTTCTAATGTAGGCGCCTGGGTTCTATTCCTGTTCAGGGAATAAAGATCCAAATGCCTCACAACCCGCCCCCCCAAAAAAAAAAATGTTAAAAACAAGTATTATTTTGACAATAAAAGAAAGTATTTGATAGGGTCACTTACTCAGCAAATTACTTTTCTATATGAAGACAAACTACATATGCATTTGGTGTCATTATTGTCATGAAAAAAGAAAAAGAAATAAATAGAAGGTAAACTTTCAAGAGAAAATAGAAAGTGAGTTCATAAAATATCAACCCTTAAATATAGATTTTATCTGAAAGTAGGCTTTACTATCACTTCACTTTTAAAGAAAATTCTATACTTTTATTACCAGTGCAACCAAACAGGACCCTATAGGGCCTTCCTGGGACAGACCTTCACCCCCCATGTCCTCTGCTATATTCCTTCTCCAAAGTATCTAGGTGACAGTATCTGATACACATTTCCTGAAGTGTTTTATGGATGCTAAAACCTCTACCAAATGGAAGATGTTAACTGCTTGATGACAGTGAGCACATAGCCCCCAGGCCTATTGCAGCTTAAGGACTGATAATGTTACCCCCTATGACACCACCCTGTTACCTCACTATCAACAAATCAGGGAAGTGTGCACAAGCTGGTCACACAGCCTGGGTCTTCCCTCCCTCACCTGACCTTTAAAAATGCTCCGCTGAAACCCACAGGGAGTTCAGGTCATTTGAGCACTAGCTGCTCAGGATTTCTTGTATGTGTGCGTGCATGCTAAGTTACTTCAGTTGCGTCTGACTCTGTGTGACCCTATGGACTGCAGCCAGCCAGGCTCCTCTGTCCATGGGATTCTCCAGGCAACAATATTAGAGTGGGTTGCTGTACCTTCCTCCAGGCTTCTTGTATAGGACCTTATAATAAATGCTGCACTTTCTTTCACCACAACCCAGGTCAGTAGATTAGCTTTACGGCACATGGGTGAGTAAATCCAAGTTTAGTTCTGTAACACTGGGACATTTAATAATAATTCACCAAGCCCACTATATATTTAAGCATTACTTTTTCATTAAGTCTACCAAGTCAACTTCACGCAAATATTTTGGCCACAGTCAATTTGGGATTCATAACTGAAATATACTGCTAACACATTGTTAATTTGATCTAAATTTTGACTCAAAAGATCTCACTTTTAAGTTAGAACACTATTTCTTATCACTTGTAGTGTTACAGTCTTTATTTAAGCTCTCCTTTGAGGTAGACTGAAACTGATTTCCCGGAACTAAGGTTAATGCGAGTGCAATATCCCAAAGTACTGGAGAGTATTTCACGCTGTAGCCTTATTTCTGCTGATGGACAACAGAAATTCAGGTCCACACTTGCCCAGGAATAGTCCCCTATGTATGCACGCACAAAGGAGGTAGAACCTACCCTTCTCTGTGGCTTTAAGGGAGCATCCAGCTCACCTTGTCACTTGGTGGCAAGTTTACCTAATTGAGTCTTGTGTGTGACAAAGTAACAGTTCACAGGATTATTTTAAATTCTGCCTTCTACCTAAAACTTTTCTCCCCTCACTTCGTGATCTCACAGGGAACAATGCTTTATTTGAACAGTCAGCCTTTATCAGCCCGAAGCCAGGTTTGAGCTGATGAAGACAGGAACAGAACTGTTTCTCTTTCTCCCCAGTGCTTCTACAATCCACTTTATTTAAGCAAAAATTGAGAAGAGGCTTCTGGTGACAACATCTGTAGTTCCTCAGGCAGATAAGATCGCAAAGGTAGGGATCAGGATTTATGCATTTTTATTTTTCCCCAAATAATTTAGAATCAATATCCAATCTCAGGGAAAAAGATCGCTGGGATGTTAGAAGGCCTCTGGAGGTTCCAATTTGGCAGAATCTTTGCCAAAGGAGGCCTGCAGAAGATGTTTCAGGGCACCATCCGCCTTGTGTCACAGGGCCCGCTGGCTGCAGGCATCACATTTATGTTTCTGCCACTGTGGGAAACCGAACGCGGTTGTTGGATGTTTCATTTTTTATCCCATCTATGTTATAATTATTACTTCATAGTAGAATTGCTATACAGTTAACCAATTCGGACAAATGCTCTTTTTCTATTCTTCTGCCCCTACACTGCCCTAGAGTCTTTCATATATCATTCAACAAAAGATTGTCTTCTTAAGAGAAAGAAAGCAAAAGGAACAGTTGAAAAAATTTAACTCTTATCTGCCCATTTATGGCTATACATCATAATGAAGGCAAAGAACAGGGCTTGGCAGGGAAAAGTCCTTGTTAAAAACTGTATCCCTGGGGTAAACAATCAAGAGTAAAAAAAGATCAGGTTTTCTTTTCTGTACAGAGCTATTCAAACATGTAAACCATGCTGTTTTTAGTAGGTTGAATGAACAGAAAATAAGGAGTTATACATAATTTTTTTATATTTGGCCTTGATCAGCAACTCTCACTTCAGGGGCATAGCTTCACACAAGGACAACAGTCTTTCTAGGCATAAAGAGTATATGAGAAGCTATCATTTTAAAATGAAAAACTCCAAAGGGTCCAGCCTCCAAATACTCCCATAGCTCCAATTTGCTATAGATTTTTAGCATAGATGCTATATTCAATTTCCATGTAGATCTACTGACATTATGTCTGAGATAGAAACAGGTTAGGTTATTTGACAGCATTCAGAAGTTCTTTGTAATTTCCTGTTTTACTAGGTAGCAGTAGGGGAAAAAACTCAATAATTTAGTATGGATACTTAAATGAAAGAACATTAAAAAGCTGGTGAACTTGGCTTTCTATTAAGTATGCCATGTAATTACCTTTTATTCACTCATTCATTTCACAGTCTGTGTCCTATATTACTTAATTGCCAAGAAAAGAGTAGACCGCTCCTGTGTATACTAACTGCTAAACTCATAAGTGATTGAGTGATCTTGTTCTCAATTCTTGAGAGAAAAAAAAAAAACATATTAATGAAGACAATATAAAGGAGACGAAAATCATCCACAAAAATTTTTACTGCCTTCTTAGAAAAACGTGAATTAAGAACAGATCGTCTAAGAACTAAGTTGATTAACTTCCACACTTTATCTTACTCATTTTATTCATAAATCTTACCCTAAATTTAAAAAATACATTTCACATCAGATTCAAACATCTGCAAAGAAATATTAATGATGAAAAGCAATTACTCTAACCATTTTATGTGCAAGGATGGGAGCTGAAGAGTAGCAAATGGACATCTGCTAAAAGGCTGTTCCACTGAAATTTGAAAATAACCATGTTCAAGTTAATACGTATTTATCTTCCAGACATTAAAAATGGTCTGGGTTGATTTCTGTCTGAAATTAGTGATTACATGAGGAGGAGCACAATTTATTGATTTCATCTAAGAACTCAACACCAAACTAACTTAAAAATCTAAAAACCTGCCGTGAACTGGCCACAAAGATTATTTTTACTTCTGGTTCTTGTCAAGAAATATAATCATGATCTCTTTTCTGCCTAAGTCTTTTAAATGTTTTATCATAAAATATAATATTCATAGAAGATCAGCTGAAGGATAGTCCATTAATTTTTCTATAGTCTTTAAGTTTTTGATTGGATTCTTTTTAGTCCATTAGAGACTTTGGAATAAAGGCTTTAGAAACTTGTACAATTTTTTTCCCCAAAAATGTACTTTGGTACTAGCACCCAGAAATGCTATAATAAATTTCTCTGTGAATTTTATCATCATTTTTGTGTGTGTGCAGACATTTGTGAGGCCATCAATTTTTACATCACACATAGTGTCCTTTTATGAGACCCATGAAAAAAATATATATTTACTTGTTATCCCCCAGAAAAGCTGTTCAGGGGACACTGTAAATATTTTAAGGGGCTGTGGTAGTTTTAAAACATGTGTGAAAATTCTTTGACATTCCTTCAATCTAGTTCCCATCTCTTGAATGTGGCCTTGCTTTGGTGTCTCAGTCAACAGAAAGTGATACAAGTGATGTTGCATGATTTAGGAGGCTAAGATAGGAAAGGCAACACAGCTTCTACCATTTTCTTTCTCCTTATCTCTCTTCCTTGCTCCTTCCTTCCTCACCTCCTTCCCTCCTTGTCTCCTCCTCTCCCACCCCCATGCCTTGGAGACCCTAGTCAACATACAGAAATTCAGCTACCTGGGCCTCTATGCCACAGAAGCCACATGGAAGGATAATATGGACAGATAGAGATGCTCAAGGCATGCCAATTGTCCCACCCTCTGCTCTTTGAGTCTTCCCAGCATCAAGTGCCAACCATTTGAGTGAGAAAACACAGAGACGATTCCAGCCCCAACTTTCCACACAAAATGGCTAATGCCAGGTAGTAGAGAAATGAAGTGACCCCGCCTCCATTAAACTGTCCACACTGTAGATGCATGAACAAAATAAATGTTGTTATTCTTGAGTGATAGGCATGGAAATGTGCTCTCCCATTGCTCAAAGATTGCCATATCCTGCCCCCTTGAGTCTACAGGTAGGGTAGGTTATATAGAAAGCGGGAATTAGGGTTGCAGATGGTTTTAAGTTTGCTCGGAATTAGCTGCTCTCAAGATAGGGAGATTATTCTGGATTATCCAATGGTCAGTGTAATTACAAGGTCTTTAAAAGGGGAGGAGAGAGGCAGACGAGAGTCAGAGGGAGAGTACAGAAGTATGATTAGTGAAATGCAACATCACTCCTTTGAAGATGCAGGTAAGAAACCATAAGTCAAGGAACACAGTAACCTATAGAAACTGGAAAAGACAAAGAAACAGACTCTTTCCCAGAACTCTGCCTAAAGAAATAGGGTCCGACTTTATTTTAACTTGGTAAGATCTATGTGAGACTTCTTCTATCCAGAACTTTAAAACAATAAATTTGTGTTGTCATTGTTTGTTATAATTTATAACTTTAGCAATGAAATGAAGTGGAGTGAAAGTCACTCAGTCGTGTCTGACTCTTTGCGACCCCATGGACTGTAGCCCACCAGGCTCCTCTATCCATGGCATCAATACAAAACTATATACTCTTATTTTAAGCCTCTAAGTTTTGGGGTGGGGGGCTTTTTTATCTATTAATTCTGTAATTGCAACAGAGACCTTGCTTAATTCTTAGTTTTGACTTATAAGAAGCTCAACGCAATCAATGAACCATCTTGGACAACTCTGTAGGATCTTATATCTCCACTCTAATTTTCCCTTTCTTCTGCTCTATTTTCTCTCTGGCACTGTGCTTATATTTTATATATTACCTCACATCCTTTTGGAACCAGGCCAGAAATAAATAAGATTGACTAAAATGATACATTGATATTTATCATAACCTATCAGAAGTAGTGAAACAGACAGCATGAAAAGCACCCTCTTCTTGTCTCTAGCAAAATCCAAACCAAACCTCTAAAGCAGATCAACAGTTTTGGAGATCATCAACCCAAGACAGAAGCAAACATTTCATTTCATTTAATATTTCCTAAAATTAGGGAAGTATTCAACTCTTCTGTTTTTCAATTTAAGACCATGAAATAAAACATCTAAAATACAATTAAAAACTATATATGTGTATACATGCATTTGATATAGACACATTTCAGCTTTGTATTGTCTGTTAAAAGAGAATAAAAAAGAGAAAAATATCAGGAGTTGACAGAGAAAAACACAGAAAGAAAAAGATGTTAAAAAAAAAAAAAGAATGGTGGGGAGAGAGAAAGAGATCCCCTCAGAGACACACAGGAGACAGTCAAACAGACATGCAATAAAAAGAGGTCCACTCAGAAGGAAGAGAAAGGCACATTCATGGCATAATTAACACTCCCAGCATATGCCTTGTTACTGAGTATTTCTGATATTACACTGGGTTTTAACATGATCTCTCTCTCAGCAGTTACTCTCTAAGCCCAGTGTACCTGGCCTTTCTCAGGTCTTCTCAACCTCAGCAATCACATTCCTTGAAGGCAGCTCAGCCTCTCCTAGTCCTGAGCCAGAGGTAACCAGGGCAGAGAGTGCAGAGTAGAAGCCATCACCTGACAAATGAGATCCTTCCAGTTGCTTTAGGTGACTCTTCTGTACCTGCCACCTGGCTGCAACCATCTCCATGTAGATCACATTCTTGTCACTAGGCTTCTGCCTCCCTCAGTTGTCCTTACCTGCCCTTACCCTTACCTGCATATGTGGTCTGGACAGCCTTTTAAATGTGTACCTCTGTCTCTCCTATCTACTTAATGCTACTTGCTGGAGTCCTGCTCCAAAACATACGTGAAAGGCAAAGCCACTGCATGAGAGGACCTAGTCATAAACTCCCCCTGGAGGCAATTTTCTACTCCCTTTCAATGTTATAATTTATAATTTCAGACCCCTTCTTGAGATCTCTACAATTTTGCCCAAAAAAGAAATGGCAGAAGATTCCCCTCACATGGAGGCAGATGTGGTTATACTGCTTGTCAACTAAAAGCCAGAAAAAAATGAAACAAAAACACTGCTGAGGCGTATTTATAGTCCGATCTCTGCAGAGTCCCCTGATTGAGCAAAGCTATTTGCCTACTGAGAATCAATTTGAAAAAAGAAAAACATCTTGGAAATTCTTAATGATTGTACCTTTGACTTCCTTGTAACTCTGCCATGGTTGGTACTGAATGCCCACAGGATTTAATGGCAACTAAAATTGCTCTCATTACCAAAATCCACAAAACATGGAAACTGGTGGAACAGTGTATAGGGTTAAGTAACACTAAGATGTTTACCTGCATTTAAGAAAGTAATATGTGGTCTGGACAACTTTTTAAATGTGTACCTCTGTCTCGCCTCTCTGTTTAATGCTACTGGCTGGATTCCTGCTCCAAAGTGTATGCAAAAGACAAAGCCACGTATGAGATGGCTGAGAAATAGACTCCCCCTGGAGGAGAGAAAGTAAGGTCCACTTGAGAAGGTAGTGAAGTCGTTCAGTCATGTCTGATTCTTTTGCAGCCCCATGGACTGTAGCCTACCAGGCTCCTCTGTCCATGGAATTTCCAGACAAGAGCACTGGAGTGGGTTGCCATTTCCTTCTTCAGGGGATCTTCCCAGCACAGGGATCAAACCCTGGTCTCCTGCCTTGCAGGCAGATGCTTTACCATCTGAGCCACCAGGGAAGCCTTTGAGAAGGAAAGGTCCCCTTTAATCTTGGATATCAATAGGAACTCCTCATTTCCCTTGAGATAGGTTCACCAATGGTTATAGAAATGCTGCCTACAAATTCTATTTTGTACCAGTAGAGTGCTTCCCAGTTTACAAAGCACCTGTACATTAATCATATAGAATGATGTCTCTTCCTGTTCAGGCTGTTTCTATACAAGTACAGAGCATTATGTGCAGATCAATGATGAGCTTCACTGAGCCTGCACTGACTTGTTCATGCAACAGCTGTAAATCAAGATTGACTTTTTGAACCTAACTTTGCATAATTCAACAAGTTCCTCAACACCTTTTGCCTAAGCAGGCTCATGACTTGCAAGAATCTGCAGAGCTAAATAGCTACCCATGACTGTCTCAAAACGCTTCAATAAAAAAGGTTTTGCATTAACAAATCAGGGATGAGTCACTTACTATCTGATTCTTCACTGATCAAGAAGTGACAGAGAAGGTGCCATGCACAAAGATAAATGTCATAGAATGATTGAACTATGGATTTCTTCTAGCTCTCAATAATAAGAATATGACCACAAAAAGGAGGTGGTAGATGGTAGAAGATAACAGCTATTAAATACTAGTTTTTCAAGAGACACATTTATCAGAATCTTCCTGGGAGATTGTCTTAGCTCAGGAGAAGTCATCAGATCTGTAGCTAACAAGTATATTGTGCTTTATCATTTCTTCTATTTAGGACTGAGCAGTGTAAATCAGAAACCCCGTTAAGTCAATATATAGTAAATAGGTGTTTCAACATTGCAGAACAATAAAACTTCATCATCATGCTAAAATCTTTACCTCCTTTTCCTCTGTGGTACAATTACTTGGAAAGACGGTGACCAACTCCTGTACCAATAAGATTCCTTCACTGTGTCCTGCTTCTTTTACCTTCTTCTGAAAGTGAAAGTGTTAGTCGCTCAGTCCTGTCCAACTCTTTGCGAGCTCATGGACTGTGGCCTCCCAGGCTCCTCTAATCATGGATTTCCCAGGCAAGAGTCCTGGAGTGGGTTGCCATTTCCTTCTTCAGGGGCTCTTCCTGACCCAGGGATGGAACCTGGGTCTCCTGCATCACAGACAGATTCTACCGCCTGAGCCACCAGAGCAGCCCTACCTTTTTCTACCAAGATCATTATCTTTCCACTGTGATCTGCCCTTGGAAGAGAGCAAACTTTTTGCTATTATCTTTTTCCCCCAGCTCCAGGAATTGGCCCATCCTCAGGCAGCTGGTACCTGAAAACACTTGGTTGACAAGACTCATGTCATCAAAGGATTGTTATGATATCATCAGAAGGAGAAGAACAAATGTGGTGAAGGAGAAGAATAAACGTGAACAGTAGATTGACTTAACTGCACCTGGGTGAGCAGACCCAAGATTGGTTTGTTAACACTTACACCACAGTTCATAGAGACTCATGAGAGTAGAGACATATTGCTTACAACACCAGTTACATAGCAAGACTCAATAACTATTTCCAGAATAATAAAACACACACACACACACACACACTCACACACACACACAAATACACACACACACACAAATACACACACACACACACACACACACACACACACAGGAAAAGTCTTCTGTGTTTAAGCCCTCTCTGAAACTGCTGCTTAAGAATTTACTGTTTGAGTGTGCTAAATACTTTTTTACACTCACTGATGATAGTAGAGAAAATATTTGGTATGTTTACTGCAGCAAAAAAGGGAGGATATGTCACCTACATTTTTCTTATACACATTTTTGAATACAGTGGTCCTCCCTATGGGAATTTAACCTCAGAATTATAATGTGAGGATGAAAGAGATAATTGAAATAGTGTAAAAAATTTCATGTTGCCTTTCTGGAGAATGTAACAGCATTTTCTAAAATGATGTGTTACGACACATGCCCTTGGTAATAAGGGGAACCTGCAAAAATGTTATTTCAGAATATTACATCAGGGAAGAGCTCTAACTCTCCACTTTTGCCACAGGGTTTTTAAGATTGCTGTTACTGTGCTTACTTGAAACATAATCACAAATAAGAAGTGTGTTGAAACGACAGCTCTATTAACTTTATCATGTACAGTTAAGTATTCAACACACTTGAAAGTACTGCTCCCTCGTTTTCATGGTGTGCTCCCTAAAGAAACAGACTTGGAGCAAGGGCCTGGTGGATGAGACAGAGCTGCAGTGAACTTGAACAGCCCAGCCAGATACCCACAGACCGGAGGCGGGTAACGAGGCACTGATCAAACACTGGGTTCTCTGGCCCACACCATGGGGAGCAGAGATGAAATAGCTAGAAGCGCCCCAGGCAGATGACCCAAGGGAAGGTATACTTACGTCCACAAGGCTTGTCTTTGCATAATTTCCACCTCATTTAAAGCCACCCCTCACCCCACCTATTTCTCTCTCTACTCCCAGGTACTTTTCTTTGACAGCGGTAGACACAAAGGGAAGAATTCACTGAATTAAGCCTTCTTCTGATATCAGAAGGGAGAAATTATATGATGCTTTTGTAAAAAGAATGTGCTCTTTTAACACAGGATCTTGAAGATTTTTAAAAAGCTTTCAGTCTTGCTCTATGCTTTTCATCTTTGATGCTAAAATTCCAGGCTCTATGATTATTGGTTCAGGAGATATTTTCAGTCTTTCCTCAAATCTTTCTCTATGGGGTAGGCCTTTGGGCTTTGACTAGATATAAGGTCGGCCTTGGCTCCAGAGGCTCTTTTTCAATAAGGAGAAAGTACAGATTCTCCTTCCTAAGATTTCTGTTCCTAATTAATGATAAAAACAAATGGAAAAGGAAAAGACAGAAAGTAATGGCCTATTGATAATGGCATATCCAGTCTGAATAGCAGTATTGAGCAGAGTGGGCCACTGTGCTCATGTGCACCCAGTCTGCAGGGTGGGGTGAAGAGTCTCATATGGAGAGGAGTCCAGCTGAGTTTACATATCTGACGACAGGTTCAGAGTACCCTAAATTCCAGGAGTGACTTATAGCCCTGAGATTTAATGGCAAGAGTCTCTGTTGATTGATGCTATTCATTCTAACCCTGATTTTAGACAACTGCTCATACCGGACCTACAAAATGGCAGTATTATTTGGTTCAGCCACATACAACTGAAGGTAAGAATGGGAGTGGGAAGAAAAGGTTCACTTTCAGACCCCTTACACTTTGCAAAGTCAGTTTTGCTCCTATCACCAGTCTCTCATTTGTGAACATACAAATCCATATTTATTTATTATTTTATTTTTGGCCATGCTGGTGTTTAGTTGCTATGTGGGCTTTCTCTAATTGCGGGGGTGGGGGTGGTGGGGGTGGTAATCTTTAGTTGCAGTGTGTGGGCTTCTTATTACGGTGGCTTCTCTCGTCATGGAGCACGGGCTCTAGGCATTCAGGCTTCAGCAGGTGCAGCATTTGGGCTTAGTAGTTGTGGCTACCCAGCCCTAGAGCACAGACAATCGTGGCACACGGGCTTAGTTCCTCTGAGGCATGTGGGATCTTCCTGGACCAGGGATCGAACTCATGTCTCCTAGGAGGAAGATTCCTTACCACTGAGTCACCAGGGAAGCCCAATACAAAGCCATTTTATACTTTGCCCCATGTCACAACAGGAAAGAACTTTGATGCTCTCAGAATAACTGGGCCTCTGGCTCCTCCTTCAGTGATTGTTGTCTAAGTGTCAGTTTTACCAACAAGGATGCATACAAAGCCCTGGATGGTTTCTATAAGAAATCCACAAACACCAAGCATCTGAATTTTAAAAAGCACTATTGAGAAACCTGCGAACCTTAGGGAGTAGCCTTCTGCCATCTGAATGGTCTTCTTTATCTCATCATCCCCCACCCCCACCATTTCCTGTTCCTTTTCCTGCTCCTGTGGTCTCCCTTGCAAGGCTGCTCCACACCTGTCTCCTTGAATGGTATCAGTTCAACTCACCCTGGCTTCTCATCTCCCAAGGTCCATGTTTTCATCTATTAGGTAGATGGCGAAACAATGCAGCAGGATCTACTCTCTCAAAATGCAGTTTGGGTTATCAATACATGGTTCAGCACACATTTATAGACTATTCATAGGTGCTAGCAGGTGGGGGACCACATTAAGCAATGGATCCAAAACGCCTCATGGCTGAGAAACTCAGTCTGGCTGGATAGGTAGACATTTCATCAAAAAGGCAACTTGGTCAAGGGACAGAGAATAAGTGCTCTGTGATAACACTTTTTTGTGCCAGACTGACTGAGAAAAAAATAACACAGGAAATATGTATTTTACTGAAAAGATGCATAGAATAAACTCCTTACTTTAAATGAAACAACAGGAAATCCAAATAGCCCCTCTAAAATGAATTTATATATATATATATATATATATATATATATATATATATGTACACACATGCTAATTATGGCTTATACATTTGAATAAAGTAAATGCTGATAGAATTTTGGTTGAAAAAATTATTTTTTTTCTAATGGACAGCTAAGATGAAAAATATCTTTAAAATGCAATACTCAGTTCCCACTAGAAGATGAGGTAGTAGAGAGTGATACAGCAGAATGGAGACCTAAATGTTAGAGGATTTTAAATGTGAATCACTTTCCTTAAAGCTATCAGGAAGTCTAAATATACCACTAAATTTAAGCTTCCGATGATACAGATCCTGCAACTGGCACAGAGGTTAACCAAACCACTTTACTCAGGAACATACAAATGACATGGATTCTTTTATTTGCTCCTGAAGAGCAAAGCTTATACTGCTAGATCCTCTAAGCAAAAGAAATGCTTAGAGAAGGAAGAAAGCTTAGAGGGTTTTTTTTTTTTTTTCCCCCACCCTGGGTACATGTGAGAATCCCCTGGGGAGTTTATAAAATGCTGGATCCTGGGGCATCACCTCTATCAATTTGGATCTAAATGCTTTGACATAGAATCCAGCATTTTTTTTTTTTTTAAGTATCCCAGGTAAGTAAGTTCTTAAGGATTACAGATTCCTGGACTCTATTCCTAAGTGTTTCCAATTCAGTTGATCTGAAATGACTTCTAGGAATCTTGGTTCTAAGACGTGTCCCGAGAACTTTTGTGCTTGGACAGGTTTTAGAAACCACTGATCTACTGCAAAACTGCAGAAACTGGAGTTAGTTGGTTCCAAAATCATAAAGCTAGTACAAGTACAGAGGGGTCAAACTATAATGTACCGGGGATCCTTCTGCTGTGGGACAAAGGCTGGCCTAGGGTCCCTGAAGGCTTCATGATTTCCTGGGTTACACAGAAAGTAATGTTCATAACACTATAAAGTATGAGTAAACCTCTCCTTCTTGAACCCTCAGCTTTAAAAAGGTAGACTTCTCCATTCCCACATGAGGGAAGACAAGTCTATCTCCCCCTCGAAAAGCATGCCCACAGTAAACAGCCAGATAAATGGTCATTAAAGTATATCTCAGTGATTGACTTTAAATAAAGTGTGGGCATCTCACTATACTCATTGCATCAACTGAGAACGATATAGTGGACTGTCAGGAAAGCTATCATCTCAAAAGCTAAGTGCAACAAAAGAGATTTTACACAGAAGGGGCCAATGAGAGTTTTGACACTGACACCAGACAGAGGGGAATCCTCTGATGAATTCTGTTGAAAGGTGAAACAAAGCTTAACATTATAAACTCAATAGGACAAAACAGTAAAACTACAACATAAGCGCACCATTGGCCCATAGTCTTATTTGGAAGTGAAGGCGATCTAACTTCATAAATATCACAGTGGGGTAACCATTAAAAATGTTATAAATATGTAAATATTATATAATAATATAGGCAAAGAGAAAAATAAGATTTTACATATGCATACTTGGTGCTTATTCATTAGAAATAACAGAGACTTCCCTGGCAGTCCAGTAGCTAAGGCTCTGCACTCTCAATGCACAGGGTCCAGCTTTGATCCCTGGTCAGGGAACTAAATCCCATATGCTACAACTGAGATCTGGCAGAGCCCAGCCAAAGAAAAAATTCACATAACTACAGTATAACAGAAATACAAGGGTCTTCAGAGATTCAACTGCTCATCAACCCAACAGATCAAATGACAAACGTGGTAAAGTTTAAGATTTTCAACGAGTATTATCCGATCCAGCTAGACTAAGGGTTAGGGTGTTGAATGACCTAACTACTTTAATTCATTAACTAATAGCTACAAAAACACGGGAAAGTCACAAACTTTTCAGGTCTCCATTTCCTCATCTATGACATGAGTGAACTGAACTTGATCTCAGAAATTCTTGGGTCCAGTTATGCAAATGTATATCACTCTCCCCACTCCAGTACTATTGCCTAGAAAATCCCATGGACTAGGAGCCTGGTAGGCTACAGTCTGTGGGATTGCAAAGAGTCAGACACGACTGAGTGACTTCACAAGCAAAGATGACAATCTGCCTGCCAATGCAAGAGACAAAAATGATGCAGGTTCAATTCCGGGATCAGGAAGATCCCATGGAGAAGGAAATAGCAACCCACTCCAGTATTCTTGCCTGGAAAATTCCATGGGCAGACTTTAGTCTGGCAGGCTAAAGGCCACAGGGTAGAAAAAGGGTCAGACATGACTGAGCATACATGTAAATGCACAAAGATGGCAACATCTTTAGCTGATTTGACCCACTCAGCAGGTGGCCTATAGAAACCTGACATCCTGGAGGAACTCCCCAACTATCAGGAAGAGAAAGGAAAAGCACAAGATAGAATTCAGACTACCAGATGACTCAGGGAAAAGACAGAAGAGCTTAAGTCTTTCTGACTAACATGCTTGTAAGTGGGGTTTTAATCATGACCACATAATATGCTGACAGTGTGCCTCATGAAGGAAGTAGATATGAGAAAAAAAAAATACTCAGGGGGCCAATCATCACTGTTTCCATTCATCTGGCATGACAGAGGAAACTGCTATTAAGGAGAGTTTCATTCAGCACAATCAGTGATAATACTGTCTTTAAAATGGAAATCAGAACCTAGAGTAACAGCATCTTTTTAGGTTGACTGCATCTCTCAGAAGAGTGGTTTGCGCATGTCACATCTTCAACACAAGTTAAGTATTTCATTTTATCAAGAAACCTACTGGGAGAAATATCCCATCTTCAGAGATTCTATTGACAGTATTGTGGCTACACACTGTATCAAACTGAAGCACCACAAGACAACATACTACACAATGTATGTTGCTCAGCATAGTTTGTTTTTAAATCTTCATTTATTTGCAGCTATTGTGACTCTCTGGAAAAACTACAAATGGTCTCAAATATCTTCTTATTCTTTGGTGGTTTTCTGAATGAACAGTGGCTCTAATCCTTTTGCTCAACACGAACAAAAGAAATCTTTTCAGTTATGATTAAGTAATGGTATGAAATTCTTATGGTTATAGTAATGCATTTAAGTATACAGTTAAAACTTAATTTATTGGTCATAATTCTATTTAGAGAATTAAATAGGACACAGTGTTCAATGAGAAACAACAGGTTTCAACTCGTAAATAACTGAAATAAATCCCAATTTGATTTTACTTACTGCATTCCTTTCCAGTGGGCTTAATTTAAACACCTCTATGCTTTGAAAGTTTCTCCTGTATGCCTTTTTCACTGAGAAGGTAAAATCTATATCTTAAAAAGTGTTCCTTCATAAAGTCTATGCATAACAGAACACAAAGGAAAATCATAAACTCAATGCAATAACTGAATGCATCTGCAGGTTTCTTAGCGTCCAACAGCGTTGTCAACACATTCTAATTCATTAGGGTTTTTTGTTGCTGTTGTTCCTCCTCCTCCACAGATTTGAGTGAACTGTTGAGTTCAAATCTTCTCTTAAAATGGTACAGCTACCCTTTAGCAGTTTTTAAAAAAATCACGTCTTGGTAAAAAGACTTAAGAATAAGTTAAAAAACACCACTACTGTTGTATTAGTCTTGCTTGGCACAGAATCTGTTGGTGATCAAATATTTTTTTTTTTAAAAAACCGATGGGTTGCTCTGGATTATTTTTGTGGCTCACGTGACAAATTCTATTTCCGAAGTATCAATCCACCATTTATTTTCATTGATGAATTACATTTCATTCAAGAGTTAGGTTTCTTGCAATAAATATTAACATAATGTGGGAAGAGCCTATAATTTTCCAACTGACTGGGAAGCCTTGACATCCAAATGCTGCACCGAAATTGTAGAATAACTCATTAGGAAATATGCAACAGTAGTTTCAAGGTTTACAACAAATATATTGGTGGTGTTCTAAAAATTAATATTAAGCTGCCACGCTTGGCTTAATTAGTTTTCTTCTTCATTTACAAAGCATATCTGTCTGGTTTTATGAACTTGGTCTCCAGTCCCCTCTCCTACAAACGTGTTTAATTAAAGTTTAACAGCTGTGTATGCTTTGGAAACAGAATAATGATTTTTCTCCTTTGAAATACTTAATCCTTTCCTAAGATATGATCCTCTTGAATACATATTTAAAAAGCAATGGATGTGGAATCATCTACCAAGAGAAAAACTCTCTGACAGCTTAGGGTATAAGCACCATGTATTCAGTAAGTAGGCAAGAGAGTAATTCCCAAGCCTGAAAATGCAAGGCCACAGTAGATCTCTTTCTTCAAAAATGAAATGAGAGCTACACAAATCAACAAAGAAGAGAAAATTAAATAAATAAGCAGGAGATAAAAAAATACTATAAAATAGAATATTTAATGGATTTTGCAAAATTTCTGCAATGTGTATTGTATGCCTCTACACATCCAATACCCAAGGATTCTGACTAATAAGGTGACATTGGCTATTTTGAACTGTTATCACTTTATCACCACACATGCAAATGTTTATGAAATAATTATATAGGTGTGTGTATAACATAAATTTCTGAAATGAGCAGAATTAAAGGACAAATAAACATGATGAACCTTTGAGCAGTACACCTTAACATGTGAGATTAAAAAATAATAATTATACAAAAATCTGTTCAGCTATCAGTAACAAATGCCTACAATTTCACACTATCAGCTTTCTTTCCTTCAAGTGCTCTTACCAACATATGGACCTGACCACAGCCTAGGAAAGCATCACAAGTATTTTCAGGTCCTTCTAAAAGACCCTTAAAAAGAGTCTGACTTAATCTTGTGTTCAATCACTCAGTTGTGTCTGACTCTTTGCAACCCTGTGGACTGTAGCCCATCAGTCTCCTCTGTCCACGGGATTTCCCAGGCAAAAATACTGGAGTAGGTTGCCATTTCCTCCTCCAGGGGATTTTCCTGATCCAGGGATCGAATCTGTGTCTCCTGCACTGGCAGGCAGATTCTTTACCATCTGAGCCGCCTGACTTAACTGTAGACCCTGCTATTATGCTCTATTTGTGATGCATATTCAATTCATGTGTGTTGAACAGGCACACTGACCAGAGCAAAGAAAATTCATTTACAGGAGAACTCTAAAGGAGGCTTTAGTAGAGTCTGTTATGGTGAATATTTGCTGCCCACTCCCGAGGAATGGCTGTATACACAGCCCTGCTAAGAACAGGCATGGCCCTGTGACTCATTTTGGCTAATGACACGTGGGTGGAAATGATATGTGCCTCTTCCTAACAGAAACCTTCAGGTCCATCCTATGATTGCACCATGCTTTCTTTTCCATCTTCCCTGTGACTCTAAATACCCTGTCAGCCTGTGTCCCTAAGGGAAGGAAATATGGATCAGAGCTTCACACAGCCAACGGCAAATCGAGTGAGGAAAGAAAAACAAAAAATTTCTATTACAATAAACTGTTGAGATTTGGAGGTAGTCTTGTTATCACTGAGTAAGTCAGCATAAGATGACTGACACGGGGCCTGTGTAAGCCTTTTCAATAATGAACGGGCACATCCTCATACCCCTTGCTAGGCAGGGACAGGCCCCTGCGGCACTGATGCTGCTGGAGAGAGTAAGGGAAAACAGATGGCTGGGATTCATGTTCCTCACCATTTGCTTTCCTTAACCTTCAGCAACATGAAAAACTAATGTTCAGCAATTTAGAGAGCTTGCATTTTTAAAGATAAGGGGTTGGGATTGATGCTAATTGGACTAAGCTGAAAAATTTCCAGAATAAATAGAATCATTTCACAGAGCAAGATGCAGGGCTGAAATTTTATAAATATTGCACAGAGCCTTCTGGAGTCATTACGTATGACAAATCCTTATTGAGAATGTGTCTTAAGGCGCTCGATTTCATAAGACTAGACTCTGCTAGATGCTGAGCTCCAGGAATGACATGTTGCCCTTGACTTCAGAGAGCTCACAGGCAGAAAGAAACATGTTCAAATGGCTGTAATACAATTAGATGCATTTTACACCTGTCAGATCAATAAAGTACTATGGCAAGAAAGAGGACAGCCATTTTTGTCAGAAAAAGGGTACAGGATTTTGTTAAATGGATCGAGGATGGAGAAGGGTCTGCTGAATACAGGAGATTATGTGAGCATATGAAGAGCATTTTTTGAAAGTTTGGAATAGTACAGCTTTAGCACACTGTGTGTGTGTGTGTGTGTGTGTGTGTGTGTGTGTGTGTGTGTGTGTATATGCTTATAGAGCCATCCTTTCCTCTTAATTGTTCCAGAGTGTTTAATTTCACGACTGTACCGTCACATCCTTAACTCTACTCATGTGCATGTAGAAGGCTGTAGTCTTTTGCTGTTATAAACAATGATGTCTTGGACACACTCCTTTCTACTCAAGCGCAAGTCCAACTCCAGATGAATTCCTAGAGGTGGAGTAGAAGTTACCCAGACAAAAATAAAACAAAGGGAACAAGACCAGAGGCAGGGTGCTTCCTACAAAGGCAATGGTCTGTGAGAAGGTGCCTAACTGCCAAGAAACCTCAAACTACCAGGGTGGCTAGAACATAGTGGAGAGAATGCAGCTGGAGAGACACTAACAGATCAGCAGGTCATGAGTGGGCAGTACATCTGTACTCCTGAGGGTAGGAGTCATAGCAAGGCTTTATTATTCTGTTGCTAAGTCGTGTCTGACTCTGCAACGCCATGGACTGCACCCCACCTGGCTTCCCTGCCCTTCAGCATCTCCCGGAGTTTGCTCAAACGCATGTTCATTGAGTCAGTGATGCCATCCAGCCATCTCATCTTCTGTCATCCCCTTCTCCTCCTCCTTTCAACCTTTCCCAGCATCAGGGTCTTTTCCAAAAATGAGTTGGCTCTTAACAAGACTAACATTTTAATAAAATCATTCTGGTGGAAATGTGGGGGGTGAATAGGCAAGGCTAAAATAGGGTAATCAGTTAGGATACAGGTACAGCTATCTGGCATGGGGTGGGGGGCAAAGGCCTAGTAACCCATCCTTTAGACACAATAAAAGAAGGTTCTCCCTTGCTTGTCTCCTATGCTTTTCCCTTTTGAGCACATCCAAGGTCAGTGTCTCAGATTCCTCAGCATAAGCAACAGCTGTAGGGAATGATGGGCACTGGGATCCACCCCTCCACCCTGGAAGGGGGACAGATTCTTCCAGTGCAATGAAGTCTACTAAAGTTAGGTAAGGACTGATTCCTTCTTTCCTACAAAAATTATCTAGTATAGAATTTAAGAGCTAGAACACATGCCCAAAATCATTTGGTCTTATTTAGTCTAAGAATCTTTGAATTTATTGTAAGTCATTACCATCTTCCTAAAGGTTGAAATCCTACAGAAAGCATTACAAATAAAGGGGGAGTGAGTTCCTAAAACCTGACACTGATGTCATCTGGAGAGCACTCTTTGAGAAACATTCTATTAGAAACTGCCACTCTCCATATGGTAACTATGTTACCTAAAGAATGTACCTGCTGCTGCTGCTGCTGCTGCTGCTAAGTCACTTCAGTCGTGTCCGACTCTGTGCGACCCCATAGACAGAAGCCCACCAGGCTCCCCCGTCCCCAGGATTCTCCAGGCAAGAACACTGGAGTGGGTTGCCATTTCCTTCTCCAATGCATGAAAGTGAAAAGTGAAAGTGAAGCCGCTAAGTCGTGTCCGACTCTTCGCGACCCCATGGACTGCACCCTACCAGGCTCCTCATCCATGGGAGTTTCCAGGCAAGAGTACTGGAGTGGGGTGTCATTGCCTTCTCCAATAGAATGTACCGAGAGATATGTATGTTGTTGTTCAGTCATGTCCAACTCTTTGCAACCCCATGGACTGCAACATATCAGGCTTCCCTGGCCTTCACCATCTCTCAGAGTTTGCTCAAATTCATGTCGATTGAGTCGGTGATGCCCTCCAACTATCTCATCCTGTCACCCCCTTCTCCTCCTGCTCTCAATCTTTCCCAGAATCAGGGTCTTTTCCAATGAGTTGGCTCTTCACATCAGGTGGCCAAAATATTGGAGCTGGAGCTTCAGCATCAGTCCTTCCAGTGAATATTCAGGACTGATTTCCTCTAGGATTGATGGTTTGATTTCCATGCTGTCCAAGGGCCTCTGAAGAGTCTTCTCTAGCACCACAGTTAGAAAGCATTCATTCTTCGGTGCTCAGCCATTTTGATGGGGCAGCTCTGACATCTGTACATGACTATCGGAAAAACTATAGCTTTGACTATTAGGATCTTTATTGGCAAAGTGATGTCTCTGCTTTTTAACATGTTGTCTAGGTTTGCCATAGCTTTTCTTTCTACTTTTCCCCATCTATTTGCCATGAAATGATGGGACCAGATGCCATGACCTTAGTTTTTTGAATGTTGAATTTTAAGTCAGCTTTTTCACTCTCTTCTTTCACCTTGATCAAGAAGTTCTTTAGTTCCTCTTCGCTTTCTGCCATTCAGTTCAGTTCAGTTCAGTTCAGTTCAGTTCAGTCATTCAGTTGTGTCCAACTGTTTGCAACTCCATGAACCACAGCATGCCAGGCCTCCCTGTCCATCACCAACTCCCGGAGTTTACCCAAACTGATGTCCATTGAGTCAGTGATGCCATCCAACCATCTCTTCCTCTGTAGTCCACTTCTCCTTCTGCCCTCAATCTTTCCCAGCATGAGAGTCTTTTCAAATGAGTCAGTCCTTTGCATGAGGTGGCCAAAGTATTGGAGTTTCAGCTTTAACATCAGTCTTTTCAATGAACACCCAGGACTGATCTCTCTTAGGATGGACAGGCTGGATCTCCTTGCAGTCCAAGGGATTCTCAAGAGTCTTCTCCAACACTGCAGTTCAAAAGCATCAGTTCTCTGGCACTCAGCTTTCTTTATACTCTAACTCTCACATCCATACATGACTACTGGAAAAACCATAGCCTTGACTAGACTGACCTTTGTTGGCAAAGTAATGTCTCTGCTTTTTAATATGCTGTCCAGGCTGGTCATAAAATTCCTTCCAAGGAGTAAGCATCTCTTAATTTCATGGCTGCAATCACCATTTACAGTGATCTTGGAGCCCCCCAAAATAAAGTCAGCCACTGTTTCCCCATCTATTTGCCATGAAGTGATGGAATCAGATTCCATGATCTTAGTTTTCTGAATGTTGAGTTTTAAGACAACCTTTTCACTCTCCTCTTTCACTTTCATCAAGAGGCTCTTTAGTGCTTCTTCACTTTCTGTCATAAGGGTGGTATTATCTGCATATCTGAGGTTATTGATATTTCTCCCTGCAATCTTGATTCCAGCTTGTGCTTCTTCCAGCCCAGCCTTTCTCATGATGTACTCTACACATAAGTTAAATAAGCAGGGTGACAATATACAGCCTTGACGTATTCTTTTCCCAGTTTTGAGCTAGTCCATTGTTCTATGTCTGGGTCTGTGGCTTCTTGATCTGAATACAGGTTTCTCAGGTTCTTTCAGGAGACAGGCAAGGTGATATAGTATTTCCATCTCTTTAAGAATTTTCCAGAGTTTTTTGTGATCTACAGAGTTAAAGCCTTTAGCATAGACAATGAAGCAGCAGTAGATTTTTTTTTTTCTTCTGGAATTCCCTTGCTTTTTACTATGATCCAAAGGATGTTGGCAATTTGATCTCTGTTTCCTCTGCCTTTTCTAAACCCAGCCTGTACATCAGAAAGTTCTCAGTGCACATCCTATTGAAGCCTAGCCTGAAGGATTTTGAGCATTACCTTGCTAGCATGTAAAATGAGAGCACTTGTGCGGTAGGTTGACATGTGTATGCGCTATGTGCTGTGCTAAGATGCTTCAGGCATGTCTGCCTCTTTGGACTCAATGGACTGTAGCCCACCAGGTTCCCCTGTACCTGGGATTCTCCAGACTAGAGTACTGAAGTGGATTGCTGAGCCCTTCTCCAGGGGATGTTCCTGACTCACGGGTTGAACCTGCACCTCTTACGTCTCCTGCATTAGTAGGTGGTTCTTTACCACCAGCACCACCTCTTCTACAATCCCGTGTTTCTAGATTTTTAAAACCTTAAAATGTTGAAGAAACATTTTGTAAACTTTAGAGTGAACTCTCATTTCTCTATATTTGTTAAACTAATAGATTAGTATTTTTGCACTAACTACTCACAGTAGACAAATGTGTAAAATTATCTCAGAGAATTCAATTTCTAAAGTTCTATTTTGGGACTTATAATTGTCAAAAATAAGATGAAATGACTTTAAAAGACTTACCTCCTTAAATTATCTATGAGAATGAATTAAACTAAATGGCAAATGAAATATTTGATCTAAATATGACAAGGAGCTAACATACATAAAATATTCAAACTGAGAAGAAAACTCTTAATACCTTTGTAAAATGAACAATTCTGGTAAAGACAGCTCTTAGAAAAAGAAATGAAAGGTTAATAGTTACATAAAATTATATCCTAATTAGCAATAATAATACAAACGAAAACAGCAATAACATTTTTTTCACCTTTCTTAGTAGTAAAAATTAAAATTATGTTAATATTGTTGACTCAAGGCATAGTGAAATTTTCATATCTTGTTAGTGTGAAAAGGTGAAAAGTGAAACTTTCATACAAATTTTGTTATCATATCCTCCTTGCCTTCCTCTACATTATTACTAAGGGTGTTGCAAGTTTTAATAAAAAAGCATTATTTTTTGAAAGTCCTATGAGAATACTAGAGCTCAGAAACATTATAAAGTTAGGAGTCATTTCAATTCCCATCATGCAGTCGGCATTCTCTTGATTTTAATGATAGCTGTATTAGATTTAGAATTCAGGCTTGATTTACATGATCCCCCAAAGATTTCCCAGAAATCCATTAAAGGTCACATTAGTTTCCCATATATATACCAAATTCTAATCCGCTCATTCGCTCCCACTTCTATTATCATATTCCATGCTTTTGTAAACCTTTCTGCTTATTATGGTTTCATCTCAAATAGAAAATCTTTCAGTTTGGCTTTCCATGCTACTAAACTCTATTCCAGTATGTATTACTTGCTCCTCTTCATGTTAGAGTAAAAGATTAAATAGTCATTTACTTTTTGATGTATGTAAAATTGAAATTCGGACTCCAGAAATGTTCCTTGGAATTATCAATATGCCTAGAGGTGCAGCAGTGTGGGACTCACTGTTTATCACTGCCTGCTCCAGGCTGCATATTAAAATCAGGTATCACACAATAGTCAGGGTGCAGAATTTATTTGTGTAATAAACAAAGTAAAAAATCTCTTGGGTTCCCAGGTGACCAGTTGTGGAAGCCTGAAGTTAATGACTTGCTATTCATCATAAACCAAACCTTAAACTGTCATCATACAATTTCCCCTTCTGAAAGAAAATAACAATTGTCAGTCCCTTAATAATGAAGAAATTTTTAATTATTTTCACTCTGATTCTCATTTGAATCATAACAAGAATGATCAATTTCAAAATCTTATTAGTTCTGCTAGCCTGAACCATTCAGATTCTTATGTAGGATCACTTTCCAGGAGGGGGAAAAAAAAAAAAAAGAAGATTTCTTTTATAACAAGAAATTTACAATTAATATTTACATTAACAAATATTTTCAAGTTGTATAAAACTGTGTAGACTTTAATTTCAAAATCAACGTTTTAAGTATGGGAATAATTACTGCTTGTACCTAAGATGCTACTATATACATAAGTGTCTACCATAATGACTTAGATAACATTTGAATATTTTCATTATACAATGAAATAAGCTGAGAAACAAAATTACTTAAAGGAACAGAACCTCTAGGTTATATCAGCTCCTTCTTCTCTGGACTCTCAGTTTAATCCAGCATAGGCAGACTGAGCTGAAATAAAAGCCAAAAGATAGCTGGACTTCTGTGCTGGCCTTGTAAGAAGAGACAAAAATAGGATGAGGGTAATATGTGGGTACTGAATTGTTCCAACTGCAGGGCTCTTCCTTTTGTATTAAAAGAAACTATTTGGGCAATGAAATTTATACTACTCTTTTATGAGCATTGTGACTGCTCCCCAGTAAAGATGGTTTGCAGGGTTCTTATGGTATAATACCTTTTCCCCATCCAGATCAAGACAAATACCCTCATTGTCCAGGTACACTCATGTGGCTTCTGGCAATTCAGCAAAAATCTCAGAGGAGCAGCTCAGTATTTTCTCTCCTACTGTCCTTTGATTCAGCTAACATATAACCAAAGAACCCATGGCTTTTAGGCTAATTCTTCTCTTCTATTTAAAGTATTGGCCAAGACTAGAAGTAAGTTGTGTATTTTTTATTGATTTCCCAGTTATGAGAATAAAAGTAGGCAACACAGACCAAGGATTGGCAAACTATGACCTACGGGCCAAATCTAGGCCAACATCTGTATTTGTGAATAGATTTTTATTACAGCATTCATTTTGTGTATCACTGAGAATTGTTTTCTTGGTACAATATCAGTGTTGAGTACTTTTGACAGAGACAGCATGGCTTGCAAAGCCAAAACTATTATGGGCCTTTGACAGAGAAAGTATTCTGATCCCTACTATAGTACAATAAGAAACAAATATCAAAATTATGAAATATCTTGCCAATAGGTAACAGTGTGCAAAAAAAAAAAGCAGGTCAAGATCCTAAAGATAAGGTATAGCCAACCTGGGAGTATGTGAATAGAAAGTTTTAAAAGTGGTTTTTCTTCCAACTCTTGGATTCACAAAATATGGAGCTATATCTTAGCCTAGAAGCACAGTCAAATTACTTCAACAAAGATGAAAAAATGATAAATCTAAAATGGGCAAGACAGTCTTCTAAGCATTGGTTTAGCACTACGCTAATCAAATTATATCTGTTATTTCATGTAGAAAGTTAAATCACATTACATTTTGATAGCATGTTAAAACTCATAAGAGAGGATTAGTACATATACTAATTTACCTCATTTGTTCTTCACAATAACCCTGGAAATAGGTTTTGTTAAAAAATCAAAACTCAGAGAAGTCAATAACTTTCCCAAGGTTACACAGCTTGGAAGAAAACAGAGCTGACGCTGGATCTCTTATCATTTTAGTTCAAGTGTAACATTCTTTCCACTTTATTATGCGACCTGTATGGCTTTTAGGCATTTTAAAGACATTTTGAGATGAAAAAAATTAATAAAACCTTTAGAGCATCCACAGCTAATTAAATCAACATATCAAACACATCTGCTTCCTACATGAAATTCTTCCTTCAAACATTTTAAAAGAGAAACCATGGTCAAAGTTAAGTTTAAACAAGGTTAGCTGAAATCTCACAAAAATAGAAGAGCTACCCGTTCTGTAATTATTAAGTAATTATTCAGGTTGGAATATTCTTGAATCTTCCTGGCATGCTTCTTAAGCTTAAAAAGGTATTTTAAGACAATCTTTTTAGTTTTCTACTGAGATAATTATACTTATATGTCTTTTCGAAATATTTGACAGACTTACATTATTGTGAGCAAAGGTAAAAAAAGTCAATATTTCGTTCAAAGAAGTGTACAAAAGTTAGCATTTCTCTCTATTTTAACTGGGAGTCCACAACTTCAGAAAGTAATACTCCTAAGAAATGTAATTAAGCTAGCAGCAAAGAAGGCTAATACACTGATCGCTGATACTCCAGCCAGCTTTAAATGTGATACACTTCCTGTCAGGAAGAATCAGATTTCAGAAGAGCACTTCACATATCCTATCTGTACTGGGTAACTGGATGAGGCTAATGGCAGAAATGAGGAGCAAAGTCCCAAAGCCAGCTCAAGCAGAGAGAATAGGAGCTTAGTGAAAGCGTAGTTGGAAACTGACTACTATCTCCGAGAGAGAAGCAAGGAGATGTAGACCAGGATGGAGCCACATCACAGCATCCTGACAGGCTCCCTGGGTCTTCCCAGGTGGCACTAGTGGTAGAGAATCTGCCTGCCAATGCAGGAGCTGTAAGAGACTTGGGTTCAATCTCTTGGAGGAGGACATGGTAACCCTCTCCAGGATTCTTGCCTAGAGAATCCCATGGACAGAGGAGCCTGGAGGGCTACAGTCCCTAGGGTTGCAAAGAGCCAGACACGACTGAAGCAACTTACCACAAGCTAAGCCAGTGGGTTTCCTACCTGAAATACCACAGTTATTTCAGTCCATGGACTACCTGGAGAGGACATGATGGTGCTAATACTTCCTTTTAGATATGGTGAGTTTAATTTGAAGAGTATTAAATAATGAGAATATTAGTTAATATTTATTTTCATGTTCTTGCCTTTAATTTTCTATAAATGGTTTTCTCTAGATCATAAGTCACAGCTACTGTACATTACTCCTGGGACTATTAGTTATTACTTAGGCCTTACTAAATAAGCAATTCTGGATTGCCATGTTTACAAATACCTACCCAGTGTAGACATATGAGTATACTAGTAGAACGTAAATATACCTGAGTATATACACATTGGGAAATCTCAAGTATATATTTTTATTTGTGGAGTATTTAGGGACAAACTTCTGCTATAAGATAAATAATTTTCAAATTATTTCATTCTCCTACTATGTAACACAGATTAGAAGGATATATACCAGATAAACCTCTGTAAGGCTAAGCAAAAAGGGGCCTTTTCTTTTTACTTCATATGCCCAGTATTGTTTGAATTTTTTCTACTAACCCTGTATTACTTTCACAATTAAGGAAGAGGCTGGAAATGTCCTGTTCATCTCAATCTTCAACCTGAAAGCTGTCTCTAACACAACCCAGATCCTTAGGTCAACCAGATGCTTTCCCTCCAATATTCCATGGGCCTTGCCACATCTCCCTGGTGGCAATTCTTTCATTACATTGTTTTGTTTTGTCTTTTTGCTGATTTTGTTGTTTTCAGACCAAACTATAAGTTTAGAAGGCAAAGACTACCTATGACTTTTTATAACCTCAGAATCCTGCAGTGTCTAGCACATTGTAAATATCCCAGGCACTCAATAAATGATTAAATCATGATACCTATTAATAATATCCAATATTTACTGAACACACAGTTACGTGCCAAGCATTGCGCTAACCACATTATATCCACTGCTGCATATAATCCTTAAGAAAACTCTATGGAGTATTGTTATTATAATTTCTATTTTAAAGACAGATGAAAAATTTAAGTTTAGAGAATTAAGTAATTTGGCAATGTAAAACATTAAGAGGTACAGCTGGGATGTGAATCAAGGAAGACTGAATTCAGAGTCTGTACTTATAACCTCTACACACAGGGAATGAATAAATGAATGACTATGTATGAATGAACAAATATGGAAGAGTTTCATGTCTAAAGAAGATTCCTATTCAAGAGACAGGACATTTTCTAAGACAGAAAATGAAACCAGAGAATCACTGATGGGGAGTGGAGAGAATACCACAAAAATAATATTATTATGGTATATTAGTAACACCATAATAATACTTAGTAACTGAACAAGAGCAAATAATAATATAAATCTCCCTACAATTCTAAATTGATCACAGAAGTAATCTGAACTTTAAAAAAAAACAAGGTCGACATTTCTACACAGGAACTTAAGGTAACTATCTCTCTATTGTTTGGAAAGAAATACCTATTGCTAAGGCATAGAGTTTTTATTAGCAATTCCGATTTTATTCACGGATATAGCAGTAGTGTGACAAATAACCATCTACGACTACATGAAAGAAAGAAATATTTCCAAAGCAGTATGAGTTACCTATCAGTCCCTAATTCTTTAATAAAGGAGACTTAAAATTCTCTAGCAAGAAGAAGGTAAAAATGTCCAGAATATATTAATAATTTCCCAGGTTCACACTGGAGGGAAGCTGATGATTTTTCACAAATGCCTCTAATTTAGTGGTAACTGAACTCTTGGGCAGACTCTGAAACACATATTTTCATTGTTCAAACTCTTAGCTATTAACTAACAGCACTGGTTAGACTCTAAGTACTAAGCATAGATGTGCCATGGTATTTTGCTTTGGAAAAGTTACTGTTCAAATTAAACCAAGCTAAAGGGCCTTGGTACTCTTGCCTGGAAAATCCCATGGACAGAGGAGCCTGGTAGGCTACAGTCCATAGGGTCGCGAAGAGTCAGACACGACTGAGCGACTTCACTTTCACTTTTCACTTTCATGTATTGGAGAAGGAAATGGCAACCCACTCCAGTGTTCCTGCCTGGAGAATCCCAGGGGCGGGGGAGCCTGGTGGGCTGCCGTCTATGGGGTCACACAGAGTCGGACACGACTGAAGTGACTTAGCAGCAGCAGCAGCAGCAAAGGGCCTTAGAGCTTTCTGAAAACTTTCTGTTCAATTTAACAACAGCTAGGACCCAGTGTGTAAACACGCTCCTGTCTTCAGCAGCAACCATCTATCTCATTCCCATTTGAAAATTATAAAAGAAACTGTTGTTTTCCATACTCGTAGAAAACAATGCCTTCACCAATCTTTATCAGGGTTTTGGACACAGGCTTCTTTTCAAGTTCCTTTTTCATTCTATCCTTCCTTTTAGGACAGATGAATTCCTAATCTACCAAAAAAGCCATAAACCAATGTATGGTCTTCAAAGAGAGTCATATAGACACATCATATGCATCTGTGCCTAGTCACTCAGGGGTGTCTGACTCTTTGCGACCCCATGGACTGTAGCCCGCCAGGCCTCCTCTGGCCCTGGGATTTCCCAAGTAGGAATACTGGAGTGGGTTGCCATTTCCTTCTCCAGGGGATCTTCCTGGCCCAGGGACCAAATCCAGGTCTCCTGCATTGCAGGCGGATCCTTTACTGCCTGAGCCGTCAGGGAAGCCCAATAGACACATTAGGTTCCTATTATTCAGAATATTACACCAACCATAAAAAGCAGTTATTAAACAAACATCATTTTTAGCTTTACTGGGGAAAATTCAATTTAGTTCTCTTATTCTTCATATAAAGCTTCATCATTTGTTGGAATATAATATGTTCCAACCATCTGTGATAGGTTAATATTGATTTTCCTATCTTCAATAGCACATTTAAGATCAACAAGCTTTACAATGTTTAAATTCCAGTGATTCAATAGATATTTTTTTGCTAATACCAGAAAGTTATTTTTAATACATTAGGGTGTTTTGACATTTTACAAAGTAAAAGTCTCCAGACTTGAAGGGGAATTATTTAAACATTTTGCAGTGAGAGAAGTCTCACAATTGTCTACCTCAGACTACACTGCAGTATCAATACTTGTGAGAGAAAAAGCCTTACGCTATACTTCACAAAAGGAAAATCACTGCTGTGAATACATAACCATTGATCACACCGGATCTAATACATCCCTGGGGCCACAAAGTGATTGTTTTATATGAACACTTCTTGGAACTCTTCTGAACAAGGAAGGCTACAAACTAAATAAAATCAATTTTTGTGACATGAATTAGAAAGTAGATTATATTTTCTGGTAGAGTGACCACTTGTCGCAGTTTGGGCAGTACTGTTTACGCTGATTACTCCAATGCAATAATTACCATCATCCCTTTTTGCTCTAAAAAGTGTCCCAGCTTAGGTGATAAAGTATTTGATTTCCCTCTTCACTAGGGGCTACAAAGACTATTCATTTAGTTCATTGAGGTTGCAGACCACATGGAAGCCCAGATTCCAAATGTCTGTAAAGTGTATTTGACCAAGGACGAGGGCCAAGATTTCATTTCTGACCAGGCTGACAAAATCTGTGAAAGAGAAATATAAATGTCCCAATAAAAAATACTGATGCTTTAGAACTTTCAATTGTGGTTGATTCCTATTGACTTGCTGCAATTTAGTGCTATGTACTCATTTTATGCTTCTTTAAAACAGGGCTTCTCTGTGAGTCATAACAAATTAATAAGAAAAAACAAATAACTATGAAAAATATTTTGGTGGAGCTAATGAGTATTGATATTACTTTCATTACCTTTTGACTGTTAATGTTATAGATAAACATCCTCATTTGGGTTAACTTTATGACAAAAGCTAACATTCCTAGCTAAGCTATCCAGAGAATCAAGCAATTGCTTTGTGATTTTAATCAATGTTGACATCAAGATAGAACATTTGGACCCCTGAAAGTCTCCTCTTTTACAGTCTTAGCAGCAGTTACCTGAATTTTTTTCAAATACTTCAGCTCTACTTATCATTTGTCAATATAATCATAATGATAGTGATTACAAATAATGTGACTACTTCTGAGAATCACTCTGAAATAACAAATCAAAGTAGTCATCATTCATGTCATAAATAAGGTTACCTAACTACTGTTAGAAGAAGCTAGATGTGATTTTCCCAAGAGAAAAATACTTTGACCGGTTATTTGGGTCAGACTGCCTCCCTTTAGCCTATTCTCCTCACAGCAGGCAGAGTGATCCTTTAAAAACACCAATCAGATCATACCACTACATGGCTCAAAGCTCTGCACTGGCTTGCCATCCCCCTAGAATAAAATCCAAAGTCCTTACTATGACCCACAAGGTTCTGCAAGTCTCTAAAATCTAATCTCCTACATCCATTTTCTTCCTGCATGAAAATGCAACATGCTGACATCTTGTAAACTCATCTAACATGCATCCTTCTCAGATTTGCATCTGTTATTTATTCCTTTAGTCTGAACTGTCCTTCCCCAGACTCTAGAATGGCTCTCTTCCTCCTCTTCTCCCTTAATTTACATATCTGCTTAAATCCCTTCTCCTTAGAGAGTTTTACAGTAAACACTCTACCTAAACTAGCAGTCAGACTCCCACCATCACTCTATACTTCGTTTCCTACTATATTTTTTCCATAGCACTTCTAACTTGTGACATTGCATTATGCGATATGTTTCTTTGTTTATTATTAGCTTCCAACCACTAGAATGTAAGCTCCATGAAGGAAAAGACTGTCTTTTTTGCTCAACTACGTCTTTCTAGTGTCTACACTAGTGTTCATTAAATGAACAGTTGTAAGGACTATACTGTCAGTGAACTGTTTATGTTAAATATAACTTGATCATCTAGAAATATTTTCAAATTTTTTGATGCAGTGTTTTGGTTTCTGGACATGATAAAGTCAATTTCTTCTGAAAGGGTATTTCATGTGGTGTTGGTAAGAGTGTAAATATACACAAACCTCTTGAGAGGGGGATTTGGCTGTATATATTAGAACTAAAAGTAATAACCTCAGATATGCAGATGACACGACCCTTATGGCAGAAAGTGAAGAGGAACTAAAAAGCCTCTTGATGAAAATCAAACAGGAGAATGAAAAAGTTGGCTTAAAGCTCAACATTCAGAAAACTAAGGTCATGGCATCTGGCCCCATCACTTCATGGCAAATAGATGGGGAAACAGTGGAAACAGTGTCAGACTTTATTTTTGGGGGCTCCAAAATCACTGCAGATGGTGACTGCAGCCATGAAATTAAAAGACACTTACTCCTTGGAAGAAAGGTTATGACCAACCTAGATAGCATAGTCAAAAGCAGAGACATTACTTTGCCAACAAATGTCCATCTAGTCAAGGCTATGGTTTTTCCTGTGGTCATGTATGGATGTGAGAATTGGACTGTGAAGAGAGCTGAGCACCAAAGAATTGACCCTTTTGAACTGTACTGTTGGAGAAGCCTCTTGAGAGTCCCTTGGACTGCAAGGAGATCCAACCAGTCCATTCTAAATATCAGCCCTGGGTGTTCCTTGGAAGGAATGATGCTAAAGCAGAAACTCCAGTACTTTGGCCACCTCGTGCAAAGAGTTGACTCACTGGAAAAGACTCTGATGCTGGGAGGGATTGGGGGCAGGAGGAGAAGGGGACGACAGAGGATGAGCTGGCTGGATGGCATCACCGACCTGATGGACGTGAGTCTGAGTGAACTCTGGGAGTTGGTGATGGACAGGGAGGCCTGGAGTGCTGCGATTCATGGGGTTCCAAAGAGTCGGACATGATTGAGCGACTGAACTGAACTGAACTAAACTGAAAAGTAACAACAGCAGCAATAGCAAAGCATTTGTTGACTATTTCCACTTATTGGTATCTACTCCATGAGAGTAAACACACAAGCGTATGGAAGCATGTGTGCAAGGTTGTTCATGACAGTACTTTACATTTTTCAAACTTATGTTACTTCTGCAATTAAAAAAAAAAAAAAACAACTTCCCTAGAGAGTAAGGTCAGAGCAAATACCAAGGAGAGCAGGTGTAGTCTAATCAAAAATGAAGTAGTGAAGGGCAATGCTAAGGAAAGTGACTCCTAATCTCACTGCCAGAATGTGGGAGGCTTCAGGGCATCTGCTATATGAGCTCTGTTCAAGCGGTTCCTTATAACCGTAGCATCAGAACCAGGTAAATTACCTGCCTAGACACAGCTGACTAAACCAGGCAAGGGCACCTACTCCAAAGGCAGCTGACCAATTAGTTGACCAGTGGCCTGTAGGGAGGATGAATTCTAGATCAGAGGTGCAAACTCAGACTTCTCTCGGGTAGTTTAAGGATGACCCACACCCAAGGAAGTCAGCAGTTGACAATGGAGCAATACCAGTGGGAACATAGACAGGGCAACAGAAGCGCTGTGCCAGCAGACAGGGCACAGGTGTACAGAAACCAGAAGTGCTGCTCCTGGGCTCTGTCACCCTGCCTTTACCCGGACTTTCAAACGAATGCTCTTTAAACTGGATTCTACTCAGGTTCGATCCCTGGAAAAGGGAACAGCAATGCACTCCAGTACTCTTGTCTGGAAAATTCCATGGACAGAGGAGCCTGGTGGACTGCAGTCTGTGGGGTCTCAAAAAGTGAGACACAACCCACCTTTAGAAACAAATCACTTTTAGCAACTAACACTTTTGGGCTTCCCTGGTGATTCAGATGGTAAAGGATCTGCCTGCAGTGAAGGAGACCTGGGTTCCATTCCTGGGTTGGGAAGATTCCCTGGAAAAGGGAATAGCTACCCACTCCAGTATTCTTTCCTGGAGAATTCCATGGAGAGAGGAGCCGGGCATGCCACGGTCCATGGGGTCGCAAAGAGTTGGACACAAATGAGTGACTAACATTTAACTTAACTGTAATCTGAAGGAGTTTAACCAACAGAACATTAAATTGAGGACTTGATCAAGCTTTTCAAAGCCTTAACCTTTGAAAAGATGAGGGTTCCCTTTATAGCCTCTAATTATGTGTAATTCAAAATAAAAATAGCATAAAATGCACAGTAAGGATAGCCAAGTCCTGATAAGTGTTATCTCCCCACGACCCTCCATCTTTAGTCATTTAGTGAAATAATACTTTTTTTTTTTTTCCAAAAAAAAAATTTTTTTTTTTCTGGAAACCTACATTAGTGCTTAGCTTGCCTACTAGGTAATCTGGTATTACCCAGGGTAAAAGTAGGACTGGAAATTCTAGGTCTGGAAATGGCAACCTATTTCAGTATGCTTGCTTGGAGAATCCCATGGATGGAGAAGCATGGTAGGCTATAGTCCATGGGGTCGCTAAGAGCTGGACATGACTGAGAGACTTCACTTTCACTTTTCACTTTCAAGCACTGGAGAAGGAAATGGCAACCCATTCCAGTATTCTTTCTTGCCTGGAGAATCCCAGGGAGAGGGGAGCCTGGTGGGCTGCCATCTATGTTGTTGCAGAGTCGGACACAACTGAAGTGACTTAGCAGCAGCAGCATAGACAGAAGCACCTTGCCTACTACAAGTTAGGACACTAGTTGACAAATGGTAGCGTGTATACATGCATGCTCAGTCGTGTCTGACTCTTTGTGACCCCATGGACTATAACTCACTAGACCTTCTGCCCATGGAATTTTCCAGGCAAGAATACTTTTCATTACCATTTTAAGCATATGAGAACATATAAAATTTTAATATGGTATGAGTGGTAGACAGATAGCATATTAACTTTTTATATGTTCTCATACACTTAAAAATGGGTAACAGAGAAAGGGAGTAACCACATTAATAAACAGTATTTTATCCCCTAACTATCCCTTAATGTTTTTCAACATTGTTAGAAAATCATTATAGGAATATATTCAATTACTAACTAAAAGTACAAGAAGGCTAGGATATCCAGGATACGGAAGTATCAGATGAATAAAAGTTAAATTTTTCTTTTAAAACACCAAATACAAAACTAGTTCTCTTTTAATCAAGTATTAATCAGTTTTTAGAGGTTACAGAGTAGAAAGGTCTTGAGCCTTGTTACTTTCATGCTTTATATCATTCATTGCTGCATGATAGAAGAATAGCGAAGAGGGTAGAAAGGGATGTATGTCTCAAGTGTCAGTTTGCAGAATGGAACAAGCTAGAGGTTCAACATGTGGGTTGCAGCCATGGGGAAAGAAGGTGTAAACCTACTACGTTCCCATAAACCCTTTTCTCATCCTTCAATCCTGTACTATTAGCCCTTTTTCTTGCCCAGCCTCTCCTCTGTGAACAGAATATTTATATTTACTGAGGAAAGTAACAATTCTGCCTCTTTTTCAGAAAGCTCTGTTGTAGGGCTTTTGATTGCACAGGGTTGGTTTTTTTTTTTGTTTTTTTTTTTTTTGCCCGTTTGTTTGTTTTTTGATGTCCAACCAAGCTTTGCAGTCTCACATTGTGTACCAGTTATCTAGTGCCAATAATATTACATCTGAATTAAAGTTGTGTTCTCCTTGAATTATACTATAAAATGAGCCCCTTGCCATTCCTAATCCTGTTACTTTACATAGATGAAAGTTTCCCTGTTTTGTTGATCAATTATTTTGTTTTGTTTTTAAAATAGCTTTATTGAGACGTAATTCATATAATTTACCCATTTAAAGAGTGGAACTCACTGATTTGAATATATTCGTAGAGTTGTATGTTCATGTAATCAAATGTAATCAATAATGTGAAGGAATAAACTATAGATGCACAGCATGGAGAAACCCCCCCTTCCATCCCCGCCAAAAAAACATGCTAAGCTAAGTGAAAGTAACCAGATACAAAGGACGACATATATTAAAATGTTTAAGTAAAATTTCTAGAAAAGGCCAGCCGATAAAAAGCAGATCCATGGTTGTGTGGCATTAGCAGTGGGGATTTGTGGGAACCAGAGTTTAGGACAAATCTGGGAAGGGAATGTTTGAATGTAATAGGAAGTTTCAAATCTAGATTGTGGTGAGGGTTGCACAACATATAGATTTATATTAAAAAACACTGCACAATATATTATAAAGTGGGTGAATTGCACAGCATATAAATTATACTTCAATAAGGCTATGACTGGGTGACTGAGCAACAAGGATTTTGGAAGGAAAAAAGACCAAAGAAATACTCATGAATACAGACCAAGCACATCATAACCCCAATAGCTCTCCTGATAACTGAGGTCTTGAAGAACCTTTGTTTATGGGGATACTAGCTGTCAATATTTATCATATTAGAAATTACAGTGGAGAATTTTTAGATATCTTATTCAATATAAAATAACAATACTAAGCCTGTATGTTAACAAAAAGAACAACTTGAACGAAAAGCACAATTGTTTTTCAAAACAAGAGAAAAAATAGTGAGAAGGGAGGCTTTTTTTTTTTTCAAACATGTTTGCCAATCTGTTTAGTATCTGGCTTAATAGAAGACAGCCCTTTCTGTATCTACTTCTGCCTTCAGTCTGCTGTGATATCATGCATTATGTAACCTCTGGAAAATGGAGTTTTCACTCAAGAGAAATGACAGTGAAAAAGCAAGTAACCTCTTAGTATTAAAGGGAAGGTAGTTTTGATCAGAGACCCTCACAAAGGGTCTTGGAAACTCCCAGTGCCCTTTGGGCCATCCTTTGAGAACTGCTGGTCGAGATTTTACTCTAGATCATTTTAATGAGATTGTTTAAACTGTACTGTCATTAATCAAATAGTCTAGGATCAAGCTTTTTGGGAAAACAGGATCAAAAAACTTTCTAAATATAGCTTCAAAGCATAGTGAATCCCACATTGTATAGAGTTGGCTGTAACATATAATAAAGTAAGCAATCAATATGAGACATTGCACACTACATCAGTATTTACTTGTTGAATCTCAAACATGACTCTAGATTTATCAGCAAGCAGAATAAATAAAACATTATTACATATTGTTAAAGCAGCTGATTGTTACAATGTTATTCTCTTTTATTTTGGCCAAGTGTTCTATGGGATCTTAGTTCCCTGACCAGGGTCAAACCTGTGCCCCCTGTATAGAAGCATGGACTCTTAACCCTTGGATTGCCAGTGAAGTCCCAATGTTATTTTCTAAAGCTACTGTTTTTGTCACTGATTCAGAAGTTTCTGTTTCACATTCATTTACATCTTTCCCCATCCTTATTATAATAAAATCTCCCCTTTTGTTTCTGTATCTGCTTCTAAAATAATGAAACTTGACATCATAATCTGAAAAATGATGCTAATTTAAATATATGAAATACAGTTATTTAGTGGTCTTTTGACAAAATGTGGTTAATTTCACCTTAATTAATATCTATTTCAAATGTGTCTCCCAGTAAAGGATAAGAGTACCATCAGTCAGCTTATGGACATGTCATATCCTATCAAATGATTGATTATAGTCACTAAAGATGTGGTAGTTCATTTAGAAAGTCTCCAAAGCTTTGAAGCCATCCAATACACCTTTCTAGACTGAGATATACATTCCGAGTAGTGTGATTTAAAACTCAACAAAAATCTAGACATTTAAAAGCTGAGCTCAAAAACCATAGCTTAAGTACTTACTTTACAATATCTCCTTCAAGAGCAATCACTCTCTTAATGATCTTCTGTTCTGGGTTTTTAGGGGACCTAGAAAAATAAAGTTATATAACAGTTATGTCTGTTGTTTTAAGAAAATGGAAATAAATATTACAAGAAAATAAGCTATATTAAAGTCATCACAGGACCCTTTGCAACCATGACATGACATCAGTCCTACTTAAGTCTTAAGTGAGAAGGAATTATCAAAGCACCTGTAGGAAAGAGGATTCATGAAACAAATCATTTCAGATATGACCTCCAAATGGTAGTATACCTTTAATTTTAGTCTGTCTTCAGTTCAGTTCAGTTCAGTCGCTCAGTCGTGTCCGACTCTTTGCAACCCCATGAATCGCAGCACACCAGGCCTCCCTGTCCATCACCAACTCCCAGAGTTCACTCACTCACGTCCATCGAGTCAGTGATGCCATCCAGCCATCTCATCCTCTGTCGGCCCCTTCTCCTCCTGCCCCCAATCCCTCCCAGCATCAGAGTCTTTTCTAATGAGTCAACTCTTTGCATGAGGTGGCCGAAGTACTGGAGTTTCAGCTTTAGCAACATTCCTTCCAAAGAAATCCCAGGGCTGATCTCCTTCAGAATGGACTGGTTGGATCTCCTTGCAGTCCAAGGGACTCTCAAGAGTCTTCTCCAACACCACAGTTCAAAAGCATCAATTCTTCGGCGCTCAGCCTCCTTCACAGTCCAACTCTCACATCCATACATGACCACAAGAAAAACCACAGCCTTGACTAGACAGACCTTAGTCTTAAGGATGATCTAATATTCTATTTATGTAAACATCATCTTAACTTTTTAAATACTTCTACCACTAATATATTCTACCCTAAAAAAATAAACCTTAGTCATAAACCTAAGCTTCAGCTTTGAGTCCCTTTTTGAAGTTTTAATTTTGACAGGCTAATTTTCTTCTTCAGATGTGGATTTTCTTATCTTTAAAATGGACAGGGTTGTGCAAAGAGGATCTTGTGAGAATTACAAATTAAGATACTAATATTAAATTAAATGAGGCAATGAATATAAAGCAACTAATTACATAAGAAAATAATGAGGCATTTCTTTAAAATGATAACATACTTGTTACATTTTATTTAAAATAAGCAAAGAAGTTCGATTTTAAAAAGAAAACACTGAAGCTGCATTATTTTTAAAACACAAAGAATTTGGAGTCTTTTTTGTTGTTTTCTTCCATGTTGGTTTATTTCTAACAAAGCACTTGGACCAAGCCCACCCAGGAGAGAGGATATCGCTTCCACAAGGACTTGAAGGTTGGGGCTATTCTTAACCCCTTGGTTCCTTACCACATTTCTCAGTTAAAGCTGCTCTGTCTCTTGTGCTAAAGGAGCAGTTGCAGAGGGGCAGAGCCCAGCCTTGCTGGAATGTTGTCATTGATACTAGCATTATTCTATCAAAGTGCAGAGGAGACAGTGTTCGAGGTTCCTGTAAGCTCTGGGTTTTCCTTCCTCCAAGACCCTACCATCTTTTTGATATAATATCGGACACTCCTAGAGGGAGAGGCAGATGGAGGGAGAATCCGGGGTCTGAGTTCTAGGAATGCTAAGGCACAAGAGGAGGAAATTTCTTTGAAATTACACTTAGGTTTAGCCATGTAAAGATTATGTAATACAGAGATCAGCCCTGGGATTTCTTTGGAAGGAGTGATGCTAAAGCTAAAACTCCAATACTTTGGCCACCTCATGCGAAGAGTTGACTCATTGGAAAAGACTCTGATGCTGGGAGGGATTGGGGGCAGGAGGAGAAGGGGACGACAGAGGATGAGATGGCTGGATGGCATCACTGACTCAATGGACGTGAGTCTGAGTGAACTCTGGGAGTTGGTGATGGACAGGGATGCCTGGCATGCTGAGATTCATAGGGTCGCAAAGAGTTGGACACGACTGAGTAACTGAACTGAACTGAAGGCAACTGACACATTATGATATGCTTAGTGTGGACATCATTTATTTTAACCTATGATTAATAGCTATGGTAAATGTTACAAGGTGATACTATTTACTCTAATAAACACTCCCCTCCCCTTCTCTTTCCTCCTCCCTGCTCACTTTGTCTCTGGGATCCCTCACTCTGGGAGAAGCCATATCTGTCCTCAGCAACCTTGCTGTGAGTGAGCTTAGAAGCAGATCCTTCAACAGACTCATAGATACAGAGAATAAAAGAGTAGTTGCAGGGAGAGAGAGGAGTGGCGACAGATTGGGTGAAATAGATGAAAGAGACATAGGGATACAGACTGCCAGTATCAAAATAAATAAACCACCAGGATCTAATACATAGCACAAGGAATACGGTCAATAATATTATCATACTTTGTATGGGGACAGATGGTTATTAGACTTATTGTGATCATTTCCCAACGTATGTAAATGTTGAGTCACTATGCAGTACTTCAGCAACGAACACAATATTGTATATCAAATACATTTCATTTTTTTTTAAGTAGATCCTTCAGCCTCAGTCAAGTCTTCAGAAAGTACAGCAGTAGCCAACAGCTTCACTGCACCTTCGTGAGAGACCCTGAGCCACACCACCCTCTGAAGATGCTTCTGGCTTCCTGATTCCTAGAAAATGTATGAGATAATGAGTGTTGGTTGTTTTCAGCTGTGGGAGGTTCGAGCACTTTGTTATATAGCAATGGTTATCGCAATCTTAAGATGTCCAATTTCCTGGCAGTAACATTTTAAATCTTTTGATCTTAAAAGGTCTGTTTCAAAAAACATATCACACATCACATAAATGATCATTTAATATGGATTTGAAAATCAGTGATAGATAAAAACATAATTCCAATTCAAGTCACATTTTGAATTGAGTTACCTTTAAAAAGGAAGCTAAATGGAAAAATATTAAAAAGATTAAATACATTCAGAATTTAATACCTCATTAAGGGAAACATGCAGGTTTTAATAAGGTGTCCATTTCACACAATATATTGCAGAGAAAAGAAAATCATCTAAATCATTTGTGGCTTAGATGTCATACTTACTGACACAACTTTTCACTAGATTGATTATTAACATTCTTTATTTTAAAACGGAAATTTGATCAGAGTTTTTGAGTGATCTGTCCCCTTCATGAAATGGAGTAAATCTACAAACTTAATGTCATTCATGTACAGCTAGAGTGAGGGATCTGGCCCATTTAAGATGATGGAATTCATATTTTCTGTGCAAGGAAATATGATATTGATATTTAGGAAAGTTTGCCTCCATCCATGTCTCTCGGTTTAGATAACAAGAAATGTATAAAAAATTTTCAGTCTCAGTGATCGCCTAAGAATTGTACATTAAAACAACAGGCACTGTTTTCCTGTTATATCAAAAAAGGAACAGTAATAATACCATTAATACAATTTGTTATTGAGTGTTTAGGGACACGGGTACATGTCCTAAAATAGATAACCATGTAACATACCTTTCTGTAAACATGTCAAGATTTTATACTCTCTTGAACATATCACACTTTTAGAAATTTATTCTTATGAAATGGTTGTATATATATATACAAAATTTTAGCTACATGGATTCTATTTTTAAAGAGGAAAAAATCAACAAGATTGTTAAATAAATTAAAGTTCATCATATAATAAAATATCATTCAAACATTAATGTTACAAAGAATGTTACAAAATATTACAAAAGAATTTTTAATGATGCGGCAATATCAACAGAATATATAGATTAAACATGCGAGTTAGAAGAATGTATGTGTGACTAGATCTGATAGATAGAGTGCCTGATGAACTATGGACGGAGGTTCCTGACATTGTACAGGAGGCAGGGATCAAGACCATCCCCATGGAAAAGAAATGCAAAAATGCAAAATGGCTGTCTGGGAGGCCTTACAAATAGCTGTGAAAAGAAGAGAAGTGAAAAGCAAAGGAGAAAAGGAAAGATATAAGCATCTGAATGCAGAGTTCCAAAGAATAGCAAGAGAGAAGAAAGCCTTCTTCAGTGATCAGTGCAAAGAAATAGAGGAAAACAACAGAATGGGAAAGACTAGAGATCTCATCAAGAAAATTACAGATACCAAGGGAATATTTCATGCAAAGATGGGCTCAATAAAGGACAGAAATGGTATGGACCTAACAGAAGCAGAAGATAGTAAGAAGAGGTGGCAAGAATACACAGAAGAACTATACAAAAAAGATCTTCATGACCAAGATAACCATGATGGTATGATCACTCACCTAGAGCCAGACATCCTGGCATGTGAAGTCAAGTGGGCCTTAGAAAGCATCACTACGAACAAAGCTAGTGGAGGTGACGGAATTCCAGTTGAGTTATTTCAAATCCTGAAAGATGATGCTGTGAAAGTGCTGCACTCAATATGCCAGCAAATTTGGAAAACTCAGCAGTGGCCACAGGACTGGGAAAGGTCAGTTTTCATTCCAATCCCAAAGAAGGGCAATGCAAAAGAATGATCAAACTACCGCACAACTGCACTCATTTCACACGCTAGTAAAGTAATGCTCAAAATTCTCCAAGCCAGGCTTCAGCAGTATGTGAACTGTGAACTTCCTGATGTTCAAGCTGGTTTTAGAAAAGGCAGAGGAATCAGAGATCAAATTGCCAACATCTGCTGGATCATGGAAAAAGCAAGAGAGTTCCAGAAAAACATCTATTTCTGCTTTATTGACTATGCCAAAGCCTTTGACTGTGTGGATCACAATAAACTGTGGCAAATTCTGAAAGAGATGGGAATACAGACCACCTGACCTGCCTCTTGAGAAACCTATATGCAGGTCAGGAAGCAACAGTTAGAACTGGACATGGAACAACAGACTGGTTCCAAATACGAAAAGGAGTATGTCAAGGCTGTATATTGTCACCCTGCTTATTTAACTTATGTGCAGAGTACATCATGAGAAACACTGGGCTGGAAGAAGCACAAGCTAGAATCAAGATTCCTGGGAGAAATATCAATAACCTCAGATATGCAGATGACACCACCCTTATGGCAGAAAGTGAAAAGGAACTAAAAAGCCTCTTGATGAAAGTGAAAGAAGAGAGTGAAAAAGTTGGCTTAAAGTTCAACATTCAGAAAACGAAGGTCATGGCATCTGGTCCCATCACTTCATGGGAAATAGATAGGGAAACAGTGGAAACAGTGTCAAACTTTATTTTTTGAGCTCCAAAATCACTGCAGATGGTGACTGCAGCCATGAAATTAAAAGACGCTTACTCCTTGGAAGAAAATTTATGACCAACCTAGATAGCATATTGAAAGCAGAGACATGACTTTACTGACTAAGGTCCGTCTAGTCAAGGCTATGGCTTTTCCAGCAGTCATGTATGGATGAGAGAGTTGGACTGTGAAGAAAGCTGAGCATGGAAGAATTGATGCTTTTGAACTGTGGTGTTGGAGAAGATTCTTGAGAGTCCCTTGGACTGCAAGGAGATCCAACAAGTCCATTTGAAAGGAGATCAGCCCTGCGTGTTCTTTGGAAGGAAGGATGCTAAAGCTGAAACTCCAGTACTTTGGCTACCTCAGGTGAAGAGTTGACTCATTGGAAAAGACTCTGATGCTGAGAGGGATTGGGGGCAGGAGGAGAAGGGGCCGACAGAGGATGAGATGGCTGGATGGCATCACCGACTCGATGGACGTGAGTTTGAGCGAACTCTGGGAGACGGTGATGTACAGGGAGGCCTGGCATGCTGCGATTCATGAGGTTGCAAAGAGTCGGACATGACTGAGGGACTGAACTGAACTGAACTGAACCATGACTTTGCATCAGTAATTACAAAAAAGAAAATGTGCATGCAACTGTACTGGGAAAAGTTAGGAAGGATATAAAACCAAAGTGGCAAGCACAGTTCTCTATGTGATAAAACATGTGTCCAGATTTTTGGTTCAGAGTACTGGAAAATCATTAGAAGAGGACAAATATTTGTACCACGTGACACTACCTGAGAAGAAATGCTCTAAGACAGGGGTGAGAACTGAACTAATTATCAAGTCCCCCCTTCTAATATTGATGCAATGTTAATGTTAATGAAATGATACGAAAAGCAACCTTTAACAGCATAAAACACTATTTATGCTGACAAATTTTAAGTTTCTGAGATATGTGAAAAGTATTTTATATTTAAAATAATCTATATATTAAGATCATGAGGCAAAACAGAATATACAAAGTAAGCTACCTATATATTTAAAATTTTATAAATTACTACTTCAAACATATCTATAAATTTTTATGTAATATTAATCTCATGTGTCTAATCATATTATGAAAATTAATCCCATTACTGCTCAATATCTATATTTTAATCATTAGGCTGCTGAATGCATTACAGGGATATAAGTAGACATGTTATGAGAGTTATTACAGATTTACATTGATAGTCCCTAAACTTCCCTTTGTCTGCATTTTCTTGGCCAACTGCCTATCTTCTAAAAGTGTGAAGGATAACAAGTGAAAGCTTACACCTTACTTTAGGAGCATGGTGTACACTGACCAATAACAATTTGCATTTAAATTTGAAATTTAACATTTTCATAATAAACACAGTTTTATAGTATTTGTTTCTGGAGGCTGGATTTTAAGCATTCTGTTCTATGCTGAAGATTTAATTAGGCAAGTTTCTCCGAGGTTTGGACAAGATGCCTAGAATGGTCTCTCTACCATGTAGGTCTCAGTAGATCAGTTTGATGTGGCAGAATTTATCTCTAATGAGAATGGTTGCGAGGAAAGGTAAAGGGTTAGCATAGTCATAGTAAGACTTCTGTGACACTTAACCTTCTTGAACTTCATTTCCTGTCTGAAGTGTTGCTTTCACCTGTGACAAGCCAACAGAGCCATGTCTTTGGTCTTAGAGTCTCTGTAGCTAATTTCATGTTTTTCATGGATCCAAAATGTTGTAATTTGAATCCCGTTTGGAATGCTGGAAGGTACTCTGGAATACTCAGGAGAGCCCCCATGTGTTCTTTAGAATGGGAAGCTTAGCAAGTGCACCTACCCTCTCTATTCCCAAACCCAGGGTCACCCTGATGCCATATCTCTAAGCATGCTCACCCTTCTCCCATTTATAGTCAAATTCTTATACCTTGCTGTGTGGGTTGTGTAGATTTTCATATTTAAAAGTATCAAGATTGCCCCAGATTATTTTAGAATTAACTTCAGGATTAGAAGTTACCATGGCATATGCCACAGAAAGATCTGAATTTTAACTCTTCATTAATGAGGTAAAACTAAAAACTAATATCCTGGGGATGGCTTATATTTCACAGGCTTATTTTTTTTTTAACTGTCTAAAAGAATGTGTTATTGTTTCACTGCTAAGTCACGTCTTAACTCTTTGCGACCCCATAGACTGTAGCCTACCAGGCTTTTCTGTCTATGGGATTTCCCAGGAAAGAATACCGGTGTGGGTTGCCATTTCCTTCTCCAGATGGCCATGCATTAAATCATCTAACTTTACATCATCATAATGATAAAAAGTATCGCTGTTTTAATCATTAAAATGAGAATTAAAAGTCCACACAACAGTAAAAAGTTACATTTTAAAAATCTTAGCAAATGATATGGAGAAGGAAATGGCAACCCACTCCAGTGTCCTTGCCTGGAGAATCCCAGGGACAGGGGAGCCTGGTGGGCTGCTGTCTGTGGGGTCGCACAGAGTTGGACATGACTGAAGTGACTTAGCAGCAGCAGCAGCAAATGATAACCCCTTTTCTTTTTGTCATTTTGGAAAATGTTGCCTGAGTTTGACATGATTTTCATACGTTACAGCTAGGAAAGGCCTATGAATGTACCTAGTCTTTTCCTGGCAATATCCAGTCTCACTCATTCTCCGTGGCCTAAGAACTTGTGCTTTTGTGTCATACAAAAGCATGGACTGGCGGGCAGTAGAAATGGAGTCCATGATCACGGTCATAGTCTACCTCTGGTACAGACAGCAGCTGACTGTAGGCAAGCTCCATAACCAATGTGGGTCTCAAATTCAAGGAGATAAGGTCAGATCAAACCAGAAGCCAGACAATCAAACCTAGCTTGTAGAAATCTTTTGTTTGGTCCATACATCATTTATTTCTGTACTTTTAAATCTGGAGCTGGCCAAGCAAACAAGAGATCTCACGTTTCTTGTTCCTCTTAGACAAATACAAAGATCTAGCACCCTAAAACCTGCATTCTGGCATGAAAGAGAGTCCACTGGATCTGAGAAGGAGATCTTGAGGATTTGCCACAGTGCCAACAGTTTGTTTCATGTGGGTTTAAGGGTCTGAGGACATGTGAGTTTGGGAACCTCTAGAAATCCTGACAATTTCTTCTACCTCTATCATCATATCACAACTGAGAAAACATCTATGAAAGCTCCATCAGCGAGTCTAACATGAATTAAAATGAAAAGAAAGAAAGTAAAGTCACTTAGTCGTGTGTGACTCTTTGCGACCCCATGGACTGTAGCCTACCAGGCTCCTCAGTCCGTGGAATCTTCCAGGTAAGAGTACTAGAGTGGCAGAATGGGTTGCCATTTCCTTCTCCAGGGGATCTTCCCAACCCAGGGATTGATCCCGGGTCTCCCACATTGCAGGCAGATGCTTTACCATCTGAGCCACCAGAGAAGCCCTAACAGGAATTAGGTTCTCAGTAAATCTTAGTGTCATCTCTTTCTAAAATAAATTCCTAAAGGAGGTCAGTTATCTGAGCACAAGAAAATCATCAGGAATCTCTTTTTTAAAGAGTTACACAGATTTATTTATTTATTTCAGAAACGCTCCACTGATTTCAGTCAGTTGCATTAGAGGGCAAGAAAGGCATTTTAAAGGTTTGGTCACATTTCATTACACAGTTAACTAAAGAAACACGAAACTAAATATAATTGTATTCATATTGGAAAGTCACAGGTCAGTTTTAAATTAAATGAGTATTATCTGATAAAAATGAATAATTTCCATGTTGGATTCTGTATGCTTGCTTCACTATCAGTAGTAGCGTGAACTTTGTGCATTCAGCCCCTTTTATAATGGTTCATTCTCTAAATTCAATGCAATTTTATTAATTAGTACTCTAAAAGTTTTTACTTAGGTCAGCATTTCAGCTACATTTTTGCCACTTGCAGACTTCTCTTTGTATTATGTAAGTCTTTAGAATTTAAACAAAAGAAACTAACAAGATCTTTTTATTGCTCTTTGGGTTTATTCTTGAAATCTTCACAAGTGTGAAGCCTATGACTTCAGAGACAGTTTCACAAAGTGTGTATGTATGTGTGTGTGTGTGTGTGTGTGTGTGTGTGTATAAATGCAATCCCTAATAATTGCTCTTGTCCAGATACTTCTTAAAATGCTCCAATCCAAGGCCCTCATTATTAGAAAAGTGAAGTACAGATGAGGTGGCAAGAACCCAGGTTATTGCTTCAAATTTGTCTTCTATAATACCATATGGTCTTTCATAGGAAATAAATCTTAAGGAAAAGGGAAAACCTGGGAAAGGATCATCAGGAAGGCACAGAGGACTGTTCTATATATAGAAAAACCTGTTGAGAAGTGAGTAGAATTTCAGAGCACTAAGGCCAGTGCTCCTGGGCAGCTTGTTTCCTGGGTGGGGATGGAAAGAATGGCTTATTCTCTCCAAGAAAAACCCACCCAAAACAGGCTCCTGAGCATTAGGAATAGACTCCTTCAGAGACTCCTGAGAAAATCTGTGTGCAGGTCAAGAAGTAACAGAACCAGACATGGAACAATGAACTGGTTTCAAACTGGGAAAGGAGTACATCTAGGCTGTATATCATAACCCTGATTACTTAACTTATATGCAAGTACATTATGCAAAATGCTGGGCTGGATGAAGCACAAACTGGAATCAAGACTGCAGGGAGAAATATTAATAACTTCAGATATGCAGATGACACCATCCTTATGGAAGAAAGCAAAGAGGAACTGAAGAGCCTCTTGATGAAAGTGAAAGAGAAGAGTGAAAACCCTGGCTTAAAACTCAACATTCAAAATACTAAGATCATGGCATCCAGTCCCATTACTTCATGGCAAATAAATGGGGAAACAATGGACAGTGACAAACTTTATTCTCTTGGGCTCCAAAATCACTGCAGATGGTGACTGCAGCCGTGAAATCAAAAGATACTTGCTCCTTGGAAGACAAGCTATGACCAACCTAGACAGCATAATAAAAAACAGAGACATTACCTTGCTGACAAAGGTTCATCTAGTCAAAACTATGGTTTTTCCAGTGGTCATGTATGGACGTGATAGTTGGACCATAAAGAAAGCTGAGCACCAAAGAGTTGATGATTTTGAACTGTGGTGTTGGAGAAGACTCTTGAGAGTCCTTTGGACTGTGAGGAGATCCAACCAGTCAATCCTAAAGGAAATCAGTCCTGAATATTCATTGGAAGCACTGATATTACAGCTGAAACTCCAATACTTTGGCCACCTGATGAGAAGAACTGACTCATTGGAAAAGACCCTGATGCTGGGAAAGACTGAAGACAGGAAAAGGGGACGACAGAGGATGAGATGGCTGGATGGCATCACCGACTCAATGGACATGAGTTAGAGCAATCTCTAGGAGTTGGTGATAGACAGAGAAGCCTGGTTTGCTGCAGTCCATGGGGTTGCAAAGTTGGACATGACTGAGCTGAATTGAGAGACCCCCGGAGATTTCAGTCAGAGTTCAAATGATCCAAGAAGGTAGCAGCAGGAACAAGAAGTTTATGTTTCAGATTTATGACTAACAATTTCTTACACAAGTAAATGTATTCTGAAAGTACTTATGAAACAACAAAAGCGTGAACTTTAAACAATTAAACTGCTGTTATTGATAAACATTTTCTTGGTTATATTTAAAAGTTGTCCGGCTGTCACTCACTACAATTAGAAGACTTTTAATAAGCAAATAGTGACAACTGTTCTTAAGAGTAAATCAGTCTTGATTATGTAAAATCAATTAAATGTGTATTATGACTAACTTCTGTAATTGAAAAAGCTGAAATAGTTTTGTAACTCACTGTTTTGATTCTGAAAAACACAAATGTCCTTAATTAACTGTGAAAACTCTAAGAAATACAGTGTAATCATAATGAGTTAATTCCTACCAATGTTTATTAATTCAGGCATTTCAAAACATAAAACTGCATCTTCAGGTGGTGAACAGAACTGCAATTACACTTCACTGTCCAGAATTGTATGTAAATGAATATACATAGTGTATACATAAAATACATAGCACATATGTAATACACATATGTGTGTATGTGTGTGTATTCTACCATACAATATGGAATCATACTATTTAAAGAAACTCCTCTGAACCATAAAGAAACTTCTGGGCTGAAAAATACATTCCCTTATTTATTTTGTTATCAATTTGGGTTTCTACACATTGAATATGCTTCAAGTTGACATATCTGTGGAAGTGAAGGCGATGAATAGCTAACATCAATATAAATATTTACTCTTCTTTCAGTTTAGACTTTCAAAGTGCAGATGTTCACATAGAAATACTACCACTCTGTCCCTAAAGTAGAACATGCACTCAGGAGTATCTGTGTGGTCTTTTGCTATAGCCAAGACAGGTTTTGCCCTTCTAGCCATACTATCTCATCGAGTATGACTTTTTAGTAGAGTGCCACTTAAGGCCATAGAATAAAACAAAATTAACTGGTCTTCAAATGAGTTAAAGCTATCTACCTAGTATCATAACCCTAACATTGTGATTAAGCTAACTGGACTTATGCTTTAAGCTTTAAACAGGTAAGGAAATAGTGCCACATATGTGTGATAGGTTTGAAGGGGAATATAGAAACCACAAAACATGAAAGCTCAAGCTACTGATATTTTCTATACCGACCCATTTCCATATGCATCAATAGGACACAGAAAAAGCAGACCAACTGAAACGCAAAATTAATACAGTCAATTCTCTGCGTCCCTGAGTTTTGCATCCATGAATTCAAGCAACCACAGATTGAAAATATTTGGGGGGAAAAATTCCAGAAAGTTCCAGAAGGCAAAACTGGAATTTGCCCTGCATTGAGCACTATGCTAAATCCACTGCACGGTGTGATATGAAGGCCACTATAGCCTCCTGCCATCCCACAGATGCTCAGCCTCTGTTCAGTGCCTAGTTGTACGAACATTGCTCACCTCGCATCTTGCACATGGCTGCTTGCGCTGTATACACTCTTTGTTTCTGTGAAGAAAACGGCTCTTAAGAAGCAATTAAGTGGTCACAGCATCCCTCAAAGGTTAAGAGAGAGCATAAAGTGCTCTCTTTAGAAGAGAAAATGAAAGTCTGAGATCTTTTGAAAAAGTGGCATGCTGCTTGCCAAAGTGGGTGGAAAGGTAGGCAAGAAGGAATCAAGCATTTGCACAATGAAGCAGAAAGAAGCTACAGTTTCTGGAAGTGTTAGTGCTGTTCCTACAGTGGCAACACCAGTGTCTCCAGTTGGTGTTAAACTCTCGCCAAGACTGAGAAAGCATTAAGTGTGGGGCTAAAGGAGATGTCACAGGAGCATATCCTGGCTGATGGCAAACTTTTGTGTGAAAAGCAACTCATTTGTAGGAGCACTGCTGTGTTCTGTGAGGGATCACTGTGAGGGAGCTGAGGAGTGCGAGAGGAAGGAGCGGAAGGCTGGTAAGCGATGACTGGTGAGCTACATAAAGATCACAGGAGAATTAGCATTGGCTGATGCCAAGGCAGCATTAGTGTTCCCAGAAGAGCTCGAGAAACTCGTGCAAGAGAAAGACCATCTTCCAGAGCAAGGCTTCATTTGTGATGAGATGTGATGAAAACCAAAAATCGTCTGCCTGTGTTCTAGCAATACAAGGAGGCTTGGGTGATGGTCATCTTGTTCTTGGAATAGTCCCACCAGAGCTTCATTCCCGAGTGAAAAAAATTCTAGAAAAGACAAGGCTGTCATTCAAGGGCCTCCTCATCACTGGCGATGTCCCCAGCCATCCCCTATCTTTCTGCTTCGCAGACAATTATGCAGATGTAATGCCCTGCCCCCTTAATACTATGTCAGTGCTGCAGCCATTAGATCAAGACATCAAGCATACTAAAGTGACTCAGACTTGCCTCGCATTCTGGAGGACTTGTGGATTTATGGAAGAGCTTCACAATTACAGAGACCATAGATTCCCCCAAAGCCCAAGACAGGAGTGCGTGTTGGAAGCCATGATGGAATGAGGCTGTCGATAATTTCAGGGGCATCCCCATTACTGATGCAAGAGTCAGGAATGTTCCAAGGAACTTGGTGAGGAAAGCTTCTCAAATGTGATCAAGGACAATGGTGAAGCACAGAGAAACCCTTACCAACAGAGAACTTGAAGGTCTACTGAAATCCTCTACAGACGACCATGATAGTGATGCAGAGGACTTAGAGCAGTTTTAGACTTAGAACCATCAGTTTGGACACTTGAAAAATCTGCAGCAATTTTTTAATAGTTTCATGTGTTAAAGGATATGAACTTCAATATGATCCTTTGATGGAATGAAGCCTCTGTGTCACCTGACAGATAACAACACACCTAGAACCCCTGAAAGATCTATTTGATGATGAAAAGAAGAAACAGCTTTCTATAACAATGTTTCCAACTAAAGCACCTGACCTGTGATTGTGAAGCCCTGACTTTCAAGCTTGAAGAGCCCCAGCCTGCAGCTTCCATAGACTCTGATATTAGCATCATTGAGCCACCTCCAAAGTCTCAACAGGTGTAAGGGAAACCCAGTTGACTCTTCTAATGTTCTGCCGAAAGATTCAAGTTAGCCTGATACCTCACCACTTACTACCACAATGTTAGACGTCTAATCCTCTCACCCCATGAACACTGTACATCTTAAAACAATCACCATTGTCATCATCATTACCACCATCATCATCTTATGAGGGTTATCAAGAGAGAAGAATCAGGGTTTTGGTGAGGGTTAAAAGACCCTGATGTGGAAAAGACTGAGGGCAGGAGAAGGGAGCAACAGAAAATGAGATGGTTGGATGGCATCATTGACACAATGGACATGAGTTTGAACAAACTCCAGGAAATAGTAAAAGACAGGGAAGCCTGGGGTGCTATGGTTCATTTGGTCTCACAGGGCCAGACACAACTTAGCGACTGAAAAACAACACAGTGTGTGTAGCTGAGAGAGAAGTGAATTTATATTTTCTCTGTTTATAATTACACTTTATATATGCACTTGTATTTTAAATATCCTGTTTTATTCTATGTATTTCTCTTTCTAGTCATTAAACGAAAGCAATCTGTAAGTATTCAAAGAAAGAAAAATGGTATGTTGTTGCCGATGTAGTTAGGCCTATGGTGGTTGTGATTGTACTGAATGTATACAGATGTTTCCTTGTCATTAGTATCTAAATAATACAGTATAGCAACTATTTACATGGTATTTGCATTGTATTAGGTATTAGAAGTAATCTAGAGATGTTTTAAAGAATACAGGAGGATGTGCATAAGTTATACACCTTTTTATATGAGGGACTTGAACATCTGTAAATTTTGGTATCTGAAGTCCCCTGTGGATACTGGGGGACAAGCGTATTAGTATGTAAGAGCTGAAATGAGGATATTTACATGGGCACTCATACAAGATAATAGTGGTATTAGCAATCAGCTGGAGAAGACTATTGGAAACATGATTCAAGGGTTATCCTGTTTCTAACTGAGCTCACTCACCACTTTGTCACAATGTTGGTCATATTGTAAGGCATGACATGTTAAGTTCAGGGCAGGGGAAATCCTGGTAAAAGAGAATAGTGTGTGTGTAGTCACTTCAGTCATGTCTGACTCTTTGCGACCCTATGGAATATAGCCTTCCAGACTCCTCTGTCCATGGGATTCTCCAAGGAAGAATACTGGAGTGGGTTGCCATGCTCTCCTCCACGGGGTATTCTCAACCCAAACATTGAACACATCCATGTCTTCTGCATTGCAGGTGGATTCTTCACCACTGAACCACCTGGGAAGCCCAAGGGAACAGAGAGAGGACTAAGACAGTCTCAACCATTTTTACCTGGAGCCAACATTTAGCACCCACCCACTTTTTTACCCAGAATTCATTTCTAACAAGGATGAGTGACCAAATATCTGAACAAAAAAAAGAGAGAGACAGAATTTTCATTCTTAGAAATACAAAAAATGATTATTTTATCTATGGAGAATTGAGTTCTTGAAGTTTGCCTGATTGGGCCCAATAGGTGCTTGCAATGGACAGAAGCAGCTGAATTCATACATGCCCATCTGAGGTGTGTACTCCAAACGACACGGCCAAAATGTCTTTGGTGTAACTTTCTGTGTCCAGATAAAAATGTGACGTGTAAACTGATGTACCACCTCCCAGCCCTATTGTCTCATGATTCTGGCTACCATGGGATAATTTTCAGGGTCAGGCAGTAAATTAAAAAAGAGGTGGATGGGAATGGGGTCATTTCAGTGGATGCCAGCATGAGAGCAGAGGGTGGCAGTGGTGAGGGGTTGACAGCTGAGACCCAGACAGGTCAACATATGTCTCAATAGATACCAGCATGCACTGAGGTTCAGCTGTTCCTCCCCTGAGGCTATCACAACATCCCCAAAGCAGAGATGCTACTCTGACAAGATGCAGAATTATAAACAGACTTAATTTGCCTTGAATTGCCTCAGAAGGTTCTTAGGTTTACCTCAATTTGAAAAGAACAGGTTTTGCTAGCAATAAAAAACCTAAATCCAGAAATGACAAAATAAAGGTATATATTTTGTATACCTGGATCTTATGGCCTGAATATTTGCATGCATTCCATTGTATTTAATCTACTGCCTGTATCTGTGCATTACCATCTCTAGCTACTGTGGTGACATGCATTATTAATGTACCCACTGTGCCGTGGATTCAAATTTTCCTAGCAAAACTGAATGTGTGAAGAGAGGTGAAATTCCACAGGATCATGGAAACTATCTTAATTACCTTAAAATACTTGTCTCTCATGGTGGATATTGACATTGTAGAAGTTAGAATATAAGCTTTCCGGCTCATTTCTTTCCTAACCCTGTTGGACTTACTAATTTTTAAAATACAGTAACATTGTTTTACAGGATAATTCTATGGCTCCAATAACCACACACAATTGGCTCCTTTGAAAGGAGCAACTTTATGCCCCTAAGAGTTCACTCAATAGTATTTACAAACTGGCTTCAGGGAAAAAAACAAATGCATGAGGTTTGAGATTTAACAAAATCCAACTACAACTGGTCACCTTTGAAAGCAGCATTGCCATTGGTGTTCTCAGCTTGACAGTCACTAACACAGCTCTGACAAGAATCTGCCTGCAACACAGGAGACCCCAGTTCAATTCCTGGGTCGGGAAGATCCGTTGAAGAAGGGATAGGCTACCCATTCCAGTATTCTTGGGCTTCCCTGGTGGCTCAGCTGGTAAAGAATCTGCCTATAATGCGGGAGATGTGGGTTCAATCCCTGGGTTGGGAAGATCTCGTGGAGAAGGGAAAGGTTACCCACTCTAGAATTCCAGTCTGGAAAATCCTACACAGTCTATGGGGTTCCAAAGAGTCGGACACCAGTGAGCAACTTTTACTCACTGCTATATTATCAGATACTTCTTCAAAGCATTTTATTTCCTGCTATTTATACTGCAGTAACTTATTATAATGATAGCTTATTTATAAAGTTTTAAACTAAAAAAAAAAATTTCTACAGTTAAATCAAATGCCTAATTCCTGTTTGTTTCTACATTTCCCAGTATTACCTTCTTCCTCTCTGTTGGACGGAGTACATAGAGTTATTAAAAGGGATCAGAGCTAGAAGGGCTTAAGGTTTATATGGATTTTTAGTGGCCAAGAATAAATATCTTTGGAAAAAGGAGGCAGGATGAGAATAGTAATTTTATGAGGGGTCAAAAGAATTGCGAGAGACTGTAAGGGAATCTGGGAGACCAAAGCAGGAAAAGAGGGGAGAATATTTCTAAGAAACTACCTTCTTCGGGTAAACCAAGCCAAACAGGTACAGAGCAGTGGCTAGAGAAACACAGCCAGGAGGAAGAGAGTGCAGGGCCAGTAGATCCACCGAAGAGACCACTTAAGACAGAAGGCCCTTAGATTTGCTCAGTTTGGTTTCTAAACATTTATCAGAGCCTCAGAATAAGACAGTTATGCTGCTATTACAACGTCATGATTGTCCTTTCCCCTATTAGGTTATCCTGGGAAAGTTTTATTCTTTGTAAGAAAATTCAGAGGTCAAAATTTACCTACTTGCAAGTGTTTTAGATATAGAACACCAAAGGAATTCCTTTTCAAGAACTACAACTATATCTCAACCTGTGATGCATTGTCTTGCTATTTTTAGTTGGCTGCATATAGTCAGCAATAACTATAAAATGTGTTCAGGTATGTCTTTTTAAATAAAAACTGAGTATGTTGAGGTTACAATTTGCCAGATGATTTACCCTTTTCTATCATTCTTTAGTATAAATATATAGTAGACATTTTTTTCTAGTCCATAAAGTTTTATTGCAAATACTGGGAACCCACTTAAAATGGAATAAACAGTGTCTACCCACATGTGTTTTTCCTTACAGGAAGCCACTTTGATTCTCGGTTAAAAGACGTTGATTAATGTGAGAAGGCCCGCCTGCTTCTGTAAGCACTGGTCCTCTAATTCTGTACACACACAGAATGGACTCTAATCTCTCCAGCTGCCATGTTGATGCTCTTCATGAGCTGTACATTTCACAGGCTCTGGAACCACTCTGTAGCTCAAACACGATCAACAGCTTTCCTCAAAACCAGAACAGCAGTGAGAGATTATTAAGTCAAAATGGAAGCAAACTCTCCTCTTCGTGTGTGCAAGAAACTCACAGGGGAACCTGATTTCCATATGGTTCCCACAGCTGATGCTTAAGGACTATCTTCCAGACACAGGTAAAACCATTCATAATCCTCAAACACCTCTACAATGGAGTAAAACAAGGCCAAACAGAATGAAGGGAAATAATCTCCAACCGGTCTTACATGACTACAGGTTAAAATGCATAAAGGAGGCTTTGATTTAAATAAAAGCAGAGTCTCAGAAACATATGCTCACCACCCACCATTCTTCATCTGAATGGTAGAAATTCATGAGTCTCATTTCACTGTAGCATGGGACCTTTGCCAAGAAACAAGAGCCCAAACATCAGTGATTAAGAAAGATCTCCAGTAAATAACATGTTTTAAGGGTGCTAATCTACTTTAGTGTGAGTTTAAAGGCAATGGCATCATATTTTGGACTGACCACATGAAGAGACGTTTTCACTTACACAACATTATTAAACTTTGCTTTGGACTTTTAACTAATGTAAGCCTATTCCCTGAAATAAAATGTCGTTCTTGAAAAGATATAACAAAATCACAAAAATACTTCTCACAAAAATCTTCTGATTCAGCTTCCTTGAAAAATGTAGAGCCCCAAAGCCTTGCTGATACATACTACCGTATCTCTCCCACATTTTATCAGCTCTTTCTTGCCACTGCCATCTGTTTGCTTGCTTTTCCCACCCATTGCCTATCCCTGTAGGCTGTTCCCTGGCACTCAAATGCCTGCCTCTAAATTCTTTAATCACATCATCCAAGCAGTGTTCCAGGTCTTCAATTCTTCTTCCCAAAGATTTTCTTCAACACTACCCTCTGTATAGTTTGGACACTATCCTCCTCAGATAACATTTTTCAAGTAAACACTATGTACATTTCTTCTGGCCTTTTGTTTCAAACACAATTATTTCCTGTTACACTGTCTTGTGTGATACAAAGGAGGAAAACTTCCTAAACATCTCATCTTTTACAATCATGGTTCCCTAAGTCCTTATCATTTCAGGCTTTAAAGACTTGAAGACAATACTCAGCAGAGTCCTATGATGGAGATGTAGCTAATTCCAGTGTTTCTGGAAAAGTCATATTTTCTTTTTATTAACTTTTAATACATAAAAGTCTAACTGTTCATAATTACACTGATCTAGTCACATAATCAATATCCTAGAGTAAAGCCGGCAGTTACAAATTTAAAACAAATATATAACATGATTTAATAAAATAAAAATCAAGGAAATGGAACCCAAAGGTCACAACTCTACATCACTAAAAAGAAGATTAAAAAGTAAGGTAAATGATCATATTGTTGAAACTCTGATAGTATCTTTCAAACTCTACCACTCCTGTTCTAAATTAAAATCTCATTTTAAATGAGTTCCCAACAATCCAGCCTAATCACTTTAAGACAAAGCAGCAGCTGTTTAGAATGCAGTCAGTGTGATTGCTGTGGCCCTGTGTACTTGACCTCCTGCCTGTTAACAAAGAGAGTCAATTAATTATTTGCTGTTTTGAATGGTTATTTCACTTCACCTCCACCTTTCTTTAAGTGTTAAAAGGCTCAGTTGCTTTATCACCTTAACCTTAGCTTTAGTGAATGCACGCAGAATTTCTTAACTGCCAACAAATAAACCATTTTGACCCAGAAAGCTAATTTTCAGGACTATAGTGCCTACACGTCTTATGCTGGAGTCAGTGGAAGTGACATAGTAACCTAGTGGCTCATCCTCTTCCAGGAGAGCCCTTTTGTTTTGAAGGGCAGCTTGGTGGTAATGTTGTTTCCTGGACATAGGTGAGGAGACACACTAGTACTGCAACGGGTTTTATGGTCACAGTTACAGTGAAACACTGGTTTCATTAGAAATTTTACCAAACACAAAAATGGAATGCTCTCAGTGTAAACCGGAAGTCTGTTGATTAACAGTGTGTTGGTTTCTCCCGCATGCTGTTAGTTTTTCCTATATACTCTTCAGGTTACATTAAGTTCAGTTGTGTAATCTCATAATTAAATTCTACAACACTAAACTAGAACAAGGAAACAGCTTCAAAACAAATATGAAAATGGTTTTTGCAATGTATGGATATAGTAGAACTGATAGCATTTAAGTTTTAAATGTGAAAAACTAGCCATAAAGACAAAAGCTAGCCTGGAATCTATCAAGAATATTCTCACTTCTCTTGAATTCCTTTAATATTAATACCATGAAACATTTTAGAAGCTTCCGATTGTTAGTTATTTATTTTTAGTCTCCTCCAGTCGAATGGAAGATGTGAAAAAAGTGATTGTCTTAACCTTCTCATTGAATACAGTCCGAAGTCAGTTACCAGGGCTTAAAAAAAGAACAGAAAAGTACTATTCCATAGTGATTAGTTTATAAGAAACATATCAAGATGTTGCTATTAGTTAGCCCACAAAAGTGAAATCATATATTCTTTGTGTCTGGCTTATTTTAATTAGCATAATGTCTTCAAGGTTTATCCATGCTATCTCATGTATCTATATTCCACTTCCTAATTGTCATTTTCATGTCTTTGCTCATGAATGTGCAAAATGATTTATCAACCTTATAGCAATATCTTGGCATATTTTTTATGATCTAATAAAATGGCAACTGAAATTTTGGGAAAAAAGACTCATAATTCCTCAATTCTTTCCAAGAGAATTTATATTGACATGAAAATGATTGATTCTCTATAGCCTACATATCTTAGTCTATGGGTTAGTAGTTCTGAAACTTTAAAGTCTAGGGTTGAATCTTAGGGTTTTAAAAAGGATGTAGATGATGCTGATGTTGGTGGTCCTAGCCACCTTTGACAGACACAGCTGGAAACCCTCACATGCAAATTCTATGAAATTCAGCATGTTGGATCCTCAGATATCCAATAAAGACAGAAGCCACAAAGAATAGTCACAAAGTCCTTCCAAAATGAATAGGACACAGAATAGTAATTTCAGAGCATGTATAAAATTCTAAACTGGTGGGAAAACACCATTTCCCACTAGGAAAAAAAGCATTCTAATAATTCCATATTTAACTCCAATATGGAATTGGATCTACAGCTAGTATGGAACAATGCAACTCAAGTAAGAAAGAGCAAAATGTTCCTTTTCCAGGGTTCCTTAGAATACAAAAAACTCATTCAGTATAAACATAATGATCAGACACTATGCTGTAACAGAGAGGTTATGGTATTAGATACAGATAATTTATTTTTTACAATCATTAGATCATTCAACAAATATCTGCCAAATGACAATCAGGTACCAGGCACTGTGAATGGCACTAACTTATAAAGCAGACCTTAGAACAATTCATGGCACTCATGGTATGTTTACGATTCAAGCCCATATGTAAGCAGTAGCATCTTGAGCAACTCAGTTACTGCTCATAGCATCTTTTGTGGTATGAATAAAAAGAGGGGATGGCAATTGGCACCGCTGACCCCCAAATCTTGCTTCATAGAGCAAATGAATTTCTAAACAAAAGCTTCTGACCATCTGCTTTTTATAGAATGAACCTCAGGAAATAGTAAGTTGTATTGACCGATTCCAAGGGTTCAATTCCTACTTTACGAAAGACGTTATAATCTCTGAAACTGAGACCACAAAAAGCACTTCTCACCACAGAGATCACTGTGTAACACTGTATGAGGTGTGTGCTCTGGTCTGTTACATGCAAAGATTCGCCACCAAGGAGAAGTCTCCACTCTACGTCCAAATAAATGTCAAATGGCTTCTCTCTCTCTCTCTCTCTCTCTCCAGATTCCCAGATCTCTCCCACCTCTCTTATTTCTACACTCCTGCCTTCCCTTCTCTCTCTACCTCCCTTCTTTCTTAGAACCTCTTCATAAAACCTGTTAATAACTGAAGATGGTGTATTAGAGATTAAGCTATTTTTAGGACCAATAATTTGTTGATTTTCTTTTTCATTAGTTTATGAGCTGTTAAATTTGTAGCTAAATGTATTCTTACTGGACAATTTAATTGCTCCAGTGAAACGCAAAATTTCCATCAACCAATTCTGTGGGGAAAGTGAAGGGAATCTAATTGTTCTGTCTGTTGTGTATTTTAATTAATTGTCCTTCAGTGAAAAACCTGGTAACAAAAACAGTGATACTGTATTAAAAATGTTCAGGAAATTCATCAAATAGTTCACAAAGCATCCTTAGAACAGGTACAAATAGAGAAATCCAAGGCCTCAGAGATTCAGAATAAGCCACCAGAAAGTTGCCACATGACAGGCACTTGCTTACATTTCAGTCTCATGTTTACTGATTCCTTTCCAGGATAATGGACTAGGCCATTTATTGGTAGGTTTTCTAGGCTTTTATCCCGAGTATTTTAAAACGTCAAAATTGACTTAATTATGGTAATACTTTTAAAGAGAAACACAGTAAGTTCCCTACATATAAACTGTCAAGATGCAAACATGTCTTCACATGTCCGATCACATAAGTTAGTTCACCTGTCTGGTGTACACTGCCATGTGAGTGCATCCTCTACAAGTGGTTGGGTTTGCGTACTTTACTGTACAGTACAGAGTTCGGTACACCATAGAAATACAGCATCTTTATTTCAAACCCAGGATGTCCAGAAGCAAGTATAAGTGCAGAGGTGATACAGCTGGTGAAAAGTGAAGTCGCTCAGTCGTGCCTGACTCTTTGTGATCCCATGGATAGTAGCCTGCACCAAGCTCCTCCGTCCATGGGATTTTCAAGGCAAGAAGTACTGGAGTGGGTTGCCATTTCCTTCTCCAGGGAATCTTCCCAACCCAGGGATCGAACCCAGGTCTCTCACATTGTAGACAGACACTTTACCGTCTGAGCCACCAGATACAGCTGGTACTACTGTATTTTTCAAGGTATTATATTTTAAGATTTAAAATGTTTTCATTTTTTATGTATGATTTGTGTAAAAAGGTATTATAAACCTATTACAGTACAGAATTATACAGCCGATTATACTAGTTGGGTACCTAGGGCTTCCCTGGTGGCTCAAGGCAATAAGGAATCCTCCCGCAGTTCAGGAGACCTGGTTTCAGTCCCTGGACTGGGAAGATCCCCTGCAGAAGGGAAAGGCTATTCACTCCAGTATTCTTGCCTGAGAATTCCGTGGACAGAGGAGCCTGGAGGGCTATAGTCCAATGGGTTACAAAGAGTCGGACATGAGTGAATAACTAACACTTTCACTCTCAAGCTAACTCTGTTGGATTTAGGAACAAACTGGACTTATGAAAGCACTCTCAGAACCAAACTTGTTTATATGCAGGGGTCTTACTCTAATGAGTACCTACATTTTACAATAAGAAAGTTATGTCATACACAAATATTTTCCAAAAAGCACAAATCAGATTGCTAGAACTGAGACTAGGACCATGTGTATGAGACTCTTCATTTATTAATCAGAACATTTTGTTATAATTTCTCATGGTAACCATTATTATTTTCACTTTTAAGAAGTTAATATAAAGAAATATATAAGTAACACCAAAGAGAAATTGATGGTGACAGTCTAAAATTATTTTCATTCTTTCCAAAATGTATATTCACTATGAATACTGGTATGAAATAACAGATCAAGCTGTTGTTGAAAAAGACAAAATCCTACTTAAAATATGATTGTCATTTATACTAAGCATTCCATATTTCCATAATGAAAGATAAAATTATTTAATCACAATATGTATAGATTAATGATTGATATAAAGTTCCTGTAGAACCCTCCAGTTATTTTTCTGATGCTTTGCTTTCTAAAATTCTTTGATAAATCTTTCTATGGTTTATATCTAAAAAACACTAATCCCTCTCTTAGAAAAATCTACAATTTTGTCAAAACATTTTATAATTCATGACTTTAAAAACAGATAACTTTAAAATGTACATATAACATTAAAGATACATACAGCTTTTCCAGAATACATATATGTACAACATATCCTCATGAATCCATATAGCATATGCTAATTTTGTCTGGGGCGGAAGGTACAATGTTGTCTGGCTATCAGTACAAATTCCTCCAAAGACTTTTCCATTGCTTTTAGTTTCCAACTATTTTTAAAATTTTTTTTCTTAAAATACCCTTTTCCTCATCACCCAGAAATAACTGCTAGTAAAATTTTGGTATTTACCTTTTTCCATTTTTTCTAATTCCACACATACTTACTTTTTAAAAATAGAACTATATACTGCATACTGTTTTGTAATCTGTTCTTTTCAAAATTTAATACTTTACAATGACAAGATTTTCCAGATCTTAACTCCCAACAGAATGAGAAGTTTCAAGTGGGACTAACACAAATTAACAGTGATCCATAATTATCTGATTAATTCTATCAATACTGGTCTTCAGTGAGACACTAGTCCAAATTAGAACTTTGAGAGAATTGACCCCAGACTTCAAGGAAGCCCAAGAGCCTAACTGTCCAGGTAATGCAGACACAAATAAAAGATCTACCCTCCCTTCTAAAAGTAAGATTTCCCATGTCTCTTGCAAATCCTGCCATAGAGATGGTCCTCTACTGTCCCCAGAGCGAAGCCTGCCCCAGTTAAGAGAATTTTGAAAAGATAAACCAAGAGGAACAAATGCACCTTCAGAATAGGGAAACTTAGTTTTGATTCCTGGTGATATCTCAGAGCTTCTCCAGGGCCCCAGTGGTTTATTTGTAAAACACAATCTCCTCAACAACCCCTCCAGTGCGGTAACACTATGACTAGGGTAGGTTGAAAGACATTTTCATATATATTTTTTAAAGTCACACAATAACATAACACTTCCTTCAGCAAAACAACCTAGGAATTTACATAACACTCCACATATTTTATCTTTTAATTGTTTTCTTAGATTACCTACTTTTCAAAGGAGAAATAAAGTGCTATACAATGTTATGATTAGGACCTCCAGTTAACTTCCACGCTGAAATAGTAAAAAAATTCTTCACTGAAATGACAAATAGCAGAGTATGAAAAACACATGTCAAACTAGTGGAGTGAGAAAATAAAAAATTTAAAGTATCATAAATGTTCTTTACATGATCACCTCATCATTTTTATGTTTACTTAACAATGTTTGGGTAGGCAACAAGTTAAAAGTCAAGAAAGAGACACCTTGAACAACTAACTTAACTGCATTAAATAATCTTTAAATTTATAAAGATGTTAAGAAAAAAATAATACTTGAATTCTCATAAAACAAGTGTTCTCGTTATTTTTAAGCTCTTGACAGAGGAAGGGATAATCAGAGTTGACAGGTGTTTACCATGCACTGTATTCCACTTAATAAACCTGTTTTTCAATATACAATGACAACTCTTCTTTGAATTGGAACATCTATCTTTTTAAAACTACACACAAAATTGTAAATGGTTCTTTCCATTTGCTTGTTTGTTAGTCTTTTAGAAGGTTTATTTGACTCTAATATCCTAGGATATTGCTTACCAAACTCTGTTTCATGGAACACTAACTTTAGGGATTTAAAAATATTAACAGGGCAACTTTAAGGCAAGAGTTCTATGGAAAATTAAGCTTTGGAACACTAGGTTAGAGAAGAGAGATGAGTTTCTTTACTGCAAGGCTTCTCAGAGTCAAATGCTAACATGAACTGCACATTGCAAACAGATGGGTATAGTATGCAGGTGTCCAAAATGTCTTTCAGAATAGAGTCTCTTTTTTGCCTAAGTTAACATCTCACAGATGGTATGAATAACACTTCTTTATGATTTGGTTAAGAAGCATTACATTCAAAGATATTAATTAAAAATTACAGTTGTTCCTGACAACTAAGGCCCCTAGTCTCCCAGAATATTTCACTAAAATAAAAATACTCTCAGGAAAGATGGAATATTAGCCCATTATCAATCTCTAACAGCTTGGTTCTAGATTAGTTTAACAGAGAATGCCAGAAAAATAAGTGGAAGAAAGGAAAAAAAGATATACATAAGAAGCAGAGTAAGCAGATTATGTAGGGCAAAGCAGAGCCTCAACTCTGTCTTTGGAGGATTAAGAAAGAAGTTATTAGGGCTCTTATTAAGTGTAGTCTAACTGCTCTAACAAACTGAGTGATCCCCAAAATGTATCATGGTTCAAACCTAGGTAAAGTTCACTTATGGCTCAAATAACAGTCAACAATCTGAAATGCTTTGGTTTGTTAGGAGCCATAGAGTGCATGCATCTCAACTCTTATACTGTCAATAGCTCTTCCATAGTCAACACATGGCTTCCAAGGTCACCTTTTGGGTTGCCTCTATTTTAGCCAGTGGAAAAGGAATAGAAATCAGAGGTCTATGCAGGAGGATATTTTGAAACTAGAGATCTGTACTTGGTGTGCATCGCTTCTCATATTTCTTTGGCTAAGTAGAGTCACATGACCACAATAACTACAGGAGAAGTTGTGAAATGCGATCCAGCTGGTGCATAGGAACATGAGGAAAATATACATTTTACTTAACAAATAGTAGCCTTTGCTACACATGTATAAGGAAAAAGAGGTAAAAATGAGATTCCACAGTAGGGAAATGTCACAAAGCACAAGGAAAACAAAAACAAATGTGTTCTATACAATTGCTCAGTGTTAGAATTGTTTGCACCATCATAAACAAACAAACAAAAAGAACACAAAAAGCTATTTTTGAAACATTAAAATTAATCCAAACATGAAAAATAGAACAATTAAATGAATTATGATTCCCTGGTGGCTCAGTGTTAAACAGTCTGCCTGCAATGTAGGAGACACAGAGACTTGGATTTGATCCCTGGGTTGGGAAGATCCCCCGGAGAAGGAAATAGGAACCAACTTTAGTATTCTTGCCTAAAGAATCCCATGGACAGTGGAGCCTCATGGGCTACTGTCCATGGGGTTGCAAAGACTTGGACACAACTCAGCAAATAAACAACAATGGATTCATAGAATATTATGTAGTTAGTAAATATGTTGCAGAATAATGCCATAATGTTTCAAAATTTGCAAGATTTTCACGATATTAAGATGTATAAATAGAGTATATTCAATCTGACCTAATTTTTTAAAATATATATATATATATGCAGTTATAAGTATGTGGGGAAAAAAGCCTAGAAAGACAGTCATTAAGGTATTATTTCTGAGTACTATCCTTGGGTATTAAAATTATAGATATTTAATTTTTAAATTTTTATCTGCAATTTCTTATTTTTTAAAATAAATACATAGTATACTTATCATAAATGATATTTTCAAATAAAATATGATAATGTAACTAAATATATATCAATTATAAAATTCTGAAGCTGTTGATAGTAAAAAGTAAAGACAAAATAAAAAACAGGTATTTGATCTCTTTCCCCACATATCTGATGGGGACATTATTTTAAGACATGAGGTAAAAACTGTGAACATGATTGCTGATAGAGAAAAAAATAGCTTCAACTATTGCTGCAATCTTTACTTTATAATTTTAACAAACAACAACAAACATTTCTGAGCCTTCATTATGAACCTATATAGACAAAGGCCAATGTTATTTTGTGCCACCAATTATCTGTGTTGATCGATGGACCAGCAATTACTTTCTATCCAGAGCTTTGCTCAGTAAAAACTCATACATTATTTTCTGTTTATTGATTATGATGAGAAGCATACAGCTACACAGAGAAAATAAAAGCTTGTAAAGCAATTACTCAAATATATACATATATATCTACATAGCCACACAACTATGGAACTTTAGCAATATATATGGTGACAATATCCTTAATACTTTGTAATTTTAAATTAATTTATAATTATCTCCAATAATTATAAAGAGATTAAATTACATTTTAACTAGGTATTTTTGTGAACTTCTTTCAGAATACTATGAAATTCATGACCACTGCCCCCGCAAATTGGAGAAGGCAATGGCACCCCACTCCAGTACTCTTGCCTGGGAAATCCCATGGACGGAGAAGCCTCGTAGGCTACAGTCCATGGGGTCGCTAACAGTCGGACACAACTGAGCGACTTCACTTTCACTTTTCACTTTCATGCATTGGAGAAGGAAACGGCAACCCACTCCAGTGTTCTTGCCTGGAGAATCCCAGGGACAGAGGAGCCTGGTGGGCTTCCATCTATGGGGTCGCACAGAGTCGGACACGACTGAAGTGACTTAGCAGCAGCAGCCCCCACAAATAACACTCGGCAAAAATTTAAATATTCTGGTATAATAGGTCAATAAGATATATGACTAGGCCCATTAAGATCACAGAATAACTAATTTTACACCTACTTCTATCACCCATACCATATTCTGTACTCCTAGGTAGCACTATTCCTCTAAAGATTTCATCTCAATTATTTTAGCTATATTCTAATTATATGGTTAAGTACTAAAAGGGTAGAACCAATACTTATCTTTCATAAGTAATCTGGAGTGGTAGAAAGATCAGGGGCATTGGGTCAGGATTTTTTACCTTGGAAAGCCTCCTTATCTTTGTCACTTTCTAAATCCAAGCCTTTATTATCTGGTACCTGCAATATCACTAAACCTCATTACCAACCTGCCTAAATCCACTGCTGATATGCTCTTGGCTACCAAACTACCAAGAGACAGCTTTTATTTATTTATTTATTTATTTATTTTTATTTATTTTTTTTTTTAGTAACACTATACTCAGTTTATTCAATAGTGATGGATACAAAGAGAGTAGATTTTGATAACATTAGGAAGTTATACTTCTTGTTTTAGGTTTATTAATAGTGTTTTAGGTACATAGTTCATGAGTTCTTGTTTTTTTACAGATATATATTAACATGTTTATTAGTGAATTTATATGACTCTGGAATTTGCTTCAAAATAATCCATCAGGAGAAATATGTGAATTATAAAAAAGACAAAATTGGTCACGTGGATAATTGCAGAAAAATAGTAAATTGCTACATGTGCACTGACTATATTATTCTCCTGATTTTTTTTAATGTTTTTTTTTTTTTTTAGTTTTTTATTTTTTAAATTTTAAAATCTTTAATTCTTACATGCATTCCCAAACATGATCAGAAACTATAAAACTCCTAGAGGAGAACATAGGCAAAACACTCTCAGACATAAATCACAGCAGGATCCTCTATGATCCACCTCCCAGAATGCTGGAAATAAAAGCAAAAATAAACAAATGGGATCTAATTAAAATTAAAAGCTTCTGCACAACAAAGGAAAATATAAGCAAGGTGAAAAGACAGCCTTCTGAATGGGAGAAAATAATAGTAAATGAAGCAACTGACAAACAACTAATCTCAAAAATATACAAGCAACTTATGCAGCTCAACTCCAGAAAAATAAACGACCCAATCAAAAAATGGGCCAAAGAACTAAATAGACATTTCTCCAAAGAAGACATACGGATGGCTAACAAACACATGAAAAGATGCTCAACATCACTCATTATTAGAGAAATGCAAATCAAAACCACAATGAGGTACCACTTCACACCAGTCAGAGTGGCTGCGATCCAAAAATCTGCAAGCAATGAATGCTGGAGAGGGTGTGGAGAAAAGGGAACCCTCCTACACTGTTGGTGGGAATGCAAACTAGTACAGCCACTATGGAGAACAGTGTGGAGATTCCTTAAAAATTGCAAATAGAACTACCTTATGACCCAGCAATCCCACTTCTGGGCATACACACCGAGGAAACCAGAATTGAAAGAGACACAAGAGACAGCTTTTAAAAACAAGCCGGGGGACGTCATTTCTTGCTTGAGAACCTTGTTGGTTCTCCAGGTATGTGATATATAGAAAGTTAGATCTATTAGATCTGACCTTACTTTCCTTAAAGGAATACTCTGATGTGTTGCTGCACAAAAATAGACTCATATTCATATGCAGCACCTTTTTCTTAATGGCACATTTTAAAGCTTTTCTTTTTTCTCTCTTGGAAAGTTTTCTAATTTTCATGCAATAAGATGAAAATGTGTGTTTCATAATTAAAAGTAAATTTCATGAGTTACACTGGATTAGCACAAATCCTATGAAATGTTTACATAGTACTGGTATTTCAAACCACAACACTTAGGATGATCAAAGCAAAGTCTACAGAAGATTAATAAATGAGAATGTTTTGTACATACAAGAAAATGTTGTGGCCTTGACAAAACCTCTCAGAGGTTGAGAAAAGACCAGGATGCTTTTATTTTTTTGAGCCTCTCAGTATATTAAAAAAAATAGAGAAGGGCCAAAATGTAATTGAATATAGTATGACTTGTTCTAAATGTTTGTATTTAATAGATTAACATGTTCAACATTTAAAAATGTGATGCACTATAACTGCGCAAATTAAACTGTGCACTATAACTCACAAATTAAGATTCATTATCATCACAAGGAATATTTCACAATGTATCAAAGGTGGTGTGGTTCAGTAATAGAAGCAAAGCTCAAAGGTTTCTGATGACCATCTTTCTGCAATCTTGTCAGTATGTCTTTGTCACCACATGATAATATCAAAATAATCCACTTAGGCCCCTTCTGAATGGAAACCTGGATCCACAGGCCACCCTGGCCCTCTTTGTCTGGTTTTTGTCCTCAGGCACAGACTGTCAGACCCTGATAATTACACAGGAAGTACCTGGCTCTTAACACAACGATAATGACCATGACTGCAACTGCTCCTACTATCTGTGGACTGAAATACCAGTTCAGTTCAGTTCAGTTCAGGCGCTCAGTCGTGTCCAACTCTTTGCGACCCCATGAATTGCAGCACGCCAGGCCTCCCTGTCCATCACCAACTCCCGGAGTTCACTCAAACTCACCTCCATCGAGTCGGTGATGCCATCCAGCCATCTCATCGTCCTTTGTCCCCTTCTCCTCCTGCCCTCAATCCCTCCCAGCATCAGAGTCTTTTCCAATGAGTCAGCTCAAGCATCTTCAATTTAACATGGTTTCCACAGTCACCTACCTAATCACACTTCATACTTAGACTTTTTGCACCTAGCCCATTTATCCAACTGCGAATTTAGATCCTGCTGTCCTCTGTGTTTTTGCAAAAGCTGTTCATTCAGCCTAGAAAGCCCTTTCCATTTCTGCCACCAAAATCCCATTAGCCAAGCCTTTTCTTAAATTATCTGCTCTTTCATGAAACTGTCACTGTTACTGAATTTTGCTTTTTTTTATCCTTGATTGCATTTCACATATGTTCACTACATAAATTATATGATAATATTATATGTACATTTATTTCCCAAGCAGATATATGTTTATTCAGGGAAAGGAAAATCCTGTGTGCATCTCTACATTATCTCTGTCCCCTGGCCTAATGTATCACACATGGTAAACATTTGATAAATATATATTAATTAGAAATTACAATAGCCATAAGCTTTTGGCAACACACCTATTTGAGTAAGTATTTCTGGTGGTTTCATAACATAAATACCCAACTATGTATTTAACAGCTAACTTATTAAATAACATGTATAATAATTATAGATTTACTACTCATTTCAATTATATCAGGCTAAAGTATATACATTATAAATATTAAACAAAGAAGGAAGTATAACGATATAGCATCAATTATGTTATCAGCCCTCAAAAGTAAGATAAATCATAATCACATTCTAGCTTAATTTTCAAAACAAAATCTCAGCCATATTTGAAATTCAAATAAAGATGTATTGCTTTTTTTAAAAAAACTTAACTGACTTCCGAAATGTCTTGGCAAGAGTTTTATAATATATAACAGATTCATTAGGAAGTTTAATCAGATTACTGAAGCATTTGTTCATATGGAAAGTTCATCCAAATGTATCAAAACTCTTAGCCAATATCAATATAACTATAATTAAGAATATATTCAGAAATAATGCCATAATTAATGCTTATTCAAATTGCCAACTTCTTGGCAAATACATTAATGTTGTCCTTGTAGGCCACTTGTATTCAATCCCGGGAGTTAAGACAACTTGGCTGGACCCCAATGACAAATTACTTAGGAGGGAAAAAGATCATTTCTTTAGTGAGAATTTATTGCATCAAAGGGGACACATACTGTAGGAAATAATAACCTACTTGTACTGACTGAGTTCTCAACCTTATCTTGTTATATGAAAACAAAAGTATACATTTTCAAAATCATAAGGAGACTAATGCAACTAATGGAGAAAGAAGTGATATTATATCATATCAAATAACAAAGGGTCAGGCTTTCCTAAGACCTTACTGCCTTTCAACCTTTCAACCTATGCCAGCTCCTTACAGCTAACAGTAACAGGCAGACACATGCCATGCGGATGGCTGCAATGAAGAGGAAAAGGGAATGTCATCACAGCGCCCTCCTCTCCTTCCTCTCGGTGGCCAGCTCTGCACGTTAGCTAACTGTGCGGCTGGGACTCATGCGCCTATTATTCTACTACAACTGGCCTCTTCAAAGTTATAACAATTTCCCAGTGAGTAAAATCAGCTGGGTTCATTTCCTTGCCCTTGCTCTAAAAATTCTACCCTGATAACTGAGCCTCTCCTTCATGAAAATCTTTTCAATGTTAATGAAGATTCAGGCTTTTTTTTTTTAAGTTCCTTTTTGAGCCCTTCCTGCCAGACCCCCCAGGAAAGAGGACTTCCCCAAAGCTGACCTTATCTCTCTTTGCCTTGGTATTCTCATGTGTTCAACTACTAGATCCATAAAAATGAGAAGAAGGTCTAAAATCTCTTTTCCCCAAAGTTCTAGAGTTCTCCTTACTTCCCATCCAGTAAGTTGACTTTCTTGTGAACATAGCCACCTAGGTGTCACATTGATACATCAAACTCAAATGGTCAAAACCCAAATATACTCATCTCTCTTCTCCCCTACTGCCACAAAACACGAACCACAAACCCACAGAACTGGAACCCTCCTCCTGACTTCTCTATTTCTTTGGCTGAAAACACTCTTTTTCTAGAAAATCGTGTTGGACACTGGAGTCAGATTCAACTTTTCCATTCCCTCTCTGCCCATTTCAGGGGAGCCTGCCTTGCCAATGTCTCTGATGTTGGTCTTATCTCTGTCTTTCTCACTATACACATTCCAGAGCTAGTTCTCACTGGCTCTTATCTGGAATTTTTTTTTTTTAAGCTTCTGTTTGTCCCTATGCATTCCATCCTCAATGCTATTTTCTTAAATATTGACTATTATCCTTTCTCCATGTCATTTTGCATAGAGAAACCACATAGCTGGCTTCTACTGACAACCCCAGGTGATCTTTGCTCAGGTCCAAAACAGTTTCCTACGATCTCACCTCCTTTACCAAAGCCATAGGAACTCAACCTACTAGTTAACCCTGCTCTCGGGGTTATTTCCCCCTACCCCCACATTAAGCCTAAGTACAAAATGAGATAAGCTGTCCTGAATGTCTACTCTCAGCTTCTTCTTTTTAGCACTAGGAAAAATATACTCCTCAGCTATACACTATATTTAATAGCCTCTTTTATTGCTAGGTGATCATGTGACTATATTTTGACCAATGGGATATGAGCAGAAACCACATGCACAGCTCTCAGACTGTGCCTCTAAAAGAAAGCAGCAGGCGCTCCACTTCTTTCTCCCTTTCCATCTTTAATCTCACCAATGCCAGAAACACCTTAGGGGCTGGGGACTGACAAGGATTCTGGGTCCTAAACAAACTCCTGGAGCAGCACCATGCCTTCCCATCCCTCTTTTCTAGGTCCCTATAATTTGGATATTTATATGTGAAAGAAACAAGCCTTTGTTATTTTATTCTGTTATTTGGTAGCTGATAAAACAGGTTATCTAATAAATAGACACAATCTCTCCAACACCTCTTCTCCTTGTGAACAACAATGACATGTGTGGCTCCAGAGATACTGTAGAGCAAAGATTCAAACAGTAGCTTCTAATGCCAACGGAAAAGTCGAATTGGTATTACACAGAAAGGAACATAGTGCAAGAAATAGAGGAACATATTTTCAGTTTGGGCCCTAATAAGAAAATAAATCTTCCTAGAAAAAGGCCCACAGCTACAGGACATTTGATGCAGATAGAAAATTAGAGAGCTGCAGCAATCACACCATTGCTATCAGGAAGAAAAGGAGACATTCTGAAGAGAACAACAGAGAGAAGTAAAACTAACAAGAACCTGTCATTGGCTCATACAAAGACTCAGCACTTGGAGATGAGGGTCAGGAGAAACAGAAGCTGCAGTCCCAGTGCAGGCTGACATGGAGTGAAAACATTCCAGGGTCTATTGAAGAGGAGCAATGCAACTGAAAGAATCCACCTGCAATGCAGGAAACCCCAGTTCAATTCCTGGGTCAGGAAGATCCACCAAAGAGAAGGGATAGGCTACCCACTCCAGTATTCCTGGGCTTCCCCAGTGGCTCAGCAGATAAAGAATCCGCCTGTAATGTGGAGACCTGGGTTCCATCCCTGAGTTGGGAAGATCCCCTGGAGAAGGGAATGGCTACCCACTCCAGTATTCTGGCCTGGAGAATTCCATGGACTGTATAGTCCATGCGCAAAGAGTTGAATACCACTAAGCGACTTTCACTTTCTTAATGGAACTGAAAGAAAAAGCATAAGGGAAATTCAGAATAGATCACAACAGATGCTAGAATCTAAGCTAAAATTTAAGACTGTTTCTGTAGAAAGGAAAAATCCTGGGTTCATACCTGAACTCCACTGAAACACATTTATAGTTATCTAGTTACTGATCATATTTGGATTTATGTTAAAGAATAGTTGTAAGAAAACTGTTTCCCCCAGATGCTGACCAGCAAGAGGCAAAAAGGTCATCAAGGACACAGTGAAATTACTCTGTTCTCTGAGATAAGGAAGTGAGTTGTGGTTACTGAGTTTGGTTCAGTGACAGGGAGATTCCAACCTCCACAAACAGTCCTTGAATTGGACATGCCTGGTGCACAGATTTTGTATTTCAGTTCATTCTGGTTCAGGTTTCTAAGAATTAGCTGTTTTTCCAGTTTTGGCAAGACTAAATAGTCTTGTAGCATCACAAGCAGCTGTGAACCCCATTAGGGATCCTGGATAAAGGAAAACCAGTGCTACATCTCTTCTCCAGCTTTTGCCAGTCTATGTAGCCTTAGTCAAATGAATCACAAGCTCTGTGTGTGTGTGTGTGTGTGTGTGTGTGTGTGTGTGTTTCCTAGCTATCTATAAGCCACCAAAAATACTGGAGTAATAAATAAATATAATTCTATGGGTTAGGTCATTTTCAACAAATCCTTTTGCAACATTTATAAAATGCAGAAGAAATCCCTTCAGATGCAATACTCACAGGATGCCTTAGAACACAGCATTAATTGCATGGATTTCAGCATCAGAGAGGCCTGGGGTTAAATCCTAGCTTTACCGCTGGACTTCATGTATAACTTATAAATCACCTCCAAACTTCAGTATATTCTACTGCAAAATTAAGATCAAGTAATAATACAGACAAGCATATAATTGAATGTATGATAAGTGCTATTACAAATCAAAATACTGCAGGGAGTTATTACAGGAGGTCTGACCTAGTTTGGGAAATCAGGGAATGCTTCCCTAAAGAAGTGAATTTCCAGTAAGATATAAAGGATGAAGAGGGCTAACCCAGGCTTAGCAAAGAGTGTTCCAGACAAGAGAAAATGTCTTCAGTTCTTAGATATCTGAACATGTCTTCAGGCTGCCTTTACAGAATGGAAGGCAAATACCATTGAACGTTGCAAAGGAGATTTTCCTTCATAACTCTGTCTTCTGATGTCCAGTGCAGGATCTGAGAAATCAGATGCAAATCTGGACTATGTTTTTTAAGATTTTGTTTTCTTCTCTTGAAACTTTTATGATATCATGCTTATCTTTGGTGTTCCAAAAATCCAATATCATGGTATGGATTACTGTATGGGAGCAATCAAATGAGAAGTTTCCTTCTTCAGGTCTAGGTTATTGTCTTCTAGTATTTTCTTGCTAATTCTTTTTGTTTGCTTTTTCTATTTGTCTGAGATTCCTATACTCCAGTCCCTTTATTGGTGCTATGCCTTATTGCTTTATTTTTCATATTTTCATCTATTTGTCCTCTTGCTCTATTTTCTCCATGATTTTCTCAAAACTGTTTCCTAATTTTATTGATGTAAAATTTCCACAATAATTTTCTTTTTATTTTTTGAGAATGTTGTCTAGTTCTCTAATGAACAGGTCCTTTATCACAGTAACCCTAATTCTTATTTTAGATACGTTATACTCTCAAGTTTTTCTGAGATTAAATTTAAAAAATAAGAGACTTATGTGCCCAGAATTATTATATGTTCATCTAGAATCAACTTTCTTCCTTGTTTTTTTTTCTTCTTTCTCGTTTAATTTCATGTTGTTGGATCAGAAAGTGGAGTTGCTAATATAGGTTTCATTCACTGTTATTAAGAAAGGACTTTTTCCTAAGTCTTTTCCTTGAGTGGGAATGCTGACTAGGACATTTGCGTGGCATAGGGAAGTAGCAGGGGAAGGAGTTGAAGGCAAAGAGTGAAAATTTCCAACTACTTTGTTTTGCTGTTTAGTGGCTAGGTCATGTCCAACTCTCCTGCAATACCATAGACTGCAGTCTGCCAGACTCCTCTGTCCATGGGATTACCCAGGCAAAAATACTGGAGTTTGTTGCCATTTCCTTTTCCAGGGGAACTTTCCAACCCAAGGATTGAACCTGCATCTCCTACATTGCAGGTGGACTATTTACCACTGAGCCACCAGGGAAGCCCTGCCGGTTAAGGTATTAAAAGGACAGGGAACCACCTGACAGCTTTCAGATGGCTGGATTTCAGTCTTCAGATTTGTTATGTCAGTTGACATAACAAGAAGACTTTACTCCTTTTAATCTGAGCCATTAATATCCATCTAGAAGCCTTAGCTTTCCCAAATCAATTCATTCAATTTCTTTACAGAAGAATCAGCAGTTTTGTTGTTGTTAACTAAACACTTGCCACATGACTTTGTTCAAAAAACAGAAGTTAGGGAGAAGTATGGAAAGTCTCTCAATTTCTATTTATAGCCACCCTTCTTAATAAAAATCTCTATAGACCTTGTGAACTCAGCCTAGAGTTCCTCTCCTCTGTTAAAGGTTTATCACCACAATATTGTATAGTAATTAGCGTCCAATTAAAATTTTAAAAATAAAATAAATAAATAAAATGTTTCACTCGGTATGGAAGGTAAGCCCCTACTCCTGGTCTACTACTTCTAACTAAAAGTTCTTAATAGTCTTTTATGTGTAGTCTCAATTTAGCTGGGGTAACAGCTCTTGCCTTTAGAAGAACAAAATTCAAGGGATCACCAGAAGATGATATAACAGAAAAGGCAATTAGGTGATAATGAATTTGGATGAAGGGGCACTTCACTTTGTAAACACCTTTTATTATATATCACTTACAATGTAATCAGTTCAGTTCAGTCACTCAGTCATGTCCAACTCTTTGCAACCCCATGAATCGCAGCATGCCAGGCCTCCCTGTCCATCACCAAGTTCCAAAGTTCACTCAAACTCATGTCCATCAAATCAGTGAATTCATCCAACCATCTCATCCTCTGTCGTCCCCTTCTCCTCCTGCCCCCAATCCCTCCCAGCATCAAAGTCTTTTCCAGTGAGTCAACTCTTTGCATCAGGTGGCCAAAGTACTGGAGTTTCAGCTTCAACATCAGTCCTTCCAATGAACACTCAGGACTGATCTCCTTTAGGATGGACTTGTTGGATCTCCTTGCAGTCCAAGGGACTCTCAAGTGTCTTCTCCAGCACTATAGTTCAAAAGCATCAATTCTTCAGCGTTCAGCTTTCTTAACAGTCCAACTCTCACATCCATACATGACCACAGGAAAAAACATACCCTTGACTAGACGGACCTTTGTTGGCAAAGTAATGTCTCTGCTTTTGAATATGCTATCTAGGTTGGTCATAACTTTCCTTCCAAGGAGTAAGTGTTTTTTAATTCCATGGCTGCAGTCACCATCTGCAGTGATTTTGGAGCCCAGAAAAATAGAGTCTGACACTGTTTCCACTGTTTCCCATCTATTTCCCATGAAGTGATGGGACCAGATGCCATGATCTTAGTTGTCTGAATGTTGAGTTTTAAGCCAACCTTTTCACTCTCCTCTTTCACTTTTATCAAGAAGCTCTTTAGCACCTCTTCACTTTCTGCCATAAGGGTGGTGTCATCTGCATATCTGAGGTTATTGATATTTCTCCCAGCAATCTTGATTCCAGCTTGTGCTTCTTCCAGCCCAGCATTTCTCATGATGTACTTTGCATATAAGTTAAATAAGCAAGGTGAAAATATTCAGCCTTGACATACTCCTTTTCCTGTTTGGAACCAGTCTGTTGTTCCATGTATTAGTTATTAACAAATACTCTTTAGAAAACATATGGGTGAGCCCCTGGGGCAGGCTGAAAATATGGAACTTCTCACCAATATTTTGAAACATTTTTGTTTGTTTTGTAAATATACAAAAAAGCTAGAAAAGCCAAAGTTAGTAGTAAGAGCACTGAACAAGAACTACTTATAGATGTTCTATGTAGACAGTGATATTGATTGGCCGATTCATCAACATGTCACAAGATGGTGGTAATGCATGAACAGAGTACTATCAATAGAACACAAGTAAACTTCTGCATGTCCAATTATAGCATAAGGATTCCAGCGTCACAAAGGATATGCAAAGACATCATTTTTTAATTCCTAACACAGGTGCCAAAACACCTGTCAGTTGCTACTGTACAAAGGATTATTTTGCTCCTATAAAATAAAATAATGTAATGTTTAATTATCAAACATCCTTTTAAGCCAGTCTTCTATGAGGGTCCCAGTGTAATTAAAATCCATTGAAGCATAACTTTAACTTACATAGTTTTCATATCTTATATGATTGTATTCAATCATGTATGAAACCATGATAAAAATAAAAAACTATTAAATATAGTGTCCTTTATAAAAGCTTTTGCAGTTTAGTTTCAAAGATATAAAAGAAAACTTGAGAGAACAGGTTAAAATCAGTTGTTTTTATGCCAAAAAAGAGATCTTGTTTCATCATAACTATTTGAATTAAAAATATTATGAAATTTGGTAGATAGTTAATTATACCTCACATGGCTCAATTAAAGAAACATTTAGGAGAATTTCTCAATTAATATTCTGGCAAAATCCTTCATTGCTAAAGCATAATGAAAATCACATTGGAATGTAAGGCCAAGTATAAAAATGAACACTTAGGGGTAAACTAAAGTCAAAGTATTCTACTCAATTTATAATCAGATTTCACTCTTTCTTTACCAAAAGATTTCCCTCTATTACCACTCCCAAAATCAGTAATCAAGAAAACAGACATATATAGACTGTATAGTCTATATATATATAGACACTTTGATGCTTATGAGAAAGAAGCAAGCAATTAGAGGTAAACAGTTTACTACAGCCCAGGGCTACAAAGCTGACCACTCCCTGATTCCTCCAACATGCCAATACAATGTAAGGAATTACAATGGAACTGAGCAAACTGAAATAGAACTTCAGTGCTCATGGTACATAAAGCATTAAGTGAACTTCCTAATCCTATGAGAGTGAAGCATCAGCAGAGAAGAATGAAGATGAATGAAGAGACCCTGTGAAGCACAAACAGAATTTGGAAAATAATTTTACTAAAATGAGCATAGATAAGAACTAACACATAGGTAAAAGTTACCCTAAAGTGACAGAATTCTTTGCAGGCCCAAAGAGGGAGGATTAACGCTTACTATTATCCAATCAAGGAGGTTCCCTGGTGGCTCAGATTGTAAAGAATCTGCCTGCAGTGCTGGAGACCCGGGTTCAATCCCTGAGTCGTCCAGTCAAAGGCATAAATATCCAGAGAAGGAATGTGTTAAATACCAATGAGGCTGGTCAGGAAAAAGCAAGAAAAAAAGTTGAAGGAGCAATCAAATTGGCCAAAGTCTTATCCAGCAAAGTCGTCAGGGAAAGAGATGAAAAATTTGGGGGAGTTGGGCCACCTGCCAATTTCATGAAAGATACATGTCAGATTTACGGTAGAGATACTTTGTCAAAATTCTCTAGAGCACAGATGAGTGGTTTCAAATCTCAGGACTTGAGTTCTTGCAGCCCCTTCAGAAGCTGGAATTATAAGGGGTGGGGTGCAGGATGAGAAGACACAAACTCCATTCTGCTTCCATCTGTTACACATTTGACCTAAGGACACGTGTCTTAAAAAATGGAATAACTCCTGGCTTAGTTGAAATTATTTTTATTATTCTGACTGTAGGTTCAGCACACAGTATTCCAGACAGTTTTTCAGGTCCCATGCAGCCTGACTCTGGAGATGACCCAGACAGCAGAATCTGCAATTTGGGTCACGAGAAAGAAAGAATCCTTTAGGAAACAACACCGTTGCACTCTGATTATTTTGTTCTGTTTTCATCAACTCTTGTGAGTTTAGTGAGGCTGAGTCAAGGCACAGGAGGCCGAACAGCTTGGGAAAGGCAGGTAAAACCAAGTTTTCCAAGCCGTACATTCCAGGACTGCGGTGATGACACCATGCAGGTAATCCTTCCATGTATGTTCTCCTCTGAAAATTCAGAATGCTGTCTTAGTGACACTGCATCTAGAACCCTCACACCATCAATGACCTTTAGGAGGATTTTCTACTACTGTGTCCTTATCGTTGGTGGCTTCCCAGGTGGCACTAGTGGTAAAGAACCTGCCAATGCAGAAGACGTAAGAGATGCAAGTTCAATCCCCAGGTCGGGAAAATTCTCTGGAGAAGGAAATGGCAACGCATACCGGTATTCTCGCCTGGAGAATTCCATGGACAGAGGAGACTGGTGGGCTACAGTCCATAGGGTTGCAAAAAGTTGGACATGACTGAGGTGACTTAGCACGCGTGGGCACACATACACACACACACACACACACACACACACACACACATCCTTGCTGTTATTATTGTTACCTGATGCAGAGTTGACACATTAGAAAAGACATGCTGGGAAAGATTGAAGGCAGGAGGAGAAGGGGACTACAGAGGATGAGATGGTTGGATGGCGTCACTGATTCAATGGACATGTGTTTGAGCAAGCTCCAGAAAATGGTGAAGGACAGGGAAGCCTGGCTTGCTGCGGTCCATGGGGTTGCAAAGAATTGGACACAATGGAGCAACTTAACAACAACAACAGATACTTTTTCCTCTTCATCTTAGATACTTGTATGAGACAAAGGCAAATAATATATTCTTTATAATATAACATATAAAGTATAAAACTACTTATCTTCTTCTTGTTTAATTGCTCGGTCATGTCTGACTGTTTTTGTGTGACTCCATGGACTGTAGGCTCCTCTGTCCATGGGATTTCCCAGGTAAGAACACTGAAATAAGTTGCCATTTCCTTTTCCAGGGGATCTTTCAGACCCAAGGGTCGAATCCACGTCTCTTGCACTGGCAGGCAGATTCTCTACCACTGAGCCATCAGGGACTTCTTTACTTAATTACCTATTCATCCACTTAATCAAAATATTCCTTAGATAAAGCCAGAAGTTATAACAAAATATTTTGCTTTTGTAAACTATGAAGTACTATGCAAATAAAAAATTGTTATTGCCATAAAAATGTTACTGTTCTTAATTTTTTTTAATCTCACATAGATTAAAGTATAAAATATCAAATAAACATTAAATTTAGTGAAATAAGAAAAAGATATTTGGGCTAGTCACATAAGTATATATTCTGAAAATTATATACTTAATAAATTGAGAGATGCTACTTCGTATATTCTCAACTAGTTGTTGTTCAATTGCCTAGTTGTGTCCAACTCTTTGTGACCCCATGGACTGCAGTATGCCAGGGCCCCCTGTCCCTCACCATCTCCTGAAGTTTGCACAAGTCCATGCACATTACATTGGTGATGCCATCCAGCCCTCTCCTCCTCTGATGCCCTCTTTTCCTTTGGCCCTCAATCTTTCCCAGCATCAGGGACTTTTCCAATGAGTCAGTTATTCACATCAGATGACCAAAACCCTGGAGCTTCAGCATCAGTCCTTCCAGTGATTATTTAGGGTTGATTTCCCTTGAGATTCATAAAATACCTAGATCAGTGCTTGTCACTGAGTAAAGATCTGATAACAATAATATTGTGTGGTGCTGTGCTCATTCACTCTCACGTCTGACTCTTTGTGACCCCATTGACTGTAGCCCACAAGGCTCCTCTGTCCATGGGATTTCCAAGGCAAGAATACTGGAGTGGGTTGCCAGTTCCTTCTACAGGAGATCTTCCCAACCCAGGGATCAAACCCATTTGTCTTGCATCCCCTGAACTGGCAGGGAGTTTCTTTACCACTAAGCCACCTGGGAAATTAACACTTATTACACTACAGTCTCAAGTTTCTAATTCTACCTCCTTGCAAAAGGGGCATTTTAAGGTCTTCTGAGAAACAAATCATTATCCGAAGAATAAAAGCAATACCATGACCCATAAAATCTGATCAGAGCTGAAAAAATACAGAAAGTCCTCTGTATTGAAGAGGCAGCTTCCTCTTTCAAGGGATGCAAAGACCTGCAGGTTCTGCATGAAGTATATGCTTTCTGGTTATGTACTCAGCGCCTCTCAGATCTGGGTATGGTTATTCCTTCTGCGTATTTATTCCTTCAGCAGTTTATTCCCTTACTTTCTAGAAATGGTTCCATTAATAAAACTAGGCATTTAGCAATACAAATAAAAATTGGATTTTGAAATCTGAAGGTAGACGTACAACAAAAAACACAACTACCCTTACGTATCACATCAAAGCTATTCAATAAGTGTAGCTCAATCTAATTCAAACTGTCTCAAATTGCAACAAGATCCAATATATGGTACAGCTGCTAAGTCATGAATAGCTCGGGAGCCCACCCTAAGGGAAATTACTTTTATCATCAGAAGGGGTGGAATATATGAATTTATTATTCAAAGAACTTGTGTCCATATTCTTATTTATGTGGCTGTCACTTCAGCACTTCCTGCATTCTGTTGCTTTCTTGGTAGGTAGTTACATTTAGAATCCCACCTGCCTTATGGTACATCTGCTATTGGTCCACCCAGAATGGCTGGCATATATATATTCAGCCATTCAAAACTGTTTCATCATTATGCTATCTCCCATATAGGTTAAAAAAGAGGAAAACTAGATACAGTGTTTCTTATTAGCAAGAATATTTATAGTTTCATACAGTAGCTCTTTATTTTTGAAAGTAGCTCTTTTCAAAATTAATATTCCAACCTATATGCCAAGTTAAGTTAAGACTGAGATCACCCAGAGAGAACAAACATATACATATCATGAGATGATAGTTTTGGGAAACTATTTAAATCTAGCATACGCATCACCAGTGTACAAAACAATTAATCACATTCAATCAGAGTACAGTTGCCTCAAATAGGCAGATACTTGGTCTACACAGTTCACCTCTTACTAATGTCCCTGTACGGAGAGCCACAATTATGAACGGCCTGATTAGCTTCTTTTCTGAAAAAGTCTAGTCTCCTGCAGTTAAACTGTTACGAAAGGACTCCTTTATTCCTTCATTCAGATTTGATAATAAGACAACCACTCAAGAGAATGCAACTGTACTCTAGTCACTAAATGCTAAAGACTGCTCTTCAGAATAATCCTTTGTAGCTTTAGGATGCACGTGAACTAAACTAACGGATGGATCACTGCTCAGTGAACAACATAATACGAAGCAGATCATGGAAACAAATTTCAGCTTGGGCAGTGATTTTTCCAAGTTCTTAAAGTCACAGACCCCTTGGTCAAGTAACCAATGACCACTGAGCTGCTCTCCTCCCTGTACGCACACTTTCCCTCTCCTGACTCTCAAGGGGATCATCCAGGTCTGAGTCTGGGAGCATGCCATGCACGTGTTTTAGGGTGAGCTTTGGCTACAGCTCACACATGGTTTAGGAAAGACATAATTGTTGCTGTCATCTAATAAATATACACTAGTGATGATACACAGATTTGACTCTGGATGCCAAAACAAATAAAAAAATAATGACATGGAAAAGATTCTAAGGACAATTGACTCAGCGAGAAAGAAAAAAAAAGTGTAAAATGACATTTACAAAAACGGATAAGGCCATAACAAAGGAAAAATGATGACATTTGTATCATATATTTTGTCTTTGCATTGTGTAAAGGGCTTTCTTTTTCCATATGCTCATAGACTTTTAAAATTAAAACTGATTTTTAAAAAACAGCTTAATCCCCAAAGCAAAAGCACATTTCCCTACAATAGCTATTTACTTTAACATTTACTCATTCACAAGACATTTAGTAAACACAAATCTGACAGATGCAATACTGGGGGAAGCATATTTTCCTGCTTTTTTGTTTTTTCAAGATCGATAGTTTCTTACTTCTCCTTTTGTCTCAGCAGCTGTACCTTTGTAGTTTCCTTTGCTGATATGTCCTCCTCCCCCGGACCTCTAAAGGTTAGAGTTCCCCAGAACTTAGGCCTCATATCTCTCTTCAGCTGTACTTACTCCACAGTTCACCCATCCAGCGCTGTGCGTTTAAATGCCATTAACAGATATATATATGTATACATGTGTCTACATATATACATATACAACTTTGTCAATACATACATACACCCACATGTCTGCATGTATATAAATACATTCATTCTCAACTTCTCTGAATTCAAATTCATACATCCAACTGTCCACTTGTTATCTCCGCTCGGATGTATCCTACGTATCAAAAACCTAACATGTTCCTAATGAAGCCTGACTTCTCACTTTCCACCCTGTTCCTCAGTCTTCTCCTCTGGCCTTGCAAACTGCAGTTAACAACTCCATCCTTCCAGACTATAAATCTTAAGGCATTAGTGGCTTTTCTCTTTCTCTCTCACTAAATATAATATATCAGCAAATTCTGTTTGCTCTGTCTTCCAAACACATCCAGAACCCAACTACTTTTCACCACCTCTCCTACCACTGGCCCCAGCCCTGATCAACTCTCTTCTGGACTACTACAAGAGTCTCCTGATTCTTTTTGCTATTTTTTCTCTTGCTTCTTTCTGTTCTCAATTCTCAACGCAACACTAGTGTGAATCTTTCATCAGGCCAGATCTGTATATTCTTTCGCTGACATCCACCAATGGCTTTTAAGGCCCTACACATTATGACTCCCTCCCTGACACTTGCCTGAAGTCACCTTCCGTCTACCTTCACATAATCTAGTGTTGCTGTTCTCTGTGCAGAGAAAAGATTGCCCCTATCTCAGGGGTTTGGCACCTGATGGTCCTGTCAATGATAAACTGGCGCTTGCCAAGGGCCTTTGCCACCTGCCTTTGTGGGGACTGAATCTATATTCCTGCCACTGTTGACTTTTGACACATCCTGAAGGGAGTTCAGGGTGGAGACTAAGGCACTTTGTGCTCCAAGAAAACTGGTGAAACAGGTCCTTACATTGATATTTTCAGGAATGGATTTCATGAGCCCAATCCTTGCATCTCCTCATATCTAGAAAAGCACTAAATCCTTCAAGGTGACATCAGCTCCTTGTGACTGGTAGAAAATCTCTTGTAAGGTAAGTGTTGATTGAATGTACTCCCCCTTCACCAAAATCACATATATACTGACCTTCTCTGCCTCCTTGGAGCAGTCTCTCAGAGCTCTCTGAGGTGTTGTTTCCTGGGCTGCAGTCCTCATTTTGCCCCAAATAAAATCTAACCAGCAACTCTTACACTGTGCATCTTTTTTTAAGTCAAGTCCCTTTGTCTAGACCACTCTTCCTCCAGGATGTCTGCACAATCTCCTTTCTCATTTTCTGCAAATCTCTGGTCAAATGTCACCATATTAGAAAAAGTCTTCCATGACAGTCACATAAAAGTTGCCCATTCCATGCTTCTGGGCACTTATCCCTGCTGTACCTTATTTTTCTCCATAACGCTTATATATGTAGACACACACGAACATTGCCATTACTGTTTATGTCTCTTCCTCCATCGCTACATAAACACAAGACAGTGTAGGTTACATGTTGACAGAGACTTGGACCAGGTGAGTTTGCTGCCGTATCCTCAGTGGCTAGAACAATGTCTGGCACATAGTCAGAACTCAAAACAGTTCACTGAATGAGTAGAAAGTAGGAAATAAACACATGAGAAGGTCCCGCGAAGTTACAGTGAAAAGACTCAATACTGGCCTGTCTTGAGTTACAAAGAGTGAGTCAGAGTTTTCAGAAGTGAAACAGCATATTTTTAAAGCAAGTATATGCACTGATCTTGTGCCACTTTGGGTCGCCGTGGTGGTCAATTATTCATGAAGACCCCTCCCCTACAGACTAGTCTCACTCACAGTGATTGCTCTCATATAGAAATTTCTTCAGCATGTAAGATCTATAACACAGAATCTAATGTTTATTTCAGTATTATTTTCTGTGTTTTTCTGGTTGTTCTTTTAATAAGATCAGTAAGTATTTATTGTTTATCTACTAGGTGCCTGCCATAACAATCTGCCGGAGTAATTCTCTCTAAAAACAAAACAAAACCAAACCTTGATTATCTGGCCTTATCAAATTGTTCTAGTTAAGAAGACTGTACCTATGCAAATCATGTTTTTACTTTCACCAAAATGGGCATCCTATTTATCTGGTAAAAAACTGTAATTGCAAGAATTTCATTAATACTATAATAGCAAATCAAATTAATTTCAGATTATATACAGTGTATATATGTTTTTCAGTCTTTTTTATTATTATTATTTTAGTTGTGATCTAAACAATTTTCCTAAGATTTTAAACTCCATGAGGGTAGTGACTTTGTGGTGCTCAGGGCACCCAACAGAGGACCTCACGGAGGTGTGTGTGTGCGCGTGTGTGTGTGCACGCTCAGTCATGTCCAACTCTTGCGGCTTCATGGATGGGAGCCTCCCAGGCTGCTCTGTCCGTGGACTTTTCCGGGTAAGAATACTGGAGTGGGCTGCCATTTCCTTTTCCACAGGGTCTTCCCAGCTCAGGGATCAGAGCTGCATGTCTCGCATCTCCTGCACTGGCAGGTGGATTCTGTACCGCTGTGGCACCTGGAAAGCCACCGCACACACAGAGCACTAAAAACGTGCCAGTAATGATAGACCCTGGCATGAGGCACAGATTATAAAAGAGTATCTTGAAGATGAAATATTTCCAATTTAAGCTGTTACTATGTGAAACCTCAAAATTACGATGAACTAAAAAGCTACATGTTATATTTTACTTTAACCATATTTAATTTTGTGTCTGTGTTCAGTCTATCTCCAAAGTGAAGAAGAAGAAAAAGTTGACTTTTGAATCGAAAGACTCACAAAGCCACTCCCATTCATATTCATATTCCATTCTGGAAAAGGGATTTTGGGTTCTTGGAACATCCTGAGTAGATGAAAAACAAATACTGTGGTTTTGAAAGTACTGCAAAAGCAAAGAAGAGAAATTAAACAAATGCTCTGAACCTTATTTGTGTTCTGTTAACACCGCTTCAAGGCAACATTTTTATTTTTAAATGTATGCCCTCATTTACTCAGGAAATTAAGAAACGAACTCCCTGTGTCAGTGTCCCTGCTATTAAAACAACCTAGCCATGGGCTGATTTACAATGGGCTCCTAATTGAACAGTTATGGTTTTAACTATATCAGCATATCTGCAGGTTCCTTAGATAAATATTCTAAGCATTTCCCATAGATTACATAGGCAGAGTAAAGAGAGCCTTGGAGCACACAAGATTTTCTAGAATACTTACCATGTCATTCGGCTTATTTTTCTTAGTTATACCTCATTTCTGACATATAGTTTCAAAGACCTCCTATCCAAAATATAAATGTTTTCATTAGCACCAAATAAGAGGTTTTAGAGAAATCATAGAGTCTTATGTCTTCAGTAATGTAGCAGATATTTTAGTTTAACAATTATTTGTATGGAGACAGAGCTTTCTCCCTGTTATACTGGTTCGTTTTCCTTCTAGCACCAAAAATCGTATTTAATCATTTTAGTGAGTTCTTCCTCTATATTCACATGGCAGTTTATTCACTTAGATACCTTTAGACTAGAAAAATATAAACAAACAAGGAGTGCACGCTCACAGATATAAGGAATCAAACATGGATACTTTATAATATCAAAAAATGCATTCTTTATAATTCTATAAAGAATCTATAACTTGACTCAGCATGCTGACCTCAGAAAGACTTCCTGCTGATAAAGTTTATAAAAATTTTAGAGTTGGAAGGGAGCCTCCAGGTTTCAGCCAGACAACAATTTGACACAGAAGATTGTGGTTTGTGGGCATCTGATGGATTTCTTAAGGTCACAGAGCCAGCTGGATCTTTAACTCCAGGTACACTGAGAAAAATCAGATAACTGAAGCTCATTCTAGGTAGGGCACAGGGTGGGTTCAGTGAGTTTAACAGCAGAGTTGTAAGCACCGCCCATATTTCAAACAGACAAAGAACACTCAGGGCTCAAGACTTTAAATGGAGGGCAATTTCAACTGAAGACAAGTTAGAGATACAGCTTCAAAGCTGATTACTTAATAAGGCTGTCAGAGTTACACACACACTCACACAAAAGTCAAGAGGTAGGTCTAGGTGTTGAATGTGTCCCTAGGATGAGATGTGGCAGGTGCCCCATCACCACAGAAGGAAAGAGGGTGCTCCAGAGATCAGTAGACGATGGTGACAACTAGGAAAGGGCTGCAGGAGTGAGTAGTTTTGATGAGGGGTAGAGATGGGAAGATTGGCAGTGACTGCAGCAAGAAAGAAAAATATCCATCAAAGAGGACTTTCAAATTCATGGGTCCAGTGATCTGTGTAAAGAGAGTCAGTAGTGCGCTGGGTTAATCACATTGTGAAACTAAATTTTAAATGGACTTCCATTTGCTGAGAGCAGTGTTCATTAATATGTAATTCAGTCTTGACATTTTTAACTGTTGACCAAACTGTATACCTGGAGAAGAATGCTCTTGCATTTTTCCTATAGCCACGTGCACCCAAAACAGATAGGTATATGTGCTACCATCAAAGAATAAAATATTCATAAAGACATTTGTTCAAGAAACATTTTCCTTCAGGGATGGACCACATTTGAAAAACAGTCTACTTGTTATATCATCCCTCTGAAAGGAAACCTGGGAGCGGGAGGTAATACAGGATGAATCTAAGGGATCCTTTATTCTTCTTCTGTGGGCCAGGATCATTTCCAATGGCTCAGTAATTACACTCCTGGCCAAAATGTTTCCTTGGCATGATCCGCGAGTCTGCAACTTTGCTGTTTGGCAAGGAATGAATTTTGGCACCGTGTTGTATTAAAGACTGAAGCAGCTAAGAAAGAGTGTCAAGTAATTAAATTCTCCATAAAGAATGAATGTATGAATAAGCAAATGAACAAAAGAAGAAACTCTTCATTGCTTGTGTGATTTTGGTGGGTTATAAATTAATTCTCACCAGGAAGAAAGTATGCCTGGCGTTTGGAAGAGTACGACAAAAGCTTGGAACCGCTGTGTCTCTGGTGAGAGAAGCAGAGCAAAGAAATTTCATGATCACTACTTCCTTTCATGCACATGTCCCTCTGGGACTCTGAAGACTGGGAAGTTTATAACTGGAACTGGCTTTTCTACTCATTTCTGCTCATGTGTGGGATGGCAAGAGAGCAAGTACGTCAATTCTTAAAGCCTCCTGCCTATGCTGGTAACACAGGTACTGAGTGAGTTAGAGCAAGAAAAGATATGCAAGGACAGATTATATTAAGAAGATGGAATGCAGTGTAGATCAAAGGTACAGGAACAAAAGAAACGTCTATGGTTATTTCAGTTAATATTTGATCTAGCTAATTCTAACACATAACACTTCTGATGAGACGTACAAACACGAGTTTTCAGCGTAAACAATACAATTATTTCCATTATTATTTTGAATGTATATTATGTACCCTCAGAAATATCTCACAACAGAGGTAATGGTACCTCAATAACGCAGCGAGCAAAATAAAAGCAAATGCATATTTCATAGAGGCATGCATACATCCATTTCCTCTATTTTATAGTTTCTCAATTTACAGGAAAGGTATTCACTTATAGTAATATTTATATGATACTAACATTGAGACAATCAAGCTTAAGTTGAAGAAGACATATTTGACACTGAAAAAGTTTAAACAAACCTTAATAGGGATTAAGCTTAAAAGTGATTAAGTGAAAAAGTTTAAACAAGCCTAAATAGTGATTACGAAGGTAAATATATGATTAGAACTAATATATATGCATAAAATGTTTTACAAATACTTAATAAATTTTATAAATATTCTATTATATATATACAATGTATACATACACATTTGTATGCACATAACATGTGGCAGCTACTCTGGAATTTTAGGTAAAGTTAGGCGGCTATGTATATGTGGGATCACAGTGTTAAGTTTGCAATGACCTGGTCCACTACCTTTTAATTACAGATTTATCTGCCAAAGCTTTATCCTTTATCTTACAGATGAGGAAAGAGAAGCGTAGAGAACTTGTTCAAGCCTCCTTGGATGACAAAAAATAATAAATATACTAAATCACTGTAAGAAAATTTGCAGTTAGGAAGAGGACAGTGTTCCCTATGCTTACCCTCACTGTTGCTTTTATTCACTCAGCCCACTTTAATTGCATGCCTAACGGAGTATACACTGCATTCGGAAAGCACAAGGGCTACAGCAGTGGGCTAGACTGACAAGATTTCTGACCTCAGGAAGCACACAGTTCACTGAGAGATACAGATTAGCAGAGAGGCAGTTAGAAGAACCTGAAATCAAGGCTAACAGAGGGGTAAGTAAACGATAGGAGAGGAGATTGCTGGGGTGAACATGCGCCAGACTACAGACGGCTTGTGAGACATGCTAAGAGGTTTAGTATTCAAGAGCAACTGAGAATCATGGAGGAATTTTAAGAATGAGATTGACATGAGCAAAGTATATTTTAGGACAATGACTTCCAATTGAAGTAGGCAAGTCAAGGCAGGTAGAACAATAAGAAAAATGCTACTATGGTACTTAAGGACAGAACATGGCATCTTTGCCTGAGAGTGATAGCTGGGATAGGGAAGTGGTTTTAGAATTTTGGAGGTAAAACTGAAATCATCTGGTGACTGGATGTGATGTATGAGGGAGATAAAGACTGAGGAACGGTATCCAGGATCTTGTTTTAGTTAAGCAGGAGACAGTAAGCCATTCACACACAAAAATATACACAGGAGGAGAAAGAAACATTTTTGAGATTAGGCTATGCCTCACTCCAAATTAACGCTTCCCATATAATACTCACATAGACACGCCTGCAGACAAGTGGGGGAAAAAATCCATTTTACTTGCAAAGTAACCTAAGTCCCTGTAACTTGAGCATTATTAGAGAGTTAAATCTTAATTATGCATATCTTTTATTCAAATTTAGATTCCAGCATATCTTAGCATATTAAGCATAAAATAGCTTACATATATTTATTTATTTTATTTATTTATAAAGCGAATCACATTCACTCCTTTGTAGCTCTTCATCCTACTAAGAAAATTCTTGAAAGAAGGACATGTAAATCATTCCCTCAGGGGGTTAAGCCATGAAAATCAGACATATTTCCAGCTTTTCTTGAGTTATATATTCATGATAAAGCTTCATTATTTTGCTGTAGTTACCTTTCAGAACTGTAGGCACACTCATAAGCAGATACAAACACAAATTGCATTTTAAATGTAAACATAAATGACGCTTGGGTTAATCTTTGAATTACTGACCTCAGTTTTTAGAATCAAAAGTTGACTGTACCTATATATATTTGAATGTGTAAAAGGTTTTTGAAATAACTTCTTGAATAGGACACTAATAGCACAAGAAAGAGCAAAAACTGACAAATCGGACTACATCAAACTTAAAAGCTTATGCATCAAAGGGCACAATCAACAGAGTGAAAAGGAAAATTGAGAACAGGAGAAAATGTTTGCAAGTCATAAATCTGATTAGTGGCTAATGTCTACAATTTTAAAAGAATTACTATAACATAATAATCACATAATTCTATTTTAAATGAACAAAGAATTTGAGCAGACATTTCTCCAAAGATTATATAAAATGGTCAACAAGTTTATAAAAATATATAAAAAGCTCAACATCACTAATCATTAAAGGAATGCAAATCAAAAGAACAATGAGATATCAATTTACACCCATTAGGAAGGCTACAATAAAAACAAACAGAAAACAGGTGTTGGTGAGGATGTAGAGAAACTGCTATCCTTGTGCTCCACTGGGGGCAAGGTAAAATGATGCAGTCGCTACGGAAGATATAGAAGTTCCTCAGTAACTTAAAGATAGAGCTACTGTATGATCCAGCAACTTCACTTCTGGGTATGTACACAAAATGATTGAAAGCAGGGTCTCAAAGAGATATTTGTACATTTATGTTTATAGCGCTATTCACACTAGCCAGGAGGTGGAAGCTACGAAAATGTTTACTGACAGGTGATTGCGAAAACAAAATGTGGTATGTACAAACAATGGAATATTATCAGCCTTAAAAGAGAAGGAAATTCTGTCACAGGCTAATACATGGATGAACCTTGAAGACATTATGCCAAGTGAAATAAACCAGTCTTAGAAAGACAAACACTGCATAGTTCTGCACATCTCAAGTAGTCAAATACAAAGAAACAGAAAGCAGAATAGTGGTTACCGGGACCTAAGGGAAGAGGGCCAAAGGAAGTTGTTATCTAATGGGCATATTTCAGATTTGCAAAGTGAGAATGTTCTAGAGACCTGTCTCACAATAGTATGAACATACTTAATGCCATTGAACTGCACATTTTAAAAAGGCTAAGATTTTTTGAACCTGTCAATGTTATATTTTGTGCTTTTTACCACTTAAAAAACACACATATTATATGATTCTATTTATATGGACTGTCCAAATAGGCAAATCTATAGAAACAGAAACCAGATTAATAGTTGCCTAGGGTTGGGGAGATAGGTCAATGGTGATGGCTGCACAGCTCTGAGTATATTAAAAATTGTTGAAATGTAAAGTTTAAAAAACACTTTGGATGTCTAGTGATTGACATCTGTGTCTCCTTATACAGCCTCTTTTTCTTGCCAAAAATGGACTATTCATTCCAAACCATTCTGTACCCCCTTCAAATGATAAGAGATATAAAGTAGTTTTTCAGATAACTTATTAATTATTTTCTCAAAGTCACTGCATTCAACTCCCTAGGAATCCTAAGGCAACAAACTAGAATGTAACATTAATAATGCTGTGTTGAAAACAAAGCCATAATGCCAGAGAATTTCAAGGATAAAAATATGAAATCCTCTTGCCTGAGATTGTGCATTGCAAAAACAACTGTATGGATCAGTCAGCTTGACTAAGATGTTTTGACATCTTATTTCAACATCTAAAATTAAAACTACATCTTCAATTTGCACTAAAAGCCTTGTGTTTCATCCAGGTTAAACTCAGATAAAGATTTACTATGAAGAGGATTAGTTATAAGAATATTATTTGTCTTCCCCTCTCAAATTTGAAAAAAGTTCAAAAATTTGTAAATCTCCCAGAGTAATATGACAACTGTTTTGAGGATGTATTATGTTTATAATTTAATAACATTTTGAGCAGAAAAAAAATAAAGTAGAAATTTCACTAAAATGACAGCAATCACTTCATCTCAATAGACATTTCATAATATAGAACTTCAAACTCTATTTTCTAAATATATTTGCTTATTATAACTCTATTGCTGTTACTTATTTTCCAGTAATCTCAAAAGCCCAGATTAATGTAATGCCTCTTGCTTTTAACAGAAATAATTATATGGGTCAGCTGGAAGGAGGGCTAGGTGTTTCTCAGTCTTGTGCCTGTAATTGCAAATACCACAGATCAGTGAGCAAAAAAGAGAAGAAAAAAAAAAAAGGAGGCTTAAACACCCCATCCTGGTTACGGAAATTGTCTTAGATCCTCTTCATTTTACACTGTCCTTTCTTTTTACTCTGCATTCAGTTTACCTTCAAATGGGCTTTATGTTTGATACAATGCCTTCCTTATCATTCCTACCGCAGGTGAAGGTCTCTTTGGTTCTGACCTTTGATGCTGTGCTCATATTCTCTACACCAAGAGATCCAACTCAGACCCCGGCACAGTCCTCCACCCAGGGCTCAGGCAGCTTTAGACAGCCCCCTAGAAGGTAGAGAGATATTGCAGGAACCACCAGGAGAACAGACCCAACAGAAACAATGTCAAAGAAAACAACCACAGAACAGAAAGAAAGGTTCCTGACTTCACAAAAAAATTCTGAATTATACAAAGGCTTATTTTCCCAAAGCAAGAAACCTACATAAGTGTATCTTTGGGACAAACTGTTACTTTGTGAAATGAAAAAGACAAGTATCTTTAACGCCTTCAGACTCACATGGAATATTGATCACATGCAAGTTACAGCTATTCTTAAACTGTTTGTTTTTTTTTATTTTTTTCAAATCTGAGGCAGCATCATTATTCTACTATTATTTGAGCTCAAGTTCTTTCTCAGAAGTAGGAAAAATCTAATAATTGTCTACAAGCACATTATGCTGAGAGGTAGCAAGATAATTTTCATTGCTGCACAGCCAGCTTGGATGTTCATTAAAAGTACCAGGCAGAGCGTGGGACCTAGTATTAATGGGACACAGTGTTAGCAGGTCTCAGAAACAAGCTCTGATACTCAATGCAAATTGTGCATGATAACATATACTGGAATCTCTAGACTGTTCACTGCTGCTAAGGGTGAAATTGGGTGTAAAAGATGGGCACAGAAACACAGGGCAGTTTCTAAAGAAAAGAAGAATTTAACCTCAGGCTGTCCCATTGTTAAGACCTTAAAAAGCCGACACACTTTCAATAATGACTAACATATAGCACTTGGTATGCACCAGCCACAGTTCTAAGTACTTTGCGTGTGTGTGTGTGTGTGTGTGTGTGTGTGTGTGTGTGTGTGAGTGTGTGTGTGTGAGTGTGTGTGTGTAAGTCTCTCAATCATGTCCTACTCTTTGTGACCCCCTGGACGGTAGCCCACCAGGATCCTCTGTCCATGGAATTCTCTAGGCAAGAATACTGGAGTAGTTTGCCATTTTCTTCTCCAAGTACTTTGCATGTACTCATTAAATCATTAAACAACCATTCCAACAGTCCTAGAAGGTAGGTAATATTGCTCCTATTTCACAGTAAAAAGAAAAAAAATGAGGTTCAGAGTAGCTCAATGACTTGCCTGCTATTATACAGCTAGCCAATGGAGAAACTAAAATTTGAATTGCATAGTTTGGCTTCAGAGTCCATGCTTTTAATCAAGCTTTTAAAAATTGCATATTTTCCCACAAGTATTAGTGTTTTTTATAAATATCCATTTCACAGTGGCATCGATTTATTTTTTAATTACATGGGTTACACTTACACGTACATGGCTCAATCTTTCCAATAAACATGCTTGGTCAATTAATACTGTCAACTGTTAGTTTAATATGCTCAGACTAGCAGGGATGTAGACAAGTTAAATGCTGCTGTCCACTGTGATGACTAGTTATTTTGTTCCTAGATACCACACTGATAGTTCTGCTCTTTCAAAGAGATGACTACTGTCTTTGTATTCTGATCACCTAGTATAAACACTCAATAAATGTGTTGAATGAGCATAGAAGTAAATAAATCAACTCTACACAAAGGAAATTCTGGCTGCACAGAAGGGCCAGCACACTGTGGAAAGATGAGGAAGGAGCAACTCTTAATGGAGAGTTCCTCCCTGCTGCCTTGATTTCCCTGCTCTATGAAGGTCTCCAGGGCCCGGGTTCTGTATCCCTGCAGGGCTGCAGGGGAGTTCAGGAAAGGGGGTGGCGCCCATGGCAGGGAAGCAGCTGCTGCTGAGAGCCACCTCCCATCTGGGAGCAATGGCAGGAGGGAGGCACCAGGAAGAGGGTCGAGGGGGAGACAGGCAGCAAGGCCTCACCACTCTTTTTCAAAGAACTAAGAAGTCAAAATGAAAGAAAAAGGATTTCACCTCCTTTTACTCAGGGTCTTCAGTCTTTCTTTGAAAATGATGTTAGAAAGGAAAAGGCAGAGTTGAAAGGGAACACGGAAGAAAGTCAGATTCTTGCCTAGAGAGTTAAAACGTTTCAAGAGCCAGTGTAAATCAGCAGTTAATGCCTTTGGAAGGAACACGCTACCACTGGGTACTGGAAATTGGCCTGCTGACACTGTTAATTATTCCCAGGGAAAAAAAAAATATTGCATGGAAGGACATAAATTGAAAAGAAACTCAATGACCTTCCTTCCCTCTGCTTTCCTGATTCATACTTTCACCATTTTCTGAAACACTGCCACACATCTCCAAAATGCCATCTTTCCCACGAAGCTTTTCCTGATCAGTGGAAGGACACAGAGTCTAGGAAGCTCTTGGCTGTCACTTGCATATTCCATTCACTTATTCAGTGTACATTTATTGCATGCCTGCCATGTGCCAGGCATCTTTGCAGACACTGGTGATCCAGTGAGGAACAAAACAGACACAAATTCCTGAATTCAGGGAACTTAGATTCTACTACAGTACATTTTGTATTAAATTATAGTTGCTATACTTTGTATTACATATTTTATAAGTCTCTTACTAGACAGTAAACTTGTAACAAGCATCTTTTATATTGCTTATATTGTTGAATTCTCACTGTGCCTATAAGGCTGTCTTACACAGAGCAGGCATTACTTTAAAAAAAAAATTGAGTTCAACCTTCTGAAATCAAAAGGAAATCTCTATTTCCCTACAGTATTAGAACATGTACCTTTGATAGGTTTCCAAGAGAGTATCTTACCTATGTATTTGGTATAGGGCTCTTCAAGAAAATTAGAGATACCAAGGGAACATTTCCGGAGAAGGCAATGGCACCCCACTCCAGTACTCTTGCCTGGAAAATCCCATGGACGGAGGAGCCTGGTAGGCTGCAGTCCACGGGGTTGCTACAAGTCGGATACGACTAATCGACTTCACTTTCACTTTTCACTTTCATGCATTGGAGAAGGAAATGGCAACCCACTCCAGTGTTCTTACCTGGAGAATCCCAGGGACGGGGGAGCCTGGTGGGCTGCCATCTATGGGGTTACACAGAGTCGGACACGACTGAAGTGACTTAGCAGCAGTAGCAAGGGAACATTTTATGCAAAGATGGGCACAATAAAGGACAGAAGTGGTAAGGATCTAACAGAAGCAGAAGATATTAAGAAGAGGTGGCAAGAATGCACAGAGACTTATACAAAAAAGATCTTCATGACCCAGATAACCATGATGGAGTGATAACTCATCTAGAGTCAGACATTCGAAGTCAAGTGTGCCTTAGAAAGCATCACTATGAGCAAAGCTAGTGGAGGTGATGAAATCTGAGCTATTTCAAATCCTAAAAGATGATGAGGTGAAAGTGTTGCACTCAATATGCCAGCAAATATGGAAAACTCAGCAGTGAGTGGCCACAGGACTAGAAAAGGTCAGTTTTCATTCCAATCCCAAAGAACGGCAATGCCAATGAATTGTTCAAACTAATGCACAATTGCACTCATCTCACACACTAGCAAAGTAATGCTCAAAAGTCTCCAAGTGAGGCTTCGACAGTAAGTGAGTGAACTGTTTACTTCCAGACATTCAAGCTGGTTTGAGAAAGGGCAGAGGAACCAGAGATCAAATCGCCAACATTTGCTGGATCATCAAAAATGCAAGAGAGTTCCAGAAAAACATCTACTTCTGCTTTATTGACTATGCCAAAGCCTTTGACTATGTGGATCACAACAAACTGTAGAAAATTCTGAAAAAGATGGGAATACCAGACCACCTGATCTGCCTCCTGAGAAACCTATATGCAGGTCAGGAAGCAACAGTTCAAACTGGACATGGAACAACAGACTAGTTCCAGATCAGGAAAGGAGTACGTCAAGGTTGTATATTGTCATCCTTCTTATGTAACTTATATGCAGAGTACATTATGAGAAGTGCTGGACTGGATGAAGCACAAGCTGGAATCCAGATTGCCAGGAGAAATATCAGTAACCTCAGATATACAGATAACACTACCCTTATGGCAGAAAGTAAAGAGGAACTAAAGAGCCTCTTGATGAAAGTGAAAGAGGAGAGTGAAAAAGTTGGCTTAAAACTCAACATTCAGAAAACTAAGATCATGGCATCTGGTCCCATCACTTCATGGCAAATAGATTGGGAAACAGTGGAAACAGTGGCAGACTTTACTTTCGGGGCTCCAAAATCATTGCAGATGGTGACTGCAGCCATGAAATCAAAAGACACTTGATCTTTGGAAGAAAAGCTATGACCACCTTAGACAGCATATTAAAAAGCAGAGACATTACTTTGTCAACAAAGGTCCATCTAGTCATAGCTTTGGTTTTTCCAGTGGTCATGTATGGATGTGAGAGTTGGGACTATAAAGAAAGCTGAGCATCAAAGAATTGATGCTTTTGAACTGTGGTGTTGGAGAAAACTCTTGAGAATCCCCTGGACTGCAAGGAGATCCAACCAGTCCATCCTAAAGTGAATCAGTCCTGAATATTCATTGGAAATACTGATGCTGAAGTTGAAACTCCAATACTCTGGCCACCTGATGTGAAGAACCAACTCATTTGAAAAGACCCTAATTCTGGGAATATTGAAGATGGGAGGAGTAGGGGATTACAGTGGATGAGATGGTTAGATGGCATCACTGACACAATGGACATGAGTTTGAGTAGGCTCCGGCAGTTGGTGATGGACCGGGAGACCTGGAGTACTATAGTCCATGGGGTTGCAAAGAGTCAGACACAACTGAGCAACTGAACTGAACTGAACTGATTTGGTATAAATTCTCACAGTTTAGCATATATTGTTATTGATTTTTGCTAATTCGTGTCTGATTTTTTGTGACCCCATGGACTGTACCTTGCCAGGCTCCTCTGTCCATGGGATTTCCCAGGCAAGAATACTGGAGTGGGTTTCTATTTCCTTCTCCAGGGGATCTTCCCAACCCTGTGATTAAACCTGTGTCTCCTGCTTGGCAGGCAGATTCTTTACTACTGAGCCACCAGAAAAGCCCTTCACCACACATTCTAGACATTTAAAAGTAGATACATGTATACTTGGCCAGAGGAAAGGAAAGCCTTCATTTGTCTTTTCAATATACTAAAAATGACGTGATAAAAACTTTTAAAGACATTATTATTGAGCTATTTCCCAAAGGGTTGTTTATTAAAATAAGTTAAAGGGAAGGGGGGGAGGAAGCAAGCTGAAAATTCGTGACTGACATAATTCAAATTATTTTCAAAGGAAATTTAAAAAGTATCTCATGTGTTTCTTAAATTCCTGTTCATTTTGAAGAAACATGACAATCTGAAATAACAAGAATAGATGAAGTATTTCCTCATCTGACTGTAATCTCCAAAACCATCAAGTGCATTGAGGGAAACGGCAATATAATGAATACCTCTAATACACTGAAATCACTCATAAGTTACATAGTAAGTGGTCACACTACTGAGAGATATACTGCTCTCTGCAGATGATGAGTCTACAGCACACTATTATTTTACACCAGGAAATCACCATCAGATAGTGGCTTGAGGCTAGAGGGTACCTACTTCCTTGGAGGAGATGAAGCTCTTTCCATGATCCAACCCATCATTTCTGCCTTGTCTTCTCTCTCTTCTCATTTCCTTTTGTATTCTATTGAGCAAATATTTTCATAAGCCTCAGAAAATTCTTTCTGCAACCAAGCAGGGTATAAATAAGAACTATTCTTTGCAATTTGATTCCTCAGTCATCCTAATCCATCAAGAGCATTTCTTAAGTAGAATGATTTGTACTAAGCATTGTGCTACTCTCTTTCCAGATGAACTAAAACTGGCCCTGTCCAACCCAAGAAAACTCCAGACTGAAGATACAGCCATTGTCTAAACCTCATTTTCCACACCAGTACAGGTGAGACATGACCTTAGCTTTAACACATCTAAGGAGACTAGGGTGATAGCGACAAAGACAGACTGGTTGTACAAGAACCTACAGCTCTCTGGCATCATAATTTCAGGATTTAAGTGTCATCTTTAGCACGAAGGCCCCCACTGACACAACAAAGGAAACAACGCCCAAGCCTAAATCTTGGTTCACATTGCCATTATGTTCTGACCGATTCAGTGTCATGAGTCAATCTCTATACTTTTTTTTATTTTTCCAATCTCAGGGTGTGGAGTTGAATAGGCTCTCCAGAGCACTGGGAGGGGATGGGACATTTTCCACTCTCTTCTCTGTAGACATTCTGAGATGCCCTGTTCCCTTAAGAAATTAGGTGTTAGCTCCTGTTGATGGGACTGTGTCATGCCCCTAGTGAGTGTTGGGGCAGCAAAATAAATAAATAAGAAAACACAGATCTAAAGTCAATAGAAACACTGCCCCTCCTCAAGGATGATCTATATCCTGTAGCTCCAGGACTCAAAACAGAAGCAGAGGGGTCACCAATTCATATCATGACATCCAATTTCTGGGTCACCAAATGAACTGATCCCTTCCCCAAAGCTCTGTGTAACAGACCCAAGATGGCCTTTAAAAACATACTGGAACTCTGATCAAAAATACATCTTGTTCATTTTTAATGTTGACCATCTTTTTTTTTAATGGGAAAATGTTGCGAAGTTATACGAGAAAGACAGCAAACACACAAGGTAGACCCAGTCACTTCTGGGCTCTGAACTAAATAAAACACGGAATCACACTTGCTTCTCTGTATCAACGGCTCATGCCCTCGGTAGAAGAGAGAGACACAAAATGTAGCAGTGAAGCTGTTGAGAAGGCTACATGGTCACAGAAGACCCTGCAAATTTGCTGCTGTGGACACAAGGATGTAGTGTGTGAAGCTGGGCCTGATGAAATTTCACATCCCTTTTAAAATGCTCTGGAGGCAAGTTCTTGTTTACTTAGCATCTGCAGTAATGTAAAAGTTTCCTGAAAGTAAACTCTTACGTTCACATATTTTATATATCAGCTAAACCCATGCATACAGAATGACATTATTTCCTTATTAAACTGATACTTAGATATTCAAGTCCTTATGGCCTTAGTTAAAAAAAAAAATCATGTAGACTATGATATCTCAAAATGCTCCCTTTCAAACAAATATAAATTTGGAACTTTATTCAAATCATAGGTTCTTAAACTTCAAGACTATTATGGGTGCTGTGGTTAATGTATGGACTTTAGAGGATGAAACCATCAGAAATAAACATGCAGTTCTATGGGCTGAAAGTCCATGACTCTGATCAAATCTGCAAGAGGGTAAGAGACTCCAAAAAGGTTAAGAATCACTAATTTAGAGACAGGTGTGAATAGTCAAGGATATTTTCAGTTGCAGAGAACTATTGCAGTTTTTGTTGCCCATAAGTAATTCTTATCAAATTATCAGATTCCCCAAATGAGAACAGAGACAGTTCCAAAATCTCACTGTTGTCACTTTTAGATTCATCTACGAGATTCCTTTAGCTCTTTCCACCCCATCACCCTTTGACTCCCACCACACACTCCATCTTGCATAGTACTCTGAAATTTGTGAGTAACAGCATGTGGGATTGTGTGATTTTCATCAAACCACTTGTCAAAAACTCAGATGCGCCAGACAGGTGGTGTAAATGATCCAGTTTCATTGCCTGTAAGATGTTAAAGATGCTATTGATAAGTGAAGATTAAATGAAAAAAAAAAAAAAAAGGTTTCCTTTGGTAAATCTCAAAGTTTTGTGTCAATACTAGGTATTTTACTTATAAGAATTACTAGAGTCAAACCAGCTATTGTCCATGGTATAACCGAGAATATTAGTGTTGAACGTAACATTTGTTATCCACAAAATTCAGAATGTTTTGCCACAAATACTAACAAATATGTGCACTGATTTACATTGCATTGTTGGTACTGCCATTGTTTTGACTTGATTTTTCTCAAATGGTAAAAGTACAGTTAAAATAGTGTCTCATCTATTAGGAATAGGGCCAAGAATACAATTGATCCTTGAATAATAAAGGCTGGCACTGTGCAGGTCCATTTATATGCAGATCTTTTTCAATAAATATATCAAAAATGATTGGATATCCACATCAAATTAAAAAAAATTGTAGATGAACCACACAGCCTAGAAATACAAAAAAAAAAATTAAGAAAAATCTAGGTATGTCCTAAAGGCATAAAATATATACAGATATTGATATATTCTTACAGAGTACTAAGATGAGTGATATTTAATTTAAAAATTTATATATTAGCTTTCTTACTATTTTATAACTTTGATATCAAGGAATTATATTACTGTACATGTGCATCTCTCATAACTGGAGAAACTGTATCAACCAATTATCACAGGTAAGCAGTCATTAAAACAAATGTAACAATGTTTCCAAACATTTTATGATTCATTCATTAGTGTATGGGCTAGGCTACCATAAAGCAACCACACTAGTACACTAGGCTACCATAAAGCAATCATATTTCTCCTTCTTCAGTACTAATATATGAATTTTTATATTGTTGCCGTTGAACAACTAGACAGTTGCTAAGTCCTGTCTGACTCTTTTGCGACCCCATGGACTGTGGCCCACCAGACTCTTCTGTCTATAGGATTTCCCAGGCAAGAATGCTGGAGCATGTTGCCCTTTCCTTCTCCAGGGGATCTTCCCAACCCAGAGATTGAACCCACATTTCTTGCACCTTCTGCATTGGCAGGCAGATTCTTTACCTCTAAGCTACCAGGGAAGCTCATGAATTGTTATATCCATAAATAAATAGAAATTTATTTTAACATTATCTTTTCCTTTTTGATATCTAGGGTTAGCTACGCATATAACATCTACAGTGTTTTTCATATAAGACTACTGATATAGGTACTTACAGAGATGGTTCATCTTATAAACAGATGACATAAACTTATCATATCTATAAATACAGTATAGTACTGTAAATGTATTTTATCATTCTTATGATTTTAATAGCATTTTCTCTAGCTTAATTTATTTTAAGAATACAGTATATAGTACATATGACATACAAAATCTGTGTTAATCAATTATTTATGTTATTGGCAAAGTTTTGGGTCAATAGTAGGCTAGTAATAGTAAAGTTTTGGCAGAGTTGAAAGTTATACTGGGAATTTTGACTGTGCAGGGGTTGGCACCCCTAACCCCTGCACTTTTCAAGGGTCAACAGTATAACCAAAGAAGACCTGTAGGCAGAAAATATAAATTTAGCAAAGAAGATGCATTTTATTTATAGGAAAAGCCATTTTACTTTATAAAGCATCTCTTATTCTGAAAATAATTGGAATAATTGTAGCAACCCTAGGGAGCTTGTGTTCATATTCATGAATTAGAAAGAATAATAAGAATAGGGGAGGAAGGTTTCTGCTACAGAAGCAGAAAATAATAACTAGCAAGAAGACAGTATCAGTCTGGTAGTCAAAAATGAAGTACAAATCAAAATAAGTCCAATAATCTAGTCATGTACATTATTTAAATATTGAATTCTAGGCCAGCATAATAACCAAAACCATGATCCCAGAAACATAAATAAAAATTGTATCCAATACTTTCCATTTAGGGGTCATATATTAGAAAGAGATTAACCTAAAACAGGTTGTGCTTCAATAGATAACTATTAGCTATTTAGAAAAGACAAATACTCAGAACCATGCAGCTCTTGAAAATGGGAAATACTTAAATTTTTAATGTAACTTTCATTCAATGATATATCGGGTTGCTCAAACCCAACTGAACTTTTTGGCCAATCCAAGACTATAGGTTACAGTTCCAGTTACAAGAAGCTGCCCTTCATGAGATCCATGTAAGTCTCCTATTTACTACTGTACTCTCAGCATCCAGACCAGTGCTTAAGCCTAGCTGGGCATGATTTACTATTTACTAAAGAATGAATGAATGGATAGATACCTGAATGGATGGCTAGATGGCAGCATGAGTAATAAACCTTACTTTAACTAATTTAGTATGAAACCTTTTAAAAAAATATTGCTTGCTCCAGAATGCAGTTGGGATTCAGTGCCCCCACCCTAGGCTCCTTTAATTTTAAACATCTCATGATTGATAATAGGCATATAACAAGCTCCTACAGTTATCTGTGTATGTGTGGTAGTCTCTCAGTTGTGCCCGACTGTGACCCCGTGGACTGTAGCCCACCTGGCTCCTCTGTCCATGGAATTCTCCAGGCAGTGGGTTGCCATTCCCTTCTCTAAGGGATCTTCCTGACTCAGAGGTTGAACCTGGGTCTCCTGCATTGCAGGCAGATTCTTCACCTTCTGAGCCACCAGGGAAAGCCTCGCTGATAGGACTTCTGGCTAATGTTTTCCCCCATAAACACAAATAAGGAAAAATGCATAAACAGAACAACTGCTTCAGTATCAGCTACCGAAGTCTCAAGCAGAACGTATTCTTTAAAATAAAATTCAATAAAACAAAGTCTATTACAGCCAGAAAAATTGTGCAATTTTACTTTTTTTTTCATTCTACTACCTGAAGCAAATCATTTGAATTCCTATTCCAAGTAGTTAGAAGTTAATGATATCTTTTTGCTCCCTATAAAACCTGGCAGCTCTGTCTAAGATGGTGTGCCACAGAGAAATTTCACCATTTAATCCTTAAAACAAAGTTTCCCTATCCTTCCCCTTATTGCAAAGGAGAATGATGTTGACATAAGGATCAAACTGTTTGCCCTCAAATGCCATTATGAATGTATAACAGAGAGGGGGAAAAAAAAGTGCAACTTAGATTAGATTACTGGGCTTCTGGCAGGTTTTCCCTGTGCCAATTACAGAAGACTTTCTATTTACATATAAATAGCTCAGAAATTCCAACACAAATGTACCTGAAAACACCAAATCAAGAGCTCAGAAAAACATGGATTAGGTGCATTTCAATTTAATTTTAAGGTGTTTACAACAAGCATGCCTTCAAGTAAATAAAAGGAATCGATTTTTATTACAACAAGGAACATCTTTTTAAATTATTGAAATTATTCCCATGCTGCTTTTAAGACTTTTAGTCAAGGTTTCACTTACCATGCTTTTAGGGTTTTTTTTTTTGCTAGGGAAAAAAAGAAAAGTGATTGAATATTGTACAGAGTTGTAAAGTTTGGGATTATATAATGCTGTTTTTTAAATTTTTTTTTCTTAGTTTTTTTTCTGTCTATACCAGAGGTAGTTCTTGAACTGGCTAAGGCCTTATAAGAGATACAAACGAAACAAGATGCATTTGTCCAACTTAAGTTGCTTTTATCTTTCTATATAACTCAGTTTAAATTTTTAGTCCTTGTCATGTTCTTTACCACTGGAAGTCATTTTGTAGTGATATAACTTCATTAGCAATCTCTAATTACTAACTCATCATGAATTAACCACTCTATTTATTGACCTGTTTCTTATAAAGAGCCACTTCAACTTCTACTGCAGTTTCATAACCAGATTTGATAGATGGCATAAACAAACAACTCAGTGTGGCAGAAAACAAACAACTCTGGATGTGGCCAATATGTGCTGAATTCTCATTTTCTGAATTTACTTGTGGATCTAGATTGATACACAGAGAAAAGGAGTCTACTTTTGTTAATGATTTGTACATTGAAATAACATTGGTGATGGTTTTTATATTACAAATGAGATCACAAGGATTTATTTTGTGTAGATACCTGAAAATACTTAATTCACTGAATGTCACAGATAAAATGTCACAAGGTAAAATGGCTACAATGTCTCCTGTTAGTAATGGGGGATATGTGGGCATGGAGGGTAGAGGGAGAGAGAGAAAGAGAACAAGAGCAGGAAGAGCTGCTGAGCCATCTGTAACTGAGATGGCTAAGGATGTTTAGTGGGAAACCCTTGGTCCACTGAGAGCTTCTGGTCAGTGCACAGCACTACTGACCTACAGACACAGTTGAAGGACTTGCAAAAATGAGAACTCTGATAAATTTCATCTTCAGTTGATAAACCACATACATGATTGAGTATCTACCATGTGCAGGGAGGTCTAATACTGTTCATCTATGAGTTCAACAGCATTCAGAGACAAACACTGATATATGTATAGAAAGGACAAAAAATTCTAACTTTATATTTCACGAGGCAGAAATTTGATTACGATGAAATCTAAATTCACAGACTAAATCAGATTGTTCTTCTTAGTATTATTACCACCATAAAAGCTTCTTAGTGTGGAAAGACAGACTAGGAGGAATGATTTCTTAAAAGGCAAAGGAAAAATGAAACAGATATTTGGCTAACAGATTTGAATACATGGGGGCAAAATAAATCTTGAGTGTTTTAGAAAATTAATTTCTTAAAGCTTACATAGTTCCATGTTCTTAAACATTTAAGAAGCTCAAAGACACAAAGCAGACAAATCCTTTAAAAATAATAAAAGTACAACAATTGTTGATCAACCTCTGCTGTTTCTTTATACAGACATCTGAAAAATTGTGAGGGGCAAAATTAACCTTTAGTAATGTTTTGCAAATCAGTCACCAAATTCAGCATGAAAAATCAGATGCTTTTTTGCAACACTAGCCAAAGTTTGGTAAAATGAATTTGCAGTGTCAAGTCTAGTAATTATAAACTCTGCAGCTCTGCCATTAGCTTACACATCAAACACCCTCATACTGATCACCAGGGGCAGTGACAAACTGAAAATATATTGTTTGGCGTGTGTTTTTTCCTTGTACTCCACCACATTCTCTCTGTCTCTCACTTTATAAATTATACAAATTAGATTTTGCAATCAGCATAGAGAAATCTCTATGTCTGCCATTACTGCTGAATATACTTAATAATCACCTTCTTTCTAAACAAAGACAAAAGCAAAAGGCTGTGATGAGATTTTTATGCAATGGAAAAACTGCGCAATTTATTTGTAATGAACATGGTACAACTGCCTGTGAAGCTGCTTATTAAATATACCATCAAAAAGAGATTCTCTGGGAAAAAAAAAAAAAACTATGCTGTATTTCAATACGGGCCTCATTATTTCATAACTCGTTTCTCTGATATGCACTAGATGCTGCTAACATACTAAGCTTTTTGTTAGTATTCCGTGGTTTTCGTTGCTCTCTCTCATTTTCTCTTAATATCACAATGTGTTGCCAAGGAAAAACTATGTATTAAAAACATAAACAACATATATTTGCAATCTGAAATGACTGCATTTGGAATAGGGGAAAAAATCTTATGGGTAATATTGTAGAAACTAAGTTATAAAATCAGATTTTCTTCAAACATCCCTGGAGTCTGACCCTTCCTCTTAAGAAAACCTGAGATATACCTAATGGATTAGGATATACTGTCCATCAATTAAAATGATCTGATCTTGACATAAAATAACTATTGCTCTTTAGTATTCAACTGAGTGAGTGAATGATAGTTAGTCATGCCTGACTCTGCAACTCCATGGACTGTAGCTTGCCAAGCTCCTCCGTCCATGGGATTCTCCAGGCATGATTACTGGAGTGGGTTACCATTTCCTTCTCCAGGTTAATATTCAAGGGCCATGCTAAAATCACTTTTTAAAGTATTTCATATAAAGTTCTAGTAAACAGTTTTTATCAAACTTCTGAAAATTCACTATTTAAAAGATACTAAAGAAACTATACAGAATAATTTTAAAGTAAGCAAATATGATTTTTCCAAGTAGTTAGAGCTGATCAGATGTTATTCTAAAATAATCACTTATTACATGAGTTTTAAGAACTCATGGACATTGAATCCATTTCTATATAGTAGGGGCCTAATGTAGGTGCAATACCAGAGTTTAACGACTTCCATTAGGCATAGCTCAGGGAAGGTCAAGCAGAGAATTACATCAGGGAGAGCTGTGGTTTCAGCTCACAGCTTCCTCCGGAATAGCTGACAGGAGACACTGTCTCTACATTTTGCTGAGTGTTCTTCTGAGCAGCAAAGTCCACTGGGGAGGTACTCTCTCCATTTCAGATGTGAAGAAATGAAATACAGAGAGGTCGAGTAACACGATTCGAACAAACTACCAATAAGCAGCCAAAGAAAAAGAGCTACCTGTCTCTCCACATAAGGTGGCTCTGGCCAGGCAGGAGTAAACTTTGTAAGACCTGTTTGTCCCAAGAACCAAAGAGTATAATTAAAATCACCTAACCTCAGCAGATGGAGAAGGCAATGGCATCCCACTCCAGTACTGTTGCCTGGAAAATCTCATGCACGGAGGAGCCTGGTGGGCTGCAGTCCATGGGGTCACTAAGAGTCAGACACGACTGAGCGACTTCACTTTCACTTTTCACTATCATGCATTGGAGAAGGAAATAGCAACCCACTCCAGTGTTCTTGCCTGGAAAATCCCAGGGACAGGGGAGCCTGGTGGGCTGCCGTCTATGGGGTCACACAGAATCGGACACAACTGAAGTGACTTAGCAGCAGCAGCAGCAACCTCAGCAGAGAACTAAACATCCCAAAGTAACCTGTCATATCTAGAGACCACTAGCAATGCTAAATCCCATATGACCCTTTAGCCATGAATCTAATTACATAAATGGCTTATATATACAAGCCTATCATGTTGGAAAAATGACTGTTATACTTGGAAAATAAGGTATTTGGGCATTTCAATTTATTGCTCACTGCTTTCCATACCAGCTATAACCTTAGCCACTTCAATTCAGCAGTATATTTCTGACACAACTGAAAAGAGAACCTGATGGTGCTGATTTTTAAGAAAATCCTTGTTAGTCAAAGAGAACAGCTTTTAAAAACTATTCACCACCTGAGAGTGGTTTCTGGCATGATTCCAGATCATGTTTCTCAGGCAAGGTGAAAAGAGAACAAAAAGGAAGTCACTCTAATGGGACAGTGACAGAATCACAGTCACAGAATTTTAAAACTTAATCTGCCAGAATCACTTCTCCCGAGTTCCTGATTCCTATAGAATCTAGCTCATTCCAGCTCATTACTATTAATAAGGCTGGATCCTGCCAGGTGAGATTCTACCTCAATAGCCAAATGGTGTGAAAAACAGGTGCAGAGTTTGAGATTGAGCCTATTGCATCTGATCACCGAAGAGGAATAAGAGTTGAGGCAATTACTTTAAAAAAAAAATCAGCTGCATTCCTCAATTTCATCATCAAAAGTGAAGAAGTTAAAAAAAAAAAAAGAAAACCACAAGTATGCTGAAAATTCTGCGACTTAATTTAAAAAGTTTTTTTCCTTTCATTAGACAAACTTATTATTTCCAAATTTTTCTATTCATTTGTGAAAGCATATAATTATATAATGAATGTTGGTAGGATATATAATTCATTTTGTTACTATGGAACATCTTTGCTTCTTTTCTTCATGTGAGCTTTGTCCAGTTGGAATGATCTATAGAGCAAACATGGAGAAGTCAAAGATGATGACTTGGAATGATGGTTTAGTTTTGCAGCTCCTAAAGAAATTGCCTTTCATATTGTTTATGGGGTTATCGTGGCAAGAATGCTGGAGTAGCTTGGGAGACAGTGAGGGACAGGGAGGTCAGGCATGCATCAGTCCATGGGGTCACAAAGAGTCGGATATGACTTAGTGACTGAACAACAACAAAGAAATTGCATTAAGTTGCTGTCATTAAGACTCATGTACAGAAAAAAGAAAAGAAAGAAATACAGAGGGGAAACATAAATCTAACAAAATACATACAAGATCCTATATGAAGAAAATGGTAAAACCCAGATGTAAGAAATCAAAAAAGATACAAATGATCTAAATGACAGCTATTCCATGTAAATGAATAGGAAGACTCAACATTGTCAAGATGCTCCTGATGTGATACATAGATTCAACACAATTCCAATGAAAATCACAGCAAGTTATTTTGAGGGTATCTACAAACTGACCCTACTTATTTAACTTATATGCAGAGTACATCATGTAAAATGCCAGGAATCAAGATTGCCAGGAGAAATATCATAACCTCAGATATGCAGATGACACCACCCTTATCTCATAAAATGAGGAGGAACTAAACTAAGAGGATGAGCAAAAGAGGAGAGTCAAAAAGCTGGTTTAAAACTCAACATTCAAAAAACTAAGATCACGGCATCTAGTCCCATCACTTCATGGCAAACAGATAGGGAAACAGTGGAAACAGTGACAGACTTTATTTTCTTGGGCTCCAAAATCACTGCAGATGGGTGACTACAGCCATTAGATTAAAAGACGCTTGCTCCTTGGAAGAAATGCTATAACAAATCTAGACAACATATTAAAAAGCAGAAACATCACTTTGCCAACAAGGTCCATATAGTCAAAGCTATGGTTTTTCCACTAGTCATCGATGGATGTGAGTTGGACCATAAAGAAAGCTGAGCGCCAAAGAGTTGATGCTTTGGAACTGTGGTGTTGGAGAAGACTCTTGAGAGTCCCTTGGACTATACAGAGATCAAACCAATCAGTCTAAGTACACTCTTTCAGTACAATTCAGCTATCGCTTTCTTCGGTATTTACTCTCAAAAGTTAAAAAGTTACACCTACACAAAAACCTGTAAAGGATGTTTATAGCAGCTTTGTTTATAGTTGCCAAAACTTGTAATCAATCAAGATATTCCTCAGTGCTTCCCTGGTGGTCCACTGGTTAAGAATCCGCCTTGCAATGCAGGGGACACTAATTCAATCCTTGGTTTGAAGGATCCCACATACTGTGGAGCAACTGGGCTCGTCAGCCACTCCTGCTGAGCCTGTGCCCTATAGTCTGCAAGCCACAACTACTGAACCCATGTGCTGCGACTACTGAAATCCATGCACCTGCAGCCCGTGCTCCACCACAGAGTGGGCAAAACTATGAGAAGCCTGCACACCTGCTAGAGTGGCCCCCACTCACCAAAACTAGAGAAGGCCCATGCACAGCAGCAAAGACCCAGTGTAGTCAATAAATAAAAAGCTGTCCTTCAGTAGACAAACGCATAGATAAACTGTAGTATGTCCAGAAAATGGAATATTGGTGCTAGAAAGAAATAAGCTATCTTCTTATGAAAATACATGGAGGAATATTAAATACATACTACCAATACTAGGGGAAAGAAGGCAGTGTGATGCTACACGATGTATGATTACAATGATATAATATTCTGAAGAAAGTATGGGTATTTACCAAGAGAGCGTAACCTATCACAAAATTTAGGGAAATTCTCAACCAATACAGTTTCTCTTTAAATATACTGAATAAAAGAGTGAATTAAGACATCTTTACCTCAGATTTCTAAATTTGACTCTTTTAGGTGCTCCAATGGAGAAGGCAATGGCACCCCACTCCAGTACTCTTGCCTGGAAAATCCCATGGACGGAGGAGCCTGGTAGGCTGAAGTCCATGGGGTCGCAAAGAGTCGGACTCGACTGAGCGACTTCACTTTCAATTTTCACTTTCATGCTTTGGAGAAGGAAATGGCAACCCACTCCAGTGTTCTTGCCTGGAGAATCCCAGGCACGGGGGAGTTTGGTGGGCTGCCATCCATGGGGTCACACAGAGTCGGACATGACTGAAGCGACTTAGCAGCAGCAGCAACAGCAGGTGCTCCAGAGCAGTGCTGACCAGTAATTCAACAGAAGGTGGACAGTGCAATGTTGAACAGAAGAGTGTGGACATAGTACTAATCTTAAAAGAGAAGTGCTGAATCTTTTAGTACTAAGCAGTATGATGTTACCTGTAGATTTTTTTTCATAGACTCTCTGAAATTGAAACTTCAGCATTTCTTGTCTATTCACAGTATGCTGATAGTTCTCATTATGAATAGGTATAAATTTGGTCAAATACTTTCAGTTCAGTTCAGTTCAGTTGCTCAGTCATGTCCGACTCTTTGCAACCCCATGAACTGCAGCACCCCAGGCCTCCCTGTCCATCACCAACTCGCAGAGATCACCCAAACCTATGCCCATCACCAACTCGCAGAGATCACCCAAACCTATGCCCATCGAGTCGGTGATGCCATCCAACCATCTCATCCTCTGTCGTCCCCTTCTCCTCCTGCCCTCAATCTTTCCCATCATCAGGGTCTTTTCAAATGAGTCAGCTCTTTGCATCAGGTGGCCAAATATTTGGAGTTTCAGCTTCAATATCAGTCCTTCCAATAAACACCCAGGACTGATCTCCTTTAGGGTGGACTGATTGGATCTCCTTGCAGTCCAAGGGACTCTCGAGAGTCTTCTCCAACACCACAGTTCAAAAACATCAATTCTTCAGCGCACAGGTTTTTTATAGTTCAAATCTCACATCTATACATGACCACTGGAAAAACCATAGCCTTGACTAGACGGACCTTTGTTGGCAAAGTGATGTCACTGCTTTTTAATATGCTGTCTGGGTTGGTCATAACTTTCCTTCCAAGGAGTAAGTGTCTTTTAATTTCATGGCTACAATCACCATCTGCAGTGATTTTGGAGCCCAGAAACATAAAGTCAACCACTGTTTCCACAGTTTCCCCATCTATCTGCCATGAAGTGATGGGACCAGATGCCATGATCTTTGTTTTCTGAATGTTGAGCTTTAAGCCAACTTTTTCACTCTTCTTTTTCACCTTCATCAAGAGGCTCTTTAGTTCCTCTTCACTTTCTGCCATAAGGGTGGTGTCATCTGTATATCTGAGGTTATTGATATTTCTCCCAGCAATCTTGATTCCAGCTTGTGCTTCTTCCAGCCCAACCTTTCTCATGATGTACTCTGCATAGAAGTTAAATAAGCAGGGTGACAATATACAGCCTTGACGTACTCCTTTTCCTATGTGGAACCAGTTTGTTGTTCCATGCCCAGTTCTAACCATTGCTTCCTGACCTGCATATAGGTTTCTCAAGAGGCAGGTCAGGTGCTCTGATATTCCCATCTCTTTCAGAATTTGCCACAGTTTATTGTGATCCACACAGTCAAAGGCTTTGGCATAGTCAATAAAGCAGAAATAGACGTTTTTCTGGAACTCTCTTGCTTTTTTGATGATCCAGTAGATGTTGGCAATTTGATCTCTGATTCCTCTGCTTTTTCTAAAACCAGCTTGAACATCTGGAAGTTCATGGTTCACATACTGTTGAAGCCTGGCTTGGAGAATTTTGAGCATTACTTTACTAACGTGTGAGATGAGTGCCATTGGACAGTAGTTTGAGCATTCTTTGGCATTGCCTTTCTTTGGGAATGCTAATATTTAGAGCAGTGTTATTTAAGTCACTCACCTCAGTCATGTCTGACTCTTTAAATGCTATGGAATGTAGTCTGACAGGCGCCCCTGTCCATGGAATTCTCCAGGCCAGAATACTGAAGTAGGTAGACATTCCCTTCTCCAGGGGATCTTATTGGACCCATATCTCCTGCATTGCAGACAGATTCTTCACCATCTGAGACACCAGAAAAGCCACCAGGAGTGTTATTTATCATAACCTAAAACTGGAAATAACTAAATGTCCATTAACAAAATAACAGATATAATGTGGTGTATCCACATAATGCAATACTACCCAGCAATAAAATGAAACAAATTCCTGATAGAAGACAATCTGAGATAATTTTCCAAAAGCACTATGTTAATTCAAAAAAGCCAAACATATAAAAAGAAGCCAAACACACGAAGTTCATATAAAAAAATAGAAAAGGGAAAACTATGAAGTACACCAGCAGTTGCCAGAGGCCAGGGTGACAGAGAGTGAGTAACTGCATTGAGGCACAGTTGGAATTTTGGAGGTGATTGGAATGTTTTATCTTGATTTTGCTATAACTGATTGAACTGTACATTTAAAACTGGTGAGTATTATTATAGGAAAGTTATGTTTAAATAAAGATTATTAAAATTGAAGGGAAAATGAGTGCTCAGTTTGGCAATAACATACTCAGTTTGTGCTTGGCGCAGGCAGTATATGGAAGGTGAAGGACAAAAAGGTATTAAGGCACAATTCTTGCTCTTCAAGGAATTCATAGTTCAGTCAGTGAAGAATACAGATATGCATTGAACAAATTCTGGCTTCCCAGGTGGCTCAGCGGTAAAGAATCTGCATACAATGCAGGAGATGTGCATTCGATCCCTGGGTCGGGAAGATCCCCTGGAGGAGGGCATGGCAACCCACTCCAGTATTCTTGCCTGGAGAACCCCATGGAGAGAGGAGCCCAGTGGGTTATAGAGTAATAAGGGTAGGACAAAACTGAGCGACTGAACACACAAACACGCATATTAAAAGTATAAGACAACGATGTTAAGTCAAGTAATAAAGAATATACAGAATTTTGTAGGCAGAGAGAAAAATGATTTACTTGCAAGATTTAAAGAAATCTTGACAAAAAGATGAGAGCTATGTTGGCCCTTAAGATGCAAGTAGGATTTTAACAGATGATGTTTCCTAACCATTCAGAAGGGACACTACATAGTCATTTTCCTATATTATTTACCGATCCAACCATCCATCCATCCATCTATTCCCTCATCTTCCAATTATCTATCACTGTAGTCAGATAAATAGTAATATGCTAATATGTGCCCTTTAGCTAAATAGGTTCACACATGATATTTGTGCATTAATCACTTCATCTCTGAAATGGAGAAAATAAATCTTCAGATGTAGATATAATTAGGGTTACCAACTCTCCTGGTTGCTCAAGACAGAAGGGTTTCCTGAGATTTGAGACTGACTGCTAAAACTGGAAAAATTCCAGGCACTCGTCCCAGATATATCAGGAAGGCAATTATAGTGACAGATACAAAATTTATGAGCACAGCAAACTCTGTATATATGCTTACTGAACTCTCATGCGTTTTGGTATTAGCTTACAAAACATTATTCCAAATTTTGAGTATACTTTGATCATAGCAGATTTTTAGAGTATATTCAACATGTTCTCTGGGCTTCCCTACTGGCTCAGACAGTAAAGCGTCTGTCTGCAATGCAGGAGACCCGGGTTCGATCCCTGGCTTGGGAAGATCCCCTGGAGAAGGAAATGGCAACCCACTCCAGTATTCTTGCCTGGAAAATCCCATGGATCATGGAGCCTGGTAGGCTACCGTCCACGGGGTCGCAAAGAGTCGGACATGACTGAGTGACTTCACTTTCACTTTCAACATGTTCTCTAGATATTACCAAATGTTCCAAATAATGGTCTGTTTTTTCACTAGCTAGAACTAATAGAAAACCTGTTTAATTTATAGATCTAATTTAACATTTTTTCTAGTGATTCTATAATAAAAAGGAAGAAAAGTAGAAAGGAGAAAAGAAGAAAAAACACCATTATAGACAGAATTCTGTATTGCAGAATAGCAATACTTCAGACTTTGTATCATAAAAATTTATTATCTTGTGCTTTATGTCAATAACTTCTGCAGAATAGCTAGAATAAATTTAGGCTGTATAACACTATGTATTTGCTTTACCTTGGCTTCAAAAACTTAAATCTGATCCAATGAGAAATTTATCTACTTCAACATGTATCCTTGAGCAATAACAGGCTAATGGCCATAGTAGCAGCCACATAACCCAGCACCCACAATAGTACCTAATACCTAGTGGGAGCTGAGTAAATATCATTGAATGAAAACAGAGTGGATAGATTGTTAATTAAAGTTTATCAAACTACACAGAGGAAAACTCCACAGATAAATAAATTGTACTTTCATCACAAATCCTCAATAGTTATATGTGGTTTGTTTTTTTTTTTTTTACCATTTTATTAGTAAAGTTGATAATAGAATATTAAAGGAAACTAGACAACGTTAAGGAATCCAATATTCATTTGAGAGGGTTTGCATCAAAAGTGAAAGTGAAAGTTGCTCATTTGTGTCCTTCTCTTTGCGACCCCATGGATAGTCCATGGAATTCTCCAGGCCAGAATACTGGAGTAGGTAGCCTTTCCCTTCTCCAGGGGATCTTCTCAACCCAGGGATCAAATCCAGGTCTCCCGCATTGAGGGCAGATTCTTTACCAGCTGAGCCACAAGGGAAGCCCAAGAATACTGGAGTGGGTAGCCTATCCCTTCTCCAGTGGATCTCCCCAACCCAGGAATCCAACAAGGGTCTCCTGCATTGCAGGCGGATTCTTTATCAACTTAGCTATCAGGGCATCAGAAGGTATCTGCTTCTCCAAGTGTACAAAAATAGGCATTTTACTAGATGTACTACTGCTTCTCTCTTTGGTATCCTTGGCACCACTTAGACCAATAACTCTAGTTGATGCCTAGAAATGGAAAGACAGGACGAGAATAAAGAGGTACCATCAGTTACTCTGTTCACATCTTCTCACATAAACAGCTGGTGTTCAATAAACTGGAATGAAAAGCTAAATAAAATTTTCTAAAGCAAGGAAGAAATACAAGAAGAGATACAACTCTAAACAAAAAAGTGGAGCAACATGAATTAGTAGTTAGCCCTTAGTGCTTTCAGAAATGGTGTTGCTTAGTAAAAATGAGACCTTGAACCAAAGACTATAGTTCATGTCTACCAAGGACAGCCAATGACTCCCAGGTAAGCCACCTTCCATTTGGTGGCCCCAGCTTACTCATTCGTAAAACAAAGTGTTTTCACTTGAGAATTGCTAAGATCCCATTTAGTGCTAAAATTTTGATTCAATAAATCCCTTAGAGATCTTTAATGTATTTATATGGCATTATAAATTTGACATTTGGCACTTTAGAATTTATCTCTAGACACTTAACTACATTATAAGCATCAAGATCCTCTAGGACAGGATTTTTATTCTTCCTTTCTCTCCAGAGCACTTTGCTCATTCAGAAATTAAATCATTACCCAAAAAATGTCCAGGGAAAGAAAAATAAAGGATTAATACAGCCATCAGTACCTGCAGAAGCAGTCTAGAATTTTAGCGATGTTATACTTATCTTTTATTAATCCTGCTGCTTATCAAAAAGCTTTTTAATTCTATCATGCAAAAGGACATTTTATGGGTAATGCACCCATATAAGAGGGTATATTCAGGGTATTCTACAACCAGATAACCATATCATTTCCATAGCTTTTGAAACAAAAACAAACATTTTTGTTTATTAATGTTTCAAGGGATATAGTATTTTGCAAGAGAATAAATATGCATAGAAACTAAATGTCAAGAACCAATAATAAGCAGTTGTAACTGTTTGAGTAAATCCCTGACTTTCAGCAACACTGCTGTATAAGCTCACTTAGACTAAAAATGAATCTTTTTACAAGAAAAAAAATTAATTAACATTTTGTTATAATGAAAGTGAAAGAGGAGAGTGAAAAAGTTCGCTTAAAGCTCAACATTCAAAAAAATAAGATCATGGCATCTGGTCCCATCACTTCATGGCAAACAGATGGAGAAACAATGGAAATAGTGGCAACTTTATTTTCTTGGGTGCAGATGGTGACAGCAGCCATGAAATTAAAAGACGCTTGCTCCTTGGAAGAAAAGCTATGACCAACTTAGACAGCATATGAAAAAACATAGACATTACTTTGCTGACAAAGGTCCATCTAGTCCAAAGCTATGGTTTTTCCAGTAGTCATGTATGGATGTGAGAGTTGGGCTATAAAGAAAGCTGAGTGCCAAAGAATTGATGCTTTTGAACTGTGGTGTTGGAGAAGACTCTTGAAAGTCCCTTGGACAGCAAAGAGATCCAATCAGTCCATCCTAAAGGAAATCAGTGCTGAATATTCATTGGAAGGAATGATGCTGAAGCTGAAGCTCCAATAATTTTGCCACCTGATGCGAAGAACTGACTCATTGGAAAAGACCCTGATGCTGGGAAAGATTGAAGATGGGAGGAGAAGGGAATGACAGAGGATGAGATGGTTGGATGGCATCACTGATCCAATGAACATGAGTTTGAGCAAACTCTGGGAGTTGGTGATGGACAGGGAAGCCTGGCGTGCTGCAGTCCATGGGGTCAGTAAGAGTCGGACATGACTGAGTGACTGCAGTGATCGGATACCATTTCTTATAAGATGATTTTTTCTATTAAGCTGATAGGTGCTTATATACCTAAAAGGCTAAAATGACCTTAAGCTATCATAGTCTAGAACGTCAACCTGAAGAATTAAGCGTTCAAACTTATACAGGTCTAAACTCTTGAGAGTCCCTTCGACTGCAAGGAGATCCAACCAGTCCATCCTAAAGCAGATCAGTCCTGGGTGTTCATTGCAAGGACTGAGGCTGATGCTTAAACTCCAATACTTTGGCCACCTCATGCGAAGAGTTGACTCATTGGAAAAGACCCTGATGCTGGGAGGGATTGAGGGCAGGAGGAGAAGGGGATGACAGAGGATGAGATGGATGGATGGCATCACCAGCTCGATGGACATGAGTTTGAGCGAACTCCGGGAGTTGGTGATGGACAGGGAGGCCTAACGTGCTGTGATTCATGGGGTCGCAAAGAGTCAAACACAATTGAGCTACTGAACTGAACTGAACTGAAAGGTTTTCAAGACTGCTGTAAACACAGTCTTTCTGAAATGGAGGTTTCTAAAAGATCTGAAATGCAACCAATATTATAAATTCAAAGAAGAAACAGGGGACAGGAAGCAGGAGAATTGCAAGATGTAATTGAGGCCAAAAACAGTAGTCATTAATTTCACAACTGTGTCTTGGATGGTTTAAAAGCCACTTCAGATGCATTAGTAGGATATCATTTTCTGTATCAGGAGGAGGAATATCAAACCAAGGCTGCTTCATGGTAACAAAACTTAGAGCTGAATTTTGTGAAAAAGGTGTCACTTTAATTTCTGGGTCTTTATTACCAGCAAGGTAACTAACTGAACTGTGAAACAATATTTACAATATAAATAAACTCAGGTGTCTTCAAAACAAGTAGTTATTATTCAAGTATTTACTTTTTGGGTTCTCTCATGTATTAATATTTATATAATAGAATCTTGGCCTTTTCAGTATGAGACAGAAAGTGAACTTTATAAAAGTAATTTAAGGTAATTAATTATGGATAATTTAAAATAATAAGGAGGCAATGAAAATAGACTAAACATTTGCAGAAAATTTAAAAAGAGATACAGAGGGCTAGCCAAGTATCTATTTCCAGATGACAGTTTAACATGCACTGTATTTTATTAAGAAGTAAAAAGATTGTGTTGATGTGCTCTCCCTACCTAATATATGTGACTAAAAAAGTGTATCACAGGAAAACTCTCTTCCATAGGTCAGCATGAGATTATTAACAAACTGGTAAAATAGCAACCACACTATAGCTAATAAGTGTTGCAATGAAGAACCTTAACTTGAAGTTAAAATATTTTCATATGATTGGCAGTACGTAGTCACACACTATAACCTAAATTAAAAGACTAGCTCATGTCCATCCAAAAGGACTTATAAAATTTTAAAAGTAAAGAAAGGGAGTAGGATCCTAAGATTCTTATCTTATAAAATCCAAGTGTGATTATTCAGATATCCTTGGAGGCAAAAATAAAAAACTGAGCAATGGATTAGTGGATCTGAAAGAGCAATAGAGAGTTGGTGCACAGAACTATTTGGCTTAGTTATTTTCGGGACTTTTATCCTTATCAATAATTAACTATAAAAGGGAGGTAGGGGAAATTAGGCAGTGAATGCTACCCTCTTTTAACCCCTGCTAAAGCCATCTGCTGGATGGAAATAAACAAGGTAGTTTCAAAGACCCTAACCAAGGTTAGCAAGCTCACCAAATTCAATTATGATCCTGAATGCTGTGCATGAAGCAGTCACAACGACCTAGGCACCAGCATTTAAACTAAAATGGAGAGGTAATGAGTTCTAGCTCATTCAGAAAAATGAATGCATGGGCATACAAATGCACTGCTTCTATCACTCAGTTAAGTGGAACTATAATGAACAGTAAAAAGGGTATACTGGTTCTTGGGTGTGTACAGAAGAGGGGACCATTTCTAATACTTTCCTGGAATCATTGTTTTTTAATCTGAAATAAGTTGAAATAAAGCACAGTTGAAAATCAAAGGGGATCATTTCCATAGATCATGCCTTTAAAAGACAAGTTACAAACTCTGGGGAAAAAATACTGGGAAACTTCTCAAAGCATAGGCAATAGTTAAGGTCGACCTTGGGAACGGTAACTCACTAACCACAATTAAGATTTCACTTGTGATCTAATACAAATTAAAGGGTAACCGAAATACATTTCTAAGCCTTAGACTTCAGAGAACTGTTTTGTTTTTCATCTCAAATTTAAAATATGTGGGAAACAGGTGTCATTTCCTTCTGAATGTAATTTCTGTTCCAAACTCTGATAACTACAATGTATACAATAGGAGAGTCTGCATTAGTAATATGAATGTAACTTTGATCTCATATCTTTCATGATTATTTTTGAAAGTTATCTATTTTAATTTTTCTTTGGCCATGCCAGGTGGTATTCAGGATCTTAGTTCCCTAACTGGAGATCAAGCTTGTGTCCCTTGTGGTGGAAGTATGGCATCTTGACCACTGAACTGCCAGTGTCAACTGGGATAAAAAGTATTGGGATGTTCCATTTAGGGAATCATAGAAACAACTATTTTTCTAATAAAAATAGAATATAACTCTCTAAAATATCATAAGCAAGTCTATTAATCTCTGTGATTAACATAAATGTTATACCTTGGACATTTTAAGAGGGTATGTTTAGATCCCATGTTTGGCAATGCTTATTAGAATGCAGGCACTACCTACAGAGTAAAACATTATATTTAGCATCAAGTATAGTGAGCCTATCAGATCTAGTCCCTTAAATCTATTTCTCACTTCCACTGTATAATCATAAGGGATTTGATTTAGGTCATACCTGGATGATCTAGTGGTTTTCCCTACTTTCTTCAATTTAAGCCTGAATTTGGCAATAAAGAGCTGATGATCTGAGCCATAGTCAGCTCCCGGTCTTGCTTTCGATGACTGTATAGAGCTTCTCCATCTTTGGCTGCAAAGAATATATCAATCTGATTTCAGTGTTGACCATCTGGTGATGTCCATGTGTAGAGTCTTCTCTTGTGTTGTTGGAAGAGGGTGCTTGCTATGACCAATGCATTCTCTTGGCAAAACTCTATTAGCATTTGCCCTGCTTCATTCCATATTTCAAGGCCAAATTTGCCTGCTTCTCCAGGTGTTTCTTGACTTCCTACTTATGCATTCCAGTCCCCTATAATGAAAAGGACATCTTTTCTGAGTGTTAGTTCTAAAAGGTCTTGTAGGTCTTCATAGAACCATTCAACTTCAGCTTCTTCAGCATTACTGGTTGGGGCATAGACTTGGATTACCGTGATATTGAATGGCTTGCCTTGGAAATGAACAGAGATCATTCTGTCGTTTTTGAGATTGCATCCAAGTACTGCATTTCACACTGTTTTGTTGACTATGAAGGCTACTCCATTTCTTCTAAGGGATTCCTGCCCACAGTAGTAAATATAATGCTCATCTGAGTTAAATTCACCCATTCCAGTCCATTTTAGTTCGCTGATTCCTAGAATGTCAACGTTCACTCTTGCCATCTCCTGTTTGACCACTTCCAATTTGCCTTGATTCATGGACCTAACATTCCAGGTTCCTATGCAATATTGCTCTTTACAGCATTGGACCTTGCTTCTCTCACCAGTCACATCCACAACTGGGTATTTGCTTTGGCTGAATCCCTTCATTCTTTCTGGAGTTATTTCTCCACTGATCTCCAGTAGCATGTTGGGCACCTACTGACCTGGGGAGTTTCTCTTTCAGTATCCTATCATTTTGCCTTTTCATACTGTTCATGGGGTTCTCAACTCAAGAATACCGAAGTGGTTTGCCATTCCCTTCTCCAGTAGATCACATTCTGTCAGACCTCTCCAACATGACCTGCCCGTTTTGGGTGGCCCCATAGGGCATGGTTTAATTTCATTCAGTTAGACAAGGCTGTGGTCCTAGTGTGATTAGATTGACTAGTTTTCTGTGATTATGGTTTCAGTGTGTCTGTCCTCTGATGCCCTCTTGCAACATCTACCTTCTTCCTTTGTACAGGACATTGTACAGGAGACAGGGATCAAGACCATCTCCATGGAAAAGAAATGCAAAAAAGCAAAATGGCTGTCTGGAGAGGCCTTACAAATAGCTGTGAAAAGAAGAGAGGTGAAAAGCAAAGGAGAAACGAAAAGATATAAACATCTGAACGCAGAGTTGCAAAGAATAGCAAGAAGACATAAGAAAGCCTTCCTCAGAGATAAATACAAAGAAATAGAGGAAATCAACAGAATGGGAAAGACTAGAGATCTCTTCAAGAAAATTAGAGATACCAAGGGAACATTTCATGCAAAGATGGGCTCGATAAAGGACAGAAATGGTATGGACTTAACAGAAGCAGAAGATATTAAGAAGAGGTGGCAAGAATACACAGAAGAACTGTACAAAAAAGATCTTCAAGACCAAGATAATCACGATGGTGTGATCACTCACCTAGAGCCAGACATCCTGGCATGTGAAGTCAAGTGGGCCTTAGAAAGCATCACTACGAATAAAGCTAGTGGAGGTGATGGAATTCCTGTTGAGCTATTTCAAATCCTGAAAGATGATGCTGTGAAAGTGCTGCACTCAATATGCCAGCAAATTTGGAAAACTCAGCCGTGGCCACAGGACTAGAAAAGGTCAGTTTTCATTTCAATCCCAAAGAAGGGCAATGCCAAAGAATGCTCAAACTACCACACAACTGCACTCATCTCACACGCTAGTATTGAATTAGAATTAGAATTGAATTAGAATTAGAATTGAATTAGAATTTTGTAATGCTCAAAATTCTCCAAGCCAGGCTTCAGCAATATGTGAACCGTGAACTTCCAAATGTTCAAGCTGGTTTTAGAAAAGGCAGAGGAACCAGAGATCAAATTGCCAACCCCCACTGGATCATGAAAAAAGCAAGAGAGTTCCAGAAAAATATCTATTTCTGCTTTTTTTACTATGCCAAAGCATTTGACTGTGTGGATCACAATAAACTGTGGCAAATTCTTAAAGGGATGGGAATACCAGACCACCTGACCTGCCTCTTGAGGAACCTATATGCAGGTCAGGAAGCAACAGTTAAAACTGGACATGGGACAACAGACTGGTTCCAAATAGGAAAAGGAGTATGTCAAGGCTGTATGTCACCCTGCTTATTTAACTTATATGCAGAGTACACCATGAGAAATGCTGGGCTAGAAGAAGCCCAAGCTGGAATCAAGATTGCCGGGAGAAATATTAATAACTTCAGATATGCAGATGACACCACCATTATGGCAGAAAGTGAAGAAGTACTACAGAGCCTCTTGATGAAAGTGAAAGAGGAGAGTGAAAAAGTTGGCTTAAAGCTCAACATTCAGAAAATGAAGATCATGGCATCTGGTCCCATCACTTTATGGCAAATAGATGAGGAAATAGTGGAAACAGTGGCTGACTTTATTTTCTGGGCTCCAAAATCACTTCAGATGGTGATTGTAGCCATGAAATTAAAAGACGCTTACTCCTTGGAAGGAAAGTTATGACCAACCTAGACAGCATATTAAAAAGCAGAGACATTACTTTGCCAACAACGGTCCATCTAGTCAAGGCTATGGTTTTCCCAGTGGTCATGTATGGATGTGAGAGTTGGACTGTGAAGTAAGCTGAGTGCTGAAGAATTGATGCTTTTGAACTGTGGTGTTGGAGAAGGCTCTTGAGAGTCCCTTGGACTGCAAGGAGATCCAACCAGTCCATTCCGAAGGAGATCAACCCTGGGATTCCTTTGGAAGGAATGATGCTAAAGCTGAAACTCCAGTACTTTGGCCACCCCATGCAAAGAGTTGACTCATTGGAAAAACTCACTGGAAAAGACCCTGATGCTGGGAGGGATTGGGGGCAGGAGGAGAAGGGGACGACAGAGGATGAGACGGCTGGATGGCATCACCTACTCGATGGACATGAGTTTGAATGAACTCTGGGAGGTGGTGATGGACAGGGAGGCCTGGCATGCTGTGATTCATGGGGTCACAAGTGTTGGATACAACTGAGTGTCTGAACTGAACTGATAGGGAGCCTAATTCAAAGAAATTCATGTATGTTCAGGTCAGTGAGCTCTCGTCTCTACATCCCCTATTTATTTATTTATTGGCCTGTTTAAGCAAGTTAACATGGTAATGATTTTTTAAAATAGCAATAAAAACTATCAGTTTTTACTGCATTGATCCAAAGGTCACAAAAATATGGGAGTCAGGAAATAATTCCAGCCTCTCTGCTGCTCCCTTAATCATGTGCAAATGTCACCTGAAGAATGGTTTTCTATTTGTCCATGTATGTTATCAGCTACCAGTCCACATCAGCAGTCTAACATCCCACTTCTGTATGTCTATGGCAACCCAGAAAATGTTACGGCCACCACACTAGACAGTTATTTCCACTAATGACAATTTGAGGCAAATTACCTAGAATGAGTTATTTGCAGAGAATTTGATACTTCCATTAACCAGCTAAACTCCTTACATCATTACAGGAGTTAGCAAAATGATGAACGGTATTCACAAACTAGGAAATGTCCATATACATAAAGCGGCAACAACAGTGGCATGGAAAACTTAATTCAAACAACCTGAGTTTTCGTTCTTAACTGAAGTCAATGACCAGTTTAGGAGACTTTTCACCCAAGTTTAAAATAAAAGGTATTGCATTAAACACTTATAGCGAAGAGCATCTCATCAAATCGACCTAACACTGGATTATATATCCTGAAATATCTTTTAATGTAAAACTCTCTCTTCCTTTATTAAGAAGAGTTATTGCTTCTCCTGTGTTTTCAGGACATATTCCTCAAGAATGACATGTAACAAAGATGTACAAGACTTTAACTACAGCAAGATAAATCAAGTTTTAGTCTCATAAGAAAATATCATAAATTAATACTGATGCCATTATTTGGCTCAAATATTGCACTGAAGGGAAATATTCAAATCGCTCACTTTAGCACACATTCAATTACAAATGCATAATGTCATCACGTAACTCTGGTTGTTTTGAATTATGATTCACAGCTGGTATTTTGGTATGATAAATCTTCCAAAAACTAATCCTGCTTAAGGATTAGAAGCTAACTCTGATGACCATGTACCACCTAAGGAACTTAAATTATTGTTTTCCTGAGGCTCATATATTTTTGACATTGTTTTTTCGAAGAAATATCTATGTGCCTATAAGGTAAAATGTGTTTAAATTAAAGTATATAAGCATGTACTTATGTTTTCTTAAGATGTGTCTATCTTCTTCACTAGAAATATCCAACTCTAGGAAAAGGCAGCAATGACCTCTTAACTGCCTGCTATAGCATCTTTTTCAGCCTGTATTCTTTCAACCTATGAGGGGTACATGGCAAAGCTCAACCTTCTTTAAACTCTATCTTTCCTTGACTTCCAAGATACCAACTTCCTGAATTGCTTCATCCTCAGTCAGTCTTTCTGATTGTTCTTTTTTCACCAATAACTTAAATGTCACTAGATCCTAGGGTCATATATTTGAGAGTCTTCCTTCTTTATTCTGTCTTCTCCTAATGGAATTTTATGTACTCCATGGCTTCAATCACCATATCTATGCCTGTGAACTCTGATCTGTTGTCATCCCAGGTCTTTCATATGAATTTCAAGATGCGTGGATATCTCATGCATAGTTATATAGAGATGAAGCAACCTACTGGTGTTAATGCTAGAAGCATAGGTTCTGGAGCTAGAATGCCTGAGTTTGAATCCCAGGTCCATCAGGTGTATGAACCTAAGCAAGGCACTGATAGTTCTGTGCCTCAGTTTCCTTATCAGTAAAAGAGTAGGTAATAATAATTTATATTTTAGGGCTGCTCTAAGACTGAAATGAATTTAGAATGCAGCTTGTTGTATAACAAGGGCTAAATAAAGTCATTTGTTAAATAAAAGAATTCATGCTATAATAATTTAAGATTCTTAAACTCTTCCCTATGAACACTATGTATTTATAAAGCAAATCTGTCTTGATTTTTAGTATGGCTTCCATATATAACCTTTAAATACTTTATCTCCTGTAACGATCAACTTATTGGTACTATCTAAACTTGAGGCACTCAGGAAAATATTCAGTTCAGTTCAGTTCAGTTCAGTCGCTCAGTCATGTCTGACTCTTTGCAATCCCATGAACTGTAGCACGCCAGGCCTCCCTATCCATCACCAACTCCCAGAATTCATTCACACTCACGGCCATCGAATTAGTGATGCCATCCAGCCATCTCACCCTCTGTCGTCCCCTTCTCCTCCTGCCCTCAATCCCTCCCAGCATCAGGGTCTTTTCCAATGAGTCAACTCTTCTCACGAATTAGCCAAAGTACTGGAGTTTTAGCTTTAGCATCATTCCTTCCAAAGAACACCCAGGGCTGCTCTCCTTCAGAATGGACTGGTTGGATCTCCTTGCAGTCCAAGGGACTCTCAAGAGCCTTCTCCAACACCACAGCTCAAAAGCATCAATTCTTCAGCACTCAGCTTACTTCACAGTCCAACTCTCACATCCATACATGACCACTGGGAAAACCATAGCCTTGACTAGATGGACCATCGTTGGCAAAGTAATGTCTCTGCTTTTTAATGTGCTATCTAGGTTGGTCATAACTTTCCTTCCAAGGAGTAAGCGTCTTTTAAGTTCATGGCTGCAGTCACCATCTGTGGTGATTTTCGAGCCCCCCAAAATAAAGTCTTGACACTGTTTCCACTGTTTCCCCATCTGTTTGCCATAAATTGATAGGACCAGATGCCATGATCTTAATTTTCTGAATGTTGAGCTTTAAGCCAACTTTTTCACTCTCCACTTTCACTTTCATCAAGAGGCTCTTTAGTTCCTCTTTACTTTCTGCCATAAGGATGGTGTCATCTGCATATCTGAGGTTATTGATATTTCTCCCAGCAATCTTGATTCCAGCTTGTGCTTCTTCCAGCCCAGCCTTTCTCATGATGTACTCTACACATAAGTTAAATAAGCAGGGTGACAATATACAGCCTTGATGTACTCCTTTTCCTATTTGGAACCAGTCTGTTGTTCCATGTCCAGTTCTAACTGTTGCTTCCTGACCTGCATATAGGTTTCTCAAGAGGCAGGTCAGGTGGTCTGTATTCCCATCTCTTTCAGAATTTGCCAGTTTATTGTGATCCACACAATCAAAGGCTTTGGCATAGTCAATAAAGCAGAAATAGATGTTTTTCTGGAACTCTCTTGCTTTTTCCATGATCCAGCAGATGTTGGCAATTTGATCTCTGGTTCCTCTGCCTTTTCTAAAACCAGCTTGAATATCTGGAAGTTCACGGTTCATGTATTGCTGAAGCCTGGCTTGGAGAATTTTGAGCATTACTTTACTAGCATGTGAGATGAGTGCAATTGTGCGGTAGTTTGAGCATTCTTTGGCATTGCCCTTCTTTGGGATTGAAATGAAAACTGACCTTTTCTAGTCCTGTGGCCACGGCTGAGTTTTCCAAATTTGCTGGCATATTGAGTGCAGCACTTTCACAGCATCATCTTTCAGGATTTGAAACAGCTCAACTGGAATTCCATCACCTCCACTAGCTTTGTTCGTAGTGATGCTTTCTAAGGCCCACTTGACTTCACATGCCAGGGTGTCTGGCTCTAGGTGAGTGATCACACCATCGTGATTATCTTGGTCTTGAAGATCTTTTTTGTACAGTTCTTCTGTGTGTTCTTGCCACCTCTTCTTAATATCTTCTGCTTCTGTCAGGTCCATACCATTTCTGTCCTTTATCAAGCCCATCTTTGCATGAAATGTTCCCTTGGTAACTCTAATTTTCTTGAAGAGATCTCTAGTCTTTCCCATTCTGTTGTTTTCTGGGAAAACAATAAACTCAAGCAAAAAGCTAGATGCTGGCAAGAGTCATGTGGTCCACGGGTAAACAAAAAGAAACAGAGAGGTAGGGCAGGCCTGGTAAGAGAATGATCTGTTTAATCCTCTAATAAGGATCTTAGTCATTACCATGACACCATAAAAGCATGGTCTGCCCTGTTACATCAGACAGCTACCACATAAACTGTGACTTCAGGATACGAAAGAAGCTTAGAAATCTCAACTTTCCTCTATTCCCTCAAACCCATGATAACCTTGTTTCCTTCCAAGCACTGGTTTTCTAAAGCTAGGAAAAAAATAAAGAAATGAAAGATGGCTATAAGTTTTGAATGGGGTCCATATAGTGTTCACTATTCCCCAGCACCTTCACCAAAAGTGAATGAGGCAAAAGAAGTCAAATTCCTATTTCAAAAGCTGATTCTAATGACTATACTTGCTTCCGAAATAATCACATGACGCAGTACCATTCCACTTCATTCCACCCATGTTCACCCATCCACATTCACCCGCTCCTATAATTCTTAATGGGAGCTGTAGCAAGTGCCAAGGGCATTCTATTATATCCTCCTTTAATTGATAAAAGATGGTTTCTTTAAGGTCTCTTGAATTAAACACAGCCAACAAGGTGATTTTTTAAAAGCTATGACAAATTGACAAAAAAAGTATTAAGATAATACAACTAATTGATAGAATTAGCTCTGCCAAGAAACCTAGATTTCATGGTTATTTAATGTCTCACCTTCTTGTTCTTCCTCCCCTCAACATTAACATCTTAACAGATTATTACACAGTACTCCAAAATGCCTTGTAGAAAAAACATAAACAGTTAAGGAAATGCAGACTCAAAACTTGCCAGTTCAGTATTCACCACCTTAGCCGAATTGGAGATTTTTCTTTATAAATGTGTATAAAATGTTTCTTTATAAACGTTACGGGCGGAAAATTGGGTTTTTAAAAAACGGAACAAATGGAACAGTAAAAAAGTGGTGTTTCAACCCCAGAAAATGCTAATATTATTGTGTGATATAATAGTTTTTAGTCTAAAACAAACAAGAACATCAGTGGCCTTCTTCATATCATCTCTGCAGAGGCAAAATGAAGAAGTTTTAGTTAATGTACTAGACAAGAAAGTTACATAGAATGAAATGCTTTAATTGATAAATATGAGACAAAAAAAAGTTGTGGACAGGAATATTAAATAGAGATCATTACTCTACCTTGAAATATGAGACATCAACCAATAATTTGTCAGCTGTTCTGTCAGGGAAGGGATTTGATAAAGATGTCTAAGAAAGCTCACAGTCCAAGAGGTAGTGATTCTTTATCAAAACTAATAAAACACTGAGGCATTCACCAAGTTGATTCTTGTCATTTCAGTATCAATCAAAAGATGTTATACCAAGCAACTGTGTTCTCTGAATCACTCTTAGTAGAGTGAACCTACTGTTCCCTAGATGCCTTCTGATTTGCTTGCAAGTTTCCTTACCATCATTATTAAAAGGAACATCACCATTACATCTTTTCACAGCATAGAATGGAAAGAATGGACAAAACTAAACCCACAATGCCTCTGACGTCTATAGACTTAGAATCTAATATTGTAGTTTTCGATATTAAGAACAAACCAGATCAACCATTTCAATCTAGTAAAGTCTTACTCCTTAACTATTCAAAATTGATTGACAAGCAATGGAACAACAATAAATTTAGACAACAGATGCAGAAAGGAAAGACTAAGAAACAAAAACTTAACAACTGATCAAATATTATTTAACTTGTATGCAGAGTACATCATGAGAAATGCTGGGCTGGATAAAGCACAAGCTGGAACCAAGATTGCTGAGAGAAATATCAATAACCTCAAATATGCTGATGACACGACCATTATAGCAGAAAGTGAAGAAGTACTAAAGAGCCTCTTGATGAAAGTGAAAGAAGACAGTGAAAAAGTTGGCTTAAAGCTCAACAATCAGAAAACTAAGATCATGGCATCTGGTCCCATCACTTTATGGCAAATAGATGGGGAAACAGTGGAAACAGTGTCAGACTTTATTTTCTGGGCTCCAAAATCACTGTAGATGGTGACTGCAGCCATGAAACTGAAAGACACTTACTCCTTGGAAGGAAAGTTATGACCAACTTAGATAGCATATTAAAAAGCAGAGACATTACTTTGCCAACAAAGGTCTGTCTAGTCAAGGCTATGGTTTTTCTAGTAGTCATGTATGGATGTGAGAGTTGGACTATAAAGAAAGCTGAGCACCGAAGAATTGATGCTTTTGAACTGTGGTGTTCGAGAAGACACTTGAGAGTCCCTTGGACTGCAAGGAGATCCAATCAGTCCACCCTAAAGGAGATCAGTCCTGGGTGTTCATTGGAAGGACTGATGTTGAAGCTGAAACTCCAATATTTTGGCCACCTGATGTGAAGAGCTGACTCTTTTGAAAAGGCCCTGATGCTGGGAAATATTGAGGGCAGGAGGAGAAGGGGATGACAGAGGATGAGATCGTTGGATGGCCTCACTGACTCAATGTACACGGGTTTGGGTAGACTCTGGCAGTTGGTGATGGACAGGGAGGCCTGGCATGCTGTGGTTCATGTGGTCGCCAAGAGTTGGACACCACTGAGTGAGTGAACTGAACTGATACTTTTTTATACCATCAACAAGTTAAGGTATATGTGTGTGTATTGTGTATTATATAAACTAATAAATGATGATCATTTTGAAGGTTACAAATGTAGACATTTGGTTGCTATCTGTGATTTATTTCTGTTTATAATTTATTTATACTCTGTCCTGATTTAAGGCAGCTTACAGAGATGTGAATAATGAAAAAAATAATTAAAAATTGAGCAATACGAGGTAGAATATAACAAGGAGATAATAATGAAGTTTTCATATAAATTTCAGTAATGAAATCTTGCTAGAAGAAACTGCTAAAAGGAACTCACAAAGCTTCATTCTTAGCTTCCAGACACAAAGATCACAACTGCTATAAGATAAGGCAAAACTTGCTTCTTTGTAGAAGCACAACTATTTGGGCAAGGAGAGAGAAAGATGGCACAGCAGAAGGACCTTGAGCTCACTTCCTCTTACTAGCAAATCGAAATCACAACTGCTGAACAACCACAGATTAAAAAAAGACTAGAACTTAGAAACACAAGTATTTGGCTTGCTCGTTAACCTACTCAGCCAAACCAACAAGAGTCATCCCTGATTTTTTTTCCTCTCTCCAGATTTTTCCATTAGTAAATTCTGTAGGTATTATTGCCAAAATATATCCTCAACAAATGCTCACTCTTCTTCATTTCCAATGCTACCACAGTAGTCCAACATAATACCTTCTCTTATCCAGATTATTCTAAACACTTCTTTTCTCTCTACAACTTATTCTCCACATAGAAGCCAGGAGGCTCATTTGTAAAACACAGATCAAATCTGGTCACTTCTCTGTACACAACTATCTATGGCTTCCTATTTTTCTTTCAATGACTTCCAGCCCTTTTCCATGACCTTTGTGATCTGTACCTTGACTCCTTCTTAGAATGCTTCTCCTTTGACTCTCACCTTGGCCCACTACGCTCTAGCAAGGACTCTTTATTTTTCAATATATGCCACACCCATTTCTGCTTCACAAACTTTGCACTTGCCCGGAACACTCAGTCTTTGAACACTTAGTAACCTCCATGTGACTAACAACTTTTTGGCAGAACTCATTTGAAATATTACCGCTTTAATAAAGTCTTTACTAGAAACCCCAAAAATGAGTACACCCACACCACACATTCACACCCATACAATCATATAACCTAGTTTCATTTTCTTTATGACATTTCTTAGTGAAATCATCTTATTAATTTCCTTGACTGTTGTTGGCCTCTCTGCCTCTAAATAAAATGTATGTTTTGTGCCAGAAGAGAATCTGTCAGCCCCATAATATGGAACTGAGCTTGAGACAATGAAAATTCCAGATACTTGGATCAAAAACTTCTCCAGAATAAACAGTATTTCCCTAAAACAAAGGCCAAAATCAACACAATAGCATGCAATTCAGTAAGGTAACTGTAGAGGAGAGGTGAATACCAGTGCATTTAATTCCTATATTCAGTTCCCTGTGGTCTGACAAGTATCTCAAAGGAACAGTAAAACACATATACTCCATAAACTTCTGTTTCTCCCAACCAAGATTCTGGAAGGAGAAGCAATGTGTTTGAGAATCTAACTTTCATTACTAATTGAACCCAGGAACTGACAAATATGTTTCTTAATAGATAATCTGAAGAAGTTTTCCAGCCAAGATAACATTGTGACTTATACTTTAAGGCCATGCTTCTGTTAGGAACACAAGCAACAAAAGATAAATATGAGGAAAAAAACTTAAAAGGAAACTGTCATTGTTGTTGTTCAGTAGCTAAGTCTTTGCAGCCCCATGAACTGCAGCTGTGTAGCGCTGGAGTGACTTTGAGGAGATGCCCCACGTCCAAGGGCAGAGAAGCCCCAACAAGACTGTAGGTGCTACAGTGCAGGCTGCACAGTGCTGGAGCGACTTTCAGAAGATACCCCACGTCGAAGGGCAAAGGAGAAGCCCCAGCAAGATGGAAAGAGGGGCAAAATTGCATTTAGAATCAAACCCCATACCTGCCAGAGACGCTCAGAGGGCTCAAACAAGCCTAGTGCACACCAGGACCCAGAGACCCCACAGAGACTGAGACAGAACTGTGTTTGAGTGTCTCCTGTGGAGGAACAGGTCAGCAGTGGACTGCTGGAGGGGCAGGGGCTCTGGGTGGAGTAGACCTGGGTGTGGCATAAGCCCTTTTGGAGGAGGTCACCAATAACCCCACCATAGAGTCACCAGAACTTACACAGGACTGGGAAACAGACTCTTGCAAGGCACAAACAAAACCTTGTGTGCACCAGGACCCAGGAGACAGAATCAGTGACCCCACAAGAGACTGACCCAGACTTGCCCATGAGTGTCCAGGAGTCTCCAGTGGAGGGGTGGGTCAGAAGATGGCCTGCTGCAGGGTTGGAGGCACTGTGTTCAGTAGTGCATGCATGGAACCTTTTGAAAGAGGTTGCCATTATCTTCATTACCTCAACCATAGTTTGGCCTCAGGTCAAATAACAGGGAGGGAACACAGTCCCACCCATCAACAGAAAATTGGATTAAAGATTTCCTAAGCATGGCTCCAAGACCCAGTTCCCAGTCACTCTCTCCCATCAGGAAGCTTCCATAAACCTCTTATCTTTCTCCATCAGAGGGCAGACAGAATGAAAACAGCAATCACAGAAAACTAACCAATCTGATCACATTGACCACAGCCTTGTCTAACTCAGTGAAACTATGAGCCATGCCATGTAGGGCCACCCAAGATGGACGGGTCATGGTGGAGAGTTCTGACAAAATGTGGTTCCCTGGAGAAGAGAATGCAAACCACTTCAGTATTCTTGCTTTGAAAACCCCATGAACAGTATGAAAAGGCAAAAAGTTAGGACACTGAAAGATGATGCCCAATTGCTACTGGAGATCAGTGCAGATATAACTCCAGAAAGAATGAAGAGACGGAACCAAAGCAAAAACAACACCCAGTTGTGGATGTGATGAGTGATGGAAGTAAAGTCCGATGCTGTAAAAAGCAATATTGCCTAAAAACCTGGAATGTTAGGTCCATGAATCAAGGCAAATTGGAAGTGGTCAAACACGGGATGGCAAGAGTGAACACTGACAGTTTAGGAATCAGTGAACTAAAATGGACTGGAATGGGTGAATTTAACTCAGATGACCATTATATCTACTACTGCGGGCAGGAATCCCTTAGAAAAAATGGAGTAGCCCTCATAGTCAACAAAACACTCTGAAATGTAGTACTTGGATGCAATCTCAAAAGTGACAGAATGATTTCTGTTCGTTTCCAAGGCAAACCATTCAGTATCAGCCAAGTCTATGCCCCGACCAGTAATGCTGAAGAAGTTGAAGTTGAATAGCTCTATGAAGACCTACAAGACCTTCTAGAACTAATACCCCAAAAAGATGTCCTTTTCATTATAGGGGACTGGAATGCAAAAGTAAGAAGTCAAGAAATACCTGGAGTAACAGGCACATTGGCCTTGGAGTACTGCTGGGGGCCAGCGTGAGGAACTCCGCCCATGGCAAAGGTCATGAGGAAGGAGGCTTGGCATACGCAAAGGCGTGATCAAGCCTCAGGAAACCCCCTGTTCCCGAGCATCTAACCCCAAAACCAGAGTCTGTTTTATGCTCTCCCCCATAACCGTTTCTCTCGGAGAAGGAGTAAACGTGCAGCTCCAAGGCAATAAAAATTCTTGGGCGTGACAAGAGTGTTTCAGCATAGGGACTCCTCTGAAGGTTATCTAGTCCGCCTGTATAGGTTCATCCGGCCACATGTGATTGTTTACAGCCTCCCAACCTGAGAGGCAGGAGATGTTTTAGACTTACTAAAGGGAAATTCCTTTGGGAAGTTGGAAATTATTAGGATAGTGGGTTGGTTAGGAATTATATTGGTGAAGGGTTTTTTCATTTGTTGTGTCAATAATTGCTGCTAATTCCCTGCTCTGAGTGGGACAAGGATGTCTCAGGTCAAACCTCTCTGCTGACAGACTAGCTTGTATGACAGGATTATCCATACTCCTGCTACTACACACATGATTGTTTACTACCTCTCAACCATAAACAGCACAAGAGTTTTGAAGTATTTTGAGAGTCTTAATTAGCATAGGGCTTTTTCTTCTTGTTGAGTCAATGATTGCTGCCAGGCCTGCATATCCTTAGGCACCTGGGACTATATTAATCAATGTATTTGGAATATAGAAAAGGAAATATAGTAGTTTTTGATGTTAGCAATACTAGACTTTTTGAGTTAATGAATTTTCTCTTTTGTAATAGATCACTGTGCTTTGTTATAAATCACTGTGTCCTTGCTATGTAAAAATGTAACTTTATTGCTATCTTAAGACTAAATAGATCTTAAGGGGAGCATTGGTGAAAGGATTTTCATTTGTTGGGCTGATGTTTGCTGCTAAATCTCCATGTTTCCTGCCCTTATAATGAATATAACTAACATATAGGAGAAATAAGTATTAACCTTTAAGATTAATCATGTTAACCTTGGGTTAAATAAATTCCTTTCTTGATTGTAACTCACTATACCCTCACCCTATAGGAATGTAACTTTATTTGGAAGGTGGTGCCTGGTTTAAGAAAAAACACCCTTGGAAGAAATACATTTTTTGGTTATCAGAAAGAAAGGATCATAAAATGTCAGTAGGTCTCACTCATGGCCAGATGATGTAATATCCCTAAGAGCTTTTTTTTATACATTTATGTGAAGCACCTGATTTTGATAAAGGTCAGGACTGCCGACCCCCATGTGACTCTGTATTCATCCCTATGTGTAAAAAAGGTATATAAGCAAACCTAAAAATAAAGAAAATGGGATCAGTTTCCAGAAAGACTGATTCCCCATGTCGTTTCTTTCTTGCTCCCCATTTTTCTGGCTGAATTCCCATCTGGAGCATGGATGCTATTCCATGTAATCCAAGTTATTCAGCCTCTTTTTCTCCACTAATCCTCCTACTACACTATCCGTTTCTAATCTCTCTATGTATCTGTAATTAAATATGTATTTTTCCAAGGACACCGACTCCGTCCCCACCTTCGAATCACCCTGGATCCACCGGGGCTAGACCCTGGCAGAGTACAGAATGAAGCAGGGCAAAGGCTAATAGAGCTTTGCCAAGAGAATACACTGATCATAACAAACACTCTCTTCCAACAACACAAGAGAAGATTCTACACATGGACATTAGAGATGGTCAATACCAAATCAGATTGATTATATTATTTGCAGCCAAAGATGGAGAAGCTCTATACAGTCAGCAAAAACAAGACTGGGAGATGACTGTGGCTCAGATCATGAACTGCTTATTGCCAAATTCAGACTTAAATTGAAGAAAGTAGGGAAAACCACTAGACCATTCAGGTATGATCTAAATCAAATCCCTTATGACTATACAGTGGAAGTGACAAATAGATTCAAGGGGTTAGATCTGATAGATAGAGTGCCTGAAAAACTATGGATGGAGGTTCATGATATTGTACAGGAGGCAGGGATCAAGACCATCCCCAAGAAAAAGAAATGCAAAAAGGCAAAATGATTCTCTGAGGAGGCCTTACAAATAACCGTGAAAAAAACGAGAAGCGAAAGGCAAAGGGGAAAAGGAAAGATATATCCATTTGAATGCTGAGTTCCAAAGAATAGCAAGGAGAGATAAGAAAGCCTTCCTCAGCGATTAGTGCAAAGAAATAGAGGAAAACAATAGAATGGGAAAGATTAGAGATATCTTCAAGAAAATTAGAGATACCAAGGGAACATCTCATGCAAAGATGGGCCCAGTAAAGTACAGAAATGGTATGGACCTAACAGAAGCAAAGATATTAAGAAGAGGTGGCAAGAATAAATAAAACTTTACAAAAATGATCTTCACAACTCAGATAATCATGATGGTGTGATCACTCACCTAGAGCCAGACATCTTGGCATGTGAAGTCAAGTGGGCCTTACAAAGCATCACTACAAATAGTTAGTGGAGGTGATGGAATTCCAGTTGAGCTATTTCAAATTCTAAAAGATGATGCTGTGAAAGTGCTGCACTCAATATGACAGCAAATTTGGAAAACTCAGCAGGGGCCACAGGACTGGAAAAGGTCACTTTGCCTTCCAATCCCAAAGAAAGGCAATGCCAAAGAATGCTCAAACTACCGCACAATTGCACTCATCTCACTTGCTAGCAAAGTAATCCTCAAAATTCTTCAAGCCAGGCTTCAACAGTACGTGAACTATGAACTTCCAGATGTTCAAGCTGGTGTTAGAAAAGGCAGAGGAACCAGAGATCAAATTGCCAACATGCCTTAGATCATCAAAAAAGTGAGAGAGCTCCAGAAAACTCTACTTCTGCTTTATTGCTTTATTCTACTATGCCAAAGCCTTTGACGGTATGGATCACAACAAACTGTGGAAAATTCTTTAAGAGATGGGAATATCAGACCACCTGACTTCTCTCCTGATACATCTGTATGCATGTCAAGAAGCAACAGTTAGAACTACGTGGAACAACAGACTGGTTCCAAACTGGGAAACAAGTAAGTCAAGGTGTATATTCTCACCCTTCTTATGTAACATATATGCAGAGTACATCATGAGAATTGCTGGACTGGATGAAGCACAAGCTGGAATCAAGATTGCCAGGAGAAATATCAATAACCTCAGATAAGCAGATGACACCACTCTTATGGCAGAAAGTGAAGAAGCACTAAAGAGCCTCTTGATGAAAGTGAAAGAAGTGAAGTGAAGTGGCTCAGTCGTGTCCAACTCTTTGCAACCACATGGAGTGTAGCCTACCAGGTTCCTCCGTCCATGGGATTTTCCAGGCAAGAATACTAGAGTGGGTTGCCATTTCCTTCTCCAGGGAATCTTCCCAATCCAGGGATCAAACCCAGGTCTCCCACATTGTAGGCAGACCCTTTTACCATTTCAGCCAACAGGGAAGTCCCAAAAGTGAAAGAGGATAGTGAAAAAGCTGGCTTAAAGCTCAACACTCACAAAACTCAGATCATGGCATCTGGTTGCATCACTTCATGGCAAATAGATGGAGAAACAGTGGAAACAGTGACAGACTTTATTTTGTTGGGCTCCAAATTCACTGCAGATGGTGACAGTAGCCATGAAATTAAAAGATGCTTGCTCTTTGGAAGAAAAGCTATAACCAACCCACACAGCATATTAAAAACAGAGCCATTACTTTGCCAACAAAAGTCCATCTATGGTTTTTCCAGTAGTCACATATGGATGTGAGAGTTGGACTATAAAGAAAGCTGAGCACGGTGAATTGATGCTTTTGAACGGTGGTGTGGGAAAAGCTTCTTGAGAGTCCCTTGGGCCACAGGGAGATCCAACCAGTCCATCCTAATGGAAATCAGTCCTAAATACTCATTGGAAGGACTGATGCTGAAGCTGAAATTCCAGTACTTTGGCCACCTGATGGAAAGCAGTGACTCACTTGAAAAGACCCATGCTGAGAATGATTGAACGCAAGAAGAGAAGGGGACAACAGAGGATGAGTTGGTCAGATGGCATCACCAACTCAATGGACTCAAGCTTGAACAAGCTCTGGGATTTGGTGATGAACAGCGAAGCCTGGTGTGCTGCAGTCCATGGGGACAGAAACAGTCAGACAGGACTGAGCAACTGAACTGAACTAGACTCCACATGCCAGGCTTCCCTGTCCTTCACCATCTCCCAGAGTTCACTCAGAATCATGTCAATTGTTTTGTTGTTACTATCTAAAAGAGCATTTAAAAATATAAAAATATTTTAAAAAATAATAGAAACATCTCAACACTAATCAACCTTCTTAATGCTTCCACCTATACAAACATCTCTACCACCAAAAATAATAAACTACATTGCTTAAATGTAAATGGTGCCCCTTTTGAATGATCTAACTAGATAGCTTCTATGAGAAGAAATATCAAGCAGTCAAGGAACATTAGTTAGACTGCAAGATGCAGAGGACTGGCTGGACAGACAACAAAAATAGTGGGGATTGTATACCAGACAGGAGAATGCCCTCCATGATATCCATGTCTTAATCTCTGGAACCTGAGAAAATGTTATGAAAGAAAGTGAAAATTTTAGTCACTCAGTTGTATCTGACTCTTTGCAACCCCATGGATTGTAGCCTCCTCTGTCCATGGAATTCTCCAGGGAAGAATAATGGAGTGGGTAGCCATTCCCTTCTCCGCTGGATTCTCTAGTCATCCTAAATAATCATTAAGGCACTTAAGACGAAAAGCAGAAGCAGAGGAAGAGTGAGCATCAGAGCCATGAGATGTAAGAAAGACTGCTCAGGCTTTGAAGATGAATGGGAGCCATGAGCCAAAAATGAAGGCAGCCTCTAGAGACTAGAAATTGCAAGGAAACAAATTCTACTTGAGAGTCTCCAGAGGAATGCAGCCTTGCAGACATCCTGATTTCAGTTGAGTATAACATGTCAGATTTCTGACCTACAGAACTGTAAACTAATACACTTGTGTTGTTTAAGCCATTAAGTTTGTCGTAACTTGTTAGAGCAGCAACAGGAAAAGAATACAGATTAGTTTTATCTCCCACATGAGATAAGAACACAGTCAAAATTTCAAAATACATTTAAAAATAATGATAAGGAAAGAAAATAAAATAAAGTTTGGGATAGGTATTCATCAGAAAAAATAATAATTTGGTCTAAAAGGATTTGAACACAAGAATGGTTTTAAAACTATAAAATGATGAGAGGAAAAAATACATAAAATAAAACATAAAAAGTTTGAAAAGGTATAAATTAAACACTGCCAAGTATATATGAAAGAGAACCAGCTAGAAATTTGAGGATGAATATATATAGTTATTGAAGTAAAAAATAGGTGGAATAATGTGTAAAATTTCTATAATCAAGGAGAGAATTAGTAATTAGTAAATTCCAAAGTGTATTGAGCAGGGACTCAAAATGCATCCCAGAAAGATAATGCGATAAGAAATACTGACAGAGCATTTAAGGGACATGGAGGAGAGACTGAGCAGCTCCAACGTATATCCAATAGAAGCTATACAAGATAAAGTGAGAAACAGAGAGAACAAGAGGAAAGAAGGTGGATAAGAAGTTCTTAGAAGTAAAAAAGTTATGTGGTAAACTATACACTGAAGACCCAGCAAGAAAACAAAAAATAAATCAACCTGTAAATCTACCACATGGGTAACTGTAGTATGTCATGCTACCAGAAAGAAATGACTTTCTATAGAAGAAGACAATTAGATTTGCAGCAGATTTCTTATTAGCAATGCTACAGAAGGCTACTAAATATTATCTATAAAATGTTGAAGGAAATAGAACTCAATATGACCTAAATTATACATCAAGAATGAGCCAACCTAAAGTGCGTGTATCAGTCACAGGCAGACATAGTTTAAACTAATGAATCTTAAGCTGTAAACACTCCCCCACCCCATTTGCACAGGCTCCTAACCTATGATGCTGAAAGCTGTTGGAAGTTGAAGAGTGTCCTAGACAGAGTGGGAAAATGTATCCACGAGGCATTTCTGGAGAACTGTCTACAGAGATTTCGAAAGGAAAGGACCTGAGTCTTCAACACTTCAGTAAGTACTGGGTCTTCTTTCCCTGTTTAAAAAACAGACAACTCCATTCCTAACTTTGTATTTTATTAAAAGAAGGCCCTAAAGTGTATTAGTTGCACACTGTACAAAATCAGATCTGCTCTTGACTTTAGCAATATGAGAACCGAAAGGAGTTGAATAGTAAACACAAAAATTGGTAAAATGTTTCCAGAAGCTGAAGTAATAGAGTATCAAAAATATTTGAATTTTATAGTAAAAAGACTATATTAGAATCAAAGATTCTAATTGAGATTAACATGGACAGTTTAGATAATCAAAGGCCTTTGTTAAGGGAAAAAGTGTAAAAATATAAAATCATTAACCTCAAATGTCTAAGCTTATAGTTTATATAACAAAAAAATCTGACACTGTTTTAGATGGGATAGCTATTAACTGAATCTTTTTATCATCTGGGGGTAATGAAGAGCTGACTCATTGGAAAAGACCCTGATGCTAGGAAACGTTGAAGGCAGGAGTAGAAGGGGATGACAGAGGACCAGATGGTTGGAAGGCATCACTGACTCAATGGACATGAGTTTGCGCAAATTCCGGGAGATGGTGAAAGACAGGGAAGCCTGGCGTGCTACAGACCGTGGCATCACAAACAGTCAGACACAACTTGGCAACTAAACACAGCACAGCACAGGACAAAGACCTACCCAGGAGGCTCTGGAATCTCGTCATATATCATACGATGGAAGCTCTTCACAGACAAAGTCTTACATTAACAACTTCTCAAAGTTTATATCACTTGACAGAAAAAACACTGGACTGTAAAGAATGTAACCCCATATTCTTTCACCTCTGCTACAATATTTTAGGTAGATTCATGCTATTCTTATCTAGAAAATGAAATGAAGATAACTACCCCAGAGAAAGTGTTATAAATTAAATGAGAACCATAAAGTGACCTTTTAGAGAATATACCCTATTTGTCATTTTAGATGTACACAGAAAATGTGTGTGAACCAACATGCTAATAGATAACAATGTTACCAGTGTTGAAATTATATTTAAGTCTCTCTTCTCAGGAGACTGCTGATCAATTTAAAGAAGAAAAGAGATACAGTAGAGTTATGCGTATCTCTGCCTGAGGACAGTGAAGTAACCTGCTGAATCCAATTTCAGAAAGGGAGCACGAGAACAAGTGTTCATGGCCTGCTGAGGCACTTTCCCAGTGGTCATATTAAAAAAAATAATAATCAGCATCTGTATTTACCACTATCTTAGCATTCATCATAATGAAATAGAATAGTCCCTTGAGGCCAAGGACTACGTCTTATTCATAAATTATACTCCCAGTACCTACCACAATACATGGTCCACAGGAAGTGCTAACGACACTTGCGTAATAGATGAACAAAGGGAACTGAATCTCTAGGTAGCTGAAAAAATCCTTAGTAAGGACAGGTAGTTGCTTACTACAACATATTTGGTTGCAGATGTTTCTTGAGCTGATTTGAGGGGAGGGGGATCTATAAACCTCTAGTAACTTCTATAGCCACCAGTCAGTGGCACTTCAGGAATCAACAGTGAGTGCCGTAGGAGCGGCTATTAGAATGACTACAAACAAGATAGCTGGCAGCCAGAAAATCCACATCTGATGACTTCTCAACTGTCTTCATGAATAAGTATTAGTGAGCCAACCCATACTTATTTTCTATAGGTACTTAGAGATAAGATGGATAATGCACATTCTCAATCAATCGCATATTTATTTAGAATACTTGGTGAATTAGTTACAGTAGGTAAGTGTTAGTCGCTCAGTCGTGCCCAACTCTTTGCAACCCCATGTACTGCTGCCCACCAGCCTCCTGTGTCCATGAGATTTTCCAAGTAAGAATACTGGAGTGGGTTGCCATTTCTTTCTCCAGGGGATCTTCCCTGACCTAGGGATCAGACTTCGGTCTCCTCCACTGCAGGCGGATTCTTAACTAACTGAGCTACAAGGGAAGCCCAAAAATGAAGTTGCTCAGTCATGTCCGACTCTGCGACCCCATGGACTGTAGCCTACCAGGCTCCTCAGTCCATGGAATTTTCCAGGCAAGAGTACTGGAGTGGGTTGCCATTCCCTTCTCCAAAATTAGTTATAGACTCAACTATTTGGAAACTACTTAGTAACTGACCAAATGACTAGTTAATGGTTTTAATGAAAACCTCATTTTTAAGAAAGATATCCAATTGAAGTTTCCCTGAGAGAGTGGCTGGCAATCTTGTCCATACTCTAACCTGAGCCCCAATCTCAAATGATCCAATTTGACTGGTTCGAACTGGAGTTTAAACAGAAGTATTATCCAAAGGGCCCTAGAAGATTCTAAAGCAGGGATCCCCAAATTGTCTGCATATTGGAATTACCGGGATCTTTTAAAATTTCCAAACCCAGGTCACACACCCAGATAATTAAATTGCCCTTGGGAAATGAGGCCCAGGCATGAACACTTCTTGAGGTTTCCCAGAACATTCTAATGTGAAGACAAGTTTGGGAGCCATTTAGGTAAGAGCTTAAATCTTGGTGAAACTTTCCAACCATCTAATCACTCAACTGGTAACTTATCAGATACCCACTATCCCCAAAATGAGCTACGCTAAAGATAAGCGCACAGAGCAACCAAAGGAAATAAGATAGGAAAGAAACATTTCAAGAGCCATAGAGAAATCTTTTTACTGTATTTTAGTAGAGGAGATGGAAAACATCCTCAGTATAGAGTTATTCTAAATGTTTCTGACAGTTGGTAATGTAACATGATACAGACCTGTTCAGCATTTTATTGGAATATACTATGCATATTCCAACTGTTCTTAATTTAAGTCTGAAAATCAGGACACACATCTGATGAATATTTTGTCAGTCCCTAAATGGCATTTCTTCAGCAATTTGCAAGTGGGATTCAAATACCAATGTCCATCCAAGGGAAAGCAAAGGAGCCAAGGAAAAGACAGCCAGTATCAGAGAGGCTAACAAAGAAACAGCAAGATGAAATGCAGGTGTATTTCACTCTGCAAGTAATCTGGTTATTTCCCTTAGGACAATAGTGACTTGGTATTGACAGTGATCTCATGGTGGGAGCTAAGTGACTAGCCCCTTATTAAAAGATCATAAATGATTCCTTTCTTAATTGAGGAAATCATGAGACACAAAGTAAATTGGGATAATGCTAACCAGAATTCTCTTCCCAGCTCCTGGGTTTGCAGATCAGCTCAGGATATTCAGTCCCCAAACTCTGCAATCTCAGAGGACTGCCCTGACTTCTATTTAAGCTGATAGTCACCTGCTCTACAGTAAAAATCCCCTGTCTTCTTAGTCTCACTTAAATCTAAAACTATTTCTATTCTAATATTCAAAAAAATTAAAAAATATAGATTTTTATTTATTTATTTAAAGTGAACAAAGATGGATATTTTTAATGATAATTAGTACAATTCACAAAGAAGATAGATATCATAAACCATTAGACACCTAACAACAAAGAAACAAAGATACATAAAGCAAAAGTTAGAATGGAAAAGAAAAAAACATATAATCATAGTGAGACATAAATATTTCTCTGAGAATATTTTATCAAGTGCAGAAAAAAATAAGAGAAGCATCTTGAATTATGTCATTAATAACTTAAATATAATATTTAATAATTCAAATATAATAGATTTATACTTAAGTAATTTATATTAATGTTATATACTATACAATATATTTATAAATTTATATCTCATACTTTGTTATTAGATGTCCATAGGACATTTAGAAAAATTGGCAAAAAGATAACATTACTAACTTTCTCCCTGGTCAAATGTTTGAGTCTTGAGTTTCCCTTGAACCAGGTAGGAGGACAATTGACTGGATTCCCAAATCATAAGATTTTTGTCATTCAAATCATGCTAGCAAAGTAAAATGATGGTATTCCAACAGTTTTGTTTCTAGAAATGAATAATAATACCTATTAATAATAATGAATAATAAGCATTCAATAAGCACTTGTTGGATAATCTTGAGTTGCCCATTCATAAAAACCCTTTTTTAATTCCTCCAAAGCTTTTACTACACAGAAATTGATGCTGCTATGGCCATACAGTAAAAAAATTACATATTCTGAAGTCAAATTCATCATATTTCTATTAGTTACTGTCACCTTCCCTTCCTAATACTTTGGGGCAAATTAAATTAACATCTGTGACCTCAGTTCTCTTACCTGTAAAACAGGGATGTGAAAAAAGTGAAAGGGTTAGTCTCTCAGACATGTCTGACTTTTTGTGACCCATGAACTGTAGACCACCAGGCTCCTCTGTCCATGGGATTTCCCAGGCAAGAATACTGGAGTGGGTTGTCATACCCTTCTCCAGGGGATCTTCCTCACCCAGGGATCAAACCCAGGTCTCCTGCACTGTAGGCAAATTCTTTACCCTCTGATAGTTCAGTAGGTAAAGAATCTACCTGCCCTGGTTTGATTCCTGGGTCAGGAAGGTCCACTGGACAGGCTACCCACTCCAGTACTCTTGGGCTTCCCTTGTGGCTCAGCTGGTAAAGAATCTACCTGCAATAGGGAGACCTGAGTTTGATCCCTAGGTTGGGAAGATTCCCCTGGAGAAGGGAAAGGCTACCCGCTTCAGTATTCTGGCCTGAAAAATTCCATGGACTGTATAGTCCATGGGGTCACAAAGAGCTGGACATGACTGCAGGGTCGCAAAGAGTCGGACACGACTGAGCGACTGAACTGAACTGAAGTGACTTTCACTTTCACCCTCTGAGACCAAAACCCCAAAACCCAAAAACAGGGATACTAAAACCTAATCGGAGAGCTGTGTTGAATAAAAAAACAACCAGTGTGAAGTATCCTTATAATACCAAGAAGTACTAAAAATGTCAGCCCACTCTCTTACCTCCTTTCTACTGATACATTCTTTCCGTAGGTGTGTTAATGTTATACAATCTGGTTTAGAGTGAGAATTTCTTTTTCTGTTTTTTGCCTGGCAGATTGCCACCCATTTTGAAGTGATTGTGCCAGACTTGTGAATTATCTACTGTGTGTGGATTTTAGTAGCTTAAGTCTCAGTTTTACAAATGACTCAATGTTGAGCATAATTACTGCCTAACTACTGAGGCAAGCCTAGAAAATATCCCCTTTTAGGTTCAACCACACTTCTGTCTACTCTGCACCATATTCTTTCAAAAGGGTTTTTTTTTTTTTTTCCCCCTCTCATAAAGACATGCATCTGTGTATCCATGGGATATGTCTAACAGATCTAGGAAGTAGGTTAGGTTAGTTTGAAAAGCACAGGATATACTCAATCTGTTTTAGTCATCAAGCCTCTTGTCTGAAAAACCTCGGTGAAAGCGAAAGTGAGCTGATGACAGGAAAGGAAATTAACAAATGAGAAAGCTGACTTAAGAGTTACCGGGAAAGGATGGATAAAAGAAAACTTTTCAGCATCCTACAAAGGTAGGGGATGGAGTAGTGTTTTTTGTTTGTGTTTTCACAGTCTCAGTGTTTTTACGCATCCCTCGACTCTCAAAACAAAGGCAAAGAGCGTCTAGCATGTCACCCCTTATTTCTATTCTGTCAGCACTTTTACTAAAATGAAGCTTTGTTTTTCTCCTATGTAAGTAAGTTATTTAGTTTCTGAGACCACTGAATATGTCCCCGGGGGAGCCTGAGAAAGCCTTCAAGAACTTTTCTGAGTAAATACATCCAGTGAATGGAACACAAGACAAAGATACCTGAGATCAGTCTTGGATCTGTGCATTCTGAAGAGTCACATCTATTCTTACGATCATCAGGAAACATTTCTAAAGTGTTTAGGATGTTCTTAAATAAATTTTTTGCTACAAATATAAGGCTGCTGATGCCAATATAAAAATTCTCAGAGTTACAAGAACTCAAGCTTTCACACTTTCAAATCTCCTTTTGAGACAGAAGTCAGTAGCAAAACTTAGAAAGATTGAACTATATCATACTACAGAATATTAAAACCTGTAATTGCTAAACAAATTAATCATTTTGTATTGAGTATTTTAATTCAAATTAATCAAGGTCTTTATAACGGTGAGGTAAGGGAATCCAGGAAAGCAAATCATTTTCAAAGGGAAGTTAGATTTATGGGAAGCATTACAAAGGGAAGAATCAGTGAAGTGGCAATCTGTAATAAAAAGAAAAGAAAAAAATGGGTCACTAGGGAAAGAAGCAAATCAGTGCTAAAATCTTCAAAACCTCCATCTTCTTAGTGAACACATTTTTAAGACTACAGTAAAAAGAATTCTATTTGAAGTATTTCAATACATAGGCATTTAGAAATTCAACTATACATAGATAATTCAGTTAAAAAAAAAAAATCTATGCCCTAGAGACAAGATTTTCTAATCACTCTGTTGTTTTGACTTTTAAAGTGTCCTTTTCACTCTTTCAGCTACTTGTTAACCATGATAAGAGCTTCCCTATCTTAAAGACATTTAAAAATACTTCATTTTGAAGAAACTATCAAAGGGACTTCAGCTGGCATATATGCTTGGCATCAGAGCACACCAAATGGCCCAAGTAAACCATTTGCAGACTTTGTAACATGCAATTTAAATGTACCCAAGAAATGTCAAATGGTTTCTTTTGCAGAATTATCTTTACCAATGAGCTAAGTCTCAGGAACAAAGCACATGAATCCCCGCAGATGTTTGCCTCAGACGCACACTTTTGGGGGCAGGGTGTATGTGTGTGTGTATGTGTGTGTATGTGTGTGTGTGTGTGTGTGTGTGTGTGTGTGTGTGTTGTGTGTGTGTGTGTGAGTTACCACACAAGAGAAGAAACTTTTCAAGTTGAACATGATGGTGGGAATTGCCTTCTGGAGAGGTGGTGTGGCCAGAGGAAATGGCCTGAACCTCCCTCTATTATAAAGAGTATTTCCTGCAGCAGAACCTAAAAAATGACAGTGGGGAGAAAACCTTGATACATTTTCCTTTCTTCACTAATTCCTCAAAAATCTCAGTATGATAAACTTGAAGAAGAACACAGTGAAGGATAGAAGAGAGTTATCAGTAAAGTTACAGTCTCAATGTACAGGTTCTCTATTTGAAAAAAAAGGAAAAAATGGCAAAAATTTGACCGGAAAAAAAAAAAGTTGAGCTGGCTCAAAAGTAACCACCAGGAGTAGCAATGACCACCCCCGCCCTCGATTTCCTTTCTCCAGTCAAGAGCTGGCCTGTCTCTGCATGTGGTCCTAGGACCAGGACCAGAAGCCCGCACCTCAGAAGGCAGGGGCTCTGATTAATACCTCACTGCCCTTACTTCCTCTTCAGAAGTGCCTTTCTGTTGCTAAGATACTTGTCAGAAATCCTGTATAACTTGTTTCCAAGCTATGCCTGGATCTATTCTCTCAGTTGTACTTTCTGGCTGTCTGCTGAGGGCTGGCTCCAATTCTACTCAGACCCCTGCCTGGCTTAGTGAAGCCCTCAACCACTTTCTTGGACTGAATCCTTGAAACACAATTCTGTACCCCTCTGCACACACTTATTGTTCATGGTCAGGAATGTATAATAATGTCCAAGTGAAAAATGATCCATTAGGCTCCAAAGGATACAATGGGCAGAAGAATGAGGAAGTTCAGGGGAGGGAATGGATGACTTGCAAGCCTGGCAGCACCAGCATCACCAGCAGATACTGGTATTTAGACATTCCTTCTTATAATCTTGGCATCAGTTCAGTTCAGTTGCTCAGTCATGTCCGACTCTGTGACCCCATGAATCGCAGCATGCCAGGTCTCCCTGTCCATCACCAACCCCCAGATTTCACTCAAACTCATATCCATCGAATCGGTGATGCCATCCAGCCATCTCATCCTCTGTCATCCCCTTCTCCTTCTGTCCCCAATCCCTCCCAGCATCAGAGTCTTTTCCAATGAGTCAACTCTTCGCATGAGGTGGCCAAAGTACTAGAGTTTAAGCTTTAGCATCAGTCCTTCCAATAAACACCCAGGACTGATCTCCTTCAGAATGGACTAGTTGGATCTCCTTGCAGTCCAAGGGACTCTCAAGAGTCTTCTCCAACACCACAGTTCAAAAGCATCAATTCTCCAGTGCTCAGCTTTCTTCACAGTCCAACTCTCACATCCATACATGACCACTGGAAAAACCATAGCCTTGACTAGACGGACCTTTGCTGGCAAAGTAATGTCTCTGCTTTTTAATATGGGTAAATTTTAGAGGCTTACACATGTTAATATCAGATACTTAATAGACTGATGTTTGTGTGGGAATAATGCGTTAAGGCTGGTGCTTCTGAAATTGGCACATTTAATAATAACTCCTGACATTTAACTTTTTTAAAATATTCAGGATGATTTATAGCTGGTCAACTAAAATCTAACTGATCAATAGCTGTTATTTTAAATCCATGTCTAATTTTATATCTAAAGATGGATTTCAGAATGAGCTGTTTATTTTAAAAAGTAATGTGTCTTTGAGTATATTCAGAGCTATTTAGTATAGCAGATCATTTAATGCAATTAATGTTATTAATAAAAGTCTTCTAGTAAAAATAAAGCAAATAACACTAATGCAGGCTTCATCATCTACAGTATATGCAATTACATAAAACATCCTGACAGATTTACATGGTTGACATTGTGCCAACCATGTAAATCTGAACCATGGCATTAATAATTTTGCTCAGTGGTATCTTCTTCCCGCCTCCTAGGCCTGGAGTCAAGATGAAGCATGAGATATAAAAGCAGAAGAAAAGGAAGCTCTTATATTCCTATACTCTTTTAACTATTTACTTGGCAAGATAATCATAGGGTTGAAAGTGAAAGTGAAGTCGCTGAGTCACGTCCGACTCTTTGCAACTCCATGGACTGTAGCCCACCAGGCTCCTCCATCCATGGGATTCTCCGGGCAAGAATACTGGAGTGGGTTGCCATTTCGTTCTCCAGGGGATCTTCCCAACCCAGGGATCAAACCCAGGTCTCCCACACTGCAGGCAGCCACCAGGGAAGACGGCCATCAGAGATACTGAGTTCCTTCATATTCTGTATGATTAGCTTCAGATTTCCTACTTTGGGTTCCAGCAGTACTCAGTGCTATACCCTTTATTGCAGACTTCTTAAATTATAGAGAAAGGAATGTACACCTTTTATATTCTTTCAGAGCACAGTTGAAAAGCAAATCATAGGGTTAAATATCTCTAAATAAGTTGACATATCAACATTGTTCCACAGTTATAAATTTTAGTCACTTAAAATGTTTAATATGAAGTCCTTTTATAATAATTAGAACTCCAAATCTGCTTAATAGAATTAACCTACTTAATATGAAATCCATATTCACATCTAGGTATACTTACCCTGAATCATATCATTTTTGCTCACATATATAATTTTTCCAAACCATAAATAATACTTTTTTTAGCTCATAAAGGACATGACATTTTGACTTCAAGGGATAGTAACTAACTTAAGAATGTTTGCTCACAAATCCTATTTCCCCTTCTTTGCATTTCCCGGAGCCCACTTTCTAGACTTAACTCATTGACATAGTACTTTCACCTCATATAGACTGATGGCTTTCATGAGATGGGCACTAGCCATCTACCTCTTCCACCTCTCCAGAAGATTAGAGAGAGTGATAATGCTTTGGTTCAACTATTCTTAGAGCAGAAAAGGACACAAAGTTTATTTTAAAATACCCTTTCCAACTGTAATTCTTACTCATTATAGCTAAACACTAAAACAAGTCTCAGTGAAGAAAAATTTAAGAATTTTAAAAATAATGTGACAAATAAAAAGTGATCCCTTGATTAATATTCTATAGACAGTTATTTTAAAGAGGGTTTAGTAATATTTACCATTCATAGGAATCTGCATACATATTAAATGGAACTGAATGAGGGGTAACCTACAAGTCAAGACTTTTCAGTGAAGTAATACTTGTCGGTGGCACTAATACGGATAAATCTAATAAAAGTCTCTTTTGGGATCATAGATATTAGGCTTAACCCTTAGGTCAAAACTCTCATCAACTTAATGTTCATCAAGCATTATTTGATCCTTTCAAGCCAGATGAAATGCCGCCTTTAATTACTCAACAATAGAAAGAAAATAATCACTGTAAAAAAAAAAAAAAGAAAGAAAATAATCACTGTAAAACTTCCTTCTTTAATGTAAAACATGTGATAATTGTAAAACATTCTTATTCATGAGAAATGTCCTCACTTTTGTAAAGCAGACATGTGTGTAAATTTTATGTATTCTAAACAAAAGATTCTTTTAAAGTTTGTACTACAGGTTCTTCAGTAGATTCTCTCACCATCACAAGATACAAGCGCAAAGTAACATTTCAATCACTGCAAAAGGCAGAACTTGGGAAACTAAAAACAAGCATGCGTTGAATTTCCACAAACACACATATCTCCTTTTTTCTATTAATACAAAACCATGTAAAAGTCAATACAGATACCCCATAGATAGAGAAAGCCACATTCTTTCTAACTCATGCTGTCACCTCAAAGATAACTTCCAGTTACTCTGAGTTCAAATAAAAGACAAGTAATAAATATGTATCCATAAAAAATATATACCATGACTATACAAAATTATAATGTGGATTTTTTTCTTAAAAAAATTTGAATATTTTAAAATTGAAATATAGTTAAGCTACAATATCGTGTTTGTTTCAGATGAACAGCAAAGTGATTCAGTTATAAATATACCTACTTTTTATTCTTTTTCATTTTAGATTATTATAAGGCATTGAATATAGTCCCCTGTGCTATACAGTAGGTCCCTGGTGTTTATCTATTTTATGTATACTACAAGTTTCTTTTTTTATCTATGTCTGTGACTTGATTTGTTTTATAAATAAGTTCATATTATCATTTTTTAGATTTCACATATAAGTGATATCATATGATATTTGTCATTGTCTGTTTGATTTACTTCACTCAATGCGATAATCTCTAGGTCTATCCATTTAGACTTATTTTTTAAATGGGCTAGGCTATTTGAAATAATTCAAATTTCAGAAATGAAAGAACAAACAGTTCTTGTAAAGAACAAGCTTAGACTAAGAAGAATTCTGTGTATTTGTAGGACAGTCTGTTCCCATTAAAAATAAACTTAGGAAGGAATCACAAATTTTAAAAGACAACATGATTCTTTATATTTTTAAATTAAGTTTTCAGCATCTATGAAAATGAGAATACTAAGGGTAGAAAAGTAAATCTATCTAGTTCAGTTGGTCACACTACCTTCTAAACCATTTTTCTTCAGTGTGAAGCTTTAAGAACCCCCAAAACACATCAGCACATAGAAATCCAGGAAGTATCATGATTATTGTCATCCTCCCTACCCTTCAGAGAAATTAACGAGTCTTAAGGAAATATCCATCTTCAACAAATGACCCAGCATAAACTTATTAAGCCTTACTACAAAATTTCTGCTTTATAAAAACTAAACCCTTGAAATTCAAATAACTGAAATCATAACCTTAACCTTTCTTTTAAAAAATTCATTATATTTTCTCACAAAGATGCTTTCTCACCATGTTTCTTCCCTTTTTATGCCCTCTTCCCACAGCTTACCAGTGATCATTAAACAGGCAGCACCTTTGCAATAGAAAAGAAGACCATAAACTAAAATGAAATTAACTATCTTGTTTAAAGTATTTTAATTTATATATTTAATATAGGATTATGAAAAACTTAGGCCTTTTCCAATTGTTCTAGGGAAAATTTAAGCATATCCCCTCTACATCCCATTATAATAGTCCACAGTATTCAGCTTTTAGTTAGCACTGTAAAAAATTTATTTACAGACCTATTTCTTCATTGCTGGGAGAAATATAAATAATCTCAGATATGCAGATGACACCACCCTTACGGTAGAACGTGAAGAAGAACTAAAGAGCCTCTTGATGAAAATGAAAGAGGAGAGTGAAAAAGTTGGCATAAAGCTCAACATTCAGAAAACTAAGATCATGGTATCCAGTCCCATCACTTCATAGCAAATAGATGGAGAAACAGTGGAAACAGTGGCAGACTTTATTTTGAGGGGCTCCAAAATCACTGCAGATGGTGACTGCAGCCATGAAATTAAAAGACACTTACTCCTTGGAAGGAAAGTTGTGACCAACCTAGACAGCATATTAAAAGCAGAGACATTACTTTGCCAACAAAGGTCCATCTAGTCAAGGCTATGGGTTTTCTAGTAGTCATGTATGGACGTGACAGTTGGACAAGAAAGAAAGCTGAGCACTAAAGAATTGATGCTTTTGAACTGTGGAATTGGAGACAACTCTTGAGAGTCCCTTTGACTGCAAGGATATCTAACCAGTGCATCCTAAAGGAAATCAGTCCTGAATATTCATTGGAAGGACTGATATTGAAGCTGAAACTCCAATACTTGATGCAAAGAGTTGACTCATTGGAAAAGACCCTGATGCTGGGAAAGATTGAAGGCAGGGGGAGAAGGGGACGACAGAGGATGAAATGGTTGGATGGTACACTGATGCAATGGACAGGAGTTTGATTAAACTCCAAGAATTGGTGATGGACAGGGAGGCCTGGCGTGCTGCAGTCCATGCGGTCACAGAGAGTCAGACATGACTGAGAGACTGAACTGAACTGAACTTCCTCTGCTAGACTAGACACTTCCTGAGAGGAAGACTCCACCTTAGCATTTCTTCTCTCAGGGTCTAAAATAATGGCTGTAACACAGAGGGCACTCGATTAAGGTTTCAATGAGTTGATTTTACACATTTTGGTGCAGATATTTGGCATTTATATATTCTGCTGACTACATGAGACAGGCATTGAGCTATTGCTCAAAATTTTATCAGGAAATCACGGGGCAAATTCTCCCCAAGGGTAAACTTAAAATTCTTGCCTTTTCCTATTGGTGATTTCAAGTATCTAAAGTTATAGTCATCTTCATGCCGTAAGATCATAAAGCCTTTCCATTTAGAGCAGGTATACATATGGGATTCCCAGGTGGCATGGCAGTAAAGAATCCACCTGCAAATGCAGGGGACACAAGAGATGCAGGTTTGATCCCTGGGCTGGGAAGATCCCCTGGAGTAGGAAATGACAACCCACTCCAGTATTCTTGCCCACTCCAGAGGAGCCTGGCAGGTTACAGTCCATGGAGTTGCAGAGTTGGACACAACTGAGCAACCTATACACACACACACACACGTACATATATGTTTGGTTTTATAGCATACAGTAATAACTTTAAGATTAAATACCTAATTGTGAAAAAAGAGCTGCTCTTGCTAGAATCCAAGTCCTTTGAAAGTAGCCAGTGCTATCTTATTAGTCAGTAAGCTCATGGAAATGTTGCCAGCATTTCTTTCACTGTCTAGAAAAAAGAGTCTGTGAAGTGCCAAGTCTTTAGTGATTTATGTTTGTAAATAGCAATGTAAGAAACTCAAGGAAGCCAAAAAAGAAAATTTTTTAAAATTAAATATTCATTTGCTATCCAGATGGATATGACCTTTTGGCCCTAGCCTATTACTGACAGTCCAGAAAGACTATGTGTAGTACTCATTCGTTTATCTTAACTGCATTTGCAGGTACTGCCACTACTCCAGGCTTAAAATGCCCTCAACCTGCATCCCTGTGGCTTTTTCTATAAGGAGTCACATTATTTTATCCATGTACTCTATTATTTTTCTGACCTTTCAGAAAATTCAATAATAAAAAATTTACAAAATGAAATAATACTCAAGAATTCTACTTTCCCCCCATGTCTGAACAAAACCTTCAGTTTCAGATTCATCATACTGCATGGGGATCATATATAGAGGCACTGCTGTGGGGCTCCTAATCACAGACGCTCTGAAGTCAAACTGGTTTGAGTCCCAGGATGGATAGTGGATTGGTTTTAAGACTCTTGGGCAAGTTATCTCAATTTTCTAAGCCTCAGTCTTAAATCTACAAAATGGAGACCATTTAGCATCATTGTTTTCTTCAAGTGATTAAATGAATTAGTTCATGTAAAGTGCTAGTGCAATGTTTGTGACACATTAACAACTCATTAAACTTTTATTATCACTACACATCAACATGTATCACTGTTTTAAACTAAGATGCTTGGGTAACTGAGTGCTGAGTATATTTTCAATGGCTGCTTTCTTGTTTTGATTTAGATGCTGCCTTAAAAGTTGGCTTCCCTCATAGCTCAGTTGGTAAAGAATCCGCCTGCGATGCAGGAGACCTGGGTTCAATCCCTGGTTTGGAACGATCCCCTGGAGGAGTGAAAGGCTACCCACTCCAGTATTCTGGCCTGGAGAATTCCAAGGACTGTATAGTCCAAGGGGTCACAAAGAGTCGGGCATGATTGGGTGACTTCCACTTTCACTTTAACAGTTGAGGTATTTCACTTAGATGCATTTCACTCTCACAAAATTTTAAGAAACCTATAGCATCAAGTTTCCAGGATTTAGACTAGTCAGGATCCTATATCCTTTTATAAAAATATTTAAATGTCTATATGCCTAATACAAGATTAAAAACTTGAAATAGAACGGTGTTTGTTTTCATGTATCTGGTTGCATTTCTAAAGTACATGTCTCCGACTGTTTATATAAACATGTTTAGTCTAGTTCTTCAATTACACGGGGATGTTGGGTATAGGCGCAGTTTTATGCAGGATAAGGAAAAACAAATAAGATTTCAATGGTAAACATGGCAGATAGTCTGAGCTAAGCCAGGTTCACAGACTGGAGAGAAGGAGGCAAGCCATTCAGAGCACAACAACTAATCAGATTGCCTAGTGAAGCATAGATACTAGTGAAGAGTTGATCAATAAAGCATGAAAGGCCAGGATCAAATCACAGAGGGCCTTGACTAACTGCCTGAGGTTGAAATTCATTATCCAAGTGACGATGACTGTTGGCCTTGGATAGTTGGACCTCCAAGTAGGTTTGTCAAGAGACACTAGAAATGATGAAGCTCTGAATCTATGGAGAATCCCTTCTAGCTCAGGAACTGGTCAAATTCTCAAAGAGATGGGGTGAGTACGGGTGGCTGGGAATCATGATCCATTCCTACCCTCACTCCCACTATCCTCATCTGCAAATCCTATGAAACCTACTCCCAATATATCTCAAGTCCACGGGCTTGGGACCCACCATATTCACTGCCACCTCAATATTCAAGCCACTCTCATCTCGTTTGCTGCCAAAGAGACTTCTAGAAAGTATTCTGGTTTCCAGTTTGCCCTGTTACTACCTAGTTTCCAAGACTTACCCATTCTTCACAGTGCATCCAACATAATAAAGTGCTAACAATGATTTTATTTATTTGCATAAAGAGCTTTTAATAATTTGCCTATGACACCTCCATTAAAATCTATGTTCTTCTTCATTGCTCTTACTTCACAATAAATTCTAGCCACACACACACACACACACACACACACACACACACACATATTTTTCACTTACTCTTCATATCGAGCTGTTTCCTGCCTCAGGAAACAGTATTCCTTCTATATGGAGTGTTCTTTGACCACAAGCAAATCATATCAGGGTTGACTCCTCTCCAGCCTTAGCATCTCAGCTTTACGATTTTCTCCTTTCTGATTCAATGAGGTTGCACTGTTATTCTCTGACTCGACACCTTTTCTTTTCTTTCGAGTACTTTCTGCAATTTAGAGCTGTTCCATTTTTTGTTCACCAGTGCGTGTATTAAGGGCATCCATGGTAGCTCAGACAGTAAAGAATCTGCCTGTATAGCAGGAGACCCGTGTTTGACCTCTGGGTCAGGAAAATCTCCTGGAGAAGGTGTAGGTATGTGTGTCTGCGTCTCTGTGTGTTTTGTGTGTTTGGGTATTTTTGTTTGTTTCCCATGCCATAAATTCTGTGAGGGTAGGAACCACATTAGTACCAGAATAAAGAAAGTACCTGGTAAATTCTTTAAACAATGATGAATAAAGACTAAAAAAATGAATGAGAATCGAAAATATCATTAATAAATAAATGAGAAGTCACAGGAATATATGTTATTTTTGAAGTAAAAAGAGAAAAGAATCAAAGAAACTGCTTAGGAAGAAAACCTAAGAAACTCTATCCATAGTTCTTTGGGCACTCTATCAGATGTAATCCCTTTAATCTATTTCTCACTTAAACTGTATAATCATAAGGGATTTGACTTAGGTCCTACATAAATGGTCAAGTGTTTTTCCTCACATTCTTCAATTTAAGTCTGAATTTCACAATAAGGAGTTCATGATCTGAGCCACAGTCATCTCCCGGTCTTGTTTTTGCTGACTATGTATAGATCATTTCCATCTTCAGCTACAAAAAATATAATCAATCTGATTTCAGTATTGACCATCTGATGATGTCCTTGTGTAGCGTCATCTCTTGTGTTGTTGGAAGAGGCTGTTTGCTATGACCAGTGTGTTCTCTTGGCAAAACTCTATTAGCCTTTGCTTTGCTTTGCTTTGCTTGGTACTCCAAAGCCAAACTTGCCTGTTATTCCAGGTATTTTTTTAATTCCTACTTTTGCATTCCAGTTCCCTATGATGAAAAGGTAATTTTGTTTTAACGTTAGTTCTAGAAGGTCTTATAGGTCTTCATAGAACCAGTCAACTTTAGCTTCTTCAGCATTAGTGGTTGGGACATAGTCATGGATTACTGTGACACTGAATGGTTTGCCTTGAAAATGAACGAAGATCATTCTTTCATTTTTTGAGATTGCACCCAGGTTCTACATTTCAGACTTTTTAGTTGACTATGAACACTACTCCATTTCTTCTAGGGGATTCTTGCCACAGTAGTAGATGTAATGGTCACCTGAATTAAATTCACACATTCCTGTCCATATTAGTTCAGTTCAGTTCAGTTGCTCAGTCATGTCCGACTCTTTTAGACTCCATGGACTGCAGCACACCAGGCCTCCCTGTTCATCACCAACTCCCAGAGTTTACTCAAACTCATGAACATTGAGTCGCTGATGCCATCCAACAATCTCATCCTCTTTCATCCCCTTCTCCTCCTGTCTTCAATCTTTCCCAGCATCAGGGTCTGTTCAAATGAGTCAGTTCACATCAGGTGGCCAAAGTATTGAGTTTCAGCTTCAATATTAGTCCTTCCAATGAATATTCAGGACTGATTTCCTTTAGAGAATAGAAAGGACTGCTTGGATCTCCTTGAAGTCCAAGGGACTCTCAAGAGTCGTCTCCAATACCACAGTTCAAAAGCATCATTCTTCAGTGCTCAGCTTTCTTTATAGTCCAACTCTCACATCCATACATGACCACTGGAAAAACCATGGCCTTGACTAGATGGACCTTTGTTGGCAAAGAAATGTCTCTGCTTTTTAATACGCAATCTAGTTTGGTCACAACTTTTCTTCCAAGGAGCAAGTGCCTTCTAATTTCATGGCTGCAGTCACTATCTGCAGTGATTTTGGAGCCCCCAAAATAAAGTGTGTCACTGTTTCCATTGCTTCCCCATCTATTTGCCATGAAGTGATGGGATCGGATGCCATGATCTTAGTTTTCTGAATGTTGAGTTTTAAGCCAACTTTTTCACCCTACTCTTTCACTTTCATCAAGAGGCTCTTTAGTTCTTCACTTTCTTCCATAAGGGTAGTGTCATCTGCATATCTGAGGTCCTGGCAATCTTGATTCCAGCTTGTGCTTCATTCAGCCCAGCATTTCTCATGATGTATTCTGCACAGATGTTAAAAAAGCAGGGTGACAATATACAGCCTTAACATACTCCTTTTCCTATTTGTAACCAGTCTGTTGTTCCATGTCCACTTCTAACTGTTGCTTCTTGACTTGCATACAGATTTCTCAAGAGGCAGGTCAGGTGGTCTTGTATTCCCATCTCTTTCAGAATTTTCCACAGTTTGTTCTGATCCACAAAGTCAAAGGCTTTGGCATAGTCAATAAAGCAGAAATAGATGTTTTTCTGGAACCCTCTCACTTTTTCAATGATCCAATGGATGTTGGCAATTTGATCGCTGGTTCCTCTGCCTTTTCTAAATCCTAGAACACCTGGAATTTCACAGTTCATGTACTTTTGAAGCCTCACTTGGAGAATTTTCAGCATTACTTTGCTAGTGTGTGAGATGAGTGCAATTGTGCAGTAGTTTGAACATTCTTTGGCATTGCCTTTCTTTGGGATTAGAATGAAAACTGACCTTTTCCAGTCCTGTGGCTACTCACTGCTGAGTTTTCCAAATTTGCTGGCTTATTGAGTACAGCACTTTTACAGCAGCATCTTTTAGGATTTGAAATGCATCAACTGGAATTCCATCACCTCCACTAGCCTTGTTCATAGTGATACTTTTGGTTCATGATTCCTAAAATGTGGATGCTCACTCTTGCCATCTCCTATGTTTGATCAAACATCTCAAGTATTTGTTCACTTCCAATTTACCTTGATTCATGGACCTAGCATTCCAGGCTCCTATGCATTATTGTTTTCTTTACAGCATCAAACTTTACTTTTACCACCAGACACATCCACAACTGGGCATTGTTTCCGCTTCAACTCAGCCTCTTTATTCCTTCTGGAATTGTTTCTGCACTCTTCTCCAGTAGCATATTGGACATCTACTGAGCTGGGGGGGGTTCATCTTTCAATGTCATATCTTTTTGCCTTTTCATACGTTTCATGGAGTTTTTTTTAAAATTTTACTTATTTTAATTGGAGGCTAATTACTTTACAATATTGTATTGGTTTTGCCATACATCAACATGAATCCTCCACAGGTGTACACGTGTTCCCCATCCTGAACCCCCTTCCCACCTCCCTCCCCATACCATCCCTCTGGGTCATCCCAGTGCACCAGCCCCAAGCATCCTGTATCATGCATTGAACCTGGACTGTCGATTCGTTTCATATATGATATTATACATGTTTCAATGCCATTCTCTCAAATCATCCCACCCACTCTCTCTCCCTCTCCCACAGAGTCCAAAAGACTGTTAATTACATGTGTCTCTTTAGCTGTCTCGTACACAGGGTTATCATTACCATCTTTCTAAATTCCATATATATGTGTTAATATACTGTATTGGTGTTTTTCTTTCTGACTTACTTCACTTGGTATAATAGGCTCCAGTTTCATCCACCTTAATAGAACTGATTCAAATGTATTCTTTTTAATGGCTTAGTAATACTCCATTGTGTATATGTACCACAGCTTTCTAATCCATTCATCTGCTGATGGACATCTAGGTTGCTTCCATGTTCTGGCTATTATAAACAGTGCTGCGATGAACACTGGGGTACACATGTCTCTTTCAATTCTGGTTTCCTCGGTGTGTATGCCCAGTAGTGGGTCATAAGGCAGTTCTATTTCCAGTTTTTAAGGAATCTCCACACTGTTCTCCATAGTGGCTGTACTAGTTTGCATTCCCACCAACAGTGTAAGAGGGTTCCCTTTTCTCCACACCCTCTCTAGCATTTATTGCTTATAGACTTTTGGATTGCAGCCATTCTGACTGGTGTGAAATGGTACCTCACTGTGGTTTTGATTTGCATTTCTCTGATAATGAGTGATGTTGAGCATCTTTTCATGTGTTTGTTACCCACCTGTATGTCTTCTTTGGAGAAATGTCTGTTTAGTTCTTTGGCCCATTTTTTGATTGGGTCGTTTATTTTTCTGGAATTGAGTTGCTTGTATATTTTTGAGATTAGTTCTTTGTCAGTTGCTTCATTTGCTATTATTTTCTAAAGGCAAGAATCCTGAAGCAGCTTGCCATTCCCTTCTCCAATGGACAACGTTTTCTCAGAATTTTTCACAATGACCCATCCATCTCAGGTGGTTCCACACAGCATGGGTCACAGTGTCACTGACTTATGCAAGGTTGTGGTCCATGTGATCAGTTTGGTTAGTTTTCCGTGACTGTGGTTTTCATTCTATTCTGATAGATAAGGATAACAGGCTTGTTCAAGTTTAGCCTGAAGCCAAACTATGGTGGGGGTAATGGCGGTAATGTTGACCTCCTTCAAAAAGACTTATGCCAGCACACCAGGCCTCCCAGGACTGTCATAGTCAGTGCCCCTGACACTGTGGCAGGCCATCTGAATGCAGAGTTCCAGAGAATAGCAAGGATATATAAGCAAGTCTTTAAGTTAACAATAAGAAGAAATAGAGAAAAGCAATAGAATGGGAAAGACTAGAGAGTTTTTCAAGAAAATTAGAGATGACAACAAACATTTCATGCAAATAAGGGCACAATAAATGCCAGGAATGGTATGGACCTAACAAAAGCAGAAGATATTATGAAGAGGTGTCAAGAATACACAGAAGAACCATACATGTAAGATCTTAATGACTCAGACAACCACAATGGTGTGATCACTAATCTAGAGTCAGATAACCTGGAGCTAAAGTCAAGTGGGCCTTAGGAAGCATCACTGCAAACAAAGCTAATGGAGGTGATGGAATTCCAGCTTTGCTATTTCAAATCCTAAAAGATGATGCTGTTAGAGTGCTGTACTCAATAAGCCAGCAAATTTGGAAAACTCAGCAGTGAACACAGGACTGGAAAAAGTCAGTTTTCCCCAAAAAAGGGCAATACTAAAGAATGTTCAAACCACTGCACAATTGCATTCATTTCACATGCTAGCAAAGTAATGCTCAAAATCCTTCAAGCTAGGCTTAACAATATGTGAACTGAGAACTTCCAGATGTTCAAGTTGGGTTTAGAAAAGGCAGAGAAACCAGACATCAAATTGCCAACATCTGTTGGATCAGAGAAAAAGTTGGTGAGTTCCAGAAAAACATATACTTCTGCTCCACTGACTATGCTAAAGATTTTGACTGTGTGGATCACAACAAACTATGGGAAATTCCCAAAGAGATGGGATTTTGATACCAAACCAGTCAATCCTAAAGTACCAGACCACCTTACCTGCCTCCTGAGAAACCTGTATGCAAGTCAAGAAGCAACAGTTAGAACGGTACATGGAACAATGGACTGGATCAAAATTGGCAAAGGAGTATCACAAGGCTGTTTATTTAACTGATATGCAGAGTTCAGTTCAGTTCAGTCACTCAGTCGTGTCCTGACTCTTTGCAACCCCATGAATCACAGCACGCCAGGCCTCCCTGTCCATCACCAACTCCTGGAGTTTACCCAAACTCATACGCAGAGTACATCATGTGAAATGCAGGGCTGGATGAAGCACAAGCTGGAGTCAAGATTGCCAGAAGAAATATCAATAACCTCAAATATGCAGATGACGCCACTCTTATGGCAGAAGGAAATGAGCCTCTTGATGAAGGTGATGTAGAGAGTGAAAAATTTGGCTTAAAACTCAACATTCAAAACAGTAAGACCATGGCATTTAGCCCCATAACTTGAAGAAAATAGATGGGGAAACAATGGAAATAGTGATAGACTTTATTTTCTTGGATTCCAAAATCACTGTGGACAGGTGACTGTAGCCATGAAATTAAAAAATGCTTGCCCCTTGGAAGGAAAGCTATGACCAACCTAGATAATGTATTAAAAAGAAGAGACACTACTTTGCCTATAAGCATCTGTATAGTCAAAGCTATGGTTTTTCCAGTAGTCATGTACAGATATGAGAGCTGGACAGTAACAAAGGTAGAACACTGAAGATTTGATGCTTTCTAACTTTGGTGCTGGAGTCCTTTGGACAGTGAGAAGATCAAACCAGTCAATCTTGAAAGAAATCAGCCCTGAATCTTCATTGCAAGGACTGATGCTGAAACTGAAGTTCTAACCTTTGGCCACCTGATGCCAATAGCCAACTCATTGGAAAAGAGAAAGATTGAAGGCAGGAGGAGAAGGTAACAACAGAAGATGAAATGGTTGAATGGCATCACTGACTCAACGTTCATTAGTTTGAGTGGACTCCAGGAGATGGTGAAGGATAGGGAAGCCTGGCGTGCTGCAGTCTATGGAGCTGCAAAGAATTGGACATGACCAGGCAATTGCATAACACCAACAAAATATTCAAGGCACTGCAGGAAGTGAGTTACATTGGTTATTTCATTTAATCTTTGAAGTACTTCTTAAAGGCAATGTTCCTGACTGCTAACTTTTGCTCTTCTATATCTACTCTCCATTCTCTCCACTGTGTAGTAAAAATCTATCACTGGCCTTCACCTTGAACATCTGGCAAGTAATCTCTATACCCTGGAAAAGTTAAGACTGCTTTCAATGGCCTGTGAGCCTTAGATAATGCTGGATAGTTTAACTGTAAAACTGAGGGAAGGGGTTCATCATGATAGAGAAAAACAACAATGTAATTTAGGGTATGGGCTTTGCATCACAGAGTGTCAGTTAACTGGGAGACTAAGATAAACCACGTGGGCAATCAATCAATCTTCTTTATGTAATAGACACAATAAAATATAGAATACCAAGGCTCAGGTGAGCTCCCATGTTAGGCAATACTACAGGCATACTGTCGCACATGGATGCCAGGAAAATAATGTGTCATAATGCGACTCCACAAGGATAAGATAATAGAAGCTTTGCATTTGTACTTTTTCAGACCCTGCCCCATGTGCTTTTTCCATTGGCCAGTTTTATTTTGTATCCTTTCCCTACGATAAACCATAACTATGAGTCTAAGAGCTTTCAGTAAGTTATGTCAGTCCTTCTAGCAGACTATTGAACCTGAAGGTAGTTTTGAGACCCTCCTCACCAAATGCAGTTGGAGACAGAAGTGAGGGGAACATTGAGGGTGGTTCCCTCTAACTCTGTAGTTGGCTTACACTCTTGCATCCACCATGATCTCAGATATGGGAGCTGAACTGTACGTATTACACAGATGAGCTCAATCTTTAACTGAAGGTTAAGTGTAGTCAGTGAGAAGCCCAGATGAAGGCTAGAGAGAGGGAGGAGAGAGAAGCTGGCATTTATTCACGTGGTTCTCTCCCAGTAGGACTGCTTCCGATTGGCTGTATTCCTCTCTGATAGAAAGTCCCCACTTCCATTAAGACAGAACGTTCTACATGATTCAGCTTTTCGTTCTAGAATCCAGTTAACTCATCCCTCCTTTGGATAGAGAAGGAAGATGCAGAAGTGAAGGTGAGTGACCGCACTTTCAATGGATTCCTGAACATCCTCCCCTCGTTACTACTCAATATCCCACATACTTTCACAATTAGTCCTATAAATAAATCCTTCTCAATTTCTCCTAAAGAGGTCTCCTGAAGAGGTCTTTTCTTTCTTATCAGGAGCCTCACTCATACAGGAAAGCACTATAATAATTTACAGATGAGGAAAGAGAGGCTCAAAGAGATAAAAAATCACTTGTTTAAAGTCACATACTAAGGGTAAAAGTGAGATTGGAACCTAGCTTTGTCTAACAGCAGAGCATATGCTCTTTCCATGATGACAGGCAGAAAACAAGCTGACAAAGGAGATAATGAAGGGAAAGCAAGAGACGAGGCGGGGAACCAGAAAGATGCAGCTTCTCAGGGAATTTCAGCCAGAGACTGAGGATCAGGCGGGGAGCAGCATGAAGATGGAAAAACGTTACAAAGAAGACAGAGTGCTCAATTAACCCTGAATTAAAGCAGTGTGACACCAGGGCATTTGAAGCATAAGGAAATGAATATATAAAAAATAAATATATAAACACTATGCCGGTCAATTAATCGTAGTGAAGCATACAGTGTATGAAAGTATGTGTATATGTTTATCAGTGTACATACACAAATTTACCTTCCTACATACACAACACACATATATAAAGAGACCACAGAGGATACAGAATAAGAGACAGTATGTGAGAAGACAGATGGCCTAATTTGTTTCATCTATCACTAATAATTTTGAAGAAATGTTTGTGACTGACGAGGAGCATTATTCATTATGGAAAAGGAACATTTCACACTAAACTTTGGCAGAGAAAAATGTATTTGGTATGAAATAATTTCTCACATTTCCAAGCCGGTATAAATTAATATGCAAAAAGCACCAAGAAAAAAAAATGATTGATTTTCATATTTTCATGAAATCAATATGCCATTTAAATTTGTCATTTTATGCATATTTTGTAAAAAAGTACTACTTTCCAATTCTAGGGGGCAAAGTGACAGAATGCACTATGTATATGCTCTAAAACTGAGCAAACTTTCTTAAACAAAACAAAAAAATTAAGAAAAAACATCAAACAATAAATTATGATCTCTCCAAGTTAATATTGTTTTTAATTTTTAATAGCATATATATCTTTAGGCAATTGAAAGAAAAACCTCTTAGTGTTATCAAAAGCAATTAAAAAGATGTCTTTATTTTCCAACTAAAATTTAATATAGACAATAGCAATGTTGAAAGATACCTAATTACTATTCTCTAAATTTTAAACTTCCCAGAACAAACCATGAGGTCATTCTAATTTTAGAAAAGACATCTCAAAAGTCTAACTCAAATCTCTTCTGTTCTTTTGTTCACTGGATTAATGGGCTAATCAGGCGGTGAAGCCAGCCATCTCTGCCAATAACAATAAAAGAGGAATTCCTTGAGAGAGCTGCTTTTTACTCAGCTTTCAGTCTGGTTCACAGCCATGACAGAGGCTGGGTGCGTGGATACGCTTTGGCAAAGGAGAGTGGATGCTATCCCAGGAGCAGAGAGGGGGCTGCTCAGCAAATGTTTTATTTTTGCAATCTAAGCAAAGAAATTCACTATGATTTTTCTTTAATTGCCCCTTTTTTAAACTGAAGGAAATGGACTGCATTTGGGAAGGCAAAAAGATTCCTCGCCTTGGAGCAACACCTTTTCACTGGTAATGATAGCTAGGCATGTAAGAAAGAGGCTTTGTGCTCTGTAGGAAGGAGCGCTTGGATCTATTAGCAATGTCTGCAGAGGGGTGAGTCACAGTGGACACGCTATTTATTTCCTAGATGACTGCTAGATTTCCTTTGAGGACAAACATTTGGTATAATGAGGAATAATAATAAACTAGTCTATAACACTGGACTTGAGTCTTTTCATCCAAAAAAATTAGAAAATTATAATTAAGAACATCTATGGCAGAAAGTGAAGAGGACCTAAAAAGCCTCTTGATGAAAGTGAAAGAGGAGAGTGAAAAAGTTGGCTTAAAACTCAACATTCAGAAAACGAAGATCATGGCATCTGGTCCCATCTCTTCATGGCAAATAGATAGGGAAACAGTGGAAACAGTGCCAGACTTTATTTTGGGGGGCTCCAAAATCACTGCAGATGGTGATTGCAGCCATGAAATTAAAAGACACTTACTCCTAGGAAGAAAAGTTATGACCAACCTAGATAGCATATTCAAAAGCAGAGACATTACTTTGCCAACAAAGGTCAGTCTAGTCAAGGCTATGGTTTTCCAGTGGTCATGTATGGATGTGAGAGTTGGACTGTGAAGAAGGCTGAGCGCCAAAGAATTGATGCTTTTGACCTGTGGTGTTAGAGAAGACTCTTGAGAGTCCCTTGGACTGCAAGGAGATCCAACCAGTCCATTCTGAAGGAGATCAGCCCTGGGATTTCTTTGGAGGGAATGATGCTAAAGCTGAAACTCCAGTACTTTGGCCACCTCGTGCAAAGAGTTGACTCATTGGAAAAGACTCTGATGCTGGAGGGATTGGGGGCAGGAGGAGAAGGGGATGACAGAGGATGAGATGGCTGGATGGCATCACCGACCTGATGGATGTGAGTCTGAGTGAACTCTGGGAGTTGGTGATGGACAGGGAGGCCTGGCGTGCTGCGATTCATGGGGTCACAAAGATTTGGACACGACTGAGCGACTGAACTAAACTGAACTGAACTGAAGGTCTCTTAAAACTAGAATATTCTGTTTTAAGGTAGAAAAGATTTTTTAAAGTGTTTTAATTGCTATTTACAGATTAATAATTATAATGAACACTGATGATTATATTCACCAGTTTAAGTAGCACGTAGATTCTAAACGTATAAGTATACAAAACAATGATTCTCCTGGGACCTTTGTTGTACTTCTCACTAATCCCCAACCAATCACCACATAGGGCCCAGATGCCTAATGGAGATGGGGTCACCTAGAATTGGTTTCCTTCCTGCAGAAATTGCTAAGGTGGAAAGACCACACAAATTTCAAAGAAACGATCACCGGACTCTCTTCAGATCTGTCCAGAATAGACAATTAAGCCAGTTTCCAGGGCCAAAGACAGGACATTGTCCCCCCAAAAGTTATTTTTTACTTGCAAATATATCATGAAACAAGTGATGCTTCCATCTCTAGTACAGTTATACTGGAACTTTCACAACCAGGATCTCTGCCATCCCTACCCTTCTCCAAAGACAGTTTCCTAGATAACAGAAATGAGGTAATAAATATTATCTGGAACTTCACAACACAGATTTATAGGTTGAAAGGTAAACAGTTCTTAGCAACAGTGAGTCACATTTTTTGTCAGAAATATAAAACTAGATGTAAAACTAGAGTGAGAAAAACACCTGCCAAGGGTAAAGTCCAAAGGAACTTTGTTTTTTGTTTTTGTTTTTTTTTTTTTATGTTTGCTGACAAGCTATGAAGTCTACATTTTCTTTTATTTTTTTATTTTTTATTATTATTTTTTTAAATTTTAAAATCTTTAATTCTTACATGCATTCCCAAACATGAACCCCCCTCCCACCTCCCTCCCCATAACATCTCTCTGGGTCATCCCCATGCACCAGCCCCAAGCATGCTGCATCCTGCGTCAGACATAGACTGGCGATTCAATTCTTACATGATAGTATACATGTTAGACTGTCATTCTCCCAAATCATCCCACCCTCTCCCTCTCCCTCTGAGTCCAAAAGTCCGTTATACACATCTGTGTCTCTTTCCCTGTCTTGCATACAGGGTCGTCATTGCCATCTTCCTAAATTCCATATATATGTGTTAGTATACTGTATTGGTGTTTTTCTTTCTGGCTTACTTCACTCTGTATAATCGGCTCCAGTTTCATCCATCTCATCAGAACTGATTCAAATGAATTCTTTTTAATGGCTGAGTAATACTCCATTGTGTATATGTACCACAGCTTTCTTATCCATTCATCTGCTGATGGACATCTAGGTTGTTTCCATGTCCTGGCTATTATAAACAGTGCTGCGATGAACATTGGGGTACATGTGTCTCTTTCAATTCTGGTTTCCTCGGTGTGTATGCCCAGAAGTGGGATTGCTGGGTCATAAGGCAGTTCTATTTGCAATTTTTTAAGGAATCTCCACACTGTTCTCCATAGTGGCTGTACTAGTTTGCATTCCCACCAACAGTGTAGGAGGGTTCCCTTTTCTCCACACCCTCTCCAGCATTTATTGCTTATAGACTTTTGGATTGCAGCCATTCTGACTGGTGTGAAGTGGTACCTCATTGTGGTTTTGATTTGCATTTCTCTAATAATGAGTGATGTTGAGCATCTTTTCATGTGTTTGTTAGCCATCCGTATGTCTTCTTTGGAGAAATGTCTATTTAGTTCTTTGGCCCATTTTTTGATTGGGTCATTTATTTTTCTGGAATTGAGCTGCATAAGTTGCTTGTATATTTTTGAGATTAGTCGTTTGTCAGTTGCTTCATTTGCTATTATTTTCTCCCATTCAGAAGGCTGTCTTTTCACCTTGCTTATAGTTTCCTTTGTTGTGCAGAAGCTTTTAATTTTAATTAGATCCCATTTGTTTATTTTTGCTTTTATTTCCAGAATTCTGGGAGGTGGATCATAGAGGATCCTGCTGTGATTTATGTCTGAGAGTGTTTTGCCTATGTTCTCCTCTAGGAGTTTTATACTTTCTGATCTTACATTTAGATCTTTAATCCATTTTGAGTTTATTTTTGTGTGCGGTGTTAGGAAGTGATCTAGTTTCATTCTTTTACAAGTGGTTGACCAGTTTATAAAGAAAGTTAGGAATTCTATTGGAAAAAAACCAGGAGCACCACAAAACTGTAAAGGGTTGCAGGCTCCACCTCAAAAGGCAGCCTTGGCATCTGAAAATGATAGCAATTGACATGCTGCAAAACATGCCACCAAAGTTTAAAGCAGTATGTCCCAAGGCTGCACTGCTGATAACTGTCACGACAAATAGTGATTGGTATTCAGTTGATGGATACTAGTTTAGGGAAGTAATCATGCATGGAGATGCTAGCTAGAAAAAACTGCTGTTTTATTGTTGTTAAGTAAAAAATATTATCTGATAAGAAAGGAACTGGTGATTGGAAAATTTTTACCAAGAAGATAAGAAAATTGGGTCATCAAAACTTAGCCAGAGTAAGTTGTTTTTGCAAACTAAACTTTACAAGTCTGTCACATTGAGCCTCATTGGGTAAATACTGAGTGTAAAGTGATTTTCCCTGATGAGTTTGGACTCCTGATTCACTGCGGAACCCAAAATTCTCTGCTGCACCATTACAGCTACACTGAAGGAGCCATGGACAGCAGGCATATCATATAATATTTTAACTAATCCCCAGATAGAATAAACCTTCATTTCATAGTTATGTATATACATAGACATATATTTGAATTTCAGTTAAGTAATTAAAAAGGATTACCTTTTTAACCTTTTTCTTACACTACTGTTAATTCAATTCTCTCAACTTAAATTTCATATCAGAAAAAATCATGAGTTTAAAAACATTTGTACTTCTTAGTTTCTAAGTAAATGATGCTATGTACAGTATTACTAAAAGTTCATATCATATAAAGAACATTTACAAATTTACAACAAAAAACCAAACAACTCATGTCAAAAACTGGCAAAGAACATCAATAGACATTTCTTCAGAGAAGATATACAACTGGTTAAGAAGCATAGGTACTTAAAATAATCGGGCTTAAAGAAATACAAATCAAAACTGTAAGATATTACTTCACATCCACTAGAATGGTGAGAATTTAAAAACTGGAAATAAGCATTGGCAAGGATGTAGAGAAACTGTAACCCTCAGCTAGTGGAAGTGTAAACTAGTATAGCAGCTGTGAAAAACAGTTTGGTGGTTCCTTAAAAAGTTAAATACTGAATGACAGGTAACCCTGCAATTCTGCTCCTAGGTGTATACCCTCCAAAACTGAAAATAGGTATTCAAACAAATACTTGTACATGAATGTTCATAGCAGCACTATTCACAATACCCAAAAGGTAGAAAAAATCCAAACGCCAATTAGTGTATGAATGAATAAACAAAATGTAGATATGCATACAATAGAATGTTGAATAACATTTTAAGGTTGAATAATCATAAAAAGTGCTGATACCTCCTACAATGAGAATGAGCCTAGAAAAAATATATTAAGTGAGAGAAACCAACATGAAAAGGTCACATACTGTATAATTTCCTTTGTATGGAATATCCAGACTATTTCCAGAAAGGTAAATTCATAGAAACAGAAAGTAGACTGGTGGTTGCTGAGAGCTAGAAAAAGGGAGAACAAGGAGTGGTTACTTAATGGGTATAGGGTTTTCTTTTGGAGCACAGAAAATGTTTTGGAATTTGATGGAGGTGGTAGTTGTATAACACCATGAAGGCACGAAATGCCACTTATACTTGAAAATGGTTAATTTTATGTTATATAAATTTCACTTCTTTTTCTAAGTTTATAGCAGACTTCCCAAGACTTTGCTGATGTCAAGAGTCCATAAAAAATGATGGGGTTATTACAAATGAATGAAAGAATTTTAAAAGGAAATATTGTCCACTGCCAAGTCTGGGACAATGGAAGAATCTCAATGAATAATGATGGTTACGACTCACTCAGAGGAAGATGAATCCATTAGTCCTTATTGGTACTAAACAAAAAGAGAGAAAATATAAAGCTATTCATTATATGAGGATGCCAACTAATAAATATACTATGGGCCCCCCATATTCAATTAGAGCTACTACTGGGCTTCCCTGGTAGCTCAGCTGGTAAAGAATCTACCTGCAATGCCGAAGACCTGGGTTCGATCCCAGGGTAGGGAAGATTCCCTGGAGAAGGGAAGAGTTACCCACTCCAGTATCCTAGTATTCTGGGCTGGAGAATTCCATGGCCTATGTAGTCCATGAAGTTGCAGAGTCAGACACGACTGAGCGACTTTCACTTTTACTTTTCTCTTTCAGGCAAGAATCATCACTGAATGCTAAACCTACTGCATGAGTTGACAATGAATACATTATTTGACAACGAAAACATATTACCTAATATCAAAAAAAGTTAATACTACAGTGGATAAACCTAGCAGACACTGCCTTTGCTAAGGGATCATCCTTGACATCATTAAAACTGAAGCAAACTGACATTGTTTACTTCCTGATACGACGTGCTAAGGCTGTATTACTTTCAAATGCAAAACCTCAGTTCAATCATGAATAAATGTTAGGAAAACCAAAATTAAGGGACTGCATACAAAATTCAAAAAATGTCAGTGTCATGAAAACCAGTTCAATGAAACGTAACAACTAAAGGCAACATGTGATGCTCAGTTGGATTCTTAATTAAGAATGGCTATCAAGAAAACTGTTAGACCAACTGATGAAAATTGAATATTATACATTTAATATTATCAAATATCAAACTATACATTTGATAATAGTATTGTTCTGTTGTCAAAAATCCTGAATTGGACAGCTGTTGTAGGATTATATAAGATAAAATTTCTTAGAACTTAACACTAAAGAGTCATCATATCTACAATTAATTTTTATGTAGGTCAGCAATAATGATAGCAATAAAAATGACAATATGTGTGTTGTCTATATATATACATACACACATAGAGAGAGAGAGAGAAAGATCAAGCAAACACACAAAGATGCTATTAATTGTTGTGAGTGTTTGGGAATTCACTGTAATATTCTTGTGATTTCTCTATAAGTTTGATTTTTTTTAAATTAAAAACTAAATTTTTTAAAATTATATTTTTGAAGTAAGTTTGTTTTCATTCAAGCCTATATACTTGTTCCAATCAAAGACTATGTTCTCAGCCATACTATCACTTCACTGCCATTTTCTTCTTAGAAGCATGGCAAACAGAAATGAGAAATCCTATTTATCAAGTCTGTCCACTTGCCAGTGCAAGATTATTCCTCATGGCATCATTTCCACTATTATTTGAGGTTCACTTTTAGGAGGCTCAAATTTCGGGGTTCCACCATCCTCTTGAGAGGTATTAATATCTTCCGTTAACTGTTGTTTGCTGAAATATAGGTCATCCTGAAATGCTTATTAATAATCATGTTACCAATTATGTTGCAAAATTTGCCACTGAGGGAGATAATACTTATTTCCAATGGTCTGTGCACCAACCTTCTTTAGTTATTAACCTTTGGCTTCTGCATGAGGAAAATAGAAAAATGCTGTTATTTGGCATATATTATCATGTGTAAGGACATAAGTATTTCCTAGCCCGGCTTTGGCCTCTCCTTAGGACCCTGTACAATAACCAATCTCTGATAACCAACCACTCAAATGGCAAGAACTTTTGTACAGAAAACACTTCCTAGATTCTACCTAATGACTTTGACTGTTGAACTATTGTCTCAATAAACAACAGAGCTGAAAGGGACCTCAGAGACAACCAGGTTTAATTCTCTCATTTTGGAGATAAAGCACAGGGTTCAAAAAGGTTGAATGTCCTACCCAAACTAATACAGTAAATTGAGGCCAGAGTGAGAGTAAGCAACCTGGTCTTTTAATTGCCTGACCTTTCATCTCTCCATCTACCATGATACCTCATAGAACAGTTCAGTCTTTCTGTTAGCTGATTACTACTTTAAATGTCTAAGAAAATTTATAGAATACTGACTTGCTTTTCATAAACACTACACGTCCAATAATCTTTCAAAGCAAGGTTTATTTTAACAAAGCTAAAAGAGCTTTATTTCTTAAGGTTCAGACCAAAATCCAGTTAATCCCAGTCCCATGGAAAATACATGGTCCCATGAAGCAAATCTTTAGTTCTCTCATTTTGGGACACAGTTCTGTCTAAATGCTTGTTCCTCTGCCAATTATCTAGAATTCTCTCAACAATATGTAGCACACTTTGGAAAGGGAAGTTGGCTCATGGAGATTTCATCCATACAGACACTGTTGGGAATCAACATTCTAATGTTCTTGCTAATGAGCATTGATTACAAAAGAAGAAGGTGACAGAGTCTTAAGTTTTCTTAAAAATACGATGTTTGTTTGCTTCCAGAAACATTTGAATGGTTAGTTTTCCTTCCATTTCTGGTCCTGACCAAGACAGTAAGCACATAACAAATTTCGATGTAGCTTTGTAGTACTTTTTACTACAATTAAAAAAAAAAAAAAACAGATGCTGAAATTCTTGAGAAAATTTATTCATAGAAAATTTGTAAGAAAAAAGAAATCTGGGGGATTTCTGGGGCAAATACAAGTGACTGATAACAATTCAATGGAAAGACCAAAATAAAAAACCAAATAGAATGGAATGAAGATCACAGCAAGTCAGGAAGTGAGACCATGGCTATAAGGCAGTGTTTTCTAGAATTTAGATTCTAATAGGAGCAGAATATTCTAGTAGCTATATTTTTAAACAGCTTACTTTCAAACTCTTAAAAAAATTCTTAATATACCATCATAAATCTCTACTTGTAGGGACCAAATCTCATGATCAATATTTTGTTTTCATAACCCTCAAAATCACATGAGCATTAACACAGCTAGCCACTCCATTCTTCTTGGGTTTCCCTAACACTGAGCTCTTCTGGCTTCCTTCTTGCCATTTGTCCCCTCTCCTCCCTTAGCAACTATTCCACCTATGGTTCACACTAAATGATAGAGGGCCTCAGGTCAGATCTCTGGATGTCTGTCTCTGTACACTCTTTCCCCAGGAGGTTTCATCTAAGGATATGTGGATGACTTCCAAATTTACCTCTTCAACTCTGCTCTCTCCTCTGGGCTCCAGGTTCACACATCCAAAATTGTGATGAAGATTATTATCTAGGTAAAAGATAATCCTAGCCTACCTCACTATTCTGGAATACACAGAGAAAAAAAACAAATGAATACTTTGCTTTTATTTATAGCCAATGAAATTGTTCTCCCCAGCCTTGTACCTACTGGCTATAAGAATATCAAATGAACAAAATATGCTACCTTGTTTAAACTTGGCCTAGTCTGATAGTTTGGGAGAGCCTTCAGATAATATTTAATTTCGCCCCAGGGAGAGAAAATAACACTTCAAATATCCACCCTCATGACACTGGAGGGAGGGGTCCATTGGCTTTCTTGATAATCCTTCTTATGTTCTAGCTCCTTGCTCCTCAAAATGTGGTCTTTGCACAAGCAGCATTGATGTCCCCTGGGAGCTTGTTTAAGATACACAGCCCCAGTCTCCTCTCCAGCCCTACTGAATCAGGAGCTGCATTTTAACCAGATCCTTAAGTGATTCACTCTGCCGATGCTCTGAGCTTCAATCTATGATTATTACAATGTTTGTGAGATTGTGGTTGGTTAGTTTGGCTTGGTATTTTGATTTTCGTCTCCACCATTTTGCTCAGAGCCTGGCAGTTCTGTGTAGCCCAATCATCCTCAACCCAGGTTACACTAGTGGCAAACTCCAGAATGACTGGCTTGTTCTCTATCCAATGTGGAGCTCAGGTACCAGCCCAGCCTCTGCTGTATGGACTCCAGCCACCAGGCCACTGTGTCTCGACCCAGCTCCTGTGGTTCAGGAAAGTGAAACCTTTTGGCTGACTATTTGGCGTGGCTGGATTGTTCTGGCTCAGTGTTAAGAGTGACAGGAGAGCAGACGTGTGGTTCTTCACCAGAGATAGAAGCAATGATTTTATTTACTTAATGCATTCATCCATCTCTAGGAAGACATGTTGAAAGACATTTCTCCAATCACCTTACTCTCATCTCTCTCCCTTCTTTTCTTCTCACAAATCCTCAGACTAGGCCAAATAAAAAGCTTTAATTTTCCTTCCATGACATCTTATTTTTCTTCCTTCTGATTCTACAGAAGAGTGGATATTCTTTCTTCAACTTGAGGAAAATGACATGGGCTGAGACACCTGGGCTCAGATGGAATCAGGGAAATCTTTATTTCAAAATGAAAGTCTAGCTTGTCATATTCATCTAGAAATCCACACCTTAGAGCCTTTGTACTAACTGTTTCTTCTGCTCACTGCATAATTATTTATATAAAGACAGAGATGAATATTGTACTGACTACTTTTCAGAATTCATTCTGTGAAAAATTATAATCTTCCTTCAGGGAAGTGAATGAGTCGACTCAATGATGGCAAAGTTTTTTTGTTTTTGTTTTTTGCCTTACATAGTCAAGCAAAATATGAAAGCATTTTAAGCATTGTGCAACACTATGCTTCTATTTTCATTATGCAGGCCAAACAGAACTCTGGGGATGGGGCACCCTGTTCTTCCTGCAGAATCTCACATCTCCCTTAATATCATCACCACCTGTCCACCAAGACAGTGACAACACAATGTAGGAGTCTTGTGTAAATCATCTTTTCCTATATCCTTTACACACAATTAGTCAGCAGTCTTTTTCATGTGTAAATTTCAAATATCTCTGGAATCCTACCATCTCTCGCCACTACTCAGCTATCATGGAAGTCAAGCCTTAGCATCTGTTTCACCCCTTAACTCCTATTTCGCTCTAACTGTCTGTGTAGTACCTTTGTTATTTTTGAAGCAGTGCATAAAAATGATAAATCCAGTAATATCGCTCCTCTAATAAAACCATTTAATGGCTGCCCATTACAATCCAAATCTAACTTCCTTGACACAGTTTGTAAGCCCATGAATGATCTCATTTCAGGGTGCCGTTTGGACATGATGTCCTACCACTTCCTTTTTTTTTTTTTTTTTCATTACACTTAGGTGCACTCGGCTTTTTCTGTCCCTAAGACACATTAACATTCATGTCTTGGGACCTTTGCATGTACTGTTATTCTTCCTGAAACACTGGGGCCTGACCTTCCTTTTAACATTTAACAAATGTCACCTTCTCAGAGGGAGCACCTTCAAGAATGTATATTAGATGTCCTTCTTTGTTATTCACCATGCTATTATTGGGCTTTAACTTTGAAAAAACTATGGATACCAATCTCTGAAATCAACATGTTACATACTTGCATATTTGTCATTGCCTGTTTATCATCTACTTCTTAAATCTCCCCAACAAATAAAATTCCTAAAATCAGTGACTTTTCACCTCTGTATTCCCAGCATCTAGAACAATACCTTGGTGTTCAAATATATTTTCTGAGTCAATAAATTAATGAATGCTAACAAGGGCATGGTAGGAAGGAGACTCACACATTGTTGTGTGTGGTTTCAGAAAAGTTAGCTATGATACATATCAAGAGTATTAGAATGACTAAAACCTGCAGCTGAAAAGCCACTTATAGCAATCCTATCCTGGGATGTTTGCGTGTGTTTGTGCTCAGTCGCTCAGTTGTGTCTGACTCCTTGTGACCCCATGGATGGCAGCATACCAGGATCTCCTGTCCATGGGACTCTCTAGGCGAGAATACTAGTTGCCACTTCCTTCTCCCCTGTGATGTTTATTTATTTAAGTGTTTGCCTCATTCAGTGTTTCTTTTTTTTTTTTTTTTTACTTTACAATATTGTATTGGTTTTGCCTACCCTGTGATGTTTACCACAGCATTATTTACAATATAAAACAATGAAAAGATTTTAACAAATATCTAGTATTCAGGGAAGACATGACTGAAGCAACTTAGCAGTAGCAGCAGTATTTGGGGAATGGGTCATCTGTATGATATTAATATATGTGCTTAAAATAAAAAAGATTATTTTATTTTTATATAATTTTTATATAAGTTATTCTATGTTTATATAATTTTTAAAACTGGAATATTTTCTAATACATAAGAACAAAAATATGACCAAAAGTATGCAAAAGTATATACCTCCTTTGATGGCAAAAGGTTTTACTCTCTTCTTGATCCTTTCCAAATTTTCCAAATTTTCTAAAATAAACCTGAGCTCTTTTGTTAATAAACAACCTTAAACAAAGATATATATTCAGTTAAATAATATAAAAGGAGTAAGGAATCAATACAAGTTTCATTGAGTTAAATATTGCAGTAAGTTTTTTTCTAAATTCACTCTTTCAAAAAACAACATTGTATGGATGGGTATTTACTTATATTTAAATTCACTATATTTTAATCACTCTCACAATGTTATCTGTCCTGGTAAGATAAGTTTTGACTTGGGTCTTAACTTCCTAAATTATATATAAAATACTTCATGATTCAAAATGTATGGCTGAAGATGCATAGTAAAGATTCCCTAAAAGAAATTACAAAATGAGCTTCTAACTTTACCAAATCATAGTTATTGTTAAAATCACTACTACGTAATGGTAAATTCTCCATTCTTGTTCAAATTAAAATCTCTTTGGTCTACTAACAAGTTTAAGTCTTCTAAAAAGGACTTTCTTCTCCAAATAAAATGATTCTTGGTATTAATTGAAATGTATGATTGTTACAACAGACTGCAAATATATTGCTGCAGGCAGAAACAGAATTATAATGAATATCTGATGATTTGCAGTACCTGGAGACATTTTGAGAATTCTCCCATTAAGAGAATGAAATACAAATATAACTATGTAGGCTTGAAACAAAGCAAAGGCTGTAGGACAGATCTGATTGAATACTTCCAGTGAAATTTTATCACTCTTATATTCACAGAAAAAAATATTTCAAAAAGGACTATGGGTGATTAAAGGGCCATGGAAAAATTAGACTTTATTAAGCTCAATGTTAAATCAAGTTAAACATTCGATGTTTCCTTCACTTCACACTCAATTAGGCTAGGCTAAGAGTCATTTTAAAATGCTGAGTTTGCTGTATTTTTCTCATATCAGACAACTCAGTTCAATCTCCTCAACTGGATGCTTACTATATGCCAGGCCTCATGCTGAATATCAAAAATAGGAAGATGCCTACATGCTGATCTCTGCCAAACCTTGAGGGGATAAACTATAAGGAACCTAGTGTATATTCATCTTGAAAACAAACTTCTAATAAGTCTGAGTATTAGAATTTGTCTTGTCAGTAGCCACAACAGCTAGTGCTAAACACACACCCCGAGTAAATACTCTATAGGCACCTCAGATCAGAAACAAATGGCAGCTTCAGGCTGTTCATTTCAAAATGAATTGAATGTTCATAATCAGAATCAGCGAGGAGATTATTGATATAATAAGTACTTACGTACTTTTACAAGAATAAGTTTTCTTTCAAATCTAGGGTCTTTTATGTGGTGTTGTCATGCAACTGAATTCTAGAAATAACTCAGTTTATTGGTATTTCTTAAGCTTGGTCAGGCAGGAAATCTGCAAATGACATCTACTCTAAATACATGTTTAGTAAACATGCATGATCTGAGGAAAAAGAAGATCTTAAAAAAAAAAAAAAAGAACTTTTAACAATGCTGTTGGCTTTTTGCATGATTAGTAAGCAAATAAACCTGTACATGCCAAGTTCTAGGTCTTGTGAGAATCTCTTTGTCACACTGGTATTCTAAGGAGAGGCCTTACCAACCTGTATCCACAATGCAAAATTAAAACTTGAGGCTCCAAGTCTAATACTTCATTCAGTCACTGACTGTCAGGCAGATATGTTATCTTCCTGCTATGAGCATGAGCAAAACAGTAAAATGGCAAGGAATCTATAAATAAGTGCTAATTTCTGCATTTGTGGATTAGTTGATGTATTGATATATCTCTTGTTTGCTAAACGGCTTAAAGGAACTGAAAAATGAAGATAATAATGCCTCTCTTCCCTGTAGTAATGGACTTCCTGATAGCTCAGTCAGTAAAAAATCTGCCTCAGTGCAGGAGACCCGGGTTCCATCCCTGGGTCAGGAAGATCCCCTGGAGAAGGAAATGGTAACCCACTGCAGTATCCTTGTCTGGACAAATCCCATGGACATAGCAGCCTGGTGGGCTACAGTCCATGGGGTCTCAAAGAGTTGAGCATGACTGAGCGACTAACTTTTTCTTTCCCTATCATGATGGCTCTTGACTTTATGGGTTTAAAGGTGGCAACCTCTGGTGAGGATGCCTGTACAGCGCTTGACATACACTGAAGAAAATAAATACCCTTTATCAAAGAATAGAAAGTAGGATGATAAAGATTATACTGCAAAGTCTCATAAACCCTACTTTCCAGGGTAAAGAAGAAAGAAGACCATCTGATTTTTCAACTGGAGCTAGTCTCTTTGCTATGAGTTGCCAGAAGCTAGAGAAGGGAGCAGGAGGACTTCTAGAAGCAGTATTTTGTCACACAGACTCTGAATGGGAGGCTCATTAAAGAACACCAAGCACCAGTTTGCAGTAGCCATTCTGCATTTAGCAGTGGCAATTGGGAGGCTGCAAATTCTGAGGTCTGACTCTGAACATGTGTTTATTGGCACAGAGACAGCACTACACCATTTAGTTCCAAGGCACAATGGAGCAAATCTAGATTAATATGAAAATCCATATTTTGTCCTTCCTGTGCTAAGTGTCACACTTCTGAGTGAGATCCTAACAAGAGCAGAGATTAAGAATAGGTCAGAAGAACATCTGCTTTGCTTATTCTGATTACATGAGCAGGCAAAGGAATTTGCTTTTATGACACCAAAATAACTTGGAATACAGCAAAAATAAATGCACCTTCTGTTTCGTGGAATGTTATTACAGTATGAGGCTTTGTGAATGCTTGGCGGCATTTTCAAGCATTTTTGTTCCCCTCATTTCTTTCTCAGCTCCATAATGCAATCCTCATGGTTTGAGCACTAGACTTCAAATGAGACATCTATTCAGAGCATGTTCAAACAAAACGAGTGGTTTCCTTAGTAATGGGAACTATGTGAAAGAGTTCGGCACAGCCCCTCTGGCCAGGATTTCCCCGCCCTGCAGTCCAAACATAGGCTCTCAGTGAGCACCATACATCTGGGGAGCACCCCCAAAGTCTAACACAGCTAAAACACTGAATAATCATTCCATTTCTAATAAAACATACCCTTCAGAGAAGGTGAATGATGTAAGAAGTACTCAAACTGCTACAGGTTAATTTACTCTTTTTTTTTTTTCCATCGTATCTACAAAATGGAAAGAAAGACAAGGGATTTCACAAAACAGATATATGTTGTCCTCTCATCTGAATGTATTTTAAAACATTTTCTTACCCTAAAGCCTAAGCTTGTCTTATTATTTTTCTGTCTGTGCCTAAAGTCTGCTGCTTCTGATTTCCCAGTTTTCTGCGTAATAATCAGGTTTGATCATGCTTTGATCATGCTTTGAAATTCTGTTGTTAGCAAAAAGTATAAATTTGGCCTTTTGATAGTCTCAAAAATATTTTAAAAAAATAGTAGTTTCATGATAGCAGTGTTGAACTTTTATGAAGGTGTTTCTATTTAATCATTTACTTGTCCATTTTCAGACAGTAAAGAATCTGCCTGCAGTGCAGGAGACCCAAGTCCAATCCCTGGGTCAGGAAGATCTCCTGGAGAAGGGAACAACCACTCACTCCAGTATTCTTCTCTGGAGAATTCCATGGGCAGAGGAACCTGGTGGGCTATATAGTCCATGGGGAGAGCCTGGTGGGCTATAGTCCATGGGGTTGCAAAGAGTCAGACACAACTGAGTGAATGATATTAACACTTTTCAGGACAACACAATAATTAGGGAATAAAAACTGGCTTCTCTATAGAGTAATACAACTGTCATTCACCTCAAATATTGACTCAAAAAGGCAGGTGAATACAGACACTATCCTAGAGTAAAAACCAGCATTAAAAAAAAAATGTGTGTTTTTTTTTTAAATTATCTGAGTTGATATAATGCTTACCTTTGAGGACAACTGTTCATAGATAGTGTCACCATATGATGAAGACATCCAATTAGAAAGACAGAAATGTAGTCAAAGAGAGAAAAGTGAGGCACAGCTAAATTACTGCTAGCATTCTCCTATTAATGTGTTGTGCCAATTTTATTATAAATAAGCAGACACAAGAAGCAAAAGCTGTTCTATAGAACATGCTAAGAAGAAGAGAATGAGAGACTCAGAAGATATCTAGAGGGAAGAAAACACAGTTTTAAAAGTTTTGGCTTTGGATTTCAACTTGTATTCCAGCCTGACTTCCTGACAGTTTCTAGGATGGCAGAAGTTAACCAACCTCTGTGAAACTCAAGCTCCCTCGTCTGTGAGAAGGGGCAGCTGCGTGAATGTCTCAGTACTGAAAGAATAAGTGTAAACATGCACAGCTGACCACACTCCAGAGTCTTGCATACAGTTAACTCTCAACACATGCTACTGATTATTAACCTATTATTATATACTTCATTTGAGCACATGTCATTTCCACATTTGCAGAGCAATGCATTTCAAATTATGATCTATTTCACTGTGTTTTGTGGACAGTTTAAGGAAAATCATTTGTATTTCCCTAACCCATAACAATGGGTTTCCTTGGTGGCTCCGTGGTAAAGAAACTGCCTGCCAAGCAGGAGAACCAGGTTCAATTCCTGGGTCATGAAGATACCCTGAAGAAAATGGCAACCCACTCCAGTATTTTTGCTTGGGAAATGCCATGGACAGAGGAGTCTGGCAGGTTATAGCCCATGGGGTCACAAAGAGTTGGACATGACTAAGCAACTGTGCATAGCACAACAGTGAAGAGTTGAATATAGGGCATAAGATAAATAAATAAATTCCTGGACTCCTTGAGGTAACTGGGTAATGCTACTACAACTAAAATAAAATATTTTTTAAAAGGAAGAAAAGCCACTTTATTGAGACAAGCTTAAAAGGTCAATTTTAGACACAGAGAGTAGGAGGTGCCTGGGCTCATACAAGTAGAGGTATTTATCAGAGAGTCTGAGAAACATACATAAAAAGATACAAAAAAATAATTTTATTTCCAAGAGCAGTGGTGATGTACATTGGAGAGCAACAAATATACAAAGAAGAGATTATATTATCTAAGAGAGTGTATGAAGAGTAGGCAAAAGAAGAAACCTAAGACAGGCATTTAAAAAGTAGATACATGAACAATGATAGCAAAATGAATGTGGAGGTAGCAGGAGTGTGATTGGGAGGCTTTGATGTACAAGGACCAAATTGGGAGGACACTGATGAGATTCCAAAGGGAAATTTCAGTAGCCTGGTGGGAATAGAACCTAGAAAAACATGAGCTGGAAAAGTGAGTAGAAAGTGATGATGAGGTAATACCAGATGTTGACAGCTCTCCTGAGAAATCTATATGAGGAGGACAGATAAAGAATAATAGAATAGGATCAAAGGTTAGGAATACTGTTATTGTTCAGTATGAGTAAGAATTAAGCCTGTCTATGGATTTCATGGCAACAAGCCAACTTCCGGGTAGAATGGGGACAGAGGCTTCTAGAGACCAATTCCTGAGAACACAGAAGTAGGTGAGTTTGAGGGGAAAAAGGGAGGGATATACTGAGGAAAAAAAGCCTCATCCGTTAAGACTACAAAAGAAAGACAATGATGAGTGTGGATAAAGAGTCATTGGTAGGTTGGGAGGCTGTGAAATAAAGGCAATCCACACCTACAGGCCTGAATTCAATGTGGCTAAAAGTGAGGGCATGTCCCTACAAACACTCAGAGACTAACAAGGGATGTAAAGAGTGTTCAGGTTTGGTGCCATCTCTGAAGATAACTGGATAAGGAGCTGACTTAGGAGAAATATAAGGATGTGAGGGACCTACTGAAGACCCAGATGAGACATGACACTCTGCACTTACTGTGATTTTCTCTAGGACCAATTTACCTCATGGAAACAAGAGAACAGTCATGTCTTGTCCAGAAGTGCCAACTCAGCAGGTGTGGTGGGAGACTACAGCAAGAAAGCCAAGGTGACGGAATGGTGAGTAGTTTAGATGGCCACTCTTAGCAGGTAGGAAAGGGAGAGAGATGAGAATGACTGAGAGAAACAGCCTCAGATGGATATATACACCTCAGGGTTCACTGCAGCACTATTTACAATAGCCAAGACACGGAAGACACCTACATGTCCACTGACAGAGGAATGGATAAAGAAGAGGTGGTACATACATATACAATGGAATATTACTCTGCCATAAAAAGGAACGAAATAATGCCATTTGCAACAACCTGAAGATTGTCATTCTAAGTGAAGTAAGTCAGAGAAAGACAGTATCATATGATATTGCTTATTTGTGGAATCTTTAAAACAATGATACGAATGAACTTATTTAAAAAGTAGAAACTCAGACATAGAGAATGAACTTATGGTTATGAGGGGGAAGGAAGAGAAACAGCAATTGATTGGGAGTCTAGGAACAAAAAGAGAGAGAGCCAAAAAATAATCAAGACCTGAAGTAAGATTCAATTTCAGCTAAAGGCGAAAATAGAAGAGGCACAGAATACAGTTTAAAAGATGGGAAATCTGCTTACAAATAAGAGAAGGAACAAGAACTGGGAGGATTTATGTAGAATGAATAAATACAGCAGCATATAGCATATAGCAGCTAGATGCTGCTATGTGAGAGGGTGTCTTGATGTCTGATGTCTGTTGAAGAGAAAAACATGTAGAATTAGGGGCAGAATGGGAACAGGCTTGCCTGAAATAAGACTGCATCTGAGAATGTGACTTGACAACAGATGGCAAAGGTTACAGAACTCTGATCTCAGTTAAAGGTTATTCATGATTCAGAGGAAGGGAAGACAGCGTTCAGGCCAAGCAGGGGCTTCTGGGCCCACACTGGCTGCCTCCTAACACTTCAAGACAGGATACATGGTGGTCTTCAGGTCCTCAACCACTGGCATGGTGGCTACTGATGGCAAGAAGCTCAGCCTGACTGGCTGTCCAACACCGCTGTGCTGAAGAAAAACATTAAGTGTGTGCCTTGTGGACACTGCTCGAAGTTTCACTGGATGACCACATGACACTCTGTCCAGTGAGTGGTCCTAAACTCAAGCCTGGGAGTCAGACTGATACGGATTCCAACCCTGGCTGAGTCATTCACAAGCCATGCCACTGTAGGGAGTGGGGTATAATCTGCCTCCCCTTTATCTGTAAAAGGAAGAAACTATCTGCTTACAAACCAACCCCATGGTGTCAAAGAGATGCTGTAAGGAAGTGCTTATTTAGGTCAGTATCAGGAACACCACACTCCAGAAATGATACCTAATATTATTAAGTCCTTATTGCTTACCTAATGGACATCTTTCTTTTCTCGGCATTCTTCTCCTTGTCCCCTATCCTTTAATTTGAGCAGGGATGACAGAAAAGTGCTTTATCCAGGAATAAGCATTTGGCCCAAGTAGAGCTTCCCTCCAGATTTTTCAAACTGGAAATAAGAGAAAGGGATAGTCTCTCTAGAGGTAAAATTGGGAGGTGAAGAATGTGAGAGCTACTGGTACCCAAACTTGCAGACATTGTAAAGAAAACTGGCCAGCAGTAAAAGAATAAACTCAATACTCCATGACAAGCAGACACAAGACAGAAGAAGAGTCTGTTAGCAAATGTGAGTTTACCACCAACTTGTCTCTGAGGTCCAGTTTTCCCCCTTGCCCATATTGTTAGTGCATTTAAGACTATACCACTCTTGCTATAGCCCCACCTTTGCACTTGAGCTGGTCTAAACCCAAGCTAGTTTTAACCCACCAGGCTCCTCCGCCCATGGGATTCTCCAGGCAAGAGTACTGGAGTGGGTTGCCATTTCCTTCTCCAGGGGATCTTCCCGACCCAGGGATCGAACCCAGGTCTCCTGTATTGCAGGCCAACACTTCACCGTCTGAGCTACTAGGACTGCAGCAGTTTTAACCTAAGCTAGTTTAGTGTTTGTCTTCCTGGCATTTAGTATGAATAGTTATTTACAATTTTAAAATAGAAAAGACTGGCAGAAACCTTCTTGTGATTCCTTGAAGAATGCTCTGTATACAACCAGAGGTCAACAAATGCTATTGATAGGCAGAACTCAGATTCTGTGAGGCAAAGCCTGCAAACTTAATGCACCTGCATTTGACCGGATTTTAGCATTCTTATACTACTCAGAACTTCTCTTACCCTTCCAAGCTCCTAAATCAGAAACCAGGTGATAAACAGGCTGACTCCAAAGAGAGCCAGGCCTGAATAAAACATACAGAGTGATAGCTAGGACATGGAAGCAACGTAGATGCCCATCAGTAAATGAACAGATAAAGAAGCTGTGGTGCATATATGCAATGGCCTATTGCTCAGCCATAAAAAGGAATGAATTTGAATCAGTTGTACTGAGGTCGATGGATCTAGAGCCTGTTACACAGAACAAAGTAAGTCAGAAAGAGAAAAACAAGTATCATATAGTAACGCATGTATATGCAATCTAGAAGAATGGTGCTGAGGAACTTTTTGCAGGGCAGCAATAGAGATAGAGACATATAGAATGGACTTGTGGACACAGAGAGGAAGGAGAGGGATGAACTGAGACAGCATGGACATATATATACTACTACGTGTAAAATAGCTCGTAGGAAGCATCTGTTTAGCACAGGGAACTCGGCTTGGTACTCTGTGAGGATCTAGAGAGGTGAGATAGGACGTGAGGGTGGGAAAGAGGCTCAAGAAGGAGGTGATATATGTATACTTATAGCTGATTCATGTTGCTGTACAGCAGAAACCAACACAACATTGTAAAACAATTATCCTCCAATTAAAAATAGCAAACTAAAATAAATTTTAAAATGAAAAATGAAAAAATAAAATATAGAGTTTTAAGAAATGAAGCAGTAACTGTCAAAAATAAATAAGTACTGAGTGCCTACTGTCTGCTCAGAACTACCTTTACCTGATCATTTTATTAACTCATTTCTGAAAATATTCTAAAGACCAAAGATTAGAGCAGAACCCTTTGTCCCAAATAGTCCTAGCAGAATACAGTAGGGTAAGAGTCAAAAAATTTTAACATCTAAAACTGAGAATTCAGCAATGGCTTCAGTATAAATAATGACAACAAGAATCTCCCATATCTTCTGCATCATCGCTAGTTGTAGTAAGTGGTTCCATCCTTGAAAAGACTTTCCCTACACTACAAGGAAGGACTCTGTGAACAATCACTGAATAATCAGACAGCGAAATTTAGCTCTGGACCTCTTAGACTCTCCATCGGTGAAGGAAGAGAACCAGACGAGAATGTTAACAGTCACCTTTCTTCTCCCATTTAGTAGACATTAAGCAAAAGAGACATAAAACATTCATGAAAATTCAAACAACTCTAACTTCTATGATGCAATATATCTATATGCCTAAATATTTGACTGACAAAAAAGTTTGTTTTCTCTTGCTCAGAAATCACTGTCTTGATCTCTTGCTTAGACATAAACTTACACCTTTCATTAGTCCCCTTTACAAAAGAACTCATGTAAAGGTAAGAAAATACCAAAAGAATTTACAAAAGAATATTGTACAAAATATTATCTCATGCCAACTTGGTTTTTAATTTATGCCTAGAATTTTTATGAACTTACCTGCCATTTGGTCCCTGGAGTTTAATTTCTGCCTAGAACTTGCATGAATCTTAGTGGCTATTTGACCCCAACTGTGTTTAATATGTACTAACTCAAAGAAGATCAAAAGAGGAAGAAGCCACCACTAGCACCATCACCAACAAAAAAGAGCAAAATTCAGTCAGGCCAAGAGATGCACTTTATTCTCCCATAAATAAGAGCTCTTTTATGAATAACCTCAAGTGTAACTGAAGTCACTGATCTGACAGAATTGACCCCTGAGGGACAGGCTTTGTTTAACTAAAAAATTCCCTGATTTTACTCAAATGCTTAGGACAAAATCAGCACAAAGGAGAGAGTAGTCAATTACTCCATCAGTCACTCAATAGGATTTAATTAATCAAACATTGATTTTTTAAATATGTAAATGCACTATTAAATATAGGAAGCAAATAAAACATATTTTCTACCTTCAAGTTGCTTACTATCAAGGTTTAGGAAAAATTAAACTGTAAAAGATGGTACGTATTAGAATAAGAGAAATATAACAATAAAAACTAAATTTAAGCTATGATAAAATAAGGAGATACTTATCTCATTGAGATGGAGGTGGAGGATCTTAAAAGATGGGGTTTTTGAGCAGAAGCTTCATAGAACTGATTAAGAAGAAATAAACTGCAAAGAATCCAACACACAAAACACTTTCAGGAAATGATGAGGCACGTGATGTGGCTGAGGGATAGAATGTGAATAAGGAAGAGAGACAATGACTGGACAGGAATATGGGAAACTTATCACAGTTAGTGTATCACAGTTGTCACAAATGTCAGCCTTAGAGTCTGACAGACTTTGGTTCAATAGCTGATGCTGCTAATAAGTGACTATTGTGGGTTTTTGCACACTCAGCTCTCAGTTTTCTGATTTGTAAAATGAGAGGATTAGCTACCTGGTATTCTAATAGGGAGGACTGAAAGAGGCCATTCATGAAAAACTCTTAACAGTCAGCTTGACACAGTTGCTGTGTATGTCGTGTGTGTGCTCAGTCACGCCTGACTTTGCAACCCCACCAGCTGTAGCCCGCCAGTCTCCACTGTCCATGCGACTTACCAGGCAAGAACACTGGAGTGTGTTGCCATTTCCTCCTCTAGGGGATCTTCCAGACACAGAGATCAACCCATGTCTCTTGCATCTCCTGCATTGGCAGGTGGGTTCTTTCCCACTGCAGCACCTGGGAAGCACTCACGGAATAGAACTCAATAAATGGCATCTACCAAGTCTATGCCCCGACCAGTAACGCTGAAGAAGCTGAATTTAAACAGTTCTATGAAGACCTACAAGACCTTCTAGAAATAACACCCAAAAAAAGACGTCCTTTTCCTTAGAGGGGACTGGAATGCAAAAGTAGGAAGTCAAGAAACACCTGGAGTAACAGGCAAATTTGGCCTTGGAGTACAGAATGAAGCAGGGCAAAGCCCAGTAGAGTTCTGCAAAGAGAACGTACTGGTCATAGCAAACGCCCTCTTCCAACAACACAAGAGAAGACTCTACGCATGGAGATCACTAGATGGCCAACACCGAAATCAGATTGATTATATTCTTTGCAGCCAAAGATGGAGAAGCTCTATACAGTCAGCAAAAACAAGACCAGGAGCTGACTGTGGCTCAAATCATGAAGTCCTTATTGACAAATTCAGACTGAAAATGAAGAAAGTAGAGGAAACCACTAGACCATTCAGGTATGACCTAAATCAAATCCCTCATGACTTATACAGTAGAAGTGAGAAATAGATTTAAGGGACTAGATCTGACAGACACAGTGCCTGATGAACTGTGGAAAGAGGTTCGTAACACTGTACAGGAGACAGGAATCAACACCATCCCCAAGAAAAAGAAATGCAAAAAAGCAAAATGGCTGTCTGAGAGGCCTTACAAATAGCTGTGAAAAGAAGGGAAGTGAAAAGCAATGGAAAAAAGGAAAGATATAGCCATCTGAATGAAGATTTTCAAAGAATAGAAAGGAGAGATAAGAAAGCCTTCCTCAGCAGTTAATGCAAAGAAATAGAGGAAAACAATAGAATGGGAAAGACAAGAGATCTCTTCAAGAAAATTAGAGATACAAAGGGAATATTTCATGCAAAGATGGGCTCAATAAAGGACGAAAATGGTAGGGACCTAACATAAGCAGAAGATATTAAGAAGAGGTGGCAAGAATATACAGAAGAACTATACAAAAAACGATCTTCACGACCCAGATAATCACGATGGTGTGATCATTTACCTAGAGCCAGACATCCTGGAATGTGAAGTGAGCCTTAGAAAGCATCACTACGAACAAAGCTAGTGGAGGTGATGAAATTCCAGTTGAGCTCTTTCAAATCCTAAAAGATGATGCTGTGAAAGTGCTGCACTCAATATTGCAGCAAATTGGGAAAACTCAGTAGTGGCCATAGGACTGGAAAAGGTCAGTTTTCATTCCAATCCAAAAGAAAGACAATGCCAAAAAATGCTCAAAATACCACACAATTGCACTCATCTCACAAGCTAGTAAAGTGATGCTTAAAATTTTCTAAGCAAGGCTTCAGCAATATGTGAACTGTGAACTTTCAGATGTTCAAGCTGGTTTTAGAAAAGAGAAGAACCAGAGATCAAATTGCCAACATCTACTGGAGCATCAAAAAAGCAAGAGAGTTCCAGAAAAAACATCTATTTCTGCTTTATTGACTATGCCAAAGCCTTTGACTGTGTGGATCACAATAAACTGTGGAAAATTCTGAAAGAGATGGGAATACAGACCACCTGACCTGCCTCTTGAGAAATCTATATGCAGGTCAGGAAGCAACAGTTAGAACTGGACATGGAACAACAGACTGGTTCCAAATAGGAAAAGGAGTGTCAAGGCTGTATGTCACCCTGCTTATTTAACTTCCATGCAGAGTACATCATGAGAAATGCTGGGCTGGAGGAAGCACAAGTTGGAATCAAGATTGCTGGGAGAAATATCAATAACCTCAAATACGCAGATGACACCATCCTTATGGCAGGAAGTGAAGAAGAACTAAAGAGCCTCTTGATGAAAGTGAAAGAAGAGAATGAAAAGTTGGCTTAAAACTCAACATTCAGAAAACTAAGTTCATGGCATCTGGTCCCATCACTTCATGACAAGTAGATGGGGAAACAGTGGAAACAGTGGCTGACTTTATTTTTTGGGGCTCCAAAATCACTGCAGATGGTGACTGCAGCCATGAAATTAAAAGATGCTTCCCCCTTCGAAGGAAAGGTATGACCAACCTATACAGCATATTAAAAAGCAGAGACATTACTTTGTCAACAAAGGTCCGTCTAGTCAAGACTATGGTTTTTCCAGTGATCGTGTACGGATGTGAGAGTTGGACTATAAAGAAAGCTGAGCGCAGAAGAATTGATGCTTTTGAACTGTGGTGTCGGAGAAGCCTCTTGAGAGTCCCTTGGACTGCAAGGAGATCCAACCAGTCCATCCTAAAGGAGATCAGTCCTGGGTGTTCATTTGAAGGACTGATGTTGATGCTGAAACTCCAATACTTTGGCTACCTGATGCGAAAAGCTGACTCATTTGAAAAGAACCCTGATGCTGGGAAAGATTCAGGGCAGGAGGAGAAGGGGACGACAGAGGATAAGATGGTTGGATGGCATCACTGACTCAATGGACATGGGTTTGGGTGGACTCCGGGAGTTGGTGATGGACAGGGAGGCCTGGTGTGCTGTGGTTCATGGGGTCACAAAGAGTCAGATACAACTGAGTGACTGAACTGAACTGAACTGAACGATTATTGTTATCATGTTGCTATTTAAATTACTCTATCATAGGTAGAACTGAATACTAAGTTAAGAAGGTTAGATATTTCACTAAGCAAAACAGCTTCAGACATAGAAGTAAAATTTCACCCCAGAAGAAATATTTATCTTTTTTTCAAAGAATAGGTATTAGTTCTGATTGTAAAAATGAAACAGTGACTTAGAAAGTCTGAGAAGCAAAGAAGGAAATAAAACCACTCATCATCATGTGGGAAAAAAAGGAAATCTCCTAACACTGTTGGCAGGGATGTAAATTGGTACAGCCACTAAGGAGAACAGTATGGAGATTCCTTAGAAGCTAAAAATAGAGTTACCATGTGATCCAGCAAGCCCACTCCTGGGCATATATCCAAAAAAAATGAAAACTCTAATATGAAAAGATACATGCACCACAATGTAAATAGAAGTGCTATTTAAAACAAGAGCCAACGCATGGAAACATCCTAAATGTCCATCAACAGATGTATGGATAAAGAAGATGCAATGAGTGTGTATATATATATATATATACACAATGAAATATTCAGCCATAAGAGAATGAAGTAATGTCATTTGTAACAACATGGATGGATGGAGCAAGAGATCATTATTCTTAGTGAAACAGAGTCAAATATCCTTTGATATCACATAAATGTGGAATCTTAAAAAGATAATATAAATGAATATATTTACAAAACAGAAACAGACCTACCATCATAGAAAACAAACATATGGTTATTAAAGGCAGGGGTGAAGAGGGATAAATTAGGAATTTGGGATTCACAGATATACATTTCTATAAGTAAAATAAACTACAAGGGCCTACTGTATAGCACAAGGAACTACAGTCAATATCTTGTAATAACATATAATGGAAAATAATCTGAAAAAGAATACACACACACGTAACTGAACCACTTCACTTTGCTGTACACCTGAAACTAACACAATATTGTAAATCAATTATACTTTAGTTTTTTAAAAAATGATGCCACATACAGGTCAGCACTTAATCAAAAACAAAATCCAACCATTATCCCATCAAAGATAACGACTACCAACAGTTTAGAATATTTCCTTTTTTGATAAATTCCTTTTTCAGTTATTTCTGTGCAACCTGAAAACCACCTATCAGGCTACTTACCTATTTACTTGCTATATACTTTCTAAAAAGTGTATTTTATTCTCTTACTATTTTTCACCTGTCTAGAGAAGAAGTTAAAGTCAATCCCCTGAAAGCAAAGAATAAAGGAATGAGCAACTTCCTCACGTTTCATCTTATTTCCAACTTAAAAGCAAATTTGCTATCAGAATCAGAGGAGGAAGGACAAGCCACTGACGATCTTGTCTGCTCAGTGTCAGCACCCTTCATCAATGGCCATTCACATGTATTCAACACATCACTTCATCTTTCCAACCAGGCACTACATCTCTTCAGTGCTCTATTTCTCAAACTGTGCCAGCAATACAAAATTCTGTCATTAACACTCAACAACAGTAACTATATAAAAACATCCTCTGTCTAGTGCATAAAAGGTATTCCCTTTTAAAAATAGTATTTCTATTTTTAGCATCCCTTGTTGCTAACTACATTTAATTGGTTGACTCAGTCATCAATCAAGCATTCATTTATTTTGCAAATGAACACTTAGTGCCCTGTGCAATGAAAAGAGCCTTGACTCTTTAGGCAGACCAAACTGAGTTCAAATTTTAGCTCCATTATTTAATAGTTTTGGGACACCAGAGCAAGTAATCTAACTTCTTTGAGACAATGTTTCTACACTGTCAAATGAGGATAAAAATATCTTGAGATGTAGTGAAGATTAAGTAACTCTTAAAATTGAAATACTATGAAAGAACAATTTTATCCATGTTATGGATACTGAAGTTGAATAAGATATAGACTGTCCCTCCTGGAGAATCTTATAAACTATAAAGTGAAATTACATAAACAATTATAATGTATTTTTAAAAAGTGATGTCATAGGAGGGATAATGAATGCTGCTACTGCTGCTGCTAAGTTGCTTCAGTCATGTCCGACTCTGTGCGACCCCAGAGACGGCAGCCCACCAGGCACCCCCGTTGCTGGGATTCTCCAGGCAAGAACACTGGAGTGGGTTGCCATTTCCTTCTCCAATGCATGAAAGTGAAAAGTGAAAGTGAAGTCACTCAGTCGTGTCCGACTCCTAGCGACCCCATGGACTGTAGCCTACCAGGCTCCTCCACCCATGGGATTTTCCAGGCAAGAGTACTGAAGTGGGCTAGTATGGGTCAAATGAGCGATCATATCTTGTTAGAGGGTCAGAGAAGATTCCACGGGGGAAGCAGCATTTGAACTGAGCTAACTATTTCTGATAAGTGAAAGGCAGGGACTTAGAATAGAAGGTAGAAAGGGCACCCCAAAGGACACAGTGGAAGAAATAGTGATGACTATGACAATGATAATAATGACAAGTGATGGTGATTTCAAACATTTCATTTAGACTTAATATGTTCCAGATACTTTTCTAAGCTTTTATATATATTAACTACTTTAATTCTCAAAACAATCCTAGGAGGAAACCGAGACACAGAGATGCTAAATTTGTACTCAAGGTCACAAAGCTAGAAAGTGGCAAAGTAAGCATTCCAACCCAGGTTGTCTGTCTTCAGAAGCTGTGCTCTGATTCACTACATAAATTACTTCTCTAACGAAAGCTCACAGGCAAACCCTGTCTAGGAGTCCATGAAATAGCAATAAACCTTCACAAATGAGTAACTTAAATTCAACCATTAAATCAACAAATAAATATTTATTGTACCCATATATTTTCTTATTTGATGATATGGGCAGAACTCTGTCAACATAATTTAAGGGCTACAATTACTCATTTATGTTTAAAAATCATTTCAATACATGTTCATTAGAACTAAGTACTCATTCAGGAAACCCTGCATACATTTATTCTGAGGTAGCTGACATGCATATGTAAGTAATACACTGTATTTGCAATGGATTCTAAAGGGGGAAAAAAAAAACAAAATAAGAAAAATAAAGAATAAGGAAAAGAAGAAAAAGCAGGAAATCTATCAATCATTCAGTAGATGAGAAGGTCTGGAATCAAGATTGCCGGGAGAAATATCAATAACCTCAGATATGCAGATGACACCACCCTTTCGGCAGAAAGCAAAGAAGAACAAAATAGCTTCTTGATGAAAGTGAAAGAGGAGAGTGAAAAAATTGGCTTAAAACTCAAGATTCAGAAAACAAAGATCATGGCATCCAGACCCATCACTTCATGGCAAATAGATGGGGAAATAGTGGAAACAGTGACAGGCTTTATTTTCTTGGGCTCCAAATTCACTGCAGATGGTGACTGCAGCCATGAAATTAAAAGATGCTTAGTCCTTGGAAGAAAAGTTATGACCAACCTAGACAGCATATTAAAAAGCAGAGACATTATTTTGTCAACAAAGTTCCATCTAGTCAAGGTTATTGTTTTTCCAGTATTCATGTGTGGATGTGAGAGTTGGACTATAAAGAAAGCTGAGCGCTGAAGAATTGATGCTTTTGAACTGTGGTGTTGGAAGAGAGTCTTGAGACTCCCTTGGACTGCAAGGAGATCCAACCAGTCCATCCTAAAGGAGATCAGTCCTGAGTGTTCATTGGAAGAACTGATGCTAAAGCTGAAACTCCAATATTTTGGCCACCTGATGTGAAGAACTGACTCATTTGAAAAGACCCGGATGCTGGGAAAGATTGAAGGTGGGAGGAGAAAGGGAGGACAGAGGATGAGATGGTTGGATGGCATCACTGACTCAATGGACATGGGTTTGGGTGGACTCCGGGAGTTGGTGATGGACAGGCAGGCCTGGTGTGCTGCAGTCCATGGGGTCGCAAAGAGTCGGACATGACCGAGCAACTGAACTGAACTGAACTGAACTGAGAGGGTGATATAACAGAAAAATCCTGAAAGACCTGGGGAGTTCTAGTCTTGCTCTCTGTAACCAGATGTATATATGTATTAAGTCTCTTAAACTTTAGGACTCAAGGCACTCGAGCTTAAAAGTTTTATGTTTCTCATTTGATGACCATTTACAATCGTGCTAATTCAAAAGCCCTGAAATATTCATCCTGACACAATTTAAAGTCTTCACATGGTACTGTATTACATAGATGTGATAATTAAATAATTTAATGTGTCTTTCTGGAGACCTCTCATTACTAATAAATGATTGATGCGGTGGAATAGTAAATCGTATAAAACATACACTGCTTCTACTCAGCAGCTATTGTTCTTGTAGCAAAAAGGAAACTACAGCCAAGAAACAAAATCCTCATCTTTTCATCCAAAGTCAGTTATTTTCTCTCACACTGAAATCTCATTTCTAACGTCCCATGAAATCTTCTGAACTTATCATGTACCTACACAAAAAGGACAACTGCAAGAAATGCCATCTCATCTCCCACATGTCAAAAAGGTAATCAAAGGAAGTTAAAATAACTTCCTATGATAGAGCATAAGGTAGCATTTAAAATATTCCACTCTTGCTAAATTAAAACTTAGATTTTTTTGATATCTGAGACTAAAATTTATATCAGTTACAATTGTTGGTTTTATTTATAAACCATGAAAGTAGTTTAATCATCTATCTGCTTGATTATCACTACTCACTCTCATTATGGGAGGCCATTATACTTGGTTTGATTATTGGATTTGTTGATTGTATGGTCAACACCAATCAACCAAAATGAAATGCTTAAGGAACCAATGGTATAAAACTCAAATTCCTTTTTCAAGTAATTAACACAATTTTAATGTAAGTTTTCCATAGGCGAAAATAAAAATCTGCCAGTGGTGAAATTATCTTGAATAGGCAAGAAACTAGAGCTGGAGAGAATAAAACTGGGGGGAGTTACTATTATCACAAGTACTTTAAATTAAGTATAGACACAGTGTATCACAACATCCCCAACACTGGACTACAAATTCCTAACATTTACAGACGAAGTGCAAGAGTACCTAGCGTAAAGAATAAAATCTTGCAGTAACATTCTGAAATAAGTGCTATTAGGTTAATGGAGAAGCTACTACTTTTGTCTTGAATTTAGTTTTATTCAAAAGGTTAAGGATTATTTGAATACAGTTTTTTAAAAGGAAAAAAAATAAAGCATTTGGGAACATTTTAAGGAAAACCACAGAACGAAAATATTTAGTAGTTAGAAACAAAGTTAGTATTATAATTATAATAAATGTAAACTGCTGGTCTATGTCATTTCAATAAACACTTAAGGAGTAATTAGATGTGAAGCTTCCCCCCCCCCCATCCCCACCCCCAGTAAATCCAGCAACATGAAAATGCCATTTCTTTGTACTCCACTAGAGGGTAGTCTCTCAAAACTAGGGTTGGAGTCAGGAATCTAACCTATTTTTGACCTGTTGCTAAATTAATCCTCATGTATCATGGTTTTCAACAAAATTTTTCTCTAGTGTGCTAATTAAGGTTTTAACACATGCATTTTAAAAAACTGCTGTCTATTTGCTCATAGGTGTCCTTGCAGAAATATAAACCGTTATGCTTTGCTGTGTTTCTTTTCAAAATTTCAGAAAATTCAGCGTTTTACATATGTGTACAGAGTATATTTTTCTGGTAAATATAAGTTCAGAGTTAGCAGGTCTAAGAACAGAGAGAAATCATTTTCTTGAGGATTTAATTTTATTTCAGCAGAAATGCTTTCCCAGAGTAGTAAAACATACACCCTAAACACACATACACCCACACGCATACCTCCCAACACACACACACAAACACCATGGCACATGTACTCATTCACATGTGGCTGGCAAGTTAACTTCATCACATAAGGAAAAGTGGCTGAATGTTAACTGGAAAAATATATACCCCCTTAATATGCCAATGTACTGAAATGTCATGAAGAAAATATATGTGTTACTTTAAAAAAAAAACAAAAAACAAAAAACTGGTCACTCCACGTAAGAAAAACCATTGCTTTAAAAAAAAATTATTGAACAGCAAACGCATATCCTAAACTAAGTAGGACTTACAGAAAACCAAATGCCACTCAAAACAGTTTCAAGCTGTTCTTAAATTATACTGCCTTTGGTGAACTTCTCAGAGGAGTCATTGGAGGCTCTGCATCTCTCCCAGGTGCTTTTAATATTTGGGAAATCCTTGTTAGTAATGTGCCCTGCTGTTTTCAGAGAGAAAAGACAGTGTCTGAGCGACCGAGAACCCCAAAATGAGAAAACTTGTCAAAAAAATCCCTCCCCCTAAAAAAAAAGGAAGCAAAGAAGAAAGGAAGGAAGGAAGGAAAGGAGGGAAGGGAGGAATAATACCTAACAAAACAAGCAAGTCTGTTTCATTTATTTGTATCCTAAGCAGCAGTGTCATAGAACAGACAGGTTGTTTCAGCCAACCAGACGCGAGCAGCTGCGAGTGCTACATCTTGGCAGTCCGAAGCGATTGGCTCCTCTCTGGGGAGTGGAGGGTGTTCAGTTATTAATGACCGCTGAGCAGGCAGCACCATGTCAGTGTGACAACTGATCGGGTGAACGACGCACCACTAACCACCATGGAAACCAGGAGAAATAAAGCCAGCTCCCACGATCTCTCTTCACTGGATTGAAAGGCTCAGCCTGCCGCTGACTGAGAGAAAGAGTTCGGGGGAAAAAGAAGGAATCCTCGCTGTAACCTCCCGCCTTCGTTTATATTTTAGAATACAGAGATAAGCTCTCTTGCTCGTGTGAATACCTATAGTACACATTTGTGTATACTTTGGTACACACACATATGCACCAATTTCCACCCGGGCAAGAACGCAACCATGTGACTATTGCTACTAAGGAACTGAGGAATCCAGCACGCAGGGACACGGAAGGGGGTGTAGCACTGAAACCGCTTTTGCAGGGTAAGTTTGAAATATACATTTCTATTTAAATATGCTCTCTTTCCTGTTCAGTTGATGCTCTTTTTTTTTTTTTTAACACTTAAATTCTCTTTTGATGTTCTCTTCTTGTGTGAATTCTGAGAACGGTTTTCTTTCCATTTCACTTTCGAGACGAAATTCAAATGCAAAAGCCCTCCGGCTCTGTGTATGCCTTGCTGTGTTTGTGGGATTCTCCAGCATGAATTTTACTAGCTTGAACGCCCATCAGAGGATGTGAGTGGGAGAGAAAAAGCAGTGCTGGGGGTTGGGGGGAGTAGAGAAGGAGAGAGAGAGAGAGAGAGAGAGAGACAGAGAGAGAGAGAGAGACAGAGAGAGAGAGAGAGAGAGAGAGGGACAGCAAGAGAGAAGACCAGAGGAGAAAAGGAGAGGAAGAGAGGGGCTAGGGGATTTTTGCTTTTTCTTCACATTATTTGCAATGAAAAGCAGATTACAAATCATTCTGCGTTGTGAAACCAATCTCAGAGATGGGGCATTTTTCTCCCTTTTTCACCTAGTGGTTGGAGATAAAGGCAAATGCTGCTGTTAAGTCAAGAGTAAACCCACTAAGCAGAGTGGCGAAAAGAGCATATCACAAACAGTTATTGAATTTCTGCCAGGCTACATCTTATGGATTGGGGTAAATGACTTCCCTTTAATAACATCCCCTCACTGGTCTGAAGGGACAGTGCAAATGTCTGATTGCTAATGCAGCTGCAATTGATACACTCTAGGTAAAAGGATCCCATGAACCAGAAGAGTTCTAATCTTCTTTGGTAATTAACAGGATCGCAGCAGGATGGCTTTAAAGTACATCTCCTATTTAAGAAGATTGTTCAAACCAACTGCTATATTCCCTTTGCTCTTACTCAGCTAGCAGGCTTAATTCACCTCTAATTTATTCATTTTTAACAATATGTCCTTGTTTCCGTGCCTCTAATTTTCGTGAAACCAAGCTATGAGAATGAGTCGAACCTTCTTAATTTAGTAAAAAGGGGACAATGTGAAAACAAAACAAAACAAAAAAAAAGGAAGAAATAAGGATTCATAAAACCTACCTAGAACATACTGTGCCCTCACGCAATAAATACTGCTTACACCCTGTATTTCTCTTTAGTTTCAGAAGCAATGCCTTTGAGACAGAATTACTCTCAGTAAACTATGAGTGTCCATGCGGTGATGATTCATGGAATACAGTGTGGGTTAATTTATACTTCCAGGCATGTAAAAGGAAGCCAGCTACTTAGAACATGAGTGTGTTCATGGAAATATTCACTACCCCCTTAGAGGATCCTGTAAAGACAGTAAAAGAAACCAAGTATTTATATTTTATCTTCAGGAGCTCTCTCCTTCCTTCTTCTAGTTCAGCTAACCAAATAGTTAATGGAGACTGCTTCTTTTGAACTGCAGGTTATTTTTTTCTACCACTGTGATTTCAGAGTTATTATTGGTTTTCTAGTTTATAATATGAGCTGAAAGCAAGAGACAATAAACAGCCACTTAGATCCTGCCAATTTCCCACAAATGTGTCAAAAAATGAGTCACTTTACAATGTGTAATGTAAGAAGTCAATTAATTCCAGTGACCTTTGTAAATGATGACAATAAAGCAGCTCTGACAACATGCCATGGGCTTCGATTTTCCCTCTGTAAAATGAACAAGTTTAAGAAGAGGTTTCCTGCTCAGAGTGAAAAATAAAAGATGCTGAAGGATTAGCTTGAAATATCGGCAGGCTTGCTTGCTCTGCCTCAAATGCCACACACAATCTATAGAAAAACAAAATGATTTATTACAAAGAGGAAAAGGTGTAGCATTTGCTTTTCTGCTATTTACTGCGAGTGTACCTTCTGCCACAGAATAGATCTGATATTTTGGAGGGACCTCCTAAGTTCCTAGCCAAGAGAAAAGCCTGAAGCTGATATTCAACCTCCAGATTTCAAACTCCTGTATAGTGTAGCACTGCAGTATTGATTTCAGTTTTTCTCAGACCTTTTCTGGGGAAACTTTCCATACCAAACACACACATTCTTAAATCCTACCCAACCTCTTTTAAAATTACAATCAATGACACCTAAGAACAGTGGATTCACTCTTTAACCTTGGTAAAGCTCACACACATATCTTGTGGATTACGGAGATCAATAATGTGCCCACTTGAGTCTAAGAGATACAATCACTCCAGGCCCCCAGGGTTGTCACTCAATGTGTGCCAGGGAGTTTAGAGATCTGATTGGCATCTACCAATGCCAATTGATGGACATATCAGCATGCCTGGAAGACTAAGCCACAGTCTCCCCACATCATGTAGCTAGCTATACCAAAAATAATAGATTTCTGGCAAGACAAGCATCAAAGGACCATCTTTTCAGAGTGTTGCTTGTCAAAGGCAACACACTGAGTTAGAATGCTGATGAGTAGGTGGAATTTTTACCTTTGGTTGTTGTTACTGCTGTTAATGGCTTAAAACACCATGTTATCAGTTTTTTAAGCCAGCAATTTATGGACCTATGAAAACCATAATCAACTTATAATTCACTAACTGTATTTTATTATTTTTGTTCATTTTATACCAACTCTCTTTTTTTTTCGGTCATAAAATGGTTTAACATTTTACTTTCTTCTCCTCCACTCTGAATTTTTCCTGGTGCAAAATGCCTTTGTAAAGTGACATTGTGATGTTTACTACAAAATAATTATGTTGAAAAGAAAGGTTTGTAATCTGAGTTACAAACTAACACTTATGTTAATTAAATAGTAGTACTTAATTAGCAGCCCTTGAAGATGGTCATAGATGAGATATTTGTTGGGGAATCTGAAGGAGATCATTTAAAAGGAAGCTAGTCACATGCTAAAAAATGAGTCCCTACTTCTAGCTTCAGTGAAGATGCCCCCAAAGAATAATTTAAAATATTGTTGCTCCAGCCAATCTGGATAAACACTGGACACATCTGCAGCCACCTAAATGGGCCATGGAGACCTGGATGTGAAAGTTTAACCACTTAGGTGTCACTCCTTGGTCCCAAGCAACTGAATAAAGCAGGTAAACATGAGGCAGCAGATCAGTATCTTATCCGCGCTGCCAAAGATAAAACTCTCTGATGCTGGCTATGCAACCAGCACTTAGGAAAGCTTCTCATTGTAGCAACTGAACACAGGTCCCGCGCAAAGCGCAGTGAACAACTCCCTGCCTCTCTCCTGATGAAGTGATATCTGGTTGGACACCTAGCAAGTAGAATGTGACAGCAATTGTTCCCTTCAGCCACAAACTAAAAGGCAATCAAACTTCACATAAAGAACGTAGGTGGTGCCAGAGGATAAAAGAAGTAACAGGGAGAAATACAAATGGTTTACGTTGATGACGGAGTAGAACTTAATCTCGGCAGATGCTGTTTAGAAATTGTTAAGACTGGGGAGCAGAGATTCCAAATGCTCATCTCAAACTTTGTGAAGAAATGCAGTGCCCACTGGGCTATCTATTATTATATATTTGCATAATTGTCATATTTGCATTTAACTGAGGGCTGTTTTTTAAGGTGCCATTCGTAAAAGTACATCACACAAACTCAGTGTGGGGAAATGAAGACGGGGAAGAGGTTTTCATGTAATAGTAATACAACCTTCAGTAAAGGCTCTAGTATGCTCATTTCACTGGTGAAGAAACTGGGGCCCAAAGGGTTTAACATCTTTACCCCAACACACTCAGCTCTTTATGGAGGTCTAGGGCAGATGCCCTACAGTGATCCCTCCAACAGTCTGCTAAAGGTCTGCCTATCCTCTTTTCCAAAGAAAATATTCTTTAAAAAGTATAAGTAAAGGCTGATAGATACGAGCACCCACCCCCCCCCAAAAAAAATCCTTAAGTAGATTTTTATCCAGATAATCAAGTACTCTTAAAGTTAGAGCAGATAGTCAACAATAGAAGCAATAACTATTTATCTCGGGCTTCCCCTGGTGGCTCAGATGGTAAAGAATCTGCCTGCAATGCAGGAGACCTGGCTTTGATCCCTGGGTCAGGAAGACCCCCTGGAGAAGGGAATGGCTTCCAGTATTCTCGCATAGAGAATTCCATGGAAAGAGGAGCTTGGCAAGTTAAGCGCATGGGGTCGCAAACAGTTGGACATGACTGAGCAATTTCCTTTCATTGAAGTATCTCACAACCAATATTTCAAATTCATAATTTGCCTTTGGGATATAGTCTACTGTATTCTGTAATGAGTCATAAAAATTAGGCCCTTGCCCTGGTTTGAAAACATCTTAATAATAATACTGCTACTCTTCACATATTCAGCTGTTGGTCTTCTACTATAATTCAGAGTTCCCAGGAATTCTGAAGAGACTCTCCAATCCTATTTTACTGGGTTTAACTGTAATATTTTAAGGCACTTATAGGTGTCCTCTTTATATGCACTGTCCATTCTCATATTTTGCTTCTGCACCTCACAGAGGAGATGCTCAGAAGAGTTACACCTATCTTCATCTCACCATCTCCCCCATTCTGCCTTACCTTTCCATTTCCATCGTTACGGTGAGAACCACTGTAGACAATGACCTAGTGCCTTAATTTCACATCCCTATTTTTTTTCTTCTTAGCAAATTTTTCTTTCTCAGTGTGCTCTCCAAATTTTGCTAAGATAATAGTAATGAACTGACTTTAAAACTTAGGGGAAGTAAAGGAGAGTAAAAAAAAACAAACAAACAGTAATTGTGACTCTTCTAGAGCTATCCTGTATACAGAGTAAATGACGTTTCTTCCTCCCAACAACCTGCTGGGGGAGTAATGATGATGATCATTTTTCTTGTAAGACTGAAGAATGAAGCTCTGTGAGGTTAAAGACTCTGCATGTCTTCAACCTACTCACCCATATGTTTGTCTGACAGCATTAGCACTCTGATAAACAGATACTTGGCAAAGGTATCAAAAATTGGATAAAATGTGATGAGTAAGTTTTTCAGGCATGTTCCAGATTGTTGGAAAATTATGAGCAAAGTCTTCAAAGTCATTTGAAGCACCACCAATGGATAACGTCTATTAGAAAAGCAGCCTGTTTGGCATCTCTTTTCTAGTTAGTCTTGGAGAGAAAATGGCACACTAAGAACTCAAAATGCCAGTAAATTTATTCAGATTATTCTGAGGGCCCTGAGGGAGATTTTATCTTTCATAAGTAATGTCATCCTTGGAATAAATGAAAATTCCTAAAACACATGTTCCAAAGGTTATCTTGCCAAGCTTTACTTCCAAAAAGTAAAGCATTCCACAAATAATAGCTACTCTGTTTAGGAAGGAGTGTAAACATCACCACTTTTTTCCAAGTCTGCACTGAAAAGGCCCATGGACTCCCCAATGACCCACTGAATCAATTAAAGGCTTAGCATCAACAAAAAATATTTTCTCTTTCCAGAGGCCTAAAACCTCTGGGATTTAATTCCCTGAGGAGCGAGAGAGGAGGTAGTTTCCTGACTTGTACAAAGCCATGAATCCAGGAATGGAAGAATGTATTCCCCTGGGATTGAGCCTGCTAATGTGCCATGGCTAAGCAATGGCCTTCAGGAAGTCTCTGGACTCACAACACTTACCAGTGGCAAAAGTAATATTGAGTATTTTGATTCTAGGAAATACTTAAAGAGGCATTGTGGTAGAGAGGACTGGAATGAGCTTTATTACAATGCTCTCTAAAGTTAGGAAATTATATTAATAAAATGACTACAAAGAAACAAGGGCAAATGTTCCAGCAAATTTATTCCACTGATAAAATTTGGTCCATAATATGTTACAGTCTCATCACATTGAAAGGTCAAGGCATTTAAATTACATTGTCAGAAACTTACTTTTGTTTCAAAACAAAATAAAAACTCAAAAAATGTTAACAGACATGTATTTTCTGAGATACAATTCATATTGGCTTTATGTCATTAGACTGTTTTTCTCATCGCTTTATTCATATGCCTGAGACATACCAGTCTTATTGCTGTTTGCTAACAATGTCTCTGGGCTCCCATGTTTAATTTTGTTGTCATCAAAAAAATCAGTCAGAAAAATCAAAAAATCATCAAAAAAGCAGAAAGACCAAATAGACAGTATATGGGATCATAATGGACTTTTTTTGAAATGTCAATAGTGGCAGGAGATAATTTACATGTAAACAATGGTATTTTGATTTCCACAAAGACCAAGGGGTTAATGTGCCTAAGGCATGGAGAGTAAAACAATAGAGGAGGTGAAAATGAACCTGAAAGCAGGTTGCAATGCTACAGCACTGAAGAGAAAAGGCAAGAGAATGGAATGGAAAAGGCAATGCAACCACTATATCTGAAAAAGAAATATATTCTAAGCACTTATAAAACTTGGACACTCTTTTCCTAATAATTACTGAATGACAAGCATGTAAAATGCCATTGTAAGATAGAGCTTAGACTATTCATCCAAGTCAATTCTTTGTGTGAATAGATGAACTGATTCACTTACCAAACATACAAGTTATACTTGTTCTGCTTATTGTAGTTGGTTATCCACACGTTTTTTACACGGACGCTCCAGCTACTCAAAGAGTGTCATTAAGTGAGTTTCAGCAAACTTTTGAAAATCAGTGAGGCATTTGCCAAAGTGCCATCTCCTTAATCAGTTACTTTACTTTTAATGAGCAAGCAAATTCCATGTAAATACCAAAGTCTCATTTTTCATTTATACTATAAGCTGTGTCTGTCACAGACTGCTGCTATTGGACAAAATGTTCAAAGGAATGAAGAATTACGTGTTTTATGACCTAAAATACTGTTAGCAGAGACCTTAGGAGTTAAAATTGCATTATGTCTCTTTGACAGTCGTTACTGGTTAAGGAAATGATCATGATATTAGCAGAACTCATTTATTATGCTACACCCAGGCATTTTCTGTGCCCAACAATGCTAAACACTTCATGTGCATTTTATCATTTACCCCTCACAATAATCATATCAAACTATTATTATTAATTAACAGTAATTAGTATCAATCCCACTTTACAACTGAAAGAATAAGATTTAGTGAAGAAAAGGCAACTTGCCTCACTTAATTAAAGACAGTCAGTTTGGTTGTAAAGATCATGCCTTTGTACACCAGGCAACACTGCTTCCTTGTTGGTATTACCTAAATATAACTAGTCTACACTGTCTTCCAGATCTCAGATTCTCTATCCAAATACAATCTCCCAATTTAGCATTTCACAGAATGCATTCTTCTTATACTAGGGCATCATCTATTGGCAGCATTCACTCATGTTTTCTTCTTTTATTTGTTTCTGAAGAAAAAGTGATGATTTACTTAGTTGTATTTGAGTATCATCCACTTGCTCAACTAAAATGATTGCTGCAGTGCACAGCCAGATTATTTAACTGGCACCTTATGGGCTTACAGTCTTCTTCCTCCACCATTTTTCCATCAAGTAGAATTCAACATGCTTCTTTAACTGAGGTCACCCAGGACAATAACCGACACAAAGAAGAAATACAAAGCTTAGCCCATAAGTCTCAATTTTCATTATTTATAACAAGTCTTCTGGGGTCCAGTTCCAGTCTGTGGATCCTTCCTTTCTTCATGCATTCTCCTTTAAACAAAGAAAGTCAAAACAGCCTGAACACTATTTCACTGCTACTATGACCATCAGTTGTCAATGAAATTAATCATTCCTCCTCATCATCAGTAAGCTTCTAGCTCTGTAAAGATAGTTGATGAAAGCTGCAATCCATTTTCCAAACAGAGCATGCTGAGCCAAACCTAAAACTTCAGCAAAACTCTTCTATCCCAGCCCTTTGCAAAACTTCAGAGTTTCTCGCTGAGTGATCTCCTCAAAGAACTATCAGGGGAGTCCTTCAATCTGGCTGTCCTACATAGAAAAAGCTGAATGTGAAATTAGGGCCAAATGTTACTGAGGATTCTCCCAGTGATAAAGAGTAGTGTTAAGAGAGCTCATATTCAGCTGTCTTTTCTTGTCAGAGTCAACTATTTTTAAAAAATTACCATTAGGCAACTGAAAAATGAATTTAAACTGGAGGTGATAAAAGGTAAAATATCTGTGCATCATGAATAACCTAACACAGATATGAAATAAAATATTTTTAGAATTTTAAATGTTTTGATGTTTTTTCCTGATATTTCTTACATTTATACGTAACGATGAGGAGGAAGAGGAGAAAGGGGGGATGCTAGCCAACAGTTATTCAACATTAAGGTTTTTACATACCTCATCTCACCTAATATCTCAGCTCCATGAGGGAGCAGAGGCTTAGGAAGGGGAAGCATTTGCCCAATTTTCCATTGTACCAGGGTCCTAATTTGAATCCTGAATGTTTGACTCCAAAGCCCACACTTTAAAATCATGCTATTTGCCTCCCATAACATATATAAATGAGAATAAGCATAATCTATTTCCCCTTTGGGAAGCATTTTACTTTTCACGCAGAAGCATTCAACAACAGTTTCTTTCTATAGTAGTAAGTTTCTCAGCAAAGTTCAGAAAACATATAATAATCAAACTTCAGTTTTGTCACATGTCTGACTCAATTAGTATTTCATGAACAATATAATAGCCCTTATTATAATACAACTAATCTAAAAAATTATTACTTGTAGATTTTCTATTTGAATATTGCCATTAATTTGTGCAATTTCAAAAGTGTAATGGAAAAAATGATTATAGTTGAATTCCGAAAGGACTTGTGAACATCTAAGATCTTTACCATTTTTTAGGGAATGGATATAAGGAATAAAACAAGGGAAGTTTTCCAGGTCATAAATACCTTGCAAACTGACCATGCAGAAAAATGTTTCAACTCTTTCCTTCCTCCTTCAATATAGCTCACCAGATATGAGAACTAGTTGAAACTTATTTATATTTTTATACATTGTGTACATTGTATACATTGTGAGCAAAAATAACAAACACTTATAAATTCGAATCTGCTCCACAAAGAATGTTTTCCTATCTAGAATAGTAACTCCTCCTCAACCACCACATCCTGCCCCCACTCTCCTTCCCACCCAACCCTGAAGGTAGTAGTAAATTTCGTTCTTAACTTCACTTAAGCATGAGGTTTTTCTTTCCAGATAATTATGTTTAATTACAAATCAATGTACCACTCTATCCACTTACTTGATAGAGAGTTCTATGAATCTTTGAAAGGAAAGATATTCTAAAATAATTTATGATTTATTCATTCACTTAGACATGCCCCGTCATGGCTATATAATCAATGACTAAGAATGCATCCAAAGTCAATGAAAAGAACCTTGAGATATGGATAAGAAATTATGTATATGATTTATTTGCTGGTATATAATACAACAACTAGAACCATATCTATCTAAATGTTCTCATCTCAACAGGTATCATTCTATTAAGATTTTACAAGGCATATATTCCAAAAATATTTTGAAGCATATTGCCTAGGTGTAACATATACATTTATTTTTATATTTTGATTCACTTTTAACATTAAAGGAAATTTCAGTAAGGTGTAAATGTGATGATTGACATCAAATTCACAGTGTTTATTTTTAACCCAGAATCTTAGAATCTCTAAGAGTGACACCTAATGATTTTTCAAAGTTTCAGAACAAGTGGTTAAAGATTCAAATCTTTTTTCATTGTCCATTTTCTGCCATTTTTATCTTAGGTTTAGAAAAACTGCTTACTATTGGTGAACAATTACTTGCTTGAATGCATACAGAATATGCATGCAGTAGGTATATTGTGTTGTATTTTTCCCAAGCAAAGACCAAGAATAGGGTAGAGCTAGATGAGACAGGGGTTTGATTGACAGGGATAAGATTGAGATGTTTAAGCAGACATTCTTAGTTAATATGCCTGTGAGACTGTGGTAAGAATAGTCTCCAGTCTAAAGAGGACCACTACCTATAGTCATCTCTTGGTTCTCAGATGATGTCTGTAGGATGGTAGATCAGGTATTCTTAGGAATGTCTACCAGTAATGGACAAAACCCTTTACCTTACATGTTCATGAACTCCTGTTTTCAGATTATATCACATTCTCTGTGGAACTTAACTGAGGGGTACCCAGCAGCCACCACTGGCATCATTAATGAATCAGTTCTACACTCCCTTGGCATTTGCCTTCAAATTCCATTGAAGGATACAAGGAGTCAGGCCTGGTATAACAGAATCGTGAAACTGAAAGAGATCTTACGGATATGAAGTCACTTGCTCAAAGTGACCTCACTACTTAAAAACATAACTGGAATCAGAAGCCAGGTGATTCAATCCTTGCCTAGCAGTTATTTCACAGCACATTGACTGTGATGGCAGAGCTTCAGAAAGACTGGACCATATGCTCCCATCAAATCATTCCTTTTCTTAAGCACCATTACGACCAAAAGTTCCCAAACTCAACCTTGTAGAGAAACCCAGCAGTTTCTTCCCTGGGAAGGGCCCGTATTTGTACAGCTCTTTGCTGCTGGAGTCTGGCAGAAGCCCAATATGCCATCATACAGTCACTCCTCAAGACGCCTCTCTAGACTGACATTTTACTGACATTAATGTGTTGCTGCTGCTCTGCATCAAGCATGTTAATTACTTGGGACCCAGATTTTGAATTTGTGCTCTAAAGTGGTTTTAGCTGAAGAGTTGTTTGTTTCATTTCTAAATCAAATAAGAGAGAGAAATTATTAAATGGAAAGTCACAAATTTAAAAAATGGCAGCCAACTAAGTTTCATAATTATCCAAAAAGGAAATAGAATGATACAGTTCTTTGTGTTATTTTATTGGAAATGTCTATACCTCTTGGATGTTCCGTCCCAAATTTAAAAGCCTCTAGGTCATTCTGTCCTAATCCTCTTTGCTGGGAACCTAAGAAGCTTTATAACATACAAATTAATTACAATCTTTGAAATTAAAAATCTCATTTTAAACTTATTTTTTTAACTTTTTCTACAAATCCTGTCATAGGTTTTCTTCCAAAAGAATGCGTAGTATCAAATAATGAGTACTCCAAGCCCTGAGTTGCTAAATTAAAATGTTTAAATTGCTGATGATAACATGAATTTCTTTTAAAGAACGGTGTCCATTTACCAAAATGACTTCAGATATAGTTTTCATTTTCTCTCCTTTGAAAAATCCTTCTTATAAGTACTAATGAATGACATTTAAAGTACATTCTAACAATCTCTTTAAGATTTATTTCCCCCAAGTATAAACATATCTTAAGAAATGACAGCTGTCCTATCCCATCATCGCAAAAAAGTTATGCTAGCATTTTTGCAGATTTCTATTTAACCGGTGTACTTCTAGTACTCTGTCAATTTCAATGCAAACTTAATACAAGCATTAGGCACATACATGTATACTTGCATGCACACCGACACTGGACTTTTCCTTAACATCTGTCAACTGTTAGTTTTTACCAGTGTCTAGCCGTGTTTATTTGTACCTGGTTTCTAATAATTTTTCTTCTTCTCAGACATGCCATACAACTGAGGTAACAAATACTATGTTGAATTTTAAGAGTTATTCTCCCAAAGATAAAAAGCAAACAAACAAACTGCAAGGCAAGTAAAATTCTATAACCTCTAATGCAAATCAGCCAAATGTCATTCAGGCAGCTCTATTTTGCTCTGCTACTTCTATTCTAACATCGCCACCTCCAAACTAAATTTGAGTTACAACAAATTCTAAATTAATTTGACCATGATTTTGAGTATTATTGGACTTCCCAGGTAGCATTAGTGGTAAATAACCCACCAGCCAGTACAGGAGACGTAAGAGACATGGGTTCCAACCCTGAGTCCAGAAGATCCCCTGGAGGAGGGCATACCAACCCACCCCAGTATTCTTGCCTGGAGAACGCAATGGACAGAGGAGCCTGGCAGGCTATAGTCCATATAGGGTCACAAAGAGTCGTACATGACTGAAGCAATTTAGCATGCATGCGTGACTTATTCATTTGGTAATAGTAATCACTTCATGGGAAATAGATGAGGAAACAGTGGTTGACTTCATTTTTGGGGGCTCCAAAATCACTTCAGATGGTGATTGCAGCCATGAAATTAAAACATGCTTACTCCTTGGAAGGAAAGTTATGACCAATCTAGATAGCATATTAAAAAGCAGAGACATTACTTTGCCAACAAAGGTCCATCTAGTCAAGGCTATGGTTTTTCCAGTAGTCATATATGGCTGTGAGAGTTGGACTATGAAGAAAGCTGAGCGCTGAAGAATTGATGCTTTTGAACTGTGGTGCTGGAGAAGACTCCTGAGAGTCCCTTGGACTGCAAGAAGATCCAACCAGTCCATCCTAAAGCAGATCAGTCCTGGGTGTTCATTGGAAGGACTGATGCTGAAGCTGAAACTCCAATACTTTGGCCACCTCATGTGAAAAGTTGACTCATTGGAAAAGACCCTGATGCTGGGAGGGGTTGAGGGCAGGAGGAGAAGGGGACGACAGAGGATGAGATGGCTGGATGGCATCACCGACTCAATGGACATGAGTTTGGGTAAACTCCGGGAGTTGGTGATGGACAGGGAGGCCTGGCGTGCTGCGATTCATGGGGTCACAAAGAGTCGGACACGACTGAGTGACTGAACTGAATATTTAGTAATTACTTTGTTTCCCGTGCAGTTAATATTAACATTTTTTTACCTAAGAACTTTTAATGCATTATTTTATTTTCACTCCATCCCTCTGAGGTAGGTAATATTCTGCTTGTTTTTGTGCTTAGTTGCTGAGTTTGTGTCTGACTCTTTGCAACCCTTTGGACTGTAGCCTGCCAGTCTCCTCCTTCCATGGAATTTTTCAAGCAAGAATACTGGAGTGTGTTGCCATTCCCTCCTCCAGAGGATCTTCCCGACCCAGGGATTAAACCTGTGCCTCTCTGTCTCATGCAGTGCAGGTGGATTCCCTACCCATTGAGCCATTAGGGAAGCCCATAGGTACTATCATCAACCATCATTTATATAGATGAGAAATCAGTGACAGAGGAGGAAGAGGAACTAGAGTCCACGTCTGAGCCTTTAATCACTAGGCTGCCTCTAAGGAACATAGCTGAGAGTGCCAGAGAACAAGAGACTATGATACAGCATTTGCACTGGCTACTTAAGAAGTATTGGGGAGGGACTTCCCTGGAGGCCCAGTGGTTAAGATTTCATCTTCCCATGCAGGGCGTGTGAGTTTGATGTTTGTTTGGGGAGCTAAGATCCAACATGCCTTGTGGTCAAAAAACCAAAACATATATAACAGAAGCAATATTGTAACAAATTCAAAAAGGACCTTTAAAAAGTTCCATATCAAAAAAAGAAGTAGTAGTAGTATTGGAGTATGTGGGGTGAAGTAGGAAAAGTAAAGTTACATGCCTGTAATAAGGGTTTGGGGGAAAGGCTGCAATTTCACTCTCACTTACCAAGTGTAACACTACTCGTATCTCTGGGTTTGGGCCTATATTCAAGCAACCACTCTGAAAGCCAAATTTGCTAGAAAAATGTCTCCTGCTGTTGAAGAATTCCTTCTTTCCTTCCTTCATGCATGCACATACATACCTCCATTTTTCACAGCTTGAGGGAAATGATGAAGCCCCAGGTAAGGATGAGACAGTGGTCATCCAATTGTCTTTCTCTCCCTCTGTGTCCTGCCTGCTTTCCCATAAATGTACAGTGCTTTGAGCCGCAATTCAAAATTATTCTAGAGAATAAAATAATATCTGCTGCCATCTACTTTAGATTTAGCAAATGCCATCTTTAGTTCCAGAAATGTTTTCACATCTGCTGCTAATGTTCCAAATTTATACATTTTCATGTATCCTTATGTTGTCAGTGTAGTAAGGAACACCATCACTTCAGTTGCTGCTGACAGCAGTTTTAAAAGGAAGGAGGGGATATTATAAGTGAAACTACTCCATCTGGTTCCCAGCAATTGTTTAAAATAGTGCTAAACATTAGAAATGTCTCATCATAAATTCCCCCACCTAGTCTTTTCAGGCTGCGGCTCTTTGGAACAAATGCTAAAGATTATTAAATGTAGGAGAAAGGAAGATTGTTATTAGGAACAGAAAAGGAACAGAAAAGGTGAAGGACTTGCCAACAGGCAGCAAGGGAAAAGATACAAGTGTATCCTAATAAGTTGTAAACTGCACTACCTATCAAATTACTATCAAATTAACAGCTATGCACACAAATACCCAGGCTCTCATTCCACTGGAAGCAGAGGCAAAATGTCCTCAGGATGAGAGGATCATGACTTCTGGAATACTGGGGAAGAAAGTAAAGGCAAGCAGAGGGAAGGGAAGAGCCTTATACACAGAAAAGGAGAAAAGATAAAAGGAAGGAAGAGGAAGTACAATAGCTATTTGAAATGAGTTGGACCCAAAATGTGGGCCCACTTGCCGGGATACAGAGAGCAAAAGCAGGGCCTTAGACTTCCAACAGTTCCAGCCTAAAGCAATTGTTTCCACAGCAAAGGATTCATGGAGACAAAAGCACACCCATCTTTGTAGACTGAAATTATGGATTTCCAAGTAAAAGTCACAACGGCTTTTAAAATGCCCCATAAAAATTAATCTGACTCCTCTCCATGAGATAAACCAAAGAATTCATGGGTCAAAATGCTGAAAAATGGCACAACTGATGTCAAATAACCTTCATTTTTCAACAGCAGCCTTCTATAATTCTGCCATCTAGGTATTCCAGTTAACATTATATATGAAACTCGGAAATTATGTAGCCAAAGAATAGAAAGCTAATTCCTGACAGCATGTGGAAAGGAACAGATGAGAACAAAACACCACAAAAGTTTATAAATTGACCAAATAAGACCGCATATGTTACCATCTTCTATGAGAAGAGAGATTTATTGACTGACAATTTACATCTGGTTTGCTCCCGTATTCTGCAAATCACAAAAATGGGTTGCTGTGGCAACTGCCATGTGCGATTTAGCTTCTTGAGAAGGAAGAGAGAGAGAGAGAGAGAAAAAAAAAAAACCTCAAAGTACCTCCTAAAACACAAATACAGCATGAATTTTTATTGTTCCTTGCACCCCAAGAGAACAAATCTCCTGACAGAAATTTTGTTCTTTCATAATTTAAAAAATGGGCTTGCTTTCTGTTGTTTGCAGTTTTATTATATATACTACCAATTTATGCAAATGTGAAAGAAAAAAAATCCATTGATATATAAAAGAGATGGATACAGATTGCCTGAGTCACAGGAATGTGATCAGGCCATTGTCTTTTATAGCATCCCCGCTTTTATCATTGACAGCTCTTTTAGCCAATTTGACTCTATTGATGTATCAAATCTATGCATGATACTCCAAGGAATACACCGAGAGCTCAGTACTTAAAGCATCAGCAAGGACAGGCTTATTTTTCTGGACTGAAAACAAACACAAGGTGCAAATAGGAGATGATTAATTTTCTCAGAAGCATATTCTTAACCTCAGGAACACAAATCAGGAGGCTGTGCAGGACCCCAGAACATATCACGTTACCCACATCTGTGCATGCTGGAGAAAGCATATGAACATCTCCACTATGAATAAAATGAGAACACTCATCCCTTACTTACATACTTACTTCTCCACTTAGACCTAAAAGCATGGACACAAATCTGTAGATCCGTTAAGGTCTTGAAAATAAAAACTCGAGTTGTCCTTATTCATTGGCAAGTCTGGTAACTTTTTAAACTTCTGATGTTGTTCACACTGGGAAAGTCAACTTTAAAAAAACAAACAAACAAACAAAAACAAACAATAAAGCTGAACTATCAGCCTCAGAACAATCTAAGTTTCTGAAAGTTCACTGATTTTCAGAATGCTCTTTTAGAAAAATGGCCCACTTAAAAAGCAAATAAACAAAACAAAACAGATATGTCCTCTATCACTACCATGAACTGCCATATGAAAACCCTCTTTGAGGTTTCTCACCACCCAAGTCTCAAGTTATGGGCTGATTATTTTAAGGCAGGGACTTAAAATAGGGCAAGGATTGGTGAGGTATGGCTGCTACAAGATAGCAGTGATTTATAATATAAACAATAAGATAACAGGACTAAAGTTTCAGTGTGTGAAAACACTATGTATCCCGGCCTTCCAGGTCTTGGAGGCAAAAGTTCCTGACTGTATAGATGTGTCTTCTATTGCTCTAGTTATTCATACAGAAGATTAAATGAAGTGAACTCACAGATTTTTTTTCACTTTTCCTTCAGCAACAATAGAGAACAATCAATTTAAAAATAATTGGAGAAATTTGTGTTTTGTTCATAAGAGAAAAGGAGAACATTTATTCAACAGTACCACATAGAATCATTTGCTTAATAGCATTTCTAATATGTTATGCATTTATTCAGTCTACTTCTTACTATATTAAAATGCAAAAACAATTACTCTGGATGTAAATCCTAGAAAAACAATCAAATTTTCTATTAAATCGGAGAGGAGACAGTTAAGCTGCAGTGTGAGCTGCAGAAGCTCATGAATAGACAATACTTAGAGTTTCTCTCACTAGAAAGTGAAAAAGGAGAGTGGCAGAGACCCAGCTTCTCTCCCATCTTTCCTTCCTCTTTCTCTCTTTTGTCCTTCTCTCCTTCTCTTCCTTCCTTTCTTCTTGGACTCAGATTAAGGAGTCTTTATTTAAAGTCTAATAATTTAAATTATGTAAGCATATAAAACATACTGTAACACCTTACGTTATAATACCAACCCCAGAGCAGATAGAAACTTCCTTTCACATTCTATTGTAAACAGTTGATATTCAACTGAACAGTCACAGGGGAATATAGGCAGTTTCAACCTTCTAGGTCCTTTGTTACACACAAAGCAGTTCTTGGTTTGTTCTTTGTATGCTTACATTACAGCCATTTCTGTTCATTAAAAACTCAGAATAAGCATGTTTAAGAAAAAGCAACTGAACATGAAGCAAAGAATAAAACGAATCTGTCAAAGTAAAACAAGCATTGTGCATTTTACTTTATTTGAAAGGAATTTTTAAAACCCACATGCTTTTAATTGGGGCTCTACTGAAATAATCATCTCAAATATGAGATTCAATAAATGTGTTCATGCTCTGATTAAATGTCAAAGCCATAGATTTGTTATTTCAGATATAGTGAGCAATAATTTTGGATTAATGTTGGATAATAATGAACTTTCAAAGATTTATTTGCAACACTCGCTGTCCATTTCAAAGCTCTGAGTTATAATATAGAGTAATATATATATATTATATATATATATTATAGAATCTAGTAATACAGAGTTGACATTTAAGTAAATTTTACTCATTTTAACATGCACTGCATGGATTCTGTGTACTTCTGCTGAAAAATCGGTACTGATAATCTTTGCCCAGTCTTGACTAACAGCAGATATTGTTATGGTTTGTATCAATATTTTTCTCTGTGTGTATATGAATCTTTACAACAAGGGTGTTTTTATGCCTCAGAGTATTTAGGGAAATACATTATTTTCTGTAAGTAACATTATTCCAGCTCAAATTCTTTACTTCACTAAAAATGCCAGCTTATCAGATTGTTGATATAATGACCACTTCCCATTTGATCATTATCAGTTGGCCATGAGTAAGGTGTGCCAGCCCCTTCAAACCAGTTTTGTATGGGTTCTCAATACCATCTTAATGTTTATTAATATCCTTTTTATTGCCATTATAGCATTTTATATTTTTTAAAGTCTGTGACAACTCCAGATATTAAGAACATATTATGACCAAATTCACATAGCTTTCTACATTCTTCACTAGAAATGCCACAAAATTTCAGAAAATAATATATCTACCTTACATCCTCACTATACTATACTACTACTATAGACTTGACCTATAAAAATCAACTGGAAAAAATAAGTCTTAAGTGAAAAGGTATGTTCATAAAACACTACCGTCATTAATTCTCTCTGGACAGATTTATTCAACATACTATTATGATGGTGAAGACTGGATTAGAGGCACTGATTAGATTGAAGCAATCTGTATTAACTATACTTTTACACCTGCTACTATTTATAAGTGACTTTTGCTACAGTTTCCTTGAAAGTGTCAGTTGTTCAGTCATGTCCAACTTTTTGTCATCCCATGGACTATAGCCCCCTAGGCTCCTTTGTCCATGGAATTCTGCAGGCAAGAATACTGGAAAGGGTAGCCATTCCCTTCTCCAGGATACCTCCCCTACCCAGGGATCAAACCCCAGTCTCCTGCATTGCAGGCAGATTCTCTACCATCTGAGCCACCAGAGAACACTTTCCATAGTTGCCCAAATTACAAACACATACATATTTATTTCTCAGTTTGCCAATTTTATGTTATCACTCAATACTCCATTCATAGAAGCTGTTGTCAGGAACCCAGCATTCATCAGGAAAAGCAAGGTCACAAATGAGTATCTTATACAGTAAATATGTTTTATAATGCTATGTTGGGAATTTACAATTTAAATCAACTGATATTCATTCATTCATTCATTCATTCATTCTTTCTTTTGGTAATTTCTTAACTAGCTAGGCACTATTCTAGCAAGACATTAGAGGAATAGCCTTGAACAAAACAGGAACTGCTTTAATAAAGCTAACTTTCTAGTTGGAAGTGGTGGGAAACAGGCAATAAACAAAAAGTAAATAGTTTCTAGTAGTCGTGAATGCTATATAAAGAAAACAAAACAGGGAAAATTATTTGAAGCAGTACTTTGTTAAGGTGGTCTATAAACAAGGTATCACCAAATGGGACAATTAAAAGCCAAATTAAAGAACAAATGTCTAAATGCCTAAAATAATTTCAGTACAATATAACGTGTTCATTGCCAACTACGTAATGAGCCATTAACTTCTCCTTCATAAGTTTTAAAAAGGACTGTCATTTAATTTTATTATACAAAAGGTGCTCAGACAGTAAAGAATCTGCCTGCAATTCAGGACACCTGGGTTCAATCCCTGGAGTGGGGAGATCCCCTGGAGAAGGGAATGACAACCCACTCCAGTGTTCTTGCCTCGAGAATTCCATGGATGGAGCCTGGTGGGCTACAGTCCACGGGGTGCAAAGAGTTGGACACAACTGAGTGACTAACACACACACATATCCTTTAATTTTATTGTACAAAAAGGAATATTCAGTTTTGTGTATGCTGAGGAAGTGAGTAAGACAGTGGTATAGACTAGAAAGTATTTCATTAACAACTAACCAAGGGGCCAATCAAGTACGTGTGTATCTACAACACAAAGCTTTATACAGCACAGCCTAACAGAAAGATGACTGATGATGAAGTCAGGGATCCGAGATCAAGCTCAGGAGCCGTAACTTAACCAGCCCTTTTGCTTACACCAACTCACTAAGTCTCTCTGAACCTCATTTCATTACCTCTTCAGCAGGTATAACAACACATGCTAATGGGATTATTCTGGGATATACATATGTATATATATGTATATGAAACTGAATTTAGCATGGTATGACTCCTACTACTTCCATTGTTTTAGTTATTTGTTCCTACTGTTATATGATAGAAAACAAAATCTTCATGGAGATGACCAAGACCTTTAGGAAACTTTATGATCTCTAACTCCATATTTTTCATCATCCTGACACAGTTTAATTATTCTTCTCATACACTGAGGATGATTTTCACTCACTGAAACAAAACTATACCTTCCAAGAAAACCTACACAACACCAGGAGTAATGGAAAAGATATAGCTTACTAAATCGCATTATATATTACAATTTTAAGAATTCACACACATAAAAATAAGCCTATTTGAAATTTAGATCTTAAATTCCAATTGCCTACTGGCTTAAGGCAAACTTTATTACATGGCTATACTTATGAAAACATCTCAAATGTAAGCATGATATGAAAAATGTAAGTATACAAACAATACAAAAAAAAATTAAGCTTCAAGGAAAGTTTCTCCTTAACATCAAATTAATATTGAATAATTCTTGACTTAACAATGTGAAATATTCCTGCAATACAAAGTAATGGGAAATTAACTTGACTTCACAAAATAATTTTTTGGGGGCACAAAGTGTTAGTTGCTCAGTTGTATCCAACACTTTGTCACCCCATGGAACATAGCCCATCTCGCTGCTCTGTCTGGAGTGGGTTGCTATTTCCTTCTCTAAGGGATCCTCCGGACCCAGGTCTCACACATTGCAGGCAGGCTTTTTACTATCTGAGTTCGGGCACAAGGGAATAGTAAATTTTAGTCAGTGTCCCAGATCAGATTTAAAAGGTTCTGAATCACCCAAATGTGTGAAGGGAAATTGTTCTTCTCCTAACTCAAATCCAGTATCAAAAATATATAAAAACATTAAATTCTACCCTGTGAAGCTATTGTAAATGATATAAAACTATTTGCTTTTCCAAGCCTAAAGTGATAGTTTGAAATGTATTCCTGTGTTTTCTGTGGAGAGTTTATTACTAAAAAATTCTCCCAAACATGAGATTTGTTATCTAGTTTACCTAATCCACATATGAGATGAATACCAGGCTTTTAAGTGTAAAGTGGAGAAAAATTTACAACTTTGTTTTGAAAGAACCCTTTCTCTCAATTAAGATTTAGAATCATTTCCATGACAAGATCTCCAGCTAAAGTGGAACCTCAAAAAAAATATGCTAAGTTGGCATACTGCCCAAGCTCTTCTCGAGGTAATTGTTGTAAAAAGAAGTCATGTTAGCAAGAGCCTATGCTGCCTGTTAACATACAGTTAAAATTTGCAAGCATTACAAGTTGTACTACTTTCCCTTTCAAAGAAATGGCCATTTGCTCTTTTTTACTTCCTCCATTAACTTTGACCCTTTCTACTCCCCACTTAAAGGCAACACAAATTCTATTTTTATGTCACTGTTTTTGGGCATCTCATATCCCCCAAATGTTTACTACCCAAATGTAGTCTAGTCCTTATATGGTATAGTCGTTGAATATTACTAGGTAGCAAACAGTGAAATCACTCAGTTGTGTCCAACTCTTTGCAATCCCATGGACTCTAGCTTACCAGGCTCCTCCATCAATGGAATTTTCCAGGCAAGAGTACTAGAGTGGATTGCCATTTCCTCCTCCAGGGGATCTTCCTGACCCAGGGATCCAACCCAGGTCTCCCACATTGCAGGCAGATGCTTTACCATCTGAGCCATTCAAGTAGAATTCATCATAAAGTCTATTATGAGCAGGTAGAATATAATCAAATTGTGTCCCCTTTGTCAATAATAATTTTAAACGAATTCAAGGAGGTTTTAGGCAACCAAGTTTTGCAAGATTGTTTACTGAAGGTAGTCCCACAAAATTAATTCCAAACAAAGAGCGATTGGGAGGCTCCTCAAAAGTTCAGTGGCTATAAGTTAAGTGACAGGAAGAAAATTCAAAGCTTTAAGGTGCATATGGCACTTTCTATTTCTACACATGAGGTAGATTATAAAGCCTCATTGACTTTGGTTGCATTAAAACGAGCCTTGTCTGCCCCTTCAGATTTTCTCAAGGTCCCACCAGATCATCTCACAGTGATCATCTGTCAACACAAGTGTTAGAGAAGGAGCCCATGACCTGTCAGTAACAAGCTTCTTCTTACTGAAAGATGCACGAAGATGCACACAGGCGTGAAAACTACCCCTGTTCCTTGTGTGGATGGATACTTTTAAAACTCAAAAGCATAATTCAGAAAAGTCTCCTCAAGCTTTCAATTGACTTTGTATTATTGTTCTAACATCTTTCTTGTAGCCCCCGGGCTCAAGGAGAGCACTGCTGTCTTAAGCAGTCTGACAAGAGTATGAGGGGAAAATCACAGAGCATGAGGGAAATCAGATACTCTTTTCAAATGAAAATGGACAAGCAATTCCATGTTCATTATAAGGAACTAATAATACAGACCCTATCTGTATTACCAGCTCCCCCAGATGCAGTAACAGAGCATCATTCATCACTAACCTCAGTGGCAGGCAAGCACTGACTCACAGCACACCTGAAATGTGGTGCTATGATTCAACCCCTCGTTCACTGCACTTGAAGAAACTGTTTGACCACAGGAGCCCATTTTGTGTCAATTCCTTTCAAAACTTGTTTTATTTTCACAATTCGTAGCAAAAACACAAAACACTGATATTCATGCTGCTTTGTTTAATAGCAATGAAAACATTTTTTTTTTTAATAATTATATGCAGAACAGAAGCTGAACTACTCAGAGACCCTGCACTCTGAATTCTCGTCAGAGGAACATCCCTTTCTGAAATGCAGTTTTCAGTTTTCTGTAATAATATTGCCACTGAACCATTCTTTATTGTCCGTCTACAGTACCTCATTGGACTCTTGTTCAGAGCCTTCCTTATCTTCTTCACAAACCGATGACTTTCTGTTCTGCCAAAGTGAGCTAATGAAAGAACACAAACATGATGTAAATCTTCTACCTGTCATCCTTTATGGTATGTCTCTGCTTCAAACACCCTCCTGAGATCAGTATGAAAGCATTTACTTGTACTTGTGGCAATCAATACATAATAAACTTTTTTCCTTTTTTTTTTTTTTTTGGTGGGGGTGGTTTATATGCCTATCATGTCCTCCTGTGTATAAGACCCTAGGGAGAGCAGTGCTTGTGATCAGAAAGCACCAGGCCGCATGCATGCACCTGGTCCAAAGAATCAGCTCAAGCTGGAATCACTCTATTTCCTTTAACTACACCAGGGAGGTGGACAGTCCTCAGATGACTCACTAATGGAAACTTCGAAGACTTAGTTTAGGATATATGACTGGCTTCTAATGAAGAAGAAAATATTTAAAAATTGTTTGAATTGCCTGGAAAACTACCCCATATATTTTTATCTGAAATGGAGGGAAACTGAAAGTAGGTCTACATGAAACCTTTTCCAAACCATTGTAGTACAATGCACCACCTAAGTATTTCTCATGTCATACACTCAGAGGAGTTTGCTAGAGAGGCTGTCTCTAAATGCGGCTGGGAATTCCTCAGAAGACAAAAGGATGGCATCATTTACAAATCATCCCACACCCTAGCTTCTCAAATAAGCTGGAACTGGACAATAAGAACAAGCTTTCAGACAACAAAAGCATCAAAGGAAAAAGGAAAGCTTATTTAGGCAGACTTGTCGTCTCCACCCATGAGAAAATTTTCAAATATAAATTGATGCCTAACTAAATCAATCACCCAAAACATCTACTGATAAGAATAAAAACTAGAACAAAATGGGAAACCTTAGTACCTAAGTTTTGTCAGTCACATTGGGAATTTTCTGAGCGAAAGGATCTCACACATGTGCCTATACACACACAGTTTGCAAAGAGAACAATTATTTTTTACACACTGACATAAAAGTAAAAAAAAAAAATCTCCAAAATTCCTATGAATTGTTCAGGCTCTAAGAATCCCTTTATGGACTACCTCTGATTCTAGAAAAAGTCCCACCCTATCTATATGCCATAGTTTGACATACAAATAAATATGTGGATAAACCTCATCCACATATTGAATATATTGAAAATATTGAAAATATCATGAAATCTTCATGTAATTTTTGTCAGTACCTGTTAGTAATATATGATGTTTTTTCAGGAAATATAGTCAAACAGTTTTGACCTTATTTAAGATTATTACAAAAATTATTTAACTGTAGAGCATGGAGGACCTTCTCATTTTAGAAATCAAGTCACTAAAGGTTGTGAGCTCTTCTCCCAATTTGGGAAATCTCCTTGCTTTCACAATACCTGGCTGCTAAACTACTATTAATCACCCAAAGAGAGATGTATAGTTTAATTATAACCTGAAGCAAAATTTCCATTATTTAGTTTTCCATATTTGGAAAATAAGATGCTTGAAATGAGTGAATGTTAAGGATAATGCATAAATGAGCACTTTTCCTCACAGACACCTAAACTTGAGACTATACAAATGCTAAATTAACAAGGGAATGATAAAAAGGAAGTTAAAGAACCCAATTAGGCAATCAAATTCCATTGGTACTTATACAGTACTGAATGAAGTACTGTTATGTTATAGAGTTCCCTAATACATGGAGTGATGCTTTCTGAAGCCCACCTGACTTCACATTCCAGGATGTCAGGCTCTAGATTAGTGATCACATCATCATGGTTATCTGGGTCGTGATGATCTTTTTTGTACAGTTCTGTGTATTCTTGCCACCTCTTCTTAATATCTTCTGCTTCTGTTAGGTCCATACCATTTCTGTCCTTTATCGAGCCCATCTTTGCATGAAATGTTCCCTTGGTATCTCTAATTTTCTTGAAGAGATCTCTAGTCTTTCCCATTCTGTTGTTTTTCTCTATTTCTTTGCATTGATCACTGAGGAAGGCTTTCTTATCTCTCCTTGCTATTCTTTGGAACTCTGCATTCAGATGCTTATATCTTTCCTTTTCTCCTTTGCTTTTCACATCTCTTCTTCTCACAGCTATTTGTAAGGCCTCCCCAGACAGCCATTTTGCTTTTTTGCATTTCTTTTCCATGGGGATGGTCTTGATCCCTGTCTCCTGTACAATGTCACGAACCTCATTCCATAGTTCATCAGGCACTCTATCTATCAGATCTAGTCCCTTAAATCTATTTCTCAATTTAACTGTATAACCGTAAGGGATTTGATTTAGATCATACCTGAATGCTCTAGTGGTTTTTCCCTACTTTCTTCAATTTAAGTCTGAATTTGGCAATAAGGAGTTCATGATCTGAGCCACAGTCAGCTCCTGGTCTTGTTTTGCTGACTGTATAGAGCTTCTCCATCTTTGGCTGCAAAGAATATAATCAATCTGACTTCGGTGTTGACCATCTGGTGATGTCCATGTGTAGAGTCTTCTCTTGTGTTGTTGGAAGTGAGTTCTCTTGGAAAAACTCTATTAGCCTTTGCCCTGTTTCATTCCGTATCCAAGGCCAAATTTGCCTGTTACTCCAGGGGTTTCTTCAATTCCTACTTTTGCATTCCAGTCCCCTACAATGAAAAGGACATCTTTTTGGAAAAGGACATCTTTTGGGGGCTCCAAAATCACTGCAGATGGTGATTGCAGCCATAAAATCAAAAGATGCTTACTCCTTGGAAGGAAAGTTATGACCAACCTAGATAACATATTCAAAAGCAGAGACATTACTTTGCCAGCAAAGGTCCGTCTAGTCAAGGCTATGGTTTTTTCCAGTAGTCATGTATGGATGTGAGAGTTGGACTGTGAAGAAAGCTGAGCGCCGAAGAATTGATGCTTTTGAACTGTGGTGTTGGAGAAGACTCTTGAGAGTCCCTTGGACTGCAAGGAGATCCAACCAGTCCATCCTAAAGATCAGTCCTGGGTGTTCTTTGGAAGGAATGATGCTGAAGCTGAAACTCCAATACTTTGGCCACCTCATGGGAAGAGTTGACTCATTGGAAAAGACTCTGATGCTGAGAGGGATTGGGGGCAGGAGGAAAAGGGGACGACAGAGGATGAGATGGCTGGATGGCATCACCAACTCGATGGACATGAGTTTGAGTGAACTCTGGGAGTTGGTGATGGACAGGGAGGCCTGGTGTGCTGCTATTCATGGGGTCGTGAAGAGTCAGACACGACTGAGAGACTGAACTGAATACATAGAGTTATTCTCATAGAAGAAACAGAAGCATAAACAAACAGAACAAGTTCTGGCTTAGAAATATCGTTTGTTTTGCTAATTACATACAAAAATCAACCTCACACATAATGCTATTAATGAAGTGCTCAGTTGAGCAAAAACTACAATTAAAAATAAATACAAATCAGAATCCTTTTCAAGATGAGAAATGACAGTATCACAACAAGCTATTATTTATAAATATACAGAAATCACTACACCAATATGAAACCTTCCTGAGACTCAGATGGCATGCCTCACTCTCTAAAAGAATATTACAAATAAGGAATTTCTGTACTATGAATTATCCTTCCTGATTCTGGCTATGCTATAACAAGCTTCCACAGATCTGCTGTTTTGGGGTGCCATGTTTGGAATTATTTTTTAAAGAAAACTATCTTGATCCTTTTTTCACTTTATCCCTATGGATTTCCCCACATAGCACAACCCCCAAATTCTGAAAAGAGCAGAAGACAGAAGACACAAGATAAAAAGTCCAAAGACTCTCAAAGTCTGCCCAAAGCATATTTTAAGATTTAGGGGGAAAAAAAAAGACTTGTGCTATTTAAGTTGTTCCTGGTTTCTCTAAAAGAAATTCATTGCAAGGATTACATTTAAATCTAAAGGAGTCAGCTGAGCCTAGTTTCATGAGGTATGAAAATAGTACATGACTTGCTTTAAGAGTTGCACTAATATTCTCTGTTTAAACAGAAGGTCCAGGATATGACAAGGACACAAAACGATATCAAATCTCTTTTTTCCCCTACTTTTTAGCTACAGCTATTTCCTATCATTATTCAAAAGAGAATTTTAGCCAGTTTGAAAATAGATGATTTGAGATTCTCAAAATATAAGAATCTAAGGAAATCATCCTCAAAGATAGTACCAATTAAATATATGGGATTCATCATATGCATTTTCGTGCATAAGTCCTATACAATAACAAAAATAATTTTGCTCTATAAAGGGAACTTCTTTATAACAGTAACTCTATAAGAAACCTTTAAGTGATATTCCCAGAACATTATCAATTTGGAAATAATAATGAAAATGTCCAAAATCCACATTTTGTGGGAAACTAAGACTCAGAGAGTAATATGATTTATCTGAACCACACAGCAAAATTAGGCTTAGAAAATAAGTTTTGCATATTCTAGTTCCCCTTCTGTACCACTCAACTGCCTTCTATATTTCATCTGAGCAAAACTTTTCTATCAAAGAAGGAGAAATAAACAACAACAAAAGTCAGTGTGCTCATCCAGTTGTAGGAAATAAATTTCTGAATAGTTACTAAGATGAGTGGTATATATCAGTAAACATTTGGGGCGAAGTAGAGTTCAGTGGTCTTCCCTGGTATCTCAAATGATAAAGAATCTGCCTGCAATATAGGGGACCCAGGTTTGATCTCTGGGTTGTGAAGACCCACCCCTTGGAGAAGGGAATGGCTAATCCCTCCAGTATTCTTGCCTGGAGAATTCCATAGATGAGGGTTCAGTGGTAGGATAAGATTAACTGAGGAATATTGAGATTTTAAGACTTTATTTGAGCAAAAATCAATTTGAATAGAGTAGAGTCAAACTGGAAGTGGTTAGGAGGCCCCATTGGCAGGAACTCAGAAAGAGGCTTTAAGAGAGAAAATGTAGAAGCAAAGAAAGGGATGATTGGCTGTAGCTTAAAGTCTGCTTAGCTATTTTCCTTGCTGTCCTTAGCAGTTTGATTTTGTAACCGTGAAGCATTTACAGGCTTAGATTTGGGTTTGCTTACAAAGGCCACTGCAAAATTAGAGTCCTATCAGTTAATGGCCTCTGTGTTTAATTAATTTAGCAGTGGATTAGAGGCAAAATAAAGGGACTTGAATCTGAGGAGGAATAAACTTATTTTCCAAAGAGTCATGTAACCTCTTTGGCCTTAATGTGAAAATGAAGAATGATGTCAGAGTTTACAAGAAGAGATGACATGAGGAATACCTGTGGCAATTTACATAAGGCATAAGACCAGTACTACATGGGACTTGTTTGCCATTGATGTGTTGTTACTAACTGCTCCTACCACAGCCACTCTTCTCCAGAGCACATCCTTCTTCCTTGCCCCATCCCTTGTGCAGCTCCTAATTACCTTGGAGACTCGGTGCTATCATAACACACTTGGGTATTCTTCCCACCTTGAAAGGACAAAGGCCAATTAAGAGGCAGTCAAGGCCAAGGGCTTCCCTTGTGGCTCAGTTGGTAAAGAATCCACCTGTAATGTGGGAGACCTGGGTTTTCAATCCCTGGGTTGGGAAGATCCCCTGGAGAAGGGAAAGGCTACTCACTCCAGTATTCTGGCCTGGAGAATTCCATGGACTGTACAGAGCATGGGGGTTGCAAAGAGTCGAACACTGAGTGACTGAGTGACTTCTACTTCACTTCAAGGCCAAGGAAGAGAGACCTCACTGTGGTAGGTCCCTAGACTGAGATGACATTGGGGGAATTTGCATTAGAAAGAATGGCTAAGTCAAAGTCAAAGTGTTAGTCACTCAGTCATGTCTAAGAACATAGTTGTTACTGCTTAGTTGCTAAGTCATGACTTTTGCGGCCTCGTGGACCCCATGGACTCTAGCCCACCAGGCTCCTCTGTCCATGGGATTTCTCAAGCAATAAAACTGGAGTGAGTTGTCATTTCCTTCTCAGGGGATCTTTCTGACCCAGCGATTGAACCCACATCTCCCGCATTGCAAGCGGATTCTTTACCACTTGAGCCACTAAGGTCTCTGCAGATTTTCAACACCCTTCTAGAATGAACCACTTTGCCTGAGTCATTTCACCTCTGAGGACCTTTATTACCTCATTTCTAAGAGAGGATGCAATAGATGGTTCAGAAAACCACAGTCTTTGGAGCCTCTTCAGGATCAGATGTAAAGACAGACTGGGTGGCATTTAAATATTTCCACAAATCTGACTCTCCTCTACCATCCACCTGGCATTTAATCACAGAATAGATCTTCTTTCCTATGTTTGACATACTGTGAGTCTAGGTTAGACATTATTTGAACAAAGGGTTTCATAACTGAGACGAGGTTGAGAATCAATAGATCTCTATGCCCATCTCTAGTTCAAAATTTCTATGACATCAAAAATACACTAATTTAATATGATGCTAAGTTTACTGAGGTGGCTGAAACTTTGATATTATTAAAAATCCATATCCTTCAAATTAGCAAAAAAAAATCATCATAAGGCATATATTGTTCATATGCCAATATTAATAGTTACTAGCAACTCATTTTTGCTTCATTTATTCCATCAAGGGACCTAATTCAGGCAATTTACTTACCCAGTGGTTAGTGTACCTCAATATGATGACTAAAGTAACTCTATTCTTCATTTACTGACTAGATATAAATATAAAATGAAATAGAAATAACGGCAGGTAATCAGTCTGATAGCATTAAAAAAAACCCGTAATGACTAAAATTCAGTGATCCTAATGTGTTTAAGACATAGAACTACAGCACTGACTATAAACAAGTGATCAATTAAATACAAAGATTAAAACTGTTTACCCACAGCTATTTTTTAGATATTTTTAAAAATATTTTTCATGTTCAGAGTAGTATCAATAAGCTTAGAATATGAAAAAAAAAAACCTTAATGATCATACAACCATTTTCTAAATTCTAATGATCAATAACTTGGGGCATAGGAAAGTAAGATGCCCTGTCCTCAATCACACAATCACCTAGTAAACCTGACCCATATTTCATAATGCAAAGCAAATTTTCTTCCCATTTATCAATTTTTTTATTAACGTCTAAATATTTTAAGTTGGTATTCATTAAACTACTCTAAATAGTCACCATTATCCACTCCCTGAATGTTGACAGAGAACAATTATGTTCTGAAAAACTGGAAAATAAATATTTCTCAAGGAAAAAAAAATAATAACCTTTTATAGGGATGCATTTGATGTAGTCCAACAATACCTTTGGGATACAGAACCTTCAATTAGAATTGAAAAAAGACTGAGTCTTAACAACAAAGGAATGTAAAGTCAGAAAATGGGAGAATAGAATTTAAGTTCTTTACACAAATGAACTTAGCTAGCAATTTGCTGTAGAAGAAAAGGAAAAACTGGGCTTTAATGTAGCCATAGCAACCTCCTATCTTTAACAATTTTTGAACTTAAGCATCCAAATGTTTTGCTTCTTCAGACTCTGCAGTCTCTATAATACACATAATGAGGTACGGGGAAGAAGCCACACTTTGTTCTTAAGCTTTAGGATTGTAAAAATTCACCTGAAAGATAGTGGATATTAAATCTCCTTACCCATGTGTTTCCCCACTACTTCAGTTGAGTTTTTATAAGCATTATAAAAGAATACAGAAGACTCAAGTTACTCGGGCTGGGTAGAGAGACCTAGGAATTCCTCTCCTTTGTGCATCTGCAGAGCAGTGCACATACTACTGTTACAACGTCAGCTCTACAGTGCAGCATCCTCTGCTCTTTTCTCCTTCAATATAACTGAGAGCTTGGTGAACAGACAATTTATCTTATCTATTGTTGACTGTGTAGTGGCTACAACAGTGTCTGCTGAGAAGGAGGTGTCTGGTCAATGTTTCAGAAACGTAGAAAAACAGAAGAAGCTAAAGAATTAAGATCTTTTTACCAAGGAAAAAATAGTCTTTGGTCTCAAAAATTCCATATATAATTATAGCTAGAAACTATTTCTATTTTGATTTTGAAGAAATCTAAAGTTATGAGTGTCCACAAATATTAAAAAATATCCTTAAGATATGAGAATTCTTAAAATTGCTTTCTTTTAATGGCTAAAACTGGGAGCTTTTACTCTGCTGGTCAGAGTCTAATTTGCACATATTATTTAATTTAAAACATATAAAACACTTTTAAAAATTTTTTCTTAAAATTAATTTTAATTGGAGGCTAATTACTTTACAATATTGTAGTGGTTTTGCCATACATTGACATGAATCCACCATGGGTGTACATGTGTTCCCCATCCGAGCCCCCCTCCCTCTTCCCTCCCCATCCCATTCCTCTGGGTCATCCCAGTGCACCAGCCCTGAGCACCCTGTGTCATGCATTGAACCTGGACTGGCTATCCATTTCACATATGATAATATACATGTTTCAATGCTATTCTGAATATCAGGCAAAAATGACATGGGGAAGCCAACAGAAAAAAAATAAAGATACTATGAGAAAAATTACATCTTAAAATGCCTTTTAAATTAAAAAAATTAAAAGTCTTCTGAATTTGCCAACCCCAAAAAAGGCCTTACGTACACTGTCAATTACACTTTGTCAAAGAAAAGTCATTTTTAATCTTTCAATTCTTAAAAATCTTATGGAATGTAATGACTAGAAATGAAAGCACATTGACTGATGCAGTAGGCTCTCAGCAAATACTTACTGAAAGACTGAATGGAAGAATAAATGAAAAAGTAGATAGATGGTAAACTCTAATAGGGTTTGCCTTTAGACTTGTATGAGTCATTCATTCAAGTCATTTAAAAGAGCCTTGATATAATACATTTCATTGAGATGTCAGTTTTCATTCCTGGTGACATTTCACTAACAATGTCCTCTGAAATTGTATAATATTCAATTACAGCTTACCTTTGCTTTAATATATGGAAGATTCTGTTGCCTTTAAAACTAAAAGGAAGTCTAGACAAGACCTTACAAAAGAAGCTTTAAATGAAAAAGCAACAGAAATGAGCAATAGTTAAGTATCAATTGGTCCTTAGCTCCTAGGTATGACCATGTATATGATGTGTGCACTAACAACAGGAAATCATTTAATGAAGATGTATCTACAATTATTAAGTTTTATTGCATATGGCTTACTTTATTTTGAAGAAGAGAAGGACAATGTTTTATCTATACGTACTTTATAAACATCCATCCATTCATACATTCATCCATCATAAAGTATTTATTTGAAGGCTTATTATATCCCAGTCTCAATATAATGTTCCAGATCATCTTCCCAAGCAACAGTCTTAAATCTTTAAACCTAACTTGAAATACTGATATTTTCAAGTATACTTTTCCTATTCCTTAGGAGAAAAAAAAAAATCCAAGCAAATTGATGGAGTATAGGAAATTCAGTAAGTATATCAATAATTGTATAATACAAGTTTTCTAAGTTTGAAAAAATTTTTCAGCGAGTTTCTCTTTTTACTCCAATATATTCAAAAAGGAAAAACAGAGGAGGGAAAGATGAGGGAGAAGAAGGATAAAAGTAAGAGGATTTAGGGCACATACATTAAAATTCTCAAAATGTGAAGATGGGATGCTGCTCCATTTATTTTTTAATGACATAACTAGTTTGTTAATTAAAACAAAAAATTTTTACACCAATGCATATAAAGAACAAATGACAAACTCTCCTTCTAAAATCAACATCACCAATATAATTGCTATCTAGCCCAAGTCTCAAAATCACCACCAACAAACACCATTTTCTCACTGATAAAGCTAAGGCGTACCTAAAGACCAGCTATGTTTTTAAGTTGGTGCTAGTAAAGTGAACCATTTTCTGTTTTCCCATTGGAAACTTTGCAGTATAACTGTGATATTTCTACTTTCTGTCGAACAATAAGAAAAAAAATTCTATAAAAATCTGGGGGCATATCTTTTCCTCTTTATTTTTTTTTTCTGTGTTGCTAATTGTAAGTTGAAAGTGAAAGTCACTCTGTCATGTTCAACCCTTTGCAACCCCATGGACTATAGAGTCCCTGGAATTCTCCAGGCCAGAATACTGGAGTGGGTAGCCTTTTCCTTCTCCAGGGGATCTTCCCAACCCAGGGATCGAACCCAGATCTCCCACATTGCCGGAAGATTCTCTACCAGCTGAGCCATAAGGGAAGCCTAAGTATGCTGGTGTGGGTAGCCTATCCCTTCTCCAGAGGATCTTCCCGACCCAGGAATCGAACTGGGGTCTCCTGCATTTCAGGTGATGACCTTGAAATAGATTACAGAGGGATTTTAAGCACTGTTTTTGGTGTTGTAAGTTACTTAAGGACAAAAGTAATTTTAATCACTAGTCCATATGCTATCATCTAACACAAGTTATAGAAAGATAATTGTGAGTTATCATGTAGCAAACATTTAATGACCTATATACTGGCCTAGGTACTAATCAAGCAATCAAATACACCAATATAATCAAATCAAAAGGAAGCTGAACATAGTTTCTAACAATAATAATAATGATCTCATAATTTAGAAAGTAACAACCTAATAATCTTATACCTAGTAAGGAAATAGTCTAATAATCAAATGTCTAGCAATAATCTATTATCTAATAATTTTATGGCAAGTAAGGGGAAAAAGAAGTGTAAACAAATAATTATCATGACACAGATGAGAAGTGACCAAGAATAAATCTGGAAAAAGTTTCCCACAATAAGCTTTTGAGGGCTGAAGCCATGCTAAAGGCCATGAGGCTCAAGAGGTTCAGTTTCCTGTGATGATATATGCTCTTTACTAAAGCAAGCATGTCAGACTATCATTTCTGATGACAATAAGAAGTCTAACCTAAATTCCCTGCCCTGACTTTATATTCACAAAGTGCAGGTTCATAATTTGTACTACCAAGTATATTTTTAAAATGAAGCCAAAGCATTGACTGGCAGATTCAGGTATTAACATTTGTACTCTTGATAGTCATATTTCTCACTGTAATGTGTTGGGATTTGGGTCTTGTCTCTTGTGAGTCTGGTTAGTGTGGATCACATCCTGCTCACTATTAGTAGATTGATAATATTAATATTCTAAATTTGAAAAGCTGAAGACAAAGGTAATGCCAGCCCACGCTAAGAAATAAATCACTGCACTACCTTTGTCAATACGATTTCATCACGTTTACGTGTATAGGCAACATGCCTTACTAGAAAGAGCTGCAGGCCTAAAGATAAAGCCTGGGTTCGAATTCCTCCTCATCAATATTAGCTGTGTGATTCCAGGCAGATAGATTGTGGAAAAAAACAAAACAAAAACAGTGGTTAAAATCCCTCTGCAATCTGTTTCAAGGTCATTATTAACATAAAATAAACAATGGATATCAAAGGTCTTTGAAAACAGCAAAGCACTAATATGTAAGATGTTATTACTGCCTTACTATCCTGCAAACAATCCATGCCAAATAATCCATTAGTGAAAGTATCATCATCATTTCCAAATGAGAAAAAAATCAATATTACAATAAAGGCACAATTTACATATCCTCTGTTGTACTTCCCATACTGACAATTTCTTCCTACAGACCTGGAAAAATGAAATTCAAATGTGTTCACTACTTTTAGAACTCTCCTTATTTTCAAAAGCTTACAGAATAAATGTAGTTCAGATTTGGTTGTTTTTGGCATATGACTATGCCAAAATGATGAAATGAGGTTAGAAAAGGGTTTCTAATTAAAGGTAAATATAAATTTAAGAAAACACAAAAATTTTAAAACAAAAAATGGCATTAGGTTAAGATTCCCCCCCTAAAAGAATGTTTTACCTTGAACATTTCTAATCTTCTAGTTAACATAAAGGAGAATATAGGTTTCTGTTTGCTAGAGAAACTGGATCTAACTGATTAATTGGCCGAAATTATGATTGTTCAGTTCACAACTGAATTATTAACATTTGTGGCAACACACTGAAATATCTTTTATACTTTGTACCTAGGCCTTTTCTTCATTTTGAAAATAGAAATGTAATAGTTTTCTATTTCAAATTCTATCCTGGTACCTCTCCTTATTTACTTGTGTCACCCTTGAAAGACTGAAAACTTATGAAGGGAAGAAATCATATCTAAGTCATCCTTTTATCCTCCAACTATTATCTCAAAGTGGCACATAATAGGTGTTCATTAAGTTTTGACTGAATAAATTAAGGAATAAACTAAGATATAATATTAGATGACTTTTCTTTAAAATCTAGTTCCTTTGTATTACATTAAAATTTAAACCTTGAATTTTAGCAATAAAGATAACACATATTCTGTATAGTAGATTTATGTGCGTTAAACCAACTAGATTTGAAATTAGGAAATTAAACCAAGCTGCTTAAGTTGGTTCTATAGTCATATAGAAAGATGAATATATATATATTTATTAATGTAATTCATTTATCAGTTCACTGAAAACCTTTTTTGAGCATCTACTGTGTTCTAATCATCATGCCCAGTAGCTGGGGTTGCAACATCAGGCAGATCTCAGGCATGAAAGGAAGTGAGTATTTGATGAGGGAGAAAATCAACTAAAAATTCTAGCAGAGATGTGTGCTGGGGCGCTGGAACCACCTGTACCAGCAGGAAGCTAAGTACAACTTGGGAGGAGGAGTTATATGGAAGGCTTCCTAGAGAGGTGATGCTTGAACTGAAGATTGACAAAAGAGCAAGAATGAACTTAAAACAAAGAAACAGGCAATCCAGGCAAAGAGAAGTTGCAGGATTTACAGTTCTATAGGCAGAGAAAAGGCTGCATGCAGGAGTATGGCAGAAAATGACAAGAAACACGGAGAAAAAGAAGAGGGACCCCAGATGATGGATGTCTAAGGATTTATAAGGCATCTTCAGGGAAGAAGCAGTTGCATTAAATTCTTTCAAGGGGCTTAGAGCCTACTTAAAACAGATTAAGAGTAATAATATCTGAAGAGTATTTTATAAAAAAAGGAATTCTGATCATTAAATAGGTGAAGTAATTTTAAAAAAAGACACTTAATTCAGGATAACATAGTAGTTATCTGAGCTTCATGATCCAGTTTTATCAGATGTCTTAGTGGACAAGAGGAGGAGAAGATGTGACTTAGAACTGTAAATTTTTCACAAGTTTTAAAACTAAGGAAATTTTTTAATTAAATAAAAAAGTTTTGTCTCTCTGTGGCAGCCGTATCTCTAAACATATTTATCTCTGTCATTGAAACACCCATGTTAGAGTCAGTCAACAATGCCACTATGAATGTCGATACTGGGCAGAGAGGAAAGAACAGTATTCACAGTTATCCCTGGTAAGCACAAGCTTCAGAATGAACAGGGCAGCCGTGCTCCAGCTGTCCCGTGCATTTGCAGGGAGAACTCACCAGCAGGATAACAGGTGGAGTGAACATCTGAATGTTGTGGGGTGTTTTATAATATAGAACATATCAAAATTGCAGCTTGGCTTTGCAGTTGCTTATTATTACAACAAAGACATCAGTAACCGTTTAAAAGAAGGTATAGCTAAGTGTCTTACTGATGTGATAAAGTTACTTTTTCATTGTTCTAACTAATGGAATGTAAGTTATTTTCGGGGGATAATCAAACAGTCTAACATTAATCTGAATTTCAGCTCAGCATGACAGTATACAAGTGGATCTACAGCAAGTTAGACAATCTTTTCCAAAGACTACAAAATTCAAGTCACTTTATACAAAGGAGACTTTGGAAGGAAGTATGAATGAAAATGGAAAATTCAGCTGAATACCACAGTTTCTACATCATTTTATAATTTTGTTTCTAAATGTCATCTCCTGGAAACCTGAGGAATCACAGACTAACTCATTTGATTTTTAACTGAACAACATTATTTATTTATTGTTTATTTATAACCTTTTAATTTTGCTTCTCTAAGAGAAAATAAAAAAGCCATCACTGAAAGGTTTTCTCCCCTCCCCACCGTAATTGTCAAATAGAACAACAAATAATAGCTCATAATAACAAGCAATAAAACAAGCAAAGATTTGAAAAACAGAGAAAAATTCTTTATGTTTAATGTAATTTAAGTCTACTAAAGATACAGTTTCTCAGCCTGTCCAATGTGTGGGTCAATTACTATTAAGGGCAGTCATAACAGGGAATAAGGTCATCAAAACATATTGAATTAACTGTAAAATAAGACTATTATATATAAGAATCATAATTAGTTAATGGGTATTGTTTCTTTTTCCCCTTTGGACTAATTATCTTTCTTTTTTCTTTTATATTTTATTATAGTTAGCATCATGCTGCTATTCCTGCAAGTACTGAACAAGCATGGGATGTGAATATTATACTCCTAAATAAATGAATTGCCTAATTTCCTGTGACCATCTATACATACTCCATCTTCAAAAGTTATATCCATATCCTACCGTAAAGGAGATAGAAGCCTTTTCTGTAATATGCATGGCATTTCTGGACAGTGCAACTGGGGCACTGGCACTTATTTCCATGAAGACAGTCTTTGCCATTCTCTGGCATTCGTCATTTGACAAAAGCAACTATTTTTTGTATCAATCAGCTCTTACTGATCTTACTAGCAGTGACCGTGGAATCCTTAAGGGCCCATTAAATTCCTGAAGAAGAAAGCTAAGATGAAGGACCTGCTACTCCGAATTCATGTGCTACTTGGCCTAGCTATCACTACCCTAGTACAAGCTGTAGATAAAAAAGCAGATTGCCCACAGTTATGTACATGTGAAATCCGGCCCTGGTTTACACCTCGATCCATTTATATGGAGGCATCTACAGTGGATTGTAATGATTTAGGTCTTTCAAATTTCCCAACCAGACTGCCTGCTGACACACAGATTCTGCTACTACAGACTAACAATATTGCAAAAATTGAATACTCCATAGACTTTCCAGTAAACCTTACTGGCCTGGACTTATCTCAAAACAATTTATCTTCAGTCACCAACATTAATGTAAAAAAGATGCCTCAGCTTCTTTCTGTATACCTAGAAGAAAACAAACTTACTGAGCTGCCTGAAAAATGTCTGTCTGGACTAAGCAACTTACAAGAACTCTATATTAATCACAACTTGCTTTCTGCAATTTCACCAGGAGCCTTTATTGGCCTACATAATCTTCTTCGACTTCATCTCAATTCAAACAGATTGCAGATGATCAACAGTAAGTGGTTTGAGGCTCTTCCCAATCTGGAGATTCTGATGATTGGGGAAAATCCAATCATCAGAATCAAAGATATGAACTTTAAGCCTCTCATCAATCTTCGCAGCCTGGTTATAGCTGGTATAAACCTCACAGAAATACCAGATAACGCCTTGGTTGGACTTGAAAACTTAGAAAGCATCTCTTTTTATGACAACAGGCTTATTAAAGTGCCCAATGTTGCTCTTCAAAAAGCAGTAAACCTCAAATTTTTGGATCTAAATAAAAATCCCATTAACAGAATACGGAGGGGAGATTTTAGCAATATGCTACACTTAAAAGAGTTGGGAATAAACAATATGCCTGAGCTGATTTCCATCGACAGTCTTGCTGTGGATAACTTACCAGATTTAAGAAAAATAGAAGCTACTAACAACCCCAGGTTGTCTTACATTCACCCAAATGCATTTTTCCGGCTGCCCAAGCTGGAATCACTTATGCTTAACAGCAATGCCCTTAGTGCCCTGTACCAGGGTACAGTGGAATCTCTGCCAAACCTCAAGGAAATCAGCATACACAGCAATCCTATCAGGTGTGACTGTGTCATCCGTTGGATTAATATGAACAAAACCAACATTCGATTTATGGAGCCAGAGTCACTGTTTTGTGTGGACCCGCCCGAATTCCAAGGCCAGAATGTGCGGCAGGTGCATTTTAGGGAAATGATGGAAATCTGTCTCCCTCTTATAGCTCCTGAGAGTTTCCCTTCCAACCTGGATTTAGAAGCTGGGAGTTATGTTTCCTTACACTGTAGAGCTACTGCAGAGCCACAGCCTGAAATCTACTGGATAACACCTTCTGGTAAAAAACTCTTGCCTAATACTCTAACAAATAAGTTCTATGTCCATTCTGAAGGCACACTTGACATAAGTGGCATCACCCCAGCAGAGGGGGGTTTGTATACCTGCATAGCAACTAACCTGGTGGGTGCTGACTTAAAGTCTGTTATGATCAAAGTGGATGGCTCTCTTCCCCAGGATAACAATGGATCCTTGAATATTAAAATAAAAGATGTTCAGGCCAATTCAGTTCTGGTGTCTTGGAAAGCAAGTTCTAAAATTCTCAAATCCAGTATTAAGTGGACAGCCTTTGTCAAGGCTGAGAATTCCCATGCTGCCCAAAGTGCACGAATACCATCTGATGTCAAGGTGTATAATCTTACTCATCTGAACCCAGCAACTGAGTATAAGATTTGTGTTGATATCCCCACCATCTATCAAAAAAGCAGAAAACAATGTGTAAATGTCACCACAAAAGGTTTGGACCCTGATCAAAAAAAGTATGAAAAGAATAACACCACAACATTTATGGCTTGCCTTGGAGGCTCTCTGGGGATTATTGGTGTGATCTGTCTTTTCAGCTTCCTCTCTCAAGAAGTCAACTGTGATGGTGGACATAACTATGTAAGGAATTACTTACAGAAACCAACCTTTGCGTTCAGTGAGCTTTACCCTCCTCTGATCAACCTCTGGGAAACAGGCAAAGAAAAAGGTGCAGCACTGGAAGTAAAAGCAACTGTTATAGGTGTGCCAACTAACATGTCCTAAAAACAACCAACTAAATCTACTTCAAGGAAAAACTCAAGACTGTGGTTGTACTTAAAAAAAAAAAAAAAAAGGAGAGAAATATTACTTTGCAGAAAGAAGTTTAAGCTTCACCAGTGCTGCTCCTGACCAATGGACAGATGTACAAGTTTGGCATTTTAATTAACTGGCTTCAAAGGGTACTGTGGCAACCAAATAAAATAAATCCATTTTCTAGAACTTTCATGTAACTTTTCTGTCTGGACTACAGTTAAAGTGGACAAAAACATTTCTGTATCTTTTTTAAGTATATAAGAATAGTTGAACTGAGCAATACCTCCTCCTGTGTTGTATTACACATATTAGCCACGAGTTTTCGCAGTGACCCGATAAACTTGAATTGACACGTGGTGTAATAAAATGGACAAATTCTGTAGAGTAGACACAGTGAGTATGTGGGCCTCTTTTATAAGGAAAAATACATTTTGGATTAAAATCAGTTGCTTTTGTCTTGTTTTTGTTTCTAAATAAAGAATAATTTCTGGGAAATATCATCTGACCAGATATTTAAATGACAGTGTTTTCAAAAGTGTTTTTCTATAATGAAATTTGGAAGGCTAAGAGTAGGACACTTTTACTGTGTGTAACTACATGTCTATAATGCACAAAAATGGATCCTGGAAGGCACTTTATCAATATTGAACAGCAATAATAACATTGTACTTAACCCCTTATTGACAAAAACAAATCCTCTAGGAAATTATGTATTCACTTAAAGATTTTCTTAACAAGAAGCTTTTGGAGTTGCTGCTGCTGCTAAGTCGCTTCAGTCGTATCCGACTCTGTGCGACCCCATAGACGGCAGCCCACCAGGCACCTCCGCCCATGGGATTTTCCAGGCAAGAGTACTGGAGTGGGTTGCCATTGCCTTCTCCGAAGCTTTTGGAGTAGATTTAACTTTTAGGTTCACATAATATAAACCCAATATTTAAGGAACTGAAAGTCTTATTTTAATAATTGGCAGTGACTCAATATTAGGCTGCTTGCTTTGTAGAAAATATCACCAAATCTCAGTAGGACTTACCTAGGTGTAATTTTCAAATCTTGTGATTGTAAACAGTTAATGACACTGCAATAACAAGCAAATAACCTAATACTCTTCTATGTTGCAAATACAGCAAGAAAACAGTATATTCTATATGACCCCCAAAGAAGGAGGTTTATATAATTGTGTAGCAACTTACCCAGTTGGTATGGACTTAAAGATAGTTGTGATCAAAGTGGATGGTTCTTTATCCCAGGATAACAATAGATTTTAGAATTTTAGGAGACTACAATTTTCTGAGACTGGAATTTTTAAATTTAATCTTAAGATATACAGAGTTGATAGTAGAAATTCCAGAGTTAAACAGAAATTTAAGAGGACTGTTTTACTAATGAAAAGATTCTGAGACTAATTTAGAATAAAATTAAACAAAAGTGCAGTTCTCTATGACAATATTTAAGGCACCTAAAGGAATGCAGGTTAAAAAATCGAGAATCATTGAGATACTAATATTTATAATTTAGAATCTTATACAAAAAATATAAGAATTTTACCTGGAAAAAACTACCAAGATTTTTTAAGGCTTTAGTCATATTTACAAACAAAAATCCATAGTTCTGCCCCCAAAAATGTATCTGTGTACAAATAAAACATCCTGAAACTATTTTTTTAAAAAAACAAATCACCAATAGTAATAAGCCTTACTTTCTGTATGCAAATTTCTTATCTCTACAAGGCTTCCTTGTTAATTGCTACTTTAACTGTTCATCATCAATTGCTTAATTGTTCCTATAGAAGCTTCCTTCTTATTACCAACATGTCACTGGCCTGTAAACATTTCTAGCACTGAAGTCATATCAACGTATTTGTTAACACTAGACATTTGCTTTTGTGATAGCACTAACAGTATCTAATTAAATCCAAGCTGTTAATGCAATGCTTGAAAGTAATTGTTATAAATTCTTTAATACAAAAGGACAAACTGTGTTAATTTAACCACAAACAAAATATGAAACTTGCTAATTCAGTGTGTTTCCCAAACACAAATTTTACAACCTGATGAATCACTATCACAGAGAGGCTGACATTAGAATTTATCAGCAAGACATGCTCATACATCACAAGAGGTTTCAGCACCATGGACAGAGCTTTTTAAGAGCCAGGCTATTTATCAAAAATATAGGAGCTGAAATATGACCTGATAGGATGCAGGTACTGTATAGGTCAGCAAGAACTTGCTTAGGTACCTTGTATATGTCTATCTGCATGAAGAACTATAACAAACATATGGGGAAGCTGAGAATCCATTTCAAGCTACATTTTTCTTACAGAAATTGCAGTAAATAGGTACTCTGAATAGATACCTTACAGTGAGCACAGAAATGAAGTATTTCTGTTACAGCTGAATAAATACAGATGCTCAAAGCAAATCATGATCCTATTTCCTTGCTCAAATTTTAATCTAAATTTCCACTGGGGGGGGGGGAGACATTTGCTTCAACAACAGAATGGCACTTCATACTCCCTATGTTACCTCCTAAAATTCACATAAAATTAACTAAGCACTGAACAGAGTACTCAATGCATGTAACTTACAATTTGGTGATACCATATGAATACAAATGAAAACTTTTCCTATAATACATAAAACTCCAAAGTTTATATCTCTATGGATGCCAAATGGCCCCCTCACTTGGCATAAAGGAAAACATTTTTTAGAAAAAAATAATTTATAAATTACACTAAAAAATAAATCCCAATTTTTGGAAAACAAGAATGCCTAGTTGAATACAAAACTGCATACTAACAATGTGGTGTAAAATGCGTGACTATCAACAAAGCCATGTAACAATATGTGACATACGGCCAGTCATGTGTGACCATCTTGCTTAGCAAGAAATGAAATAGATTTATGATACATCATCAGTCCTTTAATATTTACCACAGTACTTAAATGTTATTCTAATTAGATTAAAAATTAAGCAAAATTACATAACAGTAAGCATAATTTCAAGATTATAATTCCTTAGTTTATTCATTTAAATATATTTGCTTTTGTTTATATTCAATATATATGTATTATATGGCTATTAGTCACTGGAAAAATAGAAGTGAACAGGACAAATTCACCACCATTAAGGGGCTTCTATTCGGCTGGACTACATTATGATAATGTATCACTGCTTTCAAAAATACATGTTAACTGTTACCTAGTGGAAACGCAGTTTCAATCCACACCTTCACAGAAGGGTTATATTCAGAAAATCAATTTTTTTCATTTGGTCTAAAATGTTTCATTTATCACATGTTGATATAGGAACTTAATTTTATTATTGCTCTTAATACACATACACACTAGCTTAACACCATCCTCAGACTAGTTAACATCAAGATGCCTGTCTACTTACCATAAGTTATTTCAAAGCACAGAAACATAGATAACTATTATCTTTCCCCTATTCTCAACACAGATTGATTGCCCAAGAAATATGAGCAAGTTAAATTCAAGAAGGTAAATCTACCACTGCCAAAATGTTTATGTATTTCATGAGGAAGACCAACTTACCCTATCCACTCTTATAAAATCTTACAACAGCTATGAACAGCATTTTCATAGATTAGCCTTTTACATGAAAAATTAGAAGTGATAGGTGAGTAACCAATAAAGCAAACAAAACAACTAAAATTATATATCTCCTTTAAAAAATGTTCTCACAGCTATCACAAGTAGCTGAAAAGAATTCTCATCGTATATGTAACTATCAAGAACATCTTTAGGTTCACCACAATGCTGACTTTCTAGGAGATGGGGAATTATTAATAGTAGTTATATTGTGGCCTCATGTTCTTTGATTCATTCTCTGTCTTTCTGTATCTCTATAAATTGCCAAAACAAAATCTAACAAATAAGTAAAAAGTTTTTTTTGTTTTTTGTTTTGTTTTGTTTTGTTTTTCAAAAAATATGATTATCCCAGGCAATTTAGAATATCAAACACCCCAAATGGTCATTTGGGAATAAATCTAAACAGAAAGACTAAAATTATTTTCTCTTTAAATGTTAGTATTTTCACCCTTAGTTTTGCAGTCTTTAATCATTATAATATTATTTTACCCCAACAGATGAATTGTGAATTAGGCTGTTGCTTAGGAGCACGGCAGTATTATACGAGAAAGAAATAGCCATGATTTGATATCAAAAACAGCCTAGAATCAAAATGCTAAAATCAGTATCATGGAGGTCTGGAAAAAGAAAGAATCTGACTCTAAACAATACAACAGTGACCACTTTTCTTTGTTAATTTGAAAAGGAAGAACTTTATCTATTGTTAAGGCTGGCCACCAAATTAATTTGTATTATTTCTCTGAGGCAAGGGAAAAATAAAACACTGTTTATCCACAGAAATACAATGGAAAAATCTGAGTTAATTTTTATTACCATGGCCAGTATATCCACTAAAGATTCCAAAATTAAAATACAAATTTTAATTCCAATTAAAATATTAAAATACTTTAAATTCCAATAAGAATTAAAATACAAACTAAAGAATAATAGTCTATTAAAATATAGATTATTACCAAAATCTGGCCTAAACATTCCATTAATGATATAGCAAAGGTCCTCTTGAATTGACTAGGAAGCATTCAGCATTCTCAGGTGAGAAGACACATGAAATTTGGAACACATGAAAATGACACATTTCCTTTTTATTCTTACTGAAAATAGACAAACCCATATAGACATGAATTTACTTACTCTAGTTCAGTTACACATACATCAGAGAACGCTTAGCTTATCTTCAGAAAAAGCCACATGGTCGATATCAAATAAGGGGTTAGGTATATGACAGATATATTGATATAGCTTTCTCTTAGAAGTAAAGTGAGGTATTTAAGTAAGTAATGACTTAAGAACAAATTTATCACATAGAACTTCAATATTAGTGTAATGTGATCCAGAATAACAAAGCATAAAAAATATGAATTGTGGCTGACCTCAGCAAGTCTTTCAGAAGGATGAATTGTTATGATATTTGAAGTTTTCATAGTGTTTAGTGTGTATATCTTTTCTAATTCTGATATATCTTCAAGAAACTAATGGAATTCTGTGACCATTTTAAGAAAAACCCAGCTTCTCGCTAAAACATATGGTTCAGTGTCTGAAGGTGTTGATTCAACATTCAGTTGTGATATTCATTTACAATGTTTACCAGCCTCTGGAACAAATAATGGAATAAACCTTGGACATAAGTTGACCCTCCTAATCCTAGAATAGAGAGAATCAGACAGTAATAAAATAACCTCCCTGTCATCTGTGGTAACAGATTCAAGGTCGATAAAGACAAATAGTTCTTAAACCAACAGAGGTGTCATTATTACAGGAATATGATCAAAGAGCTTACCTTACCTGCAGGTCAAGAAGCAATGGTTAGAACTGGACATGGAACAACAGACTGGACCAAATTGGAAAAGGAGTACATCAAGGTTGTATACTGTCACCAGGCTTATTTACCTTATACACAGAGTACATCATGTGAAATGCTCGGCCAGATGAAGCACAAGTTGGAATCAAGATTGTCGGGAGAAATACCAATAACTCAGATATGCAGATGATACGACCCTTACAGCAGAAAATGAGGAACTAAAGAGCTTCTTGATGAGAGTGAAAAGGCTGGCTTAAAACTGAACAGTCAAAAAATGAAGATCGTGGCAACTGATCCAATCACTTCATGGCAAATAGATGGGGAAACAAGAGAAACAGTGACAGACTTTATTTTCTTGGGCTCAAAAATCACTGCAAATGGTGACTGCAGCCATGAAATTAAAAGATGTTTGATCCTTGGAAGAAAAGCTATGACCAACCTAGACAGCAATTAAAAAGCAGAGACATTACTTAGCAAAGGTCCATATAGTCAAAATTACGATTTTTCTAGTAGTCATGTATGGATACAAGAGTTGGACCATAAAGTAAGCTGAGCACCAAACAATTGATGCTTTTGAACTGTGGCATTGGAAAACACTTGAAATTCCCTTCGACTGCAAGGAGATCCAACCAGTCCCTCCTAAAGTAAATCAATCCTGAATATTCATTGGAAGGACTGATGCTGAAGCTGAAACTCCAATACTTTGGCCACCTGATGTGAAGAACTGATTCTTTGGAAAGACCCTGATGCTGGGAAAGACTGAAGGCAAGAGGAGAAGGGGATGACAGAGGATGAGGTGTTTGAATTGTATCACCAACTCGATGGACATGAGTTTGAGCAAGTTCCAGGAGCTGGCAATGGACAGGAAAGCCTGACATGCTATAGTCCATGGGATTGCAAGGAGTTGGACATGACTGAGTGACTGAACTGACTGATGTTCAAAGACACCAAAAGAGTTCTTCAGAAGAATACTATATAAACTGAAGTTCACTATCAAAACTTGGATTAAAGACAGATATCTCTGGTATCCCTTTAATAATGATTACAGGGAAGAGTCATATGTTTAAGAAAAGAACCAAAAATCATGTCTAGAAATAACTTCTTAAGGTTTCTGGAATTCCCATCCCTGTTTTTTAGGTAGTTGCCAAACAAACCAACATTCATATATTGATATGATTTTCATATTAAATTCCTTATTTTATTAGAGTTTAGAAAACATTTATATATAAAATGTATTAATTTATATGATTATGTGATTCTAACTAACCAACCCAAACCTGTGAGTATAAACATAAGAACTCTTCAATAGAGAAAAGAATCCACCTGCAATGCGGGAGAACTGGGTTCAATTCCTGGGTTGGGAAAATCCCCTGGAGAAAGGAAAGGCCACCCACTCCAGTATTTTGGCCTGGAGAATTCCATGGACTAAGTCCATGGTGTCACAGAGTTGGACACGACTGAGCAACTTTCACTTCACTCAATAGAGAAAAGATTCAACATAGGACAAAAATCATCTATTTATTTCTCTGCCAAAATCCTCATATGCACACATTCATGGAGATTTAATAGGCTGCATTGAAAAATTCAGTTACATCAAAAACAACTGTGTCAGGGTAAGGGAAGTTAGGTTTTTCAAACAACGGATTATGTGCATCTCAGTCCAGGCTCAGACCTGAAATCATAATGTGATGCTTGAGAGATTTTCCTGGCAAATATAATGTATAGCAACTAATGGAAATATCATTAATAACATTATTGCATTTGAACAGGTATACATTCATAGTTCCTTGAGTAGCAAGATAAAAACTAGAAAGGAATGCCATTTACTGAATGGTGAATATGTACCAGACTAAAAATGTGCTATGGTCATAGTAAATCCACTCTGGATCTAAAGGAGAAATGGTGTGGGGGAAAATGAACATTTCCCATCTTTCTGTGTATCATGCATACTGACGGATATACAGGCTCACTCTCCTGCTGTGTCTCCATATTTACGTTCCTCTCTCTGTCTCTCTCTCTCTCTCTCTCTCACACACACACATACACACACACATATACATTAATTCAGTTTTCATGAAATACTTGTGGGTTCAGTGCTAACACTCCCATTTTATAAATCATTCTCAGAGAAGTAATTTTCATTCCCAAGATAATAACAATATAGACCAGAAAAAAATAAACGAAAGACACAATATCATAGAGTAACAGTCAGATACTCTTCTGGCATGCCGTAATTCACAAAAATAACTAAAATGTGGTATTTTGAGGAGGGACTATATATTAATAGTATACCAGATTCATTAATTGTGCTTATCATCTAACTATCTCCGTAAATATATTCATTTTTATATTCCTATCACAGTTTTGCATGAGCAATTGGTGTAAAGGGCTCCAATTTGCCAACTGTGTTACTGCTTGCCAAAGATAGACTGCGAGCACTGGTTTATCAACCACACATACACAAACAAAAACCCAAAGACCTGTATATATTCTTATAAATTAAACTATTTAGTCAGCATATTCACTAAGTACTCACTGGCTGAAAGATACTTCTGTGGCTTTTGTTGTTGCTTATTTGTTGCTAAGTCATGTCCTACTCTTTTGTGACCCCATGAACTACAGCCCACGAGGCTCCACTGTCCATGGGATTTCCCAGACAAGAATACTGGAGTGCTTTGCCACTTCCCTCTCCAGAGGATCTTCCTGACCCTGGGATCAAACTCACATCTACTGCTTGGCAGGAGAATATTTACCACTGAGCCACTTGCAAAGCCTGAAAGGTACTTTAGGAACTTATAAGACTTTTCTATAATTATTTCCATGCATCCATTTCATGATCCTATGTATAGTCCTCTTTTTCTATCCCATTACAGAAAAGTGCAGAATAGTCAGTTACCTGTGCTATCTGCTTTCTGACTCTAGCTTAGGTTTGTCATACATGATAACTCAGACGACACCAACCTTATGACAGAAAGTGGAGAAGAACTATAGAGCCTCTTGATGAAAGTGAAAGAGGAGACTGAAAAAGTTGGCTTAAAGCTCAACATTCAGAAAATGAAGATCATGGCATCTGGTCCCATCACTTCATGGCAAATACATGGGGAAACAGTGGAAACAGTGTCAGACTTTATTTTGGGGGCTCCAAAATCACTGCAGATGGTGATTGCAGCCATGAAATTAAAAGACGCTTACTCCTTGGAAGGAAAGTTATGACCAACCTAGACAGCATATTAAAAAGCAGAGCCATTACTTTGTCAACAAAGTCAAGGCTATGGTTTTTCCTGTGGTCATGTATGGATGTGAGAGTTGGACTGTGAAGAAAGCTGAGCGCCGAAGAATTGATGCTTTTGAACTGTGGTGTTGGAGAAGACTCTTGAGAGTCCCTTGGCCTGCAAGGAGATCCAACCAGTCCATTCTGAAGGAGAGCAGTCCTGGGTTCTTTGGAAGGAATGATGCTAAAGCTGAAACTCCAGTACTTTGGCCACCTCATGCGAAGAGTTGACTCATTGGAAAAGACTCTGATGCTGGGAGGGGTTGGGGGCAGGAGGAAAAGGGGACAACAGAGGATGAGGTGGCTGGATGGCATCACCAGCTCAATGGATGTGAGTTTGAGTGAACTCCGGGAGTTGGTGATGGACAGGGAGGCCTGGCGTGCTGTGATTCATGGGGTCACAAAGAGTCAGACACAACTGAGCAACTGAACTGAACTGAACATAATTCTCACCTTGAAAGGAGGTACATATACAATAAAGCTTAAGGGGTAAATCTTTTCAACTTTCTGCCAACATGCCCATCTTCATGTATATTGATGCCATAAACATCAGCAGCTTAGAGATTACAAGTAAATGGACTCTGACAGAGTTTAGTTTAGCTTTGCTGGACAACTTGTAGTCTATTACAAACCTCTGGTTCTGAGGAGTTTTAACATATGAATTAGGATTTATGAATTGGTTCTGAGGAGTTCTAATAAAGAATTTGTTCTAGAGGATTAAAAACTACTTACCATAGATTAGGTAACATGGATTGTTTGTTGATAAATGGGGCAGCAAAAAATATTAAGCAAAAACTTGAGACTATCAATTTAACCATGAGATTAAAATCTTCAGATGTCCATTTATGAAGTGGATCTTCTGTATGTCCCAGTGGAAGAAATAAAATGATTCATCAAAACAAGTGAACATTTGCATAGATTAGTGAGTTTCTATGGAATTAAACTGGCATGCAGATTTTATATGTGGAGAAGTATCTCAGAAATTTAATGAGTACTAATTGTGCTTACAAATATATCAAAGTCACTATGCTGAACCATGTTCTCATTCTACAGATACTACTCCATTTTGATTTTCTTTTTTAATGAATCACTTGTATGTAAGAACTCCTTTGCTACTATAACAATAGCAAACTTTCTATACAGAGGAGGTGTGGCCAGTGTTTTCATTCATACATGAATCTTACCCATGCCCTCTTCATTACTGAGGATCTGCTGTGTGCCAGACATGGTATTAGCTACTAGAGATGCAATATTGCCTATGATAGACAAATTCCCTGACATTATAAAACTTATAGCCCATAGGTTAGAGAAAGAAATGGCAACCCACCCCAGCATTCTTGCCTGGAGAATCCTAGGGACGGAGGAGACTAGTGGGCTGCCGTCTATGGGGTCGCACAAAGTCAGACACGACTGAAGCAACTTAGCAGCAGCAGCCTATAGGTAGATACTAACAAATGAATCTGGTAATTACAATATAGGTTAATAACATTATGATAGGCATGGGGATATCTTACACATACATTGGGTATGGATTATTATAAAGAAGGCAAGAAAGGGTTCTAATAACTGAAACTGCCTTTACACAATCTCCCAATTAAAGAGAGGAGGAATGTTGGGAACAGGCTAGGGACAGTGTAAAGATCACAACAGGCTGAGGATTTTGAATAGCAACAGCATGCTGAGTAGCTGGGAGAAAGTTCTAAGAAGGAAAAAAAGCTGGAGCTAGCTTCAAAAAGATAGATGAAGATATGGGTTTAAAAAAAAAATCAAATCTTATTTGGTACCAAACATGGTGGAAACTAATATTCTGAGGGGAAAAGCTTTGGCCAAATTTAAAACACCAGAACTAATTCCTAAAGTTACAAATGTTAGTTTTGCTTGTTTCACTCCTCTCTCCCTCTACAACAAAGCCAGTTTCTCATCCAATGCCTTTCTTAGTCCTCCATCATTGGGAATATTGAGAAGACGTGGGAAATAAAAGAGAAAAGGAAACAGAGATAGAGGAACACTGTCTGTACTACTCCTCAGGTCTCCCTAATCTGAAACCATACATATACACACAGTGTCTCTCTCAAGACACAAGCAAATACTCAGGCACAGAGTATGCATGTTCAGAGTGAGTATAGCCCATTAGATGCAAGGTATTCTATTTTCAGATATTAAAAAAAATACACCTTCTCTGAAATTAACAAAGGGTCAAAATGTTACTCCAGATCTCCACTGTTTCCCTAAAGAGGAAATAAATGAAAGACAGTTTTGTACACAGAAACCCATGTAATGTAAAATTAGGGTTTATTTGTTTGAACTTAAGACCAATACAGTTCTATTTCCACTGTCAGGTATATTTCTCAGAAATTTCACAGATGTTACATAGAGGTTACTAGGAATAAAAACAGATTTAGGAACACCAGGAAATAACAGTGGTCTCAATTCAATGGATTATGTTTTCTACCATATCATACATAGTTCTAAGTGGATCTCATAGATATCACTTTCCTCAGATAATATAAAAAAGAATTACTCTCTTATATGTTTCCAGTTGAGACCTTGAACTCAAAATAACTTAAAGTAAGAAAGAGCACTATAGGTAGAAATACTGACCTACATGAATTGGACACTCATTTTATAACTGAGCACTGTTAAGGAGAAAATTTTATGAAGATTGTCTAATACAAGCCTAATCTATATTACTATAAAAGTGAACTATGTCAATAAATGAAAGTTCAACCTTGAAGATGTACTTAAAATTTAAGAGGAGGTAAACATTAATAGACATAGACATAATAAATAAAAATATATGCTTTTGCATAAAATTTCAGAAATAGTTTTGCTATTACATTTTCTCAAAAAGGTTTTGGGGAACTGTGATACAAAGACTATTAAGTTAGTTACTTTTCAATCCTTAAATATCTTTTGTTTGAAAACTTTGTTGGAAGTTTTTAACCTGAAAATGAAGGGAATATTCCAAATATAAAATAAAATGGGTAAAAACACATCTACCTTCCCATGATATTTTAAGTATTTCTGGGTATGCCAAGAAAGACTTCCACAACACTCTGAAGTGAGCTCCTAATTATGAAGAGGACACTGACTCACCATGGCAAAGGTGTCTGTTTCATTTCAGTCTGGTATGGTTAACAGAGAAGAGCCATAGCCTTTAAACAAAATGATACTGAATAAGTGTAATAAGCGATTGTTTTATTGATGAGAGTAAACTCTGCCCCAGTGCTATAGCCTGTAGTACTCAGGCCAACTGTCTTTCATTGTGAATACTCATGGTGGGTAACAGTATGTATGTGGCTCAACGCAAACTCTCACCTCACTCTGGAAAAAATGAGTCAAGTTTTAGTTTCACTGAAATCAGAAAGTATGAAATACTAGAAACTTTATGAGATCAGTAGCCCCAGATGTTGGAACTAAAGTTACACTCTTAAATTTATGAACATATCATAAACCTCTGATTATATATTTGTCAAGTACTTTTTAAGACATAAGATATTTTCATGTATATTATGAATTATATGTATTATGTATATTCTAGCATTTGAATATATCATCCACAGCTACTCTGATGTTATAAAAATTATGCTAACCTACTTTGATGAATTATTGGTCCCAGTAATGGAGATATTAAATAAAAGTATTATCAAATTTGCAAACCCATTACATCTTTCCCCTGATCCAAAGTGAGCACTGTTAAACACCTGTGGGTGCTTTCACAGTGGCACTGGGCTTATCAATAAAGATTTTTGCTATAGTGGGAAAGGCCAACCCTATGATCTTTAAATAATCTGGTGTCAGAAAGGAGTTTTTATATTAAAGCTCTCCTAAATATCTCCTTGATTTGAAATTCTAAACTTATCATAATGTCACATTATTCTTTAAAATAATTTAAAGTACATAATTTTATATTATTTACCTTAATATGTTTTTATTATTAAAGTAACATGTAGTTATTATGTAAAATCAAAAACTTCAGAAAAGAGAGCCCCATATTCATGTCTCCCTCTTACAAAAACCTGTCATTCTATTTTTTATGAAGTTTATAGGATCTCTGACTCTACTACCTTCACTTTTAGTATAGACTAGAGGTGCCCAGACTGGAAAAGTGCCATGAACAACCTCCAGTCTCAGGATGAAAGATGACTTCACTGCTCACTCCATCATCTCCTCACCCAGCCCCCAAATCTCCCAATAATATGATAGACAGATGTTACCATACTCCCTATATCAGTCCCGTATATAGCAGCCTATTGTATTTTTGTCAAGCTTTAGGAGTAAAACGGTTTTTATGCTCATGTTCAACTGAGAATTCCCTTCTCTAGTTCTTATCACTTTTATTTTAGGAAGCAAAAAAAAGAATGAATTTAATATATGTACTACAGGGCAGCCCCACAAAGCTGATCATGCTATCATGTCCCTAGGTGTTCTTTGCTCCACACTGAAGAAATCTATGTCCTTAAAGCTATTTAGGTCACTCTATTATGGAGATGATACAAGTTATTAAAGTCTCTCTTAAAATATAATACCAGAAACAGAATATAACCATCTAGATGTCCTAAGCTATCTTCATTTAGTTGGGGAGCAGTATTAACAAAATTCCTGAATTAGTCTCAATTGAGAGCAGCACTGACTCTATGTAGACAAGGGTCACATTTCTGATGCCAAGTCTGGTAGTTAGCAACACCACCAATACACCACCGCCAGCATTTAGTAAATGCTAAGCCCTAGCAGAGGAGAAGGCAATGGCACCCCACTCCAGTACTCTTGCCTGGAAAATCCCATGGACAGAGGAGCCTGGAAAGCTGCAGTCCCCAAGGTCGCTGAGGATTGGATACGACTGAGCGACTTCACTTTCACTTTTCACTATCATGCATTGGAGAAGGAAATGGCAACCCACTCCAGTGTTCTTCGCTGGAGAATCCCAGGGAGAGGAGAGCCTGGTGGGCTGCCATCTATGGTGTCACACAGAGTTGGACACGACTGAAGCGACTTAGCAGCAGCAGCAGCAAGCCCAAGCAGATGTATAAACTAATGAATTCCTAAGAGGAAGATAATATCAGCAGCCCAATTTTGTATATACGTGGGAACATTCAGGTTTAGAAAATTTAACTGACTTACCAAGTCTTTTCTAGTAAGTTTTAATGGGCAGTGGTGGGAGGGATTCAGTCTCCATGTAAAAGCAAACTGACAGATTGTCAGTTTGGTATTCAAAACCTGAAAGACAATGCTGTGAACGTGCTGCACTCAATATGCCAGCAAGTTTGGAAAACTCAGCAGTGGCCACAGGACTGGAAAAGGTCACTTTTCATTCCAATCCCAAAGAAAGGCAATGCCAAAGAATGCTCAAACTACTGCACAATTGCACTCATCTCACACGCTAATAAATAGTGCTCAAAATTCTCCAAGCTAGGCTTCAGCAATACGTGAACCGTGAACTTCCAGATGTTCCAGCTGATTTTAGAAAAGGCAGGGGAACCAGAGATCAAAATGCCAACATCCACTGGATCATGGAAAAAGCAAGAGAGTTCCAGAAAAAAACATCTATTTTTGCTTTATTAACTATGCCAAAGCCTTTGACTGTGTGGATCACAATAAACTGTGGAAAATTCTGAAAGAGATGGGAATACCAGAGCACCTGACCTGCCTCTTGAGAAACCTATATGCAGATCAGGAAGCAACAGTTAGAACTGGACATAGAACAACAGACTGGTTCCAAATAGGGAAAGGAGTACACCAAGGCTGTATATTGTCACCCTGGTTATTTAACTTCTATGCAGAGTACATCATGAGAAATGCTGGGCTAGAAGAAGCACAAGCTGGAATCAAGATTGCTGGGAGAAATATCAATAACCTTAGATATACAGATGACACCACTTCTATGGCAGAAAGTGAAGAGGAACTAAAAACCTGTGGATGAAAGTGAAAGAGGAGAGTGAAAAAGTTGGCTTAAAGCTCAACATTCAGAAACTAGGATCATGGCATCTGGTCTCATCACTTCATGGGAAATAGATGGGAAACAGGGGAAACAGTGTCAGACTTTATTTTTTTGGGCTCCAAAGTCACTGAAGATGGTGATTGTAGCCATGAAATTAAAAGATGCTTACTCCTTGGAAGGAAAGTTATGACCAACGTAGATAGCATATTGAAAAGCAGAGACATTACTTTGCCAACAAGGTCCATCTAGTCAAGGTTATGGTTTTTCCAGTGGTCATTATGGATGTGAGTTGGACTCTGAAGAAAGCTGAGCACCGAAGAATTGATGTTTTTGAACTGTGGTGTTTGAGAAGACTCTTGAGAGTCCCTTGGACTGCATGGCGATCCAACCAGTCCATCCTAAAGGAGATCAGTCCTGGGTGTTCATTGGAAGGACTGATGCTGAAGCTGAAACTCCAGTACTTTGGCCACTTCATGCGAAGAGTTGACTCATTGGAAAAGACCCTGATTATGGGAGGGTTTGGGGGCAGGAGAAGAAGTGGACGACAGAGGATGAGATGGCTGGATGGCATCACCTACTCAATGCACATGAGTTTGGGTAAACTCCGGGAGTTGGTGATGGCCAGGGAAGCCTGGCGTGCTGCGATCATGGGGTCGCAAAGAGTCAGACACGACTGCGCCTGAACTGAAATGAACTGTAAACTTTGGAATTTATCATATAAACTGATATCATCTCTTAGATAAGAGTCACAAAGGAGGTAGTAAAAGTAAGTATTATGATAACTTAATTAACATCAGCAATGTCCAGTTAAAAGCAGTCACAACCTAAAAGTTGAGAGTTGTTTCATTCAGCGGAATTTTTAGGACTATAAGCCTGGGAGACAGCACCTCAAGTGACCCTGAGAGAACTGTTCTGAGGAGGTGGGGGAAGGGAGTCAAGTTATATAGAAGTTTGTAACAAAGGGCAAGTAGTCTGAGTATCAAAAGTGTTTTCTGAATTAAAGAAAACCAGATATCCCAAGTTAAGGAATTTAGCACTTTTCTATGTATAGGAAGAAGCCTAGGCTCACTGAAATCATGCCTTCATATATTCATTTCACGTGTATCTCAGCTGTCTGGGGCCAGCATCTTGTGTTTTTCACTTCTGTGTTCCTCAGTGCTCACCATGGGGAGTGGCTGCAGCCTGGTGGCTGCCTCATCAGAGGTATTGTTCTCCTTCATGGGTGCCCTTAGGGCTCAGGAAGTCACATTTGGAGGGTGAAAATCACTGAGGACTGTGAAATCCTTGTGTACTGATAAGGCAGGAATACTGCATTTCTCAATCTTAACAGCAGAAAATGAAGAATCACTGAGTTAAAAATTGCATTTTATTGATAGAATACTTTTAGAAGTAAAACCTGACACAACCTAAGAAATTGAAAATATGAACAGAGCAAGTGTACCTCCTTAATGCCATGGTCATTAGAGAAACTGATAGAGTTACAAGACTTTTAGTCAACACAAAAAAAGACAATCCCCAAAACAAAACTAATGAAAGGTATTCCGACACATCATTGTTATTTCATTGCTTAACTTACTTACAGTAATCTAACCCAATCATGAGTTAAGAGGATACTGAATAAGAAATTATAGATGAGAATAAGTAAAGTTGTTTTTGTTTACCTATTGACTTCTAAACTTGTTAACTGTGTTCCATATTAAAGTAAATATAATACATTATGACACCCACATAAATAAAATGAAAGTTTCATGAAAAGAAGTTTAACTGTACAATTCAAACTTTTTGTAATTAAAAAAATTGCTGAATGATTTTAAATTATTAATTGACTTTCAGTTCAATTCAGTTCAGTCACTCAGTCGTGTCTGACTCTTTGAGACCCCATGAATCACAGCACACCAGGCCTCCCTGTCCATCACCAACTCCCAGAGTTTACTCAAACTCATGTCCATCGAGTTAGTAATTCCATCCAGCCATCTCATCCTCTGTCGTCCCCTTCTCCTCCTGCCTCAAGTCCCTCCCAGCATCAGAGTCTTTTTCAATGAGTCAACTCTTCACATGAGGTGCCCTAAGTACTGGAGTTTCAGCTTTAGCATCAGTCCTTCCAGTGAACACCCAGGACTAATCTCCTTTAGAATGGACTGGTTGGATCACCTTGAAGTCCAAGGGATTCTCAAGAGTCTTCTCCAACACCACAGTTCAAAAGCATCAATTCTTTGGCGCTCAGCTCTCTTCACAGTCCAACTCTCACATCCATACGTGACCACTGGAAAAACCATAGCCTTAACTAGATGGGACCTTTGTTGGCAAAGTAATGTCTCTGCTTTTTAATATGCTATCTAGGTTGCTCATAACTTTTCTTCCAAGGAGTAAGCATCTTTTAATTTCATGGCTGCAATCACCATCTGCAGTGATTTTGGAGCCCCCAAAAATAGTCTGACACTGCTTCCATTGTTTCCCCATCTACTTCCCATGAAATGATAGGACCATTGCCATGATTTTCGTTTTTTGAATGTTGAGCTTTAAGCCATCTTTTTCACTCTCCTCTTTCACTTTCATCAAGAGGCTCTTTAGCTCCTCTTCATTTTCTGCCATAAGGGTGGTGTCATCTGCATATCTGAGGTTATTGCTATTTCTCCCTGCAATCTTGATTTCAGCTTGTGCTTCTTCCAGCCCAGCGTTTCTCATGATGTACTCTGCATAGAAGTTAAATAACCAGGGTGACAATATACAGTCTCGATGTACTCCTTTTCCTAGTTGGAACCAGTCTGTTGTTCCATGTCTAGTTCGAACTGTTGCTTCCTGACCTGCATATAGGTTTCTCAAGAGGCAGGTCAGGTGCTCTGGTATTCCCATTTTTTCCATAGTTTATTGTGATCCACACAGTCAAAGGCTTTGGCATAGTCAATAAAGCAGAAATAGATGTTTTCTGGAACTCTCTTGCTTTTTCCATGATGTTGGCAATTTGATCTCTGGTTCCTCTGCCTTTCTAAAACCAGCTGGAACATCTGGAAGTTCACGGTTCATGTATTGCTGAGGCCTGGTTTGGAGAATTTTGAACATTACTTTACTAGCGTGTGAGATGAGTGCAATTGTGCAGTAGTTTGAGCATTCTTGGCATTTCATTCCTTTGAGATTGGAATGAAAAGTGACCTTTTCCAGTCCTGTGGCCACTGCTGAGTTTTCCAGTCCTGTGGCCACTGCTGAGTTTTCCAAATTTGCTGGCATATTGAGTGCAGCACTTTCACAGCATCATCTTTTACATTTTGAAATAGGTACCAATTGGTTATAATTTGCCATTGGGAAAACAGTAAACACCTACTAGTACCCATGGTTAGAAATAAGTCATACATGAAGAATTATTATGGAATTGACATTTAGCTCCTCTTTTTATAGTTATTAGTTCAAAGTTTAATTTTGTTTCTTCAGTCAAGATAGTAAGGGGAAAGGAGAAGAGAGGAAAAGATGGCAATGGCAGCTATTGAAAGGTGGCTATGGGAAGGGATTGAGGAGGGAAGGGCAGGTTACATATACATTTAGGCTCAGAAAATTTTAATAACTTGCCCGAGGAAGGGTTGGCCTTAAAACCTGAACCAAAGTTTGTAATTTTTATATGCATTAGAGAATAGTCTAGAAGAACATAGTTAATATTTCTAAAATGCATCTGTCTGATAATATTGTACTAAAAAACTCTTTAAAAAATCTTAAAATAATTAAATCAGTATCAAGTGAAGTGAAGTGAAGAAGTGAAGTTACCTAGTCATGTCCAACTCTTTGTGACCCCATGGACTGTAGCCTACTAGGCTCCTCCATCCATGGGATTTTTCAGGCAAGGGTACTGGAGTGGGTTGCCATTTCCTTCTCCAGGGGATCTTCCTGACCCAGGGATCGAACCCGGGTCTCCCGCATTGTAGGCAGACTCTTTACCATTTGAGCCACCAGGGAGTTCAGTTCAGTTCAGTCGCTCAGTCGTGTCCGACTCTTTGCGACCCCATGAATCGCAGTACGCCAGGCCTCCCTGTCCATCACCAACTCCTGGAGTTCACTCAGACTCATGTCCATCGAGTCCGTGATGCCATCCAGCCATCTCATCCTGGGTCGTCCCCTTCTCCTCCTGCCCCCAATCCCTCCCAGCATCAGAGTCTTTCCCAATGAGTCAACTCTTCGTATGAGGTGGCCAAAGTACTGGAGCTTCAGCTTTAGCATCATTCCTTTCAAAGAAATCCCAGGGTTGATCTCCTTCAGAATTTAAATCAGTATTTTACCAGATAAAATGAGTATATACATTATAAGTATATTATAAGTATTAGTATTAGTATAATACTTATACTAATATTAGTATAAGTATTAGTATTAGTGTAAGTATTAAGATAAACTTCATATAGATTTCTAAGAAAGAATGCATGCTGGTAGATTCCCTGGCTATCCCTGGGAATGTTTTCCTGAGTTCCATTCAAGAAAGAGTGGTACATTCATTTCCTAGCACTGCCACAAGAAAGTACCACACAGCCTTCTCCTCTTGTCTATACCCAGATCTTCCAGTTTCTCTTATGAAGTATCAGTCATTGGACTAATTTGATTTCATCTGCAAAGACCTTATTTACATTTACAGGTACTGGGGTTAAGATTTAAATATATCTTTTCTAGGGTTGCAATTCAATCCACTACAAGCAGATAGAATGGATAAATCTAGGATGTGAACTAAGTAACTCTTGTCAAAATTTGAAAGTTGTAAAGATATAGGGCGTAGGTTCAACTTTGAATGGCAATAGGGTACGGGTAAAACGCTGTGAAACTTAATCTTGGTTCTTGATAACTTTCACAATGGTATGACAAACATGCAAACCAAAAGAAAGTTCAATTAATTTTCAAGGAGGATTAATTTTATGTTCAATTTATATTAATTATCATGCTGAAAGAGCCATTTAGATGCCTTATTAATTTTTTTTCTGTTTTAAGTAAGGAATTTTTAAAATCCTTGTTTATTCAAATGCTGATCATCCATTTCACCATTTCCTAATCATGGCAAAAAAAAAAAAAAAGATCTTAAGCTGGAATTACAATTTTCCATCATGCAAAACAAAACTTATACAAAATACTGGCACGTAGCTTTATATACTTAGGAAGACCAATTTTTTTTTTTCACACTTTCAGACCAAAGTAAGAAAAGGCAAATGTAATCAAGCTTGATAAGCCAAGACACAGGCAAATGATAGGAAAAAAAATTTGATTTAAGGAGTAAAGATATTAAATTACCACCTCAATGCTGTGAATAATAAAAGAACAGAGTCAAAAGCAGTTCAGTTTCTTAAGACCAAGAGGTATTTCAACAGCTTTCCCAAAGATCAGAAGTCAGTGTTGAAATTTTGTGAGAACTTTAATATGAATGAGTTAAGAAATTATACTTTTAAAAATCTCACTTCGAAATACAGTTAGAAAACAGATGGATTCACTGCACCTTTGGATAAACCTACTTTAAAATACAAAAATGTACTCCATTCATTCTTTTCAATGTATTTGGTGAATGTGGATAATGTCATATTGCCTAGAGTAATCTTGATGCCTGCGTTCTGTCGGAGGAAACAGGATCCCTCTGGCTAAAGGTTTTCCTTTGCTTTTGTCTGTTCAGCACTAGCACAAGTAGGGTGACAGTCTCATAAAGAAAATACCCAAAGGCACTCACTTTACCCAGTGACTTGGCATCTCTCCCGCACTGATACTTCATGCCCTACATTAACGGCTGGTGCCAGAGGACCAAAGAAAGAGGGAAATAGTGAGCCTCTCTGTTTATTTGTGGTAGGTACTTTTTATTACTTGGCACTATAATTCATTGCTTGTTATATAAATGCTAACCCATCTTAAATTTTAATAGTCATCCATAAACAAACAAATGATATCACTTGCTCCAAGTTAGGTGTAACTTATAGATAGATAACCCTGCAAAGTGACTTGCAGTAAATTAAAATAGTCCAGAAGGAAAAGTGGAACATAGCTAGAAAAAGATGAGAGATAAGAGACAACTTGCTTGTAAAACCCTTTAAGGCAAAAGAGAACTGCTTGCATCTATGTTTTAGGGGAAAAAAAAATCTTGAAAGTTAGGATGCATTCAAGTACCACAAATATAGCAGAACATACCATTCTGCTAAATACATTTTAGCTGACATGATTTTAAAAATGGAACTCCATCGAAAACTTTATGTAAATTTCTATTTGGCTATTGTGAGGGGAAAAAAGTGAATATGACGATCATCTGATGTCAAGTATTTCATGAAAAGAAAGGATAAATCTGGTATTTTCATCTTTTTCGTATTTACATTGTACACTGAAGAAAATTTTTTGGAACTGAGTTAATAAAAGGCTAAATTAAGACAGAATTTTAGTGCTCTGGGAACCTCAGCAGCACTATTACCCAGAGGCAAGAAGCCTAAATGATTCTATAAACAGGTAATAAACCATAACAATTGCCAGAGACTGGGCTAGGTTGGTATTTCTTTGTTCACTGGTATTTACTAAGAAATTAAAATGTTAAAAGATTCAGGATATACAAAGATGAACCGGATATGTACTTGCCCTGCAAGAGTTTAGAAAATTATCTATGGTGAGAAAAACTATGCAGGAGGAAAGACAGGTAAGAAATACTACAGCAATTAAGTAGCTTCCAGATATATTTGGTGAAAATTCTAAGATAATAGTAATTAAACTGATCCTGATATGCAAGATAACAATCTCCCCTACCTGAAAACATGTTCTTTTGTAACAGAAGACACATAAAATAGTGCCTGCTCTCTTTATAAAAATAGCAATGAATCTTCATTTTCTACAATACAAAAATAATTTTTCCTCTGAATTAAAGTATCCTATTTTAAGCTAGGAAAAAAGAACACCTATTAAGATATATTTCACCTGCTGAAAATGCTTCATCTCACAATTCCCCAGCAAAAGAGACAACTAGGTAATTCTTTTATCTGACAAGATGCCCTTATGCTATTGACACTATTACGTCAAAAACTGAAGTCTCATTTATTTCTTCAGTAACCTTCTAGCTTCCTATTGTCTCATCTACTAAACACCAGGTACCATTATAATTCAATTTCCTATTTTGTGATTTTATGTAGTACAATGGGCTTCCCAGGTGGTGTAGAGGTAAACAAGCTACCTGCCAATATAAGAGACTCAAAGGACATGGGTTTGATTCTTGGGTCAGGAAGATGCCCTGGAGTAGGAAAGGGCAACCCACTTCAGTTTCCATGCCTGGAAAATCGCATAAGACAGAGAAGCCTGGCAGGCTACAGTCCATGGGGTTGCAAAGAGTCAGACATAACTAAGCATGCACACATGCAAGTACAATGAACAGGAATAAAGAAAAAATAAAAGCAGAAAAAAGGAGGAAAAACAAGAACAGAGCACATCAATGCTGAAAAAGTGAAAAGAGACCAAAAGGCAAGGTAAGAAAAAAGGCACCAAAAACAGGCAGAGTTGGAGGGAGAGAAGGAGACAGACTGAGACTTGGAACGTTGAGAGGACAAAGCCCTCTGTCCACTTGACGTGTTAGCTTATTTGCCCTAATTAAATGTTGGCTTCGCTCTGTTATCACCTGCTCCCTACTGCCCTTTAGAAAATTGGTTGGCAAAGGCAGATATGACACTAAAGGGCAATGACCAAAGGCTAATACGAACCTTTTGGAAAGGATCACATATTCCTCAGCCCAAGTGGGTCAATACTAGATGCTTTCTGCTTGTACATGCAATCTACAGGGCTCTGAAATATAAACAAAATTCAAAGTCATAGCTGCATGCCTTTCAAAGATACTAAACTTCACTTACTATTATAGATTTGCTGTTGGACAAACAAACTTGGAACACAACTGATGAGAAAGCTAAAATATATATAATTAATTGGGCAGGGTTGACATAAGTTAACAGGGGCAAGGCATTTTAGCCAGATGGCATTTTGCAATTTTGGAAATATTTGAACTTCTCACAAATGTTACAGGATGTAAGAACTGAAAATGTTTCCATCTGCCTAAATGAAAGGAACTATTGCTCTTCATTCATGCTAATGATGATTCTGTGCTGTTCTCCAAGTTATTAAAACTATTCGGCTCCTTGAAAAGAAAAATTGTCTATTCTTCCCGTGAAAGGGTAATTTTAAAGACACTTGGGTAAATGGCTGAGTGACAAAGCAAAGCAAAATTCAGTATCATTGAAGGAACAATTAGAAATTTTCTCTTATCTATTCTTCTTACAACAGAGGAATATAGCTACTCCGCATAGTATAAAACTTGGATGATAAAATGGAATAAGAATCATGGTGGGTAAAAAGTATCCTTTTTATTGACATGTACACAGTACAATGGCGGCAGCATAGGACTAGCACTCAGATCTTCTGACTGTTACTCCAATAATCTCGACGCTGTGTACCAGTATCCATAAATTCTGACATATTTACTGAGAGGAAGCAAAAGAGAATATTAACTCAACTATTTTTTTCTAGTGGTACTACTACATTCCAAACCTATACCACTAATATTAAATGTTAAAGTCTTAGATATAATTAACTGACTAGAAATAATATTTTTTAAAAATGAGAATTTTGCTGCCTTATATACCTCCACATCCCCAAAAAGTTTGCTCAAAATATAATTTTGTCACAACTTTGCTAAATCACATACTGAACTTTCCAAGTAGAGTTAGTGGTAAAGAACCTGTGTGCCAATGCAGGAGATGCAGGAGACACTGGTTCAATCCCCGTGTTGAGAAGATGCCCTGGAGGAGGGCATGACAACTCACTCCAGTATTCTTGCCTGGAGAATCCCATGGACAGAGGAGCCTGGCAGGCTATGGTCCATATGGTCATAAAGAGTTGGACACAACTGAAGCAACTTAACACTCACGCATACACCTATTATAAATTTTAAGTGCTGAAGCACATAGTATACTATGACTATGATTATACTGTTTCCTATACAGTTTTGGACTCCCTTCAGATAATTACTCTTTTTTCTTTTTCAGTTACTTTATTTTCAATGTACCTAGAACATTTCATTCTCAAATTCTATACAGAACAATAAATCTGCTAACATCTCTTGCCTAACATAGTATCCATTCCTTTCTCTGTATCATTGTGGGTTGATGTTTTCTTTTCATTCCTTATTGGTATTTTAGTGACATTTCAAGGAGAGAAGATAAATGCATGTGATCAATCAACCATATTTAACAAGGAACTAGAGATTGATTTTTAATGCCTGCATGCAATACTGAGATATTAACAGATGTTAGCAAATGCCAAGAGCCATGAAAGATAGAGTATCATTACAATAAGTAGGTGTGGAAGAATTTACTGATTACAAAAGGGTTTAGATTACTGAGGAAAATAAGAGATTAAAAAAAAAAAAAAGCCAGAACCTTCATCTTCATTTTTTCAAGAGAACAGTTTAGATTTTAGTTTAATATAAAATCTCATTATCTCCAAATTTTAGATTAACATTTCTCAAATTTTACAATGCTTATGACTCATCCTGGGAGCTTGTTAAACTATAGATTACATTTAAGTCTTCTTTTTTTACAAGCCCCCAGATGATACCAATGGTTTTGGCCTAAGAACTATACCCTGAGTAGCAAGCTTTTAGAAAGTACAATTTAATCTTGTCACAAAAAGGGTAGAAACTGGAGGAGATCTACTCAAACATGGAAATATATTCTTAGCACATTTCTTAAGTTTTCCAATTCATGGTTCTGAACACAAGTTCTTTACTAGAGAAAGCACAATGCCATCCATAGGAAGAGGAACCGACATTTCAGGTCACTACTCACAATCCATGGTCAACTTGACTCACACCTGACCAGTTTTTTTGCACCAATTCAGTTATCAACAAATAGATTACATGCAGTCCTGCTAAGTGGTATGGCATGTATGTTTCAATGGTTCTTTTCTGACACCAACCCCAACTGGCATTTTGCAATACATTTCAGTTCTGATATTAATCACGTAAAATTAGCACAGACCCCACAAGTTAAGGACTTCAGGGTTCCATCAGACTGCTATCATTTCAGAAGCCAGCCAGCACTGGGCTCCCAGGTCACCTGCATATCTGACCAAATAGACACAAATATGAGAGCTTCTAATGACCACCCTCAGGTTGGTCACTCTCTAGAGTGATTAAAAGAACTTAGAAAAGTACTATACTTAATATAATTGTATAATAAAGATAATACAAACCAGACCATCCAAATAAAAAGAAACATGGGCTAAGGTCCTAAAAGGTCCAAAACACAGAGCTGCTCTGCTCTTTCCCCATTAAATCAGGCCATGTACCTTTCCAGCACATCAGTGAGTTCACCCACCAGGAAACTCCACTGACCAGTGTCCAGGGTTTCTACCAGGTCATGTGATTTAATTCAATCTCTAGGGAAGCCAGATAATATCACATGGCACAAAGCCTTAATTTAACATTCTCTTCATGTGGTTGGTCTTTTCAGCTGACCAGCCCCTAACCTGATGCTATCAAGGGGTCCATCATCAGTTACTTTATCACCATAAACTTAGACGTGGTACAAAGGGCTCATGAATAACAAAGACCTTCCTATTTATCCATAACCCAGGACAAAAAACAGTCAAATAACTATACAACAGCTTCCATGTATTCTATTTGATAAGTTTCAGTGCATTCTCTTTTATCTTAAGATATAAATACATTCTTATTAGAAATGAATTAAGAGAAAAAGCGAGGTGATAAAGACAAATGTATTTTAAAAACAGAATTCTAGTCTGGCTTTTAACTAACCTGGCAAAATGTACTTGACAAACCACCGTGTCTTACTAAGTCTTAGTTTCCTCAAGATATTCGAAAGAGATTGAATTGAATAATCTCCCTAGCACTTTATGACTTTAATATTATATAATCCCATGAGTTTACAAAATCTACTTTATTCATTATGGAGTGATTTTGCTAGCTGCCAACAATATCACCTCCTAGGTTGGTCAAAACGAGAGCTACCAGGAACATCTTTGTGGTGATTATAGTGAAATGATATTCCAACAGTCATGTTAAATGATGCGGGGAAAGGCTGGAGTACTGGCCTACCGTGAGTGACATATTTTGCTAAACCCTATTCCATAAATTATCTTCTTCCTTAATTTAAAAAGCTAAAAATTAACTCTGTCAATGAACTATGCAGATTTAGGAATGCATTTATAATTTTCTATTAATAGGATTTTGTGTGTGTGTCTGCTCAGTCATGTCCAACTCTTGGTGACCTCATGGACTGTTGACCGCCAGACTCCACCGTCCATGGAAACTTTTCAAGTCAAGAATCCTGGAGTGGGTTGCCATTTCCTACTCTAGAGGATCTTCCTGACCCAGAGATCAAACACATGTCTCCTGGGTTGGCAGGTGGATTCTTTAATATTCATCGCCTGGGAAGCTTCAAGGGCTTTACTGCAAACATTGTGGATTTGAAGTTAACTCCAAATTCCGTACCCACCTGTGTCAAAGATGGCAAAATAATATGAGAATATTTAATTCACTGTAAATTAACAACATAAAATTATATACAGTCCTGTAAACTTATCAGTTTTTCTTCATCTGTCACTCTCTTTCCAACTCTAATAATTACTATTTGAACAGCAAATATCTTAATATTTGAAGTGAGAGACTCATGTATTATCTCTAATATCACAAGTATGACAAAGCAGTCTGTGAAATTCCAATAAATGGAATGATTTTCAACATATATTGAAGAAATCAGAAAATGTGCAACAAGCAGGGTTCATTTTGATATTTTTCCTTCCTGAACAATACAAGCAGATCACTACAATGAATGTCTATTGCAGATTTATAGGGGTTCAGTTGGAAAATAATTCATGTTAAACAAAGGTTCTCAACATCATTAACAGAGACTGAGAAAGTGGGCCAGCATGCGTGAAAGCATAAATCATAGAGGTCATGCGTGTTAATGAGAAAAAGAGCATTTATTAGCTTGCAATTTAAAATATAAAGCCCTTCTCCCTCAATGATTTAAAATGGAACAATATTCTATACCTGAGGACAGCAGAAGGCGGTGCCCTCAATTAGATGAACAACTCTCCTGGCCCCCAAACTTTTATTGTTGTCATTGAAATTTATCATTCTGATTTTATTTTTAGATTGCAACATTTTTGTTGCTGTGGACAGAGAGTAGAACATAACCTGTCCTATGTTAGCGCCTACACTGGCAAATTGTATATTTTAAGTTTTAATTAGAATTTGCTAAGTTCTAATTATTAAGTAGCTGAAACATTTCCTAACTTTTATGTGAGTTCCGATCAATGTTTATGTTTGAATGTTTATTTTGAGATCAAAGAAGATGGTAAAAAGTTTGCAAATATAATTTTATAAAATCAGAATGTCATTAAAAAGATGTCCATTATAAACTGCTCTTTTATTATACAAATGAGAAAAAAAAGCAAAAGCACTGACTTTAAAAAAAAGTGACATTATATAATTAGGGTACTATATAATAACTTCTCAAATTATAAAGAAACAACTTACTTTTCTGATACATCCCCCACCTATTCCCACAACCTCTTCCCAGGCTAAACAAGTAGAGTAGATTACAGTGACTACGGACTACACAGCATTGACTCTTAGGTCAAAAACTTCAGGAATACATCCATGATATCATGGGTTACCCTTAAAATACTGAGAAGCCATTCCCTGTAAAAGGCCAAAATTGTTGAATTACATTTTTAAAAAGGAAAATAGAAATGCTCTATCCTGTCTACATTTAAAAATCTTACCTTGGATCATTTTATAAGTATTTATTTCTTTAAAATGTGTTTCCTTATTTGAATATTTCCTGTTCCACAATTTCAAATGAAAGCATTGTTTACAGATACTTCTGAGGTCAAGAGAAGGAATAATACCTTTAATGAAAATGACTCTCAGGACTGAAGGACAAAAAAGTAAACTGAAACCACACCCAATAACTTTCCCCAGGGCCTTTATGAGACTCAGGATATCTATCTTGCCATCCTCTGTGGGAAAATACACTATTTTTAAATGATAATCATGTTGTACCTTAGAGAGCAACGAACTCAGACAGTGTATATTCAAAACTACTCTTATGAACAAACAAGTGATGTAACAAAACCTTTAAAATAGCTTTATTTTATTCATTCTTTATTCTGACTTGCTTTGTAAAAAATTTTTTAGAAATTATTATTTAATTTTCAGCATCACAACTTGTACACTGCAACCTTGTCAAATGAGACTTAGTTGTTGCACTAACAAAACCTCCATATTGTAAGAATTTTACTTGCAAAGCAAACCCACCATAGTTTGATTAAATCCACGACTTTTCCCAAAACTAGGAGCACAAATAACATTTCTCTATGCATCCCCACTATCTGCCTTGAGAGACAATGTGCCAGAGTCTCCCTGAATAATTATTTGTTTCTTTTCACACAATATTTCTAAGTCAATACACAATGCAGTCACATTTAAATTTCAAGTTAGCAAATATTTACTTAGCGTCCATTTCCCAGACACAATAATAACTATAGTCTGACATCAGTATCCACAGGTTCTCCATCTGCAGATTCAACCAACTGCAGAACATATACTATGTTTCAGATCCATGGTTGCATCCCATGGATCAGGAAGCCAACTAAGAGACTTGGATGTTCACAAATTTTATATCCATACAGTAGGGAGGAACACGGAGAAGGCAATGGCACCCCACTCCAGTACTCTTGCCTGGAAAATCCCATGGATGGAGGAGCCTGGTGGGCTACAGTCCATGGGGTCGCTGGGAGTAGGACACGATTGAGCAACTTCACTTTCACTTTTCACTTTCATGCATTGGAGAAGGAAATGGCAACCCACTCCAGTGTGCTTGCCAGGAGAATCCCAGGGATGGGGTCGCACAGAGTCAGACATGACTCAAGCGACTTAGCAGCAGCAGCAGTAGGGAGGAACAGGAACCACCGCCACTACCCTCCCGCCCCACACCCTATACCAAGGGCTGACTGTGCTGCGCTGGAAGCACTGAGCAAGACAGATGACAGTTTTTGCCCTCTTGGATCTTAGAGGTGAAAAACCACACAAAATGGGAGCTGGATATATTTAGAGAGTTTGCTAAGAGAAAAATCACAGCTTCCATAGAGAAGTAGATCATAATGCTGACTGGTAAACTAGCTTAAACACAACTTGTCTACTCCTAGAATCACTTTCCTTTGTGCTACCATGGTTTTTACTCCTCTTCCCTTTCCTTACTATCCAAAATACTTACTGCTGCTTATTTGAGGGTTACTTAGGTAAATAAATGCACAGAGGGTGGAAGTTGTGGAGGACCAAATGTGTGTACAATAACTGTAGCCAAGAAACAATGGGGTGCTTTGAGAGAGGTGTTTCCCAAAGGCAACCGAGTCCTCTCAAGTGGGCTTTTGACTGTTCATGCACTAATACTGAACAGCAACATGAGCAAAACACAGCCCTCATGGGACTTAAAATCTTGCAAAGGCAAAAAAAAAAAAAAAAATTAACCAAACCATCACTACCTATATAAACACAAACTGCAATCAGTACTCTGAAGGCTAAATATGAGATCCTATTTCAGAGGGGTCTGATCTGGACTATGGGAGGGGGGGCATGAGGATTCCCTTGGGAAAATGTAGTTTACCTTGGAATATTACAGCTGAATAGGCAGAATATTCCTAAATGAAAAGAACCTTCATTTACACAGCCTGTGTAAAGAGTTTAGAGAAAGCCAGGCAGGGTCAACAACTGAAATAAAGTATGAGGCACAGTGTGGTTGGAGGGAAGGGAACTAACGAAAGTGCTGAAAAACATAGCTAAGGAAATAAATTCAGGCAAGTGTATCAAGCAAGATGGGAAACGCAGAGTTACAGATTTAAGTCTTACTCAGAAAGAAGTTGTTTTGCTAAAATATGCACATGATGTCTGAAGGGAATACTAGCAGTGCCTCTGAAAAAAGGAACCAAGAGGCTGTAGAGGACCGAGGCAGGAAGGAGATTAGCTTTTCACTGGACAGCCTGCTGTGCCTTTTGAAATTTATCTTTGTTCCTTTATTACCTGTTTAAAAGAAAACAACGGTAAATATTTTGAAATCACTGGCTCTGTTAGGAAGAAATGATTAGTGGGAGGGTGAAAGCTACGAGAACAAAGAGAAGCCTACCACAGTGGCATATGCAGGGTTAGGTGCCAGCAAGAGAATAAGATCACAGTGAGAAACAGTCAACAATTCTAACAGAATCGCATCATGAAGGTCAAGAAGGAAATCTGTCAAAAATGAATCCTAGGTCTCTGACTTGTACCTGTAGGGATGGCAGTATCATTTACTCCAAGGAAGCATTAAAAGAGATTTGAACTGAAAGTCAGCTTTTCACGTGCTTACATCTGAGATGCTTTTAAGGAATCCAAACAGAAATGTCAAGTGTAGATACTGGGAGCTCAAAGAAAAAGCTGGGCTAAAGTCACACATTTGAACTATTAATATATTAACAATTATTAAGCCATGGGAATAAATGACATCACCTAGAGCAATCCATGTTCTTTTAACACATAGCATTAAATTGAGAATATCTATTTCTTTTTTAAATAATTAAATTTTAATAATATAAACTCCTCTTGGAAAAGTCTTATCAAAAGTAAAATGAAAAAAAACAGATCTAGGTCTCTTGGGCAACACAAAATGAAACAGTGTATTGAGTCAGCATGGAACTGACTTTTTGGATGGCTGAATCTAATTATAAACAAGTCACAGATGGCAAATATCAACTTAAGTGTTCACATGAAAGGAATCACCTAGGATGGATATATGAATCAGTTGGACCACTCAAACTGGGACTTGCCAAATAAGGAGATATCAGAGGAATGGTGTGTCTCCTAGATGAGTCATTAGGTGGACTCTTCCACTCACTCTCAGGGTGTCAACTGAGCGTCAGGCAAATGCCGAGTCTGCTAATCACAGACATTAAAACAATATTAAGGGACTGTAAGGATTACGAGCCACTTCTTATGAGAAAGCATAAGTCTATGATGCAAAATCTGGGGAAGCAGGAGAAACAATGTGTAAAACTACAGGCAATTAAAAATGAATTAATAAATAAAAACTTAATTCCAAAGGATGGCTTTGGAAAATGTACTATTAGAGCAAATGCCAATGGACAGCTGCTCTCTGGACATGCTGGCTCTAAAGTCATTCCAAGTCAAGTCAGAGTAGTTACTGAAAAGCACGGGAGCCAAAATAGTTGAGTTAGTAGGAGATATTAAAGGAATACCAGTCAAAAATATTTTTTTTATAAAAAATTTAAAAAAGCAGAGAAATAGAAAAATAAAATGAAGAGAGGTTACAATGTGATATACCCACAAATGAGTTTAATGGCTAAAAATATTTTTCAGGTAACTAGAAATTTTTAAATTTTTAGCTGAATACATAAAAGCCTTTTAATTCAAAATGAGTGGATCTATACCATTCTAGTTACTATAACAAACCGTATTAAGAGAACTGGGAAAGCATGAGAACTGGAAGCATCGTGTCAATGTGCATGGGAAAAATCAGAAAATGTGCTGGTGATATTTATCTGTCCCAATGAAAAGAGCTCAGTCCCATAGGTGGCTCCTGTGCATGCTTCCCTGAGGCAGTTTCTGTCCCCTCTCTTTTCTCTCCTGTTGTGAGTTCTAGAGACACCTCAGTCTCAATCTTGCCTTACTCTCACAGACTGAAGTCACATTGGAGGCCTTACCCATTCCTGGGCCCATTGTTTCCACTTTAGCAGATGCTGGGAAGCTTTTGAATGTGAAAGTGAAAGTGAAGTCGCTCAGTCGTGTCTGACTCTTTGAGACACCACGGACTGTAGCCTATCAGGTTCTTCCATCCATGGCATTTTCCAGGTAAGAGTGCTGGAGTGGATTGCCATTTCCTTCTCCAGGGGATCTTCCCAACCCAGGAATCGAACCCAGGAAGCGTTTATGGACCAGCCAATTAAGGACCTCTGAATACCTTCTCTTCCATAAAAGCAATCGGAACACAATAGCTAAAACACACTCTTTCAGAAATCTACAAATTAACCAAAGGTTTGAAATAATCTGAGAAGCACCTACTGAACAAAAATGGATCAATCTTGCTAAGAAGAGTGAATTTAGTGGCATTTTAAACTGCCATTTTGGTAAGCAATCTGGTAGTTTCTGAAAAGGTTAAACAGAGTTACACTATGACCCAGCAATTTCACTCCTAGGTGTATACCCAGAGAGATGAAAACATAATGTCTGCACAAAAACCTGACACCAATGTTCATAGCAGCATGTTCATAATGGGCAAAAGGAGAAATAACCCAAATCTCCACCAACTAACAAATGAATAAATAAAATATAGTATATCTATACAATAGAATTTTACCTGGCAATAAAAAGAATGAAGTTCTGACACATACTTCAATATTAGGGACCTTGAAAAAGCATGCTGAGTAAAAGAAGTCAGTCATAACTGGTCAAATATTATAAGAGACCATTTATATGATGTAACTAGAATAGGCAAATCCATAGGAAAACAAAAAACGAAAGTAGATTAGTCTGTGCTAGGGCTGTGGGAGAAACAAAAAAGAAATGAATGCTCAAGAGTACGGGTTTCTCCTGGGGGTGATGAAATTACAGAGCAGTGATGACTGCCAAAGTTTGTGAATATACTAAATCCCACTGAATTACACATTTCAAAATGCTGAAATTTATAGTATAGGAATTGTATCTCTATAAAGTTATTTTTAAAAACATTTCAGTAGATGACAGCTTTCTCCTGGGGCTAAAATACCACTTAAAGAAGACATTTTAACATGAAAATGTGAAGATAATTCTGTATTTTTAGCTTAGCAGAAGTCACCTGACAGATTTATTGGCTTCCAACTTTATTCATTCTAGAAACTACATCTGCGAAAATAACCTCACAATTGGAAACAGCAGATATTGTTGGGGGGGGGGAGTGGGGAGAGGGAGTTGGGGGAGTGAGAGAGAGAGTATGTAGAGTGGTATTATTACTAAATGCTTATGTTGGTTTATTTATTATCAAATGCTTACACTTAGTCATCAAACACATACAGTTGGTTTAACTGTTTCATTTGGAATAACAATGAATTCTCAAAGCAACTCTAGCCAGCTGGACGATTATTAACTCTATAGGAAAAATAAAACAAGGTTAGCTAGGCCAAGGTCACAGATGTAGTCAGTGATGGGGCTGAAATCTGAATCTAGCCTGACTGGTTCCAGAGCCTGTACTTTTAACCTCATGCCATGCAGCTTCTGTAATAAGAACTTCTGAGCAGTATGTTAAAAGCAATACAATAAGTAGTTATATTGTAAATCTGTATCTGTATCACAAACACAAAACTCAGGGAGAATGAAAAGAAAAGAACCAAAAACAATTTCCTCATGCTTTATAAACAGGTTCTTATAGCTTGGGGTATAATTTCCAGTTAGAACATCACATGTAATTCAACTTTCACAGAAGAGAAGATGATGCTCTCTGAAACTGTTAATGACTTAGAGAGTGGTTCTAGTAATAAAAACACTGATGATGCAGATACGTGCAAAAACTGAAGCTTTCTTCATGACAGGTAACCGCAGAAACAAGAAATATATTTAAAATAATAAATTATTATTTATGAAATTTAAATATTGTAACAAAATTCATAAATTGTCAAATAGACATGTGAGTTGTCTACAGTTGTTTCTAAGAAAAAACAGATCACTTTATGCTCAAGGTTACTTTTCTCTAAGAGACTAGAAGGTATAAACAACTAATTACTCTTCTATCTAAACCATCCAAACAACTCCTAGCTATTCTAATACTCCATGAAGAAACACACTGTCAGCTAACCAGTAAATCTGGGTCATGTCAGAAAGCCAAGCCTTAGCAGTATTTTACTTCACTTTTTATTTTCAGAACTGCTTTGCATTTTTAATCCTATCACACCTGCCCTTGTCAAGTGGTAACTTTCAAGAAAATTTAAAATCTCATCCAGGACATGGAAAAGACACAAGACAATGAACTCTTTTCAGGGTTAAATGTTAGTTAATACTTAAAATTGACTAATTTAATATTAAATTAAATATTAGCTAAATATTGACTATATTAGTTAAATGTTGACTAATATAGACACTTGGAGAAGGAAATGGCAACCCACTCCAATACTCTTGCCCGGAGAATTCCAAGGACTGAGGAGCCCGGTGGGCTACAGTCCATAGGATCACAAAAGTCAGACACAACTGTGCGACTAACTTTCTTTCAATATAGACACTAATATTCAAGTCTGACAAAGGCTCTGATAGAAAACATGAGATGCATGCTCTCTGTTTCACATTTTTTAATAAGGCCTCTCATCACGTCTTCAAGTAATTCCTTAATTTCTCAAGCATGTTCAGAGCACAGGTGTGTTCTCATCCCTGAGTAGCCGTCCACCGGCCCTTGTTCTGACAGGCCCACAAACCTTCCCTCTGTGGCTGTACCCTTTCAGCACAGGCAAATGAACTCCCTGGCATTACAAATACATTACCTGCTATTACCTTTAAGATCATGTAACAAACCACTCATCTCGACAGTGCCATCTTGGACCATACTTCTGACTGAGTCCTTAGGACTAGATCTGACAGACTTTTGCTTTATCTCGCTCTGCCCCTGGGGTGTCTTGGCACGTTTCAAACAGGAAACAGAGACAAGTCAAGAAAAGCAAGGTTTGGATATTTCCTGTGCTTTGTTTTACTATCAAATACTCAAAATATTATTCATAATTTTGCACTCGAAGTAACAAGAATACCTATATAAATATTTATGAATGTGTGTCTATAGACATGTCTATGTATATATTCATTTTACAGCAGAAAAGCGTACTATCTATTTCAATAACTCTGCCAATCTTTCTGGAGCTCAGTTTTCTCCTTGGGTCTCCTAGCAGATGACTTGAGATTACCTGTTCTGCTCAGCATCTGTAGGACCAGCTGTGCCATTTCATTAGTCACACTCTGTTCCTGATGCCTGAAGAGATGATAAACACTGATGGCTTTCATGTCTTAGGAAAAGCTATTTCCCACCAGAGAGCTGCTCTGTCTGCCTATGTTAGGGTCAGGATGTTACAGAGGAAACAGTCCCAGGGAGTCTTGAGCAATCTGGCCAGCTTTGCTGCTGTATAACAAGGAATGATTATAAGCACTTAAATACAGAACTTGAATTTTATTGATTTGCAGAACGCCTAGGTCATGTGTCAGAGAACCTCAGCATAGAAAAGACTCAATCAGCATTTATTAGACTTAAATAATAATTGCAAGAGGGAAGGTCTCAGTTTTACTGACACTTACATGGGATAATGCAGGTAATTTTTCATACATTTCTCTAGATCTTTAAAATGTCTAGAAAGATCTAATAACTAGCTTGTATAAATATAGGCCACAGAAAACTAGGTTCAATAACCACACAAGGATTTAATCAGTAAAATCCAACATGTGAGAAACTTTACCTAGGACAACTGACTTGGTTTCTTCAACACGTTAATTGTAAAGAGAGAGAGAGAAAGAGAAACTGACCAACCCATGGATTTTTAAAATCTATGTAAAGAACATAAACAAAATTCAAAATGTGGATTTTTTTTTCTTTTAAGGATTCTGATTTGAACAAACTAAATGAAAAAAAAAAAAACCTAAACAAATATCTATGAAGCAATCATGGAGACTTGAACACAATTTTTGATATTAAGGAATTACAACCAACATTTTAGAAGTGACAATGGTATGATGGCTATGTTTTGGTGGCCTTATATTTTATAGATACAGATGGAAGTATTTACAAATAAAATAATTTCATGTCTGGGATTTGTTTTCAAATAATCTAGGAAGAGAGGAAGCAAGTGGAGTGATTGAAAGTTCTGTATTAAGTACTGACCCACCCCAGTGTATTTATATTTACACCACTTGGCCTCTTAATTTTGCCTCAATTGAGCAAAGTGTGTTGCTTGTCCCACCCATTGCATGCTACACACGTTCTATTACTGCAGGCATCACACATTACTGTGGTTTGTTTCCCACGCTGGCAACTTTTTCTGCAGAAAATATTTTGGGAAAATAAAAGTGAAAATTGCTACACAGAGTCATTTCTTCATCATCCTCCCTAATGAAGAGAATTAACACTTCCTTAGTTTCAGCCCTGCCACATAAAACTTTCGAAGAGAACATAGCAAATGCTAGCAGGATGTTCTGTGTTCTTTATCCACACCTCAGCTCCTCCCTACTAACAGACCATTATTTCATCTTCTCTGGGGTTTAATTACAAAAATCATCAATCCCTATCTTACTTTCTTCTAGTCCCACCTCTTCAATGTCTCTTTTTAAATTATTATCCATCACTACTGGATTGTGAGTTAACAAGTTTGGAACTGATTGCTCTTCTTAGTATCCCACGCTTAGCATGGTATCAAGTATATAGTGGACAATGACAACAATTTTTAAAAATAATTTGAATGGATACCAAGCTCCAAAGGAATATTCTGTGTGTAACTTAAATGCGAAAACCTGCAGTTTTATTGTAAAGAATTCTGAAGGTCTTTACATAAACCAAAAGAGAATATATAATATTAAAATAAGAAAAAAGAATCATATCTCTTCAAAAAGAACATTATATGTGTTTGGGAGTACTGCCTTATGACAAATAACTAGTTTTTCAAACTTTTTTTGTAATGTCTTGTCAAAGCAATGTAGCAATGTCTAAAAGTCATGATGAATCTGGGAATATTAGAGCAGATTAATTTGCAAGTACTCAGACTTCTCTGTCATTAAAATGTCAATGCAAGGCATTATATCTACTAAAGGTAAATTATTTGTGTTACGAAGTGTGACACCCTCTAACAATAAACACTATGCTACCATGTAGAATTAGTGCTGCAGTCTTATTTCCAGCATAATAAATAGGCATTCTGATGAGTACTCTGAACCTTGTAACATTTTGAACTGTTAAAGGATGTCTTGATTTGCAATAGGAACTAAACTGCACCTAGTCTCTCTTACTAAGGATGGCAATCAACCAATTTATGTATAAACTCACTCATGACTAAGAGAAAATGTGGATTCTAGAGCCATGCTATTTCTCTTTACCTACACTCTTCTTAGAAACTTAGTAAGAATGCCCAAAATTGCAAAGAAAACTGCTCAAACTTTTAAGAAATATCTATCAAATCCAGGGAAAAAAGTGTATTCACCTTTTAATGAGAACTATATATTTTCTTTATGGTGCTTGCACAGTAAGCATACAAATCTCCAAAAGTTACCAAGTCTAGGACACTATGAAAATCAATTTTTCATTGAATGACTGCTCATATCCATTCAGCATGAATTATTGCCTTATTAAGTACCAGAGACTTTTTCTCCCTAACTGTACACCCCATTGTACCAAATCTAGTTAGATGAAGCAGAAACAAATTCATAATTCCTAACACTTATTCAAATTCTTTGGACTAGAAACTGCACTGGAGATAGTCTTCTCATTTCATCACATTTTTCTCTCAGTCAGATTCATACTAACAAGGCTCTCATGTATCATTGCTTTTTGCTTTTTATGAAAAAGAAAAGAATTCCCACTAATTTCACAGTACAATGATTCATTCATTACTTAATCCTGTTTCTTAGTCTATTAAAATTAAAGATGCATATGCCCTGTTGTGCCACAGTATTATATTCAACAGTTGGCTAAATAACGTGAAAAATGAAATTAAAACTATTCTACAATATCTTTAATGGATATTTTTAAAACCTCGCTGCCTTATCTTTCCTGATTTATCCTGGACTGAATAGCTGACTGCTTTTTTCTCACTGAGATTTTTAAAGTTCTGTTACAAAGATAAATCACAGTTGAAAGCTTGGCATTAGCATTATTATCCACCATCTATATATTGTATAGGATTTGTACAGTGAGACTTATAAGTACCATATTAGCAAACAGAATTTTCTTTTTAAAGTACAGTAAGGAAAAAAAAACACCAAGAAAGTCCCCACTTCAACATGAAGGAAAAAAGTCTCTTTCTTACCACTCAAGTTATTAAATCAGACTTTCAAATTAATTTCACAAAGCAGAAAAATGGTGGTGGTGGACCAACAAAGGTAACTATCTACAGAAAGGGACTTTAACTGGAATACAGAGCCTCATACTCTGAATGCTAATTGTTGTGAACTAGGGATAACCAATAAAGTGCTTAGTAGCTGCTTTAGTTCACCGTTCACTCAGGAGACTGTCTAGATGCAAATATCACTATAAATCAGTCATTATTAAAATTCTGTTGGTGCAAGAGATATATTTAGAGATGTACGGGCAATAATTCTACCTTCTTCTCCAGAGACAGGGTGAATACGGTCTGTTTCTGACTCTGTTTCAAGAAATAGAAGACTCCAAAATTTGTGATAACTGACTTTGTTTGTCTCATGCAAACAGAAACACACAATACGTAATTTTTGTGTCTAGGAATTAATTACATTTGCTATTCACAGACCTTGGTATCTTTCATTAGTTTGAAAAAGTGTATAGCCAGTACCTCTCCAAATATTTCTTTTGTCACATTTTTTCTTTCCTCTTTTTGGAACTCAACTACATAATTACTAAATCTTTTCAGCATGTCCTTTATATCTTATTTGGTTTCTATTTTCCAAAGTTGTTTCTCTTTGTGCTCAAGGTAGATATTTCTTACTTATATTTTTTAGTTAGAATTTGCATTTGATTTTTTTCTTTTAGAGTCCAGCTTTCTGGTGACATAATCAATATTTTCATCTATTTTCTTATCATGTTAATGATAGCTACTTTAAAGTATATATTTGACTTTTGTAATGTCACGATCATCTTTTGCTATTGCTTTATCCTTATTTGGCCATATTCCCTGGGCATTAATTGCAATTTTTCAAAGAATGCTAGAATGTATAAAAACTATACAGTATAGTAACTCCCTAAAAATTAGATATGATATTTTTGCTGGCAAGTAAATAGAAGACTGACCATTACCTTGGATCCCTTTGAAGTTAGTATATTTCTAACTTACTCCTAAGGAAAAGCCTTTTCAGAGGACCCAATAAAAAGTTTGAGATATAATTAATCAGGACTTTTCCTTGCTGGTCCTGAAATCTAATTTTCAGGTCCTATGAAGCTACACGAATTCTGCTTGGTGTCTTGGAGTCTCACTCTCCATACATGCACTAAGAAGTGAGTAAATACTTCAAAAAGATATTGTAAACTAAACACTAGGTTGCTGTCCCCTGTCTTTGCTTCTTTCTCTAGGACCAGAAGGTTCTGGCTTTCTCAGAACTCTATATTCCAATGTTTGATCCCTAATATCAGTAACTTTGTTGCTATGAGCCACTGTTTTCTATTTCTCCATGCTGCTCTCTGAGACTTTCCAATTGTTCTGGGAGGTAAAAAAACAATTGCTGAGAAGGCAGTGTTCACACATCTACCCTGATCTTTTCTCCACAACTTTGGATATCTTGGTTTTACTGCAATGCCTTCAAACAGGCTCTTCTTGTTATTTATCCTGTTATCTTTTGGTTCTTTTAGGCAGGAAGGAGAGATTAGCATCAACTCATCATCACAGCTGATAATGAAGTTCCTTCACAATTTTTTTAATGAGAGGAAAATCTAAACTAGAAGGACTCTTAAAATGTTAAGTCTATATGAGCACTATGTAATGTAATTGCAGTACATTTAGAGAAAAAGTCAGATGACTCGATGCTATTAGCCCTGTATAACTACTATTAGCTGTGTAATTATAAGCAAGAGACACCACGTTTGGAGTTGAATTCACTTACATGCAAGTAAGGAATCCTTGTATTTCTTTATATATTTCATAGAATTAAGTGAGTGAATGACTTGCCTGGGTCCTGCCCATTGATGACTTTTCACTGATAATTAACCTTAGAAACAAACTTATTTCACATCAAAAAACTTTAACTATATGTCTCACTATTTTCTTTTGTATAATCTACCAAGAGAAAAAAAAAAGAGATGGTAACAGTTCTCTGTGGTGTAGTGATAATAAATTTATCTGGAAAACAACTGCATATAGGTTGGTTATTCACTTTCAGTTCTTGTTATTGTTGTTGTTGCTCTTATATAAAAAAGTCTGGGGCGCAAGGGTTCTGTCTTCTTTATCTTTGTGTCCTCCCAGGACATGATATAGCGTGGGGAAATAATGACTGACTCCTCATGAGAATAGGGCATAAATGTGTTTTATGAAAAGTAAAGAGGAAACAGAGACCTACAGTTCAAGATTCTAACCTTTAAGAAATTCACAGCAATATGAACTGGAATCTTACTTTCACCACCAAAGGCTAAGGCCACCCAGTTACCTGGTGACGGAAACTGAAATGTAGAGGCAGCACAACCTATTACAGCTTTTGGTTTTAGAAATAATACTTATAGTGACTGACTGATTATAGAAGTAACTCAAAATCCATCTGTATAGAATTTCAAGAACACTAGTAAGTCAAAACAAGAAAAATATTAAGCATACACCTATTGCTTCAGGGTAATATATCCAATATCAAGGCTGAATAATTAAGATATACTTGGTGCAATTTTTTCTCATATAAAATTGATACTATTCAAGATATATTTATGATTATCATTTTATTTCACTTAGCATTTAGTTGTACCATTTAAAAAACTATCAGACAATCTTTAAAAGGACATGAGTAAATAGTCAGGAGAAGGCAATGCCACCCCACTCCAGTATTCTTGCCTGGAAAATCCCATGGACAGAGGAGTCTGACATGCTACAGTCCACGGGGTCGCAAGAGTAGGACATGACTTAGCAAAGAAACCATCACCACCAATCCATTAGATTAGAAGTCCCATATATTTTTTAATTCAATCAACATATTTTTCTTGGAAGTGACATTGTTTCCAACAGATTACCACTTAGAAATAAGTGAAATATAAATTCTATTGTATACTAAATCTTTGTACAGTATTTACTTCCATAAAATAACTTTCTAGAAGTTAATATTAGTCTTAATGATATTGCTATCCTCCTGTCTAGAAAAATTGTATCAGTTTAGTCTGGAGAATGTTTCAGACTAAAAAGAAAAGCAGATTTGCAATGAAACATTATGGTTTTAAGTTTAAAAGACAAAATTATGAAAAACACTTTGCACATACAAGATGTTCTAGTCACAAAAAATGTTTTCTTGCTCTTGAAAGGGTTTGATCTCTTGGGTCCCTGATACACTACGGGACAAAGTATCAAATCATTGTCCTATACTAATTCAGCCCAATAGCGCTAAAAACAAAAAAACAAACACATGTACAAGCAGTTTAATATTTCATAATAATTTATAAAACAGATCACAGAAGAATGGAAACCACTTCTTTTTCATTATGAGTAGTGAAACAGGTGTTTTCTTCCCCTCACACATCACTAAGTAGTATGCATATAAGACTTTTATCCTCTGGCAGATTTACCCTTCAATACAGCAAATAAACTTGCACTATATTTTAAAGACCATAGAACTTTGAATGTCAAAACTCCTTACTGATAAGAACCACAAAATTGCTATCCTTAGAAATAATTAGGAATGGTCAGAACACAGTCTGTCTTATAGGTGGATTCTCTGCTGCCGCTGAAGGAATGGACTTTGGCAGAATACTACAATTTGAAACACTCAGGAGCATCTGTATTAGAGTTCTGCCCAATCAGTCTGTATCTCCTGGAGAAAATTATCTGGAGTTTCTCTCTACTATGAATAATCTTAAGCATTCATTAATGAAAACTGATTTTCCCCACATGATAGAACACACATCCCAAAGGGCGGAAAAGATAAAAGTTTATAAAGTGACACTTTATAAATGCACTTCATTTTTGAGAGAACATTCAATTACAGAATTTTAAGTTCCAAAAAATAAGGAAAAGCAAAATGGATGCACATTGTCTAGAAACTACTGGTTATTAAATGTGCATTAACTTGTTCTGTTACACAGTAGGACAAGCAGGGGGGAAACCCAGACTCTGCGACGACAACATTGAAAGACACTGCTGTCGGCACCACTTGTCAGAATTTGCATGACGCTTCTAGACTGTGACTCTTCTCTGGTCCCCTACTCTATTTACAAAATGAACGTCTTATTGTAGCTTCTTAACTATTCAAGAAGCAAACATGTGTTGTGGCACATAATTAGACAATTCCAAAAGGAATTTATAATTACTGCTGCTTTTCTTTTTTTTGTCAATAAGAACACATTCCAGTTTTTCCAGCTCTTCAAAGAGTTCTGATGACTGATAGGTATAGGTACATATACACACGCACACACAATGTTGCATTCAATATAAACTCAATGCCAATGATAGACAGTCAATACACAATTCATAAAGGTGAGATTTTTTAATTGTACAGTATAATCCATTATAGCACTTATGACTAAACACTATTCCCTTCATACAGAAGGTAGTGGCAATTGAGCTTGGAGGTAATGATGTGCTCCTAAAATCACTAAGTGTAATTTTAGCATGAAAAAATGTTATGAAATACAAATTCAGCTTCTATCCAAAATGTTGATTTTTCAAATCACACTGCTTACAGTTATTCAGGGCACTGCTGTATTCACAATGCTATACAATTCTTGTGTTATTTTTTCTAGACAGGTAAGGCGCCATACTGTGTATACATTTTCTCAAAGATCCACACATAGGTATGTTCCCTTGGATAATGTAGATACTAAATAGAACTGTTAATTCCACATTTCTTGAATTATCCAAAAGAAGAACAATGAAAAGTTTATGTAGAGTAGAATCTAAGCCTTCATTTCAAACTATTCAGTCTGTGGATAACACAAAATCTAATGTGAAATGAGAAGTTAGTTTATCCTTCTCCAACAGATATTTTGTAGATTCACATAAATTTATACTATCTATGAAATAAACATGACCAAAATTAAATTGAGATTATTTTCTTTTATCAATATATGCTTAATATCTATATTATAATTATAGTATCTATATAATAGAGTTAATCTCAGTATAATAATGTAACTTTAAACATTCTAAACTCAGTCACTCAAAATTATAATTATTTTGAAATTTAAAAATATTTCTGGAAGCATTCTACTAAGAAAGAGTATTTTCTGTTAATATTGCTGCTTGCAATGTTTATAATTTATAACTTTTATCTAATTCATGTGCTTTATTTGAGGAAACAATAGCTTTTTTGGTGATGTTTTATAACTTCTCCACATTAAGAAAACTCCCAGTCAGCAAAAAGTAACTCAAAAAACAAAAAGGAAAAGAAGAAATTGTTGAAATGCTATAGGCTTTTTGTTTCTAAATTCCTTACTAGTTAGCCATGAAGGTTTACATAAAGAAGTAAACTCTTAGACCAGCACTGTCTAATAGAAATTAAGATACTCCACACATTAATTTTGTTTTCTAATAACTATATTAAAAAATAAAAAGAAACAAAATGATTTTTGATAATGTATTTCATTTGACCTGATATAAACAAAATGGTCACGTTAAAATGCAATCGGTATAAAATTTATTAATGAGATGTTTTATATTCCTTTGTTCATACAAAGTTTTCAAAGCTCAAAGCATATTTTAAACATGAAACATCTTAAATTGGACTAGTTATATTTCAGATGCTTTACAGCTAGTATTATCATATTGTACAACGCAGCTTTAGGCTTTTGGTTCTTCATTTACTGAATAATATGACTTGTAAAGGGTCTTTACACACTCAGTTTTCAAGTCACTCTCTCCTTTTTCCCCTCCCTTTTTTCCCATTCTCTGAATAGTACATGATTGAAATGCTTTATTTACTGAGCGTCTGAAAACATTTACATCTAAAGACCTCTGATTCTGGTATACTTATTGCGGAAAGATTTTTTTTTTTAAGCCAGTAGTTCCATTTCTTTAATAGTTCTAAATATATCTGGATTTTCATTATTATCTCTTCTTGAGATTGATTATATTTTTATAAATATATTTAAATTTCATAGAAGATTTCCAATTTACTGGCATAAAAATTATTCATAGAGGGAACTCTATAGTGGTCCAGTGGTTAGGATTCAGTGCTTTCCCTGGTATGGTCTAGGTTCAATCCCTAGCAGGGGATTATCACACATTATCACACACTAAGGGAACTTTGTCAAAAATGTAAGGACATTTAACTTTGCATTCATCATTAACGAGTTTCAACCATTTTTACTAATTACTGACAAATTGATGACTATGAGAGACTGAACTGAACTCTTCGTAAACTGTTACATCTAAAACATCTCTCTAAATGTGCATATGCCCATGGTTACAAAAGGTTTTACAAATGTCTAAGACCTGAAGAATATTGGGAAATTTTTAATAAGTTTTGATTTAGTTATACTTGTATTGGAATGTGTCCCAAAAATCACATCAAGAAGCAATGGACTCAAGTAAACACATGCTGTTCATAGATTGTATGGGATAAGTAAGTTTGGAATAATTAAAAAGAGAAAAGGGGGCATTTAAAAATGGTGCTGAGAACAACAGACAAAACTTGGTAAAAGTATGTCACCAAACGTGCTCAGCTAAAGAGGACACAATCTCCATTGGGGATTAATTTATTATCTGATGTTAAGTTGTTTTTTCTTTTACAGTAGTCTTGTCTGTGAAGCTCAGAAGTTCTAGATCTTGAGTTAGTCTCTTTTTTTCTAGCACCCACAGTGGGTACTCTCCAAGCCCCAGAGCTGGCATGCTCCCTCCTTTACCAAACCCTCATCAGGATTCTCTGAGCCCTCTTCTCAACGAGACCTCAGTCTTGGCCTATAAGAACAGCACTTTTGACATAAATGATTTTGTCTATCCCAAGCATTGCACTACCTCCACCCCTCCCCTAACACACACACAGTGAGAGACTTGAACAAATATTAACATCATTTCTAACAGCTCAAGGGCACATCTAAGAATGACTCCCCTCCCTTACTATGCCTGCCTTTTAGTTCAACACTGCCAGGAAAATGTACTGTTACTGAAAAATAAAGTTTTGTTCTTTGCAAATTCATTTAAGAATATTTAAGAAATGTCTTTATGGTGAAATCTAAAACCTGACTTTCTGTAGGATATGTTTTCTGCAAAAATAGATTGAATTCTGAGTGCTAAATTTATGAATATAGATTTGCCAAGAAAAAAATCTTGAAAAAGTTATCTGCATATGATACATGATCTAATTATCTGTGATTGGTTCTCACTTGTAGGCTTTAAGTTCTTCCTGTTTTTTTTTCCTCCAACTGAACGTTGCTTTTTACTTGAGCATTCCAAACTCATTTAGCTGGAAAACGAAATTCCCTGAAGTCCCATTAAGTATGTTGGTAGGCAAACTACCTAGCAGCATCTATAAACAGGAATTCTGGATATAAGCCAGTCTTGTAAGTTGAGAGTAGGTCCAACTCTTTATGACCCCATTGACTGTAATCTGCCAGGCTCCTCTGTCCATCGGATTTTCCAGGCAAGAATACTAGAGTGGGTTGCCATTTCTTTCTCCAGGGGATCTTCCCAACCCAGGGATCAAACCCCGGTCTCCTGCATTGCAGGCAAGTTCGTTACCACCATAGCCACCAGGGAAGGTCAGCAAACCATTAAAGAAGAAAGGAGTGTTGATGCTTAGCTGGCTTATATTTCTTTCTGGGCCAATATACACACTTATTGACCTATGTTAAATTTACTTTGTTTTGTACTCTTGCCTTTGAAACATCTTCCATAATGCTATATAGATCTGCCTTAACAAGTGCCCCCTTAATTTGAAAAACAGATCTAAAGATTACCTTAAAGATTTACCTTCTAAGCAAGGTTGTAAATGATAGTTGAAACTTCCCCTTCATTCTTTCTATAGGAAATAAATTATCGTGAGGAAATAACCTAGATTCTACACCTGATAGGAAAAATTAAGTTACTACAGTTTTTTTTTTTTAATGGATATTAGATCATTTGCTACTGAATTAAATCTGATTAGTCTTCTAGGGCTATTGTAACAAAGTACTACAAACTGGGTGGCTTAAACAGCAGAATTTGTTTTTGTTTTTTGCTTCTTTATAAATGCATATATTCAGGATTTGTTTCGAAAAGCAACCCAAGAATTAACGGTGAAACTGTTGAAACTGAGTCATTGTATTTTGACACTTATGGATTAGCATTAGGAATGAAAAAATAATTCTAAGAATGCTCTCCTAAAAAATAAAATATGGTCTCTTTCTTTATTAACTTGGGTCCCCCAAGCCCACAGAAAACACAACTAAACTCAGAAATCAAGACATCTTCCACACCAGAGAATTTGGATATGCAGCAAACAGATGAATTGGCAGAGTTTAAAGCCAATTTAAGAAAAGAGTTGTTTGTTTCTAAACTTTCTCCAGATGACCATGGCAGGGGCGAAAGTCCAGAACAACTGGCAAGAACAGAAAGGCCAAAAACATGATTTTTTGAAAGAAGGCTGAGGCCTGAAAAGAAGCCTATGATATTAGAGTTTACGCAAGTGCATTTTAAGAACTAGAGCCCAGGACACTCATTTTCAGAAGAAATTGATCTAACTGGAAATACACATAAGAAGTAGAGAGAATATAGAATAGCTCCAGCAATAACAATCCTACAAAACCACTCACTGACTGGCATGTCTAGATACAGAGATCTGAATTATGGAAAACAGTATGGAGGTTCCTCGATCACTGCTGAGTATATAGCCAAAGAAAATAAAGTCACTTAATTGGAAAAGATAGGTGCACCTCAACATTCATAGCAGCAAGATTTATAATACTTAAAATATGGAAGCAACTTAGGTATTCAACAGACAAAAAAATAAAGATGATACATATATATGCACACATACATACAATGAAATACTACTCAGCCATAATGAAGAATGAAATCTTGCCAACTGCAACAATGTGGATCTATCTGTATTATGCTTAGTAAAAAGAGTTAGAGAAAGACAAGTACTATATGTCATCACTTATATGTGAAATCTAAAAATATATATACAATAAGCTAGTGAATATAACAAAATAGAAAGAGACTTTCAGAAATAAAGAACTTGTGATTGCCAGTGTGAAGGGGTGTAGGCAAAGAGGTAAGATAACATGAGGGCATTTATGATATACTGTAAAGCACAGGTAATACAGCCAATATTTTACAATATCTTTAAACCAAGTATGATCTATAACTAGAAAAATATTGAATCACTATGTTGTATACCTGAAACTAAAACAACATAGTAAATCAACTATAATTCAATCAACAAATCAATGAATAACAGGATCTGAGACTTCCCATCATTATACTCCTAGCTACTATTCACCAAAGGTATCATTTCACCTATATTGTTTTCTTGTACTTGAAAAGATTCTTAAAACAGAAAAACTAAGCTACAGACACATGAGCATGAAATAGGAAAAGAAGTGATTTTGTTGCATGATCAGGCTATTCAGAATAGTTCTGTTTGCTTCAAAAGGAAGAGGAAAGTTCCAATCACGTGTTTGACTGTATTTCATAGGTCCATTTTTACCTCGGTATAAAAATCCAAAACTTTTCTAAGTATCCAGCAATGAATGCATAATTGTTTTTCACAAGCACTGCAAACAACCCTTTTCTAACAGAAATATATGCCTATAAGACAAACTGACAGACAGATAGACAGACATATACACATTCACTAAGGGAGAGAGGAAGGCATAGAGAGGGAGGGAGGGAAGGAAGGAGGGGCCAAAGGAATGGGAAAGAGAGAGAGCACCATACAACATACATTTATATTTAAAATCACCATGTATTAAATTTTCCCACAAGGCAACCCTGGTCTCCCGCACTGCAGGCAGATTCTCTACCATCTGAGCCACCAGGGAAGCCCCTTTCGATACTGCACCACCTCACAATCATTAGAAACTCACTGCTGCTGCTGCTGCTGCTGCTGCTGCAAGTCACTTCAGTTGTGTCCGACTCTGTGCAACCCCATAGACGGCAGCCCACCAGGCTCTACCATCCCTGGGATTCTCCAGGCAAGAACACTGGAGGGGGTTGCCATTTCCTTCTCCAATGCATGAAAGAGAAAAGTGAAAGTGAAGTCAATCAGTCATGTCTAACTCAGTCGTGTCTGTCTCATGGGGTCGTGGTGACCCCATGGACTGCAGCCTATCAGGCTCCTCCATCCATGGGATTTTACAGGCAAGAGCACTGGAGTGGGGTGCCATTGCCTTCTCTGAGAAACTCACTAGGGTAACATAAAGTCAATGCTGGGAATCACTGATCTCAAGGGAAAAAATTCTAAGTCTATACATATCACAACGAATATCTAAATATTTGTCTTTAAATTCCAGAGAGGCAGAGAGAACCATTCAGAGATAATCTGTAGAACAGAAATAATTACAGCCTTTCTTGCCTTCAGTCCCAAAGTTCAAGATTCTTTTGATGAGAAAAAAAAACATGATCAACCATTTATGGAAAATATATTGCATAACACTGAGTGTTTCAAGACTACAGTCACACAGTTTATAATAAAGAAATTTGGGGGAGGGGGGGGAAGTACCTAGGTTGGGGAAGGAAACTTACCAACTTTCTGATCAAGTGAGATTTGCTTAAGATATGTCTTAAGATGCCCATTACACTAGAAGTAACATGAACATTGTTTTCTTTTCAACTATAATCCTTCTGAGCCCCAAACAACAACACTACCAGGTAGTTTCACTAAAAGCAGGTAGAAATGTAACTTAGAATATATTAAATCAAGAATTAAAAAGATAAAGGCCAAGAAATAAAGTAAGGTTAGGGATGGGAAACAAAAAGGAATCATAACTTGAAGGAAAGAATGAGTGAATATCATGGGTTTGATGAAAAAGGGCACGGGCATTTGTTAATTTCTATTCTGGTTTAACAGAAACCATTATTAATCTCAATCAAGAAAGTAATGTGTGCTTAGAAGACTTTCTTCAATATTGTGAACACAAGCATTGTTAGACTGTTTTGAAGATAAGCAAATTATGTATGTCACTTGCTAAATCTGTTAGCTAAATGGTATGAAACGTAAGAGACTTTCTAAATACAAGTAGCATCATGGTGCTAGATCCTAAGCAGAATCCATGTAACTTCAAGTTCTCTGGAGAAAGAAAAAAATGAAACTTCACAGCTTTATTTAGCAATGATATTAGATCCATATTAAATTTAATCTCTAAGTTTAAATACTCTAGGAGACAATTTCTTATTCTCTGTCAACATTTCTTCAATGTGAAGTTCTGTATGTTATGAAGGTATTTTTAAAAGCAATATACCATTAAATTAATTAAAATCAACTTGAAGTTGGCAAAATGGCTGAGAATGCACAGTAAAACGCTGGAAAAACCACTGTGAGATAATCTATGTAAACAACAGAACTACCCTTCTTTATATGGCAAGGAGGGAAATGTAATCTGAGGGACCGTGACAGCACCATATGCTCCAGACAAATGAACAATACGTGAAGTCAGTAAGAATTCCAGCAGAGAATAACCGAGAGCTCCAGTCATGAAAGCTCTAGGAGATTCTAATCTCCTGGAAGTCGTTTTCTCACAAAGCTTTAACATCACCACCAAAGTGCCATAGTCAGAGAAAGGGGATTTCTAATAACGGAATTTCCTTTTTCAGAATTTTATATAACTAGATAATGGCATCTGAAAACTTCTCTTTTGATAAAATACAAGTCTATCTGTCAAAGTACCATTTTCTGATAAAATTTTAATGACTTTTAAAAAGATATTTCTACACCATTTTTCCTACATGAATAAAAATTTATTAACACAAAAAAATAACTGATTTGAAAAAGAAAAAAAAAATCCAGTATCTAAATGAGGTTCATTAGGGTTACATCAGGTAAAAGTATGCTCACTTAATTTTTATTGTATTTAATCATGTTATATTTCACTGATAATTAGGTGTATTATAAATTATAAAATGTAGCATAGGCAAAATAATTCCTTCATTTTGTAAACCAAGAGTCTTACGTCCACATAACAGATTAACTTGCCAAAGGCTGCAATGCTCACCTCCAGGCTGCCAGTTGCTCTGACATTGTATAAATCTCCATTATGTGCTCTATGTTCGGAATAGCACCTGCCATCTAGTACTACCAATGCAGGATTCAGCCAACTGTCTCATTGGTCAAGTTGCTTAATCATAGAAACAGTAAAAATTTACACCCACTGCAAGCAACTTTCCAAACAAAATCTGAGTTGAGAGACTAAAAAGGTGCCATTATGTTGCTTCTCCATGAGCCGACACTGTACTGAATACACACACTCACAAGCTGACTGGTAAACCCCATGGTCTAATTTCACCATTGGTGACATGTAGGGCAACTCATATTTTCAAGAGAAGTATCACTTAACTTAATGAGTGATTTGATAACTGACCAGAAAGGAACATAGCATAGGAATTAAAAACTTGGACTATAGACAGTTTAACATGCAGCTCTGCTGCTACCTGTTTGAAAAGTTATACAACACTCTTTGCCTTAGTTTCCTCATCTGTAAAATAATACATAGACGATGTGGCTGGTTACAATATTAAATGAGCTATTATTGTACACTATTTCTACATTGGACTTCCCTGCCATGGAAGCACTGTGGATCAGGTGCTACAACATACATACTACCAGGGGCACGTTGGCATGTCTACTGTGAACAATGTCTATAGAATAGTTTGAATAATCTATAATAATCAACAGAGGACCGACTACAAATACTCACAGGGGAGAAAAACATTACTGTTCCAAGAAGTAAACTAAGGTCACCTCAAGCATTGAATTACTCGTCCAGGCTTTGGCCATTCGTACGTATTCTGTTACATACTGCTTATGAGCTACTTAGTAAACTTTCTAAAGATGCTGAAGATGGCAAATCTGTGTCTGTAGAACAGAAAAAAATGAACCACAGAGGCTGTGATTTTTCTACATGGCTTGAAACACTGGTGACCACAGTGGTGTGGGGATCCATGCATGCCTTCTTTTTCTCACGTTGGTAAATAGTGAACTAGTATGCTCCCTATCAGAGAGCTAGATGTGAGTGTATTTCTGGCATAACAGTGTATCTTTTAATCCCTAGTGGACCAGCAGAGACAGTGCACATCCGGGGATGTCTGCCACACTATCAGAAGAACAAGGCAAGACTGAAATGTAATCCATGCACTAAATGAAAGGAAGAAGAATTTAAGATCTACCAATTACAGAGCCTACCTATCAAGAAAATGGAGATTATTGTTCATTGCAGCACTATTTACAGTACCTAGAACATGTAAGCAACCTAGATGTCCATTGACAGATGAATGGATAAAGAAGTTGTAATAAATAAACACAATGGAATACTCAGTTCAGTTCAGTCACTCAGTCGTGTCTGATTCCTTGTGAACCCATGAACAGCAGCACGCCAGGCCTCCCTGTCCATCACCAGCTCCCGGAGTGCACCCAAACCCATGTCCATTGAGTCAGTGATGCCATCCAACCATCTCATCCTCTGTCATCCCCTTCTCCTCCTGCCCTCACTCTTTCCCAGCATCAAATGTGTCAGTTCTTCGCATCAGGTGGCCAAAGTATTGGAGTTTCAGCTTCAACATCAGTCCTTCCAATGAACACCCAGGACTGACCTCCTTTAGGATGGAATATTACTCAACCATAAAAAGGAACACATTTGAGTCAGTTTTAATGAGGTACATGAACCTAGAACCTATTATACGGAGTGAAGTAAGTCAGAAAGAAAAAGATAAATATCATTCTAATGCATATAAATGGAATCTAGAAAAATGGTACTGAAGAATTTATTTACAGGGCTACAATGGAGAAAAAGACACAAAGAATAGACTTACGGACATGTGGAGAAGGGTGAAGAAGGTGAGAAATATGGAAAGAGTAACATGGATGGAAACTTACATTACCATATGCACAATAGATAGCCAACAGGAATTTGCTGTATGGATCAGGAAACTCAAACAAGGGCTCTGTATCAACCTAGAGGGGAGGGAATGGAGGCAGATGGGAGAGAGGTTGAAAAGGGAGGGGAAATATGGATACCTATGGCTGATTCATGTTGAGGTTTGACAGAATACCACAAAATTCTATAAAGCAATTATCCTTTAATAAAAAACAATTTAAAAAAAGACTATGGAGATCAATTATAATGAAAAAAAATTCTAAGATTATGTTATCTTTCAAGAGAACCACAAGCAACAATCAACCAGCCTTTCTCTGTTTTATCATTTCACGATCTTCTCCTCTCCAAAAAGAAAGAAACAAACCTATAATTTCAAAATACTCTAAAAATGTCTAACTTACAATAAAGTTAAATGTATTAATGTAACAGTGCTAACTTATAAACTTAAACATCTCTTAAAATGAATTCCGAACATCAACACTTCTCACAAAAAACAAAAAAGTAGAAAACCCTGCACATCCATTAGTGTGAAAGAGCATCCATCAATTCTTACTATCTGAATATCATACAGAAAAATTATACACCCATTAAGGTCCATCTAGTCAAGGCTATGCTTTTTCCAGTAGTCATGTATGGATGTGAGAGTTGGACTATAAAGAAAGCTGGGTGCCGAAGAATTGATGCTTTTGAACTGTGGTGTTGGAGAAGACTCTTGACAGTCCCTGGACTGCAAGGAAATCCAACCAGTCCATCCTAAAGAAAATCAGTCCTGGATGTTCATTGGAAGGACTGATGTTGAAGCTGAAACGCCAATATTTTGGCCACCTGATGCAAAGAACTGACTCATTTGAAAAGACCCTGATGCAGGGAAAGACTGAAGGCAGGAGGAGAAGGAGACGACAAAGGATAGTATGGTTAGATGGCATCACTGATTCAATGGACGTGAGTTTGGATAACTCTGGGAGTTGGTAATGGACAGGGAGGACTGGCGTGCTGTGGTTCATGGGGTCACAAAGAGTTGGACACAACTGAGCAACTGAACTGACTGACTGATACACATTCATGTAAGGTTTTGTAAATCTTGGGATCCTAGCCTTAGACTCATTACAATGAACTAAAATCAACAGTGAATTGGCTATAAACACACAGACTCATAAAAATACTATTTCACAATTTAACAACTCTAAAATTTCTAGTCCTTTCACATAGTATATCTCATTGCACAGTTAAAAAATGAGATGAGGCAGGTATCAAGAATAAGAAAAAATAAGAAACTGAGGCAGAAATGGATTAATGACTTCCTACAGGTTTATAGCCAAACATCATCATCTTCCTACAGATGATGTTTATAACTAAAGCCTTTAACTGTGTGGATCACAAAAAACTGTGGAAAATTCTTAAAGAGGTGGAAATACCAGAGCACCTTACCTGCCTCCTGAGAAATCTGTATGCAGCTCAAAAAGCAACAGTTAGAACTGGACATGGAACAAGAGACTGGTTCCAAATAGGGAAAGGAGTACATCAAGGCTATATATTGTCATCCTACTTATTTAACTTAGATGCAGAGTACACCATGTGAAATGCCAGGCTGGATGAAGTGCAAACTGGAATCAAGATTGCCAGGAGAAATATCAATAACCTCAGATACGCAGATGACACCACCCTTATGGCAGAAAGCAAAGAAGAACCTAGAACCTCTTGATGAAAGTGAAAGAGGAGAGTGAAAAAGTTGGTTTAAAACTCAACATTCAGAAAACTAAGATCATGGCATCTCATCTCATCACTTCATGGCAAACAGATGGGGAAACAATGGAAATAGTCATAGACTTTAATTTGGGGGGCTCCAAAATCACTTCAGATGGTGACTGCAGCCTTAAATTAAAAGACGCTTGCTCCTTGGAAGAAAAGTTATGACCAACCTAGACAGCATATTAAATAGCAGAGACATTACTTTGCCAACAAAGGTTTATCTAGTCAAAGCTATGGTTTTTCCAATAGTCATGTATGGATGTGAGAGTTGGACTATAAAGAAAGCTGAGCACCGACGAATTGATGCTTTTTAACTGTGGTGTTGGAGAAGACTCTTGAGAGTCCCTTGGACTGCAAGGAGATCAAACAAGTCAAGCTTAAAGGGAATCAGTCCTGAATATTCATTTGAAGGACTGATGCTGAAGCTGAATTTCCAATATTGTGGCCACCTGATGCAAAGAACTGACTCATTGGAAAAGACCCTGATGCTGGGAAAGATTGAAGGCAGGAAGAGAAGAGGACCACAGAGGTTGAGATGGTTGGATGGCATCAATGATGACGGACAATGTTTGAACAAGCTCCAGGAGTTGGTGATGGACAGGGAAGCCTGGCATGCTGCAGTCCATGTGATCACAAAGAGTCGGACGTGACTGAGCAACTGAACTGAACTGAACTGAATAACTGATGAGTGAGAAAACCTACTCTTCCGAATCTTGATTCAATGCCTATTACCATATACACACTCAAGTGTATTTACACATACACTGCCTAGAGCCATAATCTATATTTTTATTATACATTTTATTTTTGAAGCTACTACCTTTCCCAATTCAAGAATATACTGCTGGTTTCAAAGATCACAGTGCTTACTAAAAATATACAGCCTGAATCTTTTGGTCCTTATTTGCTTATTTTTACATTTTGTGATTACATTCTCTCTGCTTCAGAAAATTCTATTACTATATGAAAAACTATTAACCAGCCTCCTATTGACTCTGGTAAAATAATTATTGAAAAAGTAAAAGAACATAGCCCCATGTACATGGCAACAAATACAATTCCTTCTTGGCACAGATGCAAATTGAAATCACTGGGAAGGAATCTGAAAGATTTTTTGAAATCAATACATGTGCTATAAATGGTCAGAGAGAAACATGAAAATCAGGACAGGTAGACATATATAAATTTTAACATTAAAAGAATTCCTCTAAGTAAGCTGGACTTTCCAATAAAGAATAAAAAGCGAAGAAATAATTCAATAGACAGTTACCATATAACCCAGCAATACCATAGCTAAGTATATACACAAGAGAGTTGGCAACATATATCCACACAAAAACGTATACACTACTCTTCATAGCAGCATTATTCACTGTAGTCAAAAAGTGAAGACAACCCAAGTGTACTGACATACACTTCAAGTGTATGTCAATATGTGAATGGATGAGCAAAATGTGGAATATCCATATAATAATGTACTAGTCATATAAAGGAAGGGAATTTTGACGTTTACTATGACATGAATGAACCTAGAGACATTTTGCTAAGTGAAATAAGCTAATCACAGAAGGCCACATTTATGTGATGCCATACATATAAAATGTCTGAAACTGAGGATTCTACATAGAAAAAATATATATGTGTGGCTGTTTAGGGCTGGGTTGGGAGAGATGAGGGATAGGGGCAGAGGGCAAAAGCTAACAGGTCCTAGCTTTGTTTTGGATGTGATGCATGTGTTGTAACACACACTGCAGTGATGTTAAAACCATCTGTGACTATAAAAACCATTGACTTGTATACAGTGAATATACTGCATGGTATGTAAATTAGCTCAATTAAATTTGTTGAAAAAAATGGCATTAACAACTTGTATACCAAAGCAAAATCTATAGGAGAAATAAGCCTCAAGAAGTATTGATCAGTACAAAGGGGTGTGAAAGTCAGTCAATGCTGTATGACTCTTTGCAACCCCATTGACTTATACAGTCCATGGAATTCTCCAGGCCAGAATACTGGAGTGGGTAGCCCATCCCTTCTCCAGCAGATCTTCCCAACCCAGGACTCGAACTGGGGTCTCCTGCATTGCAGGCAGATTCTTTACCAGCTGAGCTATCAGGGAACCCCATAAAAGAAGAGGTGGGGAATAAATAGCAAATGCAAGCACTTTATGGTAACCTTTTACTCACATAATGATCATCAGTTCATTATTCTCAGAATTTATGCATTTGAGTTTTATTTTTTGAGATATCTGAACTGTATGACATAACAGTTACTTCAAATCTTTCAGAAGTTTCTTTCCCTGAGGCATAGACTGTAAATTCACTAATGTTTATCTGGATTGTGTATGATTTTAATTCCTATGTTATAAACGCACTTTTGAGTAATGATATACAATGGAGTAGGTAGGAAAGAAATTTATATAGACTATCCTAGGATTGTTGTAAAGAGGAATCTGTAATTTGTACTCCATTAGGAATCCCATGATTAATAAGATCAGAAATTATCTGCAGAAATGCAAAATGGATCTGCAGTATAGAACTTTAAAAGCAAAAATGCACAAGATAATTTAAATAAGAGGTGAAATATATTAAATGTAAGAAACATACCTTTTTCTTTTATTAAATGCAGGATATTTTACTTTATATTGGGAAATATATATATATATACAAGTCAACAGAAGAAATGTATTTACCCCATTACAATCAAAAGATATCTTTCATCTTTGAAGTATCATATATGCATTAATATGAGAAGAAGGATCAGAAAATTAAGTCTTGTCATATGGATGCCATTTGTCAAGTATATAGCATATTGTTAAACTACTTATAAATGTAATGGAGAAAAATCACTATACTTCCACCTTTTTCTAATCATGAAAATTAAAATATGTTGCTTAAAAATAATGTAAAATCATTTAAAGCATAGAGAAAAATAAATGGTCCATTGCGTGGACTTTTATTGCCTACAGTTTCCCAGTGATTCCCTTCCAGTTATGGCATATTGCTGAACATAGTGCATTTTCAAAACAATGAAAATTAGAAACTAAAGAATAGCATGGAAAGATAAGAAATCCTTCCTCAGTGATCAATGCAAAGAAATAGAGGAAAACAACAGAATGGGAAAAACCAGAGATCTCTTCAAGAAAATTAGTGATACTAAGGGAACATTTCATGCAAAGATGGGCACAATAAAGGACAGAAATGGCATGGACCTAACAGAAGCAGAAGATATTAAAAAGAGGTGGCAAGAATACATAGAAGAACTATATAGAAAAAAAGATCAAAATGATTGAGATAATCATGATGGTGTGATCACTCACCTAGAGCCAGACATCCTGGAATGTGAAGTAAAGTGGGCCATAGAAAGCATCACTATGAAAAAAGCTAGTGGAGGCTAATTACTTTACAATATGGCATTGCTTCTGCCATGCATTAACATGAATCCGCCACAGGTGTACATGTGTTCCCCTGGACCCCCCTCCCACTTCCCTCCCCATACCATCCCTCTGGGTCATCCCAGTACACCAGCCCCAAGCATCCTGTATCCTGCAATGAATCTGGACTGGCAATTCATTTCTTATATGATATTATACATGTTTCAATACCATTCTCCCAAATCATCCCACCCTCTTCCTCTCCCAGCCTCCAATTAAAATAAATAAATTTAAATAATAATAATAATAATAATAATAATAAAAAGCTAGTGGAGGTGATGGAATTCCAGTTAAGCTATTTCAAACCCTAAAAGATGATGCTGTTAAAGTACTGAACTCCATATGGCAGCAAATTTGGAAAACGAAGCAGTGGCCACAGGACTTAAAAAGGTCAGTTTTCATTCCAGTCCCAAAGAGAGGCAATGCTAAAGCATATTCAAACTACTGCACAATTTTACTCATCTCACACGCTAGCAAAGTAATACTCAAAATTCTCTAAACAAGGCTTCAGCAGTACATGAACTGAGAACTTCCACATGTTCAATATGGATTTAGAAAAGGCAGAGAAACCAGAGATCAAGTTGGCAATATCTGTTGGATCATCAAAAAAGCAAGAGAGTTCCAGAAAAACATCTACTTCTGCTTTACTGACTGCACCAAAGCCTTTGACTGTGTGGATCACAACAAACTGTGGAAAATTCTTGAAGAGATGAGAATACCAGAGCACCTTACCTGCCTCCTGAGAAATATGTATGCAGTTCAAAAAGCAACATTTAGAACTGGACATGGAACAAGAGACTGGTTCCAAATAGGGAAAGGAGTACATCAAGGCTGTATACTGTCACCATGCTTATTTAACTTAGATGCAGAGTACACCATGCGAAATGCCGGGCTGGATGAAGCACAAGCTGGAATCAAGATTGCCAGGAGAAATATCAATAACCTCAGATACGCAGATGACACCACCCTTATGGCAGAAAGCAAAGAAGAATTAGGAGCCTCTTGATGAAAGTGAGAGAGGAGAGTGAAAAAGTTGGTTTAAAACTCAACATTCAGAAAACTAAGATCATGGCATCTCGTCCCATTACCTCATAGCAAATAGATGGGGAAACAATGGAAACAGTGACAGACTTTATTTTTGAGGGCTCCAAAATCACTGTAGATGGTGACTGCAGCCATGAAATTAAAAGATGCTTGCTTTTGGAAGAAAAGCTATGGCCAGCCTAGACAGCACATTAAAAAGCAGAGACATTACCTTATCAACAAATATCCATCTAGTCAAAGCTATGGTTTTTCCAGTAGTCATGTGTGGATGTGAGAGTTGGACTATAAAGAAAGCTGAGCACCGATGAATTGATGCTTTTGAACTGTGGTGTTGAAGAAGACTCTTGAGAGTCCCTTGGACTGCAAGGAGATCAAACAACTCAATCTTAAAGGAAATCAGTTCTGAATATTCATTTGATGGACGGATGCTGAAGCTGAAACTCCAATAATTTGGCCACCTGATGCAAAGAACTGACTCATTGGAAAAGACCCTGATGCTGGGAAAGCTTGAAGGCGGGAGGAGAAGGGGACAACAGAGGATGAGATGGTTGGATGGCATCACTAACTCGATGGACATGAGTTTGAGCAAGCTCCAGGAGTTGGGAAGCCTGGCGTGCTACAGTCTATGGTGTCACAAAGAGGCGGACACCACTGAACTGAACTAAACTGAACTGATCCCCTTAACATCTTTCTGTTTATTCATACAATTTGTTTCTTCTAGAATATACACTTCAGTTGATGACTAGCAAGCCCTCAAGTTCATTGATGAATGTGGTCAGGGAAATACGTAATTTGTCACTACAACAACAACAAAAAAAATAATTTAACTACTGAGTTTCAAACTGCATTATGTTTTGAAAATCTGTCCTCTTTTCTTTGCCCTTCTGTTAATTATTATTTTCTGTCTTTCCACATCTCCAACTTAAAAGGTGTAGTTGTCAAATAGAGTAATATAGAGAATATGAAACTGAAGATCAGTCAATGTTGTTAGGAAGTAACTGTACATCCATTAGTCCAGGAAGTGACTAAAATCATTGTTACAAGGACCTTTGGAGATGACCCACAAATTCAATTTACCTAGATTAGTCTTAGCCATAAAACTTTCAGTGAAAGCTAGGAATATGTGAGATTTCTTTTATGTACATGTGGGTACAGCAAACATGACAGAAAGATGGGGTGGGAGGTTTCATGTCCCAGAGAGTGTGAAGAGCCTGCAAGGTACTTAGAATCAGAGGGCAGAAAGTTCAATCCTAACTTCCTCATTCCCTAGGTTTTTTTGCCTGGATCTTCACTTCCTTTCACTGTAAAAATGGGGTCCTACTGAGGATCAAATGGAACAAGAAAGCATCTAATATCATGAGAGGAACACAGTATAAGATTTAGTATGCTAAATGCTTTTCATATTACTGTTTCCAACTAGTTAGCAAATATCTACATACTCCCAAGAACCAGCAAGCATCTTTCCCATGAATCACAGAACCAAATAATAAAATTTTGCTGAAATGAATGTATTAATTACTTTCAATTCAATTATGCACAGGTATTAACAAAACTACTTTTTCATTCTGGATGCTATATATAAGATACGTGCTTCATTTTATAAACTAGGAAGAATTTTGACATATTGTTTATCAGGGTCTTATGATGGTTCCAGGATAGAAAAATACTATTCTTTAAAGTTAAATTGAGCATAACAAACAAACAAACAAAAAAAACATATTATAGTGCTTAGTTGAAGCTACTGAAAAAATAAAATGATATTTAGTTTTTACAACCACCAAATACCATACCATTATTTCTATACTATCTTTCTATTACACAATTATGACTATATTAGTTCACCATTATTATCACTACATGTAGACCTATTTAAATATAATTAGGAGTACACATTACCTGATTTCCTTATTACCATACTATTTTCTTTGCCAGTAGACAATTTGCATGTATGTTTGAGATCTACATAATAAGAATGTCTTAAGATCACTGAGCCCAATTTCCCCTGCTGTGATTTACTGGAGAACACGTAAAGCAGTATCTTCATGTGGTTTTCTAAAGTAGGAATGGATAACAGTTCCCCTAACCTCATACTGTAGACAAGCTTCTAATGAACACTCTGCTACTTCTGTCACCCTTATCACCATGCTGATTCTTTATATGTTTGGTTACTAGAATGTAAGCTCTGTGAACAGGAAGCTTGCCTGTCTTGTTCATCGTTATATACATGCAATCCTCTATACACTCACTGACATATCATAAGTGCTCAATACATGGATTAGATGAAGGAGTAGATCATGTATATGAACATCCTGAAACACTGAAATAGGTCATAGATTGGAAGGGAGAGATGGAAGAACCAATATATACATTCTAATGGGTGTCCGAAGCTAAACTCATAGGCTACAGCCCCACATACACAGCTAATATTTGGCAGCACGGTGAAGCCAAACCCAGGTATTCAGTGAGAGCCACAAAGGAAGGCTCGGTTGCCTTACAGCACAGTGTTGAACTTTCCAGTTCTGAAAGTGGATTCTGGGATAAATGTGAAGGTTTTATGTAATACTAAATAAATGACCAGCATTATTTAATCTAGTTGCCTGCCAAAAACAATAAAAAAGACTCACCCTTAACGTTTTTCAACAGCATGATAAAAGCTAACTCAAGAATGAAGTATACTGAGGTCTTCTTGTTGCTTCCATGCTGTTCATTACCTCTTACTGCTAAAACCTATAGCTATAGATTTTGTAGCTAGCTAATCTGTCACTTTAGACAGGCTCCGACCTTGCTTACATATTGAATACAATTCTTTGGATTCAAAAGCTTTAAATATAAACATTTCAATACACAGTCATTTCTGACTTCAGTAAACTAAATAAGTAGGGGAAAAAAAAAAAAAGATTTTTAAACCTCTTCCCTCTAAGTGGCTAAAGAGGGAATGAGTGTAGAATTGATATATAAAATACAGAATCTTATTTTTTCCTTCCATGAGCCATCCTCAGTATAGTCAATTCTGTTCAAGTGTCATCCCTTTTAGGCTTTCAGGACTCAGCGTACTCAAAGGAACTCTGGTACAGATTCCCATTTACTAAGCGAATGGAACTAAATCCATTCTTCTTTCTCTCCTTCTGCTACCCCCAGGTGTTTACCACTTCTTTGACTCGATTAGATCTGAGGAAGCCAGACCTATCCCGTGGTTTCAACATGATTCAGGCACAGAGGGGGCAGGCTGCTTCTGAGTCCAAACTCTATGATAGATTCCACTGAAAGAATCTTCAGATTCTTTGAAACTCAAGAAAGCAATCATCAGGGATTCAGGATAGAGTTTGTCAGTTGATTTATCAACTGAAAAGGAAAAATAAAGGAAGATATTAAGTTTGAAAAATGAGAAGTAGAAATAGAGCATAAAGTACCCCCAGGGATGAAAAAGTTAAAAAAAAAAAATGACTCAAGGGGATAAGAAAACAAAACAGTCAATTGTGTTCTTCAGGGAAAACAGCTGGGAGTAGAGGGTAGAAGTGAGCGTGTGTTGGGAGTTGAAAGCAGTCATGATTTTAAGAACAGATTTAGGTGGATATAAGAAAAAAACAAACAAAAAACTCCTTGATCCAGTACTTATATTCAATGGACCTAGAGGCAAAGACAAGCACGAGAAAACTAACTCAGGCTAGTTTCTAAATAATTTGGATTCTCTCAAGTCCTTATGTACATTGTAAATTTAAATTTAGAAGTTACAATTCATTAATCAAATTAACTATAATTTGTATCATGACTTGAATGCTAAATCTTACAGACAATAGATTGGCAGTTCTCTCTTAAATTGATGCCTTGCTAGATTCTATAAACTTTTATACTATTGCACCCAAAATTTAAACTATCATGTTAAGTGCTAAGCCATTAAGTATTTATAAGTGCATCTTAAATGTTTATATTGTGGCTGCATCTAAACTAAAAATGAAAACCCATTATGTTCTGCTTAACCCCATGCTGCCTGAAAAATGAATGATGTTAAATTTCAAATAAGTAATAATGTATATAAACACTATGCTTTTGTAAATGCATGTTAAAATTATACTGATAAAATATCACCATCCTGGAAGGGAAGTGAATCATTTTGATGCATGTTACTGTAAGCCTTTATAAGGAATATTAGTCACATACTCAAATTTAGTTCTGATTACAAAACAAAAATATGTTGGAAATTCCATAAAGATCAAACTAATTAAAGTACTTAATTGCCTCTGACTAATTATGGAAACTGGCAAGCTCAGTAAGGAAACAGGTTTTTTTGTTTTTTTTTTTAAAGGAGTTTATATTTTAGGCCATACTTCCTAGGCTTTACTTTACTGGGAGCCACTTCTATCATCTCACATCTGATATTACAAACTCTGTCCACAGAGAGTTATAAAGGGAAATGACTACATATGCATTCAGAGTTTAACTGGGACAAGCAGAAGCTATATTCTCAGACTGAGCAGCCAGAAGTTGTGTTGGCACTTTCCTTAACAGCTATATTGTATCTTGTTTCTCATTAGCATGACCTTTCATGTCTAAGTTTGCCGTGGCGACTGTTAAAAGAGCAATTTCTTCTATGGGGCATATTTGGAGATCACAGTGGGTCTTTAAACACAAAAGAACAAAGTGCCTGAATCAGGAAATTGCAAATCCCTGTGAAATATTTAACATAAAAGATAGAATTTCAGACATAAAGGAAAGAACATGGACTCTTGAGTTGAAGTGATACTGTGGTTTTTTTTTTTTTTTAGCCAGCTCTGCTTCTTAATAGGTATGCCTGTGAGAGCTTGAGGAAGTGACTTGATTTCTCTTGGTCTCATTTTCTGCATTTATAAAATGGAAATAATAGCACCTAGTTTGTACTGCTGTCACAATAATAGGGAAAATATAAGCAGTATAACTTATTTATAAAAATTGAAATTGCTCATGAATGGGAGTTTTTATATTTTATATTCAATGAAAGACAATTTTTTTGTCGTATGTTTTGTTCACTCTTTATTACAAGTATACAAGAAGCCATGAAGAACCAGAGTGCTCTGGGGTCTTCCTGAGAGAAACTATACTTCTGCAAACAGAAATGGGGGTAGGGGATAGTAAAAATGGAGTCAACAAGTCAATGTCCTATGTTTACTTTAGTCTTAAAATTATTTGCAGAGCCAACTTCCATATAAAATGACAGCATCCATTTATAGGAAAACTATATTGTATAAAGTCAATTATCTATAGTATTCCAAGGCACATATGTATTAATAATTTGAAGTCAGTGACAATCACAAATACTCAATTTCTCCTAATTCTGTTAAACAAGGATATAATCCATTCACTCTCTCAAGCACTGAAAAAGCTTCCCTTTCCTTCTCTAAAAGCCTTCTCCTTCTATAGAGCATCTGGGCTCAGTATAGAGACCATGAGGAGCACTTCTTACAAGCAGGACTGGAAAGGCCGTTCTTTCCACCCTGCCTCAAGACTGCCATAAGCACACTGGTGAAGGAAGCCTCCTGTGCTAACTGTAGAACTCAAACAGCAGCGGGACTTTTGGTGTAACCCTAGAAGTTCCCAGACACTGCCTCTTAATGACTATGCCACCATTCAAAGCTATCCCTAGATATGTATGTATGTATGCGTGTTGGGGGGGGGGGGTTTGGCATGTGTGTGTATGACATAAAATCTGAATTTAGGAGTATTCAGTTAGTGTATAGGAAACCAGTACATCTATATCCCCATCCCCACCCCAATTACTCTACAATAGTATCTATACAAAACCTATAAAATAAGACAATATGTGAAAAAAACAGTTGAATCCAATAAAGACAGGGTTAACAATACTCTCTTTCAGGCCCTATCAATAAGCATATATTAAAATAAGTCTCTTTCTAGATGGTTACTGGTTTGCTTTCTTTCAAGTAGCTTTACTGCTGATCCGTACATGAATGTCATCACTGAATGGAAACAGTCCAAGGACTCATATCACTCCCACCACAAGGAGAAGCTTCAATAAATTTCAAAAGCTATGGCGGTGGCCCAGTCCCTGTGCCATATGGCATTCCACCTGCCCCAAGAAGTTTCGCTGACGTCCTTTAAAGCCCCAAATAAAAAGACTGAGACATAAACAATCAAGTTTGCTTTGCAGTTGGGTTTTTTGAGCTCTATGTGGTAGCTGCAAAAATTCCCCATGCTGTGTGTGTTAATGAGACCCTCCATAGGCACCGTTAATACATAAAAGCAATCACCCATAACTCACAGGCTTTTCTTCCTGACTATGTCTGACTGTGTTCACTGCATTTAGCAACTAGAAATATACGAGGAAAAGTCAGTCTGGATGTCAGGCGATAGGAAGAATGAAGATATTGTAAAGTAATTAGCCTCCAATTAAAATAAATAAATTTAAATTAAAAATAAATAAATAAAAGTGACAACAAAATTTTAAAAATCTAGAGGTTCTAGAACATTACCTCCAAAGATTTATTTCTAAAAGAATTTAGCGGTGAAACACAAAAGTACATGAAAAGTGAACAAGGGATTTCCCTGGTTGCCTAGTGGTTAGGATTCTGGGCTTTCACTGCCAGCGCCAGTGTTTGATTCTTGGCTGAATAACTGATATCCTGCAGGCTGAGAGGTGCAGCTAAAGAGCAACTAGTAAACAGCAACCAGCAAAACTAAAAACCCACTGTAAGTGTATTCTAAGAGGTCAGAACAAGATTAGGAAATTTTCATTTCTATAATGTAATGAAAAGAATAGCAAGGAAATTGAAGCCAAATGATTGCTAGATCCCTTTGCATTCCTGTCTAATGACTTTGCTCATCCAAATATTTGTTCCAATAGTTCTAAGCATTTTGTATTAAATAGCAAGAATAGTACAATCAGAAATGAGTGGGCTCACCTAGGTTTTTTAAATGAAAGGGAATATGCTTTAATCTAAAAAACTGTAATGAGAATTATATATTTATTTAGTTAGTTACATATATATAACAGAATAGGCAAACATAATCGTAAATTCTTTTATTATAATATTACATACTCAATGATTAAGTTGAAGATTATTAAAAAAAAAAAAAAAAACTTCTCATCATTTCCAACTCTTTGAGACCCCATGAACTACAGTCTGTCAGGCTCCTCTGTACATGGAATTCTCCAGGCAAGAATACCTGGAAAGTGAAAGAAAGTGAAGTCGCTTAGTCGTATCCGACTCTTTGCGGCCCCATGGACTGTAGCCTACCAGGCTCCTCCCTCCATGGGATTCTCCAGGCAAGAGTACTGGAGTGGGGTGCTATTTTCCTTCTCCAGGGGACCTTCCCAACCCAGGGATCAAACCCCAGTCTCCCACATTCCAGGCAGACGCTTTAACCTCTGAGCCACCAGGGAAGCCCTGGATACCAATTCCCTTCTCCAAGGGAATCTTTCTGACCCAGGGATCAAATGCAGGTCTCCTGCATTGCAGACAGATTTTCTCCCATCTGAGTCACCAGAGAACCCCCATAGGATCATAGGTTCTATCAATCTTACAGGTAGGTAGGCACTAAACAGAGGAGCCTGGTGGGCTGCAGTCCATGGGGTCACTAAGAGTCGGACAGGACTGAGCGACATCACTTTCACCTTTCACTTTCATGCATTGGAGAAGGAAATGGCAACCCACTCCAGAGTTCTTGCCTGGAGAATCCCAGGGATGGGGGAGCCTGGTGGGCTGCCATCTATGGGGTCGCACAGAGTCGGACACGACTGAAGCGACTTAGCAGCAGCAGCAGCAGAGGCACTAAAATGGAAAATGAAAAGGGCCTTGGCAATTTGAAAAAAAATTTATTAAAAATCATACATTTCTGATTAAATAATGAAAATGGAGGACAAGTCTCCCTTACCATATCAGCATACAGAATTTTCCACTGTCTTCACAGTATCTATCATACTCCCCACCTTGGCAGTACTGCCGTCAGTCCTGCTTTTAAACAGGAGTTCTCTAACCAGGGCTCACAAACCCAGGCGTCCATACATTGAATTCAGAGATATGTATAAACCTGGGAGGAAATTTTTTTTTTTTTTTTGCTAATCTCTCCCTGTAACTTAGCATTTTATTCTACAGTGAACGTAGGAAAACACCAACCACCACAGTCATATTCAGTTCAGTTCAGTCGCTCACAGTCATGTCCGACTCTTTGCGACCCCATGAATCGCAGCATGCCAGGCTTCCCTGTCCATCACCAACTCCTGGAGTTCATTCAGACTCACGTCATTCGAGTCAGTGATGCCATCCAGCCATCTCATCCTCTGTCGTCCCTTACTTCTCCTGCCCCCAATCCCTCCCAGCATCAGAGTCTTTTCCAATGAGTCAACTCTTCGCATGAGGTGGCCAAAGTACTGGAGTTTCAGCTTTAGCATCATTCCCTCCAAAGAAATCCCAGGGCTGATCTCCTCCAGAATGGACTGGTTGGATCTCCTTGCAGTCCAAGGGACTCTCAAGAGTCTTCTCCAACACCACAGTTCAAAAGCATCAATTCTTCAGCGCTCAGCCTTCTTCACAGTCCAACTCTCACATCCACACGTGACTACTGGAAAAACCATAGCCTTGACTAGATGCACCTTAGTCGGCAAAGTAATGTCTCTGCTTTTGAATATACTATCTAGGTTGCTCATAACTTTTCTTCCAACGAGTAAGCATCTTTTAATTTCATGGCTGCAATCACCATCTGCAGTGATTTTGGAGCCCAAAAAATAAAGTCTGACACTGTTTCCACTGTTTCCCCATCTATTTCCCATGAAGTGATGGGACCGGATGCCATGATCTTCATTTTCTGAATGTTGAGCTTTAAGCCAACTTTTTCACTCTCCTCTTTTACTTTCATCAAGAGGCTTTTCAGTTCCTCTTCACTTTCTGCCATATTAGCAGTCACTTATATCTTGAAATACTTTTTTTTCCTTTTAAAACCACCTTGAGGTTATAACCATTTTTACACCCCATACTGAATCACAGCATTTAGTATATTAAAATACATTATGAAGAAGCACATACATAGTACATCACAAACTTTAAAATATTTTGATGTTATATATATATATATATGTAGAAATAGAACTGGTTTTCCTTGTAATCCTATATATTTTATTCATTTAAAAATTTATTCTAAGAAGGGGTCTATAGGTCATAGAAAATTCCCACCAAAGGTATCCATGATACAAAGGAAGGGTATAGGTTATCTTTTGTAAAGGCAACCCCATATATAAGTGATGCCTATATATAAGTTTCTGGCACAGGTCTGTCACCACAAGTGGAGTTACAGCCATGAGATACTCACCCCCTCACGTCTACTCAGGCCTGCATCATCCCTCTCTTTTGCCTACAATATATCTTAGTATCATTCCATTCTATCGTTTTAAGCATCCAGGACCATATCTCAGCTTTTATCAGGCACGTTGATGAGGAAATCAATAGCAATATATAATCTCAGAATGGTTCTCACTACACAGTTCTTCAAGAATCTCTGGGATTCGTGTGACAAGGACAGGGTCAGACTGCGCAACACTGAGAAGAAGCCACTTGTTTTGTTTTTGTTTTTGGAAAGCTCTGACAACTGTCTGTAACCACACCCTTTTATTTATGTATTTATTTTCAGGTTTTGTATCTTCCTGTCTCCCCAGTAAATCAGTTCACTTATCTCTGGGAGTAGAATTAGTAGTAGGTTCTATTCTCCCCCTAAATGTGTGCACTATTATGTAGGAAAAGAAAAGACTCAAAAAGTGGGGGTAAGATGCAAGTAAACATTACTGTGGTGGGGGGCCAGGGAACACACATGATGTGTGACATAAGATCATTCCAGAAAAGGAGGAGTGAGGCGGGGTTGTCCCAACAGCCGGTGGGCCCCAAGGAAACTAGGTCCTTTCTTCTCTGCTTAAAGGGAGTCTTAACCCCCTTAACTCAGTGAGCCTCCGGCAGCAGAGCAACCACACGAACAAGGGGAAGTTTTGCTGGCTGAGGCTACAGGGCAGCAGTTCCCAGCCGTCTTGGCACCAGGGACTGGTTTCGTGGAAAACAATGTTTCCATGCATCAAAAGTGGGGATGCTTTTAGGATGATTCAAATGTGTTACATTTATGGTGCACTTTATTTCTATTATTGCTACATCAGTGCCACCTCAAATCATCAGGCATTAGATCCCCAAAGCTGAGGATCCCTGCTCTAGGGCCACCAGGCTCTTCCTATTAGGGTCAACTGAGTGTGATCCTGCCACTTAGCAAGAACTCTCAGACATTCAAGCCAATGCTACCCAAGCCCAAATTAGGCACTTAACCTTTTAAAAAAGGTTAAAAGGGAATAAAAGCCATATGTACTCTTAGATTTCACATACAGTATTGGGACAGAAATTCAGACTGCTGTAATATAATTGGGCTCAGGCCATACTCATAGAATGGAGCCTACTGGAAATGAGATAATACTATGCCTAGCACATAGTATGCTCTTAAATATTTGTTGAATGAATGAATGAATACTATAGTCAATAGGACAGGACAGAAGAGTGCCTTAGTCTTCTTTAATGATTATATTTAAATCATCATGATAATAGCAAACACTGGAAAAGAGCTTATCATATGGTAGATACTATTTTAAGGGCTTTACACATACTAACTCATTCAGCTGTCTTGATAAGGCTCATGAGTGTTATTTACAGAGGACACAAGTAAAGCCCAGGGATCTTAAATCATCTGTCAAAAATCACTTCGTCAGTAACTACAGGCCTGGGCAGCAAATTCAGGCAGAGTCTGGGGCCTTCACCTCTCCCCTACACTGCCCAGTCACAATGCAGTTTACCTCTACACTGATGACTTTGCATTGAAAAGGAAAATATATATATATATTTTTAAGGGGGTGAGAGATGAAGGAGACCAGGTAGATGTACATGGTCAGAGAAGGAGAGGCTACCACAGGAAGGGTCTGTGGGGAGGGTCCCTCTGGGGAACACAAGGGCAGTTCTGCTTGCCTTCTCCCACCTCAACTATCAGTGGGATCTGCCTGAAGTTGCCAGACACTTTAGCTCAAGGGAGGTATGCTGTCACTTCAGTTGTGTCTGACTCTTTGCGACCCTATGGACTGTGTAGCTCACCAGGCTCCTCTGTCCATGGGATTCTCCAGGCAAGAATAGTGGAGTGGGTTGCCACACCCTCCTCCAGGGGATCTTCCTGACCCAGGGATTTAGCCTGCATCTCATGCATTGTGGGCAGATTCTTGACTGCTGAGCCACCAGTGAGAAGGTAAGGGTCAATCTCCTGGTGAAACAGAGAGTTGGGCACATGTGAGTGATGGGAAGGCGTTCAGAGAGTGGCCACTTGATAAACTTTCCATTTCTGACATCCCCCAAAAGAGGGGGACTTAGTGCATTACCCACACTAGCTAGTTATTTAGCTAATAATCCTGTAGAATAATTTATACTCATTCAATAGGAAGGTTTTCAAATTTTAAACCTATTTTGAAGCCAAACCTCATACCAAACAGCTAACTTCAAGTAAGACCAGATCTATAAAAATAGCTTACAAAAACATGAGAAAATTCACATTCTATTGTGGCCATTTCTTAAATCAAAGACTTATCTCAAGGGGGATAAAAACAGTAGAGAAACCTATATCAAGAGCAGAAACTTTGTTTCTGTGGCCCCAGAGACCTGAGGATCCTCTGTTCAATTTTAACTATTGAAAGGCATCAGTGCTTTCACAGAACCCACCTTTTTAATGAAAAAAAAAAAATTAACTACTACAAGGGCCTGCCAAAAACAAAATTAGCTCAACATTAATGACCATAAAACCCATGTTAATCCTTAATAAATATGGCAGAGTTATTTTCACAACAGCTTTCTTTTAATGTTTCTCACTCTACTCATGAACCATCCTTTAACCTTCCTTTCCCTGAGAACTCACAAACAGAAAGTGATCAAAAGAAGAAAGATGTATTGGTCCACATTCTCCTAAACCCTACAAGTACTGAAGAAATGATGGAATCCTTCAGCAAAAAAACCAGGGCAAAGATGAAGGTAAGATAATAAGGATGATATTTTTAATACAGTGAAGTTTCAGAGAATTGCCATTCTTCATAGGTTATATGACATCAAACTGAAATGACTGAAGGTGATTTCTCCAACTCCATTTCAGCCCTGTGATAGAAAGTAGACAGGCTTTGGGGTGGGAAGAGAAGGCTCACTATACCTTTTAAGATGAAAGGATGCCTTTCCAGTCTAAATGCTTGTTCAAGCCAACTATTATCACAGATTAGCCCTCATATATCTGTTCAAGTATAATAGGGGTTTTCTTTTTTTTAACAGGACAATCCACGTGGGGGAGGAGTGCTGATGTATAGATTCATGAGATAATTTCAGTGGTACTAGAAGTGCAAATTAAAATGGGTCAGTATATCAAAATACATAGTGACATAAGAACTGCAGATACATGTTTTAAAGCAGTTTCTCACACCATTTTTTTTACACTAAATTAAATGTCTGGCCAACAGCTAAAATCACTGATTCACTGAGCTGGTAGGTGTATGCTTTATCATTTCCTTTTATTTCCAGAGCAGCATGATGGTTATTATTTTTTATTCCTCTGAGCTTTCTAACTACTTGCTCTATTTTTCATGCTCAAGGTAAACAGTGACATCTAAGAAAAAACAAGGTTTCCACTGATTCTACTAGTCCTTCAGGCTCCAATGTAAAATTAAATCTAGCATCACCATATTACCAAACTCAGACTACAGAGCTTTTTCATTTATCATCAAATGTACTTTTTAGACTCACCGAAAGTGAAAATTATTTTCGTTTTGCATAAAATGTGACATATGTGACAAAAATGCAGGATTTCAGGAACTATTTCACTCTTTCATGCAATACTAGAATAAATAGAAAAAGAGGGTGGAGAGTAGCGGCTGAAAGTAGTTGAAAGAATGAGTGCTGGAGTCGATCACTCATAGGTCCAAATCCTTCTAGAAGATATGTCACTAATGATACGTGACCTTGGGCAGGTGAAAAGCTCTGGTTTCCTCAAGTAGCCTGGCTTCAGAAACTATTCTCTTTACCACTGTGAGCATATTACTTCTTTACACAGACCAAGATTATTAATCTACATCAACAGGTAGATATATAGGTATTTGTATATACCATCATGTGATGCAAGTAAATTTCATAACAATCTTAACTGGGCAGTTTAACTAAAATTTGAAGCCGAGGAAGGAGAGCTAGTGTCACAAGCATGATTATTATCGTAGTTAATGAAAATACACGTAAAACTTCTAGTACAAAGTCTGACACATAGCAAGCATCAGTGATGCTCCTCCTTTTTCCTTAGAGAAGGCTTTGAAGAATAGAAATGAACTGACCACAGCATATTTAAAATGAGAGAGAAGAAAACATTGAAGAGACAATAAGAATGAGCGAGAAGCTACAAAAGCATACTGCCTTGCTCACAACTTTTTGCAGAGCTAGCCTGGCTTACAAGTTTCCAGTTTAATATTGTTCAGTGACTGACATAATTTACAGTATATTATTTTGCATCTTGAATTACATTCCTTTTTAAAAAAATATTCTTTGCTATATTCCACCCCCAAACTGCAGGTAAGAAAATCAAGGCAAAAATAGAATAACTATTTTACTTAGCCTCTTAGAGCAATTTAAATTCCATTACCGCATGTAAAATGCATTTGTTACATCACAGTTACATTTACTAACAGGATGCTTTCAGAAATAAAGTTATCATCTCCAGCTGCATAAAATGCAGCTGTTTACACACACACACACACACACACACACACACACATGCACACACACCAGCCACCTGTATGCTTTTACTTCTAAACACTGTCCTGACTAGAACTGACTTGACATGGACTCTTAAAAGCAAAAAGCAAACACCTAAAGGCAAGTAACTGCATATCCCTTCCTCCTAACTTGGAAGTATTTTAGGTTAGTAGCACAATCCAGCTTCTTACAGTAAGAAGAGTCTAGCATCTCTTACCCTTAAATGTGTCATGGGGCCAGATAAAGCCTTTAGAAAATGAAGTCAGGCCAAGCAATAGTTGATTCGCTATAAGCTAAGCAAGAAAACCTTTTTAAAAGGGCACCTCACATTTCACGCTCTTTCTGTACACCCCTTTCCCCATCATATCACCCTAGTTCTCCAGTGCTGTTTAAGGAGAAATGCTGTTTAAGGTGAAATTCTGCAATAGAAGGCAACTTGGTTCTCTTTCTACAGCCAGGAGCTGTGCAGCACGAGGAGGTGAGGAGGATTGTCGACAAGAGGCAGAGGAGGGAAGTGGCCACATGGGAGTCTGTGTTCATCAAGATCTGTCAGAAGGCAACTGGAGCAGATAGAAGCTGTGCTTACACAGAGCAACCTCATGTCTGGTATCACCAAGAGTGTGGCTGATCAACTATGTATCTAAGTGGAAGAAGCAATTTTCTTTCAGACTTACCCAGAAGCCAAAAAATTCAGAATACAGCAATGAACTTTCATAACACCATTCAACCATGATCAAAAAAGCTTAAGCCTTGAAAACACAGATTAAGGCTTAAACACAGATTAAAACATGGATAAGGGCATTAAATCTCATGCCCTTATGTATCACTGGAAAAGCAAAAACACTACACCATGACGAAAGTATAAGGAACTTCAAAATTCTTTGTTTCCTCTGATGATTTTTTTAAATATCCTATGTAAATTCTTCTAAAAAGTTGAACTTTTTATTTCCTGCCATACTACTGCCCTAACTTTGTATTAACTCTGTAAAATGAACAATCTAATATTGCGACCAACCATAATTTCTTTCTTCCTTCTTCCAATAAACTTTAATATGTGCAATATTTCATAATAATAAAATTGTATTATTTGTTTCGAAAGAGAGAAGTCTCAGTTCTGGATAACAGATAAAAATCAGTGAAGGGCTGGAATATTCCAAGTCGGGAGTGCCTGATCCCCCCAGATGGGGCTATAAGTCTAGAACTCGGGAGGAATCTGAATCGGATTTGGGAGTCATATGGGCAGTTTAATCAAAGAAAAGTGGATGAGAGCCCAAGAGAGTGCACAGTCTAAAAAGAGAAGATCAAATTCAGAGCTCACGTGAATAGCCACATTTTAAAGCAGGATAAAGAAAGAGGAAACCACTAACCAAAAAGAAGTCACAGAGGTAAGAAAAGAGGAGTGGTGGTAGCTGATGAGGCAAGAGAGGAATTTAGAGACGGGATGGCTGACCAGTAGATGGGGCAGCGACCAATACTATGAGAAGACTTTGGCAGCCTGAAGTCCACATCAGTCTCAGCGAGCTCTCCCGCAGTAAGATGGTAGGATGGTTTGGCCAGTGGATGGAGCATTAATAGGAAATGGTTAAAGAGAGACAGTGAGTGAGAACAGCAATTTAAAGATGGAAATAGAGAGAAAATCAAATCTCTTACGATTATACAGTGGAAGTGAGAAATAGAATTAAGGGACTACATCTGATAGATAGAGTGCCTGATGAACTATGGAATGAGGTTTGTGACATTGTACAGGAGACAGGGATCAAGACCATCCCCATGGAAAAGAAATGCAAAAAAGCAAAATGGCTGTCTGGGGATACCTTACAAATAGTTGTGAAAAGGAAAGAAGTGAAAAGCAAAGGAGAAAAAGAAAGATATAAGAATCTGAATGCAGAGTTCCAAAGAATAGCAAGAACAGATAAGAGAGCCTTCTTCAGCGATCAATGCAAAGAAATAGAGGAAAACAACAGAATGGGAAAGACTAGAGATCTCTTCAAGAAAATTAGACATACTAAGGGAACATTTCACGCAAAGATGGGCTCGATAAAGGAAAGAAATGGTATGGATCTAACAGAAGCAGAAGATATTAAGAAGAAGTGGCAAGAATACACAGAAGAACTGTACGAAAAAGATCTTCATGACCAAGATAATCACGATGGTGTGATCACTCACCTAGAGCCAGACATTCTGGAATGTGAAGTCAAATGGGCCTTAGAAAGCATCACTACAAACAAAGCTAGTGGAGGTGATGGAATTCCAGTTGAGCTATTTCAAATCCTGAAAGATGATGCTGTGAAAGTGCTGCACTCAATATGTCAGCAAGTTTGGAAAACTCAGCAGTGGCCACAGGACTGGGAAAGGTCAGTTTTCATTCCAGTCCCAAAGAAAGGCAATGCCAAAGAATGCTCAAACTACTGCACAATTGCACTCATCTCACATGTTAGTAAAGTAATGCTCAAAATTCTCCAAGCCAGGCTTCAGCAATACATGAACTGTGAACTTCCAGATGTTCCTGCTGGTTTTAGAAAGGCAGAGGAACCAGAGATCAAATTGCCAACATCCGCTGGATCATGGAAAAAGCAAGAGAGTTCCAGAAAAATATCTATTTCTGCTTTATTGACTATGCCAAAGCCTTTGACTGTGTGGATCACAATAAACTGTGGAAAATTCTGAAAGAGATGGGAATACCAGACCACCTGACTTGCCTCTTGAGAAACCTATATGTAGGTCAGGAAGCAACAGTTAGAACTGGACATGGAACAACAGACTGGTTTCAAATAGGAAAAGGAGTATGTCAAGGCTGCATATTGTTACCCTGCCTATTTAACTTCTATGCAGAGTACATCATGAGAAACGCTGGACTGGAAGAAGCACAAGCTGGAATCAAGATCTCCGGGAGAAATATCAATAACCTCAGATATACAGATGACACCACCCTTATGGCAGAAAGTGAAGAGGAACTAAAAAAAAGCCTCTTGATGAAAGTGAAAGTGGAGAGTGAATAAGTTGGCTTAAAGCTCAACATTCAGAAAACGAAGATCATGGCATCTGGTCCTATCACCTCATGGGAAATAGATGGGGAAACAGTGGAAAAGTGTCAGACTTTATTTTTCAGGGCTCCAAAATCACTGCAGATGGTGACTGCAGCCATGAAATTAAAAGACGCTTACTCCTTGGAAGAAAAGTTATGACCAACCTAGATAGTATATTCAAAAGCAGAGACATTACTTTGCCAACAAAGGTCCATCTAGTCAAGGCCATGGTTTTTCCTGTGGTCATGTATGGATGTGAGAGTTGGACTGTGAAGAAAGTTGAGCACCGAAAAATTGATGCTTTTGAACTGTGGTGTTGGAGAAGACTCTTGAGAGTCCCTTGGACTGCAAGGAGATCCAACCAGTCCATTCTGGAGGAGATCAGCCCTGGGATTTCTTTGGAGGGAATGATGCTAAAGCTGAAACTCCAGTACTTTGGCCACCTCATGCGAAGAGTTGACTCATTGGAAAAGACTGATGCTGGGAGGGATTGGGGACAGGAGGAGAAGGGGACGACAGAGGATGAGATGGCTGGATGGCATCACTGACTCGATGGACATGAGTCTGAGTGAACTCCAGGAGTTGGTGATGGACAGGGAAGCCTAGCGTGCTGCGATTCATGGGGTCGCAAAGAGTCGGACACGACTGAGCAACTGAACTGAACTGACTGAGAGAGAAAAAATATTTTGAAGGGAATCTGGGATTTAGCACCCAGATTTTAGAATTCTCTGAAGAGTGATTATTTGCGATGAAAGAGAAGGGTGTTGTTAAATACAGTCCTGTGCACAGGAGGTACTCACAACCAGAGATCTACACTAGAGATTTGGGGCCAGATTAGGGGTTAAAAAAAAAAAAAGAAGAAGAAGAAGAAAAAACTGGTTTATATTGGCAATGACTAGAAATCAATAGGGAATCTCTAGAAAATTTGCTGTCTCGCATACAGGGTTGTCGTTACCATCTTCCTAAATTCCATATATATGTGTTAGTGTACTGTATTGGTGTTTTTCTTTCTGGCTTACTTCACTCTGTATAATTGGCTACAGCTTAAACCAATACAATATTGTAAAGCAATAAATAAATAAATAATGAAGATTTTTAAAAATAAAAAAAATAAAAAATAAATAAAATCTGCTGACTGGTAAACTTAGTGAAGAGATTCAAGATGAGATAGGGAATAGTATCTGTAGACAGCATAATTTTGATCCCTTTTGAAAGTGCCTGTTTGTACCTATTACTTCCAGATACTTACTTTGGCCATATTGTGGGTCACCTTCTCATTATTTAAACTGCACCCTATCCATTAACTGACTTTAAGTCTTCAACACTATGGTACATATGTGTGTGTGGTTTTTTCAATATATTGATTTAAAATTTCTTTCCTCTTTCGTGTCAGTCCAGTTTTAACTCAGTACTCAAGAGACTAAATTACACAAAGCATCTCTTTGGGAATTAGCAGTTATGCCCTGACCTGGTCAGAAGGCAGGAAGTTACACAGCACACTTCCTCCACCCCCACCCTGGGGCACAGCTCCTCCTGCACACACAGGCCAGACTGTGAGCTCCCTTAGAGCAGGTACCAGATCCTGGCAGCTTTTCCAGCCCCTTGGTAGCTTATCCATTGAAGCTATTCAATTAGCATCTAATGAACTGAGTATTGTTCCCCTGCATTGGGTATTCTTTCAATACTGAAGTAAACATTCACCTAATTTCCGGCTACTTGATGATCACTATTATCCCATTTCACTTTTAACATTCCTATTTATCATGCTTCAAGCACAGCCTCTGAAAAGAATCCAAGATCCCCAACAGAATCAATTCCTCCTTTTTCTCTCTACATCTGTTTACCAAACACTTGTTACTGGGTATCATAATTATTTGTGTTTAACGCTCTCTCCCTTTGAACCACAATGAACTCTATCAATGCAAGAGCCTCATCTTATTTATCCCTACACCCACTCCCGCACAATGTCTAGTACACACCACACACTCAGTAAATGTTTGGGAATCAATAGCTCTTATCTCACAATCCAATAAAACCATACGGATTTGATAAAAATATTACTAAGTATTTGTTAGGGCTTCCCTGGTGGCTCAGATGGTAAAGAGTCTGCCTGCAATGAGGGAGACCTGGGTTCGATCCCTGGGTCAGGAAGATCCCCTAGAGAAGGGAATGGCAACCCACTCCAATAGTCTTACCTGGGAAATACCATGGACAGTGGAGCCTGGCAGGCTATAGTCCATGGGGTTGCAAAGAGTCTGACATGGATGAGAGACTTCACTTTCTTTCTTCATTTTTAAATAAAAGAATAATACCTAAAACATAGTATTTCATTTATAAAGTTTATTTTACAAATTACTGTCACCAACTCTGAAAGGCAGGAGATTTACCATTATTTCCAACCTTAAATCACAAAATTATGTATATAGAACAAAACTGATTCAGTCAGCATCAACTTCTTATAACTATATTTAAGTAAGGAGACACTAAATTTTCAGTTTATTCTGCCATACATGTAAATTGCCCCCTTGCAATAAAACAATTTTTACTAATTATTTTCAGAAACAGAGCTATATACTTTTCTACATATAATAAGCTTCAAATAATACATTTTCATGAATTATTTAAACAACAAAATTCTGTAAAACAATTATCCTTCAATAAAAATAAATTAATTAAAAACTAATAAATTAAAAATACAAAACTTCTGAGTTTGGTATTTTAGTAATATTTACAATGTCTGTTTTTAAAGATTAATAGTCATTACATGTAACTTACACTGTAAATTCTATGAAAGATACATCAAGTGATATTTTTGGCTTTCATTTATCAGTTCAGGTCAGTTCAGTCACTCAGTCGTGTCCAACTCTTTGCGACCCCATGAATCGCAGCACGCCAGGCCTCCCTGTCCATCACCAACTCCCGGAGTTCACTCAAACTCACGTCCATAGAGTTGGTGATGGCATTTTAAATAAATTAAAGTTAACACACAGAAGAGTCTGTCTGAATTCTCTCGAAATCTATAATTTTACTTTGGCAATATGAATGGAATGCTGTGATATTCAATCAAACCTAATTTTTAAAACCAAACTTAATACTGGCCTGCTGCTGCTGCTGCTGCTAAGTCACGTCAGTCGTGTCTGACTCTCTGTGACCCCATAGATGGCAGCCCACAAGGCTCCCCCACCCCTGGGATTCTACAAGCAAGAACACTGGAGTGGGTTGCCATTTCCTTCTCCAATGCATGCAAGTGAAAAGTGAAAGGGAAGTCACTCAGTCGTGTCTGACTCTTAGCGACCCCATGGACTATAGCCCACCAGGCTCCTTCATCCAAGGGATTTTCCAGGCAAGTGTACTGGAGTGGGTCGCCAGTGCCTTCTCCTAATACTGGCCTAACGAGAACTAAATAAGATAATTAATCGTTGAGAATGTAATAAAAGATTACATTGCTCATTCTAAAGAACAAAATGCTTTAGGGTAGTAAATTTTCAAGGGCTTCCCAGGTGGTACAGTGGCAAAGAATCCACCTCTCAATACAGAAGACACAGAAGTGAGTTTGACCCCTGTGTTGGGAAGATCCCCTGGATAAGGAGTATTCTTGTCCCACTATTCTTGCCTGGGAAATCCTACGGACAGAGGAGCCTGGTGGCTACAGTTCATGGGGCCACAAAAGAGTTGGACACAACTTAGCGACTGAACAACAAAAGTGACCTTTTATGTGACACCTTACAAGTAGAGGTGTAGCCTGCTCTTTAATCTCAGAATCAAACAGTAACAGAAAATTAGGGGGAAATTTTTTTCAATAAAATGAACTACTCAACACTTGAAGTTTTAAATGAAAACCAATGTGGTATTTTTCCTAAAGCTTTCTTAAAAATCATTGTAAATAAGAAGATAATCAATTTTCATTCAAAAAAGGTTATAGAAGACACCCAAAGAATAATCTCCTATTCTTTGTTTACTAAGTAAATGGGCACTATTTTTATAAAGTTTTTCTGTTTTAAAAATAATACATGTTCATTATTTTTTTAAGGCATACAAACAGAGACAAAAAAAAGACAAAAAAGAAAAATCAAAACAGTGCAGAAAAATAGGAAATTAATATGAAAATGTAAATCCTTCTCATTTTTCCTAGTTTCTTTCCCCAAAAGTAACTATGGTCAATAGCAGAAATCATTTAAAAATTTTCTCTGTATATATGTTTATTTATGTATCTGTACATATTTAGCTTTACATAAACATACTCATACTATTTGCACTCTACATTTTATTCATTTTGACTTAAAATATGTATCTTATACATCTCTTTAACAGTATATACAAAGGTAGCAGATTGGTTTTCATAGCTGTGTAGTATTTCATTGAATACTTATTTCACAATTTATTTTGTACCTATTGAGGTAGACTTGAGCTGCTTCCACTTTCTCACTATCACAAACAATATTACTTTAAATTTCCATGCAGTCTCTAGAAATCATAAATAAGGGCTTAAAATAAGGGCTTCCCTTGTAGCTCAGTTGGTTAAAGAATCTGCAAGGAAAGCAGGAGTCCCAGGTTTGATTTCTGGGTCAGGAAGATCCTCTGGAGAAGGAAATGGCAACCTACTCCAGTGTTCTTGCCTGGAGAATCCCATGGACAGAGTAGCCTGATGGCCTGCATTCCATGCGGTCCCAAGAGCAGGACATGACTTAGCAACCAAACTACCATTCTCATGTGGACACTTAAGATGTTTCCCTGAAATGAGATTTTTTTTACATGACCTGAAGAATACTGAAAAGGTTGAGGAAATACAGCAGCCATCATGGCGTTTCAACAAACCAATCAATTACTCTGTAAATTAACTAAGCATTTATAGGGAAATAAATCTTAGAATATAGTTTATTATCTGATGAAAAAGTCTCCATACATCTCTAAAAAGGACAAAAAGGTAGAAGTAATTATGGAATTGGGGTTCAACATATCAAAGTGAAATATGTCATCAATTAAAAATGAAAGAAGATACTGGTTAAATATAAACCCCAATTCCAAGAAAATTTAAAAGTATCAACTGGAAGGATGTGAAAAATAATCATGTAAAAAAAAGAAAAACAGAACTAGTACACTATATAATAGCCTTCAACCTGCTTACTTAGTACCATCAAATTCTATCAAGTGATAAATTAACCTAAGGCTGAAATTTTAGTTTCAAAACTTTAAAATTATTTTACTCCCTTGAAAATTTCTGCTATCAAATCATTACTTTCAAATTAAAAGATTTCTCAAACTTTGGCATTTTCACATGTTGGAAGGGATTTAGAGACAAATATCTGCTTTATGGTAACAATGGAAATCAACAAGAAGGAAAGAACATTGAATTTAGAAATCAGATGACAGTACACAGAATAATAATTTTTTTTTTTTTAGGTGAGCTAAGTTTAAGAATATTTGAGGATTCCAATACACTTTGGGGCAAGCACTCTTCTTATTCTCCAGAACACCAGAATGCAATTACTAATCAGAGAATAAACAAGGATTCCATTCTGCTCATATTTCTTTTTTTTTTTTTTTTTAAAGAAAATGTTCTCTCTGCTCGGCATAAAGTGGCCGAAGGTTTGGCCTGACATGACAATTTCTGTAAACAAGGCTCCAGATCTGCTCTCAGAATCATATAATTATTTAGATTTTGGATGTGTGTTAAGAAAGGAATTAGAATAAATCCACTTTTAATTTGTCACCATCTACCAGAAACTTTGCCTTATTTTCTGAATAAATCAATACAACCTACGCATATTAACTTAAACACTTCAATTTTCTCATTTAAACATTTAAGTATCTCTGTTTAAAAGTAGTTGATTCTAAAACTAAGAGTAACTGAACCACTGGCTGTCACTTCATTGGGTTTTCCTTTTGGATTTTAAAAACACTGCCCCTAACTAACCATGCTTTTCTGGTGGTTCAGACAGTAAAGAATCTGCCTGTAATGCAGAAGACTCCAGTTAGATCCCTGGGTTGAGAAGATTCCCTGAAGAAGGCAATGACAACTCACTGCAGTATTCTTGTCCTGAGAATTCAACGGACATAGGAGCCTGGTGGGCTCCTACATGGGGTTGCAAAGAGTCAGACATGACTGACTGAACACTTTCACTTTCAACACAACCACAGTCCATTAAAGTAATATGGAAATATGTGTATCAGTTCAGTTCAGTTCGGTTGCTCAGTCGTGTCCGACTCTTTGCAACCCCATGAATCGCAGCATGCCAGGCCTCCCTGTCCATCACCAACTCCTGGAGTTCACTCAGACTCACTCAGTGATGCCATCCAGCCATCTCATCCTTGGTCGTCCCCTTTTCCTCCTGCCCCCAATCCCTCCCAGCAAAATAGAATGCAATGTGGAAAATGTAACTGGAAAACTTTGAAAAGCAGCTAAAGACTAAAAGAGAATGATTCTCCTGTAACACATTAAAAATATTATTGTACCTGAAGGGAAAAAAGAGAGGCCAAAGGTAACCACTGGAAAGTTATTATCCTGTGACAGTGTTAATCTACATAATTTGACTTGAGTAAGAATTTTATAGTATGATAGGATGGTGTAGCACAGCAATTAGTAGAGGCATAAGCTTTATCTTTCACAATTGTTCTGTTTCTTCAAGAAACTTAGAGTAGTAAGAAATTTACTGGTCATTAACCTGGTGTGGATGCATTATTATCAGAAGCTACAAACTCAGCTACAGCAAAAATTCTAATCTTTTAACATGAATGGATATCCATTAGGGATCATGTTAAAACCACCAACCTCATTTCAGTAGATATCTTATCTCACAGAAAGTTTGTTGCTAGACATAAAGTGTCACTGGTTTACCTCTAAATGATCCAGCCTCTACAGGAAACTGGGTGTAGTTTTAATAAAATGGGACTCATAAGTTTTTATTACATTTATAATGAATGCTTTTCAGTTTTATAGGCTCTTTGAAGGAGCAATTTAGTTTCCCTATTAAAACATGACTTTATATCCTTCACAACTCTCAAGTTTTCAATTTTATGTTGCTACCACTCTAAATATAAATGAAGATACTGAAGTTTTAATAAAGGGATAGGGTTATTCTTACTGACATGTATAGGATGCAACCTTACAAAATTACAGGAAAAAGTACAGAAGATTAAAATCTCTTTCTAGTCTGATTCCTTCAATATCCTTTCCATCATACAGAACCTTTCAAAACCAACCATGACTACTTCAAAGTATATAACATATTTAGGTATTAATAAAGCAGGACTCATGATATTGCCTTTTCTGAATAAAGTATAATAAAATCCTTTTAAATTGACTTACGATGCAGTGGAGAGTGTAACTCTGTTTAATTTAACTTGGAGGATCTTTTATCAGTCTCTTTATGGTATCTAGAAAATCCATATAAGATTTTCAGACATAGTGGCTTTATTTACACCAAATTCTAATTCAGGCCCCAAAGCAGGGATTGTTACAAATAAACTCAAGGTAGAGGCAGGAAATTTTGTTACTTTCCCAGCAAAAGAAGCTACTATATATGGGGTCTTAATTAAGGAACTGACATTAAGAATGTGACTAAGGTATCATCTCTGCCCAGGAAAACTATCTTCTGGGAAAAAAAAGACATAAGTAATTATAATACATTGTGATAAGGCTATAGTAGATATAACAGATATCTATATTTATAACGGGGCTTCCCTGGTGACTCAGCCAGTAAAGCATTTCAGTCAGACACAACTGAGCAACTGACATCACATATTCATAATTGATAATTCAGAGCAGTAAAAGGACCACTGAGAAAGAGCTACCAACTCAGCTTAACAGAGAAAAAGACCTCATGGAGGTGATGTGCCACCTGGAACTTGAAAGATCACTAGGAGTTCACTAAATAGATAAAAGATACAAAGTCATTGCAATCAACAGGAAGAACCCTATGTTGCATGATTGCTGCTGTGCCGCTGTGCTTTTGCTGCTGTGCCGCTGTGCACCAATGAATACTTTATATTTACTTTAGTCAACAACAAATCTCAAAAATATAGTATTATAGAGGGAGGGGAAAAAACAGTTCTTTCTATATATTTTCTCCCATAAGGGCAAAATTAAATCCTAATAATTCAATGTTGACTGCCACCTTAGCTTCTTCAGGCTGTTGTGTTGTTCAGTCACTAAGTTGAGGCTCACTCTTTGCAAACCCTTGGACTGTAGCCCGCCAAGCTTCTCTGTCCATGGAATTCTCTAGGTAAGAATACTGGAGTGGGCTGTCATTTCCTTCTGTAGAGGATCTTCTTAGGTCAGGGATCAAACCCATGTCTCCTGCATTAGCAGGTGAATTCTTTACAACTGAGCCACTAGGGAAGCCCACAACTTATTCAGGTGCTTAGAACAGTTCTTACCTACTCTTCTAAGAAATTCATATAAAAAAATCTAGCATCACATACAGCTGCTTGGAGGGCCCAAAGACATCTTTTAAACAGCAACAGTTCATTAAAGGAATATGCAGAGCATGCCTAAGTCCTACAACTACATAATGAAAATCAATGCGTTGTCCCCAACCAATATTTATCATGTCAAATCCACAGGCAATTGCCTCAATTTCAGGAATGCAATCTCCATGCAATTTTTGGAGATTTACGCTACTCAAACTACATGAAAAACTAGATACTAATCTGAAAGCACATCTTTCTAGAAGCAGCTTCTTCACTTGACTAAACCTGTTTCACATGTGATAAATATACCACTCTTAAAGAGAAAGCAGAATTGTCACTGAGAAACAATCAGTCAAATAAAGGATTTCTATTTACTTTAACACCAGGTTATTAACTTCCGTGATCCCCACTCTTGGCAGAAAAAGTCAGTGTAATTAAAATCCATTAAGGGAACTTAAATTTGTCTGAAAATGGGAGCTATTAACTGAAGTGCTGGCCCCAAAGTCCACCTGTCTGATAATTCTCTGATGACAAGTTTCAAGAATCAAAAATAACTTCATTTGTCACACACTCAGAGTTTCCCACCCCATAGAATTCATTGTTAGAGAAGTGTCTTCCATTCTCCCATGGAGGCCCATCATTTAAGCTGATCTACTCCAAATATATCCAAGAGGGCAAAGATGAGTGTCCTCACAGTTAGTTTCGCTCGTGAACCCAGCCAGCAATTCAATTGTCACTTCTTTGTTCTAGGTGGCTGCACTCTAATGATCGACAGTAAAGAGGATATGTAGAACTGACTCTTCACAGATACTAGTTGAAATATGGCTTAAAAAAAAATAGCATCAAAGGAAAACATTATCTGAGCAAGAAGCGAGTTTGGGGAAATGGACTACTTCGTTTTAAGAATGGGATAAAGAGATAATAAGCGATTTTATTCTATGAACTCTAGCTGACCCAACACTGATTGATTAGTAGGATAGAAACAGAGATGAGTGCATATGGAACATTGAGGATTCATAGAAAGCTGGCCTCCTGAAATGCATTTTGGAAAGTGGTGGGTAGAAATAAGCAAACAAGTAAGCAAACAATTCAAGAAATCTGTAAGTGCCCAATGCCCACCATTTTGAGAGACTAAGCAAGTACCGAAGACTTGAGAGGTGATCTCCTACCTTAAATTGTGAACACTGATAGTCATGGGGAAGCAACCTAGCTTTCTACAAAAAGGCCCTTTGCTATCTGGAAAATCAAGAGTAAAAGTTAAAACCTCCCAAACTAGGACTACATATTCAGCCAGATTATCAGGAAAAACAAGTGGCTAATGTTAAAGGTATATTTCATTTAAGATTATTGAAATAAATGCTTCCATAAAAGAACTATTCAATCATGTAAATAAACAAGGCTTAATTTTTCTTTTGTTTGACTTCATTCATGCAATAAATATTTATTGCCAGCATCCTATGTGTCAGGTGCTGTTCTTGGCACTGGAATACATCAGTAAATAAAACAGATACATGGCCCTGCTCTTGCAGAGTTTTTATAATAAATGTTAGTCACTCAGTTGTGTCTGAGTCTTTGCAACCAGCGGACTGTAGCCCACCAGGTTCCTCTGTCCGTGGAATTCTCCAGGCAAGAATACCAGAGTCGGTAGCCATTCCCTTCTCCAGGAAATCTTCCTGATCCAGAGATCAATCCCAGTTCTCCCACCTTGCAGGCAGATTCTTTACCACCTGAGCCATCAGGGAAGCCATTTACAGTAAAGAAGACAGATAATAACAAGAAAAATATATAGTAAGTCAGACAGCAAGAGTGTTATGAGGAAAGGAAAGACGTCCAGAGGGATAGGCAATACTGGGGACGGTGTTATTTTCAATAAGGTGTCAAGGAAGGTAAGGCATATGTTTGTAAGAAGAAAATTAATGATGTTTGCAAAAGAATAGGCTAGGATTACATTATTAAACACCAGTGTTTTTCTTTCAATCAGAGCTGGAAGACCAAAGAAACCCAAAAATCAGACTCAGAGTGCAACCTGTTCTACTTCTGTCACTGTCAAACATGAGGCAAAATAATTTATCTCTGGCTTCCTCTTTTTCATTGTTTGTAAGAAGCAACATGGGTTTGACATAAAGAACCATAAAACCTAAAGATTTTTAGTATAAAAATGTACAATCAGCGGCAGGGCAATGTAATGCCTAAAATATATCTCCCAATTGTTTGAAAAACCACTAAAATCTAAAAGTTCTCTTGGAAATGATTTCTGTCTTTGGCACCACATTACATGTGCTGTCCTTGTAAGAATTTGATTAGAAATGAGTTTTAAATGGTTGATTTAATACTGAGGATCTGCATACTATAGAACTGAATAGATCAGATTCACTGATCAATCATGCTCTTCAAGTCTAACCACTCCAATCTACACCCAGAAAGGAAATAAATCTCACTTTAGAATAGCGATCTATCATGCTTTACAGGATCTGCATTTTAAAATATTATTCTAAAATAATATCATTTCTCTAGTGGATGAGAAATTACGTCCTGTCCGAGAATTTTTCAATGACTCAGATAAATTCTGCTGTGAGCAGTTTTGAAAATACTTTCAAAAGTCCACAATGCTCAGTGATGCAAATGTCTTATGAGAGGCATCTCCTTTAAAATGCAGTTTCAGCCCTCTTCTACTTAAATGAATTGCAATATGAACTGCAAAGCATAAACGAAAATTTCATTTTAGTCTTTAATAAATCCCAGAGCATATACTCACCTCTGTCATTATAATACATATTTTTAAATCTGATTAAAATAAAATATTCAGGGCAATTTTCCACGCATACAAAGTATTCAGTGATGCTGACTGACATATGAGTATTAACATACAAACATTAAGAAGCTATATCAATTAATATTGCAATGATGGATAAGCTCTTTTTCCCATAAAAATTCTATAATACTATACCTTGCTATTTAAGTTACAAAATAGCAAATTATTAACACACACACAAACTTCTTGGAAGCTACCTACATTCAGGTACTGTGCTGAATACTTTAATATAATATATCATTTAGTCTTCACAGCAGCATGTGAGGTGTGTTTTGCTACCCCTGTTTTAAACTTAAAGAAACTGAGGCTCGGAGAAGTTAACTCCCCTCCCCAAGATCACAGAGTAAGAACGAGAATTCAAACCCCAGGTCTTTCAGAGTCAACTGCTAGAATCCTTCTGCTGCGGCTAAGTCGCTTCAGTCGTGTCCAACTCTGTGCGACCCCATAGACGGCAGCCCACTAGGCTCCTCTGTCCCTGGGATTCTCCAGGCAAGAACACTGGAGTGGGTTGCCATTTCCTTCTCCAATGCATGGAAGTGAAAAGCAAAAGTGAAGTCGCTCAGTCATGCCCAACTCTTAGTGACCCCATGGACTGCAGCCTACCAGGCTCCTCTGTCCCTGGGATTTTCCAGGCAAGAGTACTGGAGTGGGGTGCCATTGCTTTCTCTGAGAATCCTTCTAGAGAAAACAAAAACAAACTTTAGATCAGAATTATACAAATTGATGTTATTTTATCATAGAAATAAAATTATAACATGAGACTATGCTGTTGCTGCTGCTGCTAAGTCGCTTCAGTCGTGTCCGACTCTGTGCGACCCCAGAGACAGCAGCCCACCAAGCTCCCCCATCCCTGGGATTCTCCAGGAGAGAACACTGGAGTGGGTTGCCATTTCCTTCTCCAATGCATGAAAGTGAAAAGTGAAAGTGAAGTCGCTCAGTCTTGTCCACCTCCTAGCAACCCCACGGACTGCAGCCCACCAGGCTCCTCCGACCACGGGATTTGCCAGGTAAGGGTACTGGAGTAGGTTGCCATTGCCTCTCTGAATATAAGACTATAATCCTTATCAAAGGCTTAATGCTAAAGGAATCTGGAAACACAGAAGAACTATATAAATTGATGTTATTTTCACACAGAAATAAAATTATGGTAAGAAATTATAACTCTAACCAAAGGCCTAATGCTAAAGGAATCTGGAAACATAGAAGAACATGTTTTATTCTTTATTTCACATACTATAGTTCTGAGACTTCTATAAATTAACCTAAAAATAATCTCTATGTTACTTATTTTCACCACAATACAAAACTAAATTTTAAAGTACATAAAAAGAAAAAAGTAATAATCTAGATTTAATTCTATTTATTTTTCCATTTGAAGTTTCCACTAAGACACAACAACCTTCTAAAAGTGTACTTGATCTATTTTTATAGAAACAAATAGAAAAAAGTAAAAGAGACAAAAAAAAAAAAAGAACACCATTTAGAAAGATTTTTGTAGAGAGATTTGAGGAGTCAGATATTTATCAAACACAAGTATTCTGAGCACCTCTCTGTACCAGACAAAATGCAAGGCAGGAAAAGTCAAAGGAAAAAAGAGAGAGAGATGAAAGCAAGGTTCTTACCTTTGAAGGAGTCCTTGTTGACATAAAACGGGCAATAAAAACAAATAACCATAATATAAACTATTAAGGACTATGAGTTTGTAAGGACAGAGGCTTTAGAGGAGATTCTGAGTGAAACAGTAATCCCTGATGCCTGTTTTTCTTTTCTAAAAAAAACTTCCTTAAAAGTTTGTTGTACCACTCTCATTTTTCCAAGTAAATGTCTCTGGCAGAATAGCTAGTGTCCGAGAGTATCAGGACAACAGCACTTAAACTCCCATCTTGCCCTTTGCTGACATGAAAGAACTTTATGCATGAATCAGTGCTCAGCTGTATCAAATTGTCCTTGCTTTAGATCTCTGTCATATGATTCCTTCACAATATAAAAACAAACCAACACAATAAACCTTTAAAGCTGTGATTTGAAAAATGGCAAATATACTAAAGGCACAAAACTGACACAACCCAGTCTTTCTATCCTAGCCCAAAAAAATAAAAAGGAGGGTAGATTGGGATGTGAGGTGTGACTATAGAGCTCTGAGACTGAGTTCTTCTCATAAAAACATCAAATACAATACATACATGTAAGACATCAAGATCTCACGCATCAAATGAGAGCAGCCCTTCAAAAGATTTTCCTAGACAGGCTATATATTTGTTTCAAGGGCACTGTCATTGCCGCTTTTAGAACTTCCCCATGGGAACTGTCACAGAGCCAATTTACCAACTCCTCTGGGAAATCAGTCCCACTGAATGTCACAGGACGTTGTAGGTCAAAAAGGTCTCTCCTGCTAGCCAAACACATTCTTCTCCCTCCTTCCATCTTATCTCTTTGATTTGATTTCATGAGTGAAATGTATATACTAACCATTTTAGTACAAACACAATAAATAACCTTAAGTTACAGAAAATAACAAAAACGCAAGGTTTTACACTTGAAAAAAAAAAAAAAAACCCGATCACATCAGGAAGTGTGTGGGGACCCTGCTATTTCACTCCCCACTCTGCTCTCTCAGCTGCTGCTGTGGAGCTGGGTTTAATCCTGTAACAGAGTTCCACCCAGGGGCCCCGGGGAACACGCTGAGGCAGTCGATGAGGGGGCCTTATTTGATTCTCATCAGGAACCAGACTAGCTGGGGTGAGTTCATTTGTGCCCTGCTTGCATTAAGTGCCATTACATAACAACATGGGTAAAACTGGCTGGAAGCCTTTCAGCATCGTCTAGGAGCGCAATCACTCTAAGTAGAGAACTGCCTAGACAGCTCCCAACTCTAGAGCGCACAATTACAACAAGCTACAATACACAGTGTTAAATTTCAAAAGACAGCCCAATGATGCTAAATTGGTTTTCCTAATGGTATACCAGACTGCTTTAAAATCACCTCATATACTATCTTATTCTTACACCATCGTAATTTTTTAAAAAATCGACAAACTCCTTGAGATCTCACTACCGGAAGGTTTTTCCTTATATCTTATCTTAGAACACTGGACTCCACTTGATTTAATTCAAGCCTATTTCTTCTGTATTCATCCTGAGGAAACAAACAAGAACGTTTCTTTTAATATCCCTTCATACAAGTAAGTCCCCCTTAATGCTGCAGCTCTAAGCTACACAAGCCCAGATTTGCTAGCGAATTTTCTAGTCTTTCTGTTCAATCCCCTAAATCAGTTTCTTAAACTACAGTCAACATAGGGTCATGTTTATGTTCTTTCTGCTGTATAGTAACACAATCAGCAACTCTGATCTTAAGATACTTTTTTAAGTGAGAGCATAGCCTTAGAAGTTTATTTTCATCTCACAAGTAAGAGACCAATAAAACAGAACAAAACAAATAAGCAAACAGTAAGTTGGAGAGGAGACGTCTTTCCTGAGGTATTAATCTTACAGGCCAGAGGTGCATAATTAAGTGAACATTTCAACCAAGTACATAAAAGATCAACAATCTAGTTCTTTAATCATTTCTGAATAAATATAATTTTCACACAAAAATGTTTTAAAGATTATCCAGAAAAATCTATTCTCTGAGCTAAGCTTCACACTGGGGTGGGACGGAAGCTTTTCCTAATTATAGGATATAACGTCAAACTTTCTACAAAGTTCCTATCCAACCATGTTGTTGTTGTTTAGTCCCTCAGTCGTGTCCAACTCTTTGCGACCCCATGGACTGTAGCCCACCAGGCTCCTCTGTCCATGGGATTCTCCAGGCAAGAAAACTGGAGTAGGCTGCCAGTTCCTTCACCAGGGGATCTTCATGCCACAGGGATCAAATCTGTGTCTCCTGCACTGACAGACAGATTCTTTACCACGGAGTCAGCAGGGAAGCCCATCCATCCATGTAGTAATAGCCATTTAAAAAACCATCATTAGGATACAGCCCAGGCTGAAATGTTCTTAAAGCATCACTATCAAGAAAATTTACCCTGGAAGGGATATACAGTGGTAGCCAAACATCTGGGCTTTGGAATTGGGCTGCCTGGGTTAAACACCTCAGCTAAATCACTAATAAAACATTAGTGCCTCAGTTTCCTCGAGGAAGTCTGACCTATTTCACAAGGGTGTAGGAAGAATTGAGTTGATAGACTAAAGCACTTAAAATGCAGCCCCTAGAACAAAGTAAAAGTTCAATGTCAGTGATAATCATGTTGAGACCTAACTCATTGCTCACCCTTAATCTTTCCAAGGCTTCAAATAAAGCTTTTAAAATATACAACCAATCAATTAATTCCTAGCAAAAGGTAGACCTTTTCTGTTTTGTGTGTGTGTGTGTGTGTGTGGGTTTTTTTTTTTTTCTTTTTCTTTCTTTTATTTTTGGCCACACCGCACAGCTTGAAGGATCTCAGTTCCCCCACCAGGGATTGAACTCAGGCCACAGCAGTGAAAATACCAAATCCTAACCACTAGACCACCAGGGAACTGCTGAGCTTTTCAGTTTTAAAAGATTGATTTTTACTACATCAGCATTTCAGTTTGTTCTCAAAATTTACTCTTTCCCAAACTGGTTAATCAACCTTTACCACACCTCATCATTACAGTACCCTTCACTTTACACACTCATCTTCCTCCTACTGCTCTCAGCTCAAAGGACTCCTACAGAACAAACTCTGATTAGCCTCCAAAATTCAATTTTCCACTTTTTTTTTAAGCTTTCAATCAGGGAGTAACGGCCGCCTACAGAGTCCATTACAACATTTTATACATTGCTTGTATCACTCAGATTTGCTTTTAAAGACTCATAGCAAAACATTCATTTTGACCATATCTAATTTGTTGGTACTTTAACAAGATTCTCTCCGGTGATTAACCATTCAGAAAAATAAAATAAAAATTTATTGACATGGTTTTATTTAGTATTTTTAATAGTCCAAGTAATGAAAATGGTGAAAGCAAGAAAGATTTTGTCCATAACATAGCTCATTACTGATTAGAATTCCAAAATAAAAGCAAGTTCTCAATTAATAACCCCTTTAAAATGATTTTATTTTGTAGTTGAATTAACACAGTGATACTTATTTAATTATGCATTGGTCCAGAGAATGGACATTTTTACTGGCAGGTTATAAAATGTTTCTTAACGCTGTGAAGTCTAATTATAAAAGCTTTCTTTCAGAGGTTCACAAAAGGTGGGAAAGAAGGAGAAAATTACCTCCCTAGTGCCAAAGGAAGAGTTATAAACAAATGAAAACAAATAGAGAGAAATTAGATGAATGATGCCTAGCGTAGGAGGTTTAATGTTGGTATGTATGAGAGGTTGGGCACAGAATACAGAGTAAAAAATGGAAAGACTGGTCTAGAGTCATTCTTTAGTTCTTTGTAGAAAATACTGCCAACTTATTTATTTATTTTTTCTTCAATGAGGTTGGCTATGAACTATGAAGTTTCATAGTTGCTAATATGTGATCATTACTCAAAAAACTAGACTTGGGAGCTGTAGGATTTTTTAATTAGCCATTTCAAAGCAAGCACCATTATAATCATGTAATTATCCTTTGAGGCACTGTATGCCCAGATGCCTTAAACATTCACTAACTTACTGCCATAGGTGCTGACTCCATGTTTATAATTTAAAACTAACAGCATTTAAGAAAATACAGTGACAAGAATATAAGGAGCACAGTTTATTTCTTAAGAAATTTAAAAGTTATTTTCAGAAAATAAACAATCATTAATTACCTTTAAACTCTTAGTATGTAATTTCAGCTATTAAAAGTGGTACAACTAATAGTCATTTTAAATTTACTCAATATCAATAAAGCCTAAAGGAATGCCTTAGCCCAAATGCCAAATGTTCAACTATATTCAATCAACGAGGTTGCTGATCTAGATAAACAATTACCACCTTTATCAGGGTAGTGAAAGAAAGTGAAAGTGAAGTCGCTCAGTTGTGTCCAACTCTTTGCAACCCCGTGGACTGTAGCCTACCAGGCTCCTCCATCCATGGGATTCTCCAGGCAAGGATACAGGAGTGGGTTGCCATTTCCATCTCCAGGGGATCTTCCCTTATCCAGGGATCAAACCGCGGTCTCCCGCATTGCAGGCAGACACTTTAACCTCTAACCCAACCAGGGAAGCCCAGGGTAAGATGCCCTCAAATAGTAACACAAAATATGGTCCCAATGCAGCTTAGTTGTGCAGATGACACCACCCTTAAGGCAGAAAGGGAAGAACTAAAGAGCCTCTTGATGAAAGTGAAAGAGGAGAGTGAAAAAGTTGGCTTAAAACTCAACATTCAGAAAACTAAGATCATGGCATCTGGTCCCAACACTTCATGGCAAATAGATGGGGAAACAGTGGAAACAGTGGCAGACTTTATTTTGGGGGGCTCCAAAATCACTGCAGATGGTGACTGCAGCCATGAAATTAAAAGACACTTGCTCCTTGGAAGAAAAGCTATGACCAACCTAGACTTCAGAGACATTACTCTGCCAACAAAGATCTGTCTAATCAAGAATGTGGTTTTTCCAGTAGTCATGTATGGATGTGAGAGTTGGACTGTGAAGAAAGCTAAGGGCCAAAGAATTGGTGTTTTGAACTGTGGTGTTGGAGAAGACTCTTGAGAGTCCCAAGGAGATCCAACCAGTCCATCCTAAAGGAGATCAGTCCTGAATATTCATTGGAAGGACTGATGCTGAAGCTGAAACTCCAATCCTTTGGCTACCTGATATGAAGAAGTGACTCATTTGAAAAGACCCTGATGCTGGGAAGGATTGAAGGCAGGAGAAGGGGACGACAGAGAATGAGATGGTCGGATGGTATCACCAAATCAATGGACATGAGTTTGAGCTAACTCTGAGTGTTGACAATGAACAGAGAGGTCTGGCGTGCTGCAGTCCATGGGGTCACAAAGAGCTGAACACAACTGAGCAACTGAACTGAACTGATGGTCCAATGCTAGAGTGGGTTGCCATTTCCTTCTCTAGGGGATCTTCCTGACCCAGGGAGCGAACCCTTATCTCCTATGTTGCCTGAGTTGGCAGGTGGATTCTTTACCACTGTGTCCCCCTGGAAGCCCATACTACCTATCAGCCTAGCTCCAATCTGAAGAGGGAGGCTCCATGGTCTCCCTGTCCTTTCAGATTCCAAAGTGAACAATCAAGCCCGTCTACTTTTTCTCCCTTCCAAGTAATGCCTTTTGACTGAGACTTTGTTCTGTCTGTTCTTGACTCCCTGACTCATTTTAATTAAAATTACCTCAGCCTCAGCATTTCCATAGGAAGGGACTCCTGAGGTGAAGAGAGATTTCCTAGAGATTTCGGTGGCATATCTGTCTTTAAAAGTAAAGAGTTCTTTACAGATAGAGAACACTTCCAACATAATTATGTGGTTATCTCTACTTTGTCAGTTTGAAGTTTTCACGCTGGGTTTGTTTTTTTCACATATAAACTGGAAAGCTGCAAAAACTTATAAAATTCATCTAATCTATTTCGCTATTTCTAGATGGAAGCCTCTTCAACCAGACAGACTCTAAGGACTATCTGGGAACTTATCTGTAACCCTCTTAAGGTGTTTTCTTACTGTATAGGCAAGAAATAGTTCTCTTTTTCTATGCCGGATATATTTAACCATCACTCATTTTAAAGTGTGCTTCCTCTTCTAGGTTCACCAGCTGGTAAAATACTCTTAATCCTGACATTGCCATTTAAGGAAAAGTCGAAAACAAAAAGTACCCTTGTACTACTGCAGTATTGTGAGTATTGAAGGGAGAAACGCATTTATGAAATCTTCAAATTTACTAAGAATAATGTTTTTCTTAGAATGAGAACTGTAATACTAGTCAAAATGGAAAATATCAGAACTTGAGAATCTTATGATTAGTCCTCCAACTTTTTAACTATGGATATGGCCTCTGGCCTTCCATGGACGAACCTTGGATGAAAAGGGAAAGAGAAGCAGAATAAGAAATTTATACACTTTTTTATACAAAGGAACAAATATTCAGTTCATGCTCTTCAACAATTCATTTAAAAATATTTGTCGGTGCATTCTTTATACAAGACCTCATGTAGGATAGGAAGAAATATAAGAAAACTATAAATACTTCAAAGCAATACCAGAGAGTGAGAGTGCTCCAGAGGAAAAAAGCCATGTATGATTGGTCTGCATAAATATGAAGGCATTTCAGATAGACCCTACAAAAACTGTTGGATTTTAATCCAAGGAGATAAGACAGAGAACATTCCAGGGAATACTTCAGTATGGAATTATAGGAGCAAAGATGTGCAAAGATGAAAGCAATGGCTTGCTCATGAAAAGAAAGAAATGAGAGAAGGAAGGAAGCATCAAGTGATTCAATGGCAATAGAGGGAAATGGGACTGTATCACAGGTTGTACCAAATCAAAGAGGTGTTGAGTATTAGGGTCAGTCCATTTTTCTATTTTTCTCTGAAAGTAATGGGCAACTTAAGAAGGCTTTTGATCAAGGGCACATGATCACAAGCTTGGCAAAGAAATATAGTTTTAAAGCATATTACATAACATAACATAACATATTATATAACAAGGGAACAATTGGAGGATTTTTGAAACACAAATCTTAAATGAAATTAGAAAAGAAAAGTTTGGAACATAGAATGATCTAGATCTTGGACTGGATAATATGTTCATGAATTTTCATTGTGTTACTATGCCTCATACACACACACACAATTTCTACTGTGCATATCATGTATTGTTTTGTGTTTATTACATATAGTAACATTTAACTTTAAGTTATTTGGAACATATTTCAGAATTGACATAATTATAATAAATAAATAAATATTAAAGGGAAATGGAAAGATATTATAGCAATTCCAAAGTATTGCCCTGTGTCTGGGAGATCAGACATTAGGTAAAATGAAATAGAAGATGTTTGGTGAGGCATCAGTGAGGTAGAATAAGCGCAGTTTAAGAAGCTGAGCAATACCAAAAGTAAGGAAGTTATATTAGATATAAGGAGCTAAAAATAAAGAATAGAACTTGTAAGAAAGACTAAGAATGGAAAAATAAACATTTAGCAAAAGTTCAGCAAACTATTAGTATAGAATCAATTTTTTTAAAGGGATAAGATAAAAAAGAAATTGGAGGGGGGATAAAGGACAAAACTTGGAAGAGAATATAGGACATCAAATATATAGGAAATCCAAAACAGAGTCCAAGCAGAAAGATGAGCAAATAGGGTGGTGAAAAGAGGAAGGAAGTGGACCTAGAGAGCCTGAAGCCGAAGAGACCTGAATTAGAAAATGCTGGGCAACATAGTAAATATCACAGAGAGATCATGGAAGAAAAGCAGCAAGGAAAGGCCATTGAGCCTGACCATCTGTGACTTCAAAAGCAAGCGTTTTGGTGGAGAGGTGAATCCAAAGCCACATGACCAGAACGAGAGGCTAGAAGAGAAATCAATTTCCACAGCTACTGCCCTTCCCTTGAAGAAATCTGACAGTGGGTGATAGGGTAAGATATGAAGAACTGAAATAAAGGGTACACATTCTGCATATTGGCTGAGTCAGAGAAAAAGAAGCAATGGAAGATATAGGAATAAGGGGAAAGCCATTTCTTAAACAAGATAATAGAAAAAGGTGAAAGGAATAAACTAAAAAAAGTTCCAAGGACATTTTTAAGGAAGAAAAAGAATGGTGAAAGATGTATCAAAAAGCTTAGCTGTTTTTGAGACAACTGAAAGAGTCAAGATGGTCTGCTAATGGCAAGTAGAGGGCAAAAACTTAGGGAGAGTAGAAAGAGTTGAATATTGCCTTTGTGAGATTCTGAGTATGATTTCTCAAGAAGACACATTCCAAAGAGCCAGATTTGACTAGACACATCACAGCATCTCTGGACCAACTTTTCTGTCATCCAATTCTTCTCTAAATGGGCTACAATTGTCATATAAGAGTTGCCACTAGTCAATATGGTGAAAGAAAATTAGCCTGTAATGAAACTTCACCTTTTACATTTTAGAAACTCATGCTCTTGGAGTAAGGGTTTTGTTTTGTTTTTGATCCCCAGGAATATTGACAGAATTTCCCTCAAATGAGTTACTGAGAGGGACAAGAACACCAGACAGTGAAGTTTGGAAACAGGAAAGGAAAAGTTCAGAATGCAAACAGGTAGGCAGTCATACAATAGAACAGCAGTGGGAAAGCCCTGCTCCTCTGCCAGCAGACGTGAAAATAAGAAGACTGAGCAAATAGATGGTCCAAAAATTCAGAGTGGAAGACTGAAATCCTGCTTAATGTTGCTCTTGCTTTTTCTCACCCTCAAAAGAACTGGGATAATCACTAAATCATCTCAACCATTCATACCCCTATTCTTCATCTTGCTGTATTGAACCAGATATTTCTCTCTCTGTCTCTCAAATTTCCAGGCAACTGTAACACTGAGTCGGGTCTGGGAACGCTTATCTAGAAAGTTAATTCCACTGTACAGAAGGATATATCATAGATTTTCCTTTAAAAAGCAAGCAACTTTTGTTCCCTAGTTATATATTATTCCTGTCATCACAAAATACAGGTGCTTTACTATACTCAATGGTTAAATAAAATGATGGTAAAACTCAACTATAAAAAAAATATGACTATTGCACAACTGAGGGTTCAGGTAAAGAAAAGAGAGTAACGATGCCAAAAGTAAAAGACAATCCAATGTCAGATGTGTAAATATCACGGGACAGGTACTGCCCAGTTTCATTCCCATTTTCTGCTCTGTCCTTGGGGTGGACTTCCCATTCTCCCAATTCACATGCTCTGGTAGGGTTCTCAATCCCTATTACTCAAATTCTGCCAAAGGCCTAGCCAATTACACAGATCTTTGAACCTTTATCCACAGTGTTTAAGCCAATGGTTGGCCAGAGGAGCAAAGCAAAGTCAATTAGAGCTGTTCCCCAGGATTCAATGAGAGAGAATGACTGTCTTCTGGAGAACTTAACTAAAACAATGTGTAGTTAAAAAAAAAAAAAATACAGAGAGGCATAGCTGAGAAAGATGGAACAATAAGGGAGAACAATGTCACAGCATCATTTGAGTACCTTGATTTCTGAAGTCAGTTTCACCCCTGGACCTCCCAGTTTCAGGCATCAATGAACCATTCTCCAAGACCCTTAATCTGTTCCTTTTAATTCTTTACTGAAGCTAGATTGATGTGCATTTCTGTCATTTGCAATCCAAAACCCCCAGACAAACAAATACGATGGCCAACCAGGAACAAATCAGTCTATACCACCTAAATGTCATCCCTCAGTTTTTGAGAACCTTGGTGGTAGAGGGGTTATGGGGAAGAGGGTGAGGTGAGGTGGAGGGCAGGGGGACGACTCACATTAGCCTCACTAGAGAAGAGAAAAGAAATGCATTATCTGATAGGGAATCCATCATCCCTACTGTAGGCCACTCCCACTGTTCCAAATGCATAGGGAAATTGCAGATTGTTAGAGATGCCCTGTATTACCTCACTAAAGGCATATCTTCAAAAAATACTTAACTATACAAACTCAAACTATCAGTGTCTCACATTCTGTACAGCACATTTCTCAAGGGTCAACTGGAAATCACATTTTGAAACTGAATTTTTCAACTTGTACTCAGCTTCACTTCTAATCTAGTCATTCAGGCAATTATTATGAAACAGCCTATTATTCCTGAGAAACACAATTAAATCGACAGGCTAAACCATGATTTGGAAGGCATTCTCATCAATGGAAGCAATATAAGACAGAAAAGACATCAAAATCTCAAATGGAAGAAAAAAAAAAATAAGCACAGATCTTACCTTTACTCTAAAGAGCTTGAAAATTCAGTGTTAAGAAAAAAGTAGCCATCTTCACATTGAGTTTTCTTTAATGAAATTCTTAAAACTCCAGAGGTGTTGACTATGGTTATTACCTTAACAACCAAGCCCAAAATGAAGTAGAGAATGCCTTAATTTACCAATTTACTAAATCTTTACTCAATTAAATAATTTCTATTGTTGATGATGAGTTTCTCTATTACTTTTCTTTTTGTATATTTGCTAACTTCTATGAAAAAGTCACTCCCATTACAACAAAATGTTTCATACATTGACAATCTATAACAACATATATTAAGGATTTGGTATGTGCTAGATACCATCCTATGTGTTTTCCATGTATTCATTCATTCAGTCTGGTCAAGAACTCTGTAACAGAAGCACTAATGATTTCCCTTTTACAGATAAGAACACAGGCAAAGAGACATTACGTAACATCTCTAAGGCCACAAAATAAGAAGTAGAGACAGAAACTTAGCACTTTGGCTCCGGGACCAGTCCTCAAATCACGGTGCTTAAGAATAGATAAAGTTCTACTCTACTTCCTTTTGTATGTGAGACTATATGTGTGATGGAAAAACAAACAAGCAAATCATGGCAGAATGGAAGAAGTACCACCTTAAAAACAGCTTAAAAATATATGGGGGTAGAGGGAGGAGGAAAGCCAAGAGATGGGAATGGAATGAATAGGGCTGCTGAGAAGGAGAAGAGTGTAAGTAGTCAATGGCTGAATTTGATGCCCTCAGAATCCTCACAGGTGAGTATCGGTCAGAAGCAGGACAGGAGACTGGAACCTCACTTTCGTTGTTGTTTATTTGCTATGTCATGTTCAACTCTTTGCAACCTCATGGACATGCCAGGTTCCACTGTCTTCCAGAGTTTGCTCAAATTCATGTCCATTTAGTCGGTAATGCTATCTAATCATCTCCTCCTCTGTTGCCCCATTCTCCTTTTGCCTTCAATCCTTCCCAACATCAGGGAAAGTATTAATTAGGGTTCCAAGTATTAATAAGGCTTCACTGATGGCTCAGTGGTAAAGAATTCACCTGCCAAATAGGAGATGTGGGTTTGGTCCCTGGGTTAGGAAGATCCCCTGGAGAAGTAAATGGCACCCCACTCCAGTGTTCTTGCCTGGGAAATCTCATGGACAGAGGACACTGGCGGGCAGCAGTCCATGGGCTAGCAAAGAGTCAGACACGACTGAGCAATAGACTTTCACTTTTTCACTTCTCAAGTATTAATTATTGATTTAGTGGTAATTTTTTGAGCAGCATGATATGATTTTCTCCCTTACTTTATGAAAAATGATCTGAAATTCTGGATTGGGAGAACTGCAGTTAGAAATTTACTTGAGGCTAAATCCCATGATCCAAACGAAATAATGAGGGTTCCACACTGGGTCAGATGGGATAGAGAAAAGGGAGGGCTTGAGGCTGTAAACATGGTTGACAGGGTATAAAGAGGGACAAACTAAGAGGTCGTAAGAAGAGTGGGGGCAAAGAATAGAGAATCAGTTCCAGGAAGGTATTTTTAAAATTCCATGGTTCTAGGGGTGGGGGGGGGGTGGGTAGAAAAGGAGGGAGTCAAAGATTTCTTGGAGGAAAAGCAATCTTGAGTGAGACTTGCTGAACCACAGAGGGAGTGGGAGACAGTAAAGGGGAAAGGAGAAGGGAAATGGGATTAATTCAACAGGAAGGGCCAATATGAGCAAACACCCAGAGACGAGAAAAAACCTTGTGACAGAAGAACCAAGAAAGAGGCTTGACAGAAGGTGAAAAACAGATTGAGTAGTGGAAGAATGGGAGGGAGCTTAGAGCGTGCAGCCTTGAGCATTTGCGGATCTTCGTCCTGGTGCTCTGCATTCATTTGGTCCAGCTATTCCTCATGTGGCTGCGCCCTGGAGCAGAAATTTTGTCTTGGATGCTTCTACAACGCTCCAGTCCTCACTTTGGCGTGTTTTCATGTCTCTTATAATGTCTGCATCCTCATCTTATCCATAGCATGTTTCATTATAAATTTTGGACTTTCTGTGATCCCTCATGGCCATCTGCTACTCCATGACATTCAGCTTTGTCTCAAATGTTAATTCTTTTTCTTGATATGTCAAATCCACAGGTATTTTTCAGTCAGGTTGTACACAGGACCAGTGACCTACTGTCTTTGAAACAGATGCCCACTCTGAAGCCAATCGCCCATAAGGGTAATTTGATTCAAACTACTGCCGTTTCCTGTACTCCCAGAGTTTTATGTAAACCAAAAGGTTATCACCTGGCCAGAATTCAGTTATTGTGGGAAAAACAGAATGGAATCACACAAATAAAGAAGGGTTGTACTATTTATATTTTTCTAACAGAAAATATACTATCATTACTTAGCTTTGGTAACCCTGAAAATAGAGACATCTTTTTAAAATACTGCAGTGAGGGTTTTATTTTGAAGAGACTTTTTAATAAATATTCATCTTTCACCTCTGAGTGTCCATAGTGTCTTTCAAAGGTACCTTTTCTTGATTATTTAAAAAATTATATAAGAAATATTGACTAACAGTTTATGGTAATAACAACAAAATTAAAGAAATTGATTATCCTTTCTTTTATAATCCTTCCCACACTCCAGTAACATGTGTACTATTAGGAACTTTACTTTCAATCCTATTAAGTAATTTAAGTAAAATTTTAAACATCACCTAAGTAAAAAAATAGCCTATTAGGAATTTCTTAGAATATTGTTCAACATCGAAAGAGAGTCTAGTATAAAGCTATGCAAATTATCATTATTTCAATAAACATCTAAGAAAACCAGAAAGAAGAATAACCTAAACTGTAGCAATAGGGCAGATCTGGCTCAAAGACTTGTTTTGTTTGACTCATACACAAGTGTAGCAAAATTGCTTTTTAATTAACTACATGTACGTGTGTGTGTGAAATTTCACTGAAAAATGAAAATTTCAGGCTTCTAAAACTCAGAACAAAACAAAAAATCCAAATTCTGGCAAAACTGCATTCCCACATGTCAACAATTGCTTTGCACTGAGTTAAAACCTATAATCTGGCATATTCAGATCAGTCTGTCACAGTCTCCACAACTCTTCAGTTTACTATTGGTTAAGAGAGTCTGTGGTTGCCTCCACACAGAGACATTGCACGTGTACAGGAAAAAAAAAAAAAAAGGACTATTTCTTCTGCATTGCAGACACTTTCCCGATCACATACAGGAGCCACTCTGTTTCTTAGAGAGCCTTCCATCCAAACATCCAACCATACCCTCTGCTTCAAGCCATTAAGCATCTCACTCAGACTGTAAAAAGCTGCTAAATAACAAGCTTTCATGTTATTCTCCATGTTCAGACCCAAAATATAGTGTTTTTTCAGTCTTGGTATAGCTAACATGGCTAGCAATGAGTGACACATTTCTCTCAAACAAGATTTAGGAAGATATTCTATTTCATTTGAATATAGCCAATTTTGCATCATCAAATAAAATGTACTACACACAACAGGCAAAATAAGAAAGATACTCATTTAGTTTAACTTGAAAACCATATATATATTCTCTCCTCTCTGAATCCTCACCTTATTTCTCTCAACAGTAAAAGAAATGTCAGACACAGAAGCCATCAGACCACCCACAAAAAGGCAACTATGAAAGAGAAGGGTGTCCATCTTGAGGTAAATCTCAGAATAAACTTTGGCAAACCATTATTTTTCTCCTTTCAGAAACTTCCCTGCTCAAATTCTAGTTATTCTTTATAACACAAAGCAAGCACCGGCTCTCACATAACACTGTGCAAGTCACTCTTTTGTTACTTTTGCATTCCTCATCTATAAATGTGCTCATCAGCTTGTCAGCCAGGCTGGGAGAATTTATCCTTAATCATCCACACTCCCTCTTGGCTGAAATTTTCTCCCAAGCCCTTAATAATTTCCTGTCTTGATTATTATAATTTCTTTTTTATTGTCCTCTTGAAATTCAAACTCTTTAAGTTATGTACAACCAGAATATGTATCTAAAATAACATTTTCCCTCACTGTCTTTTCTTCACAAATTTAACTTCATTTTCTCATGGAAAATTCCAGTTCACCTCAAAATCACTCTGGAGACCTCGCTGCAATTATCTTCTCTGTCACAGGAGTGCAGCATCACACACCACCAGTTTTGTCATCTCACCTTCCAGGAGACCCCAAGCAGATATTCTTAAAGGCATTCTCTTTTTTAAGAGCATTGTTTTAAAATGCCTATCAAGATGGAAAAACAGGAAAACATGTGAAGGACTCCCTATAGCTGTATTTTCTTTCTTCTGTAAGAAAAAAAGGAATGATTCAAAGTGCATCCCACATTTTACATTTGCATTGAAATTTAATTTTAAGGATATGATTTCTAATAAATTGAAATTTGCAAATAAATGGTTTCTCAGGTTTAAACATCTTTTGAGCAAAAGATGAGAAGTCCAATTCTACCATATGAGGCACCAAAATATGCAAATATTAGAAAACCAACTGTATCATCAAACGAACATGATTTTAGGCAATAAACCTTTCCACTTCAGAAGGCTTGGCTTTATGACTTTATATCCAGTCAACCACATGAGCATTCTGAAGTTTTTCAGCGAAGAAAAATAAGTGTCTTTGAGGGGGAGGGGAACAGAAAAAAAGACATCAAAGGCATGCAGATGATGTGGTTTATACAGGACTTTAAAGCAGAACCACAAATGGCATGTTTTAATTTTCACTGTAAATTTCTGGGGGGAAAATGCAGTTGTACGTTCTTATCCAGGATGTTCCTCATCTATTGATACCTGTCTCTCTCATTCTCTCTCTCTCTCTCTCTCTCTCACACACACACACACACACACATGCACGCATGCACTCACAGGGGAATTACAAGGTTTCTAATTGGGAACATTTTTCTCTGCTCTTTAATCCACTATGAATGTTTATCACTAAGCTAGTTCTCCCTTTAGCTTCAGGAGGCAGCCAGTAGCCCAGCAGGGGAGAAAGAGAGTCAGAGAATCAGTTCTGGAAGGTCTCCAGGTGAGGATTAGGAAGATTTTTCCCAAAAGGCATCAGCAGCACTGAATTTAGCATCAGTGAATTTAGGCATTCACTTGACCCTCTTCATATGAATCTGCTAGAGGTATGAAAGAGGGCGTTCACTTGAGACAAAGCAATCCCACTCCTGGAGCTGGGATAAGGCTCAGCTTTTCCTGAAACATCTGTCAGGATGCTTCAGAAAGCAGAGCAGCTGCACAAAGAAAGTAGGAGTACAGAAGGGAAAGCAGCGAAGTGAAATGGATACTGAGTAGACAATATTGACTGAATTAGTCTACTTCCTTTGCACTTCCCAGGTGGCACTAGTGGCAAAGAACCGCCTGTCAATGTAGATAGACTTAAGAGACCTGGGCTGGATCCTTGGGTGGGGAAGATCCCCTGGAGAAGGAAATGGCAACCCACTTCAGGACTCTCACCTTGAGAATCCCATGGACAGAAGAGTCTCGCAGGCTTCAGTCCATAGGGTCGCACAGGGTAGTTCACGACTGAGTTGACTTAGCATGCACACACTCATTCCACTTCCTTTACTTTTTCCATTTAGAAAACAACAACAGAGCCAGCTATGTATGATTAGAATTTAATTATAGTAACCAGTCCATTCTAAAGGAGATCAGTCCTGGGTATTCATTGGAAGGATTGATGCTAAAGCTGAAACTCCAGTACTTTGGCCACCTCATGTGAAGAGTTGACTCATTGGAAAAGACTCTGATGCTGGGAGGGATTGAGGGCAGGAGGAGAAGGGGACGACAGAGGATGAGATGGCTGGATGGCATCACCAACTCGATGGACATGAGTTTGAGTAAACTCCAGGAGTTGGTGATGGACAGGGAGGCCTGGCGTGCTATGATTCATGGGGTTGCAAAGAGTCGGACACAATTGAGCAACTGAACTGAACTGAACTTCAGGAAATCGTTCACCTCAAAAATCATCAAACTGCAAAGTAACCACTTGCACAAAACTCTAATATAAGGCACAAAAAGAATTAGAGATGGTGTAACTGTCAACATTCCCCCATACTCTAGAAATCATGTATTTCTACATAATAATAAAGTAATAGAAGTAAATGTCATATTTTTGACAAGTTTAGATCTCTACTCTGAATTGAAGGTCTTCAAGACTTCTCTTGGAGCAAGGGTCTTACAATGCTGAAATTCATCACTGTTTTTCATTTTTCTCACTTTCCCTTACAAAATAATGAGCTACAGAAATGTTCTTGCCTCTGTACTTTAATAAGCAGCAAAATTCAAAACACTGCGGTGGACAGGAAATTTGAATCATAAGCACAATAATAAGAATGTTCTCTCTCACTCATCCTTTCCCTATGTGAAAATAGTTTCACCTAGCATCTATGATCTTATAAATAAACAGCAAAGTATAAACACATGTTCCAAGTTGGGAATTAAGTCACTGTGTCTGTCCTAATGTTGTCTTGCACAAGTCATGAACAAGGCATGGTAAACCAATGTTTTATGGGTCCTACCAATCTCTGTACATACACTTTTAAGCTATTCAATCCTTGTTTCACATTTGTTGTAAAAATAAGCATCTTCTGTTTGAAAGAGCTGCAAATCAAGGATGCATGTAGCAGTGCTACTGTATATTATATTTGCTACATTTAATAAAACAAAGAGACAAAGTTTCAGTATAGTTTCAGAACTTTTATCAGTTGCTTCCACTATAGTGTTCAAGAGAATTGCAACAATAAATCCCAGGCAACAAATAAAATGTCTCCCATACAGTCTTAAGGAAATCACAGACCCATCCAAGGCTTACACATTCAGTTAGACTTAAGATATTTTTATTAACCTAAGAGCCATTGTGAAAGTCTCTACTGACAGAAGATCTCCAATTAACCTACTTCATATACTTTAAGGATGGAATTCAGTGTTACTAAAATAGTTGTTGTTTCTGATTAATTATTTCAGGCTGGCCAGTTGTAGGCCAGAGCTATGTATGTCAAAGTCATTCACTTAGTTAGCAATGACACCACTGGAAATTACTTTCCTATGAACAGTTCTTGAAATCTGGGCCCTTGGCTAAAGCAAGTTATTGCAAAAGAGTAATAAATCTTAGAAACTGGCGGCCTGTCTCTTCTAATACAAAATAATGAATTTTTAAAAAAATAAGCTTCTTTTTAAAAGTTGAAATAACAACACCTTTGCAACTTGGAATATGTACACAAGTTTAAAAGTCATCTATGCTGAGCCACTGAAACTAATGAAGTTAATAAACTAATGAAAAACTAAGGAGGTTATAAAAATACTAAGAAGCATGGGTATTGGGCTGCAATGGAAAAGACTAGACCCCTCAATCAACTAGACTTACTCAATCAACTACTAATCTATGCTCTAACAGTTCAGTTCAGTTATTAGTATTTAGCTGTTTATTAACTACCCTATTACTTTAACAGGAATTTCTAAAAGTTATTATACTTTAAATATGAGATTACTGGAAGAATTTTACAAGCCTCTTTATAAACTCTAGGTTTGATCCCTAGGTCGGGAAGATTCCCTGGAAAAGGGAATGGCTACCCACTCCTGTATTCTTGCCTGGAGAATTCCATGAACTGAGGAGCCTGGCAGGCTATAATCCACGGGGTCGCAAAGAGTTGGACATGACTAACTAACACTTTCACTTTATAAAGTCTGCGATACTGACCTGATCACAATAAAATTACAAATTCTGTGTTTTTGTTTGAGATACTGTTTCTCAAAGTGTGATCCAAAGATCACCTGTGATGCTCCCAGGCTCTTTCTAAGACCTAAGGAACCACAGCCTCTGGAAATTGAGACCTGCAACCCTAAATTGTAAACAAAAGTTCTAAATAAGTCTGCACTGGTTGGAGCTATTGTTTTTACCAGCGCATAAATTTTCAATGAATAGAGCTGACTTAGCACAAAATTAGCCCTCTTGATGTCATGCAATTAAGTTATAAGCTATTTGAAATAAGTGAGCCTCTATTCTTGCTTAAATATTTTTTATTAAGCTCTTATAGGATTCTTTGTCCTATGAAACAAAGAAATCATGTCTAATTCAATATGGTTGTCTCTCTGGTTTAGCTGCTGATTTTCTAGGACCTGAATGCAATATTCAACTATAAAGATTAAATAGTACCACCAAGTTAATCATGATTTTTGACTTTTTTTGTCCTGTTTTATTGTGTTTAATTTGAAAAGCTTTCTCTAATCCTTAATAGAAGTAAATGAGGTATAAACGAATCAATAAGTGATTTCAGAGTAGTTCTCAATTGATTCAGGCAATGGGAATACCATTTTAACTTCTCTTCTCAAAAGCCAACCAACAGGAATTTCTTTTCCTGGCTAATAAGAAAAGAAATTTAACAAAATAAATCCTGAATCTAATATTTAGACTATGAAATTATGCTCACAAGTATTTCTTCAAGTTCAACTAAATATCTATGTCACTATATATTGAAAGAACAAAGGAATAATGAAGTTATAAAATCACAGTTTTCCAACTACAGTAGTAAAACCTGATTTAGGCTAGCACCATCAATGGATGCTAAATCTAAGGGGAAAGCTTTTATTATAAACAGGATATTTAAAACATCTCAAAGTATTTCCCTATAAATTACTTATTAATTTCCAAAGGAGAAAAGTTAAATATGGAAGAGAAATTGAATGACTGTTGAACCAAATAATAAAATAATGTCAACAATGCCTTTAATTTTTATTAAAAATTAAAGTATAGAAGAACAATTTACATGCAGCTCAACATTGTTTTAAAGTGGTTTTCCTATTCTGATTAAAGCTTTATATTTAAAATGTCTACAAGATAATGTGCTTCACAGGCTTGAGACTATCAAACATTATCACAAAGGTGACTATATTAGCAGCTGTGTTGCATAATGATCCAGGTAACACTGTATATTTGTTTAGTTCAGCCTGTGTCATAAAGTGCTATTCATAGGTGGGAAAGTAGCAAATGCTGGACTGGATGAGTTACAAGCTGGAATCAAGATTGGTGGGAGAAACATCAACAACCTCAGATATGTGATGATAACACTCTAATGGCAGAAAGTGAAGAGGAACTAAAGAACCTCTTAATGAGGGTGAAAGAGAAGAGTGAAAAAGCTGGCCTAAGACTAAATATAAAAAAACTAAGACCATGGCATCCAGCCCCATCATTTCTCAAACAGAAGGGGAAAAAGTGGGAGTAGTAACAGATTTCCTCTCCTTAGGCTCTAAAATCACAGTGGATGGTGGCTGCAGCCATGAAATCAGAAGATGACTGCTTGTTGGCAGGAAAGCTATGACAAGCCTAGACAGTGTGCTGAAAAGCAGACACATCACTTTGCCAACTAAGGTCCATACAGTCAAAGCTATGGTCTTTCCAGTAGTAAAATATCATTGTGAAAGCTGGACCATAAAGATGGCAGAGTGCCGAAAAATTGATGCCTTCAAACTGGTGCTGGAGAAGACTTTTTAGATTCCCTTGGACAGCAAGGAGATCAAATCAGCCAATCTTAAAAGGAATCAACCCTGAATATTCATTGAAAGGACTGATGCTGAAGCTCCAATATTTTGGTCACCTGATGCAAACAGCTGACTCATTGGAAAAGATCCTTATGCTAGGAAAGATTGAGGGCAGGAGAAGAGGGCATCAGAGGGTTAGATAGCTGGATGGTATCACTGATGCAATGGATGTGAACTTGGGCAAACTTCGGGAGATGGTGAGGGACAGGTAAGCCTAGCATGCTACAGTCCATGAGGTTGTAAAGAGTTGGATATGACTGGATGACTCAACAACAACAACATACATATATATATAAAAAACAGAGCTAAGAATTTTAGTCAATTAAAATATGTAAATGCATTCCAAAATGATTAATGCTATCGATGCTAATAAATAATCCTTGAGAAGAATAGATCATCACTAAAATATTAGTTTTCTTTCAGCCAAAAGTGCATAATCTGAATCTAATCATGAGAAAACTCTAGATAAACACAAACTGAGAAACACTTAACTTCCTCTGTTCTTTACAAACATCAATGTCACAAAAACAAAGAAAGGCTAAAGAATCATCCACATGTAAAAAGCCTGAAGAGATGTTAACATGATGTCATCCTTGACTAGGGGAAATAAAAACTGCTATAAGGATATTATTGGGACAACTGACAACACTACAATAAGGATACAAGTATTTTCAGCATTTAAGTTGAAAACTGTACTGTAATTATGTAAGAGAACATTCTCAGTTCTAGGAAAGACACACTTAAGTATTAAACGGTGAAGAGATATGATCAAAGCAACCTAATTCTCAAATGGTTCTGGTGAGAAAAACAATACTTTATACACACACACGAATACACACACACACACAAAATAGAAAGACAAAGTCTTAAGATCTGGACAAAAAAATAAATTTCTTAAATCTGTGTAAATGGTTTCTGAGCATTCTTTGTACTACCACACAACTTTTCTATAAGTAAAAATTGTTTCAAAATAAAAAGTAAAATCTGATCTTTACAATTAAAAAAAATGATTTGGCATTAGGACTTAACAAAGCTGAAGAAGCATATTGAGCAGAATACAAGGCAATTCTACTTGCAGATATATATCTTAAAGAAACTCTTAACCATGTGCACAAGGAAATATATGTAAGAATGTTTCTTGTGACTTTGTTTCTTATAGCAAGAATTGGAAACAATCAAATTGTCATCAAAAATAGAATGTAAACATGAAAGCAAAAGTGTTAGTTGCTCAGTCATGTCTGACTCTATGCAATCCCAGGGACTATAGCCTGCCAGGCTCCTCTGTCCATAGGATTTCCCAAGCAAGAATACTGGAGGGGGTTGCCATCACTCCTCCAGGAGATACTCCCCACCCAGGAATGGAACCAGAGTCTTAGGCATTGCAAGCAGATTCTTTACCATCTGTAGCACCAGGGAGTCATGAATTACAGCATACTTATTAATGAACACTATGCATTGAATACTTCAATCAGAGCTACATATGTTAAGATGGATAATCCTAAAGGTAATGTTGATGTGAAAAACTGTTTGTTGTCAAATGATATACAATGATACCAAATTTTGTAACGTATTAAAACATAAAAAGTACTAGAAATTTATCAGTGCAAATATATGTATCTATATATAAAAACAAGCATGATGAAAACTAAATAGTAAATTCTAAATAATAATTAACCTTGGGGAGTGACCAGTGTAACCTAGGAAGGGTACACACCAAGCTTCAATTGCCTCACAGTATTTTATTTCTGTAAGAGAAGAAGCAAACCAAAATGCTAAAATATGAGAAATCTAGATAGTGACTATATGGATATATATTATCATTGTCTATCATTTTCAGTGTTTCAAAGATATTACCTAACAAATTTTGTTTAAAGATTTTAAAAGTTCTAATTAAACAACATAAATGCAGAGAAGCTCAGTTCAATCCTCTTGGCCACAAAGGAGGACCTTTGGCCACAATAAAATATAATAAACTAATGTTTAATTAATTTCTATAATATGCAAACACTCTTTGCTACTATAAACTCATCAAAACACTTTTTTCAGTAATTCACACCACGTACTTCAGCCTTTTGTATTATAAATCCCATCATATGATTATAGATTAGTCAGTCAACTTTATTTTCTAATATGTTTAACTACTCAGCAAATCTTTGTTCTCTTATTGTTTTGCCTCACATTGGCTGCAGGGCTTACTTAAGTTGTTTTCTGCAGTTCTCCCTGAAGCTGGAAATTTTATACCTGAGTTGGATGATATTTATTAAGGCTAAAAAGGTATTACCCTTCATGGTTACAACAGAATTCTGAGCAGCATCAGGGCTACATTGAGATCACAGAGCCTACGGGTCGTGGTCATTTCTTCAGCTGCACAGTATTTTTATCAAAGTGAACAGCCTGTGCAGGCATCGCATGATATGAAATGCTAACGGAAATGTGCTGCATAGACCATGGAAAAAAGTATGAAATGTAGTTTAAATTATTACAAGAAAAGAAACAGGGCTCTACAATGGAGGAAATTGGAGATTGAAAATAGAGCATCTCAGTTTTGTTCTGCCACTCATTCCTTGTGGCCTTAAGCAACCCACACCCGCTCTCTCAACCTGGGATTACTCACACAGAGATAATGACAATGTCCTGCCAACCTCACAGTATTGGTGTGAGGCCTGAAAGAGATGACACACGCAGAAGTGCTTTGTGAACGATACAGCATTCAAAAACCACAAAGTGTGACTGTTAGTATTCTGATCCTTTCAGAGCCAAAAAATATCCTCACAAAATGGATACAATAAAATTCTCAGAAACAGACAAGGAATATTAATTTGGCAGTTTCTGGAAGCTATGGTTTGTATGTGAGTGAGTAGATCTGCTGCAAGAAAATCTCCAAGAATATATAAATAACTGTTAAAGATATCATAATGGAACTCTGTTCAGAGTAGGATTATACAAGGAAGATGAAGGAACGTGACTGAAGTACTTCCTTCAGAAATTATTCAGAGACTGAATTAATTGGTGATTGCAATCTGTGTTAAAAGTTAAAGTGGACACTAGCTGGAAGGGAGTGGCAAGATGAAAAGCGCCAAGAATGTTTGCTTTCTTCAAAGCAGTGGTTTATAAAGCATACTCAGTGGATACCTAGGGTCCCTCAGAACCTTCCTGGAATTCACGATGGCAAAATTATTTCCATAATAACACTAAGATGCCATTTGCCATTTTTGCTGTGTGGAAACTTGCACCGATAGTGAAAAAGCACTGAAGGAGGAATCGCTGGTGCCTTAGCACAAATCATGGCCAGGAGACCAAACAGTATTAGTCATCTTTATAGTCTTCACTGGCACATACTAGCAAGCTTTATAACAAATGTTTGTCTCATATAAGAATGTCCCTGATGAAGCAATTTTTAAAAAATCTATTATATCTCAACCCTTGACTCAATTATTTTTTTTTTATTCTGTGTGATAAAATGACAAGTAAACAGAAAGCAATTGCTGCATACTAAACTGTAAGAGGCATTTTAAGGAACAGTACACTTATGTGTGTGTGTGTGTTTTAACTGTCAACTGAACCAGCCCTTTTTCATATAGCGTCATTTTTACTTGAAGGAACAACGGACAGACAGACTACAATTTTTCAGGCTTGGGTTTGGGGCAGACATTTTTGGTAAAGAATCTGCCTGCAATGAGGGAGACTCTGGTTCGATCCCTGGGTTAGGAAGATCACCTGGACAAGAGAATGGCTACCTACTCCAATATTCTTGCCTGGAGAATTCTATGGACAGAGGAGCCTAGTGGGCCACAGTCTGTGGGACTGCAAACAGCTGGACACAACTGAGTCCTCAACAGAGAGGTAATACTGTTGCTTCAGGGAAAACTACTGAGAATATTCATTGCCAGTAATAACATTAAGGCTTTCAAGCAGAAGTTAGAAGTTTGAAAAACTTCTAATAACCTCTGAGAGCATAACAGCTTCCCAGTGCTACATTTTCTGATTAGATTGGTGGTGATATTAAAAAATGGGATTTGTTTATGCTGTGTAATGAAATGCATCAACATCCGGAAAATCTACAAAACTCAGTGAACAAACATTTTCTAAATGACCAATAAATGACATTACAGTACTATGCCTGGGTAAAGTAACTGTTCAAAGTACATGATAGATCAATGGATTTTAAAACAAGGTACAAAAAGTTCATTGAAATGTTTATGAATAATCCTTAAGAAAGCATCACTTGTCGAATTTCAGTGCAGACCTAAAGAAGAATGTCCATGTCTCATGAAAATACTTCTCTCACTTCTCCAATCAATGAAGCGGGCTAAAACCAAAACATAGGAAATGTAGATTTAGAATGGAGTTGAGTGACGCAGTGGAAAGAAAGGAAATTATCCAGTTCTATCACATGATTCTTCAACAAGACCTGTGCACACTACAGTGCATATTGTACCTCTCACACTTCCGTGCAATTTTGCTTCAAAAAAGAGCACTCAGAGGTGATGTTCTGTCCTAAGGTTAACTAGACCCCTTTTGTCCAATTGGGGCAAGCATCTACCCTCCCTTATCCTCTAGTCCTGTAGTCTTTTGTCAGTGTTTGACAGGTATAGAAGTATAAATGTCCAGTTCATTTAAGTTGGGTTGAAACAGTAGCATAACTCATACTACAGAAACTCCCACAAAATTTTAAACTTCAGTTGCAATTGGAGAGACTTGTGGCTCAGAGGTTAAAGCGTCTGCCTGCAAAGCAGGAGACCTGGGTTTGATCCCTGGATCAGGAAGATTCCCTGGAGAAGGAAACGGCAACCCACTCCAGTATTCTTACCTGGAGAATCCCATTGACGGAGGAGCCTGGTGGGTTACAGTCCACGGGGTCCCAAAGAGTCAGACACGACTGAGTGACTTCACTTTCACTTTGCCTGAAATTACATCTCTTTTTTCCTTTCCCTGTCCTGCCCTTTCCCATTTATTACTTCTTAACTCTTCTCTCACTTTATTATTTGAAAATAAATCCTCAGTGTAGCATTCTAGAGAATGCTAGTGTGTATTCTAGTAGATACTGGTATAGATTCTAGTGTAGCTTCTAGAGAATCCAACATCCAACAGCTAGTTAAAAGCCATTTACTTATTTGATCAATGCTGCTCTTTGAATTCCTGGTATATGATAATCAACTTGATTACCACAGTAATGGAAAGGGTAGTGTACAACTTCATTTTCTATCAACATAATTCTAGCTGAATATTAAGTGAGTGAACTAGGAAGGGAGAAAGTATAACTCTGCTAACAACAACAACAACAACAAAATTCTGGTTATGGTCTTTGCTTCATTTTTTCAGAAAGTCCATGATCACACGCAACATTTCTGAGTCCTCGACATTAAAACATTCTTTTAGAAAACAGGCTACAAGCAAAAGGAAATACCAGAACAATCCTGTGATGGGACAGAAGGAATAGAAGTACATAGAACCATATGAGCAAGATGTAGGTCAAGATAATAATCAGTGGAGAGGAAATGACTGAAAACAATACCAATGTCCAGCGAGAAGGTGACTGGTGAACTGACTTCCCTAATGAAATGGGAAGGATCGGGATAAAAAGGAAGGTAATGGATAAGAAGGTAAATGAGCACCCAGAAAATACTGAAGTGGAAAACAAGGCAGGGGAGAGAGCGACCAGGGAGAGGTGAGGCGAGCAGGCAACATTCAAAGGTTCCAGACTCTTTTCTCTGGCGCTACCAGAACAGAGAGCAGTACTCCTAAGACATTACAGCCGGTTTCATAGCATAGGCACCCACACCTCCATTTCCTTCTCGGCAGTATTCCACCTAGACCAATATGCATTTTCGCACGCTCTTCTGCATTATTCCATTAACACTGTTTTTCTATCCTCTTCCCTTTTTTCTACATTTCAATTGCTCCCTAAATCATTACGTAAAGAGACCACAAACTTCAACTCTGGGCAACACACAATTCCCCAAAAATCAATAAGCAAAGAAGAAAGTTGGGGGGATATATTACACATTTTCCACCTATTTTGTTTTAGGCTTACCTTAAAAGCCAGTTTCTTTCTTTCTTTTTTTTTTAAGCACCCAAGAGAAAACACACATCATAGAAACCTGTTCTGAACAAAACTGTTATCTACCAACAATTTCCTTTGCCAGTCTCAAAGGACAGTGGTACAAAAGAATTCTAGGCATATATGTGTCTATCAAGTCAGTATCTAAAGAGACAAAAACTGGGTAGAGACCTTCAATAAGACTGTTCTCATAACTCTGCCTAAGTCAGGAATGCATCCCTTTTAATACTTCAAGCACATAACATATCTGATCATTGACTATGCATGTCTGTCATCTTATGTCTCTTTATGTTTCAGTTCAGTCCACTCAGCCATGTCCGACTCTTTGTGACCCCATGGACTGCAGCACACCAGGCTTCCCTGTCCATCACCATCTCCCGGAGCTTACCCAAACTCACGTCCATCGAGTCGGTGCTGCCATCCAACCATCTCATCTTCTGTCATCCCCTTCTCCTCCTACCTTGAGTATTTCTCAGCATAGGTCTCTTCAAATGAGTGAGTTATTCACATCAGGTGGCCCCAGTATTGGAACTTCAGCTTCAGCATCAGTCCTTTCAATGAATATTCAGGACTGATCTCCTTTAGGATGGACTGGTTGGATCTCCTTGCACTCCAAGGGATTCTCAAGCATCTTCTCCAACACCACAATTCAAAAGCATCAATTCTTCAGCGGTCAGCTTTGTTTATAGTCCAACTCTCACAATCATATACAACTACTGGAAAAACCATAGGTTTGACTAGAGAGACCTTGGTTGTCAAAGTAATGTCTCTGCTTTTTAATATGCTGTCTGGGTTGGCCATAGCTTTTCTCCCAAGGAGCAAGCATCTTTTAATTTCATGGCTGCAGTCATCATCTGCAGTGATTTTGGAGCCCTCAAAAATGAAGTCAGTCACTGTTTCCATTGTTTCCCCATCTATTTGCCATGAAGTGATGGGATGAGATGCCATGATCTTAGTTTTCTGAATGTTGAGTTTTAAGTCAAGTTTTTCACTCTCCTCTCTCACTTTCATCAAGAGGCTCTTTAGTTCTTCTTCGCTTTCTGCCAGAAGGGTGGTGTCATCTGCATATCTGAGGTTACTGATATTTCTCCTGGCAATCTTGATTCCAGTTTGTACTTCATCCAGTCCAACATTTCAAATGATGTATTCTGCATCTAAGTTAAATAAGCAACGTGACAATATACAGCCTTAACATACTCCCTTCCCAATTTGGAATCAGTCTATTGTTCCATGTCCAGATGTAACTGTTGCTTCTTGATCTGCATACAGATGCCTTAGGAGGCAGGTAAGGTCGTCTGGTATTCCCATCTCTTTCAGAATTTTCCAGTTTGTTGTGATCCACACAGTCAAAGGCTTTAATGTAGTCAATAAAGGCTTTGGTGTAGTCAGAAAAGCAGAAGTAGATGTTTTGCTAGAACTCTCTTGCTTTTTCTGTGATTTTTATGCTTAAATGTTATCAATAAAGCATTCTTATAGGCAGAATTGTAGGACATATGAGGAAGAAAAAAACACATCACATGGTAGGTAGCCCATTTAAAAATTAACCCAGATTATTATTCATAGCAGTTCAAATGAGTCAATACTTTGGAATGATATTCGAAAATTTCCTTCTACTATTAATCTGTTTTATTAGTTGTATTTGTTAGAGAGCCTAACATGACAAGCATAAAGTGATTTCTAAACCGCTTCTATGGAAACACAGCCCTAGGACACAGAAATCCCTCAGAAATAGCATCAGGATGGACTTCAGTTAGGCTAACCAAGAATCCTCCCATTGAGAGATGATCTGCTATTGAAATAGTTTCACCTTTGAACTTTATTTTTTAAAAGTTTCTTGAACACAAAATAATTCTCTTCTTCCAAATTTAAGACTAAGTACCAGCTGCATGATGCCAGCATATAAATAAGTCACAGAACTAAAAAGCTGTCAAGGTGAGGACAGGAGCATTTGGGACATGTGCCAGGATACAGCATGCATCTAGCATCAGAGTACATAATGCAGTTAGTTAGCTGCATTAATCTATTTCAATCAATTCATATCAGGAGAAGAATAGGTTATCATTTAAAAAAAAAATCAAACTCCAGAAAAAGAACTTACCTTTTATGAGGAAGGGAAAAAAAAGGAAAAAAGGTCTTGATCTGGAAATATCTTCGAAATGCCAGGCAGCATGGAGCTCCAAGCACAAATATCAGGGTGGCTTCCTAATAATTGTGGGGACTATAATTATTGTGGGGACCAACACAGTCCCTCAGGTCAGCTCTCAAGTATGTGTTGGAAGTGCAGAGGACTGGGGAACAAGTTGAAGTTTACAGCTGTATTCATCCCCAGAAAATGATCATATATTGGGCAAGTTCAGGAAGTTTTGTATGAGACTTCTTAACTTGAGCAAAGACAGCATTCCTGCCACTAAGATTTTGTCCAAAATGCATAAACATTTTCTATTTATTTACAAAAGGAAGACTACAATTAAATAAATTAAATCAATTTTTAAAAAGAAATTTAATAAAGGACCTCAGCCATTTTAGGAAAGAAGCATTTTATTATATTGTAAAAAATAGCGATAAATATATGGAAGGCAAAAGGTAAAATAGTTTATACCTTTCATAAATGACCAAGACAGAGTATGCATTAAAGTACAAAACAGGTAAATCAACAAGCACTAGCAATATTGGTTTTCCTTTTAATGACCTATTATTAATATCACATGTGGGCTTCCCCACTGGCTCAGACAGTAAAGAACCCACTTGCCAGTGCAGGAGACCTAAGAGAAGGGGGTTCGATACTTGGGTTGGGAAGATCCTATGGAGAAGGAAATGGCAACCCCACTCCACTATTCTTGCCTTGCAAATTCCATGGACAGAGGAGCTGGCAGGCTACAGTCTATGGGGTCACAAAGAGTCAGATATTACTGAGCACATACACACACACAACATCACACGAAGCCCTGATTTGTCATATATCTGAATTACTAACAATTTACCAACACACCAACAGTGCAGAAACCTACAGTTCTTCTACTTAACCACATTTATCACAAAAAAATTTCTCTCCAAACTGATGACAGATATACTCCAATGGAAACAAAATCAATTCTTAATAATTACCTGTTTAATTCTTTAAAAAGTGACTGATTTAAACAGTCCTCAACTTCTGTTTCCAAGGAAATACTGAAACATTATTTTGTAAAAATCCTTTTCCTTTTTATATTGTAGAAGACAGTTGAACTACAATATTATTCATTTTATACCTATTTATTTTATACCTAGTAGTTTGTATTCCAAATACTGAAATTATTGAAAGCATACCATCTATGGGTTAGGATAATGATACCTATGTACCAATTATGATTTAATCAGCTCTGGGTATGAAAATTATCATCAGGTGATCAAGAAAACTATTTTTTCTTAAGAGTTGAAATCCTCCCTGCCTTCTTATAGGGAAGATTCTGCAGAACATGATACATGTGTTCCAAATGCTCCCACACCACTTCCCCCATTCCCCTCCCAGCCATCTTCCACTTTTCTAGGTTAATATGTCATTTAAGTGCCTAACTTATCATGGAGAATGACCTCAACAAGGGATAAAGTTAGATTTACTGAGGAATTTCCAATGTTTTTGACTAAGAGACAAAGAATTATTGTATATATTAAACACTCCATGCCATTAGGGTGTACTAGGCTTTTGCATTTTAAAGGCAAATGTTTGATAAGGTTCAATTAGACATATTTTTTCATTTACTAAATGTCTAAATGAGAAGGAAATTCTACATTGGAAAAATGCTCAGAAAAAGCCCAGGTGTACAGAACTGAAGATTATGCAAGCTTTGGTAGAAATCTCTGTGCTACACTTTTTCTAGATGTAATTTCAAGAAGGACCCTAGACAGTGTAGGTTGGGCTAGCATATGGTTTATTTTGACTTCTATAAAACAACAGGGATTTGCATGTTTCAATAAATTTCTAATCATAACCACAGATCATCTCTTTGGACTTCACCAAATAGAAAGCAAAGCACAAAAAAAAAAAAAAAAAAAAGCTAAATGGGGCACCAAGACCTTTATTTACAAAAGAAAAGAGAAAGGAGTGCTGAAGGCATTTGTTTTGATGATGAAAATGGAGTAGTACCTGGTGCTCAGTAATCCTCATCCCTGAATCATTCTACAACTAATTTAATACACACGAAGGATACTTTTCTGTTTGTAAATAATTCACTTCTTCGCTTTACAAGCATGTACTGAGGTCTGATATCAACTTATACGTTAGCAAGTTCCTCCATACTCTAGACCACAGAGGGATTTGAGGAATAAAGAGATGGGAAAGAAAAAAAAAAAATTCAGAAGGAAGATCAACAAGATCAAGTACTTATTTTGCACTTATTTTAAAAAGTTTTGATAATACTGTTAATATATTCATAAAAGTGTTGTATAATTTCAAGAAACCTTAAACTTCATAGTTTATTTTCAAAGAAAATGGATATGGGACAATGCTAGCTCTGTTTCATAGAAAACTTCAGGTTGAAGTAGTGTTACATATATGCACTGATTTCCACACTTTTTTTTCACCAACTACTCAGATGCCCAGCTCTGGGTTGAGACCTGAAGATACTATAATGCTATATAATATCTCTTTCTCAGTTTAGTTAGTGGTTGAAAGAAAGACAGACAAATAGTAATCAAACAAGTTACTAAGTATGCAATTATGAAATAAGGTACAATCCAAAGAAAGAAAATGCAGAGCTAGCAATATCTGTAACAAAGTACACAAACTTGGGCTTGGGGTAACTGAAGATAGGGGACAAAGAAGGCTTTATTTAAAGGAAATGCTTGGACTGAGAGTAAAGAATGGCTGGACATCAACAGAAAGCAGGTGAGATCTATCAAAAGCAACAAAATGCACAGAATCCCTATCATGGGCAGGGATTGGGAGATAGAAAAAAGAAGAGGTCACCAAGGAGCAAAAATAAACAATGAACCTGGAATATCAAAAATCAAGTGAGCAGAGGAACCTAAAAAAGGACTTTTACCTCAGGTTACATAGGGACCAACTCTTGAGGACATACAAGCAGACCCAGTAACAAGCCAGATTTAATGTACTCTGGTAAGGGAAATCTCTAAGAAAAATCAGTCTCTCACCCTGATCATACTATTTTTTTTTTAAGCAAAGTATATAAAAAGAGAACCTTCAGGATAGTGTCCATATCTCAGCACGTAGACATAATAATAATAAAGATAGTGAAGAGACACCCACAGGGAGATGCAGTGATTTTTCATTTGGAGGCAGATTCATATTTGTTCAGTTTTTGTTTTGTTTTTCTTTTGTTTGTTTTACCGAATACAGCGGGGTTGCATGCATTATTTTATTTAAAATGTTATATGAAAATGGGAGGCAAGGGTGGAGAGGAGGCAGGTAACAGACTTTGTGGGGACATTTAGGCAACATTAATAACTATGGTCTTCATCTTAAAATCAATGAAGATAATGAAGGCTATTCACATGAGAGTAAAACTGAATTTTCAAAAGATCACTTTGGATGGAGTGGGGCAGAAGGGTATATGAAGCTGAGTAGATGCAGAGACACTGGTTAATCAATGTTTGTAGTCTTCCAGGACTCAGATGTGTCACGGGAGATGGACAGCAGTGGATGAACATAAGATCAGTAGGACTCTGTGGTAGAAGCAACAGAGAGATGAGGTAGCAAAAGGTTTCAAGGATAAATTTGAGACATGGCTCTTATACAATTGGACATGTTGTGGCTGTTCTTCACTAAGTAAACACTGACAGAGAAGCTGGTTCAGTCTAGAGCATGCTGAGTCTGAGGTGCCCTTGAGACAGACAAGTGGAGATGTCAGACAGATAATTAAATGAAGCCTGGAGTTCAGATAAGAAATCTGGCATAGCAATCAGATAGAATAGAAGAGTGGCAAAAATGCCATTTTTACAACAATATGCCTAGCATAAAACAGTACTTAAGAAATAAGAATTAAGAAACAGTTATGAAATATGTATATATTCTAGAGATCTTAATTTCAATTCACAATAATATTCTATTGCATTTGTTATTCCTTTGGTTTTAAAGTAGTGAAAGCATTAATTAAGATGCAAGATATTAAACATTAACTAGCAAATGTATACTCCTTCACCAGTCTATCAGATTAGTCAACTAGTAATGTACTGGAGTTTGGAAGGAATAAAGTGAAAGTGAAAGTTGCTCAGTCGTGTCTGACTCTTTGTGAACCCATGGACTATACAGTCTATGGAATTCTCCAGGCCAGAATACTGGAGTGGGTAGCTATTCTCTTCTCCAGGGGATGTTCCCAACCCAGGGGCTGAACCAGGTCTCCCACATTTCAGCATTTCAGATGGTTCTTTACCAGCTGAGCCACAAGAGAAGTCTTTGGAAGGAATAAATACAAAATACCGAATATATTTAAATTTAAAAATTTAAACCCAAGCAACAAAGAATTTCAAGTAACCTTGAGGGACAAAAACATTCATTCTCAAGACCACACTTGGGACCACAAAGCAAAACTTAAGAGGACCTAGTTTAACAAATGAATGCAACTGGAATATTTTATACTAATAATAAATATCACAATAAAGCAGTTAATAATTTGGGGTAGTGACATATAAAACACAATAAACCAGTTACAAAATACAATCACTTCCAGAAGCTCTTTGCTTAAAATATTTAGTTTACACTGTTCAAAGATCACACTGTCCCTGAAAGAATCACATTCACGTACACCTACAAACGCAGAGGTTAATGTGTCTTTTGTTCTTTTGTTTTACTTTAGCAGTTTAAAACAGTAATTTGGAAGAAGACTTTGGGTTTTCATTTTGAAATATGCTACTGCTGCTGCAGCTAAGTCGCTTCAGTCATGTCTGACTCTGTGCGACCCCAGAGACGGCAGCCCACCAGGCTTCCCCGTCCTTGGGATTCTCCAGGCAAGAACACTGGAGTGGGTTGCCATTTCCTTCTCCAATGCATGAAAGTGAAAAGTCAAAGTGAAGTCGCTCAGTCGTGTCCGACTCTTAGCGACCCCATGGACTGCAGCCCATCAGGCTCCTCCAGCCATGGGATTTTCCAGGCAAGAGTACTGGAGTGGGGTGCCATCGTCTTCTCCATTTGCAATATGATAATTCAATAAATCAAAAGTGGAAATTATCTCCACCCTGCCTTTATGAAGATAATATGGTAGGTAAATAAGAATTTTAATATCTTCCTAAACACTTTAATAAATAATATAAGAAATATCTTTTTAAAAGAAAAACAGCTAAATAAGCAATGTATATGTATACATACACAAAAAAAGGGAAAATACTTATTAAAAAAACTGAAAATTGTTCACAACTCTTACAACAATCAAAGTACTTGTTCTATTTCCAAGTATTTAAAAACTGATAACTAACCTAATCCTAACCTGTCTCCATTTTTCAAATGGTTAAGGTAAATTATTCTGATATTTAAAAGTGAAAGTGTCCATCACTCAGTCAGGTCTGACTCTTTTGCAACCCCATGGATTATAGCCCCGAGCAAGCTCCTCTGTCCATAGGATTCTCCAGATAAGAATTCTGGAGTGGGTTGCCATGCCTCCTCCAGGGGAACTTACAGATCCAGGGATCCGACTGGTGTCTCTTATGTCTAACCTGCAATGGCAAACCTGCACTAGCACCTTCTGGGAAGCCCAAGCTTTTTTAAGCTTTTTTGCATGAAAGCTTACTACACTTCAAACTTACAGATGAAAATCAAATGGTAAACCTTATCTTTTGTAAATTTAACTTTTTCTCTTAACTGCCACACAGGTCTTTGGTTCTTCCAAAAAGTCCAGTTCTTTCCCTCCTTAGGGTACAGTTTAGTTCAGTTCGGTCACTCAGTCGTGTCCGACTCTTTGCGACCCCATGACTGCAGCACGCCAGGCCTCCCTGTTCATCACCCCAACTCCCAGAGTTTACTCAAACCGATGTTCACTGAGTCAATGATGCTATCCAACCATCTCATTCTCTGTCGTCCCCTTCTCCTCCTGCCCTCAATATTTCCCAGCATCAGGGTCTTTTCCAATGAGTCAGCTCTTCACATGAGGTGGCCAAAATATTGGAGTTTCAGCCTCAGCATCAATCCTTCCAGTGAACACCCAGGACTGATCTCCTTTAGGATGGACTGGTTGGATCTCCTTGCAGTCCAATGGACTCTCAAGAGTCTTCTCCAACACCACAGTTCGAAAGCATCAATTTTTCGGTGCTCAGCTTTCTTTATAGTCCAACTCTCACATCCATACATACCTTAGGATACAGTGCTCCACAGTGTCAGCTGCAGATTGGTTCTAGAATCTTCATGGCTAATAACATCTGCAAATCTCAAATCCATTACCTGTATATAAAATGACACAGTACAGTCGTCCATCCTTATCCCCAGATATAAAAATCTGTGAATACAGGTGGCTAACTGAATTTACACAGGCTTTCTTCCAAAACTCCATGAAGCTAAATAACTCTTAAGCATCCATCAGGTCTCTGCTTAGTTTTCTTAATATTCCCCATGGAGGGGAATATTAAGCAAGCCCTCCCTGCTTGCCGCCTCTCTCATCATGCACTGTTCTTTTCCTCATGCCAGTTGTCATCTTTCCAGGAGTAGGAAATGTTAACCCACTCCAGTATTCTTGTCTAGAAAATCCCATGGATAGAGGAGCCTCGCTGGCTACAGTCCATGAGTCACAAAGAGCTGGACACGACTGAGCATGCATGCAGGTAAAAACTGTCATCTTACTGTGCTTCTTTGTTTAATCTGTCTTCCCTAATATGATATTAGAGTCATAAGGGAAATATTCACATCAATTTTATCTTTCAAGAGCAACACATATTTTAGGGGCTTAGTAAATATTTATTAAGTGAAAACAAATGAATCAAAGATGACTGAATAGATGAGTAAAAAATAAAGCCAGAGAACCACAAATAAATATGCATTACAATGTTCATTTAAAAGTTCTTTAAGTGGAGACACTTGGAAAATACGTGAGATACTTCTCTGAGAATTTCTCACCCAGTATCATAGGACACAACTGTCAAGTGTGGTGATTTTTTGATAAGGAATACTGCCAGATTTCAGAGTGCCCTCTAGGAAGTCAATTTGAATTTTAAAACAATTCGAAATGGAAAACGGGGAGAAAAACTAAAAAATAAAATCCTCGACTAAACGAAATCATTTCCTCATACCTGAAAATGTAATATCACACACGATACAAAATAAATAATAAATGTGCAACAAACAAATAAGTGCCTAATAGTCCTACAACTGTTCTCACAGTTTTAAGTGTAGACAGAAAAAAGTGAATTTATATACAACACTTCAATTACTCTTACAAAATTTAGAGAAGTGTTAGGATATAGAATTTTTGCCAGCATATTTGTTTCTGTGGACCTGGAAAGAATTTAGAATGTCAGGAACAAAGTATCTCCAAATTGAAGGATTTACAAACACCAATAAAAATAACTTGCAAATCTCACAGAAATGCATACATTCTTTCCTAGTTAATTCACCATACTGGCTCATTTGGGGGGCTTTAAAAAAAGAGAAGAGAAAAGTCACTTAGCTATATATGAACTCAGGAGCTATCACCTGGGGAGACCTCAGCTCAGGGGAAAGTTATACAGCACAGCACAGCAGAAACAGACTGGAAAGGCAGGCTCTCAAGTAACCCCAGTCTGTCTCTGAAATGCTCAATTTCCAAAACCAATGAATTTTTAAACATAATTTTAAACTTTTTATTTTATATTGAAATATAGCCAATTAACAATGTTGTTACAGTCTCAGGTGGACAGCAAAGGGACTTAGCCATACATATACATATGCATTCTCCCCTGAACTCTCCTGCCATCCAGGCTGCCACATAACACTGAACAGAGTTCCTTGTGCTATTAGTAGGTCTTTGTTGGTTATCCATTTTAAATATTGTTGTTCAGTTGCTAAGTCGTGACACCATGGACTCTAGCCCATCAGGCTCTACTGTCCATGGAATTTCCCAAGCAAGAATATTGGAGTGAAATGACATTTTCTTCTCCAGGGGATCTTCCTGACCCAGGGATCATCAAACGTGTGTCTCCTGATTGGCAGGCAGATATTTTACCACTGAGCCACCTGAGAAGCAATTTTAAATACAGCAGTTTGGTTCTTTTTTCCCCCCAAACCAACAAATTTCTCTTTTCCTTCCTTTCTTTTTCTTCTTCTTTCATGCTTTATTAATACTACATATCAGCCTTATATATAGCAGACACTCAATAATTAATATTATAAAAGCCAGGGAGATCGGAGAGGCAGGAAGGCATCACATTCTTGCTTGTAGAGACAGATAAAACAGGGCAGCACTGATGCCCGGGTCAGTCTAGAAACAGAATTCCAGCAGTTGCCTGTCTTTTAAGCTCCCACCCTATATGACCTAAAAGAAAGATTTGACTGATAAGGATCTCTTAAAAGGTAAAATATTTCTGTGAGAAAATGATAAAAGCTGAACAGAGAGCTGAACCAATCTAGACATGCTATGGAGAAAAAAAAAATTTTTTTTGGTACTTTGTAATAGTGTATGGTGCGTCAAAAAATCAAGGGCTTGCAATCAGACGGACCTAGTTTGAGTGCAAATCGTGCCACATATGAGCTGAATGACCTTGACTAAGTTCCTTATATTCTCTGAATCTTAATTTTCACATCTGTAAAAATAAGAGTAACAACTATCTTTCAGAATTATTCTGAAAATTAAGTTGGAATATGTGCAATGTACTAGCTGTAACTGCAGTTGTTGTAGTTTCCATTATTAGAGCGGAGGAGGAGTAGAGAAGATCAAGATGCACCCCTCCCAATCGAGCTGAAGAAGATGAATCAGCCTTGTTGTCACTAAGCCCAAAGTAGCAGCAGCCCTTCCAGCGCCTCCGCCTTAGAACATCTTTCTCATACGCAAATCTGGACTCATTCCAGGTCTCTGCCAAGTGGAACGACAATGACTGGCTCAAATCTCCATTACATTCAACACTATTCTATAGCCAGTTTGCTATCCAAGCTACAGCTGTGAGTAAATACTACCTGCTGTCCTGAAACCACCTCCCTCACTTACTTGCCTTATGCAAATAGACTTTATTGTGAATAGCTTTCAGTATGATCAGATCTCAAAGCCAACATTCAGTATCCTATCCTAGACCCTACTTTCCACATGACCTAATTTATGCAAATTAGACACTGTACCACTTTCCACCATTAATTTTCACATACTTTTAATACAATTTGAATCTAAGGTTCTGACATTGAATGACAAGACAAAGACAAGTCATGCAAGAATTACAAACACTTTCTTTGTAGAATCCACTGTATTTATCAAAATCTGGAAAATAAAAATAACTCTCTCTTAAGGTGAGGTTTCTAAAATTAGGTCTAGGTGACTGTAACTGAGAACAGACAATTTATGATGCATCCTGCCAACCCAGGAAGATCAACTCTTTTCATACTCTTTCCCTCTGATGACCCTCTATGAAATTCAGAAAACTTAATCTCCCACATTTTCAACTGCTTATTTTTTACTGCCAAGTCCCATCAATTTGGCAAGTAGATGAGAGCAGTAATCACTGGAGAAAATGTAGGAGAAAAAAAAAAATGAGCCAAATCAACTGATTTTGTTTCAATAGTCTATTTAATCTGCACAATGAGTCAGCCCACATGTTCCTACTAAAGGTAATTATGAGTATTTTGTAATTTTTGCTAAAAAAAAAAAGCTCTTGTCTATAATAAAGCATCTTGTGTCTTGTGTCCTTAAGGAAGAGGGATAGAAATAGTTGCTAAGGTAATAGTCTTGGATTAGCATCTTATTTTCATAATAATGAATGTTTTGACTTCAACAATGAATAGGTTTCCTTATTAGTACAATCAAAATTCAATTTGAATAAAGTTTTGGTAGTGACTTCTAAGGAAACAAAGTATATCGATAATATAGAATGTTTCCTTAAGGATACAGAGTTACTGCTATGTTTCCTTTTCTTCTAGTCAAAAATCAATGTCACACTATGCCATAATGAATGGCTGCTTGCCAGCTGCACTTAACTGACTGAAACTCATCATTCCTTTAAAATCTATTCTCCTTAGCAAAAGTAATTTAATAACCTGACTTGAGTTTGTGATCTGATTCAGACATAGCATCTAACCATGGTTTGGAAAGCATTAAACACATAGGGGAAAAGGCTTTCTTGATTAGTATTACAGATGTTTACAACATAGCCAATTTTTAAAGGAAGGATAGGAACTACAGTCAGTTATTAGCACAGATTCACACCTGTTGTCTGTCATGCTTCAAATTCCTAGGTGTGAGATTTAGTCAAGGCAAATGGAAATGAAAAAGGACCAGCTGCAAAACAATTTTGTTCTCATACAGTAATTAAAAGGAAAAACTGCACAATGTGCTGTCTATATGACAATCCCATTATTTCATGTCAGGAACAGTCCCATTTTTTTTTTAACAGATTTGTGTTGCTGTCAAGTCTGTTATAAAGGCTAGTACTCATAGGTCTAAGCTATGGACCTAATTTATGGTATTGGTAGTCACTCCAATTAGCTTTGCTAAATTTCTCTTTCAAGCGTGTTAGTATGATGTCAGAAAAATAAAACATCATCACCTACCCCAATCCCCACTCCTAAATCTCTGCCACAATGAACTATGTATTAGATATAAGACCTACTCAGACCTTATGTCTTATAAACACTAAATGCTTTTAAAATGTAAACCATCGAGCACCGAAAACACACGTGGTAAAACCGTAATCCCTGAGCACATCTGGCACAAGTCAATCCTACTGGTTTTTTTTAAATATAAATTTATTTAATTGGAGGTTAATTACTTTATAATATTGTATTGGTTTTGCCATACATCAACATGAATCCGCCACAGGTATACATGTGTTATCCACACACTCTTGCTTGAAACCCCTTAATATAACAATACCTTATGTTTTTATGTTTGAATTAGACAAACATTTAACTAATACTTGCATCTTATTTTCTAAAACTATGAAATATGCCTTTGAATATTACCATAAGAGTATGTTCATCTGAAATATCTATAAATATACTCTAAGTTACCATGGGTGTGCCTCATTTGTGGAAAATAATTCCATTGTATAAGTAGATCTTTGCAAAAAAAAAAAAGATCACCTTAAACACACTCATCATTGTTTTGTATCATGTATCAAATAGAAAATATGATCAGCTTCATCAAAACTTTATCTCTACAGAAAATAGTAAATGAAGGCAAAGATGAAATATGCAAGCTTTGGAGCAAGACAAACACAGATGTAAATTCTGTATCTACAACTTACTAGCTGTGTGATTTGAGGGTAAGTCATTTAACAGTTCTAAATGTTAAATTTCTCATCTGAAAGAAAGGAGATAATATTTGCTTCAAGTTAAATAACACATGTAAAGCATCAAGCATGAATAAAACAATTAAAAATATTAATGCCAATTAATGCCATTATCCGACTTACATGAAATGATTGTTACTGACAGAGTATAACTCACCACAGCATTTATGAATCAAGAAAGCAAAGTGTTACTTATTATGGCATTTATAGTTAAGGACCAATGTCTAGTCGAATGAATACTGTTTTTCACTTTTAATATCTTCATACACAAGTACAAAGTACATTTATACACACATATATAAATATGTTTATGCATACACATACACACATATATATCTTTTCCACCAAGGAGGAAACCACCAGATTTTCTATGTCTCCAGATGATGTCTAGCATCAAATAACTTGAAACAAAATAAAAATAATGGACAAAAAAAAAAATTTACAGTCAATGAAAATAGGTGTTCACAATTATTGTTTAGGTATTTGAAGCCTGTAGGGAAAACATATTGTTAAATTTTAAAATATCCTAACATTCTATTTGGAAAGTAGTATCACCTGACTCTACTATGAAAAAGGCCCTTAATCAATCTGTGAAACAGGTTTCTTTCCAGATAATGAAGAAGTGTTTACTGAGAGGGTTGTGCATTGTAGAACTATTTTGTTTTGAGGTGAAGGCTAAATTAAAAAGGATAATTGAGAAAATAGAATATTTGTTTCCCTTACCATAAATTATTGCTGAATATACTTTAGGGAAAGAGACAGCAAGAGAGCAGGATGAGGACAGGCATGTGCTGCTCAGCTGTCACTCAGAGTAGCAATAAATCAATCTCTTTGGGATGCTGATTTTAACACATGGCTAAAGCATATCAGCAAGGAAAGAATCCAATCTCTTCCAAGATTATTTATGACAAAGCACCCCTAACTGAAGTCCAATTTGTTTGTGGAATTGCAGTCATTCTGATTCAACTAAACAATAAATGAAGCTGCCTTTCACAGTTCCAACTCTGGAGCATAAAAGAAAACAAAAGGGAACTGCATGATGACAATACTTCACAATGCAGGGACCCAGATAAAGGAACAGTGGGGAAAGCAGTTACTGAAGGGGTGGGAAAAAAATCTAACAGGACTCAAAGAACAATTCATTAACCTAAACCACCCGTGTTCTTTGTGTATCAGTTATAGTTCACTGAGTGGGTCACTCGTCATGCAAATAAGCTAGCTGGGGGCTTTTCTTTCTTTTTTTTTTTTTTTTAATTGCTCTTCCTTCTGAAGGCCTCCTGCATCACCAAATTGCCAGACATGTCAGATGACCACTCTAAATGCTCTTTCAACTCAACCAAAGACAAAAGCACAGCTAGACCATGATTACTGATGATAGAAGAATAGCAAATCTGAGCAGCTAAGAATGGAGATATGTTAGAATTTCTCCAAAAAGCAAACAGAAATAATGAGCATGTTCATCAGCTAATTAAGTTTGGACTCTGACATACTGTTATCTTCCACAATGACTCAATTATTTAGAAACAACCCATCATCCTATCTTCTATAACCATTTCTTGTTACATTTAGTAAGCTGTATTTTACTAGGGAAGAAAAAGAAGACCATATGATATTTTTTGTCCTATAACAAATCTCTTTTTGTGCACTTTTCCTTGTGACTCAAGTGTCTAAAAGTGAAAAAGAGTGTTACCAAAAAAAAAAAAAAAAAAAAACCCACCTGCCATATTCTTTAACCTCAAGTAGATAGCAGTTTGCTTCAGAAAAACAGCATTTTTTAAACTTGATGTTGCATTGTTCACTTGCCATTCAATCATTCTAGAAATATTTATTATTTTTTGTTATGGAATATATATTTATTAATATGCTGAATTATGAAATACTTAATATGCTGTAAGTGTTCACCACCACTAGTAATCCTCAATCTAAACCTCTTACAGAATTAAAACCTGTAACATAACTGAAGCGCCCTGTCAGGAGTGTACTCTGCACTAGCAAATTTCCAAGCTGTCAAGGTTGATATTCTTGCATTGAGTAGTTATTTCAACAGTTCTTAAAGTCCTCAGTGCATTGGGCTACAATCCTATATGACAGGGAGCTTATATCTATTATAGAATTAAAACTTTCAATGTTAGAGAAGTAAAAACTCAACTCCATACATCTGCTTCTTGTTATTAAAAATTGATAAACTGCTTCTAAAGGTAAAAAACTATCCATCTGAGGGGACAGTACTATTTCTATTGAACTTCCATCTTCCATCTAAAAACATAATGCCACTCTATCAACTGCTTTCTTCGTGAGTTGTGTTCTCTAAAACAAACTCGGTTCCAAAGGCCCACCTAGTACACTCTCTCCTAACAAAACATCTCATATCTGTAAAAAGCTGTCACAAGAACCGAAAAGAGATACAGAATTTGCTTTAACAAAAGGAGAGGAGAACCTATCTCGGGATCTCACAAACCGTTGCTTCTTAAAGCGGGTCATTCAAGAGTATGAAGAACGATCTTCCTTTCTATCCCACACTCATGTACAGGATTCTCTCTATCAGGAATGAGTTCAGCTGAGCAATGGTTTATCCATCTGGTGGTAGGAATCATTACATATCATGCAAAAGGTAGGCATCATTAACCAACAAAGCAAATGAAGTCAAAGAGTGTGCAGGTCTGTGCATGTGTGCACTTGTGTTTATGGGCTATTAGATATATGCCAGTGAAAAAAATTCTCAGTCAAGGATAAACTCAGATTTGACAGATTACAGAGATATGAAGTAGTATGACTGATGAGCAAGCATCCTAAATGTTGTCACAGGGGTATTTTAAATGGTTGTCACACAACTTGAGAAGATAATAGTTAGTGGACCTTGCCATTGGAAAAGGGAAAAGAGGTAGGGAATAATTTGGAATGTAAGGCAGGAGAGAATAAGAATACCAGCTTCTGAAGAATCATATGAGGCTCCAATGTTGCATTAGGCTTGAAGCCAAGGCTAAATTGGACATTTTAAGCATTTAAATTAAAATCCTATTTTTGAGAACCCATGAAATATCTATTTAAGATTAGTAACACTGGCACAATATGCAGATAATTATTCAGAGATATCTTTTGATATTGTTTCTGATTCACGATGTTTTTTAAGTCTTAAGCATTAGAAAAAGGTGTTTTCTATTGAGCATTATTCTAAAATCTTAGTCTTGCTGAAAATATGTTTAAAAAGTTACTAGCTTCCAAGATTGACAATGTCATTATTTACAAGAATGAATATTTAGAATTTGTATAAAAATGTTTTTTTTTAAGTAAAAATATGGTGAGCATCAAAACCTTGCAAAACTTTTACTACTATCACCTGCTGCTGCTGTTGCTAAGTCACTTCAGTCATGTCCGACTCTGTGTGACCCCAGAGACGGCAGCCCACCAGGCTCCCCCATGCCTGGGATTCTATCACCTAGGCTTCCTCTAATTTCTACAAATAATTTCAACTTTAAGTGTAAAATATGGTAAGAAAGAGAATATGGAAGATACAAGACATTATAATCCAATAAAATTCTTTGTGATAAAAGGTCCTGTCTAGAGTATTTACGGGAAGTAAGGAAGGGGCTTAAAGGGAGGAGAAGGGGGTATGTGGTAGGGCATGGCTGGGGGAGATTTGTCATTTTTCCACTAAGGTGAAACATTTCCCCAAAGATAAACTACCTAAACTTCACAGATGTGAGGGAATTATGACACATAAATGACACCAGAAAAGCTTCAGAATCATTTATTTAATGAATATTCACCTGCAGAGAGTAGAGATAGAGTGAAACAAAGATGGCACCTGCTGGGTCTTAAAGTGCCGTCAGCCAGGCACGGTGAGCAAGCTAAGAAGAGGGAGGAGAGGCAGGCTGTCCACGGAGGAGAAGGACAATGTGAAGCCAGATAAACGAGGGTGGGAGAGTGCTTCAGACAGGAGAACACACGAGGCTCCGAGGTAAGAAGTCAGATGTGATTCTGTTTGGCTGTGGGGACTGCCAGAAAATTAAGCCCTTTAGAGAAAGGCAAGGCCAAGGTCATGGCAAGCAACATCAATGATATATGGATGGAATCCCTCCAAGAGCTTTTGTCAGGGTGATCTAAAGGTTGTGTTTCAGCAAAATCATACAAACTAACTGGGTCAAATTTACCAAGAATCACAAAGTCTGTATCAGTTTGTACTAAAGCTCTCAAAACCTGCTACATCCAACTTTACTTAAAAGCTCACAAAAATCAAATGCTTTCAAAAAGCCAGGCAAGTAATATCAATATAAGCAAATGAACAGGCCCAAAGGGGCCCGTAGTGAACTCAGAAGGTCTATGATAACTCAGCCTCCCAAACGACTACCTGGCAGAGTTTTAGGTGCAGCATGCCCTGACTTAACATTTATTTAAAGAAAACCAGAAATCAAGATTTTTAGGCAAAATACATTAATTTTTAATGGCAACTAAGTAAACGTTTATCAAAACATTAAAGTACCATATAAAAATATTTTCAGAAATTATCTAACTCCACAGATTGCAAGACTGTTTAGAAGAAATTCATTAAGACACAGAGTACAGGTAACAAGTTATCTCAGATTTGAGCTAACATGTTTCCCCAAATAGCTTCATTGGAAGAAATTTCTGAGTGATAAAAATTTGCTTTGGTGGCTAATACTGGCAGAGAAAAGTAAGGCAACCTGTTGTGTTCTCATTTGGGCAGAAATCAGCCTTTGTTTGGTTTGAATTTTCTCATCTCAAAGTTGATGGTCCTAAGTATTCCTGAATGATCTTAAAAGCCTTTGAATATATGCAAGTCTGCAAAGAGGAAAGCTTACAAATACAGACCATAGCCAATATGGAACATTTTTTAATTCATCTATCAATCTCTGATCTGGCAAACAGAAATGAACACAGGATCCTATTTCAAGGATGAAAAACTCCTCTGAAATAGGAATATTTCACTCCCCAGTACTGTACTCACAGTACTATTTTAATCCTCACAGTGGACTGCCAGCATACCTAATATTAGTTTACTGTATAATTAACGAGCTCAAAGTATTAACATTTTATATACTGAAAAAAAAAATCAAGTTACTTACAAATGCTTATCTAGTCTGTACATTTTGTTTCTGGAAAACAATCTTCAGCCATTAACAATGCTGATTTCACATACCAAGCTTATAAGCAACTCTCCAATGAAATTCTAGTAATATGATGTCAAAAATTTTAATGATCCCATATTCAGATATAATCACTTTCTATTTTTAATCTATGTGCTTGTGTGCTATGTCACTTCAGTCATGTCCAACTCTTCACAACTCCATGGACGTGGAGCCTGGTAGGCTCCTCTGTCTATGAGATTCTCCAGACAAGAATACTGGAGTGGGTTACCATGCCCTTCTCCAAGCGATCTTCCCAAACCAGGATATGAACCCAGGTCTCTTAAGTCTCCTGCACTGGCAGATTGGGTTCTTTACCACTAGTGCCACCTGGGAAGCCCATTTTACATCTATATTCCAAACTAATACATCAAGTAATTCTGGACTGATCAAACTTCTAGATCTATAAGCAATTCCGCCGGTACTCTAACAGCCCCTACTATTATAAACACCACCACAAGTACATTTTTTTTCCATTTCCACACACTTTTATTTTTAAAAACCCAAAATATAATAGTAACTGGATTTTTGTAAATAGGTCTACTAATGTGGACAATAGGATTCTTTGTTAGGAAATCATATTTCCCTTAAAACTGGGATTCAAAGTTTGTTTTACTTATAGTTGATTGGAAATGTTGCAATCAAGTACCTCAGAATTCACCCAAAGTAATAAAAACCTTTGTACACACAGAAGCCTCATGAACTTTATTCACAATTGCCAAAACTTGGAATCAACCAAGATACCCTTCAGTAGGTGAATGAATAAGTATACTGTGGTCCATCCAGACAATAGAATATTTTTCAGCACCAAAAAGAAATGCACTTCAAGCCATGAAAAGACATGGAGAAAACTTAACTTAAAAACTTATTATCAATACATTTTTAAAGCATTTGTCCCATAGTGATCTACATGGGTGCCAATACTGAGACTAATTTCTCTTCCAAAAGTACTGCAAGTATCATAATTAAAAAAAGATAATTCAACCACAAATTAAATACCATATTTTCCACGAGGTTAGAATGTTTTCTCAAACATATTATAATATTAACAGCCACAATTTTAAACACAGTGTTTGAAATTTCAGAGTATAACATTAGGGGAACAAAGGAATGGTGAGAGAGAAAGGAAGGTGGAGATCATTGTACAAAGAAATTCTCCACTTAAAATGATTCATTATATCTTTATAGAGTACCGTCTAATAATATATAACAATATTATAGTATATAATTAACAAAAACTTTCACATATGTGCCACTTTGCCCTAATAAAACTCTGTGGGTTATGAATTATGAACACAAGTTTTCAAGTGAAAAAAATCAGCCTCAAGAAGGATAAGCCCTAAAGTCCAGGATCTAAAAAATAAAGGAGCCACAGAGAGACAAGCAAGGATTTGAAAAGAGGAATACTAATTTCAAAGCTCAGGCTCTGGTTCACATGAGCATTTCTAGGACAATCAAAGTATAGAGAGCATCCTGTAGTAATCATTGTTCAAACCAAAAGTTCTAACTAAACATTAAAATTCTTTTCAAGAAAAGGTTATCTATATGCTGTTTCTAACTAGAAAATAACTCCCACATACTAGCTTTATCTGCATTCTATTATTCAAAGCCACAATTACCAAGGAATGTTTCTGCAGACAAGAAAAGCTTTTGCCTTTTTTTTTCTTGTATTTTTAGAGAGATTCAATAGTTCTAACAGTATAAAGCCTCATCACTGGAAAGAATAAAACCATGAAAAATTTTCTCCAAAAAGAAACTAAAGCACAGTGATTTACACACAGAGATTAAACACTACTGTGCTCTTTCTTTGGAAAAACAAGATTGTTTTCACTTTAAACAAAAGAGTTAGTCACTTGATTTAGATAATATTCTAGCAAACTCATAAAAAATAGCTTCTACTCTTCTTTTTGATTTAAAGTATTATGGTAATTAAGTTTTTAAATACAAAAACAGTTATTTACCAAAGTTACAGAGTAATAAAACAGCATTTGTAAAACTTCATTTTGCCTTTAAACCAAACAGATTTAAGGTCTTACATCTCCAACTGCTGCACATGTGAACTATAATAATTTTTGAATTTGCAAAATAATGTTTGACTCCAATATTCAGTATTATATAAAAATACCATACTTACACAATTGTGCGGAATTTAGACACAGAAATATCATGACATGCCTAACACTAAAGTGGTTGCAAATATGACCTTTGGGACACATTTTGGCTCACTGTGTAAGATACTACACATTATTTCTTCTAATTCAGTTTGGAAACCAATGCCAAATGAGTAAAATATATCAGGGAAACCTCCCATTAGAGGAGGATTAAGACAGTAAAATGCATTTCACTTCACCAAATAAAAGATTTCATTTTTTAAAGATACTTGCAGCTTCTCATTACCATATGGATGCTCACTTTATGTCCATTGTTTATAGAGTCTGCCTAGAGTGAAAAGTTTTTTTTAATTTGAGTAAAAAACATGAATTATTTTTCTATATAACAGGAAACTCATAAAACTGAGTGTCCCTCAAGTGATGCAAAGCAGCCCTTCAAGAATTTAACTCTCTGCCCTGTATTGCCCAAACATATCATGGTATACTGAATTCACACCCACTGAGAAAGAAGTTTTCAAAATTCCTGAATTCTGATGCCTCTAAAAGAAGGCAAACACAAGGGCAAAAATACCTATTTCAGGTATTTAACTAAGAAATATCTGAGTAGACCATCAACTCCACAGATTTGTCTAAATATGAAAGGAGTCTATCATTTTAATTTAACCACCTTATACTGCCTATAATTAATAAAAATAGACTAGACTTCCACAATTATATTCCAGACAAATGCCACAAGTTTTTCCTTCAAGGGGTTTATTAGATTATGATCTTAATATAATCCAACCAGAAACACAAAGCATTGCCAGATTCTCTAAGGAAAAAAAAACAAGACTTAATTTGGTTAGCAGTGTTTCATGTGGAACTTATAATTCCTCCTGAAAGATGCCGTTTCTCTTACTAAAAGAGAATAATGTGCAGTAGTCTATATTATATATTAATAAGGGTGGTTATTCAGTTATTTTGTTTTAACTGAAAATTAATCCAAAGCCTGTCATTCTGTAGGACAGATTGATTCAGGTCACCCGTTACTAAATTAAACATTTTCTGCTTTCACTGCATCTCATTAAACATGCTACAGCAAGTTTAAATAACTCAGTGCTTTCATTTGCACAGTCACCCATTTTGTTATTGTTTACAGCAACCTAATTTGGCACATAATAATTCAGGCAGCATCGGTTTCATATTACACTGAAGTATTCATTTTTAATATAATTGCATTCTTTCATCCAACAAAAGCTAGTTCAGTGGGGATTTTACTCAAGTGATTCTTCAATTATTATACAAGGCAAATTCGTCTAAGACTTTGCACCTCTCTTTGCCCTACTGATTCATTTCTCTATAAATTAAAAACTCATTATGAGCTTATTTAAAGTAACTTACTTGCTTAAACAACACAGTGAATGATTACTCTGGTACAAAATATACACCCCTATACATCTCTAAAACACCTTCTTCCAAAGGCCGTTTGAACCAGTAATTAAACAAAGCATGGGGAGGCAGTCCTAAGATGGCAGAGGAATAGTATGGGGAGACCACTTTCTCCCCCACAAATTCATCAAAAGAACATTTGAACGCTAAGTAAATTCCACAAAACAACTTCTGAATGCCAGCAGAGGACATCAGGCACCCAGAAAAGCAGCCCATTCTCTTCGAAAGGAGGTAGGAAAAAATATAAAAGACAAAAAAGAGAGACAAAAGAGGTAGGGATGAAGCTCCGTCCCAGGAAGGGAGTCTTAAAAGAGAGAAGTTTCCAAACACCAGGAAACACTCTCACTGCCAAGTCTGTGGTTAGCCTTGGAACCACAGATGGCAACATAACCAGGAGGAAAAATAAATAAATAATTAAAACCCACAGATTACAAGCCCAACGGTAACTCCCCCAGTGGAGAAGCAGCACAGACACCTGCACCCGCCACTAGAAAGCAGGGGCTGGTCAGGGAGGTGCGGGCTGCATTGCTTAGAGTAAGGACCAGGCCTGAATGCCCTGAGGGCAATCTGAGGGAGCTAACTTGGGCTAGCAAGCCAGATTGTGGGATAACTGCCACGCGAAAAGCCCTAACCTAAGACACCACCAGGCCTGCTCACAGAACAAAGGACTGAGCAGAACTAACCGGCTGCAGACTGGCTTATTCCCCTCCAGTGATAGGAAGGCAAGCGCAGCCAGAACTGGAAGGGAGCAATCGCAGCCCCAGAGAGGCATTATCTATCAAACTGCAAGCAGGCTTCATTGCTAACCAACACTTCTTGGAATTCTGGATGGTCAACATCCGCCTGAGAAGGTGTGCCAGCTGTACACCCAGAAAATCAAGCAGCAGGGACAGGGGAGGCGATAAGTCACAGCAACCATGCTCACCAAACACATGGTCACCTGAGCTGCTCGGATCTGGGAAGGGCACAAAACGCAGGCCCAACCGAGTCTACGCCTCTGAGGACTACCCAAGGACCTGAAACTGAGAAGCTTAGACCTGGGAAGTGCATACAACCCAGGGCCAGCCTCAGACAGTTCCCGGCAGAGCAACCTAGAGCCTAAGCAGTGTAGACAGGGAAAGCACACATGCCGTGAGCGGGGACAAACCCAGTGTGGCCGAGACACCGTGAGCACATGCCAGTGTTATTTGTTTGCAGTGTCCCTCCCTCCCCACAGTGCAACTGAACAAGTGAGCCTAAAAAGTGTCCACCACCGCCCCCTTGTGTCAGGGCCGGAAATTAGACACTGAAGAGACCAGCAAACAGAAGAAGCTAAAACAGAGGAAACCGCCTTGGAAGAGACAGGTGCAATAGAATAAAACCCTGTAGTTAGTACCAACTACATAGGAAGGGGCCTATAGATCTTGAGAAATATAAGCCGGATCAAGGAATTATCTGAAAATGAACTGATTCCACACTGCCCACAACAAGACCAGAGAAAGTCCTAGAAATATTTTTACTATTTTTACTATCATTCCTTAATATTTTTTATTTTTAAGTCCTCTATTACTCCTTGAATTTTCATTTTGATAAGCTATTATTACTTTGCAAAAAAAAGAGAGACCCTATCTTCTTAAAGCAAACTTCATATATATATATATTATATAATTTTTGTGACTTTGTTGTTTTTTTTCATTAATACTGTATTTTTGAAAATCCAACTTCTATTCTAAACTTTTAATCTTTGCGTTTTGGTATTTGTTATCAATTTTGTACCTTTAAGAACCCAATCTTTAGTACCCAATTTTACTTGGGAGCAAGATTACTGGCTTGACTGCTCTCTCCCCTTTGGACTCTCCTTTTTCTCCACCAGGTCGCCTCTATCTCCTCCCTCCCCCTTCTCTTCTATACCCAGCTCTGTGAATCTCTTTGTGTATTCCAGATGGTGGAGCACACTTAGGGAACTGATTACTGGCTGGATCTATCTCTCTCCTTTTGATCCCCGCCTCCCTTTATCCTCCTGGCCACCTCTGTCTCCTTCCTCCCTCTTCTTTTTTCTGTATAACTCAGTGAACATCTCTGAGAGGTCCAGACTATGGAGTGCACATAAGGAAGTGATTACTGGCTAGCTTCCTCTCTCCTCTTTTGATTCCTCCTCATCTCATCCTGGTCACCTCTATCTCCCTCCTCCCTCTTCTCTTCTCCATGTAACTCTGTGAACCACTCTGGGTGTCCCTCACTGTGGAGAAACTTTTCATCTTTAACCTAAATGTTTTATCAATGGTGCTGTACAGATGGAGAAGTCCTGAGGCTACTGTAAAAATAAGACTGAAAACCAGAAGCAGGAGGCTTAAGTCCAAATCCTGAGAACACCAGAAAACTCCTGACTCCAGGAAACATTAATCAACAGGAGCTCAGCAAACGCCTCCATACCTACACTGAAACCAAGCACCACCCAAGGGCCAAGAAGTTCCAGAGTAAGACATATCACACAAATTCTCCAGCAACACAGGAACACAGCCCTGAGCTTCAATATACAGGCTATCCAAAGTCACTGCAAACCCACTGACATCTCATAACTCATTACTGGACATTTCATTTCACTCCAGAAAGAAGAAATCCAGCTCCATCCACCAGAACACCAACACAAGCTTTCCTAACCAGGAAACCTTGACAAGACACCTGTACAACCCCACTCACAGTGAGGAAACTCCACAATAAAGAGAACTCCACAAACTGCCAGAATATAGAAAGGCTACCCCAAACACAGCAACATAAATGAGATGAAGAGACAGAGGAATACCCACCAGGTAAAGGAACAGGATAAATGCTCACCAAACCAAACAAAAGAGGAAGAGATAGGAAATCAACCTGATAAAGAATTCTGAATAATGATAGTGAAAATGATCCAAAATATTGAAATAAAAATGGAATCACTGATAAATAGCCTGGAGACAAGGATTTAGATGCAAAAAGGTTTAACAAGGACCTAGAAGAAATAAAAAATAATCAATATATAATGAATAATGCAATAAATGAGATCAAAAATGCTCTGGAGGGAACAAATAGTAGAATAATGGAGGCAGAAGATAGGATTAGTGAGGTAGAAGACAGAATGGTAGAAATAAGTGAATCCAAGAGGAAAAAATAAAAAACAAATAAAAAGAAAAGAGGACAATCTCAGACACCTCTGGGACAATGTTAAATGCCCCAACATTCGAAACATAGGAGTCCCAGAAGAAGAAGACAAAAAGACCATGAGAAAATACTTGAAGAGATAATAGTTGAAAACTTCCCTACAATGGGGAAGGAAATAATCACTCAAGTCTGAGAAACCCAGAGATTCCCGAATAAGATAAACCCAGAGAGTTCCAAATAAGATATACCCAAGGCAAAATACCCCAAGACACATATTAATCAAATTAACAAAGATCAAACACAAAGAACAAATATTAAAAACAGCAAGGGAAAAACAACAAATAACACACAAGGGGATTCCCATAAGGATAACAGCTGCTCTTTCAATAGAAACTCTTCAGGCCAGGAGGGAATGTCAGGACATACTTAAAGTGATGAAAGAAAATAACCTAAGGCCCAGATTACTGTACCCAGCAAGTATCTCATTCAAATATGAAGGAGAAATCAAAAGTTTTACAGACAAGCAAACGCTGAGAGAATTCAGCACCACCAAACCAGCTCTCCAACAAATGCTAAAGGAACTCCTCTACACAGGAAACACAAAAGGGGTGTATAAACTAGAACCCCAAACAATAAAGTAAATGGCAATGGGATCATACTTATCAATAATTACCTTAAACGTAAATGGGTTGAATGCCCCAACCAAAAGACAAAGACTCGCTGAATGGATACAAAAACAAGACCCTTATATATGTTGTCTACAAGAGACCCACCTCAAAACCAGGGACACACACAGACTGAAAGTGAAGGGCTGGAAAAAGATATTCCATGCAAATAGAGACCAAAAGAAACCAGGAGTAGCAATACTCATATCTGATAAAATAGACTTTAAAACAAAGGCTGTGAAAAGAGACAATGAAGGCCACTACATAATGATCAAAGGATCAATCCAAGAAGAAGATATAACAATTATAATTATATACGCACAGAAGAGCCTGGTAGGCTGCCATCTCTGGGGGTTGCAGAGTCGGACATGACTGAAGCAACTTAGCAGCAGCAGCAGCAGCAACATAGGAGCACCGCAATATGTAAGACAAATGCTAACAAGTATGAAAAAGGAAATTAACAATAACACAATAATAGTGGGAGACTTAAATACCCCACTCACACCTATAGATAGATCAACTAAACAGAAAATTAACAATGAAACACAAACTTTAAATGATACAATAGACCAGTTAGACCTAATTGATATCTATAGGACATTTCACCCCAAAACAATGAATTTCACCTTTTTCTCAAGTGCACACGGAACCTTCTCCAGGATAGATCACATTTTGGGCTATAAATCTAGCCTTGATGAATTCAAAAAAATTGAAATCATTCCAAGCATCTTTTCTGACCACAATGCAGTAAGATTGGACCTCAATTACAGGAGAAAAGCTATTTAAAATTCCAACATACGGAGGCTAAACAACACGCTGCTGAATAACCAACAAATCACAGAAGAAATCAAAATATGCATAGAAATGAATGAAGATGAAAACACAACAACCGAAAATCTGTGGGACACTGTAAAAGCAGTGCTAAAGGGAAGGTTCATAGCAACAGCCATATCTCAAGAAATAAGGAAAAAGTCAATCAAATAACCTAACTCTACACCTAAAACAACTAGAAAAGGAAGAAATTAAGAACCCCAGGGTTAGTAGAAGGAAAGAAATCTTAAACATTAGGGCAGAAATAAATGCAAAAGAAACAAAAGAGACCATAACCAAAATCAACAAAGCCAAAGCTGGTTCTTTGAGAGGATAAATAAAATTGACAAACCATTAGCCAGAATCATCAAGAAACAAAGGGAGAAAAATCAAATCAGTAAAATTAGAAATGAAAATGGAGAGATCACAACAGACAACACAGAAATACAAATGATCATAAGAGACTATGATCAGCAATTATATGCCAATAAAATGGACAACGTGGAAGAAATGGACAAATTCTTAGAAAAGTACAACTTTCAAAAACTGAACCAGGAAGAAATAGAAAATCTTAACAGACCCATCACAAGCAAGGATATGGAAACTGTAATCAGAAATCTTCCAGCAAACAAAAGCCCAGGTCCAGACGGCTTCACAGCTGAATTCTACCAAAAATTTAGAGAAGAGCTATCACCTATCCTACTCAAACTCTTCCAGAAAATTGCAGAGGAAGGTAAATGTCCAACTCATTCTATAAGGCCACCATCACCCTAATACCAAAGCCTGACAAAGATGCCACAAAAAAAGAAAATTGCAGACCAATATCGCTGATGAACATAGATGCAAAAATCCTTAACAAAATTCTAGCAATCAGAATCCAACAACACATTAAAAAGATCATACACCATGACCAAGTAGGCTTTATCCCAGGGATACAAGGATTCTTCAATATCCGCAAATCAATCAGTGTAATACACCACATTAACAAATTGAAAAATAAAGGTCATATGATTATCTCAATAGATACAGAGAAAGCCTTTGAAAAATTCAACATCCACTTATGATAAAAACCCTCCAGAAAACAGGAATAGAAGAAACATACCTCAACATAATAAAGGCTATATATGACAAACCCACAGCAAACATCCTCAATGGTGAAAAACTGAAAGCATTTCCCCTAAAGTCAGGAACAAGACAAGGGTGCCCACTTTACCACTACTATTCAACATAGTTTTGAAAGTTTTGGCCACAGTAATCAGAACAGAAAAAGAAATAAAAGGAATCCAAATTGGAAAAGCAGAAGTAAAACTCTCACTGTTTGCAGATGACATGATCCTCTACATAGAAAACCCTAAAAACTCCACCAGAAAATTACTAGAGCTAATCAATGAATATAGTAAAATTGTAGGATATAAAATCAACACACAGAAATCCCTTGCATTCCTATACACTAATAATGAGAAAATAGAGAAATTAAGGAAACAATTCCATTCACCATTGCAACGACAAGAATAAAATACTTAGGAATATATCTACCTAAAGAAACTAAAGACCTATATATATAAAACTATAAAAGAGTGGTGAAAGAAATCAAAGAGGACACTAATAGATGGAGAAATATATCGTGTTCATGGATCAGAAGAATCAATATAGTGAAAATGAGTATACTACCCAAAGCAATCTACAGATTCAATGCAATCCCTATCAAGCTACCAACGGTATTTTCACAGAGCTAGAACAAATAGTTTCACAATTTGTATGGAAATACAAAAAACCTCGAATAGCCAAAGCAATCTTGAAAAAGAAGAATGGAACTGGGGAAATCAACCTGCCTGACTTCAGGCTCTACTACAAAGTCACAGTCATCAAGACAGTATGGTACTGGCACAAAGACAGAAATATAGATCAAAGGAACAAAATACAAAGCCCAGAGATAAATCCACACACCTATGGACACTTTATCTTTGACAAAGGAGGCAAGAATATACAATGGAGAAAAGATAATCTCTTTAACAAGTGGTCCTGGGAAAACTGGTCAACCACTTGTAAAAGAATGAAACTAGAACACTTTCTAACACCATACACAAAAATAAACTCAATATGGATTAAAGATCTAAATGTAAGACTAGAAACTATAAAACTCCTAGAGGAGAACATAGGCAAAACACTCTCCAACATAAATCACAGCAGGATCCTCTATGACCCACCTCCCAGAATATTAGAAATAAAAGCAAAAATAAACAAATGGGACCTAATTAAAATTAAAAGCTTCTGCACAGCAAAGGAAACTATAAGCAAGATGAAAAGACAGCCTTCAGAATGGGACAAAATAATAGCAAATAAAGCAACTGACAAAGAACTAATCTCAAAAATATACAAGCAACTTCTGCAGCTCAATTCCAGAAAAATAAACAACCCAATCAAAAAATGGGCAAAAGACCTAAATAGACATTTATCCAAAGAAGACATACAGATGGCTAACAAACACATGAAAAGATGCTCAACATCACTCATTATCAGAGAAATGCAAATCAAAACCATAATGAGGTACCATTTCTTGCCAGTCAGAATGACTGCAATCCAAAAGTCTACAAGCAATAAATGCTGGAGGGGATGTGGAGAAAAGGGAACCCTCTTACACTGTTGGTGGGAATGCAAACTAGTACAGCCGTTATGAAGAACAGTGTGGAGATTCCTTAAAAAACTGGAAACAGAACTGCCTTATGACCTAGCAATCCCACTGCTGGGCATACACACTGAGGAAATTCTGGTTTCATCAGAATTGAAAGAGACACATGTACCCCAATGTTCATTGCAGCACTGTTTACAATAGCCAGGACATGGAAGCAACCTAGATGTCCATCAGCAGATGAATGGATAAGAAAGCTGTGGTACATATACACAATGGAGTATTACTCAGCCTTTAAAAAGAATACGTTTGAAATCAGTTCTAATGAGGTGGATGAAACTGGAGCCTATTATACAGAGTGAAGTAAGCCAGAAAGAAAAACACCAATACAGTATACTAACGCATATATATGGAATTTAGAAAGAGGTAACGGTAACCCCATATGCGAGACAGCAAAAGAGACACAGATGAATAGAACAGTCTTTTGGACTCTGTGGGAGAGGGAAAGGGTGGGATGATTTGGGAAAATGACATTGAAACATGTATAATATCATATGTGAAACAAATCGCCAGTCCAGGTTCGATGCATGATATAGGATGCTCGGGGCTGGTGCACTGGGATGACTCAGAGGGATGGTATGGGGAGAGAAGAGGGAGGAGGGTTCAGGATGGGGAACATGTTTACACCCATGGCGGATTCATGTTGATGTATGGCAAGACCAATACAATATTGTAAAGTAATTAGCCTCCAATTAAAATAAATAAATTCATATTGCAAAAAAAAAAATAAAGCGTTTTTTTGAAAAAATTTTTTCCTAGTACAGTAACATATTATTATTAAACCCCACCACTTTGGCATGAAGGCTACTAAATAAATTGCCAGAGCATCAATAAAATAATGATCTAAGATTTGTTCTTATGTGCTTATTTCTATAACAAATTTGAATGAAGCAGATATTTGGAGAAATGAATTAAAGATCAGTTCACTTGTCATCCTTCAAATGTGGGTTGATCACAAAGAAGTACAAGGTAAATACTTGAGAAGAAAAAATATGAATTGATTCAAAATAAGAAGATCAAGGGTAAAATACTCACAAATATATGTTAACAAATGTTCACAAAACAGCAGGAAGTCTTCAATTAATTCACTAAGCACCCTCTCATGTTTGTGTATCTTGTATCTATGCAATGGCTCATATTTATAGCAATGTCTTCAAAAATACTGGTTTTTAAAAAATAAGAGCATATTTTTAAGTTAACATGTTAAAATTTCATTTTACAGTACTTAGAGTTACTAGCAAATAACTGAGGAAACAAAACATTAATTATCTAAACTGTAACCTTTTAGATCAAACTCTACTGGTCCTATGGCCAGTTCACTACAGAGCAGAATCTAGTTAAGGTAGACTGTTTTGGACTTGGTCTAAAAAGACTATATTAAATAAAATCAAAACAGATTTGATATTTTAGGGGAACACCTATAAGTCAAGTGAAGATTTATATTCACAAGAATCTTTTCATAACAATATTTTATATACCTTATAAACCTTTTTCCCAAAACATTTTAATCATAATGCATTGCACTGCTGAAAAATAGTTACAAGAATTAGTTGTTTTTATGTGAAATATATGAGAAAGGGATAGTTTTCTCTAAAGAACTATGCAATTGCAACAGGTATTACAAATTACAGGAATATAAATTATATAGGTGTGCATGCTAAGTCACTTCAGTCATGTCTGACTCTTTGCGACTCTGTAGACTGTAGCCCGCCAGGCTTCTCTGTCCATGGGATGCTCCAGGCAAGAATACTGGAGTGGATTGCATAACCTCCTCCAGGGGATCTTCCTGACCCAGGGATCGAGTACATGTCTTCTGCAGCTTTTGCATTACAGGCAGATTCTTTACTGCTGAGCCACCCAGGAAGCTGATAAATTGTATATAGAAATTTTCTATTTACCCAATTGATAAAGTTCCCCATGTAACAAGTTTAATAAAAGCCATACCAGCCTAAATTAGTGAATCAGTAGATAAAAATAGCAATTTAAAAATTATCACTTATTAATCTTTGATTTCAGTGTAAACACACATGGAGATGATAAAACATGTGGTGGAAATGACAAATTTGATATTTGGAATCAAGAATAAAAATTCTAAGAGGCCAAGAGTTGTGTGTCTCAGTGGAAAATGTGCCCTCTCTAGTTAACACTTGACTTGCAGTGTAATATAATAATTTTGTGGGTCAAAAGATTTCCATTAACTTTTTTAACTTGACCTATTCTATAAAATCACAAGGATTCAATAGTGGCCAACTTCTCCAGGGCCTTTAAGGATGGGGTAAAGATGAGCAAGTCTCCTGCTCAAAATGCCTTTCTCAAAATTTAGAACTTAGAAGTAAATGCACAGCATAAATTCCCTGTGCATTATCCAACTCTCGGCAATGTCATTTCCCTCTCAGACCTGACCCGAGGAGGGGTACCTACTTAGTTGCTACTCTCTAAGATTACTACCTTGTGTATTCTACAAGACCTGATTAAGGAGATAGTCTTCTGTATCTTGTGTAATCAAGTTAGAACTCTTTTTTCTTTTTTAAAGCTACTCCTTATCTAAATGTCCCTTTTGCCCTTTGGTTTAGAGTTTCATATAGTCAACACATTTTGAGGGTCTATTATGAATCAAATTACCAAATGTCTTAGAGATATAAAATGAATAGAACTCAAGAAGCTTGAAGTCTAGTGAATAAGACATATACATTTAAGGACAATTATTACATAATGCATAAATGCTACAGCAAAGACAGGCACAGTTGCTATTGGAGAAGAACGTTTAACCCAGACTAAAGTGAATAAGATGAAACATTACAGGAAAGAGTCTTAGGCTAAATCATCAGGAACCAGATATTCAGATGATTCAGACAGGCATTTCAGGTATGAAAATCTAGGGGGCAAATGAGAAGGAAAACCCGTATGTGTGAGTGAGAGGAAGACTGCAATGAGGTTGGAGAGTAATCAAGCTTCAGGTGTCATGCTAAGAAAGATGGAATTTCTCCTGAAAACTATGAGGAGCCACTGAAGGATTTTAAGCAGGAATGAGATATGCTCACAGAGAAGCTTCAAGTTTTGGAAGAAAACATTGGAAATAGTATACCAGAAGTCTGTTAGGAGATGACCACAACAGTCAACATGAGAAGAGATGAGGTCTTCAGCCATCTTAGTGGGGTAGGGGAAGGAGAAACAGTAATCCACTCGACAAGCACAGAGTGAGAGCCCACCACTGCCATGTACTGTCCTAGGAACTAGGGATACAGCCATAAGCATAAATCTCAATCCCCGTGGACTTCTTTTCTAATGACACAAACTGTCTATAAAAAAGATGACTAGTGAATTAATACTATTTCAAACAGGAATAAGTAGAGAAGGGCAAAGGCTGGGAAAAGACTGTATCTGGGAATGGGGTTGAAATCTCATCAAGAAAGGTCAGTGTAGAAGAGCTGAAGGAAGTTAAGAGTAGCCTGTGAGAAGTCTGAGCCTAGAGCACTTCAGGAAGACATAAGATCAAGTGCAACCAACTATAGTAGGACTGTGCTTACCTAAGTGGGAGGAAAGAGTGGGGAGGTGGAAATGGGAAGGGATGGAAGAAGATAACAGAGAAAGCAGTTAAGTCTCTAAATCTTTTGCTATTAGACTTCTGAGTAGTAGATGAATGGTGTTTATCCAGGAAGAAGAGACAATCTCTGAAATGCCTACAGCAAGATGTACCTAGCTCAGGATTATCTAGTGAATAGAACCTTAGATGTGTGAAGGATGTCTCCTTGAATGACACCTTATTGGATATGTATCTTGTCTCTATCATATACAGATATAACTCTAGAAGATAAAATGGAGATGTCTTATAATTTAAACATTGCTCTGTCTGAGATAATCTCATGAAACCCACTTGGATATCTTATCTATTCTAAACCAGAGGATCAGCTCCAATGTGGGTAGGACCTTGGGAGGTGCCTTCACCAACCTGGACATCTCTCTAGTTTGTCTAAGTCTTTTGATTGCCTATATCCAGTAGTCATGTATGGATGTGAAAGTTGGACTATAAAGAAAGCTGAGCACCAAAGAATTGATGCTTTTGAACTGCGGTGTTGGAGAAAACTCTTGAGAATCCCTTGGACTGCAAGGAGTTGCAACCAGTCCCTCCGAAAGTGAATCAGTACGCAATATTCATTGGAAATACTGATGCTGAAGCTGAAACTCCAATACTTTGGCCACGTGATGTGAAGAACTGACTCATTTGAAAAGACCCTGATGCTGGGAAATATTTAAGACCCTAGGAGAATGGGATGACAGAGGATGAGATGGCTGGATGGCATCACTGATTCAATGGTCATGAGTTTGAGCAAGCTTCGGGAGTTGGTGATGAACAGGGAAGCCTGGCAAGCGGCAGTTCATGGAGGTCACAAAGAATCAGACACAACTTGAGCAACTGAACTGAACTGAGTGGGTAAGATTTCTGACTCACGTTTCTCTGATTTGACAGTATAGTCCTATTTGTTTGCTCAGAGAGTAATAGCAAGGAAGCCAGTGTGCTGAACATTATGATTGGGAAGGGAGTCATAAAATGGTGAGTTCAGAGTGGTAAATGAGAGGCTGAAAGTACAGTACCATGTAAGCCATTGTAAGACCTTTCCCAGTTACTGAGAGAGAGAGAGGAAACCAAAGAAGAGTTGGGAGTGAAAAAAAATGGCACAGTAATTGTGACTGGTGTTGTGAGAAAAGAAAAGGGTCCCAAAGGTAGAAAACGGGGTACCAGTTAGGAGGCTAGAATAAGAAGTAGGTAAAAGATGATGGCTTGGAGAGGTAGAGGTAGTGAAAAATACTTATTTTCTAGATGTATCTTGAAGATACAACCCACAGGATTTGCTGACAGATTAGATGAGGAGTATAAGAAGAGAAGAATCAAGTATAAACACCAAGTTTTCCAGCCTAAGACCCTGGAAGGATAAAATGACCATTTACTGAGAAGAGGAAGACTATGGGAGAAGCAGATTCCATAGGGATAATCAGGAGTTCTGTTTTGAATATTCTGGACTTTATTTAATCAGGCATCATGGAGATGACAAATGGCCCCACTAGATAATTGAATCTGCAGTGTAGGAGATAAATCTGGAATCAAAAGTCAAAGTGAAGTCCCTCAGTCATGTCTGACTATTTGTGACCCCATGGACTGTAGCCTACCAGGCCCCTTCATCCATGGGATTTTCCAGGCAAGAGTACTGGAATGGGTTGCCATTTCCTTCTCCAGGGGATCTTCTCAACCCAGGGATAGAACCCAGGTCTCCTGAATTGCAGGCAGATGCTTTACCATCTGAGCCACCAGGGAAGCTTTAAAACCATTAGCCTGAATGAAATCACCAGGAGACTTTGTTGTTAGAGAAGAGATCCAAGCACTGAGCACTGGAGGACTACAGTCATCAGAGATCAGAAAGAGCAAGAAGAACAAGGAAAGAGCAACTAAGAAGTGACTAGGGAAAAAGGAGGACACCAGAAGAATATGGCTTCCCTGGAAGCCATGTGAAGAAAGTTACCTTACCTGATAGTCCAGAAAAATGAGGATTAAGATTTGTTCATTGTATTTGGCAACATGGAAATCACTAGTAATCTTAATAAGAAGAGATATTTAAAAGGTAGAACGCATAGGTTCTATCTAAAAATCATTTCTTGGGTTCTGGCTAGTGTGATTGGGTGGATGATAGTACATTCACAGACAGACATAGTAAATACAGCCATGATTCTCCACACACAGTTTTCAAGTTTAATTTTAAAATATTCTACTATATTTCTCACTACTAAAGTATTAACACCTGAAGTAAAATAGCTACATATTAGCCCAGAAAACTTGAAAAAGATAGTTTCAAGGCAAAATAATTTATTGCCTTCTACCTCTTCTTAAAATAAGATTTCTTAAAGAAATCTCATTTTAGGAAGAATGGTGCTAAACAAAGGGCAGTGAGTGAGCCTGTCCTCAAAATTATGCAGGATTAAAAGCCCTCTAAGAGAAGAGATCCAGATTTGGGTCTATTAGCTCACCCAATAGAGTCTAATCCTTTAGGTATAAAAGATGCTTCCAAATCACTTCTGCTCAAGACAGCAGATGAAGATTTCATTTGTTTTCTTTTATATGTACCCTCTTGGCAAGTACACATCTGAAAAATTGCCCAGAAGAAACTAATCCTCTAAGCAGGAATTTTCTTTAGGTTTCTGCTCAAGAGGAATTCAGTTATGGATGGGAACTTTAGGGCTGGATACCAGCATTAGCCATGGATTAATTACAAACCAGAAACCAAAACTGACAGACCAGAAGTGGGCCAAGTAGTTATACACAAGATTAGACAGTAAAGTTGATATCCAAGCAAAATTCATGTGACTGCCAGGGAGGTTGCCCCTCCATCCGAATGCTGGGGACACTGTGTATAGAAGCATCCGTCTACTCCCCATACTCCAGCCACTGGTGAAGCAGCAGCTCTTAGGTCACGGCAAATGCAGATTGGGGAGAAAATGATAAATCTCCCAGAGGCAAGTCATTGGTACCCACAGCTGTGCAGCCTGATACTCAGGATAGGAACCAATGGGTGAGGACCCAGATATCCTGAATTGACCCCATCAACTTCCAATCTTTTGTTACCCAAGCCTTTTATACAAATAAGTAAAAAGGTTAATTATTTTAAGCAAGCTTGTTTACAGATCATTGGAAACAATTATTAACTTGATGAGCTTCAGAGAGCTGTAGGATAATTTAGCACTAACCTAAAGAGATAGACAACATTTCTAAAATGTTGCTTATTTTAGCAGAAAACAGTTTAAGGCAGATTCATTTTCACATGGTTCAGCTGACAGCCAGCTTCCCACATAAATTCACGTGAATTCATTCTCCCTGCAACTGTCCCTGAACATAGAACAGACTACATTACTGAAAGCCTCTTTCTGTTTAAAATATATTCTATAAAGTGGTATTTTTTTTTCTCCTACATCTTGGCTACATTTCCATGAGTAGTATTTTTAATCCAAATGGAAGCTTCAACTTTTTGTTGGGATTTCTGATTCCCAATGGAATCTGATAAGTATCATTCAACTTGATTCAACAAACCCTTATGGAGCAGTTACAATGTACCAAGAACTGTGCTAATGAAGAGCTGATTTAAGAGGCCAAGTCTTACACTAAAAGAGTAAACTGGAACTTTTTTTGGGGGGGAGGGTATGAGGAGATCAGAAACTCTCTGGAAAGGGACATCATTTGGAATGGACTGTAAAAGATGGTCAGAGTTTCAACTGGTAGAAGAGCATTCAATGAGCAAAAACAGAACAGAGGAAGAAAGCAGCCTGTCCAAACAGAAGGGAAGGTGGGCAGTAGAGGTGCTCATATCACAAACAGTGAGTTTCCTGGTGATGAGGCTGTGCTGAAAGAGGAATCAGGGAAGCTTCAGAGGCAGGAGAGGGTGACAGGATTCTGGTCTGGTTTCTTGAGGCTGGATGCAGGATAATGGATGTCTTGGCTTATGAGACAAAGAGAGACTGTGGTCAAGTAACAACAGAGGGAGTGTTCTGTTGCTATTCTGGGGAATGGGAAGAGAAATGCAGATGCTGTAGGCATGAAGGAGCAGATGATACACGATGACTGGGGAAATGACTGACTACAGAGTCAGCAAGGTCCTCCCTGGCCATTCTACTCAGAATGACATCAGGACACTCAGACACACAACTCCACTCTTTTCCATTTTATCTTTTTTCCATAGCACTCAACCACCATTTAACATAAACTAATCTAAAACATACTTTACATCATATCTTACTCATTTAGTTTATGGTCCATCTTCCTCAACTATAAAGTAAGATTCCTGAGAGCAAGGGCTTGAATCTGTTTTACTCACACTACCACTGCAGGGATTTACTAAGTATTGGTTAAATTAATGAATATGTGAAAAAATACCAAAATGACTGAAATATGATGGTGTCATTATCAGAAAATTAATGGTTTTAGTGGGATCAGGGTTTTCTTTTCTGAGTCATGAGGTTATAGATGATTATGGCAGGGTCAAGAGACCTCGGTTCTGTCTCCTGCTTTGGCACTAAGGTGGTCGGTCAATTTAGGCAAGTCATTTGTCTTCTATAAACTGTGTTTCCCTCATCTGTAAAACTGAGGCTTAAACTTATATGTCTACTGCAGGATTAAACTAAGTCCCAATTTATTTAGCCTGGGATATAGGACCTTCCTGTGAAACAGCCAAATTCTAATTATGTCACTGCCCTTTTATACATATGGTCAAAATCATTTACCCAGAAAGAACTTATGCTGCTATAGACATGTTTCCATTTAAAGGATGTTTACAAACAGCATTTTTCCTAGTTCTTGGATCAAGCTCAGTGTGGGCAAGGTCACAGCCTCTTCCACAAGGTGAAAGCAGAGCAGGGCCCAGATGTTCTTGATCCATCTCTCTGTCCTAGCTTCCCAGTGTTCCAAAAAACTTGTTTCTCCAAAGACCACCCTTAACTGATTTAACACCCTGTTATCTGTTAGTGGTTTTCATGAGTTTGGTCCAAGGAGCCCAGTTAGAAATTCATTTCCTCCCAACCTCCAAGATCTCTTTTAGTGTTAACATGCTATATTTCTATAAGTTTTAATAAGACCTCATCCAATTGTAGAGCTGGATAACCTTTCTTCCTCCTAAATACATACTTACCATCAGAATATGTATGATCCCACCAGAGAGCTGTTTCTTTAAGCATTGAAAAGAAGCGTAGTGATTTTCAATGAGAGGAATTTCAAGTGATTTGAAAGAGTTATAAATATAACTGCAAAGTCCTTTGGAAACAGGAAGCTATAGAGATATATTCAATGTCATGATTTTAACAGAGCCTAATTTGTTGTTATTTAACATTCCTATCTCACTTGGTTAGCATCATGGCTCATGAGCTGTAGGGTAACAGAAGAAATGTGCCATCTGCTTCATCGCTGGGAGCACTGGTCTCCTGAGGTCACTAACTGTGATTAAAAATGTGGCCTTAAAGTAAACAGTGACTCTGTGCCCTAAGAGGCCAGAAGCTCAGATATTCTCCTTGCAATTCTCTCACTGATTTACTGGGCAACTTCTTAGCGGGAGACTCTTAACCTTGAGTGATCTCTCTAACCCGATCTTTAACAGACTTGATAAGGGCAATCTTTTTTTCCACTCTCAAGCTTTCAGATTAGGTTACATTTTTTCATATACCATTCTCCAGGGATAATATTACTTATCACCCACTAAGGTGTTGGCTGAGTTAATTAAAATATGATTCCAAGATAGACCACAAATTGAAATGCTAAACAAGGATCATTCCCTCATGTCTCTGAGTTCATGAGCCATGGTATAAAAACAGTCTCAATTTACTCTATCACTACAGAGTATCTTCTTCAAAGAAGAGTAGGGTAATGCCAGCCCATTCATGCCTGTATGTTACCACAGTTAAGTATAATAATTCAAAGGATTCTGGAGAATCCCATGGAGAGAGGAGCCTGGCTGTCTCTAGTCCATGGGGTCGCACAGAGTCAGACATGACTAAGAGATTTAGCATGTACACGCAATCATTAATAACCTCAGCTTTACAAAAAGAGCAGAGGAAGCAGTCACTTACACACTTACTTTATAATTAGAAGGTCTCTGCCCCACATTTTCTGACTCATCAGCTCCCCCCATCAATGATGTTTTGTATTTTGCCATTAGAGGTTTACTCCTTTCTGTTATATATTACTCTTCCCAGATAGTCTCTTAAAAGCTGATATCCTTGGAAGATGTAGATATTAGGATGCAATCAATCACTAACACTGTCTGAATCCCCCTAGGCAGGAGGAACTCCAGAGCATTAGGTGTTTGGGAGCTGGCAGAGTTAGAAAAGCGAGGAAGCAGATGTCTAAGACAAACTTCACCTATCTCAGTTTTGCCCAGGGCAGGCTTCCAGTAATAGGCTTTCGCTTTGCGGTGTAGCAACGGGAAAATACAATGGTAATTTGCTGATTTCAAAAATTCAACCTCACAAAAAAAGAAAAATGAAAATAAAAGACAAAACAAACAGCAAACAAACAGAAAATGATAACTATATCCCTAGGGTACTTTTGCTGATCCTTGCTAACTTTGAAGTATCTGCAAATCATGCCTATTCTATAGTTTCTGAAGTAGGTAGAGTAACCCAGTGACCACATAAGGCACAAAAGCCAGCACCTCAGAGGAAGAGAGTACCCTAGCCTCGGAACCCTGGCATTGGGACTATGCTACGTCTACATGCAAAGCCGTCAATGTCTACGATCACACACCCAGGCATGATTTGATTGTGGCAGAGCAGGGTTTGTGAAGACAAAGGAGGTTTTCATGTAATATTTATGTCAAAAAGCAGCATTTGCCCATATAAGGAACACCTTTACATGATTCATTTTCTTGTCAAAACAAATAGCAGTCTTTAAGTTTTTGTATTATTACATTGTCTCATCCACAAAAAAAACCACTTAAACATGAAGAAATGTAATCTGTGTATGATAAATTCGTTCATAGGAGAAGACTGAATGAACGACAAGATGTTTAAGCCAAATCAAGTACATATTACCTCGGAAAATAAGCAATTATGCAAATTATAAAACCGAATAACAAATATTAATACAAAAACTATAAATGTTTGATGTAAACTTTGGCCTCTCCAAAGAGTCACTTATTTCATCTTATAGTTCAAGAATGAAAATGATTGTTGTAAATATCCTATGGTGAATACAATATTTTCTTCTCTATGTGTAAGAGGATGTTAAATATGAATTTTAATTTCTTGTAGTATGTACTACAGTTTAAAAAAAACAATAACCAGTGTTGACATCAGGAAAGAAGGAATTATTTTATCAAAATATGGAATAATGTGTTTAAATCGAGCTAACCCCCCATTATCTCATCTAAAAGAAGACTTACAGAATGCAAACCCACCACACAGAAGTGCTTTCCTAAAGAGCATAATCCAAGTCCACTTAGAAGTTTACCTGGCGCTACAGCTCAGCTACTTACACCTTCTCTGAGAGCAAGCACATCTATTCTTCTCTATCACTGACCCACCACCTTGGTCCTAGATCCCATCCAATCTACTTCCCTCGAATATGCCATCTATCAGTGTTCCCTGCTCTCCTCTAACTCTTTAATCTCTCTCCCTCCCTCTCCTGCACTTTTACCTAACACATAGTTCAGTTCAGTTCAGTTCAGTCGCTCAGTCATGTCCGACTCTTTGCGACCCCATGAATCGCAGCACACCAGGCCTCCCTGTCCATCACCAACTCCTGGAGTTCACTCAGACTCACATCCATCGAGTCCGTGATGCCATCTAGCCATCTCATCCTCGGTCGTCCCCTTCTCCTACCCCCAATCCTTCTGAGCATCAGAGTCTTTTCCAATGAGTCAACTCTTCGTGGCCAAAGCACTGGAGTTTCAGCTTCAGCATCATTCCTTCCAAAGAAATCCCAGGGCTGATCTCCTTTAGAATGGATTGGTTGGATCTCCTTGCAGTCCAAGGGACTCTCAAGAGTCTTCTCCAACACTACAGTTCAAAAGCATCAATTTTTCAGTGCTCAGCCTTCTTCACAGTCCAACTCTCACATCCCTACATGACTGCTGGAAAAACCATAGCCTTGGCTAGACAGACCTTAGTCGGCAAAGTAATGTCTCTGCTTTTGAATATGCTATCTAGGCTGGTCATAACTTTCCTTCCCAGGAGTAAGCATCTTTTAATTTCATGGCTGCAGTCACCATCTGCAGTGATTTTGAGCCCCCAAAAATAAAGTATGACACTGTTTCCCCATCTATTTCCCATGAAGTGATGGGACTGGATGCCATGATCTTCATTTTCTGAATGTTGAGCTTTAAGCCAACTTTTTCACTCTCCACTTTCACTTTCATCAAGAGGCTTTTAGTTCCTCTTCACTTTCTGCCATAAGGGTGGTGTCATCTGCATATCTTATCTGGCGTTATTGATATTTCTCCCGGCAATCTTGATTCCAGCTTGTGCTTCTTCCAGTCCAGCGTATCTCATGATGTACTCTGCACAGAAGTTAAATAAGCAGGGTGACAATATACAGCCTTGACATACTCCTTTTCCTATTTGGAACCAGTCTATTGTTCCTTGTCCAGTTCTAACAGTTGCTTCCTTACCTGCATACAGATTTCTCAAGAGGCAAGTCAGGCAGTCTGGTATTCCCATCTCTTTCAGAATTTTCCACAGTTTATTGTGACCCACACAAAGGCTTTGGCATAGTCAATAAAGCAGAAATAGATGTTTTTCTGGAACTCTCTTGTTTTTTCCATGATCCAGCGGATGTTGGCAATTTGATCTCTGGTTCCTCTGCCTTTTCTAAAACCAACTTGAACATCAGGAAGAGATTTCTTTAAGGTGGCACTGAAGTTTATTTATCATAATGGTAGGCAGGTAATGATAACTTTCAAGTAATGGAATCATATGGAATCACATAAACCTCCTGCAATTGAAAACCACTCCTCACATAATACCGTTTCCTACCTATCTATGTCCCTTCCTCCTTTTCTGCTCAACTATACACCCCCAACTCTAATTCTTTAGCTTTTAATCAAACTTCAGCTCTCAACAATTCCACTTCTGCCTAGCCCCAAGAAGCCTCTCAAAACTGCACTTTTCAAACTGACCGGTGACACTTCCTTTAGAGAAATTTTAGTCCTTATCCCACCACTAATATTTGACACGGTGGGCTCCCTCTTCCTATTTCAAACTCTCCCCTCATTTCACTTCTGAGTCACTATCCCACATCTAAAAATGTGTTCTGTTTTTCTTCTGTGTGATCCAATGCTTCTCTGTGATTTTCCCTGGGTCTTTCCTCGTCTGTAACCTGTATAAGCAGCAAACTTTGTTGGAAAAATAAAGAAATGGGCCAAGACATAGATAGTCAAACCTATAGCTTGAGGCAAAAACCTAGGAGACATCCGTACCTATCTCAGGCTGGTCCCTCCTGATACACGAAATATTATGCAATGATCTTTCTAAAATGTGAATTTGAGTTTATGACTTCCTACATTAAAATCCTTACATTGAAACCCAAAGCTTCAAGATCAAGGTCAGAATTCCTAGCATTGCACAGGAAGGTATTTGCCAGCAAGTACTGAGCTATTTCTCTAGCATCACTGGACTGCTTCTCAAGCATCTAATGCTCTGATCATGCAATCTTGGACAACTGCACTGCCCTGAATGTGCCACGGTCTTTAATGCCTCCATCCATCTTCCATTTCCACTGTATTCTGATTCTAGAATACCTTTCTTCATTGGTATTTGCTTTGAATCTGTGTGATTCCTGTTCCTACCATCTGTGATTACGTGTATGTGTATGTATCTTCCTCACTCAACTGAAAAACCACTAATTTGCCTTTTCTAGCATCTACTATGTAGCTGCCCATCAAATGGGGATAGAAGGAAGCCAGCTTATCTTTTACATTAAAAAAAATAAAAAAGAAACTTTTTCATTCAAAGAAAATGTGTCAAGCAAATGTACTATAGCATAGATTCCATTACTTGAAAGTTATCATTACCTGCCTCCCATTATGATAAATAAACTTCAGTGCCACCTTAAAGAAATCTCTTCTACTGATCCACTTTCCATTTCTTCATGATGTTCCACATTATTCTTGAGACACAGTGACAGAACGCAATCCCAGAACTGAGGAGTCTAAATGCATTCTGTTTGTCATGAGCATTGTATTTAGCAAGTTGAATTCTTTTTATGCAGATGTAGTCCATCAATTATCTCATATATTTATCAGAGTTCATTATAATGGAAAAAATTCTCTTTTGAAAAATATGAAGCACAAGAGGGGAAACCTTATGTTATTATGTGAGTAAATTAGCTGTCAAAAGCAACTTTAAAAGACTCACCAAGTAGCATCTACCCTTTGGAAAGTAGTTTCCAAGGTTTAATCGGAGTAACTCCTACACAATACCTATTTCAACAATTTACAAACTGTAAGTTTGCCTTGAAGAAACCTCTACCTAATGAAAACACAAGTATTTATCCCTTATTGACTTACTAAGAGCAGTTTTTCCTCAGTCCTCCAAAAAGGTACAACAATTGAATTTCAGGTTATGCATACAAAAAAGGCATCTCTAAAAAAGAGCACTTAGCTCTTACCTTACATGAAAAAGCTCAAAACTCTAATGTAAAAGTACAATTCCAGGACCACATAGATCCTGTTAAAACTGCTACATTCTCCACTGACACACCCAGATGATGGAATGGAAAAACATAAAACATTTGAATAACATAAAGTTCATCATAAACTAAACTGTTTTTGGAGTAAAATAACAAATACACATAAGCCCTACATAGACCCACTTTTTCCCCGCTCAGTCTACCTTTCATTACCTTAGCTAGTGGTTCTTAAGCTTCCACGTACATTGGAATCATGCGAAAAGCTTGTTAGTACAGGTTGTTGGGCCCTACACTCAAAGTTTCTGACAGAGTCAGTGCTGGGGCCTGAAAATCTGCATGTCTAAGTTCCCCCGGTGATATTAATGGTTCTGGGCTGGGGGTGACACTTTGAAAACCACTGGCCAGGTAACTGCATCCGCACAGATGCCTTCTAGGAGTCATCCAATCTCATTATCAGGCTCATTACCCATATGGATGTCTTAAGGGATCCTGAATGCACCATCCCTACACTGAATTGCTACCCAAAACCTATCTCAGGAAAAAAAAAAAAGTGGTACTACTATATATCAGGTTGTTCAACTGCAAAGCTTAGAAGTCATTATTAACTATTCTTTCTCTGGCCACATCTAACTAAAAGGCCAAAACTGTCTCATCTATTCCTACACATCTTTCCAATCGATACACTTTACTTCATCCCCACTACGACCATGATCAGGGTCAGCATCATCTCATGTTTGGAACAAGTAGCAGACTTCTAACCAGACACTCCACTTCTGCTTTTGCCCCATTTCTTTCCCACAGTATAGCTAGAGCAATCATTTGAAAACATAAGCATGGTGATGCTAAAACATTCCAATGACTTCTAGACCTTTTAAGACAAGGTCTGAAGCCCTTCCTATAGCTTCTTATGGCCTCTAAATAAGGTTTCTACTATCTCTCTCCAGGCTTATCCAGCGTAAACTGTCCCGCTTCACCATGCTGGCCTTCTGTCACATCTCTCTCTATCCTACCTCAGGGCTTCTGCTTATGATGGCACCTCTATACATCCTCTACCTAACTTTTTCTAGCAAATCCCTCATTCCTTGATTCATGAGAATAAATTAAATCACAACCACATTCTCCCAAGTCTCTGTGCACTGTCCCTTCAGCCTGATCAATCACATTTGAAATTGCTTGTTCCTTGTAAATTGACCTCACTGGTTATCTCCCCAAGGAAACATTATGTCTTGTTCACCATTTTAATCCCAAGCCCTGTTTACTGCTTATTAACAAGTAGTAACAGTCCCAAAGTAAGCACTGATTGGTTGATAAATATGCAATTGCAAAAATTTGTTATTTGAATAGAGATAAGGAGTAAGCAAAAGTTGGAAGAGGCTGGCCAAGCTTGCTGTAATGCCTGGCCATGGTTTGTTCTCACAGAACAGCTCCAACTTTTTCAACAGGTCTCACTTAGCCCTCCTTTTAGTCCACATACCCCAGAATCCAGATCAAACCTTGCCAATGGCAGAAAGAAAATAAAACCTCCCAGACAGCATCTTATTTGCTTAGTAATCCTCTTGCACTGCCTACATGTTCTAGCCCAGCTTTGCAAAAGACAAGCTTCCATACGGTTGCTGTGACTGATTCCCTCATTCTAAAACTCCCTGCCAATTCTGCAAGACTGTGCTTCAGCCTGATCCTCATTAAGTGCTTTTCTGCCTCAAAATCCAGCATACTTCTGAGCCTCAAATAAAAGAGAAAATCAGGCCATCCCTTTAAGAGCCTCCCCAACTATAGCCATATGTCTGAATCTTGAACAGTCACCTTTTCTTCACTAAGCATGTGCCTGCCCCAAATGGACACTTAAGCAGAATCAATACAGGTCTTCCACAAGAGCTACACTGCTAGCCCTTATCTTTTCAGAGTCATCTCTTATGTTGAAAGCTATCAACAGAATCTTTGTCATAAGACTCATGTCTTGATTTCACCAAAATTCATACTTTTGTCTTTCATATGGCCTATGGAGTGTTGTTAATCTCTGTTCTTCCATACATTCATTTAAACACATACTGGGAACTTACTGTGTAACAAATACAATGCTAGATGTTGAGGATTTAATAATAAATAAGAAATCACATTGCCCTGTCATTTAGAGGTCACATAAAGAGATCACTAAGATTATTACAAAGAAATATGTACTGAGATGCTGCAAGAGCCCAGAGGTAAGTTAACTGATCTCTTCCTGGAAGAGGAGATGATGGAGTCTTGATGGATAATCAGAAATTAACTATGTTTTGAAGAATATTACAAAAAGAAAGAGTGCCTTGAGCAAAGTTCATAATTATAAAATATCAAAGGCCTCATAGTGAAAAAAAAAATGGCTCAGCATGGCTGGAAAATGAAGTATGGAGTTGCAAGTAGTGGGAATTTGGATGGGAGAGATGGATGGGGGTCAGATCATGGGTGGCCATATTCTACTTGACATACTAAGGAGGTTAGACTTTGTTCTTGTGACAAATGACATCAGTGTAAAGTCTTGTGGAGGAGACTGGCACAGTCAGATATGCCCTTTGATAGATATTTTTAGAAGAAAGTGTGGAGAAGCGGTTCGAGGGTACAAGACCAGGGATAGGCACAAAGGGGTCACTGCAGCCATCTCAGACAGACAAGGAGGAGCTATGCCAGCAAAGCAGCAGGAGGAATGGAGAAAAAAGGCATGGGAAGAGTTGGAACTCATAGCCTAATGGGGAAGATCTGGAAAACTAAATGGACTCCAGAGTAATAAGCGCTAAATACAGGACATGCTAGAGGACAGAAAAATAGGTACTTACTGTGGGAGCAGGGTCCTCATGAACAGAGTCTGAGCTTCTGCCTTGAAGATACAGGAAGTGCGGGTATCTTGCTGTGGGACTTCACAGACAGAGGACACTCATTCTGCCTGATTAGGGGGTGCTTCCTGAGGGAGTGGGGTCCAAAGGGTTCCTAAGTTTTGCTCATTTGGAGGGTGAAGTTAGGAGCAGTCAAAGCTGAGGGAAAATCACACCAAACCCTTGGAGGTGCACTAAGTAGTCTGAGAACTGACAGTTAGGCTTGGTGGGAGCATGAGCGGAGTACAGAGAAGGGCAGAGCTCAAAGTAGGCGTGAACCCAATGCCAGAAGGATGAATATACCTGCATCATCAGTTTTATTAACATAACCAACTCCTTTTTGCTCATATAGTATAGATATTTCTGGAAATTGATGAAAGTTACTATCTTGTCTAGAGTCTCCTCAACCAATACTTAATTTTGAAAGTCTTTTCATGGAAAGAAAATGTGCTTCTCTGGCTTTTCCTTTATGTGCATGCTCACTCACTCAGTTGTGCGTAACTCATTGTGACCCTATGAACTGTGGCCCAAGAGGCTCCTCTGCATGACATTCTCCAGGCAAGAATAGCAGACTATATACTCTACCAATGCCACCCAAAATTATTACTTGTTGCCTGGTTTTTAACTATACCAACTTTCCCCAAAGGAAAAAAATAATTACAATCAAAATACAACATGGTAGGTAGCTCTAAGATGGAAAATTAGTGTGAATAGCCTAGCAATTCCTACAGGAAAAATTGACAAGTCTCTAATCAGGTAGGATAGTCTTTTAAAAAGCAAAGAAGTCATCATTATATAACATGAAACCTTAAAACTTCCATTAAAAGGAAGGTTAGACTGATTCTTAAATAAGATGCACTCATACTAAGAATTTTTTTTACAGTAACTGAAAAGAATCTTAATTATTTCACTTTCTTTATTTGAGCCTCTCTTAAAACCTTATTGCCAGTTATTTGGGCTGATGAATGTAGTCAATAAACAAGAGCCTTGATTTTAACACTCCCCCCTCAAGCCTGTGCCTCTTGTGGTTTTCGGATAGGCTATTGTTAGATTCATTTATAGTAAAATAATTACCAGCTCCATAAGCCAGACACATTGCAGGTTATCTATTGTCCCTTAGAGGACTGTTGGACTGTTCTTAACAAGCATTCTAAATTACAGTAGCAGCTTTATTGCAATTAACAAACAGACACGAATCACCAATCCAGTTGTATCTCAAAAGAGAAGGATTTTCTGAAGTAGACTGCTATGCTTGTTTTCTGAACAACTGTTCTGCAACCCTGAAATCAAGGACCAGTCTTTAAGCAAATAGGCACATGTCCCAGGAGCAGGGAATACAGAGAGACTGGCTGTTTTTGCTATTCCCAACAGAAAGAGTAACACTACAGTGGTTTAGAGAATTAACAGAGCACAGACAGGAACAGATACCAATATTTCCATCAGTATGTAAAGCACTCACACATCAGTATTTACAGCTCCATCCCCTGGACAACTCTCAGCCTCAGACCCCATAGCAGTAGTACCAAAGCACAATGCTGTTCCATTTACACATTCTAATCTTGACATGTGTCAAAATCAAACTTGGCAAGCTTCCCGTGTACTTGAATGCCTTCATGTTCAGAAAAAATGCAACTCCTCTGCACATATTTATAAGAATCCCATAGAGGCTCTGAGAGGATCTGCTAAGAGGGACATGGGGACCACAAGTCAGTGCCTGCAAGTCAGTAAACCCACAATGCCCACTAACGGAGGGGCACCCTCTAACGAGATCTGGACGCGGCCCAAATGCCTCTTCCTCTGTGATAATGGTAAAGCACTCTGACACAAGCAGGTCTACCAACAAACTCTAATATCTCTGAGGGGAACCACCTTGTTAAAAATGATGGTCAGGTTATGGAATGAATTCTTAACGTCTTTGGACCAGAATTCTTGTCCTTCCTCCCTTTGCGTGTTTAACTTGAACTACTTTCCATAACTAATCCCACACTCCACAAACACATGGGGGAGACTGGCAAGGGAGACAAGAAAGTATATTGAAATTTTAATAATGAAGAGTCTACTACTAACAAATTATATAGACCTTAACAAGACTGGTGGGTGGGTGTGTCCAAGTATATGTGTGTGTGCATGAGTGACTTACAAAGCAACACAATTCAGTCTTAACACATACATTTTGCACTACCTCTCTGTCCTTTCTATCCTAGCATCTGTGGAAAAAATTGTGTTCTTTGCATGGAACATGGACAAACATATAAACCCACTCCTGCAGATAGAGGTCACTGGCCTGGAGGCTACAGCCACTCTCTGTCTCCCTCACCATAAACACTGTATTTGTGTTGATAAAATGACATTGCTATATCGTAAATTTAAAAATTCCATCACAACTGATGATTTCAAAAATCAAAAATCACCGGAAATCCTACTAACTCAGAGATAAGCACTGTGAATGCTTCAGTAAACATTATCCCACTTATCTCTATAGGCATATACAGAAGCATATGACTTATGCACATCGGGTGTGAAGCTCTGTAATAATGCATGACTTATATGTATTTGTATTAAATCTCAAACTGAATGCTTTTTCATCTTTAAGCTATGAATTTGAACATGAGGAATGAAAACCTAATAAAATATGGTCTCTTATTCATAACACTTTTACCATTTTCTAGCTTATATGCATTGACTTTACTCTACCTGTCTCACATGTGCCAACAATTTAGCTTTTGTGTGTGTGACCAAAACTATTTCCTTGGAACTTATGCATAACTTGCCCCCAGAAATTAGACTTCAAACTCCACCTCCAGTCCAACATATAAGATGTTTCATACTTCTTAACAGAAGTAGAAATATTCATTTCTAACAGTTTCTGGGGTCACTGAAACAAGTTTCCATGAGAATAAAATATTTGTCCTGATCATTAAGAAACAGAACATGAAGGAGGGGATTTGAACACCCTGAATAATCAATAAGGGCAAGGCACATAAGTAATCTATAAGGAGCAAGTCTGCTGTGCTGTTTTTATACCAATAGTCAAATATATTTTTGTAATTGATTTTACTTGAAGAGGAGAGCAAATCACATAGAGTCGGAACTATTTTATATTTAAGCAACACAGAAAGACTTAAACCAGACTTTGGCATGTGTCTAGGAGTTACTAAACATCAGAAGGGGCACAAAGCTGGTCCTCCAAGTGGTCCTAGGCAGCTGCAGTGAGCTGAATGGTGATCACCCTCCCACAATGGGTTGTCCATGTCCCAACTTCAAGAAACCATAAGTGTGACCCTGTTTGCAGAAAGGGTCTTTGCAATTAAGCTAACCTGAGATAAGAGCATCTTGAATTAAAACTGGCCCTAAATTCAAAGACAAATCCTTAGAAGAAAAGGGGATACAAACTGGAACACAAAGGGGAAGACCATGTAAAGATGGAGGCAGAGATCAGAGCTCCTTCTAGAAGTCAAAGAACTCTATCGATTGCCAACAACCACCAGAAAACTAGGAGGAAGGCAAGGAACATATTCTCCCTCTGGCAAGAACTAACCCTGATGACACCTTGATTTTTTTTTTTCTTTTTATGGGCACTACATGGAGGCTGCTAAATTGCCAATAAAAGCTTCATTTTTGCTAAGTCATTTAATGTTATTTTGACCATTTTAACACTTCCAAATGCACCACCAAAAGTTTCAGCATTCAAAACTGTGTCCAAAGTAGAAAATGTTTGAGAATCACTGACCTGCAATATTTCAAAATCACTGTGGTAGGTACTGGGCAAATAAACATGAATAAATCACTGCATGAGGCTTGTAAAACTTATCATCTGTTAAACACACACATACACACAAATTATAGGAAAAGGCAAATGGATCAACTTCTTGCCTAGCAGCACAAAACGTTCTGCTGATCTGGTGTCCAGCAAAAGTGGTAAAAAGTATTAAAAAAATAAAAATAAAAACTTTCAGGAAATGGTCCTCAAGGTAAACAGTAAATAAAAACAGTATCTATTCAAGAAAGTCTATGGAAATTCTGTAAGAAAACAGGAGTCTGTGAAATTTGAACCAAGCCTTTAGCCTCTCTCCTTAGTACTAGTTCAGAGATAAAGAGGGACATTTTAAAATGATAAAATAATTAATCCATCAGGGGGATATAGCGATTTTAAACACATACACATCTGACAATAGCCTGCTAAAATATATGAAGCAAAAACTAATAGAAATCAACAGAAAAATAGACAATTCAACAATAATAGTTGGAGACTTCAATACTCTACGTAATGGATAGGACAAATAGCAGATCAACCATTGAAGGCTAGAACAATGCTTAAAACCAACTAACCAACTAACAGATATCTACAGAACACTCCACACAACTAAATATGCATTTTTTTTCAGGTGCACATGGAACATTCTCCAGGACAGACCATATGGTAGGCCATAAAATAAACCTCAATAAATTTAAAAGAATAGAAACAATACAACATATGTTCTACAAACACCATGGAATGAACTTTAAAAATCAATAAATGGGAAATTGTGGGAAACTCTGAAATATATAGAAATTTAAAAACACACTTCTTCTTTGAACTGAATGTGTATGTTCCTCCAAATTCATATGTTGAAATCATAACCTTCTATGTGATGGTATTAGAATGTGCAGTCTTCAAGAGATAATTAGAATAACTTGTGAGAACCTACTGTGTAGTATAAAAAACTCTACTCAGTGCTCTGTGGTGACCTAAATGGGAAGGAAATTTAGAATACAGGGGATATGCCTAAACATATAGCTGATTCACTTTGCTTTACAGAAGAAACTAGGACAACACTGTAAGGCAATTATCCTCTAGTAAAAATTAAAAACAAAACAGGTTGGATCATTCATAAATGGGATTAGTGCCCTTACAAGAAGGGACATAGCTTACTCCCAGACTACAAGGAGAAGATGGTCATTTTCAAGGCAGGATAAGAATCCTCACCAGGACCTCACCACGCTGGCATTCTGATCTCAGATTTCCAAATTCAAAACCACGGCAGATTTCTGTTATTGATAACCACTCTGTTTATGGTATTTTGCCATAGCAAACCAAACTGACTAAGATACTCCTAAATCACCAAAGGGTCAAAGAAGAAATGAAAAAGGCAATCAGAAAAAATAATGTGCTAAACAACAGAATGCGAGTTAGCAAGGAGCTAAAAGAGCACACAGAGAGTAGACACTATGGCAAAATGCAAGACATCACAGAGCACAGGAAGCAGCTTTTAAGGTGGGTCTCGAAAGATGAGAATGCAGAACAAAGTAAACAGAGGCAGCTTACCAAAAGCAGGGAGGCATTGAAGTGCATGCTACATTCTGGAATGAATAAGCAGATCAATGTGAATGGAGGGTAGGGCACCTCATAGGACAAATGCAGTGGAGAAAGATGAGGCTTACAAGGGAGCTTAGGGCCAGGTGGTTGATGACCAAGTACACTAGTCTATGGAATATCAACTTCGTTTTGGCTTTGGTTTTTTTAAAGATTTTCTATTTCTTTCTTCTTTTTTTTCTCTCTCTTTTTTTTTTTTTTTTTGATGTGGGCCAATTTTAAACTCTTTATTGACTTTGTTATAATATTGCCTCTGTTTTTCTACGTTTTGGTTTTTTGACTGAGGCATGTGGGATCCTAACTCCCCAGTGTGGGACTGCATCAACATGTCCTGCATTGGAAGGCAGAATCTTAACCCTTGGACAGCCAGGGAAGTCTCTGAATTTTATTCTGGGTAATAGGACATCATTAACCTTTTTGTAAGAAGAAAAGTCACATGATCAGATTTACATTTTCTATCACATTCTATAGGACTTCCCTGATGGCATCTGCCTACAATGTGGGAGGCCTGGGTTCAACCCCTGGGTCAGGAATATCCTCTGGAGAAAGAAATGGCAACCCACTCCAGTATTCTTGCCTGGAAAATTCCACGGGCAGAGGAGCCTGGTGGGCTACAGTCCATGCGTCGGACAAGAGTTGGACATGACTGAGTGGCTAAACTTTCAAACTTTCATCACGTTCTGTATCACAGTGTTCATGTGTATATCACCATTTTCTCTTCAATATAAAACACAAGATTTTGTCACCAGGTAAAATACACTGTATAGGGCTTCCCTGCTGGCTCAGTGGTAAAGAATCCACCTGCCAGGCAGGGTGATGTGGGCTTGATGCCTGGGTCAGAAAGATTCCCTGGAGTAGGAAATGGCAACCCAACCCAATATTCCTGCCTGGGAAATCACATGGACAGAGGAGCCTGGGGGTTACAGTCCATGGGGTTGCAAAAGAGTTGGACACAACTTGGGCACTAAACAACAATAACAAAACACTCTGTATTTCCTCTGGCTCCACCACAATTACTGCACAGTGCTGGGGACACTGCAGCAACTTAATAAAATACTTTTTTTTTTAACTGCACAAAGAGTGCAAAATTCCTAGAGCTATTTTTACCCATAAACTGAAGATTGTTTCTTTTATTTTTTAAATTTAGTTAGCCTTGTTGGCTATTCAGTATAATTGAACAAATTAGACCTGAATTGTGTTTCTTTACCCTTTAAAGCTACTAGGAAAGACTTAATACCCACTTGACTTTCTTATGTGTAGCAATTTTAAAGCAACAGAGCTTAACAGGGAATAAGATCAATTAAGATACCAGATCTTTGTTACTGTTGTTTATATCCACAAGAAGGTAAAAGCCATCTGCATCTAAAGACCATAATAAAATCTGCAACAAAGCAATGTGCCAAATATATTAAATTTATTTTAACTGTTCTAGGAAAAAAAAATGTAATGATATAAAAGCACAGCAATTTAGGAGCCTATGAGCAAATTTAATCTCAAAGCATAAAGCCTTACCATCATTCACTAGTGAAAGAGTATCTCCCACCTTGCCTAAGAAACTAAAAAGATACACATGGGATTGGGGACCACGAGAAATACATAAGAAGATAGTGGGGCAGAAGCCATCCAGCTGAGGTTATAAAGCTCAAAATTTAATATGACTCCATCATCTTGGTTTCACAGTTCTCAAGCAAAGCTTAATAGCCTGAAAACAGAAGTGGATAAAGCAGGCAGCAGGAGGCGTCTTTATTTATTTTTATATTCAAGGATGCAAAAGCGAAAAAGAACTTTCCAAAGATTCTCATGAAAGCTCCATTACAATTGCTCACTGCAGTGGTCAGCCTAAGGAACTCAAGACGTGATGAAGAGAAGAGGAGTAAGAAAGTGGCAAAGAAGGCTGCAGCTTGCAGAAAAGAAACTGTAAGGGAAATTCAAGATCCTTGAAAGTGGAAAGGTTTCGGGGGGTACAAGTGGGAAAGTAGAAGTGATGAAGATGACTTAAGGCGAGCCAGAGGGAAGTGGAAATAAAGGTCAGTGAAGCTGAAAATGCCACAGACAAGAAAAGTGGCAGGCCTTGAGAGAAGGTAAAAAGAGAAAGGAGCTGCAATTGAGGAAAGAGGGGAAAAGCCCAGAAACAGAACAAACATCAGGAATGAGACTGGGGAAAATAAGAATGGAGAAAGATACACACACAAAGAAGTGTTATCATAAAAGAAATCATTAATTCATCTTGCATAACAATGTTCTGGAAATCACAATGGGCAGGGGGAAAATGTGACATACTTCTCTTCTATTTTCTTGAGAGTAAGTGGGAGTAGGAGAGTCATCCACTGAAGGGTTTGGAGAGAAAAGTCAAGGGCAAATGTCAGAAGGTGTAAGGACGCTCAGAAGAGCTTTGTATGCAGAGACAATAGGCATACTAATAGAACTGGCCATATTCCAGCAAAGACTACTAAAGAGGCATTTTGAAAAAAGAATAATACTGTGCATTTATTCTAAAACTAGAATTCAAGTTAAGTTAGCTTCAGGAAGATGATGCAATCTAAATCAAGGCTCTTCAGATTTTAACGTTCAGAGAAATCACCAGGGGATCTTGTTAAAATGTAAATTCCTATTCATTTGGTCAGGGATTGGACCAGAATGTCCAGATGGAGATAGAGCACAAGCTCCCAGATGACAATGACGTGATGGAATGCAGACCACTAAGAGTAAAAAGAACCTAGATTTCAGTACCTCCAAAATCTGTGTGACGTGTAGGCACGTGCACTAGAGGAACTTTTCTCAAACTCTCCTGTGCACGGAAACCACTTTGGAATTTTGTTAAAATGCAGACTATGGTTAAGTAGGTCTAAAGAGGGACCAAATACTCCACATTTCTGAATATCTTAGGTATACAGATGCTGCTGGTTCACTGAATATACTTTGAGCAGCAAGGAATTAGAAAGAACACAAACCACAGTTCAGCTTAACATAATTCCTACTGGCCGGGTTTATTTCCTATCAACCAAAATCAACTGGATAAAGCAATATAGACTCAGAGTTTTTCTTGACATTTTCCAAAAACTCAAAATGTTTGCAAGAAAATACTGTAATCACAATAATAAAATAATTTGCTTAGTTATACAGTGTATAGGGAAGACATAAAATAATCCCATCATAGGGCTCTGAGTCATTGCCTACCTTGTAAAAATATCAGGAGAGTACTTGGTATCTAACTATCAGGGAGAATTAAAGCCAAAGAACTATTTGTGGAAACCAGATGTAGGCATTAAAGAATTTGCAAACAGTCTTGCTTTCTAGCTTGCTGTAAATTCCCACAGCTTTACTAAGAATTTCTTCTGATCTGCAAAATAATTGAAGGCAAAAGACAGAACCAGATATTAAATGAATTTGCACCCAGCTTATGGTGAACAAATACATAAGAAAAATATAAAAATAATTATAAAACATTTTTCCTGTTAGTATCTGATTCTCACCCAAATACCTACATATACATGAACCATGGAAGACAAAAACTAACATCCTGATTGCACACAGTCAGAAACAACTGAGTGACTTTCACTTTCAGTTTCCATAAGGAAACACGACATCTGGCCAACCTACTTGAATTTCCCAAGGGGGTGTCCATAGACAGAAACACCAAGATCAAGTTTTACACTAAAAAGATTTTTAAAATCAGGTTAACATCAGATTAGAAGTATTGAGGGGTGTACAAATAGGTGAGGGCTTTGCCTAACATTATTGAGGGTGAGCAGAATATAGTTGCTGTCTTCCAAAATCAATATGATTAAACAGCATTGGAGTTGTTTTTTTTTTTTTGACCCAAGAAATTTCAAAAAATAATAACAATAATTCATTTAACAGTATTTACCTAATGCTCTATTAATCACCAATAATTTAGAGAGAAGAAAAAAAAAAAACGTTGTAATGAACGGAAACTTTTCCGATAAAGTAATTTAAACTAGTGCTCCTCAGAGATGTTTTCTAATACAATGCTTGTTTAACATGTTTTTAAAGAAGTGCAGAGGGAAATTTCTAGCTCAGCCAAGACAATAAGCTCTATGAAGCAATGAAAGTTCAAGAGATTTTTCATATACTATGAGATTATGGCTAGACAGGCAAATGCAGAGAAATTCAGTCTACCAAGCATTAAGGAAAGTCAAGCAAAATGCAGCCCTGGCCTTCTGTGAGCTCAAGTCTAACGAAGAAGTAGAAATATAAATTATTATCTGCAATCTGAGAACTGGAGGAGTTGTATGTCTAGAGTGATAAGCTGCAGGGATGAAGTGACTATGTTGAGGGGTCAGGAGAGGCTTCACAGGTGAACAAGCATCATGACTGATGGAAAGGAATTGGTATAGACAGCATGAGGCAACAAGTGCCTTCCAGGGAGAGGCAGAAGCTAATATTATGACATGAAACAGTGTTACCTATGAGGGGCAAGTAAAGGGACACATGCTGGAAAGGTCATCAGGACAGAGACCACCAATGGCCTTTAATACATGTAGTGACATGACCTATAGAACAATCCCCAAATCACAGGATCTTCTAAATAAGATGGATTGTGAGGAAAATAAAAACACAAACAAAATTACAAAAGAAGCAGAAATCAAGTACAAAACCATGGTTTAATTCTTGAGAAAGATCTAATTAACTTAAGAAGGTACAGAGAAAGCTTTTCAAATGATCAGAAAATGAAAGGAAAAGGTTAATGTATCAAGACAAACTGTAAAGATTAAGGTTCAAAAGTTTGGAACTAGAGTAGACTGAAGTCTACAAAAATCATAGTATCAGTAAGAATCAGTAAATTCTCCACGTTTCAGACCAATAGCTTAAAGGAGAATACTTGAAGCTTGAGGGAAATAGAACATCATTTTGGATCATAGAAGAATTACATAAATTTCCCATACAAATCCAATTTTCAGTGCTAAGAATGGACTTGCCCAAGGTAGTCTCCCCCAGTAAAATACCACTCATCCTTCCAGACCACTTAGTGTCATCTCTAGACTCACACCATCAGAATTCATTTTTTCCTCCCCAAGATGCCTATAGCATGTGACAACTCTTAACACAATCTTCTCTCTCTCAAATGTAAATAAATTTCCTAAGAGTAGGGACCATATTTTACTCATATTGGTATACTCAATAGCATTTAGGTTCAATAAATTCATATTTATTTAATGCAAAAATATGCATGGAGAGTCCTTAATGCAAAGAACTGTTCTTTTTTTTTTCATTTATTTATTTTTAGTTTTTATTTTTTAAATTTTAAAATCTTTTAATACTACATAATCAAGAAATGTTTACCCAGAAAGATGTCACATTTGGTAAGCAGATTAGGTAAGGAAGTGCGTGTGTCTGCTAAGTGGTTTCAGTCTTGTCAGACTCTTTTTGACCCTATGGACTATAGCCCTCCAGGCTCCTCTCTCCACGGGATTCTCCAGGCAAGAATACTAGAGTGGGTTGTCATTTCCTTCTCGAGGGGATCTTCCCAACCCAGGGATTGAACCTGGGTCTCCTGCATTGCAGGCAGACGCTTTAACCTCTAAAGTTTAGTTAGAGGTGGGCAACAATATCATTAGCCAGAGGAGTCTCAGCAATAGTTGCCCAAGGGAAGTTCAGTCTCTCCGAACACTGAAAATTTCGAGAACTTTCTTCATGAGAGTTCATAAAGCAAATGTTGTGCATTGAATGGACCTTCTCCTTACCCACTGCACTGTGATGAATCCAATAAGGACTTTCCTGAGGATGCTTATTAATAATGACTCTCAATCTGGCCCATGACAAAGCATCACAGCATAACTCAGTATAAGCAATTCTCTAGGGAGGCAAAAGGTAGCTCTACAGTGGCCTGGCTTGAATTAAGGAAAATATATAATTTCTAACAGAATGGATAAATTACATATTCCTCAGTAATATTCCACAAATACTATTTATCAGGACTGAGTTCTGTTAAGAACAAAGCATCACAGAGCTTGAAACTGTGGTCTCCAAAAAGAAACGGGAATCAATTAAGGGCATATTGAACTTGCTCATCAGCTAACAGGCAGGATTGCATCATCTCATGAGAACCTAACAGCTGCATATGGATATTACCCCAATGGTAAACAGAAGAAGACTATTTCTCTCAGAAAACAGTCACCAGTCACACTCATCAATAGGGGTGTGAGGTTCCAGAGACTTAGAACCTGGCCCCAGTGCTTTAGGACAACCAATTTCCAAAGGAGGCATTTCCAGTCACTTTCAAAGACTTGTTAAGATACCATCTATAAAAATAATTCATGTTGAGTAATGTTTCAAGTTATCTTTCAAGATAAGCTGGCTGCAATATCTACTCTCGAGAGATGAGTGACATAACGTGCTCTACAGGATGGTCAGCTACAGACTAATAAAACGTTAAAGGGCATCTGCATCGATACTCGAGAAAGCTCTATGACACCATTCTTAAACTTGACAGTAATTAGATGTTAGAAACAATTTGGTTTAAAGACTACCACCTCTTGAAACTCCCTCCCACCCCTCCAACCCTCTAAGTCATCACAGAGTACCAAGCTGAGTTCCCTGCACTATACATACAGCTGATTCACTGCGTTATTCAGCACAAACTAACAACACTGTAAAGCAATTATACGCCAATAAAATGTGTTTTTACGTTAAAACATCCACTACCATCAAGCACCTGCATCCTCGTTTGTGGTAATTTACAGTGCCAGCATAAGAAAGAACCTGATTTCTCTAGTTTCCAGGTGGGAAGTAAACTGAGAAGGGGGATATAGCCTACGTATGTAGAACTGTACTAAGATATAAAATGCAATTCCTAACATATTCCAGTTTTAACTGTTCAAAAGTATCTACTAAGCTGTCAGGAGAACATCTACAAACCCTGGTTTTGACTGTGGTACTAAGCACGATAACTATTCTGTACAGGAACCATAACTGGATGGAAGAGAGAGAAGGACACTCAAATCACAGACATAAATGTAACGTAAGAGCCTTCTGTTCCCCAAAATCAAGCCTCCCCCACCAAAACAATTTTAATAAACAAAAGCTGCTTTGTTAAGAAGATATTTCCCTCAAGGCATTGAATAGGAAAACTGCAAAGGCTGCTTGCTTCAAAGTTGAAATGAATTTAAAAGCTGCCATATATTCACATTTGAGTCCAGAGTTAGGAGGAAAAAGGATCATTCTTTTAAAAAGCATATAAACTGTGTGCCCAATCACACCAGAAATGTAGAGCTGACCAGGGTGAGGTAAAGGAGCCTGCCCTTTGAAAGGGTACTCAAGCAGTTTCACAGACCAGGCAAATTCACTAGGTCACCTCCTACAAGAGATAGTTAGGAAAAAGCATGAAGGCTTGGCGTCTAACAAGTCTGCAACATTTGACTGTCATCTGCGAAGCTGAGAAACATAAATGATTCAAATTTCAACAAAACAGAATCTAGCTTTCCATTAGCAAAAATCAAATTCACTCCGTAGATAAACATACTGAAAACTACCCACATTACATTTCCAAGAGTCACTTGAAGTTTTACCTGTCATTTATTTTGGATTTTTTTTTTCTTATTGTTTTCCTCATTACTGTTGTTTCAGAAACAGTGAGATATCTACATTAAACAAAGAATGATAGGAATTTCAAAGAAAGGTGACATCACTTCCCATGTAAGCAAGAGTAAAGATGTGTCATTGTGGGGGACACTAAATTTTGTCAAAAGAAAGAAAGTATTCTGAAACAGGTGATTTCTGTTTGCCTGGACTTAGGCAATTTGTTTAAAGGTAGGGAAAAGCCTGGAAAGACAAGTTTCTGACAAATTCTAAATAGCCTTGAATGTTGAGGGATGATTTGGGCAGTGATGATGGGTTTGAACTGAACCTGGACATGAAATTACAACATGTTATTCTTTCAGAGATTTTGAAATATCCCTTTGAAGGGATGTACAAACCAGAAGACCAATTCTGGAAATTTTACGAAAAAACGCAAACTATTTCAGAGCTTGAGAATGAAATAGAAAATATACCCACCTCTCTTATCCTTGAGTGCTAAGACTCTGCATTTAAGTGTTCTGTACACATAGAAGAATCCTGATGTTGACACAGCTCCAGGTTTTACATCACTTTAAAGGCCATTTGGATGGGAATTATGTTAAAGAACATAAGATATTAGCACAGTTAGTTGTAGTAGTGCTATTTGCTCAGTCGTGTCTGACTCTTCATAACCCCATGGACTGTAGCCTGCCAGGCTCCTCTGCCAGGAGATTAAAACAGTTAAATATCTCCTAACATCCAACACCTCAAAAGTAAAGTTTTGAGTTGAATCACATCCTAATTAAATATATCCACTGAAAATTATTAATTCAGACTAGTGATTATTGCAAAGTTCTAACCTATACCTTATCTCTTAACACCTTCCCTTCCCAAACTTACCACTACACAAAAAAGCCAAGGATATACTTCAATTACTTCCCATGCTTATAGCAATAATTCTACATCATTCTTATTTTTGTCTTAAAAGGCTTTGCTTGTAAGATAAAGGTTATGCTATTGAACATCAGTGATCATGTGGGCTTTCTGAGTGTGGCTGTTGAATCCTTTCATACTCCATTGCCAGACGACCTTTGCAAAAATCACAATTGCAAAACACAACATAAAATGAGATATAAAGGGAGGGGACATATTTCTCTAAATATACTGAAAGAGAAAAAAGAAAAAGACTGCTTTATGACTGCTAAATTCTGGCCATATTCATGGCCATTGGGATGTTTCAAATGTTTTCAGAGGTCATTTTTAAACAAAGTTCCCCTGGAGAAGGAAATGGCAACCTACTCCAGTATTCTTGCCTGGAGAATCCCAAGGACGGAGGAGCCTAGTGGGCTTCAGTTCGCGGGTCGCAAAGAGTCGGACACGACTGAGCAACTTCACAGTGTTTATTAAAACATGATGGACTTCTTTTTTAAAAAACAAGTAAATGACTTAAATCTTTCAGGCTCTATTTATATCAGAGGTCAGCAGTTCAACAGAAGTGATGTGCCTAGCTACTGGTTCCTGTCGTGGCAACCAAGGGCAAGAAGGAGGCAGACTCAGAATACGCAACGGAAACATCCGTGGTGCCTAGGTATGTGAGGTCTTCCTGACAAATCTGTTTCAAATTGAATTTTGGGTCCTATATAATGACACGTGTCACCATTTATCACACTATAGATGTGACTTTTTATCCACCTCTCCAAGGCAGATAGTCTTGACTGTTTTGTATCCCCAGTGCCTAGAACAGTACCTAGTACCTAGCAGGATTTCAGTCACTATTCATGGGAGAAAGGAGGAAAGAAAGGAAATCCAAACAAAGATCCTATATTAATATTAGTATTTACCTGCATTTCACAACTTTATAATGAAAGTTATGATGTCACTTTAATTAGAAACCAACCCTCCACTAAAACCTAGACAAGACTAGACAGTAGAGGAAAGAATGTTCCTCCGGTTATAAAGAGGCAATGAGGAGGCACAGGTGGTAGATGAAATTGGAGCCTATTATATGACTGAGCGACTTCACTTTCACTTTTTACTTTCATGCACTGGAGAAGGAAATGACAACCCACTCCAGTGTTCTTGCCTGGAGAATCCCAGGGACAGGGGCGCCTGGTGGGCTGTCATCTATAGGGTCGCATGGAGTCAGACACGACTGAAGCGGCTTAGCAGCAGTAGCATACAGAGTGAAGTAAGTCAGAAAGAAAAATACCAATCCAGTATATTAATGCATCTACATGGAATTTAGAAAGATAGTAATGATGACCCTATACGTGAGACAGCAAAAGAGACACAGATGCAAAAACAGACTTTTGGACTCTGCGGGAGAAGGTAAGGGTGGGATGATTTGAGAGAACAGCATTGAAACATGTATATTACCATATGTGAAACAGATTGCCAGTCCAGGTTCGATGCATGAGACAGGGTGCTCAGGGTTGGCGCACTGGGATGACCCTGAGGGATGGGATGGGGAGAGAGGTTCAGGATGGGGAACACATGTATACCCATGGCTGATTCATGTGAATGTATGGCAAAAACCACCACATTATCGTAAAGTAACTAGCCTTCAATTAAAAAAAAAAAAAAAGAATCCATGCTTCCAGTGCAAAGGGCGTAGGTTCAATCCCTGGTCAGGGAACTAAGATCTCACATATCTCGTGGCCAGGAAAAAAACAAAAATTATATGATAGAATAAGAAGTACTCTGCCTTAACACTGAAAAGTATTTATTATTTACCTTTGTGAAACAACCATCCAAATCATTGTGAGCTACTTTCACAGCACCAATGGCCAAAGTCAGGAGGACTCATTCCTCCTCAGAATGAAACTCAATGTGGAGGATGCAAGGCTAATCAAACTAACAAGTCAAAGGGCTTAACTCTCCACATATACCTCACCATGTCCTGCTTTTCGGGCAGGACAACAGTAATGAGACGTAGAATGCAGACAACCATGCATAGGTAAGAAACACAGGGAAATTCAGAAAACAGTCATCTGACACGGCAAAATTAACCTAGGAGCCAAACATCTGAATTAGACTACTTACCTCAGTCATTATTGAGTATTAGCTCAAGGCTGCTCAGATACAAATTTAACATCTCATTTTATAAAAGAAGTCGATAACATTGATTCAGTCATTATCAAAATATTGATGCTTTGACTTTACCAAAATAATTTTTGATTCTAATATTTCAAAAGGGCATCAATGCTTCAACATCAAGAGGCTACATGTTATTTTAAATGCAAAACAAGATGAAAGCGTTTCAATTTTTTTAAAGATATAGTGAATAGTAAGCAGGCTGCTGCTGCTGGTAAGTCGCTTCAGTCCTGTCCGACTCTGTGTGACCCCATAGACAGCAGCCCACCAGGCTCCCCCGTCCCTGGGATTCTCCAGGCAAGAACACTGGAGTGGGTTGCCATTTCCTTCTCCAATGCATGAAAGTGAAAAGTGAAAGGAAAGTCGCAGGATAGGGTAAGAAATATCAAAATGATGTATTTTCACTAATGCTATCCCTTCCATTTGGCCTCTTGGTGGGGAACTCAACTCAGCTGGAAAGCCAAAGATTTCTCTCTCTTATAGGTGTCATATACCAACTTAACTACTGTTTGTCTAGGCATTTCTGGGTATGCTTTAAAACTGCTGATTGACAACAATGCAGTTTTATCTCTAATTTTGGAAGGTCTCTCAATAATGTGGAAAACACTTTTAATCAATTATATTCTGTGTAATACAATTTTAGAAGAGGAAAACCATGTTTATGGTATAAGTAATGAGAATAACTAACACACAGTAAGTTCTTCCCTTCACCAGACATGATATGAAGTGCTTTATAGAAATGATCTTTCTAATCCTCACAACATCCTTACCAGAGATGGATGCAGAAATGGAACTTTAAAGGAGGTGAGTCAGGATGACACAGCTAAGGCTAATACTGGAGAATATCTGAATCTAGATACAAATCTCAGCCCAATACAGTTCCGGTCATGAAATCAAATTAGTAGGTCATGACAAGCATGTTGTTTAACAGCATGTGATAGAACATGCTATCAATAATTACATCTGGAACACAGGCATAAACCTGAACTGTCCTGAGCAACCCAGAATGCATCATATATGGCCTTAGAAAAAAAACTAAAATTTGTCTATCAAACATGGTGTGGAAAAAATACGTTCAGTGATAGTCATTTTTTTAAACAAGGCAGAACAGTTTGAACTCACATATAAAGCAAATAATATCTATGCTGTGATTTTCCCCCCCTTTTTCCCAGTATTTACATAATTTAAACACAAAACTACCAGAGAAGTAGGAAGGAAAAAAATATACACTTCATTCATAGAAAAGAAACTATCAAGACCCTGTCAAAGGTGCTCAAAGATTTCTCAGTATCTTCCAGTTTTGACACCAAAACTGGCAAGGACAGATTCCAACTAAATTGCTGATACTGCGAAATAACGCTCACCAGATGCGAGCAACATTTAATGCAAGTGACAGTTTCTATAAATATAATCAAAACTAATATTAGTACTGAAAGAACTTAGCTGAGAAAACTAAAAAAAGAAATCTTTCACTTTCACATGTAATTTTCTCAGTCAGTATTTCAGGTTAAATGCTGGTCCAGGTATTTCTTACTCCAGCTAAGTGTTGTGTAGCAGTAAATGAACTTTTCCATCAGTGAGAAAACAACTAATATTTTAACCTATAAAATAATTATGTAAATTTAACTGGTTTATACTGGCATCCTTTAGACTCGAAACATCTGTTCAATGTAAGTTTTTCTTATAATACATAAAGTTTCCAGGTGCATATTACAGCATTTCCCAGCATATTTTCAACATGATGGCTTTATCCTTTACATAAGAGACTTTTAAGATGTGACCTATGTTGAGGTACTGAAGTTATTGCTCACATCACCATCTGCTCATAAATATTTTCACCTGAAACTCTAGAGCCTTCATAACTACATCAAAAATTATCTTCACACAACTTGGCACTTAATTATATATATTAATATCTCACATACCTGAGGTCAACAATTCAAGATCATGAAAAATAAGGACCAAAGATGAGAACCAAAAAGGAGATGAAAGAGTGGTCAAGTTGGCCAAAAACCTATCATAACACCTATGCACTGAACTAATAATGGTCCAGAACCTAAGGCCTTCACTCTCAGCCTGTGTAGTCATAATTCAGACACAACTTAGGCCAGGAAGGAGCACCAGTTTACCCTTCCCCTCCACAAAAGATGAGAATAGTGAATTATAAAATAGCCACAGATTGTCATCAGGAAGCATGCAATAGCAAATGTTGGCAAGGATGTGGAGAAACTGGACAAATCATACCTTCCTGGTGCTGGTAGGAATGTAAAATGGTACAAACACTCTGAAATATAGTCTGGTAGTTTCTTAAAAAATAACGAAAACAACACCTTAACATATACTACTGGGCATTTATCCCAGAGAAATGAAAATTTACGTCCACACAAAAGCACAGACACATTAGTTCATAGCAGTTTGTTTTTTGTTTTTTGTTTTTTTTTTTTTTTGGCCAAAGCCAAAGAGTGGCAACAATTTAAATGTCTTTCAACAGGTAAATCATTATATCCGTATCAAATTATAAGAGCAAATTATAAGGACAACCACTAAAAACATGGATACTTACAGTGGAGTGTCAGGAATGCAGGCAATAGAAAAAAGTAATTAAAATAAAAAGAGGCTATGCACTGAGCAATAACAAGAATTGCCATGAGCAAACAAATTCTATACACTTAAAAGGAATAAAGGGGGGAAAGTACAATCAAAAGGGAAAATTATTTGGACCATACTTGATTAAAGGAACAGTCTACAGATTTCCACTGTTTGTCCTGAATTACAAGAGCCATAAACATCAGGTCTCTAATAATGACAGTGAGATTTTATCAAGAGGATGAGAGGCAAAGAAGAAATAGAAGGCATCAGGCTAGTGTTCAATTCAATACAAACACACACATACACACACGAGTGCCAAGTAAATTTGAAAGAGTTTCCATCATGTTCAAACAAGTGGAATTTTCTAACAAGTTTTGAATCATTTCCTTATTAAGTTTAGAGCATCTTTATTCATAATTGCCATAGCTTGGAAGCAAGCAAGGTATCTTTCAATAGATAAGTGGGGAAATAATCTGTACATCCATACAATGGGATATGAACTATCGAGCCATGAAAAGGTATGGAGGAAACTCATATGCATATTAATAAGCGAAAGGAACCAATTTGAAAAGCTACATATTTTATGATACCAACTGTATAACATTTTGGAAAAGGTTAAACTATGAAGATGTAAAATGATCAGTATTTGTGAGTAGTTGTGGGGAGAGAGAAATGAATAAGCATAGCAAAGAGACTGTAGGGCAGAGAAGCTGTTCTGTGTGATACTATAGTGGTGGAAACATATCATCATACATTTGTCAAAATCCATAGAACCTAAAACTCCAACAGTAAACCCTAAAGTAAACTATGGACTTTGTGTGATAACAATGTGTCAAAGTGGGTTCACTGATTGTAACATGTACCATTCTGGTAGGGGATGTTAACAGCAGGGGAGGCTTTGGGGGCCAGGGAAGGAAGAAGAAAATGTGTTGGTATTCTCTCTGCTTTCTGCTCTGTTTTGTTGTGAATCTAGACCTGTACTGGAAAATAAAGTCTATTAAAAAAAATTAGTGGGACGTATTGGTGTGGGTCTGTTTGCAGGTTCTCAGCTCTGTCCCATTGACCATTTTCTATATTTATATATCTCACCACAAAATTGAAAGCTATATGCAGACAACTGTGTAGTAACTGTGTGTTACTACAGTGCTGATACACAGCAGTAACCCTTAAGTAGCTGTCAATCTTATTTAATAACAATCACTGTATACCTACTATGTGCTAAGCATTCTGAACTCCACATCAAATAAATAATCTTCAAAATGAAACAGAGAATTAAGTGGCCAATATAAAATCAAGAGTCTGGCAAGTCCAGGAGCAAATACAAACGTACTATCAGTGGGGTTTTGCCAGAATATTCTTTAAAAGTGTAGCTGAAGCAAAGAAAAATGAAATGTATGCTAATATTACTGTAAAAAGACAAGATAAAGTGGTTCTCATGAAAAAGCATAAAACTTATAAAGTAAGTTTACTGTGGTTTCTGATCATAAGCAGCAGGCACTTAAAAGAGGAACTCCAAATTTGAATCAGATGCTGTTATTGTTTTTAAATAGATTCCTACAACTACCCTGCAAAAAGACTTGCATGAGTTGTGTTTACACACAGGATTTGACTGCCAGCCAGGGCCCATACTCAAGAGAAGTGGCAACAGAAGGATGAAGAGCAATCTGCAGGTATGAACAAGCAGTTTGTGCATCCTTGCTGACAAAATTACAGTAACTACCAGCTATGAAAGGACCTCAACAGGTGTTGAGGTGTCTGAAATAAATGCTGAATGGACCCTGGAAAAAACAGTAAAATGTACTTTGAAGAGTAAAATAGTAAGATATGTGTAGATAGATATACATATATGCATCTTGCTGCTGCTACTGCTAAGTCGCATTTCCTTCTCCAATCATGAAAGTGAAAAGTGAAAGTGAAATTGCTCAGTCGTGTCGGACTCTTAGCGACCCCATGGACTGCAGCCTACCAGGCTCCTCCGCCCATGGGATTTTCCAGGCAAGAGTACTGGATTGGGGTGCCATTGCATCTTAAGTATTCTTAGATGGTGGTCTCAGCTGAGAGAGTGACACAGGTCCCCTAAGATCAGGTCATAGACATATAAAGTCAAATTGTAGGTATTACAACCTAAAGAAGGCATGAGCAACATCCTGCATGCAAAGCCCAGGGGGATTAATGTGCAGCTGTGCAGAGCTCCTGCATCCTGTTTGCATATAGCATCACCTGAAAGCCCTCCTAAAAGTACAAGACAAATATCCTGTTTCTGAGCAGTTAAATCAGAAAAATGGGCTGGAGGCCATATATTCTCTAGTGATCAGCTGAAATAATGAGGTTTTTCAAAGTTGTTGTTGTTGAAATCGCTCAGTCGTGTCCGACTCTTTGAGACCCCATGGACCGTAGTAGCCTACCAGGCTCCTCTGACCATGGGATTCTTCAGGCAAGAATACTGGAGTAGATTGCCATTTCCTTCTCCAGGGGATCTTCCCAACCCAGGGATCGAACCCAGGGATCGAAACCTGGGTCTCTAGCATTGGAGGCAGACATTTTAACCTCTGAGCCACCAGGGAAGCTTCCTTCTTTAATTAAACTTATTTTGAAACAACTGTAGATTCAATGCAGTTGTAAGAAATAATACAGATAGATGCCATGTACCCTCTGTCCAGTTTTTCTCAGTGGTAATATCTTGCAGAAGTTAAAAGTATTAGTTGCTCAGTTGTGTTTGCCTCTGCGTGACTCAGTGGACTATAGCCCTCCAGGCTCCTCTGTCTATGGAATTATCCAGGCAAGGATGCTGGAGTGGGTTGTCATTTCCTCTTCCAGAGGTCAAACACAAGTCTCCTGCACTGCAGGTAGATACTTTACCATCTGAGCCACGAGGGAAGCAGTTACAAAACTGTAGCTCAAATTCACAAACTGTAGCACAAATTCACAACCAAGAAGCTCACAGTGATACAGATAAGATATAGCAGGATTCCATTGCTACATGGATCCCTCCTGTTATCCATTCATAGACATAATCACCTCCTGCCTCTTCCTACCCCCAACCCCTGGTACTGACCCCTGGCAACCATTACTGTTCTCCACGTCCTACCTCTGTCTTTTCAAGACTGTTCTATAAATGGAATCATTCGATATGTGACCTTTGGGGACTGGCTTCTTTCACTCTGAATAACTGACTCAAGACTCAGCCTGGTTGTTTCATGTGTCATTCTTTTTTGTTGCTGAATAGGATTCCATGGTACCTATGTGTCATCATTTAACACTTCACCTTTGAGGAACACCTGGACTATTTCCAGTTTGGGCTGGGACATTCATGTCCAGGTTTCCCTGGGATATGCTTTTGCTGGGTCATACAGTAACTGCTGTTTAGACTCATAAGGAACACTGCACTGTTTCCAGAGTGGCTGCAACAGTTTATATTCCTCCCCAGCAATGTGTGAGGCATGCAGTTTCCTCACATCCTCAGTGGTATTTGCTGTTCTTTTGTACTTCAGTCATTGTGACAGGTGTGCAGTATTAACCTACTGTGGTTTTATCAATAATTTACTTTTCCCTAATAGAAAATGATGCCATTAGAGACAAGCACCTCTTTTCAAGTATTTATTTGCTCTATGATGAAATGTTTCTTCAAGTTTTTTGCCCATTTCCTTATTGGACTGCTTGCTTTATAAGCTACATTTTGAGATATTTACGTATTTTAGACACTAGTTTTTTTGTCAGGCAAGTCTCTTGTAAATATTTCCTCCTAGTCTGAAACTTATCTTTTCATTCTCTTACACAGGTCTTTCACAGAACAAATGAGATCAAATTTATTGACCTTCCATTCTGTGGATTGTGCTTTTGGTAATATAGTCTAGCAACTCTTTACCTAGCCCTAGATCCTAAAAATCTCATCCTGTTAATTCATTTTTTTCTAAAACCCTTTTACTGCATTTAAGTGCAAATGATTCTTTTGGAGTTAATTTTATTTACATTATGAGTTTCAGGTCAGTTTCATTATTTTATCTGTGAATGGCCAGTTGCTCCATCACCATTTGTTGAAATGGTTATCCTTCCCCCATTGAATTGCTTTTGCCCTTTTGTTAAGTTCAATTTGTCAAAATTCTCTGCAGGTCATTTTCTTGGGTCCATATTCAGTACCACTTAGTTATGTGTCACTGTGCTGATTATAGTAAGCCTTAATGAAAATAGTTATAAAAAAATGGGTCATGCCAGCCTTGAACTTAAAAACTAAATTTCCAAGAGCTCCCTGTTGCATGGAAAAATGATATCCTAAGTCCTTATGCAGACTCACAGAGCCTTACAAAACCAGATCTCATGCAGCTTTTCACTTTGTGCCTTTTATTGCTCGTGCCCAGGCTGCTATTCATTCCCACCATCAGTCTGCTCTGTGCTCTCTGAGCGCCTCTTAGAAACTTTACCAGAATGCTCTTCCCCAAATTTTCATATTTTTGTCATCAGTTCTTAACTTATCACCTCCCTTAAAAAGCCATATGTACATATGTTCATTCAGTTCTGACAATATCCTAAAAGGTTTTATTATTGTCCTCATTTTATAAGTGAGAAAACTAAGGCACAGACACATTGACTATCTTACCAAGGTTACCCTTCATTTGAAACGGCAGCGCAAGGATTCAGCTCAGGCTGTTTATGTGCTTAGTCATCATACTAAAAAAAGAGGTGAATTAAAGGACTGTTTTTGTGTTTGGTTCCCCCCCACCCCCACCCCCACCCCCCCACCCCCCCCGCCGTTTGGCTTCTCTGATAGAGATTAGGACAATTGCCAAAATCTTTATTACTTAGCACCTTTTATTTGATTACTTCTAGTTCCAGTTCCAAGGAAAAATATTGCTATCTCAGGAAAGGGTATGACACAGAACAAATTTTAAGAGAATTTCTTCAGTGTGACTCACTTGTGAGATAATTACAGGGCTGCCACATCTCTAGCTTTTCACTCGACTCCAGTGACCTAAACCCCAGATAAAGCATTCACTAAATTTCCCCCTCAAACTTAATTGGATCTTAGCAACCTTAAGAGAGTTGACTATACTGTCTTCTAGAGATGCCCCTATATAAACTTCATTTGGAACTCTGAAACAGTTCAACATTTGAAACCAGTTTCAAATTTGAAACCAGACATCAACTTCAAAAAGCCCAAATGCATATCTAAGTAAACATTTTCTGCTTTGATTGCCTTGCTCTGCTCCATACTAAGCATCCTCAAAGTACTGCTTTTTTTTCCCTTAAGCAAACTATAGAAATCTGAAAAATTAAAACATTTACTATTTATAAATTACTTCTGTAAATATTAGCAACTTCAAGTGTGAATATGTCCTCAATCCTTCCTTCAATAGAAATGACAGAGATTCACAGCAAAGAATCTCTGGCTGAAAACATTAAAAAGCTCAGCCTTGTAAAGCAAATCTCTATGTCCTTGCACACACTCACTGTGTGGAAGCAGCCAATATCTATTATTTATTTCTGCAATGTCTTTCCTTATCTCTAGAAAGTGCTTGGGGATTTCAATTCTATGATTGTGACTATGCAAAGTTCGGATATCATGTATTTTATTCTATGACACTCCTTTCTAATTTGGGGAAGAAATAACTTATGTTTGATTCTTCTGTTCTTTACAACTATACCTGATCCCTTTGTCAGAAATAATAATGGCATAACAAAGGCAATCTTTCACATCTGGGTAGACAGTTTTTGAATATTAAGCTTCCCAAAGATATGGGCTTCTCAAATTTGAGAATTTTTTTTAAAAAAGAAACACAATAAATCAATCTCAGCACCTTCCCAAGGGTTCTTCATAAATGGCTTTTGACGAAGCCTCATCATTTTCCATGCAATAGAAGAAAAAGGTGTGAGAGGAGGAATAGGGTGGAGGGAACAGCTATAAAAACCACAATCTCCCCCAAAAGAGATTTACTCAGAAGAGAATAAAACATTCTGTTGGATACTCTAATCAGCAGCTATATAAGAAAACAACAAAAAAAAAAACAACTTAAAAGTTAACCTCAGACATTAATGGAAAGTTTATTGCATCAGGAAAAAAATGAATTCCCATACAGTATTAACTTCATACATTAAAATGAATTGAAGAAACTTATTATTCAAAAACAAAGAATGGCCTTTGGGAAACTCTGCTGCCTAAAAGGATTTAATGGTCAAAGCTTGTCTGGATATTATCATGAATTAAACTAATGAGAGGATGAAGATATTGTTAACAGGAGAGGAGCTCTCCTGAAATGCTAACCTTGCCATTTCTGTCACATGATGAGAAATCAATGACCAAATAAAATGTGCAGCTAAAGCTATTACAGAAAATAAATGCCACAGCATTTATGGAGATAGCTTTTTCCAAAGTAAAAACATACTCGGGTTGGTAGGGTGGAGAAAGAGAAAAACACTCTGGAGAAGAGAATGACAACCCACTCCAGTATCCTTGCCTGGAGAATTCCATGGACAGAGGACATATTGTGCCACAATATGGAAATGAAATTAAGGCCCTGAAAATAAATTGGGAAGAATCAAAATGTAATGTTCAGTCATTTGCATATTGTGAGCCAAAATACATATACCTTTATATACATACACACATGCATATATATATATACACACACACACAGATACATACATATATGTGCATAGATGTATAAATTTTAAATGTATGCTTTATTCAATATTTTACATTATGATAAATATAGGATATATGTATATTTTCAGAAAAAAAGATCAGGAAACAGGAGAACAAACTATCTGGCCATCAATATCCAAAATCAGAATAATGCACATGTAACTTCAAAAAGTATGAGAGAAGGACCATAAAAAAAGCTTAAACACGACCCTTCCTATTTTTCCTTAAAAAAAAAAAAGAGCAAGTAATCTAAGAACAATGATCTACATGACATCCATAAACGGAAAGCCCCAGAAATAAGAGTTTGAAAGTATGATTGAGAGACAGTCTTCTGTTGAGGAAGGTGGCTCCATGTTGCAGATGTTAGCTGTGAAAGGAAGTAGAAGAGAAGAGCTCCATGACAACTATAAGAATACGGGGGGAAAAAAAATTGTTCTACTGTGGGAGGTTGTTTTCTTCGGTTGTGCTATGAAATGGGGTCTCCAGAGGGTGGCAAGGTTGGGGAGAAGGGAAGTGGTAAGTTAGTTATGGAAAAAAAAAAATCAGAGTATGATTAAACAAAAAAGAGGGACAGATTATTGGAAAAGAATTGGTATTTTGGCAGCAACTTAGAACAGTACAAAGGAATTTCAGGTCTTTAAAAAACTCACTTCCTTAGGGTTAGAGTGACAAATTAATTTTAAAATTATTAAATGCATGTTTATTAATTTATTCGGTGGGTATAGCTCATAAAGACTGACGAACGTGCAGACACTGAAGCATCAACTTTCAGGACAAAGCTGAGAACTAGGTCCTTGAAACAACAGCCTCCTGAGACTGCCACTACCCTGGATGAGGTCTCCATTCCATTGGCGCTACCTGCAGTGTTTTATACAAAAAGTACTTGAGAATTTATGAAGCAGCTTCTAGGGAAAAGTGGTGAAAGAAAGACTAAGATAGGAAAGAGGACAGTAGATACCTTCTACAAGTATCAACAATTTTAGGCATATAGATCTCTAAATATCATGAAGTATAATAAAAGAGTATGCCAATTTTCACAGATTGATATTCTTGTTTAATTAATGAAACTGACTTAGGTCAAAATGCATGTAATGACTATCTTTTCTTTTTCTTCTTCATTTTATTTAACATTCCAAAATTTTCCAAAGTGCATGTCTATAATTTGAATAAGAAACAATCATTTAAAAATTCTAGCACAGGTCTGACTTGACTGGGTATTAGCATGAACACATTTTCAGAAGGATTTAAAATCTTCTCATTTTTCTATAGGGAATCATATTGATGATACTGGGATGGAGTTTTTTCCTCTTTAATTCAGAGAAGAGGCTACAGGTGCTGTAATGATGGGCTCTTCTGATAAAATAATGTGGCAAAGCCAATCTCTGGAGTGTAACTCAATTACAGGGATCACATATATGGATAAATACTACATTTAATCTTCAGCCTAACTAATGATTTGGAAAACCTGAAAGTGTTCTATTGTTGATTCCTTTGATACTCCTAGAACTAATGTCTCTTCATAACTGACACATCTTTTAAAAATATTTTTCCCTTTACAGTTTTAAAACTAGCATAAAAAATAGAATTTTTTCTTTTATTCCTCTCAGTCAAAATTACAGAGATTGCTATTCTTGCTACAAAGTATCCTTCAATTCGATGCCCCTAAACTTCCTTCTAAGCAAAAGGCCTGTTTCTGAAATACAGGCCTACTTTCAATGTTATAAAAAATCTAAGCAGAGGAAGCCAAATTTGGGCCTTACCAAATTCAAATCTTTTCCTTACAAAGAATAACATTACATCACCCATTCTTCACCAGGAAAAATGTTCTTACATATTTTTCACCTCCTTTTTTAAAAGGGTGCATTGGATTTTATATAATTTTACTTCAACGAAGTTGATTTTCAGTGATGAAAATACATTTAAAATACCCACTGAGAGAAGCAAATTTACAAAAAGAAAAGGTAAGTGACCTAGAATTGTCCCACAGGACTTTGTTTCTAACAGTACTGCAGCACTTACCACACTGAGCTGTGGTGTGTTTTGTATTATCTATCTTTCCCAATTCAACATGAGAGTTGGGAGAAGGCAAAAAATATACTTCACTCATCTTTGTACCCAAACTAGCAAAGGGACTGAAATGTAGTTATAATAATTGACCTAAGATTTTCAGAGGCAGTTTCAGTTACTCCATTTTCAGAGACTCCATATGATTCCATACTCCATATGACTCCATCTTCAGAGAATCTATCAGCTCACAAATTGGTATTAATCTTCTACTTAAAATTCATTTAACATCTCTTCCACCAATTCACATGATGGCACATGGCTCCCTTTCCCTCTCTTCTACATGCTGAATTCCTACACATCCTTCAAAACCCGGGACTGTACCCTGTACATAATACACGTTTGTGTATTATGTGTGCAATGCATGTATGTTCCCCATTGTCTATGTACACACAGACAATGAAAACCCAAGCGTTATCCATCTCTGTGTTCCTACCAGAATATCTATCACATAATAGACTACCGAGAAATGCTTATTGAATGAAATGATAGCTGATATCTAGCAAGTTTGCTGTTCCTTGATCTTAATTAAAAATACAGCCAATTATTCTCAGTTTGGGCACCAGGTGGCGCTAGTGGTAAAGAACCTACCTGCCAATGCAGAAGACTGAAACATGGGTTCGATCCCTGGGTCAGAAAGACCCCCTGAAGGATAGCAATGGCAACCCACTCCAGTACTCTTGCCTGGAGAATCCAATGGACAGAGGAGCCTGGAAGACTGTAGTTCACAGGGTCACACAGAGTCAGACTTGACTGAAGCAACTTAGCTTGCATGCATTCTCAGTTGTTTGAAGTGATTTTGATGTGAATTTTGGGGAACTGGACAAAGCACAATTAACTGCCAAAGTTTGTTACTAATTTAGATGTAAGGTGGCTCAATAAGATCAGAATCTACAATCTCATGAAAGCAAATGGAAAGAAAAAGGCGAGCAAAGCACAGTCTATCATCCTTTTGCTATAAGTCTTTCATGGTTAAGTGGAACTCACAATCAGTTGGCTATTTTTCTGGACCATGCTCTTAATCAGCGGTCTCTGATTTCATAGAACTCAATTTTCCATGGACTGGAGTGGGGGGAGCAATTTGGGATGATTCACGTATACTGTATTTATTGTGTACATTATTTCTATCACTATCGCATCAGCTCCACCTCAGACTTCTCAGGCATTAGATCCTGTGCTAAACAATAGCCACACTGGATGCTGATCGCGCCTATCTTTTATTTCAGGGAGCAATGATCAAAGCTCTAGACCAATTTACCCCACCAATTTGCTGATGTCTAACTTCTATCCCTCAGGCTGAATCAGTGAAAATGAAGTTAACAGGATTACGAGCCTGCTACCCTCAGAAAGATGGAAGGGAAAAGTGTATGAATTATCAGTATACATTAGCATTATACTTTCAAAACATATGCTTATGGAATTGATCACTCATTATTAAAAGAGCTTTTCTGGTATTTAAAGAACTGATTAACTGTAAGAAGTATTTTTTAAAAACATTTTTCATTTAGTTCTTAGTTTATCATTTCAGTCCATTTTTCACCTGTGAATAAGATGGAAAACTCAAAAAAGGAAAAGAAACAGCATATACCCATCATCTTAAACTATGTTACAAAAACTTAATACATTATAATGTTTAACCCTAAAGAGTATTTTATTGATATATCTCACAATTTAAAGATTTTAATATTTTTAAACATTTGTTTATTTGGCTGAGAGCTATATCATATGTGTTACTATTTGGTGTTTTATTCTGATTTCATCAGCATTTACTTTTATTTTTGGTAACTGAGTTTTGATTTTTGGTTCCATTCTTTCTAAATTCACTTTAGTATTTTAATCCTTAGTTTTACCCAAAACATGTTCATATATGCCATATTCTGTTTAAAAAAAAAGAAAAAATACTTAGGAAAAGCTTTGATTATCTACCTCACAGAAGGTCAAAATATAGAAGGTACCAGAGTAAAACTCATCTTCTCAAGTTATACACACTATATATAAAACATAAAGTTTAACTTGGTACAAACATTTCTATAAAATATAACTATACATATAATATTGTTTATTAATTTTAAAATAACTATAAGTCACAAGTCTCAAGTTTTACCCACTCTCATACTTTACACAGCTTACCTTTACTCTTTGACAAATTCATCTCTTACAGCTATTTCCTACATGTTCTCATTGCATTTCTAACTTCTTTAAAAACCCATAGCAGTACAAACTTGTATTAGGATATCCATTCTTGGGACAGTGTTTCTAGCTGTTAGATCTAAATCTAGTAATAAGACAAGTCAAGAGTGAAAGTATTAGTTGCTCATCTGTGTCTGACTCTTTGCAATCCACAGACTGTAGTCTGCTAGGCTCCTCTGCCATGGAATTCTCCAGGCAAGAATACTGAAGTGGGCAGCCATTCCCTTCTCCAGGGGACTGTCCCAACCCAGGGATGGAACCTGGGTCTCCTGCACTGTAGGCGGATTCTTTACTTTCCGGCAAATAAAAAAGAGTACAACCAATCAAAATCAGATCTGATATCCAGCGACTCCAGAAGAAATATATAGAATATACTTGAACATCTTAAGCAATACCACACATTCTAAGAAACAGAAATGTGGACTGGATTGTTTCACTAAGTAGAACAATCACACTTTTATATATCAACACAATCTTCTAAGTTGTAACTATGTTCTGTATCTATTCCTTGTCTTTCCAATCTCAGTTGTGATCGCTGTCTACAAGATCATATGTTTAAGTCAGTAAATATGCAGCAAAGAGTTTCACATAAAAAGGCAGGTATAAGATGTAGACATGGCACAGTGTCCTACTTCACAAGATACTGTGATAAAATGGAGCCATCGGAAAATACAAAACACTTCATGAAAAAATGGAAGTTACATAAAAAATAAGGGCAAACAAAATAAGGAAATCTTATGAGAAAGCTTCACTTGGTACACATCATACAGATGTCAAAGGAAAGGAACTGATTTTTAGTGGTGGTGTAGTAGTTGGGGGCTGGATCCAACAAGCAGTGAGGATGAGCCAGTAGTGAAAAAAATAAATAAATACAACAGTCATAGAAAATTATTTTAAATTTCCGTCTACGTTATGCTGTGTTATGCTATGTTTTGAGTCATCATTTATATCTGCATACAAAGAGCCACAGTTTTTTCTAGACAGAGAACATAAAATTGATAACACAAAAAGGGCACCATTACAATTTTAAAACACTGGACTCTTCCTGGCCAATCTTATTTTAATGGTATCATCATACAAAAGAAAGAAAATTACATGGAACAATTGAAAAAAACATTCCTCTGTCATAAACTTTGAAATATAACATTATAATGAAAAAGAGTCTCAGGAGAGATTTTGGGGAAAAAGATGTATTCTTCAATAATAATTTAACTTGGCCTGAATTCATAAGAATATCCCTTAGTTTTGCAAATTGCCTCCAATTTGCCAAGAGCCATTCTTTTATGCTGGCTTAAAATAAGCAAAGATTACACAAGTACCATGTGCCATCCTAAATAAGGAAAGAGGAAAAAAAACAAGTACAATATGGTATTTAAACAGCTGTGTGAAGATCACTGGTTAAAACAAGAATCATTTTTTCAGCTGAGCTTGTTATGCTTCATTTTGCTAAATATAAACTAGTGCATCATTAAATTAACCACTGATTTGTAGACCAAAGTCCAGAGCCCCACCTGCAGATAATTCAATAAACATAATAATTTTTCAAATGCTAGTTAAACTGTCATAATTTGGGACTGAAAATGTGGAGAAAGAAGGAAAAGATACAGAAATTATTTTGTAACTATAGTGAGCAAAATGCAATTGTTTTCATTTTTTGCAGTTTTATTTGCATGAGCCAACAATATACAACAAATAATACTTCTGTAAATACTCTAGTAATGATTTCACACCAGTCAATTAGTGCAGATTACTGAAGAAACTCAATCTTTCAGAAACAAAAATTCTACATACTATGCAGTCGGTCTTGTGAGCATTGCAAGTACATGAGCTTGAACCAGTTGATAACAGAGGAAAACAGAACATAAGTTTAAAATAATTTTACTTCAAAAGGTCCATGAGGCACCATCTAATGTATTAGAGGTGTTAATTCACTATGTGGTAATTCATTGACCAAAAAGTTAGTACTGATTCACACAGACTCATTTTAGTCTCCTCTTTCCATTATGTTAGAGAATTTTATTTCTCTGTAAACTAAATGAAACATTGTAGTAAAATATGTGATTAAGCAAAAACGTTCAAAAGATAACAAATATTCATTTTTTTCAGAGCCATTGTGTCATATAAACTTACTCAGATCAGAAGCTTTTTAAGTGAGATTCATGGAGCCCTCCCTCATCCACCAAAAATTTCAACAGAGGGAACTGGGGGAGGAGGGTCCGTGTATTTGGATGGAAAAGAAATCATATGTTTATTTTTACTCATATCTAACTAAATGTTTAAATATCCCTCTGTTAAGAAGGCAGACAAAAAATGACAATAATATTAGACTAACTTGATCAATAGAAATCACAGATAATTTGAAATACTGTTATACTCATCACTAACTCCAAAACTGAAATACTTATTAGTAATACTAATTTTTATTTATCAATACTATAGATACATTACTATACTGGAGATTTTAAAATATTTTGTTGACTATATTTCAACTTAATTGACTTGCATAATCCTATGCAATCTATTGGATTTGAAAACATTGCAACATCCACAGACTTCAGATTGCAAAGGAGTCTCAGTTCAGTTCAGTTCAGTCGCTCAGTCGTGTCTGACTCTTTGTGACCCCATGAATCGCAGCACGCCAGGCCTCCCTGTCCATCACCATCTCCTGGAGTTCACTCAGACTCACGCCCATCGAGTCAGTGATGCCATCCAGCCATCTCATCCTCTGTCGTCCCCTTCTCCTCCTGCCCCCAATCCCTCCCAGCATCAGAGTCTTTTCCAATGAGTCAACTCTTCACATGAGGTGGCCAAAGTACTAGAGTTTCAGCTTTAGCATCATTCCTTCCAAAGAAATCCCAGGGCTCATCTCCTTCAGAATGGATTGGTTGGATCTCCTTGCAGTCCAAGGGACTCTCAAGAGTCTTCTCCAACACCACAGTTCAAAAGCATCAATTCTTCGGCGCTCAGCCTTCTTCACAGTCCAACTCTCACATCCCTACATGACTGCTGGAAAAACCATAGCCTTGACTAGATGGACCTTAGTCGGCAAAGTAATGTCTCTGCTTTTGAATACGCTATCTAGGTTGGTCGTAACTTTTCTTCCAAGGAGTAAGTGTCTTTAAGGAGTCTACTATGTCTCAAAAAATAAAAACAACTGCTAACCACCTCTGATTTTTAGTCTAACAAGTAAGAAGAAGGGTAAGAAGGCAAGATATTCTGGACATTAAAATTGTACTTTGTGTAAATTTTTGTTTTTGTTTAGTTTTGCTTTACTTTTTAACCCCAAGAGAACAATCATTCTGGCTGAAGCCCATCAAAAATAATGCTTTAAGCATTAACAAACACCTTCCTCTTCCACCCCTCATTGGATCTATGAAATGCTCTTTGTTTTAAAAGTTTACAGTAATAACGGGAAAAGTATGAATTTTTTGCCCTTACTTACTCGTTTTAAAAATAACTTCAAGGTATACTGGATTATGATAGCAGATTGTTTATAAACCTGACAGTATAGTGCTTTCTATGCCAGGTGAATGTGAACAGCTTCTTGTAATCCTGGCTGATTGATATAAGGAGGGGAAGGATTTGCAAAATCAATCGCTGTATACTGAGGACTCAAGATTAGGATGACTAGTTCTGCAGAAGAGTTCACATCTGGAACGGTAGTGCCGTTGGAAGCACAACTGGATTAAACTTACAATAAAACAACTTCCAAGGCCCAGTCTCCTTTTGCACAAGCCAAGAAGGTGAGTAAAATGAGGATGTGATACTCAAAAGTCTCTATTTTTGAATTTTTCACATATTCATGATGGCTCTAATCTCTACAATTCCTGCGACACAGTACTTTTTGATTACTCTGCTAGACGGGAGAACATTTCCAGGACTTTCACCTGGCCCCTCCCATAATGTCCCTGATTCTATGAGTCAGGGACAGTAGAGCATTCTGCAGGATAAACACTGAACAACTAGGACAATGACCGCAGGGTGGAGACACAGACTCCCTGGAACTACAGTGAGATAAACTCAATCCAGAGGGGAAACAGGGAAATCAGCTCATCATCCATTCGCCATTTGTCCAATGTCTCATTTTCCCAAGAACAATGGTAGCATTTTGTTTCCCTCAAAAGATTAGCCTCAAGTAAGGGTTATGTCTAGTAATCCTTAAAAGAGCTGAGAACATCCCTTTCCATAATGTTCAGTCAGTCTGGTAAATAACTGAGGTCCCGCTGGGAATAACTTGAGGGAAGATCTTCAGTATATATTTAAAGCAATAGCAACAGTTTATTCTCAGAGGGATCGAACTCTCCCACCTTATTTAAGGATTGTGGACTTGTGAACTGGCTTAGGTCTAGAAATTTAAGAGACATGATGCTCCATGATGGTGAACGAATTCAGGTTTCTGGTCCTGTGACCCAACAGTGTCTATGCCCTAAATGTGTACTGTAAGGGCTTAGCCACCTTGATGATAACAACCCTGGGGTCACAAAGTTCTGACACTTTGGCTCTTCTGCCCATTACAGTAACTGTGCCCACTTTTCCTCTGGCAATAATACCTAGACACCCAGGCTCTGTCTCTACAGGATTCCATGATTCCATTTAAATGAGAGCCCACTTCAGTGGGCTTCCCTGCAATGCAGGAGATCTGGATCCAATCGCTGGCCCAGAAAGATTCCCTGGGGAAGGGAATGGCAACCCACTCCAGTACTTTTACCTGGAGAATTCCACAGACAGCGGAGCCTGGCAGGCTACAGTTCATGGGCGTTGCAGAGAGTTGGACACTACTGAGAGACTACTAACACTTTCATTTCTTTCCATTTCAATAGTGGACCATAACATATTCCAAGGCTATCAGAGGATAGGGGAAAATTCCATAATTTTTCCAGGACTTGAGTGCTCCCTTCACTAACACATTTCCCAATGTCTCAAAAAACGAAGTACTTGTGGGTCACACAGGATACATCCACTCTTCTCCCTCAAATTTTTTCCTAGCAAGATAGAGGCCATTATACAGTCTTTAAGCTGTGAAAAATTAATCCCATCAGAGATACAGGAGGGGCTGGCTCCACAATAAAGGATGGGTGAAACTGCAAGTGAAGTGTAGAGAGAACTAAGGTTTAAAACTCTCAGATTCATCTGAGTTTATCTAGGTATATTCATGTCAATTCTCATGATCCCATGTCTACTTAATCAATTCTTATCTTACATCACTAAGCTTGGGAGGCTGTGAATTCAACTTAATGTGTAATACTACAAATCTCAGGGTCAAATTTGGGGTCTTACTTTCAGCTGCAGAAGAACTGCAACAATGAGGAAGACAATCTTAGTGGACCAACATGGAGCTCTGTTCCTCTCCCCACACCTGAATGGAGAGTTTAAAGCCCTCAACTCATCATTTCCTTTCTAAATTTTTTCTATGCAGTGAAAAGCAACCAACTCCCCTGAGAATCCTAGGAGACATTTTTCCTACCATAACAGTCAATTAAAACTTCCATTTGATTCCCCAAAGCTTTGATTTTAGAGAATACTTTCAGTAAGAAGGCTGATAATCTGAGTAACTAACAGGGCATGCCCAGGGCACTTCTCCATTGAGAGTAAAACCCTATTGTGTTTAACCCCAATCAGTTAAGTAAATTTTCATCTTTGAAATCTCTTTTCTGAGACCACTTTTGATTATTATTAACTAGGATGGAAGTATTCTAGGTATTTCAAACATAGAGCAGGGAATTAATTATATAGATGTTGAACAGGTTAGAAGACAAAATGGGAGAAGGGGGCATAACCAAAGGCACACAACAAAAACTGGGGTGCCTATCAAAGTCAGGGCTCTACCACCTGGGCTGAGACCGCACGCCTGCGATCATTGCTCAGCTCCTGGAAACACTGCCACAGTGGCCTCTGGGACGGCTCTGTTATTGTTCAGTGGAACCCATATTACTCCACAGAAGTACAGACAGAGATGCTGCATGTTTCCATCCAATGAAAGGAAATAAATAGTTGCTTCTCTCCTCTCATGCTCTCATTTTTCACCACTGCCTTCCTTTGACTGTACCTGACAGAGAACTTGCTTTAGCAATGGGGTCTGGCATTCATGGTGCGTATGTTTTGTATCTCTACAATGGAGTAGAATAGGGCAGGGATGGAGTTGAGAGATGTTAGCCCTAGCTGGCAGGAAACCAAACAGCAATGGTTAAAGTATGATCATTTTTATCCTTCATTAACCATATAAAAAGTAATCTGAATGGTAAATTATACAGAAAAACAAGTAGCAAAGAGGTACTCAAAATGCTAGTTTCATTCTATCTTACCTTTCATAATATTCAACAAGTATTTACTGTGTTTATTGCACTTGACATTGTGCTAAATATGCAAAATCAATGACAGGAGTTTTTACTCTACTCTGAGGAAAGAAACAAAATACTATATAATATGAACTAGTCGATTTGTACCATGGATAAAGAAGAGAAACGTGACTAATGGATGAGTCTAGGAAGACTTCAGGAAAGAAGTGACTCTTGCAAGAAAATTAGAATTTGGGCAGAATACAGCAAGAATGGGGTATTCCAGGTCAGAAAGACAGAATGTGCAGAGGTAGACAGACAAGACAAAGCAGGTCTGGAAAGTGGCAGAATTTTAGGTGGTTGCAACATCAAGTGAGGAGTTGAGGGAATTGAAGGGGGTATGCTAGAAAAAAGGCTGAACCAGTTACAGTGAGCAAAGTAGGAGTCTGTAGCTCCTACAGCTGATCAGATGGTGTTTTATGGATTTAGATAGTAGTATTGTCAGATCTGTCTGATATGTCAAGGCTGTATATTGACACCCTGCTTATTTAACTTCTATGCAGAGTACATCATGAGAAATGCTAGGCTTGAGGAAACACAAGCTGGAATCAAGATTGCTGGGAGAAATATCAATAACCTCAGATATGCAGATGACACCACCCTTATGGCAGAAAGTGAAGAAGAACTAGAGAGACTCTTGATGAAAGTGAAAGAGGAGAGTGAAAAAGTTGGCTTAAAACTCAACATTCAACATACACAAAATTGTTTCAAATAACAGATCCAAAAAAGAAAATTACTAATGCAGTAATTTGTATGAGTTGCTTGCTTTAATTGCAATATAATAATAAAAAATGTTTAACAGAAAAAAAAAAAAACTCAACATTCAGAAAACGAAGATCATGATATCTGGTCCTATCACTTCATGGAAAATAGATGGGAAACAATGGCAGACTTTATTTTTTGGGCTCCAAAATTACTGCAGATGGTAACTGCAGCCATGAAATTAAAAGAGGTTTTCTCCTTGGAAGAAAAGTTATGGCCAACCTAGACAGCAAATTTGGAAAACTCAGCAGTCGCCACAGGACTGGAAAAGGTCAGTTTTCATTCCAATTCCAAAGAAAGGGAATGCCAAAGAATGCTCAAACTGCCGCACAGTAAAGTAATGCTCAAAATTCTCCAAGCCAGGCCTCAGCAATATGTGAACTGTGAACTTCCTGATGTTCAAGCTGGTTTTAGAAAAGGCAGAGGAACCAGAGATCAAATTGCCAACATCCACTGGATCGTGGAAAAGCAAGAGAGTTCCAGAAAAACATCTATTTCTGCTTTATTGACTATGCCAAAGCCTTTGACTGTGTGGATCACAATAAACTGTGGAAAATTCTGAAAGAGATGGGAATACCAGACCACCTGACTTGCCTCTTGAGAAATCTGTATGCAGGTCAGGAAGCAACAGTTAGAACTGGACATGGAACAACAGACTGGTTCCGAATAGGAAAAGGAGTACGTCAAGGCTGTATATTGTCACCCTGCTTATTTAACTTATATGCAGAATACATCATGAGAAACGCTGGACTGGAAGAAACACAAGCTGGAATCAAGATTGCCGGGAGAAATATCAATAAACTCAGATATGCAGATGACACCACCCTTATGGCAGAAAGTGAAGAGGAGCTAAAAAGCCTCTTGATGAAAGTGAAAGAGGAGAGTGAAAAAGTTGGCTTAAAGCTCAACATTCAGAAAACGAAGATCATGGCATCCAGTCCCATCACTTCATGGGAAATAGATGGGGAAACAGTGGAAACAGTGTCAGACTTCTTTTGGGGGGGTTCCAAAATCACTGCAGATGGTGACTGCAGGCATGAAATTAAAAGACACTTACTCCTTGGGAGAAAAGTTATGACCAACCTAGATAGTATATTCAAAAGCAGAGACATTACTTTGCCGACTAAGGTCCGTCTAGTCAAGGCTATGGTTTTTCCTGTGGTCATGCATGGATGTGAGAGTTGGACTGTGAAGAAGGCTGAGCGCCGAAGAATTGATGCTTTTGAACTGTGGTGTTGGAGAAGACTCTTGAGAGTCCCTTGGACTGCAAGGAGATCCAACCAGTCCATCCTAAAGGAAATCAGTCCTGAATATTCATTGGAAGGACTGATGCTGAAGTTGAAACTCCAGTACTTTGGCCACCTCATGCGAAGAACTGACTCATTTGCAAAGACCCTGATGTTGGGAAAGACTGAAGGTGGGAGCAGAAGGAGATGACAGAGGATGAGATGGTTGGATAGCATCACTGACTCAATGGACATGAGTTTGAGTGAACTCCAGGAGTTGGTGATGGACAGGGAGGCCTGGCATGCTACAGTCCATGGAGTTGCAAACAGTTGGACATGACTGAGTGAGTGAATTGAATGGAACTGAACTGATTGTCAGATCTGATTTGCATTCTAGAAAGATAACTGCCAGAGGAGTGGAGGATTGATGAGAGAAGATAACACTGAGGGGATGAAAGAGTAGTTAGCTGTTCAAGTGAAAGAAAGCAGAACTAAAGGTGCAATAAACTGAATTAATCCCCACTTGTCCTACATATGCGTAGCCTAAAGAAAGCTCAGCTCTTCCCATATTTCCTTTTGTAAGTTCCCCAATTTCTAATCAATCTGTCAGTTAAGCTCACTTCAAAACTATTCATATATTTTCATTGACCACCTAAATAATTCCATTTCTCTGTTGAGATTAATAAAATCACCCTATAGACTCTTGTAAACAAAAGATGGAGACAGGTAGAATGTGAATGTAAAGAGTAACTAGTAAAAAGAATGAATTAGATTGTGATGTATATTCTATCTTTTATTTACCTATTTTGTCACAATTCTCTTACAGCAAATCTAACTCTTCAAAATGTTGCTCAGGTTATCATTTAAATTTTGCCATATTCTTTTCATACATAATCACTAGACAAACTAGAAGTTGCCCAAAGCAAACCAAAAGGAAAATATTTTTAGGAATAGTGGCAAATCCCACCCACAGAAAAATTAAGAATCAATTGTTATTGCTTGAAAGGTCGCCATCCCTCAGTGACTGACGTGTATATCATAATAAAAGGCAATCATTTATGATGCTATCACAGCCTGTTTTATTCTGCCAACCAGGAAAGTGGCCCTCTCCAATTGCAATTGATAGTTCTGCATGAAACCTTATATTAACTTCTTGCTATGGAAAATTTGGGCAGTTAGGCAGAGGGAAGCCCAAACAACAGGGTAAGAAATAGAGAACTAGCCTTGACAAGTGACAGGAACATAGAACACGAGTATTTCCTTAGCATCTTGCTTCTATTTGTATTACAGTACTTAAAATACTTGGCCAAAAATTTATCTGACTTCTCCACTAGCCTATGAGAGTCCTTGATGGCAGGAACAATTATAATTCATTCGTCACTGCACAAATCACAGGCCTGACCCACAATAAGCATTCAATAAATGCTTAAAGAAGAGATGTGGAAAGAAGTAGTGGAAAAGGACATGTACTGAAAGATAAAATAGGGAAAGGTCAAAGATGACATATGCCTACTGCTCTGCATCGCCCAGAGCAATCTGATCTCTAACTAGTCCTTTCAGGATTATCACTCATAAATAAATATTGCTTTCCATTTCAAGTATCAAAGATCAATTTAAATTTTTTTTCAGTAGAATTCTGGACATAATGCATTCCTTAGGAAAAAAAAAAAGACTTTGATTTTTAAAGTATTTCTGAGGCTCTTAGGTTTCTTAAAAATGTACATGGACATTTTTGGGGGGTGGGGAATGTTGTCAGATCATCTGCATACATAATGCAGTTTACTCCCCCAAATAAATCCAACCCCGGCTTCAGAGTTAAGCTCTGTTTAACCTAATCCAGCGGCTTCCCTGGTAGCTCAGGGGTAAAGAAATCACCTGCCAATGCAGGAGACACGGTTTTGATTCCTGGATCAGGAAGATCCTCTGGGGAGGGCTGGCAACCCACTCCAGTATTCTTGCCTAGAGAATCCCATGGACAGAGGAGTCTGGTGAGCTCCAGTTCACCAGGTCTTTCCTGCAAAGGGTTGGACACAACTGAGCACACATGCACACCAGGCACGCAATTTAAACCATCATGGCTATACCTCCTCACCGCCAACTAGTGCTTCAGTAATTTAAACCATCATGGCTATACCTCCTCACCGCCAACTAGTGCTTCAGTAATTTAAACCATCATGGCATACCTCCTCACCGCCAACTAGTGCTTCAGTAATGGACGACACTAGCTCAAGTTAAGCAAATGACACACATGAAAAGGTTTCTTAGACTCTTAGAAAAAAAAAAAAAAAGCCTTCCTTACTAGTCAGCTAATAAAAACATGAGTGCTGGAGCTAATCACTCCTTCCATAGGAATGTAAGAAACAGAATAACCACTCTGGCTAGAGGAGTCTGCAAAGATGTCATGGTGTCATGGAGGAGGTTAAGTCTTATGCCATGCCCCATGTCTTATTGATAGGAAAGTACTCCACACTCTTCAAGAGTGGAAAGGAATTGTACGCAGGTGGAAAGAAAGTAAAAGCTAAAGTGAAAGCGAAGTTGCTCAGTTGTGTCCAACTCTTTGGGACCCCATGGACTGTAGCCCATGAGGTTCTTGCATCCATGGAATTTTCCAGGCAAGAGTACTGGAGTGGGTTGCTGTTTCCTTCTCCAGGGGATCTTTCAAACCCAGGGATTGAACCCGGGTCTCCAGCATAGCAAGCAGACAATTTTACCATCTGAGCCACCAGGGAAGGAAAGCCATAAGCAACAAAGTCAGTTAAGTGTTGAATGTACTCAAATCACAAGCCAGCCACCCTAACTGAAAGACTGATAGATGAAGACGACATGGCAAAAAGTCAGTATACATATTTCATTGCGTTAAGAGCCCACAAAGTAAAATTCTTTGCCGTGATCTAAATGTACCATATAGGGACAAACACAACAATAGAGATAAAAGAAAAAATTCTTCAAAAATTTTAGCCAAGAATAAAACCACTATACTAGTTCTTTTGATTCTTTAAGACTCCATTCTGAAGGGGTACAGCTTAGAATACTCCAGCTACTAGGGACTTCAACTTAACAAAATTATTTATAAAGGAGAAGAAAAAATAAGCAAGTGTTTTCAATAGATGATGGAAGAAAGGGAAAATTAAGAAATGAATGAGTATGTATGCTCAAGTAAGAAAAACTTTATCTTCATATTTATAAGCAATTATAAAGGCACATTTGTAAAGGACCTCACATATACCATCTCTATCAGTTCTCCCAACTTGGTAACAGAGGAACTGTTGCCTCCTCATCCAGGCGTGAAAACTGAATCAAGGGGTTAATTGGACATGGAAGACCCAAATTCTGATTCAGGCCTCAGACCCTAAATTCTTTAGCCACTCTTGAATGTTATCTAAAAGATACATATGATATAAAATTTAACAATACCTAAAGCCACCCTGATCTAAATGATGACTAATTATCAGTGCATCGTTTTTGATATGTAGACCTATTGTACAAAGAAAGATTCAGCCATGTTCAATGTGGTTTGGCTGAACGTAAGATTTACATGTTAAGATCCAACATTAAATATGCAAAAAATGTTACACAACTCCCTGGAAATTGGGGTTGATCACTCAGAGAGACTCTAAATATTTAGCATTTTGAAGACCTAAAAGTAATAAAGCAAAGGAATAAACTAGTAATAAAATATTCAAACGTCTCAAAATTAAAAGCAAACATTCTTAGTAAGAGCGTATGAGATTTTATGGAGCTCTTTAATTTGGAAATTTTTTAAAAAATCATAGAAATCAACAATTCATCTTCACTCTCTCAAGTCTAATTACCATGGCCTAAAAAGACCATTCAAAAGCAGAGACATTACTTTGCTGACGAAGGTCCGTCTAGTCAAGGCTATGGTTTTTCCTGTGGTCATGTATGGATGTGAGAGTTGGACTGTGAAGAAGGCTGAGCGCCGAAGAATTGATGCTTTTGAACTGTGGTGTTGGAGAAGACTCTTGAGAGTCCCTTGGACTACAAGGAGATCCAACCAGTCCATTCTGGAGGAGATCAGCCCTGGGATTTCTTTGGAAGGAATGATGCTAAAGCTGAAACTCTAGTACTTTAGACACCTCATGCGAACAGCTGACTCATTGGAAAAGACTCTGATGCTGGTAGGGATTGGGGGCAGGAGGAGAAGGGGACGACAGAGGATGAGATGGCTGGATGGCATCACTGACTCTATGGACGTGGGTCTGAGTGAACTCCGGGAGTTGGTGATGGACAGGGAGGCCTGGCGTGCTGCAGTTCATGGGGTCGCAAAGAGTTGGACACGACTGAACGACTGAACTGAACTGAACTGAAAAAGACCATTATAAGGCTGCTAGAAACAGCCTGTCAATCACTGATTCCACAAGGTTAGTAAAGGATATATATATCTTTTTTGTCCAACTAAGGAAAATTCAGTCTCTTACAGTTCTTTACACCTATTAAAAATAAGATTTTTTATGTTTGTGAATTTAACATTTCATTACTTCCTAAACTACTCAGAATTAAATCAAACTAAAAATGTCAAGAAAGGCTGAATACAATTTGTTATAAGTTCCATACATTCTGTTTCTTTTTTAAAAAAAGATTATCAAGTAGGCAGTTACACTATAAAAATATTCATTTTTTCCAACCTGCCCTTTGATGAGCACCATGTTAACTATTTATAGAATATAAACGGTATTTTTAATGCAGTTCTTATAATGCTATACTTATCCAAGCTACGGAAGACTGGAGAAATAGAAACCATGTTAGCATGTGATTCTGCAGTTGTGCTTTCCAATATTGGCCAGAAGCTAAAAAGTTAAAATGTGAAAGAGGGCCACAGGTGTCAGGAGAGGACCTTTAAGGGGCCTGAGTATCAGTGGAATTGAAAAGCAGATGGATTCTGCCCACAAAGCAGATGGCAGCCTTGACCCAGGCTGCCTGGTTAATACAGATGTGAAAGCTGAGAGGGTACTTGGGTTCCTTACAAAGACCAACAGCGAGGTTGAGTACACAAATAAAATTTCAAATTGAGTGCAAGGGAAACAAGGGTTGAAATCTGGTAGTAATAGATAGCAGCTACAGACAGATCTCTGAAGGAAGCAGAGAAAAGGGAGATCTGTGAATGCACTCTTAATGAAAAGATTTCATTGCAAATGTTATCACCAAGAAGCCTCAGATCAGACATGAAGCAACAGCAGTCTTCAATGGGACTAAACCTCAACCAAAACATTCATTGTAGGACACTGGTACGGCTCAGATCAAACCGCAGATCAGTTTTCTAGTTCTGATACGTGGCAAACTCGAAGATAGCACTTAGAGACAATAATCCACAGATGCTGGTTCTAGGAACTCCCGCAGACAATGTGGTGCAGCACAATTAGTTCTCTGTATTCACAAATGGACCCATGGATATGGAGGACTGACTCTACCTGCGACACAATTAAGAAAGATTTCTCTTAGTTAACACTGTCGTTGTTGTTTAGCTGCTAAGTCATGTCCAACTCTTTGTGACCCCATGGACTGAATGAGCAAATATATTGTCTGTTTTTTACAAGATTCAGTGTTATGCAGACTGTACTGAATAACTCTAAGATTAGTTGGCTAGTCAGCCAGAAGTTAGCCATCTATAGCAACTATTTCTTTGTATCATTATCTTAAATTTTGCCCACACACTGTGGTAACTAAAGAAGAAAATATCCCTCTCCCATGCCATCATAGTAATCAAAACATCACCATGCGTCTTAAGGTAAGTGACTCCATTAGACTTTAAGAGTCTGAGTAGAAACTACCAAATCTGTCTGTGGGAGAGCAAGGCTGAGGGCATCCTGACACTTTGAGGATTTTGTGAGGAATCATTTGTAATCATGTCACACTCAACAGGGTGCTGAGAGCATTCTTTTTTCACCCTCACAGCATCCAGAGAACTGTTTAGCAATATCAAGCCGTGACCCTGATGTTTTATGTGATAAAGAATATAGTTTAAGTCCTCATAAGTACTAAACGCCATCTCTACACAAGTAGAATATCCTTCTATACTAATATGCTACATATTACAGACTTCTCCAACATGTTCAAAGGACTTTCCTAGTGGCTCAGTGGTAAAGAACCCGCCTGCCAAGCAGGAGATGCAGGTTCCATCCCTGGGTGGGGAAGATCCCCTGCAGAACGAAATGGCAACCCACTCCAGTATTCTTGCCGTGGAAATCCCATGGAGAGAGGAGGCTGGTCGGCTACAGTCTAAGGGGTAGCAAAAGAGCTGGACACAACTTTAGTGACTAAGTAACAACAACATGTTCCAAATATGATACAATGTCATTTCCAAAAGAGTAAAAAATTTACAGAAAAGCAGATCCAAACAGGACTCATTTTGCCTTGTGAGACGGAATGGATTGGCATAGGAGGTTAGGAAGCAGAGTCAGAGGAGAGTTATCGGTGAACCATTAAAATTCTCATCATCTTTCACAGTTATATATTGTCCCAATGATCAGCCCTCAAGAATGGTCCTATAATCTGTTTCAAGGGTGACTACATTCTACAGGGATAGGTACTATTTTAAGCAAGAGTTTCAGTTCCAGTGCTGATCATTTAAAACCTAAGGTTGCCTAGAAAGCTAAAACAGCATATAGCGTAAAAAAGGACACAGAGTAAAGAAAGGTCAGAATGCTGGCTGAAAATATACCTTCAGGGCCCACTTTCAGGCAATGCCCAAGGCCTACTGGGGAGTAACTAATGGCTAATACTTCAGGTGCAGCATTTTATAGGCAATAACAATGACTCTATAAGAAAATCGCTTCTATTTTTCTATTTCATTTATATTTTTAACTTAATGAAACTCTTAAATAAGCTATTCATTACTGCTTATTTAGTGTAAGGCCTCTTTTAAAAAGTACCCCCATCACCACAGCATCCCTCAGCCTGGGAAGACATCTACTCAGAAAGAGAGGACATGCTACTGATCCTCAGGCGTAAGACTCCTGAGGCTTCACCTACAGTGCACTCACACCCGGCCTGCGCACTGCTGCAAAGTGGAGAACATCTGCTCAGGCGGTCATTCCAGGACCGAAGCTAATTCCACACTGTGAATCCAAACAGGTCCAGGCCCTCAAACTGCCTTGTCATTCATTCACCTCAGACAATGTCATCACCTTTACACATCCACCTTCTCAACCAAATCAGAAACTTAGGAGTCATCTTTGCCTTTCCTTCATCCCACAGTCAGAATTTCTGTTAGCTCTTTTGTCTCTTCACTTGCCTCCAACTGACTGTCTTAGTTTTTGCTTAAGCATTTCTAATTCAGGTTATTTTATCAGTTTCCTAACTGGTTTCTCTACCTCTGGTTTTATGACCCCAAAATTCATGTCCTAAAACACAGCCAGAGTAATCTTCCTAAAACTTTTAAGCAGTTCCCCATCACCTTCAGATCAAGTTCAAACTCATTAGCACAGCTTACAAGGTCATTTATGATCTCTTTACTCTCAAGCCTCCTCTCTTACCACTGCTGTTTTTCATATGGCACAATACTAAAATATTTGAAGTACTTCAACTGATAATATAATGAGAACAATCCATACTCTCTCAGCAGCAAGTCCCACATTGCTCATTCCCTAGTTTCATTCAGTCTGTAGCCCTCCAGGAAATGTTCTTAGACCTCTCACATTTGACCTATCTATGTAAGGACCCTGAACTTACAATTATCACACTATATTGTATTGTTCACATTTTTTTCCTCTCTTTCCCTACCCCTGACTAAAAAGGAGAAATGACCTTATTCATATATGTTTGGAACACATGATACTCTCAATATTTACTGAATAAAAAAATACATAAATAAACATAGGGATGGGAGGATAGGCAAATCTGTGCTTCCTTCAAGAAAAAAAAAAATGGCTACCAAATGTACATGAACTAGGCTAAGCTACTCCACCTGAAGAAGAAAATAACAACTAAGAGTTTGTCAGAAATTCCATGACATTCCTACTGACTCCACTAAAGTTTTCTGATGGAGAAGCTATAGAGGGATGCTGGCCTTGAGGTCTGCCTTATCCTCGTTTGTCTCCCATCACACCAATTAAGCACCTGTTCAAACTGTGAGAGTTTAAGTCAGCACCCAACTGGCTCAGTGTCAACAGATCAAAACCTCTATTGAAAGAAAGGGATTTTAATCAAAATCCTGCTTCATTACATGATTTAATCACAGCACACTGATTAAAAAAATGACAGTAATTATAAAAAATGTTTTCCATCCATTCTGAGTGCTCCTTGGAAGCTCACAACTGCTCAGATCTCTGATTTGAGATAATGTAGTCAATGTCTTCAATGCAAATATTCTCGACTGGGGGAAAAAAACTTACACATTTTTTTTTTCCTAAATGATTTGTCTTTCAGACTGAACTGCTCAGGTGTTTGTAACATATCCTGTAGGTGATATCCTCAAAAATTCTGCAAATGACAACTATAGTCCTAAATCTAAAGCTCAGGGTTACTATGTAACTATGCCCTAAATCTTTAATTTCAGAAATCCTTCAATATAAACACCTGAATGTTGTTTTAAGTATCCTCTTAGACTCACTCTTCAAACTACAAGAATAAGAGGAAAACAATAACTGTTTAATTAAGAGGTATAGAAACATACAGTAATTAGTACAGAAAAATGCATCATGCCTTTTCAAAGGTTCCGTAAAACATTTCTAAGACTTTACTTTCATCTTTGCCTTTGTGACTAAGTAACTTACCTTAAAATACCTCCAGTTATGATGATATAAATCCCTAATCCTAAAATGCCTGTGTTAAACTGAAAGCATAATATATCGCATTCTTCATTCACCGTACTTATAGTACTTGCCTCCATTTTTGAACCTTATAATTTATGCAACAGAAAACAATGCCCAGAAACATCCTTATAGGAATGTAAGATAAAGGCTTCAAATTTGTACTTCTGCCCGCATAATCAGACCTGAACATGGACACTATGACTCTAGGACTTGATATCTACCAAGCAGTTACTAATAAATAAAAAAGTGTCACAGAAATTCCTTTATGCCTGACCCACTAGGATAGTATGTGACAAGATAAAAGATTTTAAATAAATATTCACTGAACTCAAATTAACCCCCAGACCCAGTAGATGCAGAGTTTTAGTTTACATTGTAAAGATATTCAAAACTGAAGAAAATATAAGCATAACTTTAGAACAATTTTATAATGGATTATGCAGACAGAAATCAGTCACTTTTCCCTCCAAATGAATAAAATGATAAGGCAGAAGGAGATAACAAACTAATTCTGGGATATAGTCAGATTTCAAACCAAAGGACAGAAACCTCCAGGTGCCAGAAACGAAGAAGGAACTAAACTCTGGTTGGTAATAGGAACTGAATCCAAAAATTAAAGCTATGGTTTTTCCAGCTTCTAGTCATGTATGGATGTGAGAGTTGGATTATAAAGAAAGCTGAGCACCGAAGAATTGATGCTTTTGAACTGTGGTGTTGGAGAAGACTCTTGAGAGTCCGTTGGACTGCAAGGAGATATAACCAGTCCATCCTAAAGGAAATCAGTCCTGAATATTCACTGGAAGGACTGGTGCTGAAGCTGAAACTCCAATATTTGGCCACCTTATGCGAAGAACTGACTCACTGGAAAAGACCCTGATGCTGAGAAACATTGAAGGTGGGGGGAGAAGGGGATGACAGAGGATGAGATGGTTGGATGGCATCACCAACTCAATGGACATGAGTTTGAGCAAGCTCCAGAAATTGGTGATGGACAGAGAAGCATGGTATGCTGCCAGGAGCCAGTGTGAGGAACTCTGCCCATGGCAAAGGTCATGAGGAAGGAGGCTTCGGCATATGCAAAGGCAGGATTGAGCCTCAGGAAACAACCTGTTCCCAAGTATCTACCCCCAAAACCAGAGTCTGCCTACTTTACTGCTTTATGCTCTCACCTACACCTCTGACTTTATGGGGGGCTGTCCACCACCTCTCTCGGAGAAGGAGTTAACTTGCAGCTCTAGTCAGTAAAAATTCCTGGGCATGACAAGGGTGTCTCAGGTCAAACCTCTCTGCTGTCAGACTAGCTTGTGTGATGGGATTATCCACACTCTTGCTACTACATACATGATTGTTTACAACCTCTCAACCATAAGCAGCACAGAGAGTTTGGAGTATTTTAAAAGTCTTAGTTAGCACTGGGTTTTTCTAAAGATAAAAATCATGTTGGTGAAGGGTTTTTCATTTATTGGGCCAATGTTTGCTGCTAAATCCCCTGCCCTTATACATGCTAATAAATATATAACTAACATATAGGAGAAATAAGTATTAACCTTTAAGATTAATTCTGTTAACCTTAGGCTAAGTAAATTCCTTTCTTAATTGTAACCCACTACACCCTCACCCTATAGGAATGCAACTTTATCTGGTAACTTCAGAGGGTGGTGCCTGGTTTAAGAAAAATCACCCCTGGAAAATAAGTTTCTGGTTAACTGACTGTTATCAGAAAAGAAAGGATCATAAAATGTTAGCAGGCCCCCTGGCCAGAAGATGATGTAAAACCCCTAAGACCTTTTTGTATACATTTATATGAAGCACCTGATTTTGATAAAGGTCAGGACTGCTGACCCCCATGTGACTTTAAAATTTCCATTTGTCTCTAAGTGTAACAAAAGGTATATAAGCAAACCTGAAAATAAAGAAAATGGATCAGTTTCTGGAAAGACTGATTCCCCCGTGTCATTCTTTCTTGTTCTCCGCTTTTCTGGCTGAATTCCCCTCTGGAGCGTGGGTACTCACCAAGCCTGCTAATTTTGCCCTGGCTTCTAAGATCCACCCGAGAGGAAGCCCAGGGCAGGGCACCCTCTGCTATTCAAGTGGGTGCCGGTGGCCTACGTAGGTGGTGCAAATCTCTTGTCTTGAGATTTTATTGGTACTCCATGTAAACCACCTTATTCAACCTCTTTTTCTGCATTAGTATTTTCCTGCTACACTATTTCTTTCTAATCTCCCTCTATATCTTTAATTAAGCAATTAATTCCTAGGACACTGACTCTGTCCCCACTTCAAATTACCCTGGATCCACCGGGGCTGGACCCCAGCAGTATGCTTTAGTCCATGGGGTCAAAAAGAGTCGGACATGACTGAGTGACTGAACTGAACTAATCTCAATAGAGGCTATTTTAACTTTATAAACCTTATTTTATTACACTTCACTTTATTATGGGCTTCACTGGTTTCTCAGATGGTAAAGAATCTGCGTGCAATGCTGGAGACCTGGGTTCGACCCCTGGATTGGGAAGATACCCTGGAGAAGAGCATGGCAACCCACTCCAGTATTCTTGCCTGGAGAATCCCCATGGACAGAGGAACCTGGGGGGCTACAGTCCATGGGTCCACAAAGAGTCAGACACAACTGAGTGACTAAGCTCATAATCCTTTTGCTTTATTAGACTTCCTAGATATTATGTTTTCAACAAACTGAAGGTTTGTGGAAACTCTTTTCAAGAAGTCTATTGGTGCCACTTTTCCCAATAGAATTACATTTTTAATTAAGGTATGTATATTAGCTTTAGTCATAAGGCTATTGAACACTTAACAGACTAACAGTATAATATAAATATAACCTTCCTATGCCTTGGGAAACGAAAAAGTTTTTGTGACTTTTAATCTTTAATGTTATATAAATCTTCTTTATCTACCTCTATTTAACTTTGAATATCCTTTCTTTTCTTCCTTTCCTCTCAACATATTTGTTAGTCTTATTTTCATTGTTTTATTCTCCACTTGGCATCTTGCCTTGGTTTTGTTTTCCAATTTATGCTTTAGTTAGTTTTGTTCTTAACCGGTAGATATAATTTTTGGTTTCCTTTGTTTGCTAGGTCAATCTATTCTACATTATTTTTGTTTCACTGTTTTGATTTTGCTTATGGGTATATATGTGTATATTCAGCCACACTTTTTATTCTTGTTATAAACCTCTGCCTCGACATTGCACTTTTGCAGCTCTGTGGAGTTTTCCTTTCTTTCTTTCTTTCTTTCTTTCTTTCTTTCTTTCTTTCTTTCTCCTTCCCGTTTTTTTCTTTTCTCTCGTTTTAATTTTAATTTTTAATTTTTTTAAACCTATTATTATTTTTTCTACATTTATTTAATTGTTTGAATTTCCTACGGTTCCTTTCCCCTTACAGTTAATCTTTAATGTACATATATCTTCTTCATCTACCTCTATTTAACTTTGCACATCTAGTCTTTCTTTATCTTTTCTTTCTTTCCTTTCTTCTCAGTATATTTGTTAGTTTTGTTTTCATTGCTTTATTCCCCCCTTGGCACCTTGCTTTAGTATTACCAGTTTGTGCTTTAGTTAGTTTTGTTCTTAAATGATAAATATAATTTTTTATTTCCTTTATTCTCCAGGTCAATCTACTCTACTCTATTTTTATTGGGCCATTTTGATTTTGCTGATGGGTGTATATGTATATGTGTATATTCCATTATTTTAATGATTATTTGCCTGATTTTGCACCTGCCATTTGTCTGGGATTCACCTTTGGTTTCTCATTTTTGGGTATTTGTTTTAATCTCACTTAATGCCATAACAAACCACTTGTAGAATCATGACTCCTGAACACAGCTCAAACCCTGAGCCTCTGTAGTGGAAGCACTGACTCCAAGACCCTAGACTATCAGAGAACTAACCATAGAGAGTATCAAATAGTGAGAACTCACACAAAGGAAACCACTTGAATACAAGACCAGGCATCACCCAACCCTCATCTAAAAAACAAACAAAACAAAAATACAAACCCAATCAGCAGCAGACAGGATTATCACATCACTCAGTCTTGCTCATCAAAGGAAAAACAAACATATAAAAAAAAAAACTCAGCACAAATCTCACTATATAGGAAACTTGAACAAACCACTGGACCAACCTTCAGTTCAGTTCAGTTGCTCAGTCGTGTCCGACTCTTTGCAACCCCATGAATCGCAGCACGCCACTCCTCCCTGTCAATCACCATCTCCCGGAATACACTCAGACTCACCTCCATCGAGGCAGTGATGCCATCCAGCCATCTCATCCTCTGTCGTCCCCTTCTCCTCCTGCCCCCAATCCCTCCCAGCATCAGAGTCTTTTCCGATGAGTCAACTCTTCACATGAGGTGGCCAAAGTATTCAGCTTTAGCATCATTCCTTCCAAAGAAATCCCAGGGTTGATCTCCTTCAGAATGGACTGGTTGGATCTCCTTGCAGTCCAAGGGACTCTCAAGAGTCTTCTCCAACACCACAGTTCAAAAGCATCAATTCTTCGGCGCTCAGCCTTCTTCACAGTCCAACTCTCACATCCATACATGACCACTGGAAAAACCATAGCCTTGACTAGATGGACTTTTGTTGGCAAAGTAATGTCTCTGCTTTTGAATATGCTATCTAGGTTGGTCATAACTTTTCTTCCAAGGAGTAAGCGTCTTTTAATTTCATGGCTGCACTCACCATCTGCAGTGATTTTGGAGCCCAAAAAAATAAAGTCTGATACTGTTTCGACTGTTTCCCCTTCTATTTCCCATGAAGTGATGGGACTGGATGCCATGATCTTAGTTTTCTGAATATTGAGCTTTAGGCCAACTTTTTCACTCTCCACTTTCATCAAGAGGCTTTTAGTTCCTCTTCACTTTCTGCCATAACGGTGGTGTCATCTGCATATCTGAGGTGATTGATATTTCTCCTGGCAATCTTGATTCCAGCATGTGTTTCTTCCAGACCAGAGTTTCTCATGATGTACTCTGCATAGAAGTTAAATAAGCAGGGTGACAATATATAGACTTGACGTACTCCTTTTCCTATTTGGAACCAGTCTGTTGTTCCATGTCCAGTTCTAACTATTGCTTCCTGACCTGCATACAGATTTCACAAGGGGCAGGTCAGGTGGTCTGGTATTCCCATCTCTTTCAGAATGTTCCACAGTTTATTGTGATCCACACAGTCAAAGGCTTTGGCATAGTCAATAAAGCAGAAGTAGATGTTTTTCTGGAACTCTCTTGCTTTTTCCATGATCCAGCAGATGTTGGCAATTTGATCTCTTGTTCCTCTGCCTTTTCTAAAACCAGCTTGAACATCAGGAAGTTCACGGTTCATGTATTGCTGAAGCCTGGCTTGGAGAATTTTGAGCATTACTTTACTAGCATGTGAGATGAGTGCAATTGTGCGATAGTTTGAGCATTCTTTGCCATTGCCTTTCTTTGGAATTGGAATGAAATCTGACCTTTTCCAGTCCTGTGGCCACTGCTGAGTTTTCCAAATTTGCTGGCATATTGAGTGCAGCACTTTCACAGCATCATCTTTCAGGATTTGAAATAGCTCAACTGGAATTCCCTCACCTCCACTAGCTTTGTTCACAGCAATGCTTTCCAAGAGCCACTTGACTTCACATTCCAGGATGTCTGGCTCTAGATGAGTGATCACACCATCATGATTATCTGGGTCATGAAGATCTTTTTTGTTCAGTTCTTCCGTGTATTCTTGCCACCTCTTCTTAATATCTTCTGCTTCTGTTAGGTCCATACCATTTCTGTCCTTTATCGAGCCCATCTTTGCATGAAATGTTCCCTTGGCATCTCTCATTTTCTTGAAGAGATCTCTAGTCTTTCCCATTCTGTTGTTTTCCTCTATTTCTTTGCATTGATCGCTGAGGAAGGCTTTCTTTTCTCTTCTTGCTATTCTCTGGAACTCTGCATTCAGATGCTTATATCTTTCCTTTTCTCCTTTGCTTTTCACCTCTCTTCTTTCCACAGCTATTTGTAAGGCCTCCCCAGACAGCCATTTTGCTTTTTTGCATTTCTTTTCCATGGGGATGGTTTTGATCCCTGTCTCCTGTACAGTGTCACGAACCTCATTCCATAGTTCATCAGGCATTCTATCTATCAGATCTAGGCCCTTAAATCTATTTCTCACTTCCACTGTATAATCATAAGGGATTTGATTTAGGTCATACCTGAATGATCTAGCAGTTTTCCCTGGAGGGCAGAAATCAAAAGGAAGAAAGAATTCAACCTTGAAGCCTGGGAAAAGGAGACATCAAACATTTTCAAAAAGTAATGAAAACGCTGAGAAATACTACACAAATGAAGGAACAAACCAGAAACACGGAAGTCCAAATAAACAAAGAGGAAATAGGCAAACTACCTGAAAAATAATTCAGAATAATGATAGTAAAGATGACCCAAAACCCTGAAAACAAAATGGAGAGAATGCAAGAATCAATTAACAAAGACCTAGAAGACTTAAAGAATAAACATACAGAGACAAAGAATACAATTATTGTAAGTAAAAATACTCTAAGCAATCAGTAGCAGAATATCTGAAGGAGAAAAATGAATCAGTGAGATGGAAGACAAAATGATGGAAATACCTTCTGAAGAGCAGAATAAAGTAAAAACAATGAAAAGAACTGAGGATAGTCTCAGAGACCTCTGGGACAATATCAAACCCACCAACATTCGAATTATACAGGTCCCAAAAGAAGTAGAGAAAAAGAAAGGGTATGAGAAAATTTTTGAAGAGATTATAGTTGAAAATTTCCCCAACATGGAATAGGAAATAGTCAATCAAGTTTAAGAGGCGCAAAGAGTCCCATACAGGATAAACCCAAGGAGAAACATGCCAAGACACATACTAATCAAACTAACAAAGACTAAACACAAAGGAAGAATATTAAAAGCAGCAAGGGAAAAGCAGCAAGTAGCATAGAAGGGAAACGCCATACACTTAACAGCTGATCTTTCAGCAAAAACTCTGCAGGCCAGAAGGAATGGCACAAAATATTTAAGTACTGAAAGGGGAAAATCTACAACCAAGATTACTGTACCAGGCTAAGATCTCATTCAAAATTGATGGAGAAATAAAAAAGCTTTTCAGACAAGCAAAAGTTAAGATAATTCAGTACCACCAAAGCAGCTTTACAACAAATGTTAAAGGGACTTATATAGTCAAGAAATACGAGAAGAAAAAAGAACTGCAAAATCAACCTCAGACAATTAAGATAATGGCAATAGGAACATATATATCAATAACTACTTCAAATGTAAATGGATTAAATGCTCCAACCAAAAGACACAGACTGGTTGAATGGATACAAAAACAAGACCCATATATATGAAGACTATAAGAAACCCATTTGAGACCTAAAGATACATATAGACTGAAAGTACTGCTGCTTGTTGCTGCTGCTGCTAAGTCGCTTAAATCATGTCCAACTCTGTGCAACCCTACAGACAGCAGCCCACCAGGCTCCCTTGTCCCTGGGATTCTCCAGACAAAAACACTGGAGTAGGTTGCCATTTCCTTCTCCAATGCATGAAAGTGAAAAGTGAAAGTGAAGTCATTCAGTCGTGTCCGAGTCTTAGCAATCCCATGGACTGCAGCCTACCAGGCTCCTCTGTCCATGGGATTTTCCAGGCAAGAGTACTGGAGTGGGGTGCCATTGCCTTCTCTTACTGAAAAGGTAGGGATGGAAAAATATATTCCATGCAAATGGAAGCAAAAGAAAGCTGGAGTAGCAATCCTCATATCACACAAATAGAACTGAAAGAATATTACAAGAGATAAGGAAGAGTACTACATAATGATCAAAGGATCAATCCAAGGGGAAGACATAACAATTGTAAACATCTATGCTCCCAACATAGGAAAATCTCAATCCATAAGACAAACACTAACAGACAAAAAAGGAGAAATTGACACTAATACAATTATAGTAGGAGACTTTAACACTCCGCTCACACCAATGGACAGATCATCAGAACAAAAAATTAATAAGGAAACACAAGTCTTAAATGATACATTAGATGAGATGAATTTATTGATATCTTCAGGACATTCCATCCAAAGAAAGAATACACTTCTAAAATGCACATGGAACATTCTCCAGGATAGACCACATCTTAGTCACAAGTCAAACCTCAGTGAATTTAAGAAAATTGAAATCATATCAAGCATCTTCTCTGACTACACAATTGCAACAAAAAGAATTAAATATCTAGGAATAAACTTACCTAAGGAGACAAAAGAACTGTACACAGAAAATTATAAGAAAATAATGAAAAATCAAAGATGACATAAACAGATAGAGATATTCCATGTTCTTGGGTAGGAAGAATCAATACTGTGAAAATGACTATACCACCAAACACAATCTACAGATTCAATGTGATCCCAATCAAATTAGCAATGACATTTTTCACAGAACTAGAACAAAAAATTTCACAATGCATATGGAAACACAAAAGACCCCAAATAGCCAAAGCAGTCTTGGGGAGAAGAACAGAGATGGAGGAATCAACCTTCCTGACTTCAGATTCTACAATAAAGCCATAGTCATCAAGACAGTATGGTATTGGCACAAAAACAAAAATATAGACCAATGGAACAAGATAGAAAGCCCAGAAATAAACCTATGCACCTATGGGTACTTTATATTTGACAAAGGAGGCAAGAATATACAATGGAGCAAAGAGAGCCTCTTCAATAAATGGTGCTGGGAAAACTGGACATCTACATCTAAAAGAATGAAATTAGAACACTTCCTAACATCATTGACAAAGATAAATTAAAAATGGATTAAAGAATTAAATGTAAGACCAGACACTATAAAACTCTTAGAGGAAAACATAGGCAGAACACTCAATGACATAAATCAAATCCAGATCCTCTAGGACCCACCTCCTAGAGTAACGGAAATCAAAACAAAAGTATACAAGTGGGACCTGATTAAACTTAGAAGCTTTTGCACAGCAAAGGAAACTATAAGCAAGGTGAAAGCACAAGCCTCAGAATGGGAGAAAATAATAGCAAATGAAACAACTGACAAAAGATTAATTTCCAAATATATAAGCAGCTCATACAACTCAATACCAGAAAAACAAACAACCCAATCAAAAAGTGACAAAAAGATCTAAACAGACATTTCTTCAAAGAAGATATACAAATGGCTAACAAACACAAGAAAAGATGCTCAACATAGCTCATTATTGGAGAAATGCAAATCAAAACTACAATGAGATATCACCTCACACCAGTTAGAATGGCCCTCATCAAACAGTCTACAAACAAAAAATGCTGGAGAGGGTATGGGGAAAAGGGAACACTCTTGCACTGTTGGTGGGAATGCAAATTGATACAGCCACTATGGAAGATGGTATGGAGATTCCTTTAAAAACTAGGGATAAAATCACCACATGACCCAGCAATCCCACTCCTAGGTATATACCCTGAGGAAACCAAAATTGAAGAAGACACACGTATCCCATTGTCCACTGCAGGACTATTTACAATAACTAGAACACGGAGGCACCCTAGATGTCCATGGAAAGATGAATGAATGAAGAAGTTGTGGTACATATACACAATGGAATATTACTCAGCCATAAAAACAAACACATTTGAGTCAGTTCTGATGAGATGGATGAACCTAGAACCTAGAACCTATTTTACAGAGTGAAATAAGTCAGAAAGAGAAAAATATATATCATATTCTAATGCATATGTATGGAATCTAGAAAAATGGTACCAAAGAATTTATTTACAGGGCAGCAATGGAGAAACAGACATAGAAAATAGACTTATGGGCATGGGGAGAGCAGAGGAGAGGGTGAGATGTATGGAAAGAGTAACATGGAAACTTACATTATCATATGTAAAATAGATAGCCAACAGGAATTTGCTGTATGGCTCAAGAAACTCAAACAGGGGCTCTATATAAACCTAGAGGGGTGGGATGGGAGGGAGATGGGAGGGAGATTCAAAACGGAGGGGATATATGTATACCTATGGCTGATTTATGTTGAGTTTTGACAGAAAACAACAAAATTCTGTAGAGCAATTATCCTTCAACAAAAAATCAATTAATTTTAATAAATAGAAAAACTATAAAACTTATCAAGCAGCTGATTCTTGTTAACAGACACATGGATTTAAAAAAAGAAAGAAAGAAAGAAAGAAAGCAGAAAACAGAGAGCCCCGAAATAAACCCACACATGTAAGATCAAGTAATTTCAAGATGCAAAAATATTCAATGGGAAAAGGACGGTCACAATAAATGGTATTGGGTAAATTGGACAGCCATTTGCAAAAGAATGAAACTAGACCACCATCCTATACCATATAAAAAAATGCAACTCAACATGGCTTAATGACTTGAATGTAGGACCTGAAACCATAAAACTTCTAGAAGAAAGCATAGGTGGTAAACTTCATGACAGCAGTCTTGATGATTATTTTAATCTGACTCCAAAACCAAAATCAACAAAAGCATAAATAGACAACTGGGATACCACACTAAAAGGATTCTGTGCAGCAAAGGAAAATTCCATCAACAAAATGAAAGCAACCTACTGACTTGGGAGAAAATATCTGCAAATCATATATCTGATACACAGTTAATACCCAAAATATATAGAAAAATCATACTACACAATAGGAAAAAAAAAGTGGCAGAGGGTGTGATTAAACTTTTTTTTCCCCAAAAAGCCACACAGCTGGCCAACAGGCCCATGAAAAGGTGCTCAACGTCACTAGTCATCAGGGAAATGCACATCAAAACCACCTTTAACATAGCACCTCACACCATCATAAAATGGCTACTATCAAACGGACAAGAAATAATGTGTTGAAGATATGAATTAAAGGGAACCCTTGTGTGTTGTTGGTGGGATATAACTTACTGCAGCCACTATGAAAACCAGTGTGAAAATTCCTCAAAATATTAATAATAGAACTTCTAGATGACCCAGCATTTCTACTTCTGGGGATTTATTCAAATAAAATGAAAGCACTAATTCAAAAAGATATATGTACCCCATGCTTACTGCCACATCATTTACAAAACATTTATAAAGATAATCTAATGTCCATCAGTGGATACCTGGATAAAAGTGAAAGTGAAAGTGAAGTCACTCAGTCATGCCCGACTCTCTGCGACCCCATGGACAGTAGCCTACACCAAGCTCCTCCGTCCATGGGATTTTCTAGGCAAGAGTACTGGAGTAGGTTGCCGTTTCCGTCTCCAACATGGCTAAAGATGTGGTATTAATACATATACACACAGAATACCATTCAGCCATAAAAAAAATGAAATCCTGCCATTTATGACAAACATAATGGACCTTGATGGGATTATGCTAAGTGAAATAAATTAGAGTAACACAAATACTGTATGTTATTACTTATATGCAGAATCTAAAAAACTAAACAGAGAATGAAAACAGCCTCAAAGATACAGGGACTAGATCAGTGGTTGACAGAGTGTTATGTGTATTTGGAGTGGCAGGAGGGAGAGGGGGCCAGGGCATATGTTTATTATTAAAAAGAATACTCAGCATCAACAATGACCTGTTTATTAACAAAATGTACTTGTACTTCGGAAAAGCAATAAAAAGTAAATAAGCCAAAGTTGAAGTACCAAAAAATAACATATTAAAGATATTTTTGGAATACTATGAATCTACTGGAACAACTGCTCAGCATTTGATTGCTTAACCATCTTTTTTCTTTTTAAATCAAATGTGTCTAGAATAATCCTGTCATATAAATGAAAGCATTAATTGAAATTAATATGCAAATTATGGTGCCAGTGTGGGATGTCATTTCATTAATTTCAATTCACTGACATAATTGTGTTCTCTAAATAGGAGTTTTGCAAATGCTATCCATAAAGAATGCAATATTTGGTGAATATTACTTTATTAGCATAAAATTCAACAATAGCTTAGTCAAAAGGAAAAAATAGTAATCTGAGATTTTAGTCATAAAATAATTTACATGCATATTTATAGATATATATTACTTGAGCTAATTATAAGGTTTTTTTAAATAAATATCTATTTACTTTTAAAGGAACACCAGTTACTTTAGATTCAGGAATGTAAAATAGGACCATTAAAAAATCTATTATCTTAAAATTATAAATAGTAATTCTTAACATTTTGGTATACTTCACTTCTGTAGTCTTGTATGGAAATAGATACACTTTAAAAAAAGCTACAAATATCAAAGAAAGCAAAACAACTATAATTCACATTCTACTTTTTAATATTATTATCAGTTCAGTTCAGTTGTTGAGTCGTGTCTGACTCTTTGAGACCCCATGAATCACAACACGCCAGGCCTCCCTGTCCATCACCAACTCCCGGAGTTCAGACTCACATCCATCCAGTCAGTGATGCCATCCAGCCATCTCATCCTCGGTCGCCCCCTTCTCCTCCTGCCCCCAATCCCTCCCAGCATCAGAATCTTTTCCAATGAGTCAACTCTTCGCATGAGGTGGCCAAAGTATTGGAGTTTCAGCTTCAGCATCAGTCCTTCCAATGAACACCCAGGACTGATTTTGTTTAGAATGGACTGTTTGGATCTCCTTGCAGTCCAAGGGACTCTCAAGAGTCTTCTCCAACACCACAGCTCAAAAGTATCAATTCTTTGGCATTCAGCTTTCTTCACAGTCCAACTCTCACATCCATACATGACCACTGGAAAAACCATAGCCTTGACTAGACAGACCTTCGTTGGCAAAGTAATGTCTCTGCTTTTTAATACGCTATCTAGGTTGGTCATAACTTTCCTTCCAATTTACCATAATTTATTTTACCAGTGAATAAATTCCAACATCATTTTAAATAAATATACACTGTTAAGCATTTGTACCTACCAAAACATTTTTAACCATTCTATGATTTTTTTGGTGTTTATGTTTTTGTTTTAATATTTTAGTATTAGGAATCCTTCTGTAATAAAACACTTCATGTAATTAGTTTTCTAGCTCTCTGATTACTTCCCTAGAAAAAATTCCTTGAGGTGGAATTACTGGATCAAAGGCTGTTAATCTTAATGCATATTATCTAATCCCTTCTAAAAAGACTGAATAATCTTACATCCCCACTACAAGGATATAATTTCTATTCTCTTGAACCCCTGCTCATACTAGATACTACTGTTCAGCACTGTCAATGTGGTAGGTCAAAATAGCATATCACAGTTGATTCATTTGCATTTCTTTATTATAAAGGTTGAACTCCTTGTAAAATTTTACTGTAGTAATAATCTACTGGAATTTGAATTTAAGCTATAATGTAGTTTGTCCTATAATTGAATTGTGAGCAACAATTGCTATTTATAATTCATTATTGCTTGAAGTCACATACAGTGTGACATGCTGTGCTTAAATTATATACAGTACTGTTTTTCAAAATTATATTTCATAAAATCTCCCAAAGCAAATCAGAGTAAATGTCTTATCTCCTCACTTCTTTCATTCAGATTTATACAAATATGAAGAAAATTATACCTAAAGAGTTTTTCACGTATTAGATATTTTAAAAGCAATTAGTCCATCATTGGGCTTCCCTTGTGGCTCAACTGGTAAAGAATTCCCCTGAAATGCAGGAGACCTGGGTTCGATCCCTGGGTTGGAAAGATCCCCTGGAGAATGTACTGGCTACCCACTCCAGTATTCTGGTCAGGAGAAATCCACGGACTGTACAGTCCATGGGGTCGCAAAGAGTCAGACATGACTGAGCAGCTTTCATGGTCCATCATCACCCCTCAATTAAGAATATGAATTAATATTTAATAGTGAGACTATAAAAAAGAGTACTTATCCAACAACTGTTAAATTTAATGAAAGTTTAAAAAATTTTTCAAAACCACAGAAAATATTTTAATGAAGACCAAAGGTAAGTAATAAAATAGCTCTTCATTTTAGACAAAGTTACAATAGTTCCAAAATTGTAATATGTAATCTCCCTCCAGAAAGAAAGGTTCCAAGATGGTTCAGTTTTCCACTGTCTTCTCTACTGCAAAATAAAGAAATTCTCATAGCCGTATTTAATTTCCAATAATATCTCTGCTTCATGAATATGAAATAGCAGAAGTCAAAGGGCAAAGTGTAAAGGAAGAGAAATAAAGAAGCCAAATGACACCATCTCTCCAAGCTAGATTCCACTTCCATCAATACAGGAATCTAACAAGGGCTTCAGCATTATACATCACTACGATTTTGTGGCAAACACTTCCAACTTACTTTTTTTTTTTTTAAGAGGAAGAATATTCACTACAAGAGAGTCATTTTCTTTATCATAGTCACAGATACAAACAGAAAAAACTAGATTTACGAAGATGTATAAGACATAACAACCTTGTAAACTTTCAGTGGTCTCAGTACTGGGGCGGGGTTGGGGTGGAACTATCCAAAAAATTTAGGGGAGGAAATTGTGTACTGGATATCAAAATGACATCACAAATGACTGCTAATTTTCTTAAACGTGAAGAGGTATATAGGAGAATAGCTTTAATCTTTTCTGTAAGTATGAATATGTTAAGTATTGGTCTTCAAATGTCTAATCCCAAATTGCTCTACTGAAAACCAAGATTAATAGGAAGAGTAATATTAATAATAATTAGAGTTCTGAAAATGATAAAAATCATTACCTTGGGAATGTGTGGAGAGGACTAGTATAAATGTTTAAATTAATTAATATTAACTCTAAATAACATGATCATGGCATCCAGTCCCATCACTTCACGGCAAATAGATGGGGAAACAATGGAAACAGTGACAGACTCTTTTCTTGGGCTCCAAAATCACTGCAGATGGTGAATGCAGCCATGAAATTAAAAGACACTTGCCCCTTGGAAGAAAAGCTATGATAAACCTAGACAGCATATTAAAAAGTAGTGACGTTATTTTCCCAATTAAGGTCCATTTAGTCAAAGCTATGGTTTTTCCAGTAATCATGTATGGATGTGAGAGTTGGACCATAAAGAAGGCTGAGTGCTGAAGAATTGATGCTTTTGAACTATGGTGTTGGAGAAGACTCTTGAGAGTCCCTTGGACTGCAAGAAGATCAGACCTGTCGATCCTGAAGGAAATCAATCCTGAATATTCACTGGAAGGACTGATCCTGAAGCTGAAGCTCCAATACTTTGGCCACCTGATGCAAAGAACTGACTCATTAGAAAAGGCCCAGATTCTTGGAAAGATTGAAGGCAGAAGGAGAAGGGAACGACAGAGGACGAAATGGTTGGATGGCATCACTGATTCAATGGACATGAGTTTGAGCAAGCTCTGGGAGATTGGAGAGGACATGGAAGCCTGGCATGCTGATGTCCATGGTGTCCGAAAGAGTCGGACATGACTTAGCAACTGAACAACAACAAAAAACTCTAAATACCAAAGTCAAAATAATATTAAATTATAAATAGACATCTACAGATAATTGTCTTATCAAGGAAAACAACTTAGGAAAAATTTTAAAGGTGGCCTCCATACTTTTATTGTTAATTTGCAATTCTTTAATCCTGCTTAATCAGCTGACTAATCAGGTAAGCATTTGGGTTCACTATAACATTACAGCTTAAAATTTACCTTTCTGCAATGTATTTCCTATCCCATATAAAACTTATTATGGACATGATCTAAAATTATCTATTCCAAACCTCATATTCCAACGGGTGAATAAACAAAAGCTAAACACATATGGGAAAACTTAGCTTATCAAGGCACTGTTTCTGAATAAAAGAGTAAAATCTTAAACTATTTTCAGAGGTAAGTTAGAAGCTAGAAAGCAGTCCTACAGTATCTTAATAACTTAAATGCTATCATAAAATCCTCTGGTTTACACAAGATAAATGCAGAGGTAGAAGGAGAGAACCACAAATTGCCTGATGTCTGAAATGGAAGCAGAAACACACAGTGTGTAATGTGAAAAATTCTGAACTCTCCAGGTGTCTATATATGAAACTCTCCTGATCTCAGTGTGAAGAGGGATTTAACTGCATATATGATCACCTGTTTCGAGAGGAGAGGTAAATATAGTAATATATGCTATATGAAAATAAACATAGAAATAAAGCACCATGAAGCACAAGAACTGCTCAATATTTTTCCCATCTTTTCACTGCTGAGCTAGAGAATATAAAAGATAACTATGGTAGCCACTTCATGACTTCTCAGTCATATTAGAACTAATGAAAGTACAATGATCCAATCTTACTCAGAAAACGTGTATTAGTTTTAAAAAGAGCACCAGTGAAAGCTCTCTCAGAATATTCTCCTATAAGCTCTTAAAAGTTAGTTTGAAAATTGTCAATACAACTGGGGTTCTTTTCAATTCAGCTGCAGGTTACAAAGGAATACTAAAGATACTTCAAAAATTGATGCAATATCAGAAAATTTTAAACTATATTACACCAATTATGACATGATATAATGAAAACCATGATAGCTAAAAATGAAAAGATGCCCACAAATGATAATTAGAAATGCATTTACAAGATAATTCAGCTTTCCCTAGTAGAAAAAGTATTATCCTTTCTTGCTTTGTTATTGGTAGAAAACATTTCAGAGGCCACAGATTCTTAAAGTACTACAAAGTCTAAATAATACAAAAAAAATTGGCCATCAGAATAAGTAATGCTTCAGATTTACAAGCCCCAGTGAAGCAAGATTTAGCTATATTAATTAGGGGTGTGTTACGTCTTAGAGTAGGTAACAGATGGATACCGTGCAGCATAAATGTGCACACCAATGGGTGAGATGTTCATAATGCTGAAGGGCAAGAGAGAGATGTATAGCTTGGGAAGTGATGTGGATAATTACTTGTCATTAAACAGCAGAGTAATTGCTTCAGCATATTCCCACGTAACTATTCCACATGAAATCTCAACATGTCCTTGGACTTGCTAAACATACATAGTTGTCTCAGATAATTTTAGCAAAAAGAATCAGCAGTGAATGATGCATCACACTTCAAAAGAAAACCATTGTTTATTATTTAGTCTCACAAAACACTTTAGGGACTCTAAACATTAATAACAGAGAGATAAAAAGCCATTGATTTTTATATTAATAAGACTTTGGTAAGACCTCAGAACCCACTCTTTTCTAACCTGCTCAGACTACATGCCTGATAAAACTTACCATATATAAATTTAATTATTTAAAATATCTTCTCTTCTTTTGGAAAACTGTCATATATTCAACATTTGAATTTCATACTAAGCAAATTTTCAAAAATCTTAGTTACTATAGGATGTTGTCTGAAATCAATGGATACAGAAGATTCTGGGTAGCCAAAACAAAGGGAGTGGTGTAAATCTCAAAGTCTCAACATACCCTAGAAACAGCAAACAAAAACCAAAAATCAGGAGGAACAAATTAAATTATAGAAACTCATGACTTAGCATAGCTGGAAAACAGAAATTTGTCAACTTTAAATTACTTGTAAGTATAAATGTAAACATTAAATTAGAGCATGCTCTCACTGGAGCTCTTGCCACTAGCTTTCACAGAGACCAAGAGTAGTTCAAGAGAATTTATAGAGAAAGAAGAGGGGACTAATGGCAGATCTGAATGTGATTTACAACCACTTCCAAAAAGCCAATCAGATATGTAAAAATTGTGAAAAGTCAACAGTTCGATATGAGCACTGAATAGAGAAGGGACTGGAAAAGATACATTGGAGATGACAAGGCAATCTCAGCAAGCTTTCATGTTGGAGAGAGAAGACAGCTTCTTAGGAAACTATACACAGAGAAATAAAGAAATAAGAGGAAATATTTAGCATCCCATAAGCAAAAGAAAATTTAAAAATCAAAGGACACATGATAATTCCTAAGCCATGCCATCCAGGAAAAAAGCAATACTTTGCCTGCAGTGATAGAATAGAGTGCATTTCAATTAGGAACATCATAACCACCCTAACACACTGAAAAACCAGACAGAGAGCAACAAAACACTCTATAAAAATAAAGTGGAGACTGATAACCCAAACAATGCATCTGATGAAAATTCTACCCCACTCCCAAAATTTTTCAAAGCAAAGGGAAACTGTAATGTAACACTCAAAGATTAAATATCCTCCAACTGACATTAGGTAGATGCAAAATAAATGTAAAACTAAGAGGAAATGCATGATCAGAAAAAGAAATGAAAATTGATTGAACTCAGAAAAAGGAGATCATCATACCACAGTGAAGACTAAATTACAAAATACTAAACAAAAAGATTTCAAAGAAAATATAACAAGAGATAGTATAAGATATATACAAAATATATAATACAAAATATAATACAAAAATATAACAAGAGATAGTACAAAAATAGCAATGTATAAGTGAATAAAATGAAATTGACACAAAAATACAAAGGGTCACAAACACAGTGGTTGAAATAGAAGACGGGCAAAAGGAAATTCAATTTACATGGAAATCAAATTTCTAAAGAATATTTTAATAGAACAGAGAATGGTATAGAAATAACATTTGAAATACTACTTAAATAAGGTATTCATTATGAAAGAGCTGAATCTATACACTGAAAAAGACCACTTGGCATCACGGAAAAAAGACTTTCAATGATCAACTCCTAGTAAAACTAGTAAATATTAAAAGGAAAAAATTATCAGGGTATCCAGCCCCCCCAAAAAAAATTACCTATAATAATGTACAAAGAAAAGAAAAGAGAATTAAACTAGCAAAGTTTATCAAATATAAAACTCAAAGCAAAGTACTGATAGCTTTTTCACAAAACTCCAGGAAGTAAAGTTGACCCTAAAGATTTGTTGCTGCTGCTGCTGCTGCTGCTGCTGCTGCTAAGTCGCTTCAGTCGTGTCCGACTCTGTGCGACCCCAGAGACGGCAGCCCACCTGGCTCCCCCATCCCTGAGATTCTCCAGGCAAGAACACTGGAGTGGGTTGCCACTTCCTTCTCCAATGCATGAAAGTGAAAAGTGAAAGTGAAGTCGCTCAGTCATGCCCGACTCTTAGTGACCCCATGGACTACAGCCTACCAGGCTCCTCCATCCATGGGATTTTCCAGGCAAGAGGACTGGAGTGGGGTGCCATTGCCTTCTCCGCCTAAAGATTTACATCCAGCTAATCTACCTTTGAGTATCAAACCTACAGAAAAAACTGCTTTAAACATGGAATAGTTCAAGGAATTCCATGTCTATAAGGCCTTGAGAAATCTGTTAAAAGATGAACTTCACCCAACTAAGCAATTACTGGGGAAGTTAAGTTAAAAGTTAACAGTGTGCATTTACGTATTTATTTGTAGACATGAGACACAAAGACAGGTTAAACACAGGAAATAATACGCTACATGATATACACAGTATATTATATAATGAATGTTCTCACACAGTAGAAAGAATGCTGATAAAACAATGGGATAAGAAAGAAAGGGAAAGAATAAAGTAGAACAAGCTTGTTGCATAGGAAACAGGTAGGTATACCACTAAAAGCTGACAAACCAGACATGAAAAAGTTAAAATTTTAAGTTGAGAATAAAGGCAAAATTACAAATGTGACTACTTAAACAAAAATAAAGAACTCAGAGATGCCAAAGGCATAGCTAGAGCAAAACCAGTAAGAGACTTTAACACGCTGCTGATAGATGAGGTAGACTAAAAATTGAAAATAATTTTAACCCTGAAAATATAATTAGTAAGAAAGATCCTATATATATTAAATTTTACATCTGGAAAATGGAAAATAAACCTTTCTCTATATGAAACATCACAAAATGAATCATGTATTAGGTCACAAGGAAAGTATCAGTAAGTTCTATAAAACAGATATAAACACCACCCTTGTTTCAGTGAAACAAAACTAGAAATCATCTAAGCAGATCTGTGGAAGGCCTCTCCTAACGGGGCATTAAAAAAAAAAAATTTAAGCCATTTTTGGATAAAAGGGCAAATACCAACAAAAAACTGTCTTTTAAAAATGATCATGAAAACCCTACATATCAGATATTTTCACAGGACTGGTCAGAGGAAAACTCATAGCCTTAAACATCCCTTTCAATGAAACTGAAAGTACAAAAACAAATGAATTATCTCCAGAGCCAGAAATGGCAGCCCAAGTCTCTAACACTCTCCATCTCTCTCTTTTTCTGTTCCACCTCTGACTCAGTCAGAAAAAAGCTTTCCACTTTTAAAGATTCATGTGATATATATGTATTAAAATATCAGCTCATAAAGGTGTTTGAAATAAAATTTTATATAACATGGTGATTCATACATGTAAAACTACAGAAAGACATTGCAGGTTCTCGTTGTTCTTTCTCTTTGGTCCTAATAAGGCAAAAGAGTTCCTGGGAATTGAACTCCCTGAAGGTATTAATATATGGCCTAGTGTCAGAGATACCAGACTACTAGACAGGTCTGATTTTTCATAATTCATTTATTTACTCCATTTTGCTTCATTTTTTATTCTATTCCCTCTTTTTCATCATCTCTTAATATACAGAAAGACAGAAGAAAAAAGTTGGTCAGTTTCAGATAAAATAGGTCAGGTTCCTACAGAAACCAAATTTTGAGACACACTTCTGTCTGCAGTCACATCCCTCTTGTATTTTTAATCATCCTATACAGACCTCTGACAAGCAGCTTTCCTTGGCCTTTCACCCTGTGGCAGGAGCAGGTTATCAGCCAACTCCTATGAGCTCAGCAGAGATTCACAGTTACTAATGCTCTTCTGGTATTTAAGCTTTTAACACTTGTACAAGAAGTAAGGGAGACAAGAATGGCCTTCTTACAGAAAAAGTAGACAAGTAGAGCAGCATTTTAGCTTCCCTTACCTTCTCTCTTTAATGGCTATCTTAAATACTTAAAACATTTGATAAAATGATATACATTCTTATGTAAGAACAATTTTAAGGATAAATAAGGATAAATATCTAAATTGTGATATAACCCAGGGGAGTTCTAAAAACCCAATGACAGCAAGAAAAGGCAAAATATCTATAGAGTAGAAAACACCAAGCTAAATGGCAAATGGACAGGAAGAAAACATTAGAGCAGATGTAACAGATAAAGATTAATATTTATTATATACAACAACTCAAATAAAAACAGGCAGAGATTATCAATATCAACTAAAACAAAAACAAATTTAAAAAATGTCCAACATCACAAATAATTTAAGAAATACAAATAAAATCAAGATACTCTTGCCATGAAATTACAAACTGAAGATTTTTACAATATCTGTTATTAGTGAGAATATGGAAAAAGAATCATTCTCGTAAAATGTTGGTGAAAATGTAAAATTAAACAACTTTACTAGAGGGCAACAGAGCCAATGCCCACCAAAATAAAAAATCTACATACCATTTAACTTCCACATCTAACTTTCTCTTATTCTAAACAATCATACTTGCAAATTTTCATATAAATAAAGGAATAAAGGTCTGGAATAATACGCAGCAAATGGATAATGGTTTCCTATGGGAAAGGAACTGTATGTGAGTAAAAAGAGGAAAGAGGTACTTGTACTTTTTAATTCAATATATTCTCACCTGATGTTTGAATATTTATGTCAAGAACGGTTTCATGCATACTTGTACAATATCCTAAGTTATTTTTTTAAAAGACTACAGTAAATTAAAGATATTGTGTATGATTAGAATATTTCAGATACTTTTGGTTATAATGACACTTTTCAACATATTCTTTAGTCTCAGTGTTTTTATACTTTCCTTTGTGCTTTCCTATTTTTGTAATCTATCTTAGATTTTGGTATGGATTCCACAATAATATCTTCCAGTTCAAAAATTCTAACAGTAAATTGTCTAAAAACTTTATCCTATCTCTAATGGTATTTTACTTTTAGTGACAACATTTTTCATTTCTACAATTTCTAATTAGTTTTTTTTTAATATCCACACATTCTTATTTGGTTCCACCTGACTAACTAATTTCTCACTCTAGTCCAATAAAAGTTATTTTATCACTTACCCTATGGGGGGAAAAAAAGGATATTTATTTTAAAATTTTTAGCAGATCCATACATTAACCTAATTTTATTAACATATAAAGCAAATTCATGTTTGCGCAACTGATATATCTGTCTTTCTCAAAAGTAGATTTCTTCATGTTTTCATGTCATTTATACTGAATATGGTAAAGTGGCCCTGCAGATATTAGATCTGATGAGTTAGACCAAATAACTGAGAATGGTGCCAAAAACAGATCAGCAAGTATCATAAATGTTTAATTTTCATTGTTCCAATCTTGCTTCAACTCCATTTTAAAATTTTCGTGAAGTTATTCAAAAGCAAGACTATATGCTTATTGCTTCCCTTGTGGCTCAGCTAAGAATCCACCTACAATGCTGGAGACCTGGGCTCGATCCCTGGGTTGGGACGATCCCCTGGAGAAGAGAAAGGTTACCCACTCCAGTATTATTTAAGTTTGGATATTCAGGCTTCAGAAATTTTGCAGTACTTTCTTTATTCAGTTAAGATTTTTATATTAGGATTAAAGTGCCAAATACTACAACAAGGATCAGCAGTTGTCAGTCAAGTGAAATAGGTTCTTTTTAAGCAAGGGATCATAAAGAGAAATGCAAGATATTAAATAGTTCATTTTAACTTAGAAATGTAAATAAACATTGACTTGTCAATCTTTTGATGTTATTTAAAGATACAAAACAACTATTTAGGAATAGCTAATACCCACTCCAGTATTCTTGCCTGGAAAATCCCATAGACAGAGGAGCCTGGCAGGCTATGGGGTCACAAAGAGTTGGAAAGAATATAGCCACTGAGCATGAATACATGAACAATAAAAGTAATTAATATAACCATCCTCTATTATTAATTTATTCCTGTTTTCCCTACCTCCTAGCACATACTCTGCACTATCTAAATGAAGGTCTTAAAAGTTTATTTAAGATAGATGGGTAGATAGACGGACAGATAAACAGATGAATGGAAATGAATTAACTATTCAGCAGAAAGCACCAATCTGATCTTAAATTAGTCATATCTAGTATGACCTAGTTATGATCAGAGAAAAGGCAAATCTGATTTCAAATTAGTCAAATCTAGTGTGACCTAGTTGTGATCAGAGAAATGGCAAAACCAAATGGCAAGTAGGTAAAATAGAACAAGGTGAGAAAATGGAAGAAGTCAAGAGCAGAAGCACAGTAAAAGCACCTCATGGAGCAGGCAAGCCCTCAACTAAGGTAGAGGAGAAGGTTTTGCAATCAAATGCACAGTGGCAGAGATGATGACCTGTGGGCCACAATGACATTAGCTTAGAATAGCAGAAATGTGTGGAAGTTATGCATGACTAAGAACAGAAGCAAACTGTGCAAGAAAACACATGCTCTTCCTTTTAACCACATTTTGTTTTGCTATGACTGTAAACATTTTAAATAAAAATATGAAAAGAGTTCAACTGTCTAGCCCATCCTCCTCATTCTACCTACAGTAAATTGTTATCAGGCATAACAAAGGGGAGCAGGTATTCCAAATGGTCAATTGTGGGTAAAAAGTTAATAGATATAACATGAATCAAAATATAATAAAAACAGTAAAAGGTGAGTCAGTTCAGTTCAGTCACTCAGTCGTGTCCAACTCTTTGCGACCCCATAAAACTTAGACTCATTTAGGACCTTATAGCACTCATGAAGGAAAGGAAAACTGTTATTAATAATACATATTAAACACCAATGCATGTCAGGTATTATAAGGTATGCTTCTGGTTATCACTTCACTTAACACTTACTGTGCACTTTTGTGAAGTATCATTCAGTTCAGTTCAGTTGAGTCACTCAGTCGTGTCCAACTCTTTGCAACACCATGAATTGCAGCACACCAGGCCTCCCTGTCATTACTCTTGTTTTATAAATAATGAAATTCAAGTTTGTAGCACTGCTTACTCATCAATGAGAGAATTAGCAATAGGTCTGATTCCACATCCCCATTACTTTGTCATTAGCACTGTGCATGTTATATGATTTTTAAAAATTAGTAGTTGGCAACAATCTTTCCCTGAAATTGAGCCAATGTGACTGTATTTACCCAGAGTGTCAAGAATATTGTCCCAGAAGTCATGGACCACCTTTTTCTTGATCACAGTGCACTACTAGTAGGTGAGTTCCTCTATATTTTATTTGTACAAACAATTCTTCCTTCAAACTAAATTACAGCAAAAACACTTACCACAAAGGAAATTGCTAACAAAATCATTATCTACCTCAGTACAAACTAATGCTATTACCTCCAGGAAACAGAAGCAACTGAATTACATAATAGAAATATTAGTTTAGAAGGTCACCGGATGTCAGGATGCATCATTTTACAGAAGCCTCCTGAGACACTATTCATCAGAAATTACAATGCTTGAAACACCAAGTTCAATGCCATGATTCAGCAGATCTCTCTCTTTCCTAGCACCAGTTATGAAGATCTGGAAGGGGGAGGACAGTTATTCTCTTCCTGAAACATTTCCTTTCACTTGTAAAGAAGAGACAAAACCAGAGAAGCCTCTCTAAGCAAAACTTTATTAAATATACATCTAATACCCTACATAAATATATACAGCCTGTACCCAGAAATCAGCTTAAGGAGGAGCTAACTCCCAAACCCTGATTTAATAATGAAACTAAGACTCAGTAAAGGGTTTATCCAATCAAATGATGATTGAAAGAACCACAAGTAAAGAGGGGTAACAATATTATACTATTGCTCTCAGCTAGATAAAAGCTGCTCTCAGCTAGATAACAAAACATGAAACAAAGATACGAAAGTTAGTGATATTTTCATCCTTCTATGTCATTTAAAAACTTCAGCCTTTTCTTCTGGATCCTACACTTACATAGTAAAGGAATTTGGTGAAAATTGAGTCATTAGCATTTGCAACACACTAAAATACCTTCCTAACTCTACACTTAATGTAAGTGAACCTGAAATAGCATTCAATAATCATATTAAGATAAGGATACCTATGTTTAAAAATGATTGGTAAGACCTGCGTATATACTCTAAAGTGCTAATTTGGGATTAAAAAGCAATTATAATTGCCAAAGACCATACATTGATCACTGATTCTACCACTCTGTATACAGAATACTGTAGACAGCTCATGTTAAACATAACCAAGAAACTCTAGTAGAGCGAAAGAAACAGAAAGAAAAATTTATTGGATGTCAAGTGAATTGAAATCTGCAAATTTGTCTTTTTCTGATTTTAATTCCAAGACTCACTTTTTATAAAGTACATAGGAAAACTTATTAGTACTAGGGATCAAGTACACTCTGTTAATTTAATATGTGCCCTATTAAACTTAAAAAATTAAGTTTTTTAATGTCCTGTTACAGACCTCTTTTTACATTAAGGTTACTATTGCAAAATAATATATTTACCAAGTTCTCTCTGTATCAAATTAAAAAGCTGGAACAAAAGAGTATAAAAAACATTATTTTAATTGTTTTTTAATTACATACTATTTACATTTCTTAAATTTTAAAATTGCGTATTTTCTGCCACTATGATTCCTATTTTATCAAAACACATCCCTAATGTTCACCATATTCTAATACATAAAATATACTACAACCACTTTAGAATAATCTTTAGCTATATCTTTGATAGCAAGACATACATACATATACCCTATGTCCCAAGAAATTCTATTCCTAGATGAAAAGCCAAGAGGCATTTATATATATATGAGAAAATTTAAGCTGTATCTATAGTTTCCAAAAAATCAGTAACAACCCCAATGTCTATTAACAGTAGAGCTGAAATATAAATTGTCCAGTAATCTTACAGAGAAATACTTCATAGCAGTAAAAATGAACTTTCTCTACACATAGTGGGGATGAAGTCATCGACATATTGTTGAGTGAAAGAAGTCAGACACAAAAGAGTATGTAGTACATAATCTGATTTACATACACCTTTAAAAACAGGCAAAACTAATCTATGGGGCTAATAATCATTTGGGTGAGACAGTGACCAGAAGGGAGCCTGAGGAATATGATGTTCTCTGCGTTCATCTATGTGGTGGTTACCTGGCAACCACCTGGCCAAAGTTTACCAAGCAGTACTCTTACAATGCATACTCATTTCTCCTTGCCTGTTATATTAATACTTCGACTTAAGATCATCACTTCAAACATTAATCATACATTAGAACTTTCCTAAGACTGCATCCTGGAGTAATGAATTCATCCTAGCAATGAATTATTATTTATCAGAGTTATCAGAGTCATCAAGTTCTAGTCATGACTTTCTACTAACTAATCATGTGATTTTTAATATAATTTAACCTTAAAGCTCAACATTCAGAAAACGAAGATCATGGCATCCGGTCCCATCACTTCATGGCAAATAGATGGGGAAACAGTGGAAACAGTGTCAGATTTTATTTTGGGGGGCTCCAAAATCACTGCAGATGGTGACTGAAGCCATGAAATTAAAAGACGCTTACTCCTTGGAAGAAAACTTATGACCAATCTAGATAGCATATTGAAAAGCAGAGATATTACTTTGCCAACGAAGGTCTGTCTAGTCAAGGCTATGGTTTTTCCAGTGGTCATGTATGGATGTGAGAGTTGGACTGTGAAGAAAGCTGAGCACCAAAGAATTGATGCTTTTGAACTGTGGTATTGGAGAAGACTCCTGAGAGTCCCTTGGACTGCAAGGAGATCCAACCAGTCCACTCTACAGGAGATCAGCCCTGGGTGTTCTTTGGAGGAAATGATGCTAAAGCTGAAACTCCAGTACTTTGGCCACCTCATGCGAAGAGTTGTCTCCTTAGAAAGGACTCTGATGCTGGGAGGGATTGGGGGCAGGAGGAGAAGGGGACAACGGAGGATGAGATGGCTGGATGGCATCACCGACTCGATGGACGTGAGTCTGAGTGGACTCCGGGAGTTGATGATGGACAGGGAGGCCTGGTGTGCTGCGATTCATGGGGTCGCAAAGAGTCAGACACAACTGAGCGACTGAACTGAACTGAACCCCTCACTGATCATTCTAATATTCAAACACATCTCAGATCTTCTGGAGATTTTTTTTTGAAAAATATTAAATCATTTTTATTTATTTAACAAATATTTATGTGAGCTTACTGTTGGGTTGACCAAAACACTTGTTCAGGTTTTTATAGAGATGTATGGGAAAACCCAAACAAACTTTTTGGCTCACCCAATATATATAAGACACTGTTGCAGAAACTTGTCGCTTTTACACTAGTGGAAAGAAATTAGAAAATATGCAGCAAACATGAGAAGGGCAGAAGGAAGACATAAACTGCAATTAGTAATTGGAAAGTATGATTTCTTAGTCCTCCTTCATGTCCTACTCTTTGCGAACCCATGGACTGTAGTCCGCCAGGCTCCCCTGAATTGGAAAAGTATAGATATACACACACCAAATGAATTTTCAATCCAGTATAAACACATCTGAACACACAAACACAGAAGGGAACCTCGCTTTCAATAACTATTTCATTATTCTCTGAAGTAAATCTTCTCCCAAGGTTAACACTCCAGCATAAATCCTCATGAGTAAGTCTTGATAACATATGAAATATTTAAGCATTTCCTTAAAATCACAGAGGACAGAACTGGAACCAAAGAGGCAGAGTTTTCAAAGAAAGAGATTAGGTCAAAATTAAGAAGGAACTTTAAGCAACCAAAATATTTTAAAAGGCAGTGTTAAAAGAGAAACTTGATGCTGGATTGTAAAGAAGCAAGAATTTGTATTTGGGAGGGATTTGACCTACAAGACTTCTCTATGATTTAATTCAAAGAATAAAATTATCAGTTAGGAGCTTTGAAAATATATTAAAATATGACATATTTTTAAATATTTATTGCATGTAAACAATAAAAGGCATACACAAAATTACATTCATAATAAATTAATATTTAAAGTACTCTATCATAGATCTTAAAATCTTATTATAATTATACATATATGGTATAACATAAATTAAATTTTATATTTCTTTTTTACTGAATATTATATATAAGTATTTTTAATATGTCAATTTTTATTTTAATTCTAGCTAGGTTAATAAGAATGTTTGTATCAGTAAATACACCATTCTTAAAAAGAAATAAATATGTATTTCTAAAAAAGCAATATTATTTCTTAAAATCTATTTTAATAACCTTCTAGGACAAAAGTGCAAAACACAAGCAAACTAAAAAAAAAAAAAAAAAACTTATGTATGGGTACTAAAATCAAACCACCTCAAAATTCAAATAACAGAATAAAACAGCAATGAAACTCATTGAGGCTGCTCTGTTTCTGCCACTCCCTAGTAGCCACAAATTATCTTTCATCAGTTAAACCCAACCACGCTGAAAATCCTTGCAACTGCCTATTATACACACTAGACATTTATAGAATATTACCAACAGATATTTATTGTGTAGCTGTAGCCTTTTCTAATCCATTCTCCACACTATAATTACAATGGTCTTCCTAAAATGATAATTTTATCAAGTCATACCCCTTCTAAAAGTCATAAATGTTTTTCCCTTCTACCACAGGATCACATATAAGTTCCTTCAAAGGGCTCTTTGGGTGACATGCCCTGGTTACTTGTGCGGCCTTACTTCTCCCCACTCCATCTGGACTTAGTTTTTCAACCACATGGCTCTAATTTCAGGTTCTCTGAACTTTGGGGATTCTCATCTCTAAACATGAGCTGTCAATTCTGCCTAGAACACTACTTCCTGATCTTTCATCCTAACTTCTACTCAGTCTCAATATTGACTTGCAAAAAGGAAAGATCTTCATGGAGAAGACCTTCTTGGCTCACCACATACCCACTGCTTCACCTCTACAGCCATCTCATGGTGGGTTATGGCACTTACCCACCTTCCTCACCATCAGCAAGACAGGGACTATTTCTCTGCCTCTGCTCTGAGCCCACTGACACCTAGAAAATGCATTATCTGTTACATGAGTGAATGATAAAATGCCAGCTGTTGATATAACATCGGTACTGGGTTCTTGGAACACTACCCAGAATAAGGATATATTTCCCACCCAAATAACTTCCTAGGTTGGGCATTTGCTTAACTTGAAAAAGTAGAGTATAAGAGTAGGTAACCATGACCAAATTACCTTACCTCTTCAAGCTTTATCTCCTGCTACTGTAAACTGAGGAGCATTCACGATTTCATCCTGTGGTGTAACTATCCATTCACTGATAAAGCCAGAAAACCTGCCATCATCCTTGTTTCCTCTCTCTCCTTCTATCATACCTAATCCAATCCAAAAGTCTATACCTACCTAAAAAGAGATATTGCAATCTATCCACTGCTCCCTATTTCTTTTTTTCTTTCCTCACGGATAATCCAGCCTTTCTATTGGGCTTTCAGGTATATTTTCCCATTTTTGCCACCATCCAAGTTATTTGTCACAGAGCAGTCAGAAAAACTTTATCAAACTATAAATTTAACTGTTGCTCTACTTAATCTCCCTCAATAACATCCCACTGCCCTATTAAATAATGTAGCCCTTAAAAATATCTCCAAATTCATCCCATTCAACTATACCCAAACAAAATTCCAGACATACTGGCCACCTTTCACATCTTGCATCGTATCAAGCTTTGTCCTGCCTCAGAGCCTTTGCATATGCTGTTCTCTCTGCCTCGAACACTGTTCCCTTCATGTGTTATAAAGTTGGTTCCTTTACTTCCTTCAGCTTCAGTGTTACTTCTCTTCAGAGACATTTTCCCTGAACATGGCATCTAAATTTTTCCCTCAGCTCGCATTCCTGTTATTCTCTATTATCATGCTTTCCTTCTTTGTATTCAGCACATTCTCATGTACAGAGGCATGCCTTGGTACACAGCAACTGACTATTTCCTTTAGATGTTTTAAGGTAAAAAAAAAAAAAAAAGAAAGAAAGAAAGAAAAGAAGGGAAGCTGTACATGGGCAGAACATATGCAGTCTATTTTGATGTGAGCACAGGTTCCTTGTTTTCTCTAAAATTCACCTTCAGTCTGACATCCATCAGTTAAGCTGGATAAATGCCCTCTGTTCTGACTATTATTGTTATTGCATAAGTTACCTGAGATAAGGCAAGGATTGATATAATTGAGTCAATATAAGTAGATAGCTATTACCTCAGAAAGGTGAGATATGATCATGGGGAAATGGAAAATAAAGTGCTTGACAGTTTTGATAAGAGAAACAAATCCAGAAAGTTCTGAAAATGAAGTGCCACTTAAGGGTGGTGGCATTAGGAAGCCACCTTGTGATAAGGCTTTGGAGGAAAAAAAAAATGAGGCAAAACAACATTTGAGCCCCAGAGACACGTGACTATAAACAGGAATAATACTGATGGGGATAGACAGAGGAGCAAAGATAAACCCTGATTATTTCACATTTCACATATGGTTTTTTTCCTAGAATTTTCCCTGTACAGAAATATTCAGCATGAAAATTGGAAATTTCATACAGGATGACCTAGAATGTAATCCAAATTTTATGAGTCAACCAATTCTTTTATAACTCCTAGGCCAATCTAATATTGCTGAATGTGTAATATTACTAATGTGAGGTCGGATAAAAATGCCAAGTAGATCTACTCTAAGGAAAATGTTTCCACTGTGCGTCATGAGAGCTGGATGCACTCAGGTTCATTTTACATTTTTCACCTGAGGTATAATTTGCTCCCACCACTCAGCAATAAGCAGCTGTGTGCAATAAGCCCCATGTCACAGACGACATTAGACCATCTCCTGGGGTTTACAGGATGTTGATTCCTAAAGGCCAGATTTAACACTTCAGGGGAATATAAAAGCCAGCAAGCAACTACAGAAGGAGAAGTAATACATGGTGTTTGATTATTTGATGACTGCAACTTATTATAGGGATTGGTTACCACAGAAACTATGATCTGTAAATGGCCCTGATGGGAAATGCTGAAAAATAGTATGTTGTGCAAAAACTGAATTGACTCACTGAACAACAGAGATGAGTGGCACCAACGGGGATTACCTGGTGGCAGTTCTGGGTAATAGTCAACAGGTTTGAATGTCTAGTCAAAGCACTAATGTCCCATTTGACAACCCTGGCCTCCACTGAAACACCTGCTATATTGGGTAGATTTTTTTTTTTAAGGCAGCTCTGTTATAGAATTCTTTATATTAACTGAAAATCTACCTCAACTATTTATACCCATTCAGTATAAATAATCTATAATCCCTAGAACCAACAGAATAAATCAAAATTGTCTTCTACATTCCTACAAACATTTGGAGAAAGCTATTACTGGGTGGGCCAAAGTCCATCTGCAACATCTTATGGAAAAACCTGAATGAACTTTTGAAAAGTTCAGTGCATATGCTCATTCTCCTTATCTTCAGATTAAACTGCAGTAGCTTATTTAACTGTAACCTTGGTTGTAGGGCATGGTGTTGAGTCACTTTAATGATCTAACCACTGTCTTCTCAGTATGTTGCTATCACTATATCTCAACAATCAAAGCCAAGTGCACTAAGCTAACATTAAAAGCCAACATATATACTAAGTGTTTTGCATCTTATACCATCAAATCCTAATAAGGGAAGAACTGCAAGTACTATCTTAGAATGAGGATATTGAGAACTACAGAAATAGAAGTTCCTGTTAGAGTTTGTATAGTTAGAGACAAGTACAGGAATTGAATACATGGTTGACTGCAAAGCCTGACCCCTGTCCAAGACTACTTATAAGCTGGCAAGATGTGAGCAGAAGAGAGGGGAAAAGGGGGTAAGAGAAGTTTCTGAACATCTGTTAAACCCTAATTATGTTATTTTCTATATAAACTGACTTGAGCCACCTATGTGTTCAGTTTAACAACTCTTCTCCAAGAAATTGAAAAAAAAACAAAAACAAAAAAATGGTGCGGGGGCCTAAACCAGGCAAAGTTGAGGATGGAGTTGTCCAATATCTCAGGAAGAAGTCTGAGCTTACCATAGTTACAAGGCCACTGGATACTTTAAGTGACAGAATTATACACTTACTAAAGTAACTTTACATTTAACTCTAATGATTGATATGCGTGGATGGATAGAAAGAAAGCCATACTGGAGGCTGAGAGCAGTAAAGTAACTCTCCCAACAGTCCTAATAAACTCTGCACAAAAGTCTAAACTAGATAACGTCACAGGAAGTTGGAACAAGGTATATGTGTTCAAAACATGAAGACAACCTATAGGATAGGAGAAAAATTTGCACAATATATAAGCAGTAACAGATTAATATTCAAAATAAATAGCTCATACAATTCAACATGAAAAAAATTTGACTAGAGAAAGGGCAGAAGAACTGAATAGACATTCTTCCAAAGAGAAAATGCAAAGAGCCAATAGGTCCATGAAAAAAATGCTCAACACCACTACTCAGAGAAATGCAAATCAAAATCATAATGAAATATCATCTCACATCTGTCAGAATGAAAGTGAAAAGTGCTGGTCACTCAGCCATGTCCAGCTCTTTGCAACCCCATGTACTATATAGTCTGTCAGGCTCCTGAGGCCATGGAATTCTGCAGGCAAGATACTGGAGTGGGTAGCCACTCCCTCCTCAAAGGGATCTTCCCAATCCAGGGATCGAAATTCCTAATTGCAGGCACATTCTTTACCATCTGAGCCACCAGGAAAGCTGTCAGATGGTCATCATGAAAAAGGACACAAATAAATGTTTGTGAGGCTGGAGAAAAGGGATTCCTCTTATACTGTTGGTGGGAATGTAAACTGGTGAAGCACGATGGAAAGCATTATGGAGGTTCCTCAAAAAACCTAAAAATAGGAATACTGTATTAACCAGCAATTCCACTCCTGGGCACATATCTGAAGAAAATGAAAACATTAGTTTAAAAACATACATGCACTACAATGTTCATAGCACCATTTTTTATAACAGCCAAGGTACGGAAGCAACTTAAGTGTCCATCAACAGATGAATGGATAAAGAAGACGTGGTATATACATATACCACAGAATATCACTCAGCCATTTTAAAAAAAGGAAAGAAATACTGCCATTTCCAACACCATTGATGAACCTGAAGGGTATTATGCTTAGTGAAATAAGGCAGAGAAAGACAAATACTCTATGCTATCGCTTGTATGTGGAATCTAAAAAATAAAGCAAGTGAATGAATAACAAAACAGAAATAGACTCACAAATACAGAGAGCAAACCAGTGGCAGCGAGAGGGAAGGCAGAAGTGGCAAGGTAGTAGTTTCTTTCTCTGAATCCTCTACCCTTAAAATAAAAATGCTACAAGAATGTATTATATAGCCAATATTTTATTAAAAAATTATAAATGGAACCTGATAAAAATATTGAATCATTATGCTGTACATCTTAAACTAATATTGTAAATCAACTGTGCTTCAAATATTTTTAATGTATAGAAACAGAGGTAGATATGTTTATAGTAAGAAACTGAGGAAGTTTTTTTCCAGTTTTGTATTTTATAATAATCTGAGGTCAATTCCATGGGAGCAGAGGGTGGTGGAGGGAACAGGAAGTTGAACTTGAGCATGGCAGCAAAGATTTAGAATAATATTTGAAGGGAATGGAGTGAGAATGACAAGGGAAAGGCATTCCTATGATAAACAACTTTCTGAGCCCAATTCATTTGTGGCCTGTGATATCCTCCACTACTTTCTTCTCATAAATAGAACTTAACATTTGATCTAAAAATCCTATTAAAGCATTTATTATGATAAAATAGTTGCATGTTTATTTTCAAACTAGATCATGTTTCCTTCAATGCTAAATTCCCAATCATTCTCTAAAACATAGCAGATGCTCTTTTTATGTAAAGAAAGGGAGCCAGTTATTGATTCATCTAATTATACTGCAGTCCCACACTTCTCCATGTTAGAAGCCAAAGTAGATTTTTTCATAAGTAAAATACAGAATATTTATAAAATCTTTTTCTAATAATAGCAAATAATTCACGTGAATCTGCCCTACAAATAAGGCCATTATGTCCATACATTTTTTTTCCCCATATGCCCAAATAACATCATTAGTATCATTAACAGAACTAGAATTCTGGGACAGTCTTTAGAAACTATAAAATTAGCATTAAACTATGCATCATTGGCCCTAGGTGTCCTCCTAACTGAGCTTCTGCCATCTACTTACTGGCTGACTTGCCTTCTAAGGGTTATAATATCTGAAAGAAAGGAATATTTATTTTTCTGTTCTTTTTATGTATACATAGCATAAATTCCTAAGGACCTGCCTAGAATGAATTTAAACTAGCAAAGAAATCTTTTCTTCATCAAAAATCCTTTCAACTATTTATTTTCTTCCAAAGTAGACTGATTTTGTGTGTACTAGTTAATAGTTTATAAGCTTGGTCTTCCATGCTGAACACATCAGAGGCTTTCCCCCCTCATGCCCAGATTCAGTTTCATGCAATTTTAGTAGTGCACCATAAGGAAAAGAATGATTTTTGAGCTACAACCACATTATCAAAACAGAGGAGCCTCCTAGAGCCCTAATTACCAGAATCAGAAGAGAGAATGACTATCTCCATTCTAGTTTTCTCTAATATTTAAGTGAAAAAAAAAAAAAGATTAACTGCTAATATTGAGAACAACGTTAGGTTAAAAATATGAATGAGCACCTGTATTGGGCAGCAGCTATGTGAGGTATTGGGATGGTAACCAAGCCGCAGGAAATGTTATTCCCACCCTCCAGGAGTTGTACAGGCAAGTGGGATAGAAAGTACATGAGAGAACAAAATAGTTCATAAAAAGTTTTGAGCAGGAAGTCAACAAATGCAGCCAGTTAATTTACAGCAAGGTATCTTCCTTTTTAAATTTCTAAAGATCAGCTTTTTTTTCTCCCTTTAGTAAAGCAAATAAATTTGTCTTGGGTTTCATAGCGCCATATGAGTTTTACACAGGTGATAAAACATTAACAGATAACCCTCTACAACAAGCTTTAACTAACAATATATCTAGAAGGGTGGCCACGCAGTGCCGGTGACGGGACTAGAGGGGGGAACCTTGACTTAAGGAGAGAGAAGCGCCAAACTGCCACTCAGGGAAACAGAGGGAGAGGCAGACCAGGGAAATATGTGGGTCTTTCCCCAGGCAGGCAAGACTCTTATACATTCCCAAATCCAGTCCTGGGCCTCTCGGTCTTCTCTCCGCCTGTCACACAGAATGTGCTCCCTGTTCAAATCAAAATGAATGCTCCTTCTTCCCTAATGCAGAAAAGCTTCAGCACCTAATTGCCCTCCAATGTCATAGTTCTCATCTACTCCATGTGAACTGATGATGTTATTTACTCAAAGATATTTCCTTCGTAACAGGAAATCTTGATATCAATTGTTAAAGTAATAAAATATATTCCATATCAGTACATTTGCATATAGATAGTTGGACTCAGTACTATTTTATACTTACTGTGCATGCTAAGTTGCTTGAGGCATGTCTGACTCTTTGTGATCCTATGTACTGTAGCTCACCAGGCTCCTCTGTCCATGGGCTTCTCCAGGCAAGAATACTGGAGTTGGTTGCCATACCCTCCTCCAGGGGATTTTCCCAACCCAGGAATCGAACCTGTTTCTCTTACATCTCGTGCATTGGCAGTCAGGTTCCTTACCACTAGCACCATCTGGGAAGTCATGCACTGTTATTATTATAAATTATTAGGTAATGAACTCTTTGAGGGCAAGAGTATTCCCAGTGTCTAGAAGTACATAGCAGATGCTCAATACATTACTAAAAGACAATATTCCTCCCACAATTAGGAGGGTCAAGACTACTTATTTTCTGAATGTTACTATTATTCTCCATAAGTAATCATACAACAGAAGATTCTATATGAAGTGGCTAGTTGATTAGAAGGAGAGATTTCAGCTTCACTTTCCCATGAACACTACTCTTTTACTTTCTCTCTGCAGAATATTTTATAGTAAATGGAAACAGAATTTAACACTTCTCCAAAAATAATCCAAAACATGTAACAGTTTATTCACAGTCAATATGAAGATTTTTCACCTTTTACACCTTTGATCTATTTTTAATTTTGAGACTTCACACTAGACTAATTTCCTCACATAGGTAACAGTGACTTAAAACAGAAAGATGAAGACTGTAATTGTTCAGGATGATGAGATAGGTGAAAAATTGACTGCATTTTCAAATCATTACATTAAATACTGTTAGATTAGATGGCCAACTATTACACTGTAAGAGATTAAAGTACAACATAAATTGATGAGGAAATCATAATCAAAATTTTCAACAACAGTCAGGTATTGATTTTGATATAAAACTAAAAAGCTTACTTAATACATTTTTTTACTCAATTCACTATTGCATGTATGCTGGAGGAAAATGCTATCTTGTATTCTATACCAACCCACTAAGTTAAAATGAATAAGGGTGGCATCTGTTTTTCTTCTACTGCATTGTAGATAACCCCCAATACAAGAAGAAAACTAACAATGGGAGCAATTCATCAATCACCAAGATCATTTTTCAACAAATTCTGCTTCCATTTCTAACCAAAAACAACAACAACAATAACAACAACAAAAACCTTTTACTTTTGACATATATAGATTTTAAACAAGTACCACAGATAAAAATTGCTAAATGAGTGGCTAGAGTAACATGAGACTGCAAAAGTAAAGTCATTCACTCAATATACTTTAGCATTTTGTCTAATTATTTCATAACGATATTAAGCTGTAACCTGTCCTTTTGAAATGAGAAAATGCAGACACACTGTCCATCTCAGTTTCATCCATGTTGTACCACACATCCAATGAACCTCCCTTTAGGTAGGTTCTGACTTGTGTATTTTAAGACAGCTGCTACAGAGTACCTCAAAATATTTCATATGATTTATTAATATAAACCTGAATCTGATTAGGCTGCAGCTTTTCAGTGAAATGACATTCACTTATTTAAACATGGCACTTGACTGGGAATATTTCTTTTCCTGTGTCATTTTTTTTAAAGAAGCATTTTTTTATCAGGCTGTCTGTCGTTAAGACAACAAATGTGTCCATATCACCAAGAGTAAAAGGTATACATGCAATCAATCAGCTAGTTGTTTGCAATCACGAGCACAAACACCTTAGTTAGTCATGACGATGCCTACATGAATTGTAATGCTTGGCAGGCTGTGGGAGAAGTGTTTAAAAACAAGACGAAAAAAAGCATATGCACAGTATAGAGGTGACAAAAATCTGGACGTGCAGTTAAAGAATTAAAAATTCATGGCATAGGGAAACTTAACACTTGATGAATGAGTGACTCAAAACTGCTAGGGTAAGATAGACTCATATATGTATCGATAAATGTGTTTACTTTACCTTCGGAAAGAAAATTAATAATCTTCTCAACCTTTTTCTTACTCTTATTCTTGAATGAGTTTTAAGACAGAATAAGAGAAAAGAAAACTATAGGCTGTTTACACATAAATATCCCCAATGATATCTGTAATATAACTATCCCTTGAATCAGCCACCTATTCAAAAAGTGTTAGGCACTTAATATGGACAGAGTATTAGAGTGAACAATGTACATATATATTGTCTCTAATCTTACACATTAAATATTATTCTGACTTTATAGCTAAGGAAAGTGAGACTCAAAATTTGATAAACATACTCTGTGTTATGCAGGTACCAGGCAAGTTCCAATCTCTATTCTTACTTTCAGCCTCCAAATCAGGTGCTAGCTCTAATTAGCCTAAGTCAATAATTCTCAAACATTTTGTATTTAGGAACCCTTAACATTTTTAAATCCCATGGGCAGAGAAGCCTGGCAGTTACAGTCCATGGGGTCTCAAAAGAGTCAGACATGACTTAGTGACTAAACAATAAACAACATTTTAAGTTCTCCCAAAGCCATTCCTTTATATGGTTTGTATCCAGGGAGTTATAACATATTAGAAACTAAATTTGATAACCTGGAACTTTTGTTAATTCATTTGAAAATACTACTACTCATTACATGTTAACACAAATAACATGTTTTGTTTAAAATTATCAATATTTTCCCAAAAATAGTTTTAAAGAGTGACACTGTTTTACATATTTGTGAATCTCAGGAGACAACTGGATTCTCATATCTCTTAATATTCTGATGTCTCTCATAGTTTCAGCAAAATTGCCCTGTACATTGATGTGAGAATGAGTTTTTTTTTTAAGGCAAATAAATTCTTAGTATTATTATGCTAATTGTTTTGACCTCATAGACCCCCCACCCCACAAGGATTTCAGGGATCCCTCAGCATTCCCTCAAATACATTTTGAGAATCCCAGTTTCCAAAGTATATTACCTGGTCGGGAAGATCCCCTGGAAAAGCGGATGGCTACCCACTCCAGTATCTTTACCTGGAGCATGGACAGAGGAGCTTAGTGGGCTACAGTCCACGGGGTCGCAAAGTCAGACATGACTGAGTGACCAACACCTTCACATAGTGTAATCTGTTTTAATGTTCCTTTATATTTCAAAGATTTATATTTAAGCTTAATTAATAGTACTTTATGTTATTTTTCTAGGAATAAGTCTTTCGATCATCTGAAAATACTGAATTCTGTTAGAAAACCATACAATTCTTAAAATACTTGTTTCCATGAATATACAGTGATTATCTGAAAAATAAACCCACAAAGACAATAATTGAGCCACATGGGGTTGAACATAGAATTTAGAAAATTGGTCACACAAACACACTACACAAATATACAAAGCCATGTATTAAACAAAGTATAATCAGCTATAAACTAAATAGACTCAGATTCATTTTTATGATAATTGATTCATTCAACATCTTTATGTTGATATTTGATATCAGATCCAGAATGCTCACTTTTTAAACACAGAATTGAAAATTTACAGGCCTCTCTCGTGTGGTACTATTCATGAGTAAATTAGTTATTTTTCTATATTTAGTTCAGTTCAGTCGCTCAGTCGTGTCCGACTCTCTGTGACCCCATGAAGTGCAGCACACCAGGCCTCCCTGTCCATCACCAACTCCAGGAGTTCACCAGACTCATGTCCATCGAGTCGGTGATGCCATCCAGCCATCTCATCCTCTGTCATCTCCTTCTCCTCCTGCCCCCAATCCCTCCCAGCATCAGGGTCTTTTCCAATGATTCAACTCTTTGCATGTGGTAGCCAAAGTATTAGTTTCAGCTTAGCTGGGGTTAAAAATCTTGACTTTAAACGAAAAAGAAAGATTTGACATTTTAACAAATAACTTATTTGAAAGACTTAGAAAGCACATATGTACAAACCAGATTACTCACAACTGGTACAGTACTTCATAAACTGTAAACACATCTCCGTAAGCTCATCTATGCCATGAGATTTATTACTAATACTTCAGGAAGATGTGGACCCAGACTGGCCCCAAAGTGGTACTTAAGTTTTTTGTTAAGCACACATCTATGTTTTTCTGCTCAAAAACTGGCAAGATATAAAGCACATTTAAAATCTTTTTTAAATACTATGCAGAAACAATCCCTTTGAGGCAGCAATGCTAGATGGTACTTAAACAAATAACTTTTTTTTTTCCAACAGTAACAATTTTCTTTAGATTCTTTTACAAAACCTCACCACACAGCATGAAGCATAATTTTCTGGCAAGCAACTATAAAGTAGAATTAACTATCCTCAAATGACTATGAAATTAAGTCGGCCATATCAGATTAAGATGACCATAAATGCAGTTTAAAACATGCTAATTTACATAGCCCCCCTAACTATGTTTAATTGCCACATTAAAAATCCGAAATGCATTCCCTTCGGATGCTGGTCTGTGCTTTTACAACTCAGAATCGTGTCAACTAAATTAACTTGCTTTGTCTAAATGTTGCATTTGGTTTTTTATCTTATACTGGGAACATTCACTAGCTCTAGCTATTGTGTCTAAATATTTTTATTGAACAAATTAATGTAATTAAATCCATCAAACTGATTCTCCTAATGAGATGAGCAATGTGTTTAAAAAAAAAAAAGGACTCAATCTTCTACAACACAAGTTATCATGAAGAATTTATAGAAAAGATATACATAAATGCTATTGTCCATTTCTATCTGATGGAAAAGACCCTGATGCTGGGAAAGACTGAAGGCAAAAGGAAAAGCAGGCAGCAGAGGATAAGATGGTTAGATAGCATCACTGACTCAAAGCACATGAATCTGAGCGAACTCCGGGAGATAGTGAAGGACAGAGGAGTCCAGCGTGCTGTAGTCCATGGGGTTGCAAAGACTGGGACAACTTAGTGACTGAACAACAATCTTTAACCATGTTGGACATACTCATCTTCTCAGGAACTAGGAAACTGAAGATAAGCAAAGGCACCAGTCAGTGTTGGAATTACTGCTTTACCATTCCACACCACACACTTTCCACCCCCACACTCACTAGTCCCCACAAGCCATAAAAACCCTACGCTTTTCACCCTAGGGCAGCCCAGACCCTTTAGACATCCTGCCTCAGCTCTGTATACCCTTTTTCCCTGGCCTATCAACCAGTTACTTTTTGATTCAGAGTACAGACAATTTTAGAGAGGGAAATGGCACCCCATTCCAGTAACTTGCCTGGGAAATGTCACAGACAGAGGAACATGGAGGGCTACAGTCCACGGGGTCACAAAGAGTCTGAATGAATGATGAGCACACACACATACACACACACAGAACCACTTGGCTTACTGTTGCTACACCCTCAAACTCTAGAAAGAATCATTTGATTTGAAGACCCAGCTAGTCTGAACATGGCTTCCTTTCCGCCATTTTATCTACTACCATTTCATCTTCCCTAACTGACACCATGGGCTTCCCAGGTGGCGCCAGTGGTAAAGAACCAGCTTGCCAAAGCAGGAGATGCAAGAGATGTGGGTTCAGTCCCTGGATCAGGAAGATTCCCCTGGAGGAGGGCACAGCAACCCACTCCAGCATTCTTGCCTGGAGAATCCCAGGGACAGAGGAGCCTGGTGGGCTACAGTCCATAGGGTCACAGAGTCGGACATAACTGAGCAACTGAGCATGCACCGCACAAACTCCACCATAAGGCATGACCTTATTACCCTCTATTCTCTTGTCCCTCAAAGACCAAGATACCACGCAGAGTTGAGGACAGATTTTTTACTCCACCAGTTATTTAGGCAATCTCCAAGCATTACTCAAATTATCTTTTCCCATTATCTGCCATATAGAGTCTTCAGAGCAGAGCAAAAGAGATAAAAGAAATTCTGACCTGCTCAAGGAAAAACCACAAAGCATAAAATCATCTTGGTTTCCTCCATGACATGATACCCTTTGGTTACCATTAATATCCAAGCTCAGTTAGGAGTGAGAAACCCAAAGCATCCACCCTAGGTAGCAAAGTGAGAATGATCTAGACTGACTCATTTCAACTAGTACAGTAGTTAGTTGCACTGAAAGGCTCGTTCAGTCAGTTCACTATGTGCCCCTATCCCCACAAGATCAATGAAAAGTTTTCAGACTAGAAGCAGTCTTCTTGTAGCCACTGGACATGACCAATTCTAACAGTTAGTCTTCTGGCCTTATAGCAACAAGGGTAGATATAGTAAAATCAGGAAAGAAAGGGCAAAATTCTTTTAAAGTATGGAAGATTAACATGCATAAGGACAGAAATCAAGACAGTAAAGAAAGGAGAAGATGCTGTGATTTCTATTTCTTTTAGTCTTTTCTTCTTACGGGCTTCCCAGGTGGCACTAGCCGTAAAGAATCTGCCTGCCAATGCAGCAGATGCAAGAGACCCAGGTTCAATCCCAGGATTGGGAAGATCCCTGGAGAAGGAAATGGCAATCCACTCCACTGGGTGCCTCAACTCCAAATGTAGCTGCATTCTTTAATGAATGCCAAACAAGAAAGCTAAGCTAGAAAGCTAGAGCTCACTTCCTATACTCCCTGACAGCTAGACTTTGGCACATAATCCAGCTCTTGCCAAGCAGATTCACCAACAGGACTTGAAGTCAGAGCCAGAACACAGCAAGGCAGAGCCCAAACTGACTACTGTGGCTTCTGTTATTTTTACTTGCAGAATCAGTCGGAGAGAAGCTTGATTTTTCTGCAGGATAAACCCTAATGTCTAGTTCTTATTTTCAGGAGTATCAAGAGCCAGGGCCAGTCATACATATAACCAGTATGAATCATAGCTGAGACCATGTGGTCCTAGAGCCAGCAGTAGTGAAACAGTTGCTAAATAGGGCACAAATTACAGCTGCCCAGCTGACCAGCCAGCTCTCGCAATAAGCAACCCCTATCTCAAACAGAAACATGCTCCTTGGATGTAGCAACAAATAAATTTCTGAACCACTGCACATTTTCACCTCCTTGATACATAAACTAGTACTTACCCTAAAATATAAAAAAGTCCAACAAATATTTATTGAATGAATTTTGAAGAGGAAGTTGGAAATGAATAGAAAACAGGGAGGGAAAGCTGGAAAGAATGGAAAAAGATGGACAGATGGATGGAGATCTAGATTAATTTAAAGGATTTATAGGATACATATTTTCCTCAGGTTTAGAAATCTTTGGTATCAGTATAACCACATTAATTAAATAATATATTTGAATTTCTTTTCTATTGATTTTTCTGATTGAGATAAACACTTGTTCAAAATTGCTATCCTATAGAAACTTATATTGTAATATACCCTATAATTTTAGTTAAATGTTTTTAGGTTAAGATTATAATTTTGTCATAAATTTAATTACACATCTACAAGGGAAAAGACTTTCATAGTACATGAAGCTAAAATCAAATGCAGATAACATCAAAGTAATGTATATGCAAAAACTGTACTCTTATTTTATTATGTGCATACAAATTATGAAGGTGTAATATAATGCTTATGACAGTATTTTAAAGCTGCACTTCTAATAGTGTGGTTCAAAGATCTCTGGTGGTCCTTAAGAACCTGTCACAGGTTCCACAAGGTCTCTGTTTTCCAAGTATGTATCTATGCAAGGGTTACCATACCATAAGTCACTTCAGTCATGTCCGACTCTGTGTGACCCCATAGACGGCAGCCCACCAGGCTCCGCCATCCCTGAGATTCTCCAGGCAAGAACACTGGAGTGGGTTGCCATTTCCTTCTCCAATGCATTAAAGCGAAAAGTCAAAGTGAAGTCGCTCAGTCGTGTCTGACTCTTAGCGACCCCATGGACTGCAGCCTACCAGGCTGCTCCTTCCATGGGATTTTCCAGGCAAGAGTATTGGAGTGGGGTGCCATTGCCTTCTTTTCTAAATACACTTCAAACAAAACAACACATTATGTCAGACTGAAGGCAAGAGCAGATATGGGAAACCAGCTGTGTGTGTTAAGCTACACATTAAAGATTTACAAAAATGTAAAAACAGTTCCACTCTTCTAAGTGTTTTTGTTTAAGGAAAAAATATATTTCATAGAAATATTTAGATTAACATTTGATAGGTTTACTATTTTTAATGTTTTCATTTTTAATTTTCCCAATTTTAATTTCTGATATGCTAAATATTAACAAATATAACCCATTTAAACAAAAGCTCTTTGGGGCCTCAATTTAAGATTTTTTTAAAAAAAACTGTAAACCAATTAGCAAAATCCTATAACACCGCCAGAAATTTTTATAGAAATGATACACTGTATTAAATTTAACCAGCCTTCTGCATGTATAAAATACTAGCAGCCTTTCTAATTCCTGTAGTAGAAAAAAACATGGTATTAAATACATGAGTTTAAATACCAGTTTCACAACTTATTAGCTGTGTGGACATCTGGTCCCTATCATTCTCACTTATATCAACATGACAAACTCAACAGTAAGCATATCAAAACTAAAATCACTGCATTTTGCAAGCATTCTTGAATGTTAAATTACCCAGGATTACACAGTGATTTCTATATAATTATATACATTAATTCAATTATCTGAGAGTGTATTTCATCGCTATCTCACTGTTCAGAGTTACACATTCTGCTGTAGCAGTTGCAGCATAATTAAGTAGCGCTCAAGCCATCACAAAATTTTTCCTAAAGTATCCATTTTATAGAGTCTCTACAAAATGCTTACATGTCCAAATGTATGCCGTGATGCAAAGATTTCCTTCTCAGGAAAATGTTTGTGTAGTCTAGGCATACGCCTACCTTTCAGTGAAGAAGTGTTCATCTAAGAGAGCCGTCTAGGACACTCATCTTTGCCAGTAGAAGACCACTTTCTCACCACCTGTTCACCAGGCATCCAAAGCCCAGAAATCTACCCTTCATTACTAACAATCTAATGTGCTCTCAGTGAATATGATCAATTACTTTGCTATCTAAATTTTACAAAGTCTTATTAAGGAAAGTTAGTGTGAGAAACATGCTCCAAAGCGGTAGTTCTCATTTTTTCCCTCGTATGTTCCCAAAAGAATTCTCTAATGTTTTGCAGTAAGTACACTTTCCCAGTTGACATTCAAAATGTTTCACTACAAGTTTGAACAGTGGCAAAGAATGTAATTGCAAGTATGTTAAAAATACTCTGATTTTTAAACAGAACCATCACATCACTCTTAAGAGTACCAAAGAAATCTAAATTCCACAGCTATTTGATATATACCATCATCATCCATTTGTAAAATACAATATTTAATAATATGAAATTTTACATGTTTAACTTATTTGCTTGAACTCATTTATACTCCCTAGTAGCTCAGCTGGTAACGAATCCGCCTGCAATCCAGGAGACCCCAGTTCAATTTCTGGGTCAAGAACATCCCCTGGAGAAGGGATAGGCTATGCACTTCAGTATTCTTGGGCTTCCCTGGTGATTCAGCTTATAAAGAACCCACCTGCAATGCAGGAGACCTGGGTTTGATCCCTGGGTTGGGAAGATCCCCTGGAGAAGGGAATGGCTACTCACTCCAGCATTCTGGCCTAGAGAATTCCATGGATTGCATAGTCCATGGGGTTGCAGAGTCGGACATGAATGAGTGACTTTCACTTTCATTTATACTCACTTCTTCAGTAAATTTTACCCTTAAGTAATACATTTTATTTCTGAATGTTTATATTGATCACCCTATCATACTTATATTAAAATATATTATTACCTATAATAAAAATATCTTAAAATCTTATATATCTATTAATTTTATTTAAATTTATTTTTAATTGGAGAATAATGGCTTTATAGGATTGTGTTGGTTTCTGCCATATATCAACATGAATCAGGCACAGGATATCTATTAACTTTATTTCCTAAAACTGTTGAGTTAAAACTGAAAATATATATTGGAAATGCATTTCTTAATGAAATAGATGGGACTTTTTTTTTCTAAAATTGTTTATAGGCCTCTGGATATTAAATATTGGTAGTATGAAATATAACCTTACATATCAGTTTTCTTTCCATTTTCTCTTTATGAAAGGATGGAAAAAACCTTGTTCACTTAAATAGCTAGAAAAGGCAGCATTTTTATTATAGCAATATTAATTCTTCAAAATCACATAATCATACAAATATTTTAAGAATATTTAAGCTATCAGCTGATAACTCAAAAACACATAATCATACAAATATTTCTAAGAATAGGTATCAGCTGATAACTCAATCACATCTTCCTACAAGTTTCTTAAAAACAACAACAACAACAAAAAGGAAACCATCTGAGCTGCAAAAGAATCTGTTACCTAGGGTTTTGAAGTCATTAATTTTCTCCATACCAATAGTTCTGACTGATCCTCTGCTTGATGCAAGGGATACTTTCCAGTTTGGAAAAATGCAGCAAAGTAAGAAAGGCACGTGTGAGGCCTATCCACATTTCTTCCTGCTATATGAAAGAGCAGTTGTGAGAAGGCAGTTAATAAAAGAGAACATGCTGGAGAAACACTGTCCCAGGTGAACCAGTTTTGGGCAAGACTATGGAGATCTAGGACTTAGAAATGGATTTCTTCAAAATCGACTATGTGTCCCTTGCAAAATGAACAGGTACCAAACCTGAAGACCTCAAGTTGAAAGGACACATTATCCTTTCATTCATTTTAGTATCTTAAACTAACTCCCTTTTCCCCATTCTCCTCACTCCCTCCCGTTCTTTCTTGCCTCTCTCCACGGCAACCCAAAGCCAATTCATAATCACAAGAAGATCACCTCTGTATTTATTATAAAAGTACTGTCAGTGGCATAATCATCACAACACTACATAAGATCTAAATCCTTGCTACTCCAAGGATGGTACTTAGAACAGCAGTTGAAGTATCATCTGTGATCCTGTTAGAAACACAAACTGGGGGGCCCCATCAGAAGCCCACTAAATCAGAATTTGATTTAACAAAAATCCACTCTGATTTACATACAGAACAATGGCACCCCACTCCAGTACTCTTGCCTGGGAAATCCCATGGGCGGAGGAGCCTGGTGGGCTGCAGTCCATGGGGTCGCGAAGAGTCGGACCCGACTGAGCAACTTCACTTTCACTTTTCACTTTCATGCATTGGAGAAGGAAATGGCAACACATTCCAGTGTTCTTGCCTAGAGAATCCCAGGGACAGGAGAGCCTGATCGGATGCCGTCTATGGGGTTGCACAGAGTCGGACACGACTGAAGCGACTTAGCAAGTATATAAACACTGACATAAGAAGGGGAGAAATGCTTCTTTGAACATTTTAATATAGAGAAACTATTTTTCTTTTGAAAAAGTAATCTCTGCTTCTTTCTGATCTTGAGAATTAGGTGATCCTCATGTTTCTATTTTTGTCACCTTACTAGCACCACCAGTTTATTTTCTAAGACCATAAGTCTTGAACTAAATGTTGGCAACACATTTGTTCCTCATTATCCTCAACTGCAAGAGTGTCCTTACCTCCTTCAATCTATCCTCTCCACAGCAGAAAGAGTAGAGGAATATAACAAGTCTAACAGGGCACTCTTTTACTTAAAAACACTTCAACTGTCTCCAACTCAAAAAAAAAAAAAAAGTGGACATGATTATTTGGCCCCTATTTCCCTTTCTAGCTTCATCATGCAACCACTGTCCATCACCTACCATATTATCTGAGCTCCCTGCACACACCATGTGGTAACTGTCCACAGTGCTATCCCTGGCTAGAATACCCTTGCCCTATTTATTCTCTGGCTAATTCTTAACTGTCCTTCAAGGCCCAACTCAGGCACCTGTTCCTCCAGGAAGCCTGCCTGTGTGCCCACACACACACACACACACACACACACACACACAATGGGTAAAGTTTATTTGCTTTGTACTTTCACATCACTTTTCATATTCAAATAATCTGTCTCCTTAAATAGACAATAACCTCCTCAAAGGACTAATAAAATTAATGGCATGAAACAGGTGGTGAAGATAGAGTCAAAATGAATAAAATGAAATTTAGTTCTTAATCATAGCACTGTAATAGCTGCTGCAATTAGCATATTTGTTTTTCTCCACTCTTATGCTTCAGTATTTTTATGGCATCTGATAGAATAAAAACCAGTACATAACAATTTTTAAAAAATAATCTACCTCAATTCTTTTTTATCAACTCGGCAGGGTTTGAATGTATATACAGAACACGGCTATCTGTCTCCAACAAAACCACATAATTTGTCTTAGTTACAGTTTCTTTTTCTTTTTTTTCTTTTTTTTGGCAATACCGCATGGTTTCCTACCACCTCAACCACAGATCGAACCCAGCCCCAGCAATGAAAGCACTGAGTCATACTTACCACATCAATGCCAGGGAATTCCCAACTTTTTGTATTGATTAAACAATAATTGCAAGATCATATTAGATAGGAAGTATCAAACTAGTATGAAATGTGTACATATACTTGTATCTATGTATATATTTAGATAAACTTTAAAAAAGTATATGTTTATATAAACTATAAATATTATATACATAGCATTTATTTCTATTAAAAGTCATATCCAATATACCAAATCCTACTGTTACCATGCTAAATTGACAGGAAATTGCTCAAGAAACAGATAAACTTTAAATGAGAAGGTCCTAACCTTTGTATTGCTGAACTTTAAATATGTAATTTAGTATAATATTAATATCCTGGAGTGACATTAACAATTCTTTATTTCTTTACTTCCCTGTATTTCAAGATGGATGTAGAGAATTAAGGGATTATGTGAAACTATTCAGCTTCTAAAACACAATCTGCTATAATGAGTATTTCATTTGTTGAAAACACCTCACGTTCATCCTTTTCAATACCTGCCTGAGACGGGTATCAATACTAATCCAATTCATTTCATCACACACTAGGGCAGCTATTGGATGTCCTACAACATGGTGGCCAATCCTGCCACTCATGAGGAAAAGTGTCACAGATACATGAAGGACTAAAAAAACACAAAGAGAATGAAAATGTAACAGATTTCGAAGGATGTATCTTAAGTCAGAGAAACTCAATAAATAACCACTTGGCTTAAATACAAAAGAAGAATCGCCAACTGATTTAAAAACCACAACTAATCAACTTACAAAGACAATAAACCTTGCATCAGATGTCACATTCCATTTCTCACTCAAGAACCATAGTTCCTTGGAGAAAGAGCTGATTCCAGCGATGAGCAGTGAAGGTACACAAGGAGGAGCCTGGAGCATCTTGTCACACCAGAAAGTAAAGAAATATTCGAAGAATGAGAAGACATGTCACAGAGACTCAAGATTATAGGTCACTGGGGGAGAAACAGGGAAAACATAAAGATAGAAATGGGAAAGAAAGGTTGATAGAGCCTTGCAAAAGGCTGATAGAATGCTGAGCTGACTGATACAAGTAGACTGCTGCTGGCATTGGAATGGAACCAGTTATCTTACAACCTCAACCGTAACACTGGGTTCAGGCAAGAATTATCAACGGATGCTCAGCCAAGAGGAAAAGTTTTTTATTAGCAATAGGATGTATGTATGGCCTCAGAATATGTCCCCAAAACCTACTCACCAGCAACAAGGGGAGAAATTGGACAATACCCTGACCAGGTGAACACTGAGTGCTTCCAGATGTAATATCTGGAAAGGAAATATCACTCTTGTAATATTCTGTCTGAGGAGGTGACACCTGAAACTAAATTGTGACGAAAGATCAGACTTAAATGGGGATCATTCTGTTAAAAAAAAAAACAGAACTCTGTATTTTTCAAATATGTCAACGATATAAAAAGACAAAAAAGAGAAAAAAGCACTAAGAATTGTTTCAGACTATAAAGAGACATGACAACCAAATACAGTATGTGTCCCTATACTGGATCTTGTACAAGAGAAAAAAACAAATATTTACAAAATACCTTATCAGGTGCACTAACAAAATTCAAATATAGTAAGTTAGATAAAAATTAATATTAGGTTATTTTGGTCATATTAAAATAGACTTCATTCTTAGGAAATGACATTGAAATAATTAACAGCAAAGGAAGGCAATGATATCACCAGTTCAGTTCAGTTCAGTTCAGTCACTCAGTCGTGTCCAACTCTTTGCGACCCCATGAACTGCAGCATGCCAGGCCTCCCTGTCCATCACCAACTTCCGGAGTTCACTCAACCTCATGTCCATCAAGTCGGTGATGCCATCCAGCCATTTCATCCTCTGTCATCCCCTTTTTCTCTTGCCCCCAATCCTTCCCAGCATCAGAGCCTTTTCCAATGAGACAACTCTTCACATGAGGTGTCCAAAGTACTGGACTTTTAGCTTTAGCATCATTCCTTCCAAAGAACCCAGGACTGATCTCCTTTAGAATGGACTGGTTGGATCTCCTTGCAGTCCAAGGGACTCTCAAGAGTCTTCTCCAACACCACACTTCAAAAGCATCAATTCTTCGGCACTCAACTTTCTTCACAGTTCAACTCTCACATCCACACATGACCACTGAAAAAATCATAGCCTGGACTAGATGGACTTTTGTTGGCAAAGTAATGTCTCTGCTTTTGAATATGCTATCTAAGTTGGTCAAAACTTTCCTTCCAGGGAGCAAGCGTCTTTTAATTTCATGGCTGCAGTCACCATCTGCAGTGATTTTGGAGCCCAAAAAAATAAAGTCTGACACTGTTTCCACTAGTTCCCCATCTATTTCCCATGAAGTGATGGGACCAGATGCCATGATCTTTGTTTTCTGAATGTTGAGCTTTAAGCCAACTTTTTCACTCTCCACTTTCACTTTCATCAAGAGGCTTTTTAGTTCCTCTTCACTTTCTGTCATAAGGGTGGTGTCATCTGCATATCTGAGGTTATTGATATTTCTCCTAGCATCTTGATTCCAGCTTGTGCTGCTTCCAGACCAGAGTTTCTCATGATGTACTCTGCATATAAGTTAAATAAGCAGGGTGACAATATACAGCCTTGACATACTCCATTTCCTATTTGAAACCAGTCTGTTCTTCCATGTCCAGTTCTAACTGTAGCTTCCTGACCTGCATACAGATTTCTCAGGAGGCAGGCCAGGTGGTCTGGTATTCCCATCTCTTTCAGAATTTTCCACAGTTTATTGTGATCCATACAGTCAAAGGCTCTGGCATAGTCAATAAAGCAGAAATAGATGTTTTTCTGGAACTCTCTTGCTTTTCCCATGATCCAGCGGATGTTGGCAATTTGATCTCTGGTTCCTCTGCCTTCTTAAAACCAGCTTGAACATCAGGAAGTTCACGGTTCATGTATTGCTGAAGCCTGGCTTGGAGAATTTTGAGCATTACTTTACTAGCGCATGAGAGGAGTGCAATTGTGTGGTAGTTTGAGCATTCTTTGGCATTGCCTTTCTTTGGGATTGGAATGACAACTGACCTATTCCAGTCCTGTGGCCACTGCTGAATTTTCCAAATTTGCTGGCACACTGAGTGCAGCACTTCCACAGCATCATTTTTCAGGATTTGAAATAGGTCAGCTGGAATTCCTTCACCTCCACTAGCTTTGTTCGTAGCGATGCTTTCTAAGGCCCACTGGACTTCACATTCCAGGATGTCTGGCTCTAAGTGAGTGATCACACCATCGTGATTATCTTGGTCTTGAAGATCTTTTTTGTACAGTTCTTCTGTGTATTCTTGCCAGCTCTTCTTAATATCTTCTGCTTCTGTTAGGTCCAGACCATTCTGTCCTTTATCGAGCCCATATTTGCATGAAATGTTCCCTTGGTATCTCTAATTTTCTTGAAGAGATCTCTAGTCTTTCCCATTCTGTTCTTTTCCTCTATTTCTTTGCACTGATCGCTGAAGAAGGCTTTCTTATTTCTTCTTGTTGTTCTTTGGAACTCTGCATTCAGATGCTTATATCTTTCCTTTTCGCCTTTGCTTTTTGCTTCTCTTCTTTTCACGGCTATTTGTAAGGCCTCCCCAGACAGCCATTTTGCTTTTTTGCATTTCTTTTCCATGGGGATGGTCTTGATCCCTATCTCCTGTACAATGTCATGAACCTCAGTCCATAGTTCATCAGGTACTCTATCTATCAGATCTAGCCCCTAAAATATATTTCTCACTTCCACGGTATAATCATAAGGGATTTGAGGGAGCCATGGCTGAGGGGAGCAACCCCACGTCTAAGGAGCGGTGGCTGCGCGGGCGGCCGAGAGGAGCTACTCCACATTCAAGGTCAGGAGGGGCGGTGGTAAGGAGATACCCTCATCCAAGATAAGGAGCAGTGGCTGCACTTTGCTGGAGCAGCTATGTAAAGATACCCCACATCCAAGGTAAGAGAGACCCAAGTAAGATGGTAGGTGTTACAAAAAGGCATCAGAGGGCAGACACACTGAAACCATACTCACAGAAAACTAGTCAATCTAATCACACTAGAACCACAGCCTTGTCTAACTCAATGAAACTAAGCCATGCCTGCCGGGCAACTCAAGACAGGCAGGTCATGGTGGAGAGGTCTGACAGAATGTGGTCCACTGGAGAAGGGAATGGCAAACCACTTTGGTATTCTTGCCTTGAGAACCCCATGAACAGTATGAAAAGGTAAAATGATAAGATACTGAAAGAGGAACTCCCCAGCTCGGTAGGTGTCCAATATGCTACTGGAGATCAGTGGAGAAATAACTGAAAAAAGAATGAAGGGATGTAGCCAAAGCAAAAACAATACCCAGTTGTGGATGTGACTGGTGATAGAAGTAAGGTCCGATGCTGTAAAGAGCAATATTGCATAGGAACCTGGAATGTTAGGTCCATGAATCAAGGCAAATTAGAAGTGGTCAAACAGGAGATGGCAAGAGTGAATGTCGACATTCTAGGAATCAGAGAACTAAAATGGACGGGAATGGGTGAATTTAACTCAGATGACTGTTATATCTACTACTGCGGGCAGGAATCCCTTAGAAGAAATGGAGTAGCCATCATGGTTAACAAAAGAGTCTGAAATGCAGTACTTGGATGCAATCTCAAAAACGAAAGAATGATCTCTATTCGTTTCCAAGGCAAACCATTCAATATCACGGTAATCCAAGTCTATGCCACAACCAGTAACGCTGAAAAAGCTGAATCTGAATGGTTCTATGAAGACTACAAGACCTTCTAGATCTAACACCCAAAAAAGATGTCCTTTTCATTATAGGGGACTGGGATGCAAAAGTAGGAAGTCAAGAAACACCTGGAGTAACAGGCAAATTTGGCCTTGGAATGTGGAATGAAGCAGGGCAAAGACTAATAGAGTTTTGCAAAGAGAAAGCACTGGTCATAGAAAACACCCTCTTCCAACAACACAAGAGAAGACTCTACACATGGACATCACCAGATGGTCAACACCAAAATCAGATTGATTATATTCTTTGCAGCCAAAGATGGAGAAGCTCTATACAGTCAGCAAAAATAAGACCGGGAGCTGACTGTGGCTCAGATCATGAACTCCTTGTTGCCAAATTCAGACTTAAATTGAAGAAAGTAGGTAAAACCACTAGACCAATCAGGTATGACCTAAATCAAATCCCTTATGATTATACAGTGGAAGTGAGAAATAGATTTAAGGGCCTAGATCTGATAGATAGAGTGCCTGATGAACTATGGACTGAGGTTCATGACATGACATCACCAACTTACTCTCAAAAGATTCTGAAGAAAAACATGAATGTAAATGCCCACTCTGTATGTGTGTGTACAGTGTATACATAAGTATCATTAAACACAGATGTATTCAGATGTTCTCTGTACTACCCTTGAGACTGTGTAATTTAAAGTGATTTCCAAATCAAAAGCTTGAGCGGACTTTTGGACTCTGAGGGAGAGGGAGAGGGTGGGATGATTTAGGAGAATGGCATTGAAACATGTATACTATTATGTAAGAAACGAATCGCCAGTCTATATTTGATGCAGGATACAGGATGCTTGGGGCTGGTGCACGGGGATGATCCAGAGAGATGATATGGGGTGGGAGGTCAGAGGGGGGGGTTCATGTTTGGGAACTCATGTACACCCGTGGCGGATTCATGTCAATGTATGGCAAAACCAATACAGTATTGTAAAGTAAAATAAAGTAAAAATAAAAATTTTAAAAATAAAAATAAAATAAAATTTTTAAAAAGCAGAAGAATGATAAACACATAGTCCAAACAAGAGAGGCAGAAGAATCAGACAGGGGAATCAGATAGGTGACTGTGAAGTGTAATATCTTCCACGACAGATGCATGACTGTTTTCTTATTACTATGTTTTATAACTACATATATGTTACTTATTCTCACATGTGTAAAGTAGCATATTACAAAGCAGAATAAAGGTACAATAAAGCTCTATAAGTTATTTCAATAATTAGTTCAAAACTACTATAAGAATATGAGGAACAAAGTTCAAACTTGCTGCTAAGTCACTTCAGTCGCGTCCGACTCTGTGCGACCCCACAGGTGGCAGCCAACAAGGCTCCTCTGTCTCTGGGATTTTCCAGCCGAGAATACTGGAGTGGGTTGCCAGTTCCTTCTCCAATGCATGAATGTGAAAAGTGAAGGTGAAGTCGCTTAGTTGTGTCCGACTCTTCGTGACCCCATGGACGGTAACCTACCAGGCTCCTCTGCCCATGGGATTTTGCAGGCAAGAGTACTGGAGTAGGTTGCCATTTCCTTCTCCAAAACCACCCAGAAATCCTACTCCTAGGCATATACCCTGAGGAAATCAAAATTGAAAAAGACACGTGTATCTCATTGTTCATTGCAGGACTATTTGTAATAGCTAGAACATGGAAGTGACCTAGATGTCTATGGACAGATGAATGGATAAAGAAGTTGTGGTATATAACACAATGGAATGTTACTCAGCCATAAAAAGGAATGCATTTGAGTCAGTTCTAATGAGGTGGATAAACCTAGAACCTATTATACAGAGTGAAGTAAGGCAGAAAGAGAAACATAACTATCATGTTCTAATGCATATATATGAAATCTAGAAAAATGGTACTGAAGAATTTATTTACAGGGCAGCAGGGGAGGAATAGACATAAAGAATAGACTTATGGACATGAGGAGACAGGAGGAGAGGGTGAGATGTATGGAAAGAGTAACATGGAAACTTACATTACCATATGTAAAATAGATATCCAATGGGAATTTGCTGTATGGCACAGGAAACTCAAACAGGGGCTCTGTGTCAACCTAGAGGGGAGGGGTGGGGAGGGAGATAGGAGAGAGGTTCAAAAGGGAGGGGATATATGTATACCTATGGTTGATTCATGTTGAGGTCTGACAGAAAACAACAAAATTATGTAAAGCAATTATCCTTCAATAATAAAATAAATTAATTAAGAATAAAATCTGTTATATGCCCATATACCAATAGCAAGCTATCAGAAATAGATTCAGAGAACAACCCTATTTACAATTATATGAAAAAGAATAAAATACCTAGGAATAAATTTAACTCAGGAGTTTAAAGACCTATACAGTGAAAGCTGTAGACATTAATGAAAAAAATTGAAGGAGACACAAATAAATGAAAAGATACATTGTTTTCAAGGACTGTAACAACTAACATTGCTAAAATGACCATACTATGAAAACCAATCCACAGATTCAAGGCAATCCCTGTCAAAGTGCTGATGGCATATTTCACAGGAATAGTAAAAACAATCCTAAAATTTGTATGAAATCCCAACAGAACCCAAAGAGCCAAAGCAAGCTGGAGAAAGAAAAAGTTGGATGCATCACATACCCTGATTTCAAACTACACTACATGCTATGCAAACAAAACAGTATGCCATAAGCATAAAAACAGACACACAGATCAGTGTAACAGATTGCCCAGAAATAAACCCAAGCATATACCGTCAATTAATTTATATCAAAGGAAGCAAGAATATACAATGTGGAAAGACAATCTCTTCAATAACTGGTGTTGGGGAAACTAAACAGCCACATGCAGAAGAACAAAACTCAATTACATCTTAAACCATTCATAAAAATTAAATAAAAATGGGTTAAAGTTCTAATCAGAGAAAAAATAACATAATTTTGAATGGTGATGGATGCTAACTAGATTTATTGTGGTGATCATTTTACACTACAGACAAATATTGAATCATGTTGTACACCCAAGACTAATGTAATATGTCAATTATACCTCAATTTTTAGAAAACTTAAAGAATATGAAAAGCCCTCACAATGAAGCACACCACAGACTAATAAATATTTTTGAAGTAATAATCAATTTGTTTTTATTCCACTGAGTTAAGAGCATAGTATTAATTTTAGGTCCAGTTCTTTAATTCTTCTGCTTCTTCAATTTGGTAAGTCTTTTCCCCTCAACAAAAAACGTGTGTGTGTGTGTGTGTGTGTGTGTGTGTGTGTGTGCGCAGTGTAGTGCAACAAATAGTACAGTTAACAAGGTTTAATGTGAATCATTATATTAGTTGCTAAAATTTATTACTTACTAAGTGCCAGGCTACTAACACTACCATGTTCAGTTCAGTTCAGTTCAGTCGCTCATTCATGTCTGACTAGTAAGCGCTGAATATAGATTGTATCTTTTAGCAATCATAATCACTCTTATGATGTAGATCCTATTTTTTTCACCACTCTTCAAAAAGAAGAACGAGCAACAGAAAGATTAGGTAACTCATGCAAGGTCATACAGCGAGCAAGAGTCAGAGTCAAAATCTGAACCCAGGAAATCTCATTCTAGACCCCATACTTTTAGACTCTAGGCTCCACTGTGTTTTTGTTACCTTCCTGAACCTAAGTTAATGACCTCAAATTTTTCTTGTGCTGAATATATCAGTAAAATCACCATCTAGTACTTTAAACCAGTAGGTAGAAAATAAATTATAGCTATTATTTCTATTCACTGTGGGCAGCAAATGCTGTATATAAAATTCAAAAACCAGTGCTATCTTAGAGTTGAATTTCCCTGTGTCTTCCTTCCTCTGACCCCTCATGGTGGAAAAAAAGAAAAAATTGTTGAGTAATTAAAATGCTACCAGAGATAATGTAATACAGAAAAGGTTTTAAAATAGTCTCATTCTATATACACTAGGTAACTCACATTTAAAAATACTTAGTATGTTATTTAGAAAAGGCAGATTTTACTGGATGTAGAACAAGCTTTCCAGCATAATACGATCACTTGACAGGTGAAGTGAACATATGTCATTTAGCGGCAGCCTGGCACCCAGCCCCTTTCCTGATGTTACTCACCTCTCTTTTAGGGAATCTTCTCCTTCACTGTACCATCCTGATGGAAACATAAATCTAAATGCATGCCCTCCAATTACAGAAACCAAAGGTGTCCTTCAGAGGCTGCTCTGGGATCATTTCTATACTATTCCTGGCATCGGTTGGCCAGCACAAAACACAAGGTTAGTCAATAAAACACAGTCTCTTGGGACTTGGTTTATTAAACAGACTATGTATATACCATGGAGAAGCAAATGGCAACCCACTCCAGTATTCCTGGAGAATCCCTTAGACAGAGGAGCCTGGCAGGCTACAGTCCACAGGGTTACAAAGAGTTGGATAAAACTGAGTTACTAACTTATGCACATACCAAGGACTAGGTCAGAATTGATCCAAGTCAGCAACAGAGCCTGGGCAATTTTGTTGACTGTTCCTGTTACCAAGACCTTTGGATCTGGCTGATACCTCCCTGTTTCAAGGAGAGGAGTCTCCCTTCAATCTAACTATGCAGTCTCCCTTCAATCCTGAGAGCCTCCCTCAGTCTAAAAATTTCAGGTAAATTCCTCTTTTGATTTTAAATCAGTCTGTGTCTTTTGCTGGCAAAGATGACAAAAAAGATGATAACCATACAGAATATAAAGCCATAAGGGGATGAAATTATATAATCTTATTTAGCATTTCTTTGGATGACTTTTACTCTTTTCCATTAGTTTGGTATGTATGCTAGCCAAAGAATACGAAGATCTAGATTCTAGTCCAGACTTTCATTAGCAGGCTTTAACATTTCCAGTGTGAATTCATTCATTCTCGATTTTTTTTGCTCATCTATGAATAAAGACAGTTTGAACTGTAAGTTTTCTTGCATTCATAAAATGTTAACGTTTTGTAGAAAAGATCAGTCTTACTGACAACACCAATAATACAGACTTTCTTTACAGAAATTAGGACATGGTTGTAATTGTTGACTTCAGTATTTTCTATTCACTTTTAAATATTGTTTTTCATATAAGTAAGATAGGAATAAAATAATTTCAGACAATTTCCCTTAGGAAATGACATCACATTTCAGAAGATCTACCTATAAAAAATAAATAGTTTTGAAATACTATTACACAGTAAATACTATTATATTTTTAATATCCATACCAATGTAACCTAGAAGTTTCAAGTTCAAGAGAATATATAATAAATAATTCCTTTTAAAATTTGTTGATGATTTGATAGATATATTCTGCTAAATGTGTATAAAATTGATTGGTGCACTTACTAAGGAATATATCCATAACAGTACCATCAGTTAAACTTTTCTAAAAATCTTCTAAAAAAAAGAGAGATCTAAAAATACTGGTCAGCCAAAATGTTTTAAATTGTGTTAGTACTGAAACCGTTACATACATAGCAAAGTACTATTATGAATTCTTATAAAAATTACAAAGTAAAGTCTTTCTCAAAAGCCATTCAAACCAAGGAGACTGACAATCATTAAGTCATGTCTACAAGAAACATGATTATTCAATATTGACACTTATCAAGGGGTAACTGAATTTGAAAGACTATGAGATTCTGTTCCTCTCATGAAGGTTTTATCTCCTTAAATCTAATCTTAGGTATACTAATTGTTCCTAACTCTCAACACAATTCAACAAGGAATTCCAACTCAACATAATGTCACACAAACTAGAAAAGAGATGGTATTCAGTGCTATCTCTCAAGAATGCAATTAATTCTGTGTGGGGGCATAGAAAGAGCTACAGAGAAGAGGTAACAGATGAAGCCTTTATAAAAACCTCAAAAATATGAAAATGACCTCAAAATATGAATAAACTCCTATGTAGATAATTGACTTTGCACCCTTTCACATCTGAGTTTCAAGCCCAGTTCTACCCTCCTGTTGGCCATGTAAAATTGATCAAGTTGTTTAGAAATACAGAAAGTAGGCCTTATTCTGCCAATAACTGTGATCTTAGGCAATTCTCTTCACCTCTCTAGGCATCAATTTCCTAAATCTATGAAAGAAATCATGAAGTTATGCTTTAAGAGCTTTAGCTTTCCCCCTCTGATTCTAACATGAGTCTATATTATATATTACAGAAATTCCTATGCTCTTTTGGATGTGTTCATTTAGCAACTATTTACCCACAATATGCGGGTACAACTAAGTACCCACAATATGTCAGGCAGTGTTCTAGCACATGTGAATGTAATAGTCCAAAATCACATGAAAATTACAGAAAATATCTATTGAATAACTTATAATTCGATAGATATTGAGTTATATCTATATAATTTATTTGCTTTGTTGTCTCCTTGTTCACAATCATTTCCCTGTAAGTATGACATGTGTATTTAAAATAGTTAACACCGGTAAACAAAAGAAAAAACACAAACATTAACACAAAAGGAGAAATTTAAATGAAGATGAAGTATAGTTAGTAACACTGCCATTAACATGATAGTTTCTCTAAATTCACATTCAATCAGTGAGCCTTAGCAACCTGACAAAAAAAGACAGTATGTTAATGAGCTCTCTAACCAATTTAGTATACAGCCATCTTTTCTTCCTCAAACTATTTCCTTCCTTTTCTTCCTTAAACTATTACATAGTTTCTTAAGAGCATGATATAACCAGGTAAGTTTTATTTAAAGATAAATAAAGTCTGTATATGGCAAGCAAACACAAAAATCTACAATATCATTTTTTCAGATATTTCACTTCTATATCTGACATTTCTGGCTTTTAGACCATCTATGTCATTACACAAGGTCTTTATTTAAGAATCATATTATCAGTTTTCAAAAATTGACTTATTCTTAGGTAAGTAATTTTAAAATTCAGTAACTGTCAGGCAGTTCCAGAAACTCAAGATTTTGTCAAAAGACAGGGAATTTGGATGGTGAGGTAGGCGGAGGGTGTGGATTGCTGAAAGGATACAAGATGAGAATAGAGCTGAATTGACCTCAGAAAACACAGTGACTTGAGGAGTCACAGGGCAACTCAGTTGGACTCCTCTTCTGGGTCTGCTTCTCGCTTTTAGCAAGCTACTAGTTCTTTACTATGCCTCCTCCCGTTATCTCATGGCAATGTTGTCTTTATGGCTGCTCTAGCCTCCTGGATTCCGCAGCCTACTTTCTCTTAGAAAATCTGAGTACTTCTACCTCATTCTAATAACTGCATCCCTCCTCTAAGGAGAAACGATCCTACAGGGGGTGTGGACAGTACACCCTGGAACAGAGTTCTCACGCACAGCCCCTTCCATGATGTGCGCCTCTGCCTGCCTTCCTATAGCCAGTGGTCAGGATAATGGGGTCACGTGGTAAGACACATCACCTCATGGCAAATAAATGGGGAAAAAGAGGAAACAGCAACAGATTTTATTTTCCTGGGCTCCAAAATCACTGCAGACAGTGAGTGCAGCCATGAAACTGAAAGACACTTGCCTCTTGGAAGAAAAGCTATGACAAATCTAGACAGCACATTAAAAAGCAGATATCACTTTGCCGACAATGGCCTGTATGGTCAAAGACATGGTTTTTCCAGTAGTCATGTAAGGATGTAAGAACTGGACCATAAAGAAGGCTGAGTGCCAAAGAACTGATGCTTTTGAGCTGTGGTGCTGGAGAAGACTCGAGAGTCCCTTGGACAGCAACATTAAACCAGTCAATCCTAAAGGAAATCAACCCTGAATAACCACTGGAAGGACTGATGCTGAAGCTGAAGATCTAATACTTTGGCTACCTGATGTGAAGAGCAGACTCACTGGAAAAGACCAAGATGCTGGAAAAGATTGAGGGCAGGAACAGAAGGGGGAGACAGAGGATGAGATGGTTGGATGGCATCACTGACTCAATGGACATGAGTTTGGGCAAACTCTGGGAGATACTGAAGGACAGGGAAGCCTGGTGAGTTGTGCTTCATGAGGTCACAAAGAGTCAGACATGACTTAGCAACTGAACAACAACGGTGAGGCAGACAACTTGGTATTATATGCACAAGGCACCCTTCATTAGACTATGGCACAGTAGGTATCTTGAAGTTTCTAAGACACAGCGTGACTGCTAGGCACCTTCAACGGAGTATTCATTATGTAAAGATACAGTCTCACCACAGAGACTGTATGTTCAGAGACTGAACAAGTCATGTTCACAAAGTAAGGCCACTTCTTTACAGGCACAGGAAACAAGTATATAAACTTGAATTTAAAATTCAAAAAAAAGTGTGATGAAGTGGGTATGTGTTTTTGAAAAAACAAACTCAGCCTGGGAAACTATTCTTTAAAGAAAAACAAAAACATAACATATAAACATAGAAAACAAACTGTAAAATCACTATTTTTAAAGATGAGCCTGTCAGCATCAAATATGCACTGCAAAGTGGCATGTCTTAGATTTCAGCTACTCAGCCACAACTGACAGTCTCCAAATTGTGCAGCTCAGAGTACATGAACAAATGGCCACCACACTGGGTGAGAGCAATCAGCCTAGCTGTTCCCCTGCTTCAGTGCTCCACTTTTACCAGTGAGCAGCAGCCAGCACTGCACAACTCCTAGCCAGAGGGCTCTGTCCTGGCCTCATGTATAAAAATTGCAAGCCACTATAAAACTAAGCAATCAGAACAACTATTACTACCATTTGCTTTATAATGATTATTTTAATAAAGTAACAGAGGAATATAAAAGAAAAGGATACCCATCTCTTTTCTCTTTCTGATGGCAGACAAGAAAAAACACATCTGTAAGGTGACTTGCTTGGCTTACAGGGAGGCAGATACCAAAGAAGGCATCGAAGAGCTACGGGAATGGGAGTTCGCAGACCTGGTCAAGGCACTGATTATGACTCACATCTACCTTTCCCAGGTCTAGTCTTCTCACTTATCTGTTAAAGATCCTTGGGGCTTTCATACTTGGGATAAGACATCACTTCCCTTCTCCTGGGCCTCCACAGCACAAATGAATGGGAGGCCCAGCAATTCCAGACAGGAGCAGTCTTTCCAGGGTGTACACAGCCATTGACAGGAATGAAAACTGAGAACCTTCCTCCTCTCAAGAAACATTCACATTTTTGGCAAATGTATCATCTCTGAGATCATCAAAACTAATCTTATTATGTCCTTTATTCCCTCTTTTCATCAGCTCCCAAAGATGTCTCCGAATCTCAGGTCATCTCTATTCCCAAAAGGCTCCAAGGATAGTGAGGCAACCCCAGTGGCACCAGGGACTCTTCATCCTTCATATCTGAATGATTACTTTCCAGGATTTCCAGTAATCTTTCCATGATTACTTGCAAATACAGTTGATAATAATGCATCAATATTTGCTCACCAATTACAACAAATGTTCCACACGAATTCAGGTTGTTAGTAACAGGAGAAACTGCAAAGTGAGCACTGATGAGAGGTATATAGGAATTCTGTTCTTCCTGATCAATTTTCTGTAAATCTAAAACTACTCTTAAAAAAAAAGTTTATTATTTTAAAATTGAATAAAGGCATAAACAGACTGTCTACCAGCTTTCAAATGATCACTGACATCATCATCTCTTCTGATGAGGTTTTTTTTTTTTTTAATACAAGCTAATTCTATTTAATAAAGAAAATGGTGAGGGTGGGGACAGAGTAGCAGACAGATAAGGAAGCTGAAGCTGTATGTAACGTATCTCTTCTTTGCTACAAGTCTATCCAAGAGCTCATGAACACAATGTATGAGTGGGGATGGCAAGAAACATGAGTTTTACATGACTACAAAGAAATCAACAATAATTGTGAGCAGTCAGAATTCCTAATCATTTTCATTTTCCTATTCAAATGTTGTGAGGTCACGAAAACATTTTCACAAAAAGGTCATATGTCTACACACTTAAGGTAAACACCCAGTCAGGACAAAAGTGAAAAATCAAGAGTTGATTCCATCTATTTTGTTACCTAACAAGGGAAGGGGCCTACAAAAGTATACAGTTTTCTTATTTTAGAGAATTAAGTGACTTCCCCCAAAACACTTAAAAGTGGTATGAATGGAAAAATTTAAAAAAAAAAACAACACACACACACTACAGAGGAAGAGAGATCAAAAGCTTCAGACAGAATAATTGTTAAATAAGCATTTAATATTAACTGAAATTATATACTAGGGAAAGGAAAACAATAGATTTTCTATGAAAAGGAAAAACAAATCAAAGATGGTCAGAAAAGTTATTTGGATGGAGGGCGGGGGTATGGCATGCTGCAGAAAGGCTTGTACCACCTGCCCAGCAGCAGTGTTATGAGAACTAGATGAGACATTTGTAAATATGTTTGGAAAATGCCAGGTCATAAAACTGTTAAAACTGAGGAAAATACTAAAGGAGAGAAAACTGGTTTTCATCGCTGTCAAATAAGGCAAGGCCGACAACGAGCAATGTGGTTAGGATCCCTTCCCTGGTCCCTTGGTATTCTACATGCGGCCACATGAAAAACTGCACTGATATTTGTCCATTTTTCTTTACAATTTTGGTTATAAGTATTGCTAAGATGCTTATAGGAGAAGGCAATGGCACCCCACTCCAGTACTCATTTGCCTGGAAAATCCCGTGGACGGAGGAGCCTGGCAGGATTCAGTCCATCGGGTCACTAAGAGTCAGACATGACTGAGTGACTTCACTTTCACTTTTGTGCATTGGAGAAGGAAATGGCAACCCACTCCAGAGTTCTTGCCTGGATAATCCCAGGGACAAGGGAGCCTGGCAGGCTGCCGTCTGTGGGGTCGCACAGAGTCGGACACGACTGAAGTGACTTAGCAGCAGCAGCAGCAAGATGCTTATATGTTCCTCCAGGAGATAAACTGGTTAGTGAAGATTATGAACTAAAGGAAAATGCCTTCAAGAATGAGGTAATGCGGGTAGAATAAATCTTTACCCTGCCCCCAAGAAAGCTAAGAGCTGATTCCACTTATTCTGTGCCAAGTTAATTTCTCCTCTGCTGAGTAGTAGCTCATCAGTCACCTACTCCTAAGCATGAATGGAGATCTTGGGAAAATACATCAGATTCAAATGAACCCATTATTAAAGTAAACAGCACTCACATATCACAAGAATGGCTTATACTTTGAAAAACACTGCTTCGAATCAAATCCAAGTTACAAAATGCTTTTTTTTTTTTTTTTTTGTCCCCTGCTTTTTTAATCATGAAGGAAAAAAACGTTATTACCTCCTTCTAATTCTTGGCTTGCTCTGACAATTCCTACTTAAGTCTCAGTAAAGACCTTGTTCCTGAACAAAACTAAACCCTTACCATAGTTACTTCAAACTATTTAAAGCTTTAACTAAGCGCAAAGCAGATCTTTTAAAATTGCTCACACGCTAGAATTTGACAGCATCGTAAGTGCCTATAAATGAATATTGAATAATGCAAATTGGTAACCAGTTGATAATGCATCTGTGTAAATCAAATGAACATTCATGTAATAAATTCACATCTGACCTTTTTAACCTTTCCCAGTATTGATCATTCTTTGGTGGATAAGGTCCTGAATGAGGCTAATGATACTTGTTAAAAAAATGGAAAGGAAACAAACGCATTCTATGGGAATGACTAAATAAAAGCCTTAAAACTTGGTGATAAGAAGCCAGTTCCCAGGAGGAAAAAAAAAATCCAACACTAGAAAAAAGTGATGGGACTTAACAACTTCACAAGATGAGCTTTACCAACTCTATGCTAACTCCACATTATTATTGCCCTTATATCTAACAATCATAACTCATCTGATGCACAACTTATCATCAGGCTCCTTGCATTTTTTCACAGTATTAAAGGCAAGAATGTCATTCATACCACTCTTATCAAATTAAAACCAAAGGACAGTCCAATCCTGAGAGTCAAACAAAGTAAGGACATAAGTGAGATGGCTTTGGTCATAAATCAAAAGCTAATAGGGCCTGAACACATGAGTCTGACCCTTTAACAACATTCTCTCCCAGCTTGACAACTCAAGTGAGAAAAAGTGTAGGGGTTATCCCTTGTACTAAGACACTGGATGCTACACTTGATATTAGCTGAAGCTATCACACTATTCAGAAAACTTCTTACATGAAATCAGGTAAAACTGTCACCGGACTTCCCTGATGGCTCAGTGGTAAAGAATCTGCCTGCCAATGCAGGAGACACAGATTCAATCTCTGGGTCAGGGAGATCCCCTGGAGAAAGAAATGGCTACCCACTCCAGAATTCTAGCCTGGGCAATCCCACGGACAAAAGAGCCTGGTGGGCTACGGTTCGCAGATTCGCAAAATAGTCAGACATGACTAAGCAACTGAACAACAAAAAAATTACCATTATCACCAAGACTAGACTTTCATTATATAACAAATTATGAAGCTTTTACATCAGATACATTCAAATACAGTATCATGATCTATTAAGGAGACTTCAGTATTTTTGGTTAACACTTAAAATTCCTATCAGAGTTTTGCCTCTTTTATAACAAAGTTCATACATAGGAGGTGCTATCTACCATCTACTCAGGCGGTGCTGAGCAAGACATGCTTAACTCAATGATTAACTCAGCAGAACTTGCAGGGTCAAACTGCAAGACTAAATGTCCTATCTCCACGCACAACAGGACTATATTTGCCAACGATCACAAGGGAACAGGATTGCTGAATGTTGCTGCAAAGAGTCGAGACAGGCCAAATGATAAACGCTACCAGGAAACAAATGAAGGAACATCCAACAAAATAATGGCCTTGTGAGATAGTGAGATGTCTACCACCAAAAAGTGGTTCTCCATCTACCTGCTTAAAGTGCGTCTCTTGGGCCTGGTATTCAACTGACTCATTCATGAAACTGGGGGTTAAGCCTGGAAATGTGCATTTCTAACAAACAGCTGATTCTGATGTAGGTAGAAAACAACATACAATCCAAACTAAGCAACCAGACCTTAGCAAACCTGTGGATATATTTATAAATTGGTCAAAAGCAACAGCTGATGGACTATAAGGTCCTTTTGATATTTAATCTTTGTTTCTACAAGATTAGGAAGACAAGTAAAACCACTGAGCCACCTGAAGATGCAAGAGATGTAGGTTCCATTCCTCGGTCGGAAAGATCCCCTGGAGGAGGAAATGGCAACCCACTCCAGTATTCTTGCTTGGAAAATCCCATGGATAGAGGAGCTGGAGGGGTATAGTCTATGGGGTCGCAAAGAGTCAGACATAACAGAGCATGTGTGTGCGCACATACACACACCCACCCACCCACACACACACACACACACACACACAGCCAATAAGCCAAAAAAAAAAAAAAACATTGTTAGTAATCAAAGAAATGCAAATCAAAATAACAATGAGATACCACATCACACCCTCTAGGATAGTTCTACAGCAAGACTTTTAACATGTTAGAATTTGGAGAAATTTGAGTCTCCCTACTTCATGGTAATAAGGGTACAATTTGAAAAATAGTTTGGCAGTTCCTCAAAAGCTAAAATGTAAGAATTATCATACGATCTAGTAATTTCACTCCTAGCTATAGACACAAGTTAACTGAAAAGAAGTATTCAAACAAAAACTTCTATACAAATGTTTACAGCAATGTTTTTCATAAGAATCACAAGGTGAAAACAGTTCAAATGCCTATCAACTGATGAGTAGATAAACAGGATGTGGAATTATCCAGACAATGGAATATTACTCAGCCGTAAATAGAAGTATTGACATATGCTACAACCTAATGAACCTTGCAAATATTATAAGCAAAAGAAGTGAATCATAAAGGACAATATGTTGCTTTAATTCTATTGATATAAAATGTTCAGACTATGTGACTCACAACAAACTGTGCAAAATTCTGAAAGAGATGGGAATACCAGACCACCTGGCCTGCCTCCTGAGAAATCTGTATGCAGGTCAGGAAGCAACAGTTAGAACTGGACATGGAACAACAGACTGGTCCAAATTGGGAAAGGAATATGTCAAAGCTGTAGATTCTCACCCTGCTTATTTAACTTATATGCAGAGTACATCATGAGAAATGCTGGGCTGGATGAAGCACAAGCTGGAATCAAGATTGCCGGGAGAAATATCAATAACCTCAGATATGCAGATGACACCACCCTTATGGCAGAAAGGGAAGAGAAACTACAGAGCCTCTTGATGAAAGTGAAAGAGGAGAGTGAAAAAGTTGGCTTAAAGCTCAACATTCAGAAAACTAAGATCATGGCATCTGGTCCCATCACTTTGTGGCAAATGGATAGGGAAACAGTGACAGACTTTATTTGGGGGGAGGGGGCTCCAAAATCACTGCAGATGGTAACTGTAGCCATGAAATTAAAAGACGCTTACTCCTTGGAAGAAAAGTTATGACCAACCTAGACAGCATATTAAAAAGCAGAGACATTGCTTTGCCAACAAAGGTCCATCTAAGTCAAGGCTATGGTTTTTCCAGTAGTCATGTATGGATGTGAGAGTTGGACTATAAAGAAAGCTGAGCACAGAAGAATTGATGCTTTTGAACTGTGGTGTTGGAGAAGACTCTTGAGAGTCCCTTGGACTGCAAGGAGATCCAACCAGTCCATCCTAAAGGAGATCAGTCCTGAATATTCATTGGAAGGACTGATGCTAAAACTGAAACTCCAATACTTCGGATACCTGATGTGAAGAACTGACTCATTTGAAGAGAGATGGGAAAGATTGATGGCGGGAGGAGAAGGGGACGACAGATGGTTGGATGGCATCACTGACTCAATGGACAAGAGTTTGAGTAAACTTGAGGAGTTGATGTTGGAAGGGAGGCCTGGCATGCTGCAGTCCATGGGGTTGCAAAGAGTCGAACACGACTGAGCAACTGAACTGAACTGAAAATGTTTAGAATAGGAAAATCTATAGACAGTATATATTACTGGTTTCTAGGGGCAGAGGTTGGGGGTGGCATATTGATTATGGCTGAGGGTAGTAGGGTTTCTTTCATGGCTAATACAATACTGATTGTGCAGATGAATGCACAGATTCATATACTAAGTCACTGAATTATAAGTTTCAAGTGGGTGAATCATACGGTGTACAGATTAAATCTCAAGCTACTTTTTAAAAAGATTCATCTAAAATAATAAGGAAAACACCCCACCATGATGACCTCCATTCTAGTGGGCTGTCAACTGCAGGAAGTCCCCAAATGCCACTCTAGCCACAGTAGCTGCTCACAAATTCCTGTCACTTGAGTTGTTTCTATTTCTATACTTCCTGAGGCTTACTTATTCAACTCTGTTTCCAATTCTGTGATGTATTCACACTTTATCCAATAAACCCCCCAGGTTTCTATGCTTAAATAATCTCTCATTTTAGGTTGCTTGTAATCACAACACACTATTTGGTATATACTCTACATTCTTCCAGTGGTGCTAGTGGTAAAGAACCCACCTGCCAATCTAGGAGACGTAAGAGACTCGGGTTTGATCTCTGGGTTGGGAAGATCCCTTGGAGGGGGGCATGGCAACCCACCCCAGTATTCTTGCTTGGAAAATCCCGTGACAGAGGAGCCTGGCAGGCTACAGTCCATAGGTCACAAAGAGCTGGATATGACTGAAATGAATTAGCACCAGCACCAGCACCTACACTCTTCCATTCCCTTGTCTAGAAGTAATTTCATAAACAACTGACTACAAATCCTGACAACTTTTTCTATGGCTATACCATTACGTGTCCACCTATATAAATATGTCTTAACAGTGTAACAGTATGTATAGCATGATTACATGATAATTGATTTTGTCATTCTTTTACTAACAAACTGTTCATTATCTTATTTATCCATTTTTCTTTTAGCATCAAGGGGAATAGGGAACATCCATCAAAAATATATCTGGCTAAAATCCAATAAACATTTACTGAATATATTTGGTGGTTGGGGAAAAAATTTTTTTTCATACTTTTAGATGAGAGGAAGGTGAAAAATAATTTCTAATCAATTTTTGTTTACAATCTAGTTTTACACAGAATACATAACAATTACAAAACAATTATGTATTAGGAAATAAGCAAAACTGCACAAGTCATCTTGTACCAGTTGAAGTTATGCAAATTCAATTCAATTTTACTAAATATCAACTATGTAATGTTTTTCAGTGTGCTGATTATATTATCCTTCAGGGTATCCAGAAAAATAGTTCACAGTTTGATATACTCATCCATTAATCAATATTTTATAATTGTCACATATATAAAGACTGATAAAATTTCCAGCAAAATTAAATATGTTTAGGACAAAAACATCCATGACTCTGAGAATTATGATTATAAAAACCATCTATATTTTTTAGTACTTACTAACTCTTATTATCTCATTTATGTCTTCAGTCAATCCTACCAGGCAGGTATTGTTATCATAATCACCCAAGGGCATTATGACCACTTTAACTGGCAAATCTGAGATTCAGAGTCAAATCTTTCTATCCCAAGAGTTCCTTTCTTAACCAATACTTCTGTAATATCATAATGATTTTAATGACCAGCTGAAAAATTGAACTGAAGAGTTTTTATAATATTAAATTACATTAAAACATCTCTATTTACAAAAACCCGGCAAGCAACAAATTACTTTTCTGAATCAGCCAGAAAAATTACTAAACCTGAGTTCTTTACTTCTTGGCACATGAGAAGTTACAATATCAATTTCTTCAGTATTATGATAAAGGCAAAATCAAACTAATTCAAGCTACATACTCAATAGACTTGTGATCTTTACACAGAAAACAGGTTAGTATAGACTCTAAATGGTGTAATTATTGTCCATGAGAAATAGGTACACAGTTCCATAAAAATACAAAATAGTATAGAACACATTGTAATTGCTGCATTTGTTACACAGTAAATCTTTCTATATTTATGCATATCTAATTGAAATGATATTTATCAAAAGGCTAATGATACCATTTTGAATCCCATTTACTAAAAGGCTAATGAGACGGTAGAATACAAGTTGTTTATTAAGAACAAGATATGTGACATCTGTACACAGTCAGAGAAAACTGAAATTAAAAATAAAGTATCTCATAAACCTTACAGTAAAGAAGTCATATCAGAGATAAGAAAGACCATGTACGATGTCAGTTTCCCTTGTAAACTGATAGGTAAAGGCAAATTTATATTCTAGTCAAAGAACTTATGTAAGGAGAGTATATAAATTATATATAATGAGACTATGTAATTATATATTCATTTTTTCAGGGATACCATTATTACAGGTATTTAAATACAGCTCATTTTTTTTAATTGCAAGATAGGCCATAATGCTTACATGGTGAAATAAAATGACATATGCTGTACTTTAAAACAACCCCATGTTAGATTACTGCACCTCAGAAATACCCTATTGATACTTCATGAGCCAAAAAACAGTTAGTCCCTTGGACTGCAAGGAGATCCAACCAGTCCATTCTAAAGGAGATCAGTCCTGGGTGTTCTTTGGAAGGAATGATGCTAAAGCTGAAACTCCAATACTTTGGCCACCTCATGCGAAGAGTTGACTCATTAGAAAAGACTCTGATGCTGGGAGGGATTGGGGGCAGGAGGAGAAGGGGACTACAGAGGATGAGATGGCTGGATGTCATCACCGACTCGATGGATGTGAGTTTGAGTGAACTCCGGGAGATGGTGATGGACAGGGAGGCCTAGCGTGCTGCGATTCATGGGGCCGCAAAGAGTCGGACACGACTGAGCAACTGAACTGAACTGAACTGAATCATATGAATATATTGGTAAGACACCATGCTGCTGCTGCTGCTGCTGCTAAGTCGCTTCAGTCGTGTCCAACTCTATGTGACCCCATAGACAGCAGCCCCCGTCCCTGGGATTCTCCAGGCAAGAACACTGGAATAGGTTGCCATTTCCTTCTCCAATGCATGAAAGTGAAAAGTGAAAGTGAAGTCACTCAGTCGTGTCCAACTCTTAGCAACCCCATGGACTGCAGCCCACCATGCTGAACAGCAAATAAAGTGCAGTCACTTTCTTGAATAATGGTGATACTAATGAATATATATCTCAACACTTTTCAGCTTCAAGAACAGAAAACTCCATACACATCAAAATGGCACATATCAAACTCTAAATAACAAAATTATTTAACAGGTAATTGCAAACTCTCTTCTCATCAAATAAACAGGAACTCATTTTAAGATTAAGACAAGTAGCAAGTCAGTTTAGGTTGAATTTTTAGATGAAAGAGCAATCATGAGCAACTTTCTAAGCCAAGATCTTGATTAGATTTTTTTCCTAACATTAACGACAAGATTCATAAATACACAGTAAGTTTAAGCAAAAAATAAAATTCACATATATTTCAAGGAGCAACTGTTTTCTATAAATAATTTATTATTACAAACTACCTGAATAAAAATTAAAAGTGAATTCCAGCAGTCAGTAAAAGTAACTCCCCAGCAAAACCTTCTGTGTATATTTCTCAACATGAAGTACCACGAAAGAATTCACTTATGGCTAATATATTTGTCAAGAAAAAAATGGTATTTTATTACTGCCCCTAAATAATTTGAAGGCACATCAACTGTAGTTCGTGTGTTTTTTGTTATCATTTATCCAATGGTATATTTATTAGTTGTCATATCAAGGCTCTGCCGGGAGAGTTTTTAAACATTTATTAAGAAACACAGTCTATAGTCAAATGAGATTATGCGTAATATCTTCAAAGAATCTGAAAGAGCCTATTATATATTTATTGGCTCCTAGGACATGTTCCAGCCAGATAATGATCTTTTGTCAAAATAAGAGCGATCCAGTAATGTGGTCCTCTTCACCCAAGCTGACAGCAACTCTCAGAAAGTAATCAAAGCAAAACTATTAGCCTAAGTGCAAGTGACAGAACTAGCTCAAACTGCTTAGATTTTTACTTTTGTTTTAAATTTTAGCCCCTTGAAATGTAAGTGGAGCTAATGCACAGGTATTAAAAAGTAGCAGACTTATAATCAATACCTTCACTAACAGCTATTCCCCAGGCTGTCTTAAATAGGAGCACTAGAGTTATGCAAGGTGGAAAACACCCAATTAGGTTTTCCCGGACCAATTTAACTTGTCTAGCTATTGAATATGTTGACAATAAATACGTCCACGCTCTTGAGTATGTGAGAGAAAAATCAGCTCTTTAATCACCAGTAACACTAGTCTAGAAACAAGCCATCTGGCTTATCTCTGATATACTCTGGGGTTGTATCATTCTATCTTTTAAAATACCATGCATAAATTGCTAACCTCAGAACAAACTTAAGTTCAGATCTCTTTACAAAAAAGTACAAGAAACTGTTTCTTTTAAGTATCTGGGAGTGATTCTAAGAGAAAGTCATCAACTGCTCTCACTGCTAACCACTTTCCATGGTGCCAGAAACAGAGAACAAATCTGAGCTCCTGGTTCAGATACAAGCCAATAAGAGAAGCATATTTTCACCCAGGTGCTTGTGTCACAGTCAGCCAGTACTGAAACAACACTGTACAAGCTGTTGCAGCTAGTTGATTTGGGTGGTTAAATATTGTCTTTGAACACATGTGAACAACTCTTCTGAACCTGAGTCATTCTCTCTCTCTCTCTTTCTCTCTCTTGCCTGCAGTGCAGGAGACCTGGTTTCAATCCCTGGGCTGGGAATATCGCCTGGAGAAGGGAATGGCTACCCACTCCTGCATTCTTGCCTGGAAAATTCCACAGACAGAGGATCCTGGCAGGCGACATTCCATGGGGTTGCAAAGAGTCAAAGGTGACTGAGTGACTTTCACTTTCACTTTCTTTCATGTTAAAAAGGACTCACTAGGCTCCTCTGGTTAATGGTCACTACAAATATAGCTCCACAGACCCAATTCTCCACCTACAACTGGGGAGGTAACTGTGACTGAGGCTCCTTGGAACAGAAAACACAGTTTAGCCTTCAAATCCCTCACTGGAAAAGCCAGACATGGAGGGTTACCAAGCATTCATCCAGCTACGAAGCAGCACTTCATTTCCCTGCTGGTAGGGAAACAAGTCATTCTTCAGTCCAGAACCCCACAGAAGGGGTAAAAGTGAAAGATGAAAACGTCAAAATCCCACCTTGAAATCCCTTTATCCAGAAGCCCTCAGCAACAGACAAATGAAAATTTGCACTAAGTTTTTCTTTCTCTTTTTTCATGTGTCTTGACCTCAGTCTGACCTTTCTGAAGTCTTCCCCACTTCTACTAGCACATATTCAAATCCATGAATTTTCAATATGTCATCTTCTGAAGGAAATCCTCCCAGCCTGCCCAGTTAGATTTAAGCATCACCGCCTCATCTATCGCCTCATGTACCTTATTTATATCTCTATTAAGCACTTTATTTTAATTAGTTATTTAAATATAGCTCCCCTACTAAATCAGCTGTGCATCTCTGGCCTTGAGCACATTGTCAAGGTTGGTCCCTGCTATAAGGCACACCTCATTGCCTGTGAACTCCCACAGCACTTTGAGGGGCTCCTACCCGGTCCAGTAGCAATCGATCAGCACTATCCCCCCAACTCCTTTTCTTTTTTCTTTTTTTTTTTTTTTGGAAGAAATGGAGAGATTGGAAGGATTTTGTATCATAGATAAGCAATCTGAACTAATCTGACTGCCCAACCAGGAAGAGCTAAAGGAGCAATGTTTTGCCTCAGCAGATCATAGCTCCATTTGGCCCAGAGCTATGGAAATTCTTAAATCATCAGGCTCAAAGGAAGATCCACAGAGAGTAGAAATCAATCATGACTCAATGTGAATGAAGCGCTAATGAAAAAATCAGGCAGGATAGGCAGAAGGTTGGGTTTCTGGTGGCGGAGGAAGTCCTCAGTGACAAAATGACCTTTGCGCAGAGACCTGAAAGGGGAGGAAGAACTAAGTGGGTGGTGTCCCAGTGTAAAGGGTAAGCCAAATCTCGGATTTCCACTGCTTATGCTCTTTAAACTAAAGCAATTGCCTCTAGGAGAGGAAGATGCTGATGTTCAGGAAAACAGCAGGAGAAAGAGCCCTATTCTTGACATTTAGGGCACATTAGGAAAGCAGTTCCCAAATCCCCAACAAGACACAGAGCACTATCCCCTGCCCACCAGGGTCCTCAACCACAGAGTCAGAGACTCCAAAAAGATGCCACGTAGTCATTTTCATTGACAGGAGTAGCAAACCACCCCAAATTGTAAAATGTTGAAGTTATAACTAGAGACTGTTTGATCTTTCATTGCTGTTTTCAAAGGCTGATGTACTAAGTGCTTTGTTATGGTTCCTATCATGCAAGTCATTTGACTCTACTCTGAGTTACTCAGCTGTCACAAGACAGGAAATGGGCTGCAATAAGAAGAGTTTATTCAGAGCAGTGTGTCAGTTGCTCAGTCATGTCCAACTCTTCTGCAACTCCATGGTCTATCCATGATTTCTCTAGATAAGAATACTCGAGTGGGTTTCCATTCCCTTCTCCGGGGGATCTTCCCAACCCAGGTATCAAACCAGGGTGTCCTGCACTGAAGGCAGACTTTTTACCCTCTGAACTACCAGGGAAAAGTACAAAAATATGGTCCCATATCATGTCTTCACTCAAGGCAAGGTTTACCTTTCCCAGGGAACTATTTGTCCAGCCCAGTTAATCACTCCCTACCAATCACAAGTAAAATATCATTCAGAAAGATGAGATAAATGAGGAGATTACCTAAAAATTTTTGCACACAATTACTAAGTGACTGGAAGTAATCACCTCTACAACAAATAAATCTTTGTGGCATGAATGACATCTCCACAAGACTGTCCTTTCCTTTGCCCAATCTGTGCCAGTTCTTAAAAATAACTTCTGGTTTTAGGCTCATATTTATTTACTTAATAAACTGAGCCAGATATTTACAATAAACCAAGTACTCAGAGTGATTAACTACTTAAAAATGTGTGTATGTACATACACCTACACAATAACACACCAATTATATACATAGGTCTTGTGTGACCTTCATTCGGGAATATTTTTATGCATGTCAATTATTTAGATTCAAGCATGAAGGTATGTTATATGTGTGTGAATGACTCTGTATCATGAGAGAGACAGAAACAAAACGAAGGGACTGGGATAAGAAGCAAGTAAAATTACACTAGATGAGGTCAGGAGAATGGAGACTCATAAGAAAATGCAAATATGTTTAAAGTAAAAGAATGAACTGAGCCTTCACTCACTTATCTTCCGTCTACAATCATACTGACTGTGCATTAACTGCTTTGCCCGCATCCTGCATGCTCCCTATGTTCCTTACAGGTTAAACACAACCAAGATCTACCTCTAAAGCCAGTTTACAAAAACACCTATCCCACCAACTTTTAGTTGAAAAGTAATTATATCTTATCCTCCAAAAGAAAATCAGGCATAAAAACAGTCTCAAGAAAAATAAAAACTAGTATTCTCGCTTCACAAAAGAGACAAAAAGAGAAAGATTTCACCAAGAGAACACCTCCAGTTTCTGTCTTACCATCTATTAATTTTAAATTTGATTTTTCTTTTTATATCACAAAGCACTTATTCAAAGCTAGAAGAATCCAGATATCCATATATTGCCCTGCAAAAAGAAAACACTATTATTTGTATTTTTGTTCAAACACTGTAAGAATAAAAGAACTGTTTGTACAAGTGATGAGGTTCCTACAGATAACATTTACCCACAGGATCTGAGGCTTTTTGTGACATAAAGTGCACAGTACTTTGAGGATGGTTACAGATGCAATGGCACAGAAAAGGCTTTTAACTTTGGCTCATTTCCTCTGACCACCATGCCTCCACTCTAAATTATAACCTCTCAAAGCTCCAGATCCTTTAAAACTAGCTTTTAAACTACCTTCCCTTGGTATCATCACAAAACAAGAATGCTTTCTTACTTGAAAATAAAAGCACAAAATTATTAGGACTCAGTAACGGTTCTCATTATTGCAAACCAATAAACAAGGCTCAAACATTTTTCCTAATAGCTGCTTCTTATTGAGCTGACAAGAAATAAATCCAAAAGAAACCAAAGAAAGATCTGCCTCTGCAATATAGGCGGTTTCTTATTCAGAAACTATCTTTTATATCAGAAACCACTAGCGCAAATCCCACTGCTATCATTATCGTCCACAATAGAGTGGCAAGCTAAGCACTAAAACCCTGTCATTCATACTTGAGAATAATAGTTTTTTTTTTTTTTAAAAAAGGACTTACTGTATAGCACAGGGAACTAGACTCCATATCCTATAATAACCCGTAATGTAAAAGAATCTGGAACAAATACATATAGGTATGTGTATATATGTATATATAAGTATATACATATAACATATAAGTACATATGTATATATAGGTATATACATATAACTGCTTCACTTTGGTCTACACTTGAAACTAACATTATAAATTATACTTCGATTAAAAAAAACTAAAATTCTAGAAAATTCCATTTTTAACTTAGCAATTTCTTTTTTGTTATAACCCAAAACAAATGCTATCTGCTAAGCAGACTCACTTTTAGAGATCCTACAGTACCTTATACTGAAAGGAAAATATCAATAATAATAAAAGGGTGAGGAAACATAAAAGGCATCAGGGCCTCTTCCCCATTTGAGGCAGAAGAATCAGCTGGCATGGGCAGCAAGGCCAAGACCAAATGTTCAACAGGGCTGGCTGAAGATAGCAGCGCCAAGCCAAGGAGGTGACCAATTGATATAAGACTGGTTACATTACAGGGGGAGTTGAGAAATAAAATAAACATATTGAGGATAATGGGAGCCAAGGTTTTCAACACTGTGAAAGGAAACTATAAAAATATGGAAGAAAGAATAAACCCTGCTGTTTGGGGTTGGAATTGGAGATATCAGGGTGAACATATTTTTAGACAGCTCAACTTATAGATATATACATACACAGGGATATATACATACATACTGTATATGGTATGTGATATATACAGGCATATATACATATACACACATACAAACAAACCTCTATTTCCTAAGTATGTTTACTAAGATCTAGAAACAAAGATATCTTAATAGCAATGAGCACCTCTAGAACAGATGGTTCTAGAGGTGGTTTATAAATGTCATTTCCACCCAAAGGAACCAGATGAGTCTTAATAATTCTGAGGCTTGGGAAGAAAAAGTATAAGATAAGCCTGGACTATGTTTTAACATGATGAATTGAGAACATAGCACCAGTTCTGTGATATTTCTGCCCAAAACACATCACCTGAAACTCTCCGTGAGTAAACACCAGATAAACCCAAATAGAGAAGCATAATTTGGTGGTATTCTTCAAAGATAAAAGACAAGGACAGACTTAGGAAGAGTTCCAGATGAAGGAGATCAAAGCACAGGATGATAGATACAAGGCATGGTCCTGGACGCTGCACCTATAAAGAACATCACTGGGTGACTGAAGAATTATGAATGGGATCCATGGGTTAGACAGTAATATTGTATCAATATGAATTTCCTATTTTGATGGTTACATGAAGGTTATGTGGGAGAATGTCCTTGCTTTTAGGAAACACTTTCTGAATTACTAAGGAATTACTAGAGCATCATGTCTGCAACTTTTACTCTCAAGTCAAGAAAAATCTTTAAAATGTGTGAGAGTAAAGGGATAGAGAAAGAGAGGGAATATGATAAGACAATTGTAATAAATGTTAATACTAGTGGAATAGAAGCGAAGAACATATGAGAGTTCTTTGTCCTATTCTTGGAATGTTTCTGTAAGTTTGAAATCATTGTAAAACTAAAAGTTCAAAAAAGAAACATTTGGTCATAAATTTTCATACACTATTAAAAAAAGCCTTACCTTTCTATGAAGGGTCACAATCAGCTGTGAATTAAAAAAAAAAAAAATGGTATGCTGTGGCTATAGATAGAAGAGAACTTACATAACACTAAAAGCCCTCAAACACAATAAGGACATTAAAATGGCCTTTGTCAACTCTAAGTCTAAAAAAATGTGAACAGTAATTCTAATGCAAGACTTTGCTGATTAGAGGTGATATATTTTGGGGGGCATTAAAAATACTTTCAGGATAAAACTGCAGAAAATCCCTGATATTCATGAAATAAGATGACCTATGTAGACAAAGAAATGTGTCAACCAGATTCTGCTTCAAGGATGAACTAGTAAGGAGTATGATCAGTAGAGGGTCTTCACGTCAGCAGACGCAATCACGTCCTCAGCTGCAGACAGAGAGTGGGCAGCCCTTCCTTGGGCATTCCATTTCCTTCCACAGAGCAGGGGTGACCCAAAACAATGCCAAGGTCAATATCACCTCCAGAGCCACCCTCGCTGGCTTGGCTGGGACTGTCCCTCTTGCATACAAGTTTCATCTCTTTCTCAGCCCAGTCCTGTATCTTCTTCCCCTTCCTTTCACCGTAGTTGATCCCTGACATACTCCATGCACCCCCATTCCATCTCACCCCCATTCCATCTCAAAATGATTACTTCTGGGGAATCTAACCTACAACAAGTTCCTCCTATACTGTTTGTAAAGACACAGCTTGATATGGGCACACATTTTATAATTTTGTCTTCTGAGCGGGCAACATTATTTCTGATTCATAAGACAGTTGTGATTTTCTTAAGGTGAATTCTGCCCGTAACTCCCATCCATTTACCTTCTCATGCTGTGTGACAGAAGAATTGTACTTTCCCCTTTTCATGTTAGCCAAATATAAAAGATAATCATTGTTTAAACAACAAATTTCCCTCTTATGGTCCATTAGCTCCTGTGGCTGTTCCTGTAGTGAAATTGAAATATAACAAAATGATTTCCATGGCAATAGATAATAATCTAGTAAATGTGAATTCTGACTTAGCTACAGAACAAAATAAAAGAAGATTACAGGACTGCGATGGGACTAAATTTCAATTTCTGTGTGTGTATTTTCAGTATCACATTTGAAACAAAGAAAATAGACAAATTCATATGCACAGAACTAGGAAGAGTGAAACTCTAATTAAAGGTTAAGTTTAAAAAATACATCTCGATCATCAATGTATATTATCACTCCCTACCATTACTACCAGGATACATTCAACTATCACAAAAAATCTTACTTAAAAATTTGATACTTTTTATTTGAGACTCTATTATGTACTATAATTTCGGTTCCAATTACTAATATATCCCATTATGTTCATTTTTACTAATAATTACAAGTATGGTTATGGATAATATGTAAATGAAAGATTCTCAAACACCTACAGAATCTTTAGTAAAGCAGAGGAATAGAGGAACTGCAGCATTTCTGAGCATCACAAATACAGTAGCAGATCTCTTGCCAGACTCTCAGTTAACCAGCCTCTCCATTCATCCCTGTGAAACATACAGGCTGGAGCCCTTGGGCAGCCAATCTTTACCATATACCACTTTTCTCCCTCCCAGCCCTCTGAGTTGTACACTCAAAGATGATTGTTTTGTTCCCACACTTATTATCAGTTGTTCTTGTTGCTGTGCAAATTGCTCATAAGCTGATGCAAAGTGCAAAAAGGCAAGAATTATTGTAACTAAGAAAAACAAGTACTTTACATCACTAAAATCTAATAAAGATTAATCACTAAAAATATTGGGGCTTCCCAGGTGGTGCTAGTGGTAAAGAATTTGCCTTCCAACGCAGGAGACATAAGAGACACGGGTTCAATCCCCAGGTCAGAAAAATCCCCTGGAGACAGGCATGGCAACCTAATCCAGTATTCTTGCCTAGAGAACTCCATGGTCAGAGGAACCTTGTGGGCTGTAGTCAATAGGGTAGCAAAAGGTTGGACGTGACTGAAGTGACTTAGAGCGTGCACACACACACACACACATACACACACACACAAATTAATATAAACATAATCGGTATGAAGAAGCCTAGACTAGGTAATTAGAAAAAAATTATTCATATCTAAAAGGATTCCACACTCAGAATGCTTTGTGTCTTAATTTTTCTTTTTAAATAAACCAGACTAATTTATTGCAGATAACACATCGCGTCTGTGCCTTACACAACAATGATTATGCAAAATTCCACAGTTTTCAAAGGAAAGAGTTTCAGCCTTACAACAGAAACTGGCAAATAGAGATAAGAGTATGAGTTCAAGGAAGCCTGGAGAAGATTCTTTAATATCTATCAATTCAACCACACCTCTCTTTCATTTGACTCCACTCATTAGATGCGATTACTGCCATCTGTTCTTAAGGACGACAGTGAGCATCATCTCCTCATCCCTGATCTGCGATAGGCATTGCCTGCATCTCAGGCTAATGTTTCCTGGTTTCCAGCGAAGGCTCAGCAAGTGTTTTTTCCCTGCTTTCTTCACAGTCCTGGCCTTGTTTTGCATATACGGATCCTTCATTACCAACTAGACTTTCTTTGTGTCCAGTGTATCACATCTGAAAATTGTATTTTCTCTTTGGACACCTGCTACACAAGATGGAACTCAGACAAGAACTTATTCTTGGATCCACAGGTACATTACTTAGTGAGACAAATATCCAACCTGTTAAGTACTCTTGCTTATACTGGCTAACTAGGAAAAAGGGTACCTGGACCACTGAAGGCTCTTTTTATTCTTCTAGCCACATTTTAGTGGTCAATATTTCCTGCCCACTGGAAATGCTCAAGAGCTATCATAAATAGTTTTCTGCCATGGGCCCAGCATTTGTAGCTTGAGATCCCAAAGCACCTAGTCTGACTACTTTTTACTCTGTTCCAGCCTACTCTCATCTTCCTGAGCTACCACTCAACTATTTCCCATCAATCTATTACATCCTTACCTCCCTTCTTGAACGTTTTGGCCTTGAACTCAGTGCTTCCCCTATTATGCTTGAGCTGTTTCTAATTCTATACCACTTCTGACATCAGACAAGTGTTTCTCCTCCTGACATCAGTGAATTCTAATACCTCTGGGTGTCCTATAATCCAGTCAATTGTGACACTGAGTTCCCGGGGTTAGCTTCAGACTCCCCACAACCTGCTTTCACTATAAATGCCAGTCACAAGTATCAAGTCCCCAGGATATCCACATTTCTGTCCAACTTGGCAAGGGGTTCCCACAACAGACTCTCCCTGCAGGAGTCAAAAATTCACCAGAATGGCTCATTCAACTCTCGAAGATGCTTATATACTATTACCAGCTTGTTACAATGGACACAAAGGAAGAACCAAATGAAGAGGTACATAGGATGAGATCCCAAAAGATCCCAAACATGAGACTATACGTACCCTGGAAGCTGGGGTCTGCTCCCCTCCTAGCACATGGGTGCATTCAACCAATTCTGAAGCTCCTTGAACCCTGTCATCTAGGGCATTTATGGAGGTTTCATTACATAGACAAGACTCATTAAATCACTGGTCATTGGTGATCTACTCAATCTCCAGTCTCTCTCCACTAGCCAGAGGATGTTGGGTGGGGCTCAAAGTTATAAGTTTCCAGTCAAGGCAGGTGCTGTTTTGGCTACCAGCCCTATCCAAAGCTATCTAGGGATCCATCAAGGTACTTTTTACTAGAACAAAAGATGTTCCTACCACTCAGAAAACGTCAACTGTTTTAGGAGCTCTGTGCCAGAAGGTGGAACTATAGATCAAATCTCTCTCTCTAGGACCATAATAAGTTAACTCTTTCTTCCTTTTGCTATAGACAACAAATAATAGCTCTCTGTGACCTAGCCTCTTTAACTGTTCCACTCACACTACCTCTGGGGCTTCCCTTGTGGCTCAGCTGGTAAAGAATCTGCATGCAATGTGGGAGACCTGGGTTCTATCCCTGGTTTGGGAAGATGCCCTGGAGAAGGAAAAGGCTACCTATCCCAGTATTTTGGCCTGGAGAATTCCATAGACTGTATAGTCCATGGGGTCGCAAAGAATCAGACACAACTGAGCAACTTTCACTCACTCACTTACTTACTTTGTCTCTTAAAAGAAACTTCTCCCATTTACCCTTTCTTTCCCTCTTCCTTGCCCAAGTCTGTACCAGGTAACAGCTAAGAATTACATTACACAATTTTGATTATTTAATCTGTCAGCTGCTCTGCTTGGACTATCTGCTGTGTGTATACTCTGCATGCTAGGAGGAGCTGTTTAATTTCACTCCTTGGAGAAGGAAATGGCAACCCACTACAGTATCCTTGCCTGGAGAATCCCATGGGTGGAGGAGCCTGGTAGGCTACAGTCCATGGGGTCGCAAAGAGTCGGACACGACTGAGCGACTTTTTACTTTTACTTTTTACTTAGTAACTATATAACATCCAGCTAAAGACTAGCAGGCAGGTATTCTTTCTGCCCACTTCTGATGTCTATGTCAGAAGCTTTCTCTATCTCCTTTATACTTTAATAAAACTTAATTACACACACACACACACACAAATAACTTCACTCCTGACATTGTATATAGGAAATAATTGCTTACAGGTTCAATGTCTCTAGAAACACCATTCCTCTGGGAAGAACATATCTATTGCTTAATGTTCATTGACTGTTTGACTTTTAAAATCCTCCCACAGCCATTTCCAACTGCCAACTTTTCAGTCTAATGTCTAATATGAGTGGAAATTAAAGCTTAGTCTCTGCCTACATAAAAATGTACCCCTACTTACAGATAAGCAGTCCCTTTAGAATCCTTTTTCTCTGATGCTATGCTCACATAAATGGGTTCTATACATGTATTTTTTTCCCAAAAAGAACAGGCCTAAAGACAGCCAAGAGATACAGGATAGACAACTAAACTTCATTCTGAACAGAAAAACAATTTTTTTTCATTGCCATCCTGTCACATTTTCAAAATTTTCTCTCAGTGATGATAACCTTGTTAAAAATTGATCTTTGAGAGAGGGAACAGTAATTGATCAGCCTGCTAGTTCACTCTCCCATCTGCCAACCAATGTATTGCATTTGTTAGGATATAATTTTTAAAATATTCTGTCATCTCTGGAATCAGCATTTATTTTACAGTCAACGACAGCATAGTTTAAGTAACTTTTTCTTTCTTGGTGGTATATAAAAATAAGGATGCATCTCAGATTTGATAAAATTTAAGTTCCTCTCCCAGCAGCCTCTGGTTGGCCACCAGAGATAACTAATGTAAAACACTTAGAATTGGATATGGAATACAGGAAAAGTACTCAAATTGTATTTGCTGTGCTCATGTTTCTAAACATGAAAGAACAGAAAATTCAAAAATAAACATAGATTAAGTTAGAGATCTGATGCATTCTCCTTACTCAACTTTGTCTCTGAATGCATTTTGTTTGTTTCTGTCCTAATTTTATATACTTCTCATTTGTCCCCATGTACATGTAAGTCCAGTAAAAAATATGATGCAATTTCAAAAGGTTATGCTAAATGACCTGGCTCAGAGTATCCAAATCCAATAGATTAGCATTTTTCATATCAAAGACTTTTAATATCCTTTAAGATCCAATAAGATTCTTTCACTAGCTACCAGATCAAAAGACTATTTGTATAATGTACTATAAAAAAATCTCACTGGATAATAGACTAGAAGACACTAATCTTTTCTCTTTTTTAAAAAACTAAAAGTGAAAGTGAAAGTCGCTCAGTTGTGTCTGACTCTTTGTGATTCTTTTGTGAATTTTCCAGGCCAGAATACTGGAGTGGGTAGCCATTCCTTTCCCCAGGGGATCTACCCAACCCAAGGATAGAACTCAGATCTCCTGCATTGCAGGCGGATTCTTTACCGTCAGAGCTGCCAGGGAAACTAAAAGTACCAAGTTATAATTTCAAATGATATGTTATTTTCCTTCGACATCACTCTGCTACACTTTGTCATTTTTTTCTGTCTCCATACACAATCAGCTGAAATGTATTTCTAATTCAATTAGAGAGCAGTCAGTTAAATTTTCGAATTGTAGCCCAATTTTGCTTTCCTAATCATATATTACTATTACTTCTACTTGTTTTTACTGTATACTGTATCATATGGTAACTTCAGGAAAATCATTTTACTTCTTGTTAATGGATGTGCTAGTATAAGAAATAGCCAGATTTTAAAATAAGCTCAGCATCAGTAATTATTAGAATAATGCAAATAAAAACCACAATGAGGTATCACTTTACACCAGTCAGAATGGTTATCATCAAAAGTCCACCAATAATAAAATACTAGAGAGGGTGCTGGAGAAGGAAACAGCAACCCACTCCAGTATTTTGCCTGGGAAAGTCCATGGACAAAGGAGCCTGGTGGGCTACAGTCCATGGAGTCGCAAAGAGTTAGACATGACTGAAGTGACTTCAGATGCATGTAGATAGAGTATGGAAAAAAGAATGCCTTCCTACACTGTTGGTGGGACTGTAAACTGGTGAAGCCCCTACAGAAAACAGTATGGAAGTTCCTCACCTTAAAAATAAAGCTACCATATGACCCAGCAATCCCACTCCCGGGCATATACTTCAAAATGATGAAAACTAGTTCAAAAAGTTACCTATACCCCAATGTTCACAGTAACAATATTTGTAGTAGCCAATACACAGGCACATCCCAAATGTCCATCAATAGATGACTGGCTTCAAAAGATACGGTATGTATATACGCCATATACATAGATATATATATACCATATACAGTGGAATATATGTGTACATATATATATATATACACCATATACAATGGAATATTTCTCAACCATAAAAAATGAAATATTGTCATTTGCAGAGACATGTATGGACCTAGAAAAATAACATACTAAATGAAGTAAGTAAAACAGAAAAGACAAATATTACATGATACACTTTTATATGGAATCTAAAAAGTAATACAGAGTAATCTATATACTAAACAGAAATAGGGTCACAGATATAGAAAACATCTTTTTACCATAGGGGAGAACGAGGCAAGAAGGGATAAACTAGGAATATGGGTTTAGGAGTATCGCGAAGAGCTGGACACAACTGAGCAACTTTCACAGACTCACAGACTATCATATAGAGAAATACTGGCTGGCAGATTACTAGTATAAAAACACTATTACTCAACATATGTTACCAGTCTGCTATTGTTAATTTTCTTATTATAATGTTTAAGGCTACAGAAAAAAAAAGTTTTTAAATTATAAATTACATTTAATACATATATCCACAATGTCTACATATTATATATTCTTCCAGTCTGGTATACACATACATACTTTATTTTTCAATTATTGGAATTATGGCAACATTACATAGTTTGTTTTTTTGTGTTTTTTTTTTTTAACTGGACAATTTTCCCTCAAGGGATTCAAAAACATAGGAATGCACAGTACTATAGAATTATTGGAAAAACAAATCCTCATGTAAGTGAACTCACCACTTCAAACCTATGCTGTTCAAGGGTCAACTAATTACAATAGCAAACAAGTCCTTTAACCTTCACAGGCCATGGCATCCAATTCAGAAATGGGTCATTTCTTAACAAGATTACCTATTCAGTTTAGTTCAGTTCAGTTCACTCACTCAGTCATGTGCAACTCTTTGCAACCCCATGAATCGCAGCACTCCAGGCCTCCCTGTCCATCACCAACTCCCAGAGTTCACCCAAACTCATATCCATCGAGTCAGTGATTTCATCCAGCCGTCTCATCCTCTGTTGTCCCCTTCTCCTCCTGCCAACCCTTCCCAGCATCAGGGTCTTTTCCAATGAGTCAACTCTTCGCATGAGGTAGCCAAAGTATTGGAGTTTCAGTTTCAGCATCAGCCCTTCCAATGGAAGCTGAGGACTGATCTCCTTTAGGATGGACTGGTTAGATCTCCTTGCAGTCCAACAGACTCTCAAGAGTTTTCTCCAACAATTTCAAGATTCCATGATGACGTTACTTCTCTTTCCAGAATCTAGTTTTATACTCCCTGCTGCTGCACTTCCAACCTGGTGATATTCTCTTGTGCCCACTTTCCAACCTTCACCTTCTCTACTTCACCCCAATGTCCATTTAAAATGTTCCTACCCTGTTCTCTTTAAGTCTTTTCTATATGATCAACTATCTATATATGTAGTCTGAATGACAATACAGTTTAATGTATCTTCCTCATGCTCAGTTTATATTCAAGTAAACTGCCAAACTCAGTGGGAAGATATCAGTGGCATGGAATATTCAGACATGGAGGGTGGGAAGGAACTCTCAGCCTACCTGCTTACATCTTTGAAAAGCATACTGCATGAGACATGACTGCATATCTACTGAAATATAATGTCTTCAAAGTGAAGATTATTAGCATCCTTCAAACCCGTCAATCCTAAAGGAAATCGATCCTGAATATTCACTGGAAGGACTGATGTTGAAGCTGAAGCTCCAATACTTTGGCCACCTGATGCGAAGAGTTGACTGATTGGAAAAGACACTGATGCTGGGAAAGGATGAGAGCAAGAGAAGAGGATAGAAGAGGATAGAAGAGGATAAAAGAGGATGAGATGGCATCACTGACTCAATGGACATGAGTTTGAGCAAACTCCAGGAGACAGTGAAGGAAGGGAAGCCTTGTGTGCTGCAGTTCATGGGGTTGCAAGGAGTCAGACACAACTGAGTGACTGAACAAAAACATAATTTTACAAATCTCATTTCTATAATAATCGCCAATAAAAGTGATTTATTTAAGTGATAAAACACTTAGATTTTTTTATAGTTGCATCAAAAAAAAGATTATACTGATAGGTTTTCAAATGTATTCTGATGAGGAAAATTTTGTTTGTGGGGGAAATTGGTTATGTTTTTATCATGATGTAATTGACACCTAACATTTTATTAGTTTCAGCTGTACAATATAATAATTCAATATTTGTATCTATTGTGAAATAATTACCATAAGTCTAGTTACTCATCCATGATTAAAATATTTTTTCAAGTTATAAGAACTTTTAAGATCTCTCCTAGCAACTTTCAAAATAGTACACAGTATTCTTATGTATAGTCACCATGGCAGACATTACATCTCCAGGACTTAGTCTTAAGTCTAAGTTTGTACCTTTTGATTACCTTCATGAGCTTCACCTACCCTCTACTCCCAGCCTCTGGCAACCAGCTATCTATTCTCTGTATCTATACCTATTCAGTATTTTTTGTGTTTTTTTCTTTTGAGATTTCACATATAAGTGAGATCATACACTATTTGTATTTCTCTGTCCAATTTATTTCAATTAACAAATGTCCTCAAGGTACATCCACATTGTCCCAAATAGCCAAAAAAAAAAAAAAAAAAAAAAAACAAGGCTTGGTTTTTTGTATTTTCTGCTTTTTTTCCTCTAATCTAGTTTTTCTTAAATATTTACATAAATTTATGCAATAATTTCATTTTGGACTAAACAGATTTGCTTTTATTTTCTAAGGATTTGATGACATGTGTTGAGATTATCTTGAGATGCAATAAAATTTAGCCTATGGTCCAAATGTAACCCACCAAGGTAAAACATGAGTTAAAATTAAGTCAGTAAAATAAAATTTCAACTTCCATTATTAAACAATAGTGATAATGCATAATTATTAAGAATAGTAGCATATGTTAAATATTTTCTGATTGCTTACCTATACTGAGAGATATGGGGGACCAAAAGCAATTAAAACCAGTTTTCTGTCCCAAGTGTATACTCCCAAGTGTAAAATAGAGAGATGCATGCTCAACTAACAATAACACAAGGCAGAATAAAATGGTTCTTTAAAGAAAAGTGAAAAAAAAAAAAAAGAAAAGTGAATCCTGTAGCTGCATAAAAGAATTTTAGCATTTAAAGGATATATAGATAAGTGAAATGCAAGAGACCCTGGTTCGATTCCTGGGTCAGGAAGATCACCTGGAGAAGGGATAGGCAACCCACTCCAGTATTCTTGCTTGGAGAATTTCATGGACAGAGAAGCCTGGTGGGCTACAGTCCATAGGGTCACAAAGAATTTGGCACGACAGCAACTAATACACACACATAGAATATCCACACAATGAAATGAAGTCACCCTTTTCTTTAATATGCTGCTTTGTTCACATTATTTAGTCAAATCTTAAACTTCCGTTTACTACAAATCAAATTGAAATTCCACAAGGAGACATTAAAAACCTTCCATCTCTCTGAATATCCAATCTGTTTCCTATTACCTTCCCAACAGGAAATTTCTGTTCCAGCCTCAATGCCCTCTTGGTTCCACAAGTATATCATCTTCATTTATGTCTACTGACATCTGTTTTTCCATAGCCATCTTAACACAATAAATCCTCTCCCTCCTATCCAAACTTTTTCCAGCTCAACTCAAGTAGCATTTCTTCCAGAAAGTCCTCTTGGATCATCCAAATCCCTACTACTGTCTTCCTTATCATGTATCATTCATTTTGGTAACAAATCTTATTCAGTTTTAAATTACTATCTGCTATTTTCATACCAACTAGGTTAACATTTTTTAAGTCAAGTGGTTTGTCATTTATTTATTTTGTACTTCCTAGGATTGGAACTGTGGTGTTGGAGAAGACTCTTGAGAGTCCCTTGGACTGCAAGGAGATCCAACCAGTGTATCCTAAAGGAAATCAGTCCTAAATATTCATTGGAAGGACTGATGCTGAAGCTGAAGCTCCAATACTTTGGCCACCTGATGTGAAGAATTGCCTCATTGGAAAAGACCCTGATGCTGGGAAAGATTGAAGGCAGGAGGAGAAGTGGGTGCCAGAGGATGAGATGGGTGGATAGCATCATTGACTTGATGGGCATGAGTTTGAATAAGCTCCAGGAGTTGGTGACGGACAGGGAAGCCTGGAGCGCAGCAGTCCATGGGGTCACAAAGAGTCGGACATGACTGGGTGACTGAACTGAACTCCTAGGATATTTAGTATACCACTTGTTGGATAGTAAACATTCAAAATGTATGTGCTGTTTTAAAAGGATCCAAAAAAAAATCTAGTCTAACAAATTTCTTCACACATGAAAAAAAAAAAAACCCACAAAACATTAAATAACTGTTCCAAACCACAAACAGTTTGAGAGTCAAGTCTGAAAGCTAAAATTCTGTATTCTTCAGGTTGCTCAAGTCTGAAAGCTAAAATTCTGTATTCTTCAGGTTGCCAAGAATCCTGTAGTGTGTCCTGAAAGGGTATGAGCAAAGATCCCTTCCTTTTCATATAATATTGTTAAAGTCGGGATCCTCTGATTTTAAAAAGTAACTTGAACTCAGAATGTGAAATGACCATCGTAGTAAAATGTAAAGTAATATTTGGGCAAAATTAGTTATTTTGAAGCCTTTTGAAGGGTGGGTGTTTTTTTAACCAACTTATTATGGTAAGGGCCATACCTGAAACAACTCCAAACACATACACTAATTAATACCAAATGACAGTGTAACACACAAGGAGTTTTTGTCATGGAAGCATGACCTACCCATCCCATTTTTGCCCTAGCTCCCAGGACTTTATCATAAAATACCACATAAATTCACACTAGTCAACTGTTTCTTCTAAAACACTTTGGAATACAGGACATAAAGTTATCTAAAGATGACTAGTATACAAAAAACTCAGGTTCATTGTGACACAATTAAAACTGGTTACCACAGTTTGAAATACCAAGAGCTGTAGAAATTATAGAGAGCCTTAGGAGTATTAGGATTTACTGAGAGCCTTTTAGCAAAAGAGGGCTTGCCCAACCACTATTGTAATGACAATGAAAATTTTTCCTAATGATCTCATCTGTAACACATTACATTTGACAGCATATAAGTGCTATCAAATAGGCACATAAGGAATACCAATTACGACCACATTCACCCACAAGTGAAAAATGACTTTCGAGCACAACTCTGTTTTTAGTGCTTTATGGAACTTCCCCTCCCCCATTTAGAAATAATCAACTACATAAAACAGTTCATAGAAAACTCAAGCACTTAACTATCTCAGTGAAGAGAGGTAGAAAGAAAATCTATATAAACTTCACTTCCAGTCCATTTGAAAAAAAAAAAAATTCAATTTGGAGAGAAAACTTACCTCTTCCTTAAAGTCCCTACACACTAAAAACAAATTCATTCCACACTTTCATATTTGACAAAGACAATAACATCAAAAAGCAAACCACAATTCCCTGAAGGAATCATGTCAATTGGTATTTCTAAAATTAATTCAGTGACCTATAATAATGTGAGTTTTCTACACATAATGTCTATAAGTAGGAAATGCAAAAATTTCAGAATCACTTCTGGTGTCAAAATTCCAAAAAGATATGTCTAAGCAGTTCCTTAATTCCTACTTCACCTTGCAGCTGCAGCTGCTGCTTCTAAGAGTGTCAGAAAAATTAAAATTTCACCAGGAATAGCTTGTGAGAACTCCAAACCTACAAATTAAATGCGAGTTTAACCAAGATTTCTTATAATGTCTCAGTCATATTTCTAAGCTAAGCCATCACACATCTGTGAAATCCCTTTTACCAACTATAGTTGGATGATTTCTCACCTGCTTACAGAATTCATTCTTTAGTTACTTAGGAAAGGTACAACAACATTCTTCAAGACTCCAAAGGTCTTAAATAATTAAAAACGCTCAAATTTAAAGGATTTATCTGTTATTTTCAAAGTCTCTTCCTCTAATTTCACTATTTCTGAATACACAGCTCTCCCCAACAAAAAGAATGGCTGAAAATTCAGGAACAGGAAGTTTCAACTATATCATCTTAATAATGCCACAAATTAGAGTATACCCAAAAAAATGTATTTGGAATAATGCACCAACGTACATTAATTCTAATGTGATTAGAACCTCACACCCAAATATCTAAAGAATTCTGAGCATTTTACATGATACCACTCCATACGTTCTAGAGCATGATTAATAAAGTATATTAAAGAAGTAGTATGTCTAAGACCAAAAAATATTAGAATATTTCATATTTATGTTTTACATTATTTGCCCAATTACAAATGTAAGTTAAGATAAACATAAATTGTAACCTAAACACATTCTTTGAGATTTCCTTCTGCATCACTGTCTTCGTTCCAATCTCCCTGGTTCCATGTATTATACTAGCCCAGGGCCCAGCTAAGGGAAGAGCTAAAATCTCTTCTCATTCTCTATCAACTATCCAACTCAGAGGTCAGCAAACTATTACCTACCTGCAAGCCAACTGCAACCAACACTAGTTTTTCTAAATAAAAATGTATTAGAACATAGCCACACCCACTTAATTATCATTACAGAAAATGCCAGTAGATGGGCAAAGTTTAATGGTTGCGACAAAGACAACTTGGCGCTTCTGACTTTTCAGAAAAGGTTTGTCAATCCTTGTCTAGAGGAACTCACTCAGATCCACAGCTTTTTATCTATACTCTGAGAGCTCACCGAATTCTATCTTCAGTCTGGACCCAGAATTGCCATCCAACTTTTTGGGCCCATCTACTCTCATATTTCTAGTAGGCATGCAAATTTGATATGTCTAAAACTGGTAGCTTGATTTCTACCCACCCCTACCTGCTCTTAAGCTTTTCATGTCTCAATATATCCATCAGAATTCATCTAATTGTTCAGGCCAAAGTCTTCAGATACATCTTTAATTCTTTTCTTTCTCTTACATTTCTCTCATATCCTTATCCCAACCATCAGAAAATTATATTATCAAAATATACTCAAAATCTGGCCACTTCTTGCCCACTGTAATGCTATCACTCCAACTCAAGTCACAACCATTTCTCACCTGGACCACTGCAATAACTCCTGACTGGCTCCCTGTTGCTGCTCTCTGCCCCTTACATTGTATTATCACAAAGCATCTGGAGTGATCATGGAATCCCACTGCTGAAAATACTTCAAAGGCCACACAGGGCATGACCATCACAGCCCTTTAGGATCTGGCTCCTTTGGTTTCTCCATACAGACCTCCTTATTCTCAAGTATCATCCTGCCCAGTTTCTTTGCGCTTACTGTTCTTCTGGAAAATTCTTCCCTCCAGATACCAAGTTGCCGTGCGTCTTCATTTTATTCAGGTCTCTGTTCAAATATTATGTTAAGCTAGAGGCCACCTTCCTTAATCACTCTGAGTTATTGACTCCTGTCAACTCTACAACCCAGCTGTAGTCAGATTCCCTGGGAAACAGTGCAAGACTCAGATGTGCATGCATTTAGGGGAGCACTTTCAGGAACAACATCTGGAAGAGAGTAAAGGAAGCAGGACAGGTAGATAGAGATGTTGAACTGCAATGAGGTTATAACAGAGACTTCAGTCAATGCCACTGGAACCTTGAGTGGGAATGGCATTTCAGAATTTCCCAACTAAGCCAAGAACCTGAGTTCTTTGCATGTTATAATGCACCAATATGTGGGCTCAGAGTTCTCCCAGAGAGGGGGCATGATTTTGGATAAGACACATAAGAACATGCTTTAGAGAAACTATGGAAATGTAATACTGCTCTACACAGTGACAGTATACTTATAATTAAAAAGGCAAAGAATAACAAGTGTTGACAAGGATGTGGGGAAACTAGAAATTCATACATTGCTGGTGGAAATGTAAAATGGTACTACAGCTGCTTTGGAAAACAGTTAAAAGTTTCTTTAAAGGTTCAACACAAATTTATCAAACAATCCAGCAATCACACACCTAGGAATCTACCAAAAGAAACAGAAATATATGTATATGAAAAGACTGGTAAAGAATATTTATAGCAGCACTCTATAATACGTAAAAAACACAAATAAACCAAAGGTCCATTGAATGGTGAATAAATTTTAAACATGGACTACATCCATACGAGGAATACTCTTCAGCAATAAAAGTGAATAAAATACTGGTATCTGCTAGAATATGGATGAGCCTCACAAACATTATGTTCAGTAGAAGGAGCCAGACACAAAAGACAATTTATGATCCCATTTAAATGAAATGTCCATTAAAGGGAGAAAGCAGGATGTTGGTTACCTGGAGCTGGGGTAGGAAGGAGGAGCGTCTGCAAACATGCACAAGAAATATTTGGGAGTTCACAGAAATGTTCTAAAATTGGATAGAGGTGATGACTACACAACTCTCAAAATATCATTGCCTTTCAGTCTTAGCATGGGTGAATTTTATGAGATATAAAGGAAAAGGACAAAAAAGATTGTTGGCTGATTCTTGAATTAACTAACGTAATATAATGACAGTGATAGCTGATACTCACTGAGTTTGCTAGGGGTCAAGAATTAGTCTGAGTTTCACATGTATTAACTCATTTAATTTTTACCATAATCCCATCTTCATTTCAGAGGTGAGATAACTGAGGCTCAGGGAAATTTAAGTAACATGCTCATATAGTAGTAAAAAATATATTAAGAATATATTAATTGACTCCTACTCATAAAAATAAATCATTCTACCTTGAAATACTAATAGCCTTTAGCTGAATTACCAGCAAAACCAGAAGATATCACAATAGATACCATGTGTGTATAAACATGGCAAGTTTACCATAAGCATGCTTAAGATGGTCCAGGTGACCACCCTGCAACATATCTAATTATCTCTATTAGCCATTGAAACCAACAATAAATATCCTATTACAGGACAGTTTGGTCAGTAACTGGTGCATATTCAGTGAGAGAATTACTGTAAACAAATACAAAAAACATCTATGATCTTATCTACTGTATCAATATGTTCATACAGATACAGAAATATCACTACACTTTATGTAAATACAACTTTATTCTCTTAGAGTCAAGCATAAACATACACAAACACACGATGAGTCACATACACTCTATAATAAAAATTTTTCTAGCACAACATGTCACAAAAATGAAGGCATATCATTGTTCCTATAACTGAAATGTATGATGAGACAAGATGAGATGACAATGTATTCTGTCTTTTTCATATAAAAAAATTTAGTTATAAATTTCACATGGCAGTAAACCAACTTGAATGGAAAACTTGGGGACAATAACTTTTTGTGCATCTTCCAGAAAAATACTCTTAAATTTAGGTATAGATTTAGACAAGAAAGCTGATAAATGAACTATCTGGTAAGTAGCTAATATTTTTTTAAAACTAAAGCACCTTGAATAAATGACCACCACGCCTATATATTTCAAAACAATTTATTTTAAACAGTCTAATAAAACACAATACCCAGACAGTAGAAGAAACAGAATGTTTAAATAACACTAAATTCACCTTCAATACCTTTCCAACCTAAGACAAAAATCGACATCAGCACTTTCTGCCTAAATGATATATCGATGAAGGCTAGAATAAAAATGATGCTTTTAAAAATGCCATTTATAACTGAGAATAAATGTTTCTAAGCACTGACAGGCTTCTGTCAGTTAAATTGCTTTTATGTGGAACTATTTTTCCCTAAATCTTTCATCTACTATTTTTATTTAAAAACTTTGTAATTAATTTGTGTTCCAAACTAATAATTAATCAACTATTTTTATGTATTGACTACACAAATCAGCAGAGAGGGCAATGGCACCCCACTCCAGTACTCTTGCTTGGGAAATCCCATGGGCGTAGGAGCCTGGTAGGCTGCAGTCCATGGGGTCTCGAAGAGTCGGACACGACTGAGCGACTTCCCTTTCACTTTTCACTTTCATGCATTGGAGAAGGAAATGGCAACCCACTCCAGTGTTCTTGCCTGGAGAATCCCAGGGATGGGGGAGCCTGGTGGGCTGCCGTCTCTGGCGTCACACAGAGTCGGACATGACTGAAGCGACTTAGCAGCAGCATACAAATCAGTAATGTGAATATTTAAACCATTCATTTAAAGTTGAAGAAACCATTCCATAACAGAAATGTAATTCTAATCCTTAATTCTCTTATAATGTAAACATGTTTGCCTAGAAAGCAATGTATCAATAATAAATTTATTATTCAATACGGATATCAGCCTAGACCTAAAAATTTGCAGATTTATATAACCAGGCACATTTAGTAGTCCTCCTAAGTAACAAATAACCATGAGTGACTTTCATAACTCAATACACACTATGGTAAGAACCATTACAACAGCATGTATTCATTCTGAGTCCCAATTCAATTTTAAAAGAACCTGTAGGTATCGTCAATGTAATGAGTTAAATAACTGATGTGCACCAAAAAGAGGGAATGGATGACCAAAAGGGTATTATATTCTATGAAAAAAATCTCTATGGATATTATTCTAAGATATTGGTATAACTTTCATTAAGTGATCTTTTGGTCTTTATAAAACAGTTCTTTGAAATCTCTGAAAATAATGTACTACAACATAAAGCTTGCTTCTGAAAGTAACTAGATTCTATATTCAGGTATAGAACAACTACATTTAACACAATGCATTTCAGTGGAAAAAGTAACTTTGCTGGACTGCTGTAAGGTTGCTCTCCCAATTGTCTATATAACTACAAAATGAATAAAATATATAAAGCTATTTCAGATATTGAACAAAAGGCAATAAGCCCTGTGAATTAAGAGAAGGGAAACAAATCAGGTGCTAAGACTTCCCATATTTCATTCTAAAGGCAAAGTCCAATCTGTGGTACAGAAATTGTTGTTTAGTCACTAAACTGTATATGACACTTTGCGACCTCATGGACTGACTGTGGCCCACAAGGCTCCTTGTCCATGGGATTTACCAGGCAGGAATACTGGAGTGGATTGCCATTTCCTTCTCCAGGTATAGGGAAGGGGAATCCAAAAAAAGAAACTTAACAGACCATGTAAGAAACAAAAGTTACTATCTGGGGCAGAGTACTGGTTGGGATGGGGGTTGGGGGGGAAGGTGGGGAGAGCTATGTAGGAAAAAAGCTGAAGTAATTGGCATAGGAATCCAGACAGTCTCTGAGTATCCATGTGTTCTGAATAGGATAAATAAAGGTTGAAAGTGAAAGTGAAGTTGCTCAGTTGTGTCCCACTCTTTGCGACCCCATGGACTGTAGCCCACCAGGCTCCTCCATCCATGGTATTCTCCAGGCAAGCGTACTTAAGTGGGTTGCCATTTCCTTCTCCAGGGGTTCTTCCTGACCCAGGGATCATACCTGGGTCTCCCACATTGTAGGCAGACGCTTTACCATCTGAGCCACCAGGGAAGTCCTTAATAAAGGTTATTTATATATATAAATAAATGTTAAATCCTATTTAAAGGAAATAGTAAAGTTCAGCTAAAAAATGTACTGGGTTGGCCAAAGGTTCGTTTGGATTTTTCCTTTCCTGAATGAACCTTTTGGCAAATAAATCCTAGAGTCCAATAAATCCTAATGCTCATTGCCTAATTGAAAAAAAGAAAAGAAAAAGAAACTGGCAAAAAAGAGGCAGGAAAAATGTTACCTATGACCCAGAGAAAATTGATCAATTAAAATAGGCCCAGAATTAAGACAGATTATGTTAACATAAAAGGAATTTTAAAATAGCTTTGATGAAATTAAGACTTGAAGGAAAACATGAATACAATGAGAAAAGAAAGTAAAGATATCAAAAAATACCAGATTAAATGTCTAAAGGTAAAAATATAAATATATAGTATTTGACATAAACATTTCACTGGATGGGATTATCAGAAAATTAAGCACAGAAGAAAAAAAAATAAAGCAGGGAACTATAAACATAGCAATATAAATCACCTTAATCAAAGTATAGAGGGGAAAATAGGAAAAGAAGTAAATATAGCATCAATAACATGTGAGACAATATCAATTATCTAATATTTGCGTAATTAGAGTCCTAATAGGGGAAGGAAAAGAAAACAATGTCCAAAAATGTTCTAAATTTAATTTTTAAAAAATCTACCTACAAACCTAAGACATTCAATAAAGTCCAGGCAGAATAGTCATAAAGAAAACACACACACACAAGACATGTTATAACCAAATTGCTCTAAGCCACTAATAGAAAATCTTAAAAGCAGCATGGAAAATATTAAAGTAGATTATATATACATAGGAACAAAGATAAAAATCTAGCAGATGTCTCATCAGGATTATGTAAGCCAGAGGAAATGGAATACCATTTTTTAGAAGCTCAAAAAAAGGAAAAAAAGAAACAAACTAAAATTCTATGTCCAGCCCAAGTGTCTCTCAAAAATAAACACAAAATAACAGCAGAGACATTGTCATCAGCATACTTGCATTAAGAGAAAACAATGAACTTCTTCAAGTTAAAAGAAAAGTAATACCAAGATAGAAACTTTGATCTACATAAATGAATAGAAAATAGTGTGAAGAATATGAGGAAAAAGTTATGTTTATTATAAATTTTTAATATCTTTAAGAGATACTTGTGTACTGCAAAAATAATGTATTATGGAATTCAAACACATGTAGATGTAAAATGTATCACCACAATAGCACAAAAGATGGAAGGGGTTACTGGAAGTACACAATTGTAAGATAATTATGTATAAAGACATATAATTATTTGAAGGTATACTATAAGGTGTTACTAATACATATTCTACATAAGGTCAGTTCAATTCAGTTCATTCGCTCAGTTGTGTCCAACTCTTTGAGGCCCCATGAACCACAGCATGCCAGGCCTCCCTGTCTATCACCAACTCCCGGAGTTCACCCAAACCCATGTTCATTGAGTCAGTGATGCCATCCAACCATCTCATCCTCTGTCTTCCCCTTCTCCTCCTGCCCTCAATCTTTCCCAGCATCACGGTCTTTTCAAATGAGTCAGCTCTTTGCATCAGGTGGCCAAAGTACTGGAGTTTCAGCTTCAAAATCAGTCCTACCAATGCACACCCAGGACTGATCTCCTTTAGGATGGACTGGTTGGATCTCCTTGCAGTCCAAGGGACTCAAGAGTCTTCTCCAACACCACCGTTCAAAAGCATCAATTCTTCGGTGCTCAGCTTTCTTTATAGTCCAACTCTCACATCCATACCTGACCACTGGAAAAACCACAGCCTTGACTAGACAGAATTTTGTTGACAAAGTAATGTCTCTGCTTTTTAATATTCTGTTTCGGTTGGTCATAACTTTCCTTCCAAGGAGTACAGTTGTGTACTAATATATATAAATTGTTGTTGTTTAGTCACTAAGTCATGTCTAATTCCTTTGCAACCCCATTGACTATAGTCCACCAAGCTCCTCAGTCCATGGGATTTCCTAGGGAAGAAAACTGGTGTGGATTGACATTTCCTCCTTCAGGGAATCTTCGCAGCCCAGGGATTGAACCTGCATCTCCAGCACTGCAGGGGAATTCTTTACCACTAGTGTCACCTGTGAAGCCCTAATATATATAAACACATGCTGTAAACTCCGAAGCAACCACTGGTTGGTTGGTACAAAGCAAAGTACCAATATATAACAGTAGAGATAAAATAGCACATAAAATGTACTCAGTTATCCAAAAAGGCCACAGGAAAAGAAGAAATTACAAACAGCCACCAAAAAAAAAAAGAAAGAAAGAAAGAAAAAACAAAGGAACAAAAAGATGACAGAGTTAAGTAATTATATTACATGGAAATTCAACCCAGCCTTTCTAGCAGGGCTCCCCAAAAGAATCAAGCTCTAGTGCCTAAGGCATTTATTGTATGCAGTAAATTAACTTCTCCCCTGAGCACCTAGATTGAGATGTGTTTAGCCTCACACTCAGGAAAACTGGGAAGATACCTATTCAAATCATTTTCTGTAGACTTATTTCTCTTGCATAAGTCTACCTGAGTGAGGCTAGTATATATTCAATTTGAAAGGCACAGATTGTTTGGATTGTAAGTAAAATAAGACCAAATATATGCTAAGTTAAATCCAGATTAATTATAAAAATATGTTAAAAGTAAATTTTTTTAAGATTTATCATGCACACACTTATCATAAGAAAGCTTGAGTAGTTACATTAATAGCAACATACATTTCAGAATACGTAATATTACCAAAGATAAATATGGGCATTTTATTATAATGAGTCAATTCATCAGGAATACTTAACAATCCTTAATGTATATGTGCCTAATAACAGAGAGTTATCAGGACACATGAAGCAACAATTAATAGAACTGAACGATGAGCTAAACAAACTTACAGCAACACTTGGAGATTAGTTTCACCTGAAACTATCACAACACTGTTAATCAGCTCACCCTAATACAAAATTGAATTTTGAAAAATAGTATTTAACATTCAATTATAATTTATTACTTTTTCCAGAATTCTTTTCGTTCATTATTCCTCACACACACACAATAATACATAGCACCATAGCTAATATCTAACCTTGAATATTACATTTTCACTTGAATATAGTTTACTAACTAAAGACGCTTTAAAGAAAAAAAGAACTTAAGTGATAAACTTTAGCTAGAATGACTAAGGGAATAAAAGAGAGAAGATAAAATTTACAAATACAAGAAATAAAAACAAAGACACTCTACAGATGCTTCTAACACTAAAACAATAAGGGAACATTAAGAACAATTTGATATCAATATCCTTGATAACTTAAATGGATAAATTGCTTGACAGATGCAAAGTACGAGTGTTTCAAAAAGAAGCTCATCATCAATCTCAAAAATTGAATTTGTAACTCAGTGTATTCTCACAAAGAAGATTCCACGACCAGAGGCTTCACTGGTAAATTCTATCAAAAATTTAAGAAAGAACTGAGACAAATCCTATACAAACTTGTTCACTAAAAGAGAGGAAGAAGGAATACTTCCCAACTTATTTTATGAAGCCACCAAACCCTCCAAAACCAAATGGCATTACAGAAAAAGAAAATCATAGACAACCCATTTAATGGATATAAAGACCTGTATGTAACAAAGTATTACCAAATCCAATCCAGCAATACAATTGATTGCTGCAACTTGCCAGTTTGAACTATCGAGACCCACTTACCCAGATCGTTTTTCAGGAATAAATAAATACAACAATCCTATAAAATCTGAGTTGACTGAATACAAGGATGTAGAACTAGGGATACAGAGGAACCTTGGATACAGAAGGCCAACTATAAATTATACTTGAATTTTGAACTATTCAGAGGGTCAGTGTCCTTTACTCACACATTTTCAAGGATCAACTATTTATATATATATAAAGGAATTACATCATAATCAAGTATGGCTTAGGTAGGAAGGCAAGATCGGTTCCACATTCAAAAATCCAATTAAAGTAATTTACCATTTTAACAGATTAAAAGATAAGACCATATGACTATCTTGATAGCTGCAGAAGAGCATGTGATAATATTCAATGTTGCTGTCATTGTTTAGGCACTAGGTCATGTCCAGTTTTTTCGCAACCCCATGGACTATAGCCATTCCGGCTCCTCTGTCTATAGGATTTTCCAACAAGAATACTGGAGTGAGCTGCCATTTCCTTCTCCAGGGGATCTTCTTCCAGTACTCATTCCTGATTTTTAAAACTCTCAGCAAAGTAGAAACAGAAAGTGTGTTAGTTATCAACTTCTTGCCTGTCAACTCCAAATTTTCCTTCTGTCCTTCACTGTCCTGTATGATACTGAAGCTGTACCCTGTATCTTTTCTTCTTTGCCAGTATCCATAGCCTTAAGTTTTATTAGCACAGAGTGCTACATGAACATTGCTAGAATAGAGGTCTTCTTTTTCTGGTTACAGAAGAGCTTTATGCTCTTCTTATTCCTGGGACACCCAGGGACAATCACCCCCCAGAAGCTTTAATCAGCACCCCTATGAGCCCATCCTAGTGAGTTTCACCATCCCCCAGGTAGTCTCCCCAGCAAGTCTCACAGATGCCATAAACAGCAGTCTCTGAGAGTTTCAGTAGCAACCCCATAAGCATCTTCTCAGTGGATTCTGTCCACCCCTTAGGGGTTGGCTCACTTCCACCACACACACAGGAGGAGCAAAGTGCACTGGAACCAGAAAGAGAAACCCCTTCCTTCTATTCTAAAGAAGCCTTCCTAGTGAGTTTCACAGACACCTCTACAGGCTATTTCCCAGCAATATTCAAATAAGACCTAGAGAGCAGCCTACCAGATTAAGCAAACTGTGGTACAACCATACAATGCAGTATTTTTCAGCAATAAAAAGAAATAAGCTATCAAGTCACAGAAACACATGGAAGAATATTAAATGCCTATTATTAACGGAAAGAAACCAGTCTGGAAAGGCTATACATTTTATGATCCCACCTATATGATATTCTGGCAAAGCAGTACTATTAGAGATAGGAAAAAGACCAGAAGTTGCCAAAGGTTCCAGGGGAGGGAGGAGGGAAGGATGAATAGATGGAGCACAGGGGATTCTTTAGGGAGGTGCTATCATTTTGTTCAATACTGTAATGGTACATACATGATATTATGCATCTGTCAAAACCCATAGAACAATATGAAGCGTAAACCTTAACATAAACTATGGACTTGAGTTAAAAATATAGTATCAGTATTGGCTCAGTTTTAACAAGTATACTGCATTAATGCAACAACAACAACAATAACAACAACAACAACAAAAATCCAGCAAACTGTGTAGAGGGAAAGGGGTATGTGGGAGCTCTGTACTTTATGCTCTATTTTTCTGTAAACCTAAAGTTTCTCTTGAAAGTATTGCCTGTTATTTTTAAAAATATATACAGATACAACTTAAAATTATCACCTAATTTCTGTGTAGTTGACAGTATTCCAAGATGGCCTCCATCTTAGAGGATGCCTGGTCCCCAGGGTAGAGTCTCTGTAATCTCTTCCTCTTGAGTAATGCAGGACTATAAATAGGATAGGGTTCACTCTCTGTATTAGATGATATTCTATGACAGAGGTAAGAGGATTTTACAGCTGTAATTAAAGTTAAAAACTAGCTGACTTTAAGTCTGTCAAAGGCAGATTATCCTGGGCTAACCAGGGGAGCTCTCAGAAGAGACTTTGCCTTTTCTGAAGGAAGAGCCTCAGAGCCTAGGAGGGATTCTCCTGCTGCCTTTAAGAAAGGGCCTCATAAGAGGGGCATGCAGCAAGACCCTAAGAGGGCCTCTAGAGACAAAGAGCAGTCTCCAGTCAACAGCTAGCCAAAAAAAAAAAAAAATTAGGGCCTCAATCAGACAACCCCAAGAAAATGAATTATTTCAACAACAAGACAAATATGCAAGAAGACCCCATGAGCCCTCAGCCCAGCCAAGACCTTGAACTCAGCCTGTGAGATCCTGAGCACAGAACCCATCTATTCTGAACCTGTACTCTCGACCCACAGAAACTGTAAGATCTGCTACTTATGTTGTTTTAAGCCACTATGTTTGTGGCAACTTGTTACTTGGGGATGGAAACTAATACAGTCTGTTACTCACACACTGACAAATCACCAAAGTCAACAAATTAGACTAAAAGAAGTCATTTGAGGTTTCTGTTTATTCTGAAAAATGAGCTAAATTTCACAGTCATAAAATGTAAATTACCTTATTTTGCATATGGCTGGCATTTGACATTTTGAAAAGCCAAATTACAACAAGCATATATGACACAACCACAGCCTGTTTAAAAAAAAAAAAAGTGCACAATCAAGAAAGAATGCAAGAATAAATCCATCAGGAAGCAACTTTTTAAGATGCTACTGAGATTTTTGCCAATGGTCACCAAGTGATAATTTTTTTAAAACATAGACAGGTTCTGCTCCTCCAAAAAATACCAAGAGAAAACAAAATTTTAAAAATCTGCAAATAACACATATCATGAGTCCTGAGTTTCTGAAGAGATTTACTATGAGCAATGTTCATGTCTTTCTATGTGCCACTCTCTAGAAAAGTGAGGCCCAGCCTAATGGAACAAGAGATTAAAAACAAAGAGCCCTTACAACATGATATAATACATCTTATATCACAGATTCAATATGGTGAAGCTCACCATTTTTTAAAGACATCTATATTCACTGATAGGAAAGAGAATATTAAAAATCTAATATCTGGAGATTTCTTTTGATTTTCCTTTTAAAAAAAAACTGGAGTATAGCCACTTTACAATATTGTGTTACTGTGTTAGTTTTTGCTATACAACGAAGTGAATTAGTTACATGTACACATTTATCCTCTCCCTCTTAGACCTCCCTCTCAAATCCCCCCACAGACAGTCTAGGTACCACAGAGAACCAAGCTGAGCTCCCTGTGATATACAGCAGGTGTATACATTACCATGTCTAAAACAGCTATCCGTTTTAGACATGGTAATGTATACATGTCAATCCCAATCTCTCAATTCATCCCACCTCCCTAACCCCCTGCTCCATGTCTACACATCTATTCTCTCCATCTGCATCTCTATTCCTGCCCTACAAATGACTTTCCTCAATGGATAAAAAGGATATTTGATTTTACTGTTTATTTTCTTATCAAATTAGAGTTTAAAATATTAGTCTCATAGATCAAATTTTATTTTTCTTTCAGCTTTATCATTCTATGATTTAGAATAAATTTAGACTATATCAGGGAGAAGGCAATGGCAACCCACTCCAGTACTCTTGCCTGGAAAATCCCATGGACAGAGTGGCCTGGTGGGCTGCAGTCCGTGGGGTAACTAGGAGTCGGACATGACTGAGCGACTTCATTTTCACTTTTCACTTTCATGCATTGGAGAAGGAAATGGCAACCCACTCCAGTGTTCTTGCCTGGAGAATTCCAGGGATGGGGGAACCTGGTGGGCTGCCATCTATGGGGCAGAGTCGGACACGACTGAAGCGACTTAGCAGCAGCAGCAGACTATATCAGACTATCTCACTAACATTTAAAAATAATTTTAAGAGAGGTTTATATAAAATGTTTAGCACAAACAGCATTAAAAAATGAGTGAATGGGAATGTGATCGAGCGTAGAAAATGAAACACTGGTTTCAATAAGCTAAACCTGAAGAGTATTGAATAAACAAAAAGGTTCATGGTCAATTAAGGCTTAGAACTGATTAAGAAAAATTCCTGGAGTTCCTAGTTTCAATTTTATTTAAAAGCTATTCTACATAGCATTATGAATCAACTCTATTTCAATTTCATTTTTTTTTAATTTCTTAAAACTTAGTCTAATTGATGAATGGAAAAACAAAATGTGGTATATTTATACAAGAGAATATTGCTATTGTTTGTTGTTTAGTCACTAAGTCGCGCCTAAATCTTTTGCAAACCTATGGACTGTAGCCCACCAGGCTCTTGTGTCCAAGAGATTCTCCAGGCAAGAAATCTAGAGTGGGTTGCCATTTCCTTCTCAAGGGGATCTTCCCAAACCCAGGATTGAACGTGCATTTCCTTCACTGGCAGGCAGATTCTCTACCACTGAGTCACAAGGCAAGCCTTACAATATAATATTCAAACTTAAAAAGAAATAAAGTACTAATACAAAGATAAGCCTTGAAAAAATTATATTAAAATGCAAAAGAAGCCAAGAAACAAAAGTCCATGTGCTGTATTATTTCATTTCTATGAAAGATTTGGAATACCTGTATCCATTTTGAATATGGGAGATTTCTTCAGTGATGTTGAAAATGTTTTGAAACTAAACAGAGGTAAAACAACATTGTGAATGTCAATGATTATATACTTCAAAGCAGTTAATTTTATATTATTCAAATTTTACCTCAATTTAAAAAGTCAATTCAGAAATCTAAATATTAACTATAATTATTACATGCAGATGTACAGAGAACATCTATTCCCAATTTCTATCAACACTTAGCTGTTCAAATAAAATTCACCAGCACATGAACAGAAAATTATTAATTATTCCACTCAAATACACACTGAAATTTTATACACAAATCTTGAAAGGTCACCTGTACACTGCATTAATAATTATGAAAATTTTCCATTCTTCATGAGGCATATAATGAATAAAATCTGCAAAGTTTCAGAAAATTGTATGTAAGCCATAGAGGTGGTTCCCAGAACTCTACTGAGCAATATTCATGTTTCCCCTTTTCTTTGACTAATTTAAATATTCATGAATTACTGTCAAATGCCAAGTCATAGCAAAAAAAGATCTAGCCCAAATCTTGGAATCTTGTTTGGAGCACTTGAATTAGCAAACTAATCAGCCAAAAATAATATTAAACACATCAACCAAATATTACACTTGCCCTCTGTCTCTGGAAATGTTCCATTAGGTTTCTAAAGAAAAATATAAAATGCTTCATACAAAAAGGCTTTAACCCCTACTTCGAAAACACATTTCAGCCCATAATATTTTAATACTTCTGATTCAAGACAATTTTCCAGCAAGATAATATCCCCATCAGAAGAAACACTTTTTTCAGCTTAAATTTAAATAGGTTTTCAAATATAAATCTTGTTTATAATTATGAGAATTCCCTACTTTGCTCAATAGGCAGTATCATGCAATCAAGAACTCAGGTTACAATGGAGAGTTTATATCTAAATAAACTAAGTAAAGCTGAATATGATACATTAATACATAGTATATTTAACAGGATTACAGGAGCACTAACTTTACATAAAATAGTAATAAAGATGCTAGACCTATACTATTCAACACAGTACATTAGTCACAAATATCTCCTTAACTTTAAAGTATAAAATTAAAGATTCATTTCTTTGGGGGCACTAATCATATTTCAAGTATTCAACAGGCACATATGACTATTGGCAACCATATTAGATAGCAAATTTCCTTCACCATAAAAACAGCACTACAGAATCCACAGAGGTGAATTTACCATAAATTTGCTTCATGAAGCTTAGGCTTCATGGTTATTTTCTCAGGTCAATGGTGTGAGTCATAGCAGGGACTTTGAGGTTCTAACAAAGAGAGGGAATTGGTGACACATTCAATTTGGGTTTAGTAGGATGTATGTATGTGGTTCTCACTCATTTCCATGTGTAATTAATGATTTCTCTGTAGGACTAGCTTCTAGGAATACACCTTTTTTACCCATTGCACCAACTACCTGGAGTCATGAAATGACAGTTTAGAGACAGAGGTCTGAGGAGACATATGATGTGCCCCATGGAAACTAGAACTACAAGTATGTGGTAAGTGGGGGAGGAAGTCTGAAACAAACACAGCTAAAAGGTAGTCTGGGGTAAATTCTTCCAATCATGATATATGAAATAGTATAAGTAGACAATTCAGTCTGTAGTCAATGCCTAGTAAATCAGGCATTTTCTTTTATTAGGAATATATTTGATAAGTCTTATATAATTATAAATACAGCACACATTTCCTTTTTCATCTTTGTAGGACTCTTGAAATAGAATTTCTCAAACTCTCTTTGTAGAGCACAAACATGTAACATAACCATGCCACAGGAAGAGGCAATCAAAGACTACACATCCTATAGGTGTCAATTTTTAAATTTTAGTAGTTTTAAAGTATGATCAGGAATTCAAAAACATCCATTTTTCAATATTCTGATGATTATGTCATTGGCAATCTTTTTAAAAACATGTCATCCATTTTCTTTTCTCATTGTAACCATTAAACTTGTACACATTAATCTGTAGTTGCAATTTTGAATTTTCTCAAAAAATGTTTAAATTTCAGGTCTGCAACAAAGCCTTCATGCCCCTGAAACTAGGAAATTTTGTCTTGATTAAAGTATCTACCAATTAGCAATATCTACATTTTTGTTTCTTCATTCCAGGAGTCATTAATAACTCAGCTACATCACTGTCATTGAATCCCAGGATTTAAAAAGGTCAATTTGAAAAACATGTGTCCCATCCACTCTGGACGTTTTCTGGTATCTCTTTAACCTTCAATACCAAAAAGAAGCAAAAACAGAAACATCATTATATCTCACTGGCATTCAACAAACATCATTTCTGGTAACTAGGTTACACCAAGTGCCTTTAAGCTTTGTACTGCTTACACCAGTGAAATTCTTCATACAGTTAGAGTTATGGCTATTCAAATGACTAGGACTTTTCTTTTAGTACATAATATATTGAACCAAATGCTGGCCTGAAAATATTGAATCATTGAAAATAAAAAACAAAAATTTCAATCATCTAATTACCTTTATAAAATGTTCTAAATGATACCAACATTAGTAAAACCACCTTTATATATTATGAAAAAGCACTTGCAGTATAAATTTTAAAATGCCCAACAGCTAAATGCCATTTATGCAAATATTCCCTAGGTTACATGTTATTTATCTTTCATTTCATACCCTTTACACTTCATTAAGCCATACTTCAAATAACCTAAGTTCTAATTATTGCATTACAAAGATACACAACCTGAAATCACATCAAATAAATTGTAAATCAAACTTCTCAAAGCCATAGCCATAGGTGGAAATCAAATGAAGTGCCTAATATCAAATAAATGGCTAGTTTAAATGCATTACACTTATACAATTGCCTAGGCACATTTATTTCAAAATGTTTCTGTTGCTGTCTCCACGGCTGTAGAATAAAAATATAGAATATGTTAAAACATTAAAGAACTGAATTTAGACTTGGAATATACATAATTCTAGTAGTGAACCCTCAATAATACAGTTATTAAAAAGAAAAACACTTCTTAAAACTAAGAGGAATGGAAGGAAAGAGAAAACTTAGCCCTCTTAACAACAACAACAACAAAATCTTCTATAATCCTAAAGACAAAAGATAGAATGGTGGTGTCCATAGGCGGGATTTCTGGAAAACTCAGCAGTGGCCACAGGACTGGAAAAGGTCAGTTTTCATTCCAATCCCTAAGAAAGACAATACCAAAGAATACTCAAACTACCACACAACTGCACTCATCTCTCAGGCTAGTAAAGTAATGCTCAAAATTCTCCAAGCCAGGCTTCAACAATACGTGAACTGTGAACTTCCAGGTGTTCAAGCTGGTTTTAGAAAAAGCAGAGGAACCAGAGATCAAATTGCCAACATCCGCTGGATCGTGGAAAAAGCAGGAGAGTTCCAGAAAAACATCTATTTCTGCTTTATTGACTATGCCAAAGCCTTTCACTCTGTGGATCACAATAAACTGTGGAAAATTCTGAAAGAGTTGGGAATACCAGACCACCTGGCCTGCCTCCTGAGAAATCTGTATGCAGGTCAGGAAGCAACAGTTAGAACTGGACATGGAACAACAGACTGGTTCCAAATAGGAAAAGGAGTACGTCAAGGCTATATATTGTCACCCTGCTTATTTAACTTAAATGCACAGTACATCATGAGAAATGCTGGGCTGGATGAAGCACAAGCTAGAATCAAGATTGCTGGAGAAATATCAATAACCTCAGATATGCAGGTGACACCACCCTTATGGCAGAAACTGAACAAGAACTAAAGAGCCTCTTGATGAAAGTGAAGATGAGAGTGAAAAAGTTGGCTTAAAGCTCAACATTCAGAAAACTAAGATCATGGCATCTGGTCCCATCACTTCGTGGGAAATAGATGGGGAAACAGTGGCTGACTTTATTTTGGGGGGCTCCTAAATCACTGCTGATGGTGACTGCAGCCATGAAATTAAAAGACGCTTACTCCTTGGGAGCAAAGTTATGATAAACCTAGACAGCATATTAAAAAGCAGAGACATTCTTTTGCCAACAAAGGTCCATCTAGCCAAGGCTATAGTTCTTCCAGTAGTCACGTATGGATGTGAGAGTTGGACTATAAAGAAAGCTGAGTGCCGAAGAATTGATGCTTTTAAACTGTGGTGTTGGAGAAGACTCTTGAGAGTCCCTTGGACTGCAAGGAGATCCAACCAGTCCATCCTAGGGGATGTCAGTCCTAGGTGTTCACTGGAAAGACTGATGTTTGAAGCTGAAACTCCAATACTTTGGCCACCTGATGCAAAGAACTGACTCATTGGAAAGGACTCTGATGAGGGGAAAGATTGAAGGCAGGAGGAGAAGGGGACAACAGAGGATGAGATGGTTGGATGGCATCACCAACTCAGTGGACATGAGTCTGAGTAAACTCTGGGAGTTGGTGATGGACAAGGAGGTCTGGCACACTGTAGTCCATGGGGTCACAAATAGTTGGACACGAGTGACTGAATGGGACGGAACTGAACTGAAAGGAGGCAGGGAGGGAGGTGTGAGGAGTCACTGAGTTACTATTTAACAGGTACAGACTTTCAGTGTGGGAAAGATGAAAAATTCTGGAGATGGTCGGGGGTGATGGTGGTACAACAAGGAGAATATGTTTAAGGTACTGAAAATGGTTAAAATAATACATTCTATGTTATGCATATTTTCCTACAATTAAAAAAAATAGTTCTAAAGTAATTACACTTCAATTTTTGTATACACATATTTTTTCTTTTCTGAGATGCAGCCTAAATTGGAAAGTACTTCATTGTAAGTAACAGCAACTAAGCACCTAAGTTGTCCCAGGTCATAGCTAATAAAATGGAGAAAATCAGTTTCCTTACTTCTAGCTCCATGAACTTTGTTCTCTAATACTATGCAAATTGAGAGATCACAGAAGAAATTCCAGACTTATGTGACCAAGAACAGCTCTTTTAAAACAAATAAAAAACTACCTGTAGAAGCAGAGGCACAAGTGAATCTTTATTAAAGTAAAAGAGAGCTAAATATTCAGATGACTACACTGAGCATGAAGAGTTGATGGGTAGGGCAGGTGTCAATGATAAACCAGGTCCAGTGTTTCAGTTGTGAAAATAAAAGAATTATGTCCACACCACAAATATCCAATCAACTTAGATCACGTATACCACCATATTTCATTTTCTGCAAAAACTACTGAAAAACTTTAAGATGCATGATTGCTTTTAAAGTGAGCTCTAACTCATCAGAATTTAATGTTTACAAATCCAAGTACTAGTTTTAGAATCTGATTTACATTAAGATATTTTCTACTCACAGTATCTCCAGAATCTTATACAATGTTATATAGTCAGTGCACAATAAATACATTTTTAAGTAGCAGGAAACGAAGGAGAAAGGGAAGGAGAGAATTAAGGAAGAGAGAAAAGGTGGGTGGGGCGTGGGAGTTGGTGGTGTACATTCTAACAAACCATCAGCTAATATTCAGCTTTTACGCAAAAGAGAGGTTAGAGACTAGAAATAGTGATAAATTGAAGATCAGTTCCCAAACTATGTTCTACTATTTTATAGATTTTAATAGTGATTTCTTTTTCTATTGGCTAAAGTTCAGAATTTAAACATATTAGTGATGGATACAAAGTACATGATTAATTCATTATACCCGCACAACCCTACACTATTAAAACTGTATTTTTGAATACAAAGACTCTTAATACAAAGTGATTTTATACATTCCAAAATATTTTTCTCCATTGTACAATCAAAAGTTTGTATTTGCATCAATGTTTTATAATAGATCATTATAAAAGCCAAGTATTAGCTAGCTCAATCACAAAAGCAAAATACTTGAAACAAATGCCATATTTCAACTTTATAACCTTTGTAAAGATATGCGTTTATTTGGGTCATAGAATTATGTCACTCTCACTGACAACCAGGCAAAAATCTGTCAAGTGACTTTCAGATTTATATGGTCCAATACCATTATAAGCAATTACAAGACTTAACGGCCGCTCCCTGTGTGTACTGCTGGCCTTGCCCTAAATTTGTGTGACAGTCATCTCAAGAAGTCGTTTTAGCTTTCCTTCATCAACTGCCCTCTCAGGTTTTAGAGCTGTCATTCTTAAGATCATTTCACACAACAATCTGTCACCTTCCTATGTTTTCCAGTTAAACATGTACATACTTTGACTCCTTAAAGATGTCATGTTTTGGTAAAACTTACCAAGGAACAGAAAAAAAGTCAGAAAAATTGTTTCCCATGAGGTGTGATGGTAAAAGCTGACTGGGAATGGACATGAGGGAACTTTCTGAGGTGATGGTAATGTTATCTTGATAGAAGTTTGTAACAGGTATAAGCATCTGTCAAAATTAGCAAATGTTCACTTAAGATTATGCATGTCCATTGTACTTCAATTTACCTCAAGAAGAAAAAAAAATGGAAACTCTTACTGAATTCCAGATGATGATATGCATGCTAAAGCATTTACCTTTAAATGTATCATAAGATAGATGGAATAGAGGGACGAAGAGAGGGACAAACAAATGGACCAGATACTTGACAAATTGATACGTGACAGATAATTGACAAATGTTTGCTCCCCCAGTGGATCAGCAGTAAAGAATCCACCTGCATTGCAGGAGACACAGGTTTGATCCCAGGGTCAGGAAGATCCCCTGGAAGGAAATGGCAACCCACCCCAGTATGCTTGGGGACACAGAACCCTGGTGGGCTGCAGTCCCTGGAGTCAGACACAACTGAGCAACTAAACAACAACAACAATTGCTAAAATGAGTGGTAGGTAAACTGGTATTCACTAAATTTCTTTCAACTTCCCTATGTATGAAAACTTCCATAATAAAATGCTTTAAAATTTAGAATGTCATTATTCATAACCCTTTTTACTCTAAAACTCACTGGGTAAAGAAAGAGGAATCAGCAAGTGTTCCCAAAGACAATGAACTATGATGGCAGTTGCTCATTTACTTGAACGCTTCAGATGTTTATATAAATTGATCTGAATAGCTAAAACCAGCTAAAAATTTTGTTAAATTAATTAAAAGTATAACCTATTCACCCATTCTTTCATTCATTCTGCAAATACTTGTCAATCACCTTCTATGTACCAGATGTCTCCAAGTCCTAAAGAAGGAGGACAACTTAACTGTAATACATCATAATTTTTACTGTTTCAGGAATATGGCTGGAAGGACATTTTCTGGACCATGAAGGATAAGCGAAATTTTTCCAGATAGAGGAAGTTAATTCTAAACTGTAGAAAAATGTGTACATAAACATATAATACAAAAACTTTATTTTATAGCAAAAAGTAACACATTTATGGTAGTTGTGTCTTAAATATATCAAGATATTTAAAATAAATGTGTGTGTGTGTATATATATATATATATATATATATATATATATATAGGAGAAGGAAATGGCAACCCACTCCAGTATTCTTGCCTGGAAAATCCCATGGATGGAGGAGCCTGGTAGGCTACAGTCCATGGGGTCACAAAGAGTCGGACACGACTGAGCAACTTCAGTCATATATATATACATATATATATACATATATATGTGTATATATATATATATATATATGACTCTTCTTTTACTATCTAATATACTGCTATTGAAAAACTCTTCAATCTTTTCAGTCTCCAATATAATCTAGGCATTTCTTGTTTACTATTCAACCCAAGCTGCAAATAATGAATTTTAAATAATTGAAAGTATGTTGCTGTTTAGTCGCTAAGTCAGGTCTCACTCTTTTTTATGACCTCATGGACTGTAGCCCGCCAGGCTCCTGTGTCCAAGGGATTTCTCAGACAAGAATACTGGAGTGGGTAGCCATCTCCTTTTTCAGGGGATTTTCCTAACCCAGGGATCAAATTTCCTGCTTGGCAAGCAGATTCTTTCACTGAGCCACTTGGGAAACCTAACTAAAAGTATATCACATCTGATTTTATTACTTCATAGGGATTTTTTTTTTCCATTACAAATTTTACCTGGAACTCACTACATAAAACACTTGCTCTAAAGTCTTAAAATTCCAAGAGTATATATTCTGGAATTAGAAAAGTTTCCTAGACAAGGCAGCAAATGAAAATGTAACTATCTCACACAGCAACTTGGCCTACTAGAAAATGCACAAAGGACAAATACTGATATCAAAGTACTGTCTAGATTGTATATAATCTACTTAGGTATTTTAAATATTTTAAACCTTTTTTAAGGCATATATGGATAGTCACATTACCTTTAAAGAGCAGTCTGCCTCTCTAACCAACTCTAACAAAATTCTAGCATATGTGGGTTTACTTCAATGTATCATATCTACAAAATGTAGGTATCACTAAAATACTCACATGTTTAATGAGAATTAAATGATATTTTGTTTAGAAATAAATGCAGTTGGTGCTTAAAATGTTTATCCATACATATTCATGCAATTCCACAGGCACTTTTTAATCTGGGTCATGAACTAGAGTAAACGTAAACCAGAATTCATTATATCTTTTCTGTTTAGTTACAAAGTCCCAATTCTTAGTCTTACTGCATTACTGACCACTTCAGAGTGATAATAGTTTTTCATTTCCTCTCTTTCAGATCCAAACTCCTTACTTCACTGCTCACCCAAGACTGGCACTCTTTACAGAGTTCACTAGCAAAGACCTTAAAATTCTTTTATCATTTATCCGTTAGTGGCCAAGAATAGAAATATCACTGGACCTTCACCTCAAATAATCCTCTAAAAAAATACTGAGTGACTGAGTTGGGCCAGAAGTTCAGACTCAAGACGCTTTATAATTTGTTTCAAACCATCTTCTATAGGTTCCTTCAAATGATCCCCTGGCTGAATGAGATATTTTTGTTCTTAGAGAAAAAGTTAGGTAGGAAAAGTAATATGTGGAGAGTTCTTAAGACTGAACATTGCATTATTAAAGGAGAGGCAGAATATTCAGAAAGTCTACAGAAAAGAGATATCTAGGATGAAAAAAAATGAAACAGAAAGCCTGATTTCATCCTTTAGTACATATAATAATGACTCACAGTATTTAATAAAAAACTACATTGTCACTTAGAGACAGAAAAAGATCTTTTCTATTGATGAGCTTATTAATCTCCATGCTTTATTTCCACTGGGAAAGAAATATTCTTCATATTTACCATTAAATTACAAATCTACCCCAACATATCATATATTTCAAAACAGCTAAATTTTCCTTCAAACCCTAAGAGCAAAGACAGAACCTAAGGCTTAGTTGTATTCAGCTCAGTTCAGTTTAGTCGCTCAGTCGTGTCTGACTCTTTGCGACCCCATGAATCGCAGCACGCCAGGCCTCCCTGTCCATCACCAACTCCCGGAGTTCACTCAGATTCATGTCCATCGAGTCAGTGATGCCATCCAGCCATCTCATCCTCTGTCGTCCCCTTCTCCTCCTGCCCCCAATCCCTCCCAGCATCAAAGTCTTTTCCAATGAGTCAACTCTTCGCATCAGGTGGCCAAAGTACTGGAGTTTCAGCTTTAGCATCATTCCTTCCAAAGAAATCCCAGGGCTGATCTCCTTCAGATGGACTGGTTGGATCTCCTTACAGTCCAAGGGACTCTCAAGAGTCTTTGCCAACACCACAGTTCAAAAGCATCAATTCTTTGGCACTCAGCCTTCTTCACAGTCCAACTCTCACATCCATACATGACCACAGGAAAAACCACAGCCTTGACTAGATGGACCTTAGTCAGCAAAGTAATGTCTCAGGCAAGTCCATAACATTGACATTTTCTTCTCATGAAATATGTTTAATTTAAGATAGAGGAATGAATCTTTTTTGCTAGAATATTATATTTACTGAAAACCTAAATGCTATCAAAGCTGACTTGTATTTTTTAATCTTTCATGATATGCTCTTGATACAAGTGTTGGCTATGAGGATCCACTCAGGCTGCACTCCTCATTGGCTAAGACTCTGCAGCAGATTGTACACATGTGAACACACTGCTTTTCTCATGTGCAGTACTCTGAGAGTGACTCTTTCTTCCCTGATCTTACATTTCAGTCTTAATGAAAATGATAGGGCAATGAGGACCTTATTTAGAAAATAAGTCAGTTTGCTTTCCTTGTCTACATAAAAAAATAGATGCTTAATTTCTTATCTAAGTGAGAAAGACATGGACAGTAGAAAAATGAATACTGAAAATAAACATCAAAAAGAAATAAGGTTTCAACAGTAATTTTTTTAAGTAATAAGGACTAGGAGAAAAACAATTTAATACGAAAATTTTTCATGTCTAAAATTACTTAGGTGAATCCCTACAGTCCTAAAAATATCTTCACAAAATGATTCATATGTGAAATAAACAAATAACTTCAAAAAGAAAAAAGAAACTTTTGGTAAAAGGAATATAATCTTCATTTTAAATGTTTTAAAAAATACTCTGATAGAGTACCTTTTGGAAGAAATGGTCAGATGCCTAGTGATTTTATTTTTACCGAAGAAAATCCTATTCTGCTTTACTGACAATGTACTTTATTTTAAAACTACAGCAGAACAAAAGGTTCAAAGGAGTACTTGGCAAAGGAGGAAAAAAGAGATGACGGTAAACCAAGCCAAGCTAAAATGAATATCTGTACAACTTTCCCAAAGTTATAAATGCTTAAAATTGTAGTATTATAAAAAAGCAAATATGTGTATATTCTCTACTTGAACAGCTTCATAGTTGCCATGAATCATTCTTCCATTTTCTGTGTTTAGAAAGCAGTCTAGTTCCTGATTTAAGAAGAAAGAAAAGAAAGGAGAAGCAGAAAATAAAGTGTTTCAACAACAACAAAAAAAGCACCTGATAAAACATGGATAGATGGGTGGGTGGATGAACACATGCTGAAGAATGACCTGTGATTAAATAAATAAGCTACCTTTTACCCAAGGTGTGGGGTAGGGTGGAGTGGGGGTGGGGGGCGGTGGGAGGGAACAACATCTTGCTTTCTTCCTTTCTGTTAAAACTTGTGTAAGTTCTTAAACTGGAGGTTGTCAATGTACTTCAAGAGGGGATTTATGAATCTCCAGGAACTAGGATGGATGGGGATGCATGTTGATATGAGTATACACATGAACTGGGGTAGAGAGGTGAATGTGTGTAGACATCCATTCATGCATGTATTTCTGAATTAGATTAAGAGCTTCTAAAAGGTAAAGTGACCTAGAAGAAGACTAAGGGCCACAACTTTAGATTGTTTTGTTTGTTTAATTAAATGGTAGGGCAATACTAGATAGTCTTCTTTAAGCTGGGGAACCATACTAAGAATTTCAAGCAAACAAAGACTCAAACTCAGGGCTCTCATTAACTAGAGTTGTTAGCTACCCTAAGAGGTGGGAAATAGTATTGTTTAACATAAAAAGCACTTTTTAAAATATGAAATTAAAAGCTTAAATGGGCAAAAACTCATTTTTAATGTTCTCGGAACTTACTTTTAATGAAACTGAAGTTAGAAGGCAAAAGCTCTCAGGTGTCAGCACTGAGTACTCTATGCAAGGAAAATTCTCCAGAGTTCCCACAGCGCACCTGAACACACAGACACACATAACCATCTCTCTAATTAGTAAAGTATATACCAAAGGTCCCTTCTTCTGTCTCAAGAAACATATTAACCCACTCTTTCTTAAAAGTCTACTTCAGCAGAGTCTTTCATCTGTCACCAAAAGCAGCAAGACCTAAGTGAAGAGGCTGGCAAGGCAGCCTGAACAAGCAAAGTTTCCCTGCACAGACTAGGCAGGTCTGGTGCTCACAGATGGTGCAGGCATGGGTCCTGAATTGACAGCAGCAGGATACTGTCTACCCAATAGATAACAAAGCCACTGAAAGTCAGCCAAAAACAAAACAACAAAAAAAAATTTTTATTCCTGACTTCATATTTATCAAGCCTTTCACAATAGTCAAGAAGAATTAAGAATTTAAAGTCTCATCTAATTTAACTCCAACCCAGATGAAACAGTGTTTCTTAAATTGAAACTTCTTCCACTAAATTTTGCCTTTCAATAGCAACAGAACTTTAGAGAAATGATACCTTCTCAGGGACCTTTTCCAGCTTTTCACAAACATTTATCATGGTGGCAAATGATTTCATAAGTTTCTTTACTGGACATGTCAGCTCACACTTTGAGAAATGCAGACTGCAAAATCAAATTCACAGCAGGAGAGGGAAACATGGAAAGCATGCAGGACCAGAATTACATCAGAAAGCTTAGGAGTTTAGCTTTAAAACTAGATAGATGGATGAGAATTCCTAGACAAGAATGGTCATAATACATCTGGCTTTAAGTAGCTACTGCCACATGTATACAAAGCAAACACAAGATAACACACTATATACTTAAGTCACTCTACTTCCTGTCTGGCTTTATCTCATATATAAAAAGCCCTGTTCGAGGTCCAAATTAGAACATTCTAATTGGGAAAAAAAAAAAGTGAATTTTGAGAATATATAATAAGGTCAGGATATTGGAAATTAATACAAGGAAAAAACGTATTTAATATTTTCACAATATCTGCAATATGCCTCCTGAATAACCTAAATGACATATATCTGGAAACTACTGCTATTTTATGTAAAAATAACACACACGAAAATATTGTTCTTCCTTTCATTCCCGGTAGGAGGAAGTTTTTAGGCTTCCCTGATGGTTCAGTTGGTAAAGAACCTGCCTGCAATGTAGGAGATCTGGGTTCCATCCCTGTGTCAGGAAGATCCCTTGGAGAAGGAATTAGCAACACACTCCAGTAATCTTGCCTAGGAAATCCCAAGGACAGAGGAGCCCAGCAGGCTACAGTCCATGTGGTCCAAGAGTCGGACACAACTTAGCAATTAAACCACAGGCAGAAGTTTTTAAAGCACGTAAATATAAATTTTTAGGGAAAGTTAGATATCAAGCTTACCTTTTACCTTGTTTAATTTTCTTCTTAATCTGCGTTTATAATAGATCTATAATTCTGGAGAGTATCTGTTGCTACTAGCTTATAGAACAGATAAGTAATTGAAGATAAAATTTTTGTACTTTACACCCAATTTTCTTAATTTAACAGATACTCCATCCTCAAACCAAAAGCCTTACTTAAGCAAGCCAAATATAATGAACTCTTTTTTGGCCACACTGTTGCACAGCATGTGGGATCTTAGTTTCTGGACCACACTTCAAACCTGTGCCCCCTGCACTGGAAGTTTAGAATCTTAACCCCTGGACTTTGTTTTAAAGAATCTAAGTAGGGTAACAAAGTATTTTCCTGGATGCTGTATGCAAAAACTAAGAATATTTACCAGCTCATGAATATTTTTATTTTCTTTTTTACTCCAGGAAGTGAACAAATAATGCACACTATTAAATTTAATTATTACTGTGCCCTATTTTATGTTGAGGATAAAAAATGCTCGATCTCAGTAATAGTTTCTACAAGTGCAGCACTCCTATGGTATAAGACCAGAATTTATAGCACTTCTGTTAGATAATAAAACCCAGATAAGAAAAAGAAGAAATGCAATTCATGACAAGGTAACATCCACCAGTAATGCACTTAAGACCTTCAAGATTTCACTGGTCGATGAGAAAGGAAAGTGCTGTATACTCACAAGCAATCTGTTTGGCTACCAGATCTCCAGTTCTCATAGAGCATTTTACTTATTAGTTTTATTAATCCGTAAACCTGTCGTTGGCAAAGACCACAGAATCCTAACACCAATCCACCCAGAAGTGGCCAGAGAAACAATGCTCAGGCTGCAAACAACCAAGGTTCTCTTTAGTCTGATTAATCTTCAAAGATTTTCTAAGTCTGATCACTGGGTGATAAGTCCATAAAATGTCATCAAACAAATAAGAGGACAGGAGATCCATAAAAGCATGGTAGAACTGAACTGAAGAGTGTAAGAGAAAGAAATGACCTGCACAGTTGAGGATTAGCTGAAGAACTATCTACTTTTATCTTTTTTTGTTAATTAGAAAGTTTTCAGAGGATCCCAAAGAAATTAAGACATGAGAACATAAATTAATCAGTTAAACTTTAACATTGCTTTTTGAAAAATATAACTGGTGGCAAGCTTTGAATACCCACTTGAATAAATCGTTGCCACCATCAGACTTTACCAAAACTATACCAAATACTTTAGTTCTAAACTTTGTTCTACAAAGTATAGTTTCTCTTTCAGATTTTTTCGCTTTGTTTTTTCTAGTTAAAACCTTCCTAGAATGGCTAATCATAATTTCTTACAACCATAAAATGAAAACTTCCTTAAATTCTATGTAAAAAAATGTTTACACTTTTTTTAATTTATTTATTTTAATTGGAGGCTAATTACTTTATAATATTGTAGTGGGTTTTGCCATACATTGACATGAATTACACTCTTTTGGCAACAAAGAAATTAATACTTAGAAATTCACATTTGGATAATATCCCTTAAGATACCCAACATGCAGAAAAAAATCGGTAAGCCACAAAATGTCTATTACAGAAATACTTATAACAGTGAAATTCCAGTAATAATTTCTAAAATTGTAAAAAAAGAATGAGTATATAAATTACTGCATACCTACTTTATCTTCTATTTTGAAGCTATTTAAAATAACTGACATAAAATCCAAGTAGCAACATGGAAACACTTTGTGAAAAACAAAAGAGAGATAGAAAGTAGGCTGGAAAAAAATACAGTATTTCCTAAAAAATGAACATTTTTAAGCAAACAATGTAAGAACACAAAAGCTAAACTGCTCATAACATTTCACAGACATTAGAAAAGTTAAATAAAGATTCATTTTTAACTGAAGACTAAGTTACCTTCTGAATCTTTTCAAGTTTAGATATATATATCACTGAATACTTAAAAAAAAAAAAAAACTTTTTTTCTCATTGTATAAAAACAAAGTTACTCAAATTTTTTAAAACTCTGTTTTATACTTAGAATCTTGTCATTGAGTTAAACTCAAAGAATTTGACATTATATAGTTATTCTTTATTTATGAAAACCAGCCAAAATAAATCTTTTAAAAAATATATCCACTGCTAAAACAGTTTGAAAACCTCCAGAGTGAAACAAAGAACTGTGTCAGACTCAGTATCCTTAGCAACAGAAGTACAAAAATGACAATCTTAAAAGATGTATAAAAATAATTTTAATTGTGCCACTTAAAGGTTTTTGCATTATTTTCTCATTATATTACTTCTTTCTGACCACCTAATCTAAAGTAGCTATCAGGCCACTATCACATCACACTTTTTTGTATAGCACTTATTTTTATCTGATATACTCGACAGAAATATCTACTAGTTTACTACTGCAGTTCAGTTCAGTTCAGTCACTCAGTCCTGTCCGACTCTTTGTGACCTCATGGACTGCAGCATGCCAGGCCTCCCTGTCCACCACCAACTCCTGGAGTTTACCCAAACCCATGTCCATTGAGTTGGTGACACCATCCAGCTATCTCATCCTCTGTTGTCCCCCTTCTCCTCCTGCCCTCAATCTTTCCCAGCATCAGGATCTTTTCAAATGAGTCAGCTCTTCGCATCAGGTGGCCAAAGTATTGGAGTTTCAGCTTCAACATCAGTCCTTCCAATGACTACTCAGGACTGATCTCCTTAAGGATGGACTGGTTGGATCTCCTGGCATACAAAAATACAGACCTCAAGAATAAAATAGTATTTTCCATCTTGTTCACCCCCAGAGTTGCATCATATAGACTTGTAAGCTCTATATACATCTCTATAGTTATGCAATGCACAACCTATAAAACTGAATATGACTTGCTTATAAATGATTAATTATATACATGTCATAAAGCACCACAATCTTAACAACGTCATTGTCTCTCATGATGCAACACTCTCAGCATGCATACCAGAAAAACCTGTTCCTCAAAGTTTAACTCCTAAATTTTCTTTAATATTATTTCACATTAGCATGTGTGAATTTGTTTCTTGTTAGGCCATGAAATTTATAAAAGCAAAATATTCCTGAGGCAGAAACCAATCCACAAGATTGGTGAACCAATGCCTTCACCTATTAAAGGTTCATCCATAATGAGTGATGATAGCACTACATTTTTTAAAGTATCTCTCAATCAAAAATACTCAGTTTCCTACTACTGGGTACATCTTAATTTTAAAATGACCTCCAGGTAGTTTTAAAGAATACTGCTTATACATGCATACATATATACACACACACACACACACATACACCATAATCTAATCCATTTGAACTGTAAACACAGAAGGGATTTTTAACATTAAAAATTACAGAACTAGTTACAGAACTACTAAGACAAAGTAGTTTTAAATTATTATTTTATTTGAGAGTCCCCTACTGCTTCCAAACATGGTTCTTTTATAATAATGTCTGGAAATACTCTGGAAAACAAAAACTCCAATTTTAATCAAAGGTAAAGGCTAGAACTATTTCCTGGGAAGCCTAATTAAAGGTAAACAACCTCTCCTTTACTAGACTGTTCTATTCACACAAAACTGTTTGGCTAGAAGAAAGTATAATGGAGTATAAAACCTTTGTCTTCTGGGTTGCTGTTTACAGTCTGGATGAAGCTGATAGCCAAAAGAAAGCACACAAAGGCCAATTTGAAAAGAATGTGTAAGCTTGGTCACTCATCTTCTAGAAGACATATGCTGATCAGTAAGATTATCAGTTACTAAATAATAACTTTCTCATCTCCCCACACACATAAAATATAAATTACAACCCTTATAACCCACTTGGAAAATATAAAAATATGTGCTAGGCAACAATAGGATAACATATGACTAAAAAACACTCACAACCTCGGCATCGCTCTGCCCGCACTGCTTTATTGACTATGCCAAAGCCTTTGACTGTGTGGATCACAATAAACTGTGGAAAATTCTGAAAGAGATGGGAATACCAGACCACCTGACCTGCCTCCTGAGAAATCTGTATGCAGGTCAGGAAGCAACAGCTAGAACTGGACGTGGAACAACAGACTGGTTCCAGATAGGAAAAGGAGTACATCAAGGCTGTATATTGTTACCCTGCTTATTTAACTTCTATGCAGAGTACATCATGAGAAACCCTGGACTGGAAGAAACACAAGCTGGAATCAAGATTTCCGGGAGAAATATCAATAACCTCAGATATGCAGATGACACCACCCTTATGGCAGAAAGTGAAGAGGAACTCAAAAGCCTCTTGATGAAAGTGAAAGTGGAGAGTGAAAAAGTTGGCTTAAAGCTCAACATTCAGAAAACGAAGATCATGGCATCCGGTCCCATCACTTCATGGGAAATAGATGGGGAAACAGTAGAAACAGTGTCAGACTTTATTTTGGGGGGCTCCAAAATCACTGCAGATGGTGACTGCAGCCATGAAATTAAAAGACACTTACTCCTTGGAAGAAAAGTTATGAGCAACCTAGATAGCATATTCAAAAGCAGAGACTACTTTGCTGACTAAGGTCCGTCTAGTCAAGGCTATGGTTTTTCCTGTGGTCATGTATGGATGTGAGAGTTGGACTGTGAAGAAGGCTCAGAGCCAAAAAATTGATGCTTTTGAACTGTAGTGTTGGAGAAGACTCTTGAGAGTCCCTTGGACTGCAAGGAGATCCAACCAGTCCATTCTGAAGGAGATCAACCCTGGGATTTCTTTGGAAGGACTGATGCTAAAGCTGAAACTCCAGTACTTTGGCCACCTGATGCGAAGAGTTGACTCACTGGAAAAGACTCTGATGCTGGGAGGGATTGGGGGCAGGAGGAGAAGGGGACGACAGAGGATGAGATGGCTGGATGGCATCACTGACTCGATGGATGTGAGTCTGAGTGAACTCCGGGAGATGGTGATGGACAGGGAGGCCTGGCGTGCTGCGATTCATGGGGTTGCAAAGAGTCGGAGACAACTGAGCAACTGAACTGAACTGAACTGAAAAAACACTAAATGCCCCCAGAGAAGCTTCACATTCATATGAAGGCATGATTTGGCAACAAAGAAGCAATGGAAATAGATTCAAATCAAGGTGGGGTCCAGCTATAGAAGCAGCCTGGCCATGCACTGACCCAGGACAGACTCATCTCAAACCATGCACCCCAGTATCTACTCCTCTTCTAGAATTGCTTCCCTCTGGCGCTTATTTCCTTACCTAGCTATTCCACCCAGATACTCCTCAGCTAATGCTCTCACCTCTGTTTTTCAGAAATGGTTCTTCCAAATTATCCTTCCAGTCTCTACCACCCAGAGTCCCCATCTCAGGCACTCTGTCTGCCTCAATTATTCTCAAACCTCCTCAGAACTGCACTCCCAGACTTGATGACCTGGAGAGAACAAACTTGTGTCTGCACATTATATCAGAGAAAGTCAAGGACACAGCTACCTAGAACACAAGGCAGGGTGAAAATGCATGAGAGCTCTGCAGGTACTGTGATCTGAGCTGGTCATCACAGGAACGTCCAAAGATGTACAGATAAGTGTTCACTGGAGAGTAGAGATTCCCTTCTGGGAGCCACCTACCATGTTCCACAAATCAGTCCCAAGATAGTCTGACTGCACTTTTTCTACAGGAAGTTTTATTAGAAACTATTTCAAGTTTTCACATTTTCAAAATTGGTTTCAATCACTGGAAGTAGCTTTAGAGACATACATTTGAGAACTTCATCATTTGCAGTTGACTGATTTTCTAGACTTCCCAAATGCTGGATTTTACCCCTTTAATGACCTTCTGCTCCCAATATAAACTTTCATCAAAGCCAGGATATTGGACAAAATAACCCTGAAACCAGGTGTCAGATTAAAGAGGGACACAAGGATGTCTCTAGCTTTCAGTAATGGCCTGTGCTAATGAGAAGGCCCAGGTGTTCATTGAAATGTATGTGGAGCTACCTCAAAAGATTGCCAGCTACCAACCAGAAAAATCTGGTACAAATAAAGTAGGACTAGATGCAATTAATGAGGCAAAAAACACTGTAATGCTGAATGTAAATACTAACAAAATTTTCTAGAGTTTCATGTGAGGAGGCTCCTTGTAAATCATAGGAAGAAAAGTGTTTTTAACCTTAAATTTTCCCATATAATTAACTGCTGCTACCCAAGCAAGTCCTTTGAATCCAAAAACCAAACTGAGCTGGCTTGGTCCTAGTTATAATTACCATTTAAATACAACAGAACAAAAGCCTCTATGTTGACAAGAATATCAAAGGGGAACACAACACAAAATCTAGAATGTCTCAATTACACAACTGCTTTAGAAATACTGAGGGCTGTTCACTCCACTTTTATTTTTTTCCCAGAATATCCAACAAAACTTTTAAATCAGTCCATGAAAATACATACATATAATAACATAGTTTTGGGTTTTTTTGAGACTTCAAGATTATCTCATGAATCCTCTTCCTTTTAAAAGTGAGAAAATAAAGCCTAGAAAACGTAAGTCACATAATACTACACAATATATTAAACAAAAAATTCCTGTGCCCTATGACACAGCCCTTTCTTCAAATACAACAGAGTGAGTTATTTTGTGAGTCTATCCAAGCACTAGGCTACCTTCAAAACAGCACAATGACCACAGTCACCAGAAGAGGAAACCTGAGAGGACTGGTGAAGAACAAAAGCATGGCGCTCTTAATGGTGTGAACTTAATCCCCAGGAAATCGGAAGTATCTTGGCTCACCTAAGCACATAGAACTCAAGTGTGTATCAGGCCCCTCTGAACAGTTCTCACTATGCGGACATCTTAGAGTGCTGTTTTACATTCCAAGTCCAACCTTCACACAACAGAATTCTCCTCAAAATATCTAAGTGGGATTTCACAGTCTACTTTTTCAAATGCTCTGACAAAACACTGAAAAGGCTGAAATTATAAAATCTCAAAAGCTATTCTGTTGAATTCAAATGTGTTCAGCTACTACCCATTTTCCCTCCATTTTTAAATACATGGATCACTGTAAACATTCTAAAACTTACTGTATTTTCAACTCTTTGTACAGAGGTACAATGGAAAGAAATGGGGATGTGGTAGAAGGGGAGTAATTTGATTTTCTATCCGTTATATCACACATATAATTTAAATACATTATATGTGTGAAAATTTAACTGTAAAGAATATTGTGTATATATCTTGACAGTATCCAATTTTGAAAAACAAAAATGTTTAAACAGAATTTCAAATTACTTCTCTATAAATCATACAACATTAAATGTATAGCCTTAGTTACCATGAAAGTAATTTTTAAATGCAGTATATTTAAAAAGAAAAAAACGGTTCCCTCATCCTTTGGAAGAAATAAGCTTGTTATTTACTTCTCTGTTTCCCTATTATCCAACTCATGAATTTGTTTTTCTACATTGCTTTGTCTTTGTCACATAAGACATTTTTTCTTAAACTCTGAGTTGTTATGACAACAATCTTTAACTTTCTTTAAGCCCAGAGCTGGTGGCTCAGAGGTTAAAGCGTCTGCCTGCAATGCGGGAGACCCAGGTTTGATCCTGGGTTGGGAAGATCCCCTGGAGAAGGAAATGGCAACCCACTCCAGTATTCTTGCCTAGAGAATCCCATGGACGGAGGAGCCTGGTGGGCTACAGTCCACGGGGTCGCAAAGAGTTGGACAGGACTGAGTGAGGCACAGTAATGATTACACAACAAAACAACTCATCTTACTCAAGGGTATATTCTTCCTTAAGCTCTATACTAACAATTATATAAGAACACGTATCTTGCTCAAGGAAAAGTTTCTCCATCTTAACAGGAAGCTTCTGACTAATCTGATTATCTTACATGGGAGTGGGCCTGGTAAGACTTTTCTACTGTTAGTTCCAGCCTTGTTAATTTAGGATGTACGTAGTGGGAGTGGATCTGGTAAAAGTCTATAATGCCTTGATACGACTAGAGAGTAGGACACCCCTTCTGAGGTCTCGGTCCCTTTCTGTGCTTAGTCGCAGTCGCGTCCCACTGTTTGGGACCCCACAGACTGCAGCCCTCCAGCCCCCTTGTCCCTTTTTATACTTTAATAAAATGCTGCTACACAGAAACCTTTAAGTGATCAAGCTTGGTCCCTGGTCCCAAAGCTAAGTCTTCAGAGATCATGAATCTGACATCATTCACTGTAAGCTATCACTTTCTCTTACGTTTTAACACAATCTGCATGTTTATATATCTGTTAGTAAACACACACAGCTAATGCACTGGCAAAAATGTGTGTACACACAAACATACACACACACATACACACACACACACATCAGTTTAAACCGTTGTAGGCTTCAAAGGAACAACACCATACAAGGTTATGGTGAATAAAAAGGGGCACAATTTGAAGACTGAGAGTAATTTAAAGTACAAATAGAGAATAGGAGTTCAAGTGCACTGAAGATATGAGCATTTTCAAATACTTCTGAAAGCTCAAATTACAAGATCCTTTTTGTGGAATGCTGAAAGGGTAAAGGTTGGAAAACAGGATTAACTGAAGAAAGTTCAGTTCAGTCACTCAGTCGTGTCCGACTCTTTGCAACTCCATGAATCGCAGCACACCAGGCCTCCCTGTCCATCACCAACTCCCGGAGTTCACTCAGACTCACATCCATCGAGTCAGTGATGCCATCCAGCCATCTCATCCTCTGTCGTCCCCTTCTCCTCCTGCCCCCAATCCCTCCCAGCATCAGAGTCTTTTCCAGTGAGTCAACTCTTCGCATCAGGTGGCCAAAGTACTGGAGTTTCAGCTTTAGCATCAGTCCTTCCAAAGAAATCCCAGGGCTGATCCCCTTCAGAATGGACTGGTTGGATCTCCTTGCAGTCCAAGGGACTCTCAAGAGTCTTCTCCAACACCACAGGTCAAAAGCATCAATTCTTCGGCGCTCAGCTTTCTTCACAGTCCAACTCTCACATCCATACGTGACTACTGGAAAAACCACAGCCTTGACTAGACGGACCTTAGTCAGCAAAGTAATGTCCCTGCTTTTGAATATGCTATCTAGGTTGCTCATAACTTTTCTTCCAAGGAGTAAGCGTCTTTTAATTTCATGGCTGCACTCGCCATCTGTGGTGATTTTGGAGCCCCAAAAAATAAAGTCTGACACTGTTTCCCCATCTAATTCCCATGAAGTGATGGGACTGGATGCCATGATCTTCGTTTTCTGAATGTTGAGCTTTAAGCCAACTTTTTCACTCTCCACTTTCACTTTCATCAAGAGGCTTTTGAGTTCCTCTTCACTTTCTGCCATAAGGGTGGTGTCATCTGCATATCTGAGGTTATCCCGGCAATCTTGATTCCAGCTTGTGCTTCCTCCAGCCCAGCGTTTCTCATGATCACAATAAACTGTGGAAAATTCTGAAAGAGATGGGAATACCAGACCACCTAACCTGCCTCGTGAGAAATCTGTATGCAGGCCAGGAAGCAACAGTTAGAACTGGACATGGAACAACAGACTGGTTCCAGATAGGAAAAGGAGTACGTCAAGGCTGTATATTGTCACCCTGCTTATTTAAGTTATATGCAGAGTACATCGTGAGAAACTGAAGAAAAGGGAGGGACAAAAAAGCAAAGTAGGAAAGAAAAAGGGAGGAAAGGCACACCTAAAGGATGAAATCTTATCAAACAGACCAACTGCACAAAGGCCACAAATTAATAGCTTAATGAGTGATTGAAACACCTTATTAGCAAAACAAAATGCCCAAATGCTACTTAGTCAAGAAATAAATCCTTCATTTCTTCTGGACAAAGCATTCATAGCATAAGAAATCACTAAATACTTTTTTAAAAGGAAGGCTTAAGCAGAACAGAATATAAAATGTATAGGTCATTGGAAATGTAAAACTAATAGTGTCTTTCCATACAGACTTAAAACAATTTTAATCACTAATAGAATAATAGGCAGTGGAAGTGAGTTAGAGAGATACTTCTAGGAGATACTAGACCACTCATGTTATTCACAAGGAGGATCTCTATCCTTTTGTTCACTGACCTATCCCAAGTACCTAGACCAGTGCCTGAAACATAATAGGTACTCAAAAAAAAAGAAGAAGGAAGAGACTATCACTTTGCCTGAGGCTCTATCTATACCAAATCCCCCATCTGAGATTGCACTAACTACATACATTATGGTTACTTAATTTGCATTTGACTTTTCTCACTCTATTGTCATTATCATGGGTAATGGTCTAAAACAACTGAAACTGCTCTCTGTACAGATCAGCTTTTATTAAAGCTTTAAGGATACTTCTCTGCTGATTTCATTTTATGGCCTTAAGAAATGGAAGCATCTAATCCTTTAGCTTGTTTACTTTATGCTCCGCCCCACCTTTATAATAGATTCACTTCTCTGAGTTTTCCTTGATCAACAAAGTCCCTCAACAACCTCCATGGAAACCTATTAACATAAAAGATAGTAAAGTGAAGTCTCTCAATGTCCAACTCTTTGCGACCCCATGGACTGTAGCCTACTACGCTCCTCTGTCCATGGGATTCTCCAGGCAAATGCACTAGAGTGGGTTGCCATTTCCTTCTCCAGAGGATCTTCCTGACCCAGGGATTGAACCCAGGTCTCCTGCACTGTAGGCAGACGCTTTACCGTCTGAGCCACCAGGGAAGTCCCTACATAAAAGATAGTAATGATTAAATTAAATAACTATGGAGGACCCAAATCTAATATGGTTAAAGCGTCTGCCTACAGTGCAGGAGACCTGGGTTCAATCCCTGGGTCGGGAAGATCCCCTGGAGAAGGAAATGGCAACCCACTCCAGTATTCTTGCCTGGAGAATCCCATGGACGGAGGAGCCTGGTAGGCTACAGTCCACGGGGTCCCAAAGAGTTGGACACGACTGAGCGACTTCACCATCACCATCCTTATATGAAGAGGAAATCTGAAAAGAGTCTTGTGCACAAAGGAGAGATCATGTGAAGACACAAGAGGTCAACCAACTACAAGGCAAGAAGAGAGCCTTTAAAATGTCATGCAAGTGTATGTTCCTCGGTTCCTTGTCTCATCACAACAAAGATTTGGAGCAATAGACATTAAAGCCCTCGGCGCATCACAGCTCTTGGGTCTTGGACAAACCGTGTTATAGCTCTTAGGCAAATCAGTGTTACAGCTCTATTTTATTTAGGAGATAGCAGGAGAATCCATCCTCGAAGCATGAGGGCATGCCAACCCAAAGACTTGAAAAGAAAAGAGTGGAAGAGCGTGTGGGGGAGGGAGAGAGAGAGAAAGAGCGCATGCATGTGGGAGAGAAAGAAAGTGCTTTGGTTCCTCCTTTTATGTTTTTTTCCTCCAGCTGGGCCTGCCCTATGCAAATTGGGCTTAGCCAGGAGTGCTGTTTATTCTACCTGAAGTCTTCACTCTGGTCCTCGGACCTTCTTTTGTTCTATTTCGCGGGCTTTTCCCTTCCTTGTCTTTTAGCCACTGCCATTTTGGACTCCTTTTCCCTATTCTACCTACCTAACAAAAAGAAACCAACATTTGCTAACACTTGGATCTCAGACTTCTAGCCTCTAGAACTGTGCGAAAATAATGTCTCTTGTTTAAGATCAAGAAAAGAAAAGTTCCTTAGTAATAGATTCATAGACACATTTGTGAATCTATTTAACTTACAAATGGATGTTGTAACATGTATTACTGTAAAAGTATTCAAATTAAGTTGTAGCTTTATTTGATGTCAACTTTAGCCTTAAATTAAGTACATATAGAGGTTAATGTCACCTACAAGACCAGATGAAACAAAGAGATGACCGTTACTATTAATATGGACTTTACAATCTGTCCTTGAATCAGTGAGGGACAGGAAAAAAAGATTGGAGGGGAGCTGCCACTAATGTACAGGGTGATTTTGAGCAGTGCAGGTAAGCTATCTCTTACCAAAGTCTCAAACTAACCCTAAATCACTTCCACAAAGTTAAGCCCAATCATTCCTGTTTTCAGTTGCGGAAAGGAAAAAAACTCCTTAAAATAACATGCAATTTACAAATGATTAGTACACAGAAGGCACTCAAATGTTTGCTAAATTAATGAGTACCTCCCTATGGTTTGGGAAATTCAGCCCAAATTGAATGCCAAATTTTTTTAGGTAAAGGGTTATGTCTCAAAAATGTGTATTACCAACATATTAGCATATGAAAAAAAATGTGCCTGGATACTCAATAAGATCTTTATGCATTCATATATTCAACACAGGCAGTTTTGTAACAATAAATTGAGACACTTTTGATTTGAAGTAATTCTCAAGTGACAATTTATGCTCAGCCATACAGTTACCAGAAAATGAAATACCTGTTTCCAAAATTAATGAGTCAAAAACAGTAAGAAACTGCTAATTTACTCTCAATTTTGAAGTAATACATATTTTGTTATAATAATTTTCATTCTTCTCTCTACAAAGCACACATGATTTTCTATTTTTCCATATTTAAGATCACACAAAATATGGAAACATTTTATTCTCAGTTCACTAAAGTATACAAGGTATTAAATACAAAGAATCATTTTCAGATATAGCTAAGTTCATTAAGAATCTGTTGTTTATATGGTTTCAAAGAAACATTTCTAGAAAGTATCACTAGAAATTTTTACTTTGGATAATTTCATTATTAATAATTATTCTTGGGGCAATATAATTATTTTAATTAGCTGGGCTTTAACAAGTTATGTAATCAGTAAGCATTCTTTTTTTTTGGCGGGGGGGGGCCACACTGTGCAGCATGTGGGATCCTGGTTCCCCCAACAGGGATCAAACTCTTTACCCGTGCATTGAAAGTACAGAGTTTAACCACTGGACCCAACAGGGAAGTTCCAATTCTTAATTTGTAAATTCTTTTTTGTTTTTTTTTTTTACATTTTTTTCTCTACCCCCAAATATAATCTGGGCTAAATTCAATCTACTGACCCAAGATATGAGAAATTCAAAATTAGTATCATTCTGGAGTTTTCTGGTGCCCCAGTTGTTAAGTCTCTGCACTCTCATTGCCAGAGCCTGGGTTCACACTCTAGTTAGGGAACTGAGATCTGGCAAGCTACATAGGGTGGCCAAAAAGAAGGGAAAAAAAAAGAAAAGAGTAACATGGAATAATGAGTGATGGAGGAAGAGGCCATAAGATAAGGTACTGATCTTTCTCAGTTCAGTTCAGTTCAGTTCAGTTCAGTCACTCAGTCGTGTCCGACTCTGCGACCCCACGAATCGCAGCACGCCAGGCCTCCCTGTCCATCACCAACTCCCAGAGTTCACCCAGACTTGCGTCCATCGAGTCAGTGATGCCGTCCAGCCATCTCATCCTCGGTCGTCCCCTTCTCCTCCTGCCCCCAATCCCTCCCAGCATCAAAGTCTTTTCCAATGGGTCAACTCTTCGCATGAGGTGGTCAAAGTACTGGAGTTTCAGCTTTAGCATCAGTCCTTCCAAAGAAATCCCGGGGCTGATCTCCTTCAGAATGGACTGGTTGGATCTCCTTGCAATCCAAGGGACTCTCAAGAGTGTCTCCAACACCACAATTCAAAAGCATCAATTCTTCGGCACTCAGCCTTCTTCACAGTCCAACTCTCACATCCATACATGACTACTGGTAAGTGAATAAGGTTGGTATTTTTGACTACTTGGTTAGCATGTAACTTTATATGAATTTTCCTTGTATGAGTACATGTACTTTGTATGAGTAAATTTCTATTAAGACTTAAATTATTTGCACTTATCACTTAAGCCTCTTACTAAAAGTAGTTTTAAAATGGACCAAAAAACTTGTCAGTTTTTATGGAATGGTATTATTACCATTAATATCTATCATATGCTTCAATTTTAATAAGTTATCTAGCATTGTACCAGCCTGTTCCAAAAAAAAAAAAAACCAACTACTTTAAATAACCAATAAAATTACTCCCCCAATCTCTTTCTCCTTTGCCTCTCAGTTCTATTTCCCTCAAAAAATTCTTTCCTCAAAAATTTCCCCAAACTGCAAATTTTCTAGCTCTCTTGTCCCTCTCAACTTTTCATCACTTTTTCCAGGATCCTTTTCATCCTTTCTCCCACAACCACTCCTCTTTGATTTTCTGCCTGCATTCTTCTTCCTCTTAAAGTTCATCTATTTCCAAGTTCAACTAACATTTCTAGATTGATGAATCCCCAAAGAACATTTTTAACCCTCATCTCCAACCAATCTCTGATCCCATATTTCTAGTTGCCTACAGGATCTATCTACTTGAATGACTGGACATCCTATCAGAACTCAAAACTTTCTCTCCATCCTCCTTACTTTCGTATCCATTTAATCATACTTGAGTGAAGTCTCTCAGTCATGTCTGACTCTTTTTAATCATACTTGGAGATATCTAATTTGTCTATGTAATCCTAAAGACTTAAAATCCTCACAATCTTGCTAGCCCCCAAGCTCAGATACAACTATGTTACCTGCTTTATTTCATCAGAGATGCTATAATGGTCACTAAGTCACCACTACAAATGAAACAACTGCTTTCAGTAGAAACTCATAAATTCATAATATTCCATGAGCAAATTTATTACAGCTATTTCCCTACTGGATAATTGTTGCTAATTTTTCAGTATTACAAGTTGAATTATTAAAGTTTATCATTTCCCATAGTTTTGTATTTAAGAATATTGCTTTACTCTTGCAATTCAGAAGTGGAATTATGGGGCCAGAAGATATATTCATAATGAAGATTCTTAATTAATATTGACAAGCTGATTTCCTAAATAGTGCTACCACAAGAATATTGGCTCCAGGAGAGCTATATACTGTTTCGTATATATTGCAGGTATGATAATACAACAGTGTACAACAAAAAGGACTCAGGTTTAGTTAAATAAATTAACCAATCAATCATAGCTATGAAAATACTCTCAAACACTTAACATTATTTTATATACTCACTATACTTTTCCATTTACTTTTAACAGTGACCATGTTATTTGTTTTGACTAATAAAATATGAGCGAAAGTGACCTGGGATACTTCTAGACAAAAGTTTTAAGAGCCATTTGTCAGATTTTTTCCTCTATCATGGCACTGAAAATGATAGGCAAAAGTTTCTATTACTTTATTATAATGAATCATTATTATTTTCATATGGTAAAATGCAGTTTTCTTCCTTGAAACATGTCCTCTTTGTTGAACAGAAAGTCACAGGGAACTTCCTAACAGGGAGCTCAATGCAAGGAGGCCCTTTGACAGGAACATTGCAGGTATGCAGTCCCCTCTTCTAAGATAAAATGTGGAGCAATAAAAGAAATTGCTAAAAACTAGAAGGATCACTGAAATCAAGCTGACTTCAAAAATTAGAGAATATCTGAATTCAGAGAATTCAGATAAAATTTTGATAGGTTTCAGAAGAAATAAAAAAATGCTTCATTGTACAGCTCTAAGATAGTTTTACCGCAGCTCTACCAGCTCCAAAAAGGCATCTAGAAACAAGGCAAAATGCTTCATACTAAGATTCAGCTGTATAGACTGAAATGCTAGCCTAGCAGAAAGACAGGGTGGATAAAGGAGAGAAAGTGGGCAGAACCTCGGATACAAAATGTAATTCAAACTCAACATATCTGAATTGCAAAGAATAAAGCAAATAGAATAAACATATAAAGATGTGCATACAGAAATTTAGTTTTTAAAGACACTTTAATTGCTTGCCATGTACTCAGACATGTCTGACTCTCTGCAGCCCCATAGACACTAGCCCACCAGGTTCCTCTGTCCATGGGATTTTCTAGGCAAGAACACTGGAGTGGGTTGCCATTTCCTCCTTCAGGGGATCTTCCCAACCCAGGAATCGAACCCACCTCTCCTATGTCTCCTGCATTGCAGGCAGATTCTTAAGGAATACTTCTACAAATGCAGCTAAACATTGGGATTACGAGTTTTAGTGGAAATTTCAAGACCAGTAAGAACTTTAAAGGAAGCCCAATCAGAAATGAGGACCAAGTTTAATGCCAATCAACATCTCAAAAGTTAGAAGAATGGAGTATTTATAATTGTTTTTCTTTGTATTTCATAGGTAAAGGTATTTGTGGGAGATTTTTAAATAAATGTTTGCCTTTTTTTTTTTTTTTTTTTTTTGAAGTGGTAAAGGTAGAAAAGGTAACTAAGAAAAGGAGGGAAAGAGAGCATTCAGTTGTGCATTTTGCAATCCAGGACAATCCTATTATTTCTTTGATGGCATTCCTGTAAGTAGGTCCCACAATTACCATAAATGATTAGAGCCAGGTAGTATGATTATCAAAAGTCAAATACCATGTTTCTTGTTTTTACTCACAATTCAAGTTTATTGCACTTTTCCCATCATAAAACTATACATGATATGGAACATACTGAACAGCAGACAAAAGGAAAAATAACTCACAATACTATGATTCAAGTAAATCATCATTTCATATTTTGGTTGATTGCTTTCTTATGATTTCTCCAAGCCAAGCTTTTGTTGCTTATTTTATTCTATACATCTTTTAAGTTCTCATTATTTAAACATAAGCTTTACTCAGTTGCCTACAACTGTTTACAGGCTTCAGTTTAATACAACATTCTATCAAATGGACATTTTACAAATTATATTTTGCCTTAGTACTCGATAGTTGCTTTCAATTTCTTTTACCATTATAAATAATTCTGTAAGGAACATATTGGGTAAAAAGGTTTTCAATTATTTCAAATTCTTTCCTTGGAATATAATCCTCAAAATTGAACTATTTATCAAAAACAATAATCAAAAATTAAAGGGCAATGTGATGTCTGGGATTTGTAACAAAATTATACAGAGTAGCAAAATGGATGGGAGTTACAGATCAAATAAGATTGTATATATTTAAATTTTTCCAGAACAGTATGTTCAAACAAAAATAAAAAGCAGGTAATGTCCTGAGGGAGAAAAAAAAAAAATATATATATATATACACAAACATTATATAATACTAGCAAACATGAAAGTTAAGACTCTTTCTGCACATTGTGACATTGCTTCCCTCAAGGACTGTAATCATTTTTACTTCCAACATATAGCTTAAGGTTTATTGTGAAGTATTCTTTAACTTTGAAATCTTTGTTTATACATTGACTTTGGCATATCTCTCCAACCTACTGAAATTTTTTTCTACTGAGATATGATGCTGAGTTTTCACTTTATTCTGGACACTGGCAATTGCTTTTTTGATGCTCTGTTGTTTATCATGCAAACATGATCTTAAGCAGAATAAAATTAAGTTATTTACCTATAGGAATATTTATCATATGGTTTTTAAGCTACCTCATATAACAAGAAAATGCTGGTTCAAGTACAAACTAGGAACATACCAACAATTAATGCCCCCAAATTATTAACATATAAAAATCTGAAAACTTATAGTGATAAGGCTTTTCTTACCTAAAAGTTGAACAATGCAGTGTCTAAATACATGTATTACCTGTATGGCTCTAGCTCTGATTCCACCATTAAAGTTCTCTGACCCTGGGAAAAGCTCTCATCTCCAAAATCAGAGTTTTACACTAGTTCTCATTTCTAAACTCTTTATGACTCTATGATTCTATAAAAGGTTAAAGTAAAATTTTAAAAACAGCTGGTCAATGAGAAACTTCATCACCATATACGGTATATCAGCTTCCTGGATGTGCTATCACCAAGTAGCAAGAACTAAATGGCTGCGAGCAATGGCAATGTATTGTGTCACAGATACGGAGGTCAGAAGTGTGAATGAAGGGGTGTGCACAGCCACATTCTCTCTCAAGTGGCTAGGAAGAGATCTGCTCCAGGCACCTTGCCTAGTTTCTAGTAGATGCAGTTAATACTTGACTTGTAAACAGCCATCTTCTCCTTGTGTCAACGTCATCTTCTTCTATGTATGTTCATTCAAATTTCCCCGTTTTATAAAGACACCAGTCTTACTGGATTAGGGATCACCCTTATGAGCTCAGTTCATATGATTACCTATTTCTGAAAAGGTCCACATTCTAAGAAACTGAGGTTTAAAAATTCAATATATATGAGGTTTTGGACGGGGGGAGGGGAATGAGAGTACACACAATTGGACCCATAATAAATGGCACACTGGTTAATCCCTGTTGCCCTCTAGATCCATTCCCTGATCTTTTCTGACCTCTACCCCAGAGACCTCCACCCCAAGTCTGTGAACTACATCACCCAAGCTTCCTTGCCTCTAGCTTCCATTTGGGTTCAGCAAATAGGAGGCGCCTGGAGGAGATCACAAGCTAATGGAAGAGAGAAGGCGGGACATCTGTTGCCACTGCCGATCTCCCACCAGGCTGCTGTTTTGGCAGCCACTACATTCAGTCACTCAGGGCCCTGATTCCTGCCCGCTGGCCCCTCTCCCATGCCTCGCACTCTCACCAGTGACGTCCGTTCCCTCTTCCTCACCCTCCAGCACAAAGCTGTCATGACCTCCCACCGCCACTAGTTCCTGGGTGCTGCACTGTTTCTTTCTGGTTGAGTCCTGTGCTACTGCCTACCCCTTTGTGAACAGCCCCACTCATTAACCTCTCTCCATCACCCTCACTCATGTGCTGTCTGTTTCTCACCAAGACCCTGTGTGATACATAGGGATAAGCCACTTTTTACTTCAGATGATCTACATGGTTTATCAAAACTCCAAACAAGAGTGCAACCTCAGGCATGGATGCCTCCAGTCGATATTTTAAATAAGTGGTAGTAAAGGTATCACTCTATAGCATATATGCGTTTGTTATTCTTTGCCCTCTCTCTTCCATCGCCATCTGGAGAATATATGGGAGAGCTTAGGATTAAGAGCATGGATTGTGGAGGCAGACTGCTTCCCTTCGACTCTTGCCTCCACAACTTACCAGACGGTGTAAACTGAGCAAGTTACTTAACTCTGCTGTATATTAATAAAATGGACATTAAAGTAATAGTATATAATTCATAGGGTTGCTATATGAGACAAACATTAAATTACTTATATTAATTTGATGTTTTTCACTTGATCTATGCTTTTAAGTCCATCTAGCCTCATCACTTTATGTGGACCCCAACTGCCCATTCAAAGGTATGCTAGAAATACATAAAAGCACAGACAACCCTTAACTCTTACCATCCAAACTACCAAACTCAGAAGGCCAATAAGACCTGTTGCTCCTGCCATATCTGGCTCTCTGACCACTATTACATACCTTCAATTGTCAGTTTTATTTCCTTACAATTCATTTTTGATGACTTCACGTGCTGTCAGACAAGCCCATGATGTTCATCAATCCCCAATCTGGGCTACTCCAGGCTACATGTGAGACACCACCCTCCACCCACTACCCCAAGCTCTATTCAGCCTTTTAAACAATAGTTATCAAAATCCTCCTTCAGTCAGAGAGACAGTCTTTAACAGAGATTTTCATCTCAAGATGTTTACACTTGGTTTTATAATTGTGGAGAAGATGTCACTCAAAAAAAGACATAATGTATAGTCAAAACTATGGTTTTTCCAGTAGTCATGTACAGATGTGAGTGATGGACCATAAAGAAGGCTGAGTGCTAAAGGATTGATGCTTTCCACTTGTGGTGTTGGGGAAGACTCTCAAAAGTCCCTTGGACAGTAAGGAGATCAAACCAGTCAACCCTAAAGGAAATCAACCCTGAATATTCATTGGAAGGACCGATGCTGAAGCACAAGCTCCAATACTTTGGCCACCTGGTGCAAAGAGCCGATTCATTTGAAAAGACCCTGATGCTGGGAAAGATTGAGGGCAGGAGGAGAAGGGGGTGACAGAGAATGAGATGGTTGGATGACATCATCAACTCAATGGACATGAGTTTAAGCAAACTCTGGGGGATGGTGAAGGACAGGGAAGCTTGGCATACTGTAGTCCATGGGGTTGCAAAGAGACACAACTGAGCAACTGAACAACAGCAACAATTTATGTTTTTATATAAGCACTTATTTATTAACACATCAAAATATTTTATCAACATCCCAAAAGAGGTTCAACTTAGAAATAAGAGTACTAGCTTTGAGTTGACTGGTAGCTATAGAGATCATTGTTGTAAAACCAGACAGACTAGCTGACCTTGTGGACTAGTTGGTAGAAAGGCCCAGTGGCCAAGAGCACAGATCTGAGGTGAGAAAGCCCTGGTCAGAGTCCTCACTCCCACACTTACTTAATGATCTCGGGCATGTTAAAGTTGCCACATGCCAGAAGTTCCTCACTGTAAAATAATAGTTCTTATCTCCCATGATATTGGAAAGATTAAATGAGATGATATGTACAAAGTATTTAGGACAATCACTAATACAACAATTCCTGACACACAGTAAACTCTCAAACACTTTCAGTTCTAAAACTTCCAATTGTATATAATCAATCCAGAACTACATACAGTTCCATAAAAGATCATTTTTATAATATTCTGAATACCTCTCTTAATTATTACCTGGGAATGTGGGCCAGTTCTTTGACTTCCCTTAGCCTTGGCATCCTCATGAGTAAAACAAGCATAACATAGTTTCAAGGGCTCCTTGTGATGTTGAAATGAAACAGTGAATATATAAAGCCCAAAATGAGTACAAGGGGCCATTCTCATTGTTATACCCCAGACTCTGGACTAGGAAGAACATGTGATGGTGGTAAGGAAATAATGTGGGGTCTAAATTTCCACAATAGTAGGAGACAAGGGTTCAGTCCGTGGGTCACGAAAATCCACTGGAGAAGAGAATGGCTACCCTCTCCATTATTCTTGCCTGGAGAATCCCATGGACAGATGAGCCAGAGGGGTTATAGTCCACGGGGTCACTGAAGAGTTGAACACAACTCAGCAACTAAAGAACAAAAACATGCTTAGTAATCTTCACAGGGAACCTGGAACCTGGATGTGGGGAAGCATTTTTTTCTCCTTAAAAATTAACAGAAAAATGGCATGATTAGCTTAAACTTTGGAGTTAAATAAATTTGAGTCAAATTTGGTTCTGTCACATACTAGGTAAATGGATGGAATCAAGCAAATTATTTCTCTAAGCCTCAGCTTAATTATCTGTAAATGGAAAAATAACAATATCTGCTTCATGATACTGTTTGAGAAAAAAGAGGAATAATGTTTAAAAGGTATTTAGCAGAGTATCTAGAAGACTGTATGTGCCAAATAAATGGTAGTAAATGTTGTTAAAACAAAAAGATTAATTTTACTTTAAAGGAAATATTCTGTGGCAGTTACAGTCTGGGACTTTTTTCTGCTCCTACTTACAACTCTCACTGCTCATATTCACTTTACCATTATATTGTTGATTTTAGAAAGTAAGTTTTCACTCGTGGCCCATGTTTACATTAAAACAATATATGCTGAATCCTGAGTTCATGTCTGAACTTCCCTGGAATTAGAGATGAGAAGGTATCACTACCATTTTAAATATGATTAATGGCTGTTATCTTGCTTTCCTTTTAAGACAAGGGCAAAACGTTTTACTATATGCAAAAACATTCCTGTGGACAATTTATTCATCACTGTTTATGACCTGCAGTTTTCTTTCAAATCAAGCAATTAGATTTTACACAAACTTCCATAACATAGCAGCAAAAATGACTTCCTCTCCATATTTAGTATTTTTTTAAGGTTTCCCAGATCTAACACCCTCCAATTAATATTTATCTTCTTCCTCCCAGCATCAGTGACTATGCTGCCTAAGGGAAGCCCCATGCCACCTAAGGCACATGAGGTTAGTAATAAGATTGGGCTGGATGAAATAATACGTTGCATTATAAAGAATGAACATCTCATCCAAGTGAAATATGCTAGGAGAATAAAGAAGCTAGGAGACAACCAATTGTAATAATATGAAACAGGCAACAAGTCATTCTTTCTCAATGCAACTAGATGTACTAACTGCCATAGTTACTTTCTACTTACATTAGTAGTACCTCAGGGGATATATTGTTTTCCTATAAAAGTCAGCCAAGCTGAACAGCTTAACTAAGATATTTCTCTATATTAGTTTCCAAGAACAGAAAGTATATTTGTAAATAAAACATACATTATTCATTGCTGCCAGGATGTTATTAATTCTTGCTGCTCAGAAACTGAAACCGCTATACAGGACTTCTTTTATAGGGAAACAAAGAAATCTGCTTGTTAACCTAGCTTTGAGTATCACATAAGCATACCATGTATTTCCCAATTTATTATGAGTGTCCAAGTGCTGTCAAGCCATACTATCCACACTTGAGGCCAAGTTTCTTCCACTAATATCAAGAAGCCTAAAATTCCATCTTTAAAATAAATTTAGGTCTTAAAAGAGTTTCAGAGGAAAGGAAAATACTGAAGAGTATGTCTACGGTTAAAGATAGAAGAGTAGTCTAGGACTTACATGCCACACAAGAGAACAAATGGAACTAGTAAAAGTTTTGACAGGCAAAGGGTATTATCCAACTGTGCTAGGAACTTTGGAAGCAATATCAAAAATGTATTAAAGGAAACAAAGAGAGACCGTGTGGGATTTTAGCACAGGTGGGAGGGACATGAAGTAAAACACTGAAAAAAAAGAGAAAATAAAAACATTCAGTATGTATTTCACAGGTAAACCCAAAAATATTGAGTATCTAATTGTATGAGGTTGTTTAAAAAAATTTTTTTTAAAGAAAGAAGCTGAAGATTATAGTAAAGTCTCTAACTTTGACTTGTAACCAAATATGGTGAGGTCAAGAATCAAAATAACAACCAGGGAAAGAAAAGTTTGGTATGGAGCAAAGGCTAGGTTGGGTTGGAATAATTCACAGAGTATCATCGTACAGATATATCCAATAAATAGCTAAAAGTATAGGTTTGATTCTTAGGCAAGTCGTCAAGGACACTGGGCAAAGGAAACAGAAAATAGATCCAAGAGAAGAATCAGCAAAACACACAACTCAGGGAATAACCAAGAAAGAGGAGTGCCATATATGACAAGGGACAGAGAAGTTTCAAGGAGAAAGTATTTACAGTGCCTGAGTTAGCTATGGTATCAGGAAGCATTCACACTGTGGCCACTGTATTTAGCACCAAGAAGGTATGGGAACTTTTTCAAGGAGTTTCTGTCCAGTATTGAACATAGAAGTCTGATTTCACTAAACTAAGGAAGTATGTTAAGGAACTGAAGAGAACTCAGGCTACTCTTTTCTGGATGTTTGAAAATAAAGAGAAAATGTGCCAATTCAGCTCTAAGCTCTGTCACTACTCAATAGAAAAGGGGAGAAAACAAGAGGAATTAAGGGTGATTCTATAGTCCCTAAATTTGATTGATGGGTAGTGATATAAAGATCCAGTAATCTCAGCTGCACAGTCCAGTACCGTAGCCATGAGCCTCCATGAAGCTACCGAATGCGGGAAAAGGAGTTAGTCCCAAGTTGAGATGTGCTCTTGGAAAGCCACACCAGATTTATGACTTAGCATCTCAAACATGGTAAAATATCTCATTAATAGTTTAATATTAATTACATGTGGAAATAATATTTGGGATACTACACTGAGCTAAATAATTATTAAAATTAATTTCACCTATCTCTTTTTAGTTTGGCAATGTGGCAAGTAGACAATTTAAAATTACATATATGACTCACATTGTATTTTTATTAGGCATCTTTGATCTAGAGAATAAATACTGAAATTGGAATAAGAATAGGAATCAAAAAGGTTCTGTTGAAACCAGCCCTTCTATTTCACTTTAGGGTAAAAGTTTATGATATGGTCACCCAGGACAATGTCATGACAATGTGACTTAAGAAACTTAGGTCCAAAAAACAAAAAGAAACTTAGGTCCTAGCTGATGAGGTGGCTTACTCTGGTTCTCTGGCTGCTGCTGAGTCACTTCAGTCGTGTCCAACTCTGTGCGACCCCATAGACGGCAGCCCACCAGGCTCCACTGTCCCTGGGATTCTCCAGGCAAGAACACTGGAGTGGGTTGACATTTCCTTCTCTGGTTCTCTGGCTAGTCAGAAGCAAAACTCAAACTAGAACTCATCCATGAGTATTACTTCTATTATTCCATCTCTTGGAATGTCAGTGAAAATTTTAAAAGTTTGAATTTTTAAAAAGGTAACAGCAGCTTGGCTGTAATATAGATCCCATTCTATGCCACATCTAATAAAATCACTTACAGCAAAAAACACAACCTCGAAACATTAAAACCACGACCTCAGTAAAAACAGTATCCTATGTTCACCACTCAATCCATATTGGAACTAATCTTTTAAGGTACCCATGCTAGGTTTTGCTTTTATTTGGGGCATCTATGCACTCTGAATTTTTTCAACACAATTATACATTAGTTTTAAAGACAGTATCATCAATTCAAGTATATGTCTCTTAAAAAATAGGTTTAAGAAAAAATTTGAAAAAGCTCAAATAATTTACTTCTCAATTCCTGTATTGTTGTCTGCCATTCATGAGTGGTAACTCAGTAAAACAGCAGGGGTTTTTAGTGCAATACTCATGAGAAGTTAAAAATTACTATGTCCAAAGCATAGCTACAGTATATAATATACTATATTTCAAATTCTTACAGAATTTAAAGTCCAACTTTGTCCAATGAAACCCTAAAAGTTCATTTAATCTCTATGTTACAGGTTAGCCACAGTTTCACCAATAATTATAACCAACCAAAAATCTCTGGTTATAATTTCTTCAATATTCCAAGCTCCTATAAATCTGTTTATATTTCCCATGTAAAAATGGGTACAATTGTATTGTTAATGACCTGTTCTTTTAGAGCTAATTTTCCATAAGAAACTGAAAAAATAAACTTACTGCTTTCAACAGTACATAGTACTAAATTTTGTGAAATAGTTTAATAAGCTATTAACTGCCAAAATGATGACAGCTATCTTCATTGTAGAGTTACTGCTCCAAAACGCAGTGCTGAAAAATGAAGAGTATTTGATTAGGCAGCATGTTTATCTCATATTGTATATACACACCCTGTATTTATTTTAACAAAGAAAACTACTATTGGTTTTCAAAAATGACATGATTGAGCGAAATAAAGAATGCCAGCTTCCACCTCTTGTCTATGTGCTGCTCTCTCATTGCACCAGGCTGATAAAAGGCTGATGCAAATCTAGCTAATGTAGTCAGGCATGCACATACCAATTGGGTTTTCCAAAGGGGCCTTTTCCATATTGATCCGCATGTTTCCATTTCTTTGCTTGCTGTTTGTGACCCCTCCTCACATAACTGGAATTAGTGTGCTCATCTATTTCAAAGATTCCAGATTCCTGTATGGCAGCCTGTCCACCGGCTCCAGACATCACATTTAAAACAGAGCTTCAGCACATTCTTAAAAGATTTTTCCAGTTTCCCCTACTTGTACTGGCCTCTTTCAGCTTACTACACAGAGGAGATGCCAGGTGTCCCACTGTCATCTACTCCTGGAAACCGTAATCCAGCATGGTGCTACAGAGGGTCCCTGCTCCTTCAGAGCACAGTCACATGCCAACCCACTGCACCGTAAGAGAAACTTGCAGTTCATGCTGAGGAAAGTGCATAAGTATCTGTGATTCACTCAGTATCAATATTCAATAAAACTTTTACTGCAAGCAACATGTTATAGGCCTTCAGTTTGGTATAGAGTCTATATTCTACTGTAAAGGATTTTTATTTCCTTAACTCTCAAAGTATCACTAAGATAAAGTCAAAAAATTCAAGAATGGTCTTCCATTTTAAACTACAGAGCTAGTGAAAACCTAGTCATGTTTAGGACTTCTGATACAGCTTAACACATGATTTAGACATTGTTATATTCCTATGAGGTGAAGCTTTGACATCTTGTTCAACAAACCTACTTAACCACTTCTCCCACACAGCTATTCATTCTCGCCTCAAAATTCTTACACATGCCACCTCCTCCCCATGCCTCAAAATTGTTACACATGCCATCTCTGAACTCTTTTGCTTCTCTGGTCAAGCATTAACCACTCCATCTTTAAAATCAGGTTTCAAATTCACACCTACTTTTCTTTCAATGCCTCTCCCTTCACTAACTCATTATTTTCAGTATCCCATCAATAGCAGTTCCTTTGGAGAAGGCAATGGGTCCCCACTCCAGTACTCTTGCCTGGAGAGTCCCATGGACGGAGGAGCCTGGTGGGCTGCAGTCCATGGGGTCGCGGAGAGTCAGACACGACTGAGTGACTTCACTTTCACTTTTCACTTTCATGCACTGGAGAAGGAAATGGCAACCCACTCCAGTGTTCTTGCCTGGAGAATCCCAGGGACGGGGGAGCCTGGCGGGCTGCCATCTATGGGGTCACACAGAGTCGGACACAACTGAAGCGACGCAGCAGCAGCAGCATGATTCTATAAACTCGCATACACCTGGTGTCTCTGCTGTGGCTACTTTAATCATAAAATACATATAGATAGGAACTATGTCTGCCATTTCTGTTGCACCACCTGACATTTTCCACAAGTGATATGCTATTAAACCAGATAATTTTAAAACCTGTAAACCCTCATGTGAAGTGTTTACCAATTTTGATGACATAAATATTCCCACCATGGCTCATTTCAAGCAACCAACATAAAGTCGCTGAATCTTGGGATAGGAAGATATGGGCACTCTGACTCTGGAACCAGAACAAAGGATTGTGCCATGCTCACCACAACTCCTGAGTTGTGCTGAGCATAATTTACTGAATATTAAGTTTCCCCTTCTGATAGGCCCACCTGCTACATTTTTGACAGTTTTCAAAAATGTCTCTTTTCAATTTGGGCTCATTCAAAACACATCTATTTCGTGGAATCATAAGTTACATGAGGGAAGATGCTTGTCTATTTTCTTTACAGCTGTAAAAATGGCTAGTTCTGGGCCCAGAGTAAACACTTGAAAAATTAATTGCCAAAGGAATTAATTGTCAATTATACCATGTAAAATTCAGTAGGAGTCGCTATATGCCTCCCATCATAAAATAAATTTAACCTACATGTGAAAATAAAATAATCATACAGAAAAGAACTATCAAGTTAAAAGATACCTTAGAAATTATCAGGTGTGATCCCTTCATTTTATTAAAAAGGAAAACCTTTCCACAGTAGTTAATTGACAAGTTAATTGACATGCAGTCCCACAGTGCCAGAGGAAGCCTAGAACTCAGGTCTCTTGGTATCTGGTCCAAATCTTCTTTGACTAGGTAATCATTAACTGCCCCTTGGGTTATTACCTATTTGAGCTATTAACCTATTGGGAAACTGCTAACATTTTGAACAGCAGACTTTTTCACTGTATATTAATGTTGAAATCCAACACAGAAAAGCATTTGATAGAATATCTAATAAAGAAAAGCCAAACTAATTGTAAGACTATCAGTGACAAAGACAGATTATAATTATATAGTTCTGTATAAATCAAATGACATTTTCCTCAACATAGCATCATAGGAGCTGAGATTAGCCCAGTTTCTATATTCATACCATCTTTAAATTTGGAATCATCTATGAACTTAATTATCTTGGTTACTATTACCTCTTAACTGATCATTAGTATAGAGGTCATATAAAATTAGTCCTTATATTGATTCCAAAAATTACCACCAAGATCTTCCCTTAATTCAGAAGCATAAGAAGCTTTAAAAATGGCCAAGAATCTACCATCTTTAAAAGTTGTAATTTATTTTTATATATGTGTATATATAATTATACATATGTTACATATGTTATTGGGATCTCAGTTATGGTCTTATTAAAAACACCTAAGTAAAAATTATAAATATTGTGTAAAGAAAGATTTTTTTCTTCCAAGAATTGTAATATTCGATACTGAATTTCTGTGAATGAGTCAAGTAGGTTGATCGTCTCTAAAGTTGTTTCTACTATGAAACAGATGAGTAAAGCAGAATCCAAGTGTAAATAACCAGTAACATATATAGTGAAAATTACAGTATTTTAACAAGTGACAGATGTTACATATGCCTCTCATGAGAAATCCTTTATCCATTTCATTATTTGCTACCATTTTAAAAATCCACAGTAAAATTAAAGTGCTAAATGTGCTATTTCCTCCCTGACAATAACCAAAATCCCCACCCTCTCCATTCCTAGACCAAAAGTGAATATTCGAAGATAACTGCAGCAGGTGAAGTTCATTAGCCAATGTTCCCCTAACACCTAAGGCAGTTTTCTGATTTTTTTGGTATGATCTTATTACTGTCTAATTATCCATATTGCTTTTCTTCCTTTTTGTTAAACAGAAATTCACAGAAGCAGTTTAAACTTTCATTCAGAATCATTAAATACACCCCCCTCCTTCACTGATAATTGGCCTCTTTATTAACTGATTTCTCCCGTTGATTTATTACATATCTTTTTCTTTTTTTGCCAAACTTGTATCCATTCTGTTAATACATTCTTTACCTTCTTTCAACTCGATTAACACACTGTCACTGTTACCAAAGCTTTCCTATTATTTCTTCGGGTTCTTACTGCTCTTTGAAGATCCTCTAGTAGAATAATGAATTCTTAATAACCTGGAACATTTTGATGATTCATACTTAATTATATAGTACAATTTACGTGAGACATACAACTAACACTTAAATGTTTCCTATTGTGTTGTCTTAATACTCTACAGTAACTTTGCAGCAATCCAAATACACAAATCTTTGCAATATGACTTATGACCTCTAAAAGCACAGAGAGCCATATTACAATTATCATATTCATAGCCAAATCAAACTGAGTCAGCCTCTGTCAGCAGTTTCCATACAGTTTTTAATAAAATGAAATAGATACTTGTTGTGCCTTCAGTAAATATTAATGTGACCTCTGAATATGAGTAAACCAGTCACAAGATTATGCAAGGAGTAACCTTTCATAATAATGGGTCATTGAGGCTTCTCTTTAATGGAAATAAACAATTGCCAAAAAAAAAAAAGGTATTTCTGTTCTTGGAAAGAAATGTTTTCCTGAACTACAAAACACTGATAAAGTTTGGTGGCTGTCACTTTAAGCTCTCTCCCTTTCTTATCAGCCTCAGACACATTTCCCAGCAATGCCACCTCCTCTCATCAAAAACAGTGCTTTTGTTTGTTTTTGTTTTTTTGTAAAAGGGGGGAAAAAAACAAAAAAAACAGGAAGGTAGCTATTGACCTTAGATCAAATAAGGTGATATTGAAGTTCTGAGATTTCTTCCACTTTTCCAGGACTTAAGCTATGAAATGGACTATGGGATCTAGGATCATTTTTTTTCCTAAGAACAGGTGCAAAGTGCATATGAAGTCGACAAAGGAGATGGAAGCAACCAGAACTAGATTAACCAGTAGAGCCAAAAACTCAACACCCACGATAAACGACAATAGAGAAAGAAATAGAAGATGTCTATAGCTTTCGTATTCTGAATAATTTTAAACAAAAAAAGAATTTTGCACTCATCCTCTTGTAAAATATCTGCCTGCCAACTTTAGATTTTTCGATTTTTAATCATTTCAACTGAAGTCAATCTTAATAAGCATATATTCATCTGACTTCTTAGACAAAAAAAGCCCTGGTGTTCAAAGTCCCCTTATCTGTTATAAAGTGTCTGTTTAATGTATCTACAGAGCTTCTCATCTTTTAAAAATATCTTATCAATTTGACTCCAGCTTCAAAAGTTTGCAACATATTTTTCCAATATTCTGAGGGATTGAGATTTATGCCTAGCTCTTTTAACAATTTCATCTGGATTCCTAAATCTATTTCACATAATTTACTTTGAATGGAAGACATCTTAAAGATCAACTAGTCTATACCTCTTACTTTGCAGGTGCTAAAACTTGACCTTAAGAGTAGTTAAGAAAATCTCTCCCAGGTCACTCAGCCACTTAGTGACTGAAAACAGCTAAAAGGAACAATATTTTCTGAAGCTTATTCTTATATCTGGGGCTTCCCTAGTGGCTCAGTTGGTAAAGAATTTGCTTGCAATGCAGGAGACCATGGCTCAATCCCTGGGTCAGGAAGATCCCCTGGAGAAGGAGATGGTAACCCACTTCAGTATTCTTGCCTGGAAAATTCCTTGGATAGAAGACAGAGACGCCTGGTGGGCTATAGTCTCTGGGTTCACAAGAGTCAGATATGACTTAGCAACTAAACCACCACCACTCTTATATTCTTATACAAAGCAACTTGCAGGTAGAGGCTTACAGGTTTGTTTTACATAAAAGAAAATAATTTTTAATTACTTAGGCAAGTGGTTAATAAAATTTTTCAAATACTTAGTAAGAGTCTTCCATAAAAGTTGATCTCTTTATACATTCTAAGGGTAATATTGGGCTTCCCTGGTGGCTCAGACGGTAAAGCATATTAGAACTATTTGCATCTTTCCTTTGCTAAACACAATTTTATATTGCCACTCTAACAAATTAAAACAAATGAAGGGGTTTAAAGTTAAAATAACAGCCATTTAAAATTTAAAAAGCTCAGCGTCCTCCGGGACTGCAGTCCAGCAAGTTCAGTTGGGTACTCTGTTTGGAGTCTCCAAAGGCCCAAATCAAGCTGTAGGCAACTCTGGGTCCTTCTCTAGAGACTACTGTAGAGTCCATTTCCAGACTCACTAGCTTGTTGGCAAAATTCAATTCTGTGTATGACTGGCCTTTGGCAAGAGTTCATTCTTAGTCTCTAGAGGTAGTCTGTTTTCTTCTTCTCATGGTCCTTGAATCTTCAAAGCCAGCAAAAGCGCATGGAAGAGTTCCCATTCCCTGGCTCTCTCTGACTTGTTCCACTGCACTTTCCTCACTTCCGCCTCTGCCTGCTTTTAAAGACTCACGTGACTACATTGGGCCCACCTGGATAATCTAGGCTAGCTTCTGCTCTTAAGGATTCCTGAGACAGCATTGATTGGACTCACCTGGATAACCTAAGCTAGCCTCCTCGCTTTAAGGTCAACTGAAGGTCAACCTTAATTACAACCACAAAGTCCCTTTGCCAATACAAGGTAACGTATCCATGGGCACAATATCTCAACATATTCACTGTCCTAGGAATTAGGCATGGAAACTTGAGGATCAAAATTCTGCCTACTATAGCTAGCACCTATTTTATTGATGTAACCTTAAAGAAATGTGACTTTTTTTTTAACAGATCATATTGTTCAAACTTAACAACTCTAACAAAAATGTAAATTTTCACCCTTAATATTTATACATCCATTTCCAGGAATGACTCAGATTGGTCCTGTTTAGATGCAGTGCCCACCAGTGAACCAATCACCCATGGCCTAGATATTTCCTAACTGACCTATCACCCAGTTCATAATCCTCCCCCTAGTTGTCTCTAATTTGCACTAAACTGATCTAGCTCTTCAGTTACACTAGTTTTCGTCTCTAGAATCCCTTTCAATTCTTCTTCTACATTCTCATTCTCTAATAAACTCGATCTTTCATCAATTTTTAATATATTGATTATAATTATTTTATACATCATGTCCAATAACTCCAAAAACTAGAACACCATGAGAGTGTTTCTACTGTTTGCTGTTTTATATTTTTTAAGCTTGGACCTGGCTTGTGATATGCATGGTAATTTTTTATAGAATGTGAGGTACTGTTGCTTCTGGCAATGACAGATAGTTAAAGTGAAGGCAGATTACCTTAAAATCAAGATTGAGTTTATCAGAGGCTGCATTGTAATTTTTGTAACTTATAGTCTATCTCTAGTTCTCCCTAACTCCTAGGACATAGCCTTTTGGGGATTTCAATTAAAAGTTGAAAACGCTTCACCAGGGTCCTGCATATGCTTGAATTCTACTTTGTGGCTTCTTAGCCCTGTGAAACTGCCAAAAATTATGCCCAGCATCTCCCATCTTAGCCTGCACTGCTTCGCTTCTCAGCCTCATGGCATGAGCTGTTTATAAAGCGACAAAAACCCAAGATGAGAAGTGGCACTAAATACAGGGCTCACCTCAGTGTGTGGCTCTGCACTCTGGGATCTTTCCTCCTTGGCAGTACTATAATGCCTTTAGATATTCTTTTTAACAGTATTTTCTCATTTTTTCAAAATGGGCCTTAGTTTGAAATAAACTAAGAAATCAGATACTGATTGATCTCAGTGGTCTCTGTTTATATGTGCATGCATATCTGATTGATTTTAAGATGGGTTGACATACATATGGGATAGTTAGTTTTTTGTGTATTATATTTTCTGCTTGAAAGCTCAACTATTTACTTCTTAAAATTTTAAGTTATTCCTCTGTTAGAATTATTATTTAAAGCTTATCTTCAAAATGCCTCTCCTTCACAGTTCATCTGACACCTTACATATAACAAACAACAAGCATTTAGGAGTGTCTTTTCTGTAAATGCTGTCCTACACTTTTTTTTTTTTAAGTAAGGTAACAGTGTCCTCAGAGACTGGGTTTTTTTCACAATAAAAATAAAAAGTTACAAACATAAGTACCACTATTTCATGGACTGCTGCCTATATAACTTCATTCTTTGACAACTTCTAGTCATCTCTCAGAGGATATAAGATTTATGAAAAGGGGTGAGCAGAGGCTATGGATAGCTCCTATAGTTACATTACCATAAAATATCAATAATTCAAAATTGAAATTTATGATCAGTGAAACATCTCTAAGCTATAATTTGTCTCTGAACTAAGAAAATGTTTTATTGCATAATTAAATGTATAAAAATCGTGAAGCCAATTCATCCTGCTCAAGAAAGGAAATTGCTTTTAAGGACCACCTTAAGGTTACCAACTTTCTATCTATATGCCTCTAAACAGTATTTATAAAATCAATTTAATCTAGATCAAATAATAGCAAACAAAACTTACACTATCTCATTTTTAAAGTATCATTTGTAAATATACTTAGTAATGAATACAAATTATTATGGGTAATTGAAAGTGCCAAAACCTAAATCTCTCATCAAAATAAATTACAGCCCAAGACTTCACTCTCTCGAATTTTGAATACCAGTTAATTAAAAACAATGAACAAAAGCCTAGGCACTTCCTCCTACCTATAGAACCTTTCTCTTAAAGTCATGTTCTTTCTAGATTTGTGTTCCTGAAATGTACAATATTAACTACAAACTAAAAAAAAAAAAAAAAATCGCTCTCAACCAAAAAAATTAGGAATAAGTACAATGGATAGACTAGATAAGTATTCACGATTATATCCTCCCAGCTCAACAGATTAAATGGCTTTTAATACAATTATAAGTCATTATTCAGTATTATCATTGCCCTGGGCATTTGTTACAAAACATGAATTTCCATGTTTTAGCAGACTACAGTTAATTTCCAATGGTGGGTCAAGGGACCTTTAAAGATTTACGAGCACTCAAGACACAAAGGAACTAGCACCTTTCTTTTTTTCCCCAAAGGCTCTATTCTATTTCGTCTATTTCCCTGGCTCACATCTCCATAACTCTTTGCATATTTACTGCTATAGATGTAGCCATCACAGAAAACGGCAATTAGCTTAGCATATTGCAAACCAGCTGTCAAAATTGTATGCAGATTCTATGTTTATAATAAAGTATTATTGCTATTAATGAAGAGACTACATTTCAAGAACCAGTGTATCAGAAATTTCATGGGATAATCCAACTGATGTAGAGATGCAAAGGCTTGTGTGAATTCTTTGCTAAGAATGAGTAAGGATCCTCAACCAAACCATCACCACTATATACAGATGCTTTACATTTTGACAGTCAAGAACACTGGGTTTGATGGGAAGCCCTTCAAACCTTCATTCTTCCATTTACCAGTCGGCTTTATGATCTTAAACAAGTTACTTAGCCTCTTTGTACCTCAGCGTTCTCACCTATAAATGGGAATAACCACATACCTACTTTACTGGGGTTTATTTTAATGAGGATTAAATAAAAATGAATACAGAATTCAGTCTTGGGACTGGGAAATGATAAACAATCAATAAATATTAGAATTGTTGTGAAGCACATAAAAGAGATGCTCAATTATAATTATTAGTAAAATATAAATCAAACCTACAATGGAATATTACGTCACACTGATCAGAATGGCTATCAACAAAACTTCTACAAACAATAAATGCTGGGGAGGGTGTGGAGAAAAGGGAACCCTCCTATACTGTTGATGGGAATGTAAACTGATGCACCCACTATGGAAAACAATATGGAGGTTACTTAAGTAACTAAAAATAGAGCTACCATATGATACAACTAAGATCATGGCATCTGGTCCCATCACTTCATGGCAAATAGATGGGGAAACAGTGGAAACGATGGCTGACTTTATTTTTCTTGGCTCCAAAATCACTGCAGATGGTGACTGTAGCCATGAAATTAAAAGACATTTACTCCTTGGAAGGAAAGTTATGACCAAACTAGATAGCATATTGAAAAGCAGAGACATTACTTTGTCAACAAAGGTCCATCTAGTCAAGGCTATGGTTTTTCCAGTGGTCATGTATGGATGTGAGAGTTGAACTATAAAGAAAGCTGAGTGCCGAAGAATTGATGCTTTGAACATCGGTGTTGGAGAAGACTCTTGAGAGTCCCTTGGACTGCAAGTATATTCAACCAGTCCATCCTAAAGGAGATCAGTCCTAGGTGTTCACTGGAAGGACTGATGCTGAAGCTGAAACTCCAATACTTCGGCCACCTAATGCAAAGAGTTGACTCACTGGAAAAGACCCTGATGCTGGGAAAGATTGAGGGCAGGAAGAGAAAGGGACAACAGAGGATGAAATGGTTGGATGGTATCACCAACTCGATGGACATGGGTTTGCATAGACTCCGGGAGTTGGTGATGGACAGGGAGACCTGGCATGCTGCGGTTCATGGGGTCTCAAAGAGTTGGAGATGACTGAGCGACTGAACTGAACTGATAATACAGCAATCCCACTCCTGGACATACATCCAGAAAAGATAAAAATTCTAATTCAAAAAGATAACATGCATCCCAAAGTTCACAGCAGTACTATTTACAATAACCAAGACATGGAAGCAATCCAAATGCCCATCAAGAGATGATTGATGAGATATATATTAATATATAATGTGAGGTATGTACACACAATGGAATTTTACTTAACCATAAAAAAGCATGAAATATTGCCATTTACAGCAACATAAGTGGACCTAGAAAATATCATATGAAGTGAAGTAAGTCAGAGAAAGACAAATACATGATATCACTTTCATGCGGAATCTAAAAATAATACAAATGAATCCATACACAAAATAGAAACAGACTTACAGAGACACAAAACAAACTTATGGTTACCAAAGTGGGGAAAAGAGGTAAAAAAAGAATAAATTAGGAACTTAGGATCAACAGATACAAACTGCTATATATAAAATAGATAAGCAAAAAAAAACATGTATTGTATAGCACAAGGAACTATATTCGGTATCTTGTAATAGCCTATAGTGGAAAATAATATGAAAAAATAGATATATATGTAACTGATCATTGTGCTATACACTGGAAACTAATGTTGTAAATCAACTACACTTCAATAAATAAATACTTTTAAAAAATAAAGAGACTTCAGTCCTACAAGGAAAAAAAATTATAAACTATAGTGGGTACTTTTCTCTCTTTGTAAATTACATGTCTTTTTTCCTTTGTCTCTGAACCTGATCATCCCAACACTCACCAACACAGTGTTTACCTCTCTTTGGGAGTCTACTGTACTTCATAGAAACTACATTAGTATTTCTCCACTTCACACTTTAGGATCTCATCTTAGTTCACCCTTAGATGAGACACCTTAGACACCCTCCAGGAAAGCAGCAGGTGCAATGGAAGAAGATTTAGACAGAGCATTTGTCCACTTAAGATGCAATGTGTGTCACACAGGTAATTTCAAATGTTCTACTAGCTACATTAAAATAAGGAAAAAGAAACAGGTGAAATTAATTTTAATAATACATGTTATTTGACTGAATATATCCAAAATATGTCTTTCCCATTGGTTCAGTGCTAAAGAACCCACCTGCCAATGCAGGTGATACAAGAGACTCAGGTTCAAACTCTGAGTTGGAAAGATCACCTGGAGAAAGAAATGACAACCCATTCCAATATTCTTGCTTGGAAAATTCCATGGACAGAGGAGCCTGGTGGGCTGCAGTCCATGGGGTTACAAAGACTTGGACATGACTAAGCACACAAGCACTTGGTATACAAAATACTATCATTTTAACAAGCAGCAGTAGCCACATTACATAACAAGCACACAGTAGCATAAGTTAAGAAGGCAGAGTGCCAAAGAACTGATGCCTTTACTGTGGTGTTGGAGAAGACTCCTGAGAGTCCCTTGGGCTGCAAGGAGATCCAACCAGTCAATCTTAAGGGAAATCAACCCTGAATATTTATTGGAAGGACTGATGCTGAAATTGAAACTCCAGTATTTTGGTCATCTAATGCTGACTCATTGGAAAAGTTCCTGATGCTGGGAAAGACTGAGGACAGAAGAAGAAGAGAGTGTCAGAGGATGAGACGGAGGGCATCACCAACGCAATAGACATGAACTTGGGTAAACTTTGGGAGATGGTGAGGGAGAGAGAGGCCTGGTGTGTCGCAGTCCATGGGGTGGCAGAGTGGGACACTCCTGGGCGACTGAATAACAAAAGCCACGTATAACTGCTCAATAGCCACATATGCGTACTATATCAAGCAATACAGGTTTAATTGGACCTGTATTCAAATACAGATTCAAATGGACCAGTATGCAAATTCTGGCTCTGCCATTTACTTGCTAAATCTTAGTTTTATCACTTTAACTATGTCTGCAAGATTTAGTGTATACAGAAGTAGAAATATAATGTTTGCATATGAAACATATAATGTTATAAACCAGTTACCTAAATAAAAAGTACATTGAAAAATAAATAAATAATGTCCACTACCCACAAAAATAATAACTATTTCCTGTTACTGTTATGAGAAATAAAATGGCAACCCAAAGCACTTAGTGTAATGCCTGACATACAGGAGTGTTCATTAAAGGAGAATTCGCTCACCCTCGCCTTCTACTGTAGAAGTGAATACTGGCTCAGTGTAGTATAATCTGTCACCTAGGCTTAGTTCCTTCCCTTCTAATCCTACTACAAACTGTAGCTCTCCCCAGCTGCACAGGCCTCCTTCCTTGCTTCCTAGCATCTAAAGAATTATCTGTGTGGACTTATAGAGGCTATGGGATTTCTTAGTCAGGACACAAATATGTGGTTCCAAGAACCTGTAAAGCTCTGTGCCTGACAATTTCCATCTCCTGTGACCCTGTCTTATCCACCTTCCCAACTGTTACCACTGCTGCAGCCTCCCCAGCAACTGCCATCAACAGCACCACCTCCTCACTGGAGACAAGACTGACCCTCAAACATTCAAAGGGATCATTTTCCAAATTATCTGGCCAGGACCCTTCAAAACTGTCAAGCTTAAAAAAGATGAAGAGTGACCAAGGATATGTCGAAGATTAGAAGAGACTAGAGAGATAAGAAAATAAAAACAAAATATAGGATCCTGGGTAGGAGTTTGGTCTAGAAAGAGGACATTAGTGGGAACACTAGTGAAATATAAATAAGGTCTGTAGATTAGTTAACAGTATTGTATCAGTGTCAATTTCCCAGTCTCCATAATTATGCGATGGTTGTGTATGATGTTAATATTTGGAGGGCATAAGAATAAGGTTTGAGAAGCTAATGTATAACATGGTGATGACAGTTAATAAACTGTGTTATATAACTGAAATTCACCAACAGTAGAACTTAAATGTTCTCTCACTCTCTTTCTAGCTTATGCCCAACCCCCTCCCTGCCCCCCACACACAAAATGTAAATAGGTGATGAGTGAGTTAATTAACTTGATGAGGGAAATTCTTTCACAATGTGTACATATATCAGTTCATCCCAGTATACACTTTAAATATCTTACAATTTTGTCAATTTTATATTAGCAAAATTAAAAAAAATAAATAAGGGGATATGTGGGTACTCACTGTACTATTTTTACAACCTTTAAGTCCATAATATCTCAAAATGAAAAGTTGAAACACTCTTAAACATGATTATTTGAAACTTTATTATGAAGGAAACTCTGTCCCAATGATTCTGTTAATTGATATATCATTATAAAATAGTGCTACTTATGTTAAATCTATGGCAGTAAGGCCATCACACAGGTTAATGAAAAGTCAATTCCGAGGTATAGAAAATCCACCTTAATCACCACTATTAGTCTGCAAATCCACCAAGAGAGTATGATGTCTCCTGTATACACTCAGTAACACTGAGGACTCAATGAAGGACTCAATGACAGCAAATAATGTTTTGTGTGATGTTATTAAACAAAGACACCTTTCGATTTAACATTACTGAGTAACGTGTTTAAACAGTTGCTACACTGCTACAGTCTTTTACGGAAAGAAAAAGACAGGAAAAGAGAAGGAAGAGATGCAAAGAGGCATATTCCAATATGTACCCTTCCCCCACCCAGACCTTCCTTGCATCAGGGAATAGAGTTGGTCAATAAACTGAATGAAATAGATGGGACAGTCTTCTCTGCTACATAATGTCTTACTGTAACATGAATTAGTTCATAGGCAGCTGGTGAGAAAGAATGGAGAAAGAAGTCAGTATAAAGCAGAAGCTTCACTAGTTCACATCTGATTTTCTCCCAAAATCATCAATGTCTCATTAAAATCAGTTGAAGGCTGAGTACACTAAAGGCAGCAAGCTAAGACGGAATCAGTATTATACATTCAACTTTTTTCCTAGAAAGTTTACTGCAAGTTTAACCCAGATCTTAAAACAAAAAACTTACAACAAATAAAACAACACAAAACAATGAGCTGAACATCCATCTCTGCGATCAGTACATTTTGTACATAGCTTGCAATCTTTCTCTTCTTGCAAATTCTGGTAATAATAACCCTGGCCCTTGAAAACATAGATAGCCTCAAACCTTCCTTATATCTTCTTCCATCAAGCTATCTTCACCTTTATTGTTTTAAGTAAATCCAACATTTACTGCAGTGTTTATTTATTAGAAACTTCAGATGTCTTTTAAATAATGCTATTGGAATTATTGTGATTTTCATTGGTGTTCTAGGTTATGAAGATGCATAAGCCCTAGCAATTTAAGAATGAATTTGCCAACCACAGAGTTTTCCAGAAAGGCATATATAATATTATAGTAGAAATGCTGCATTTCCACATACTCTGAATACATAAAATGCTGTCCAGGAATGATTTAAAATATAAGCTGTCACACTACTTTGTTACCAAAGATTACTTATGTATCAATAAAATGCATAATTAACATCAATTTTTTATCTTTGTATTTTATATTTAGCCATAAATTCAAATTTTAGTCATGTGTTTCTGTATTAGTCACACATTTCTTATATTGACAGGATATTCTAATGTAAGAACATGTGTCCAGAAAGCATTTTTGCTCATGAAACTAAAAAGATACTTTAAAAAGTGTCTTTTATTAGTATTGCATCATACTAAACAAATATAAGCCTGGTTGTTCACCAAAAGAAAGCAACAGTTATTGCTTGATGATTATTTGTTGTTAAATAATATGATACCAATCACTAAGCATTTTTACATGTAAATAGCTCCTACTAACAACAAGCATTATGAAAGAAAATTTGTGTTATTTGTACCTAACAGAGACACATCACATAGTTTACTCATTTAAAATACAGTTCAATTGAGGTAGCTATCATTTAGTATATCAACCTCAATTTGAATATACTGTTTTTGAAATTAATTTATATAATAAGTATCAATCACTTTAATATTTACATAAAAGGATAACATTTTCTTTTTTTTATATCTAGTCTAGGATATGCTAGGGTACCGTTTTGGATCCATGCAGACTTGGATTTTAAGGAGCCTTTTTTTATCCCCAATTACCTATTCAAATTCATTTGGTTAAAGACAGTCAGCATGTTTCTCACAGAGAAAATACACCGCACAATAGTCTGCTTATAAGGTGACCTCTCTCACTTGGGTGGGTATCCTCTCCATCACAGACTAAGTGAGGATGTAACCTTGTCAAACCAAAAGCGAAAGAATAATGAGCACACGACAGGCTAACCCAGCATGGGAAGGTTGTTAAGGAGGTTGCAGAAACAGTTCCCTCAATGACAAAGTAAAAGGATACTCTGAAGAGTAGGTTAATATTAAAGAAAGCACTCAAGAATATGAGAAGCATTAATCCCCATCCTTGGATGTCTGCCATACAAAACTCCACTCAAATTTATTTCATTAGTTACTGACCAGTTTTAGTTAATATGTTTTCAAATAAATCTTAGTAGAACAGGCTTGACTGAGACACATTTAGAAAATATCTGTTTCCACAAAGCAGTAACCAAAGATAAGTAAAAGCAAGTAGATAACGTTTTACTTTTACCAATTATAAATTATCACCCAACAATAAACAATTATTCTAATTCAAGAATCATACTTATATGTTCGAAGTCTTCACCAAACAGTAGGATTTTACTATCATTAAAACAAATAACAGTAACTACTACATTAATTGCTTCCCCAATGCACTAACTGACATAACAGGGAATCATGTTATAACATTTGTATAAGTAGCTGAAAAGAGTAGAAATTAGGCAAGTTCTGTTGCAGTCTTCTCAGTGTAAATTTACTTTTAAAATAAACAAACCTCAAATCTTAATCATTCAAACATAGGAATATCATTGTGTCAGTCATGTACATTTTGACATTCCTTCTCTACACTAAGATTAGAATGAAATTCTTGTTCCTGACCAGTCGTAATACTTTAACAGAGAAACAGTGCCACCTTTTGGTCCCAAACAAAAGCCTCCAGTCTACCATCTTCCAAACTTCCTTTTTTCAGTTAAATCACTGATACATATATATAAATGCCACTGAATTTCAAGTCACACTTACAATGGTCTAGAAATACTTTGCAGCTACACAGCTAATAAAGTATAAGAGTAACATACAAGTTGCTTCCAAAATACAGTATTTCAAAACAACTCAAATACCAGATACACGTACTCTAGATCATCAATATAATAATTTCTAATCAATATTTCATCAAACACGTTTGGCCAAACCAAGTATGTCAATCAAGTGATAAATTTTAAGTATCATAGAAAAAAATATTCTTTCGTAGTCTTGTTACATTTCAAAATAGATTTTCAAAAATGTATTACATTTTAAATGACCTATTAATTTAGTAATTGACAATATGGTATAAACAGGGAATTACTAGCTAAATCAGATAATTATAAATCATCTTATATAGGAATATAGTATGTTTCTGATTTACTTACACTAATGACACAATGTCACCACGTTGTACTTCAAAATTCCTCACTTTCCAATGGTTCAAAAGCACCACATCAGATGACTGGCTCCCCCCAGGATTCAAAGAAGGCTAAAAAATAAGAAGAAAGAGACACATCTGTCATTTGTAATTTTCAATCTTCATGGTTCCTTGCACTTCATAGCTGTAGTGCCGTGCAATAAAACATTTCTAATATAGTAGCTTTCAATAAATTGCTGTTCTAAAATAACTGCAAATGATGAGTTTTCAAAAAGGCTCATCGGGATTCTTCACAGGTAACCAGAAAAAAAAATTACCAATACTCATTTCAAAGGAAAATGTGCTAGATAGTCAACTCTTAACTAAACCCCTTAAAGAGGCATGGAAAATCTTAAGAAGAAATATAAGAAAAAAGTGAATCAAGCCTCCGCATAGAATATTCAGATAGGACCTAATTCCATAGTAGGTACATCCGCTTGCTCCATTTGGAGAGAAGAAGAAATAATCTCAAATCAACCAGGAAAATACCATAGTAAACAGTAAAGAGACCAGAAGTAGCAAGTGATGAAATAATCTTGGAAAATATGGGAATTTCCCATTTTGATCTCTTTTTTCTACAGAGAGCTTGCAGGAAGGGTCCTGGCTTCAGTCTAAGCCTAGTAAGCAGCCTTCACCCTAGGATTTAGATAAGTCTAGATATGCCTAAGGACCAATGGGGCAGACACGGAGAAAGATTTTCTGTAAGAGTTCATCTGATGGTCAGGAATCATCTAGGCATAAGAAACTGATTAAGGAACCATAAAGCCAATGCATCTATCACCTGGACAGGACTGCTGAAAAAGTCAATGGATGTCAAGTCTGAAACTTGATGATAGAATAAGAAAAAGGAGGAGAGTTTTTTCACCACTGACTCTCCAGGGTCTCTGGGAACGTCATTGGTCTAAAAGAGCAATTGCTGTGGTGGTAGGGAAGGTACTAGACCACAACGGAGGCTCCCCTCATTCACAGATGGTGGGTTGGCAGCAAGAACAGACAGAGCCACAGAAGCCAGGGCAGCAGCGAGGAAAACAGTACATGTCCAGCAACAGGCTGCCCTGGAGCAGTAGTGCCACGGTGATGTTTCAATCACTCAGCCTTGTCTGACTCTTAGGACCCATGGACTGTAACCTGCCAGTCTCTGTCTACAGGATTTCCCAAGCAAGAACATTGGAATGGGTTGCCATTTCCTTCTCCAGGGGATCTTCTCGACACAGGCATCAAACTCTTGCGTTGCAGGAGGATTTTTTGCAGACTGACCCACCAGACAAGCCCTAGCAGTGACATACTCTTTTTAAAGATTCCTGGAATTACTTGTAGGTTTTCTAAAAAGCAGCTGTGAACAAAGGCATAGAAATGTGTGGGGGCTATTATTATTGCTTTATTTTTGACTCCCCAGATTTTTTGTGACCAAAAACTTATTGGTTATCCTTGGGGATCTCAAACACTCTTATAGCTTCTGCAACTCCTTTATGTGATAATGCCTAAACATCTCTAACTTTAGTTTTGAATTCCCTGCTAATCCTTACTTGACTATCTGACATAAAACTCAATACTATTAAATGGAATTGTCCTCATTCCCTAGCGTAAGTTTTCTCCCTTTCTTACATCCTACTCACTATTTCCCCAGACAACCAACTTTAAATCTTACTTACCTTTTTTCTTCATGTCCAACCAGTCACCAAGCCAAAGGGATTTTTTTTTTTTCATAATGTCTTTCACTTAAGACCCATTTTGTCTATTCTCTCTTCTGTCATCATCTTTCAAGCACCAATCAGCATATAACCCTTCACTGTTGTTTAGTCGCCAAGTCATGTCCAACTCTTTTGTAACCCCATGGACTGTAGTCCACCAGACTCCTCTGTCCGTGGGATTTTCCAGGCAAGAATACTGGAGTGGGTAGCTATGCACCTATACTAATCAGTTGCTCACCTCCAACTCAAAAGTGAATGATTCTATTTCTTTCCAGCTATAAGATTTTGAGAAAGTTACTTAACTTTGTTATACTTCAATTTCCTTACTAGTAAAATGGTGATATTTAGTAACTTTTCTCTAATTAGTAATTAAATAATAATAATATCCAATACTCACCAAGTGCTTACCGTGTCCCAGACATTGTTCTAAGGGCTTAACAAATATTTACTTACTTGGTGAGATCATGCATTTAAAGTGCTTAGAATGGCTCTTGACCCCTAGTTAAGCCCTCAATAACTTTTATTAGTCATATAACTAAATCACAATTTTAATTAGAGGTAGTTTCGTACCCTTACCCCAGGTTCTTCATCCAGCTTTATCCCTAATAAGAAACAGAGCTGCAGTGGCAGGACAAATCCAAGGGGCATTGTTGGGCCATGGTGATAGGGAGTGGAGCTTCTGGAGTCACTCAGTCAGGTTAGGCTAAAAGCCAGCCGTCCATATGTGGTTTGTTCTCTCTCATCCATATTTCTCATTCATATTTTCTCTTTCCTCCTCTCCTTCTCTATCCTTCAGTTCATTATCTTGCAAGCCTTTTCCCCTTATTTCTTTGTATTTTTCCTCCTTACATAGCTGATGTGGTAAAGGTGGCCTAGGGGGAAAGAAACTGTACAATGAAAAGAAAAATCTACTTCCCACTGCACTTTCACTGGGTCCATTTCTTTTCCTTGCCATCAGAGAAGTGAAGAACAAAAGTGATTTAATTATTTCCAACTGTTCTTCCTTAGTCTCTTTTGTTGTTTTTCAAAAGTTTGTGATTACAACTCATAATAAAGACATTTTATACTGTACCCAAAGTACAAATGCACATATCTGAACAAAACATCACAAAAGAATAATCACCTTTACCACACATACCCTGATATCATAATTTCTATTCTCTCCTAATCCATGTTTTTAAAATCCTGTCTATAATCAATCATATTAATTTCCCATTCACTATTATTGATTTTGGTGGTGGTGGTTTAGTCGCTAAGTCATTATTGATTTTGCAACCTAATAATCAATTATAACCCACAGTGCTAACATCATAGATTGAGATGATTCTTCTTTAACCATTATCCTATGAAGGTTGCTTTTGTCTAGAAGTTTACCTTCAGGTCTTTCAGCTCTGTTTTATTTTCTTAGAAAATCACATGAATATTCTAGGTGCAAATACCACCCATAGACCTATGACTCTTAAATGTGCAGTCCCAAACAACTTGCTCCTCTTGTATATACAATCCATACCACTTCATACTACAACACTCAGAATGCAGTAATGCCATATTTACTTACCTGCCTCACAACCAAGCAAGATGTACTTTTTACTCATTATTATGTCCCTTAGTTAAATTTATACTCTACCCTCAACTGCATTTCTGAGATTCTGGAACATGATTCTAACTGGTTGTTCAGCATCAAATCTCATCAAGCCATTCCCCTACCTAAAATCCTTTATAATAAGCTTCCCTGACTACCAGCAAGACTGTCTCCAACATAAAAATCAATACACACGACATATAGGACCCTACCAATCCCTACTTATATTGTTCCTACAAGTGACACTCAATCACAAGCAGTACTCCATGCACAAGTTACTTCCTCACACTCCAAGACATCGTATTGTTCTTGTTCAGTTGTTAAGTCACATCCAACTCTTTGCAACCCCATGGACTGCAGCACACCAGGCTTTCCTGTCCTTCACTGTCTCCCAGAGTTTGCTCAAACTCATGTCCATAGAGTCAGTGATGCCATCCAACCATCTTATCCTCTGTCACCACCTTTTCTTCCTGTCTTCAATCTTTCCCAGATCAAGGTCTTCTACAGTGAGTCAGCTCTTGGCATCAGGTGGCCAAAGTATTGGAGCTTCAGCTTCAGCATGTGTCCTTTCAATGAACATTCAGGATTGATTTTCCTTCGGATTGACTGGTTTGATCTCCTTGCTGCCCAAGGGACTCTCAAGAGTCTTCTCTAGCACACTTCAGTTCAGTCGCTCAGTTGTGTCCGACTCTTTTCGACCCCATGAATCACAGCATGCCAGGCCTCCCTGTCCATCACCAACTTCCAAAGTTTACTCAAACTCAGGTCCATCAAGTCAGTGATACCATCCAGCCATCTCATCCTCTGTCATCCCCTTCTCCTTCTGCCCCAAATCCCTCCCAGCATCAGAGTCTTTTCCAATGAGTCAACTCTTTGCATGAGGTGGCCAAAGTATTGGAGTTTCAGCTTCAGCATCAGTCCTTCCAATGAATACCAAGGACTGATCTCCTTTAGGATGGACTGGTTGGATCTCCTTGCAGTCCAAGGGACTCTCAAGAGTCTTCTCCAACACCACAGTTCAAAAGTATCAATTCTTCAGTGCTCAGCTTTCTTCACAGTCCAACTCTCACATCCATACATAACCACAGGAAAAACCATAGCCTTGACTAGATGGACCTTTGCTGGCAAAGTAATATCTCTGCCTTTCAATATGCTATCTAGGTTGGTCATAACTTTCCTTCGAAGGAGTAAGCGTCTTTTAATTTCATGGCTGCAATCACCATCTGCAGTGATTTGGCAAGCATCAAATCTTCAATGCTCAACCTTCTTTGTGGTCCAACTCTCACATCCATACTTGACTCATGGAAAAACCACAGCTTTGACTATATGGACCTTCGTCGGCAAAGTGATGTCACTACTTTTTAATATGCTGTCTAGGTTTGTCATAGCTTTCCTTTCAAGGAGCAAGTGTCTTAATTTCATGGCTGCAGTCAGCATCTGCAGTGATTTTGGAGCCCAAGAAAATAAAATTCACCACTGTTTCTACTTTCCCTCCATCTATTTGCCATGAAATGATGGGAGCAGATGCCATGATCTTAGTTTTTTGAATGTTGCATTGTAGACCAGCTTTTTTTCTCTCCTCTTTCACCTTCATCAAGAGGCTGTTTAGTTCCTCTTCACTTTCTACCATTAGAGTGGTATCATCTGCATATCTGAGGCTGTTGATATTTCTCCTGACAATCTTGATTCCAGCTTGTGATTCACCCAGGCTGGCATTTCGCATCATGTACTCTGAATACAAGTTAAATAGGCAGGGTGACAATATACAGCCCTGATGTACTACTTCTTTCTCAATTTTGAACCAGTTCCCTGTTCCATGTAAGGTTCTAACTGTTGCCTCTTGACCTGCATACAGGTTTCTCAGGAGACAGGTAAGGTGGTCTGGTATTTCCATCTTTTTATGAATTTCCCAGTCTGTTGTGATCCACACAGTCAAAGGCTTTCAATGAAGCAATGAAGCAGAAGTAGATTTTTTTTTTAATTCCTTTCCTTTTTCTATGATCCAATGATGTTGGCAATTTGGTCTCTGGTTTCTCTGCCATTTCTAAATCCAGTTTGTACCTCTGGAAGTTCTTGGTTCATGTACTGTTGAAGTCTAGCTTGAAGGATTTTGAGCATTACCTTGCTAGCATGTAAATGAGTACAATTGTATGGTAGTTTGTACGTTCTTTGGCATTGTCTTTCTTTGGAAATGGAATGAAAACTGAGTTTTTCCAGTCCTGTGGCCACTGCTGAGTTTTCCAAATTTGCTGACATACTGAGTGCAGTGCTTTAATAGTATCATCTTTTAGGATTTGAAATAATTCACTGGAATTCCATCACCTCCACTAGCTTTGTTCATAGTAATGCTTTGACTTTGCATTCTGGCTCTGGTTGAGTGTTACAGTGACTACACCATCATGGTTATCCACGTCTTTAAGACCTTTTTCATATACTTCTTCTGTGCATTCTTGCTACCTCTTCTTAGTATCTTCTGCTTGTTAGATTTCTTGCAATTTCTGTCCTTTATTGTGCCCATCTTTGTTCCCTTGGTATCTCCTATTTTCTTGAAGAGATCTCCAGTCTTTCTCATTCTATTGTTTTCCTCAATTTCTCTGCACTGTTCACTTAAGGTTTTCTTAGATCTCCTTGCTATTCTCTGGAACACTGAATTCAGTTGAGTGTATCTTTGTCTCCTTTGTCTTCGGCTTCTCTCCTTTTCTCAGCTATTTTTAAGGCCTCCTCAGACAACCACTTTGCCTTCTTGCATTTATTTTTCTTTGGGGTGGTTTTGGTCACTGCCTCCTTTACAGTGTTATGAACCTCCATCCATAGTTCTCCGTCCATAGTTCCCAAGACATAATATAAGCAAAATTTTTGGCTGAAATGTTTCCCTCTTTCCCCTTCCCACCATTTAACTCACACTTCAAAAAACAAAACACTTGAATTCCATGAGGCAATCTCCCAGGAATTCTTTCACATCACTCCTCACCTCTCCTCCTCATTCCCGTCTTCAGTCTCCATTAGATAAACAAATGTCCCCAAGTTCCTCATCAAAACCTGTGACTGTTACTATCATAGAGGTTTTTTAAACATTAATTTATTTAGCTGCATCAGGTCTTATTTATGGCATGTGGGATCCTTTTAGTTGAAGCATGCAAGATATTTAGCTGTGGCTTGGGAACTCTTGGTTCCCAAGAGTTATATGGATCTAGTTCCCCCAGTAGATGGGATCTAGCTCCCCGGCCAGGGATCAAACCTGAGACCCTACATTGGGAGCTCAGAGTCTTCGCCACTGGACCACTAAAGATGCCCAATTATAGCAGTTTTAAGCATTTTTATAATTATCTGATTGTCTCTCTTTCCAAGAGTATAAAAGCATTTTAAGAAGAGATTACTTCTCAAGTCTGGGTTTTTGACACCTAGGAAAGTAAGGATATTAATACATTTAATGGAAAGAATTTTTTTAAAATAAACTAATGAAATTTCCAAAGACTTTCCAAATTAATATACCCAATAAAGAGCCCTTTTTCCATCTGAGACCCAGAAGCTGAAGTTTCCTTGAGGAAATTAGCAAATTACATGCTGGTGCTCCATGGTTAGGGACAGAATAATCTCTAGAGACTCAAATTTTGACACCTCCATTCATCTTTCCCCTACAGAATCAATCATCCACCAACTTTTCTAATGTTAATTGTTAGAACCTAAAGGTAATGCCTTGTAAACTACAGATTCATGCAGAGGAAAGGAAAATCCCCAAAGCAAGCATGTCAAATTCCAAGCAGTAAAATATTAGAATCATCAGTCAACACCTGGAAGACCTTGTTTGATTTTATAAAAGAAACAATAGTTTCTTTTATCTTTGCTCTTTTGCACAAGGCTAAATTAATCATCTCCCAATCTGTGCTCCCTTAACAATTCAGGTAAACTTCAGGGATAGCCCTTAAAACATTATAGGTATCTGCCTATACAGATGAATCTTTCATTCACTTAACTGTAAGTTTCTCAATTACAGGAACCATATTTCATTCATTTTTGTATATGCCCAACCCCAGAACAGTGGCTGGAAAATAGTAGGTCTATACTTTTAAGTTTAAAAGATTAAAATAATTTGAAATCATATTTAACTAAGATGTTTCCTACCGAATGTACATTATGTTAACAGTGTATACATCTCTTTCAAAGAAAACACACTCTGGATGAGTAAGCATAGTAAGAAACCTTTTGTGTTGGGCCAAGTAGGTAATTTAAGCCTCAGGAATAAAATTGGACAGTATCCATAATGAAATAATGCTAATCAGAACATCACAAATTTTTTTCTTTACAGTTCATTTATAAATATAAATAATACTTATGAATATAAATAACATTATTCATAAAGAAAAACTTTCTTTAATCAGGAAACTGTTCCTACATCACTATAAAAACCCACAGTTGTTTGTACTTCAATTAAATTTCTTTATAAAAAGAAAAAAATTTTACTTCTTGAGTTTTCTAAAAAACTTTTCAGAAGAAAAATAATGCTCTAACTTCAAAATGAAAATATTATATAAGAAATGAAAGAAACTTCATTTGGATGCTGCAATTTTAGAAAAATTAGTAAAACCATGTTATTTCTTAGAAATTTTACATCTTGTTTTTACCCACTATGGGAATGGCAGTTTGCTTCAGACAGAACAAGCAGTCCTTTCAAACCAAAGAAGTTATATGTATGAAATCTAAATTAAAAGTCATAAACTTTGGGAACTTGATGTAACCAGAAAGTCTATATTTTCTTGTCATGTTTTTAATACTTTAAATCCTAGATTCCCAGAGACTACATCAAAATTACAACCAACAGAAAATAACAAAGTTTTCTGAAGTAAGAAATAGCAGAGAATATTTAATTTAGGAGGTTTTTTAATTTATTTATAGTTGATTTACAATGTTGTGTTAGTTTCTAGTACACAACAAAATGATCCAGTTGTATATTTTTTAAATATTATTTTCCATATATATGTAACAGAATATATTCATTCTGGTTTTTTATATTAATAGAATACTGTGCTATATAATAGGACCTTGTTATTTATCTATTTTATATATAGTAGTGTATATCTGCTAATTCCAAACTCCTAATTTATCCCTTCCTGCGCTCCTCTTTGGTAATCATTAAGTTTGTTGTCTACATCTGTGGACATCTTTCTGTTTTGTACATAAGTTCATTTGTATCATATTTTAGAGTCCACATATAAGTAACATCATATTCTCCTTCTGACTTACTTCATTTAATATGATAATCTCTAGGTCCATCCATGTTGCTCCAAATGTTATTACTTCATTCTTTATCCATTCATCTTTTGATGGGCACTTAAGTTACTTCCATGTCTTGGCTACTGTAAATAGTGCTACTGTAAACACTGGGGTGCATGTATCTTTTCAAATTAGAATTTTCTCCAAATAGCTGCCCAGGAGTGGGGGTGCTAGATCATATAGTAACTGTATTTTTCATTTTTTAAGGAACCTCCATAATTGTTTCCATAGGGCCAGCACCCATTTATATTCCTACCAACAATGCAGGACCATTACATTTCGCCATACCCTTTCCTATGCAGGAGTTTCTACCTGTATCTCAAAATGTGTGATCGTATCAGATCTTCCTACCAGCAGTGGAGATTTCCAGTAGTAAGAGGGAAAACATCACTAGTCATTGGGATTCCTGACAAAAAAACAAAACAAAACAAAAGCAGCCATGCCTTTCTTTTCTTAAATGAAGAAGAGAATTTTCTTTTCTTGCATTCTCACACAATCAATTCCTAAGCTTTTGTTCTGGAGCACTAGGATTAAAAAACAAAAAACTTAGATCAGTCTTTTGGACATGTACATACTGCTATATTTAAAACAACTTAGATCAGTCTTTTGGACATGTACACACTGCTATATTTGAAACAGATAAGCACTGAGGACCTACTATACAGCACAGGGAATACTGCTCCATATTCTGTAATAACCTAAATGGGAAAAGAATTTGAAAAAGAATAGATACATGTATATCTATAACTGGAAAAAAAAAAAGAAAAAATCAAACAACTTAGACCAATCTTTTGGAGACAAATCTTTTGGATAGCCCTTCCTCTAAAGAGAAAAAACTATGTTCAAATCTGGTCTCCTCTTCCTTACTAGCCAGACTGTGTGTGTGTGTGTGTGTGTGTGTGTGTGTGTGTGTGCATGTGTGTGTGTGTGTGTGTGTGTGTGTGTGTGTGTGTGCTCAGTTACTTGGTCATGTTCAGTTCTTTGGACTGTAGCTCACCAGGCTCCTTTGTCCATGGAATTTTCCAGGCTAGAATACTGGAGTGTGATGCCATTTCCTCCTCCAGGGGATCTTCCCAACCCAGGGATCAAACCCACATCTCCTTCATCCCTTACACTGGCAGGTGGATTCTTTACCCACCTGAGAAACCCACTAGCCAGATTATCTGACACAAATTACTTAACCTTTTTCAAACCTCATTTCCACATCAATGGTTGCAGTTCCAGGTTAAAATAGAGATATAGGAAATTTCTTAACAGTTCATTTCTTACCAGTCAACAAGTACGATGATAATGATAACTATAGCAACAATAGGACAAAGGGAAACAAAATCAAGTACAATATCCTTTCCATAAGATTCAAGACAAGATCAAGCCTTTGCTTATTGCCTAGAATGTTTTTCCTTTTAAATACTGGCATATCTCTTCTTATTGCTCTTCACTTTATTATGCTTCACAGATACTGTGTTTTCACAAATTGAAGGTTTGTGTCAGCCCTGGATCAAGAGTCTACCAGTGCTATTTTTCCAACAATATATGCTCACTTCATGTCTCTATGTCACATTTTGGTAATCCTGGCAACATTTCGAACTTTTTCATTTCACCACATACTTACTGTAGGGATCTGTGGTCAGTAATCTTTCATGTTATTATAGTTGTTTAGAGGCATCACAAACTGTACCCATGTAACAGAGCAAATTTAATTGATAAATGTCATTTGTGGTTTGACTGCTCTACCAACTAGCCACTGCCCTGCTCTGGCCTCCCTAGTCCCTGAGACACAACAATATTGAAATCAGGTCCATGAATAACCTTACAATCACCTCTGTGTCCAAGGGAAAGAAAGAATTGCACACAAAAGCTAGAAATGATTAAGCTTCATGAGAAAAGCATGTGGAAAGCCAAAAAAAGCTGAAAGCTAGGCCTCTTAAGCCAGTTACCCTAAGTCAGCCAATTGTGAATGCAAAGGAAATGTTATTGGCAGAAACTAAATGTGCTATACTGGTGAACACACAAATACTAAGAAAGTGAAATACACTTATTGCTGATATTGAGAAAGTTTTAAGTCTAGAAGATCAAACTAGCCATGGCATCCCCTTTAGCCAAAGCCTAATTCACAGCAAAGGCCCTAAATTTCTTCAGTTTTATGAAGACCGAGAGAGGTGAAGAAACTGCAGAAGGGAAGTTTGAATCTGGCAAAGTTGTTTCATGAGGTTAAAGGAAAGAAGCCATCTCCCTAACATCAGAGTACAAGGGGATGTATCAAGTGTTGATGTAGATGCTGCAGCAATTTATCTAGAAGATCTAGCTAAGATAATTCATGACGGTGGCTACGCTGAACAACATATTTTCAATGTAGATGAAATAGGCTTATACTAGAAGAAGATGCCATCCAGAACTCTCATAGCTAGAGAGAAGTCAATGTCTGGCTTTAAAACTTTTAAAGGACAGGCTGATCAGGGGCTAATGCAGCTGGAGATTAAGTTGAAGCAGTGCTCACTTACCATTCTGAAAATCATAGGGCCTTTAAGAATTATGCTAAATCTACTCTGCCTGTGCTCTGTAAATGGATCAAAAAGGTCTGAATTACAGCACATCTGTTTACAACATGGTTTCCTGAATATTTTAAGGTCTGTGGAAACATATTACTCAGGAAAAAAATAAATAATTCCTTTCAAAACAGTACTGCTCATTGACAATGATGCACCTGGTTCTCAAAAAGCTCTGATGGCTATGTTGTTGTTTAGTCACTCAGTCGTGTCTAACTCTTTTGCAACCCCATTGACTGTAGCCCTCCAGGCTCCTCTGTCCATGGAATTTTCCAGGCAAGAATACTGGAGTGGGTTACCATATCCTTCCCAAAGGGATCTTCTGTAGCCCAGAGATCAAACCCGAGTCCCCTGCATTGGCAGGCATATTCTTTACTACTGACCCACCAAGAAAGCCCTCTGATGGATGTATTATACAATAAGACTAATGTTTTCATGCCTGTTAACACAACATCCATTCTGCAGTCCATAGATCAAAGAGTAAATTCAACTTTCAAGTCTCATTATTCAAGAAATACATTTTCAGACCTAAGAATAAAGATCCTTGGTACTTTAAAAACACACACACACACACATTTTGTAACTCTATAGCCTTAGCTGTCAGCCTTAGCCACCACAGTCAGTGATTTCTTGGATGGATCAGGGCAAAGTCAATTGAAAACCTACTCTATAGGGTGCACCATTCTAGATGCCATTAAAAAACACTTGTAATTCATGGGAAGAGGTCAAAATACCAACACTAACAGAAGTTTGGGAGAAGGTGATTCCAGCCCTCCTGGATGACTTTGAGGCATTTAAGACTTCAGGGGAATAAGTCATTACAGACGTGGTAGGAAAAGCAAAGGAACTAGAATTAGAAGTAGAGTCTAAAGATGTGACTGAATTGCTACAATCTCATGAAACACTAAAGGATGAGCAGTTTCTCCCTTACTGAGCAAAGAAAGTGGTTTCTTGAGATGGAATCTACTTCTGGAGAAAATGATGAGAAGACTGCTGAAATGACAACAAGGACTCAGAATATTATACAACCTCTGTTAATAAAGCTTTGGCAGGTTTGAGAGGACTGACTGCAATTCTGCAGAAGTTCTACTGCTATCTAATAATAGCACAAGCTACAGAGATACTCTTCATGAAAGGAAGAGTCAACCAATGCAGCAAACTTCATTTTTGTCTCATTTTAAGAAATTTCTACAGCCATCCCAACTTAAAGCAACAACCACCCTGATAAGTCAGCAGTCAGCAACGAGACACAACCTGACACCAGCAGAAAGATTATGAATAGCTAAAGGCTTCCCTGGTGACTCAGAAGTTAAAACGTCTGCCTGCAATGCGGGGAGACCTGGGCTCGATCCCTGGGTCGGGAAGATCCCCTGGAGAAGGAAATGGCAACCCACTCCAGTATTCTTGCCTGGAGAATTCCATGGATGGAGGAGCCTGGTAGGCTACAGTCCACGGGGTGGCAAAGAGTAGGACACGACTGAGCGACTTCACTTTCACTTTCAAAGGCTTAGAAGCTAAGTAATGAAGTATTTTTTAATTAAGTAATGCTCCAGTGATAAAGAATCTGCTTGCCAGTGAAAGAGACATGGGTTTGATCCTTCAGTCGAGAAGATGCTCTGGAGAAGAAAATGGCAACCCACTCCAGTATTCCTGTCTAGGAAATCCCACGGACAGAGGAGTCTAACAGGCTATAGTCCATGGGGCTGCAAAGAGTCAGACACTTAGCAACTGAACAACAACAACAACAAATACTTTTAGATATAATGCTATTGCACTTCGTAGACTACAATACAATGTAAATGTAACTGTTAGACGCAATGGGAAACAAACAAAAAACATCATGTGAGTTGCTTTACACTATTCACTTTATTGAGGTGGTCTGAAACCAAACTTTCAATATCTCTGAGGTATGCCTGGACTAATCTGGAAGTCTTCAGGCTGAAATTTTTACTACCACCGCACACCCCCCAGGCTTCCCTTGTGGCTCAGCTGGCAAAGAATCTGCCTGCAATGCGGGAGACCTGAGTTTGATCCCTGAGTTGGGAAGATCCCCTGGATAAGGAAATGGCAACCCACTCCAGTACTCTTGCCTGGAGAATTCTATGGACAGAGGAGCGGGACAGGCTGCAGTCCAAGAATCGCAAAGAGTCGGACATGTGCGACTTTCTTTCACACACCCCACTACTAAATTCTTTGTGCAGTGTTTCATTTCATCGAAGCAAATAAAGTAAGCCTACTTTTTTAGATTTCAATTGTTCTACCTCAGGAATTAACCCAGAAAAAACGTCAATGTGCATAACTACTGAAGAAGAAAAATATCTTCTTCAGACACATTATGCTCATTATGTTTTCAAGTTTCATTTTTAAAACATATATACATATATAAATAAAGGTGCACATTAAAAAATCTAAGTTCTTAGCTCTGGTTGATGAAATACAATTTTCTTTTCCTTTTGGAAAAATTTTAAGTTACATGAAAAAAAGGTTACATGCTTTGCTCTGACCTAAGTACTACATCATTTACTCTAAGAAAGACCATATAAGTCAGCAGATTTCAACAGATGTTAGTAAATTATGCTAAAGCTTGAAACAGCAGGTATCAAACCTGCTTTAGAAACAAATATAACACAGAAGTTGAGCTTTAATGTTCTCCCTGATCAAAGACGATGTGGAAGGATTTTTATTCCTCCTACAAACAAATATTATTGTCAAGGTATCCTAAATTCTCAGCTTGTGTCTAAGTTCAAATTATATGACAGTTGGGGGAAAATTTATGTCTTGATTTAGGGAAATAAAACTCCCCTAGAGAATTAAACAGCGACATGATAGATTTCTCACCTTGTAAGATTTAGCCACAGCCATCCATCAGTACATGATATTATTACAGTTTCAATTTTTTTCTATAAATTTCTTATTCATTTTCTCTTTCACTTTTTAATTTTTTTTAAAAAAAAGTCCACAGCCACAATTCACTAACGATAATCTACCAACAAAGCCCAGTTTTAACCTCACTTCTTTGGGAGCTATACTGTCAACCTTTTCAGACCTCTATAAAGAGCACCACCCACTCTGCTTATATATACAATCTAAAATGTTTAAATAAAATTTTGTGCTTTTCTGACTTCCCTGATAGTTTAGTTGGTAAAAAAAATCTGCCTGCAATTCAAGAGATCCCAGTTCAGGGTTGGGAGATTTCCCTGGAGAAGGGAATGGCTACCCACTCCAGTATTCTGGCCTGGAGAATGCCGTGGACTGTATAGTGATGGGGTTGCAAAGAGTCGGACATGACTGAGCGATTTTCACTTGTGCTTTTCAATGACATAGTCCCCAGTTGCAGCCATGAAGAACCAACAGTGGCCCTCAAACTTCTTTTGAAGAACCATTATTTTAGAGAAATTATTGGGGTAGGGGGTGGGGGTGGAGGACTATTAAAGTAAGAGAAGAAACTGATATAGTACTCTGCTGTAAACTTTTAACATTGTAGCACTAGCCAGGAAGCAATGAAGTACAGCTAAGGTAAATGTATATTCTGATCATAAAATTATTATTATTATTAGATGCCATAATTTTGAAAGAACATGTATAAGATGGTCTAAAATGCCATCTTCCTTCTGTTACTATTCAGGTGTCTTACAGTTTGCATTATACAGCGGAAGTGAGAAATAGATTTAAAGGACTAGATCTGATAGAGTGTCTGATGAACTATGGATGGAGGTTCATGACACTGTACAGGAGACAGGGATCAAAACAATCCCCAAGAAAAAGAAATGCAAAAAAGCAAAATGGCTGTCTGAGAAGGCCTTACAAATAGCTGTGAAAAGAAGAAAAGTGAAAAGCAAAGGAGAAAAGGAAAGATATACCCATTTGAATGCAGAGTTCCAAAGAATAGCAAGGAGGGATAAACATCTATTCCTGTTTTATTGACTATGCCAAAGCCTTTGACCGCGTGGATCACAATGAACTGTGGAAAAGTCTGAAAGAGATGGGAATACTAGACCACTTGACCTGCCTCTTGAGAAATCTGTATGTAGGTCAGGAAGCAATAGTTAGAACTGGACATGGAACAACAGACTGGTTCCAAATAAGAAAAGGAATACATCAAGGCTGTATATTGTCACCCTGCTTATTTAACTTCTATGCAGAGTACATCATGAGAAATGCTGGGCTGGATGAAGCACAAGCTGGAGTCAAGATTGCTGGGAGAAATATCAATAACCTCACATATGTAGATGACACCACCCTTATGGCAGAAAGTGAAGAAGAACTAAAGATGAAAGTGAAAGAGGAGACTGAAAAAGTTGGCTTAAAGCTCAACATTCAGAAAACTAAGATCACAACATCTGGTCCTATCACTTCATGGCAAATAGATGGGGAAACTGGAAACAGGGGCTGACTTTATTTTGGGGGGCTCCAAAATCACTGCAGATGGTGACTGCAGCCATGAAATTAAAAGAAGCTTACTCCTTGGAAGGAAAGTTATGACCAATCTAGAGAGCATATTAGAAAGCAGAGACATTACTTTGCCAACAAAGGTCCATCTAGTCAAGGCTATGGTTTTTCCAGTAGTCATGTATGGATGTGATAGTTGGACAATAAAGAAGGCTGAGCACCAAAGAATTGATGCTTTTGAACTGTGGTGTTGGAGAAGACTCTTCAGAGTCCCTTGGGCTGCAAGGAGATCCAACCAGTCCATCCTAAAGGAGATCACTCCTGAGTGTTCTTTGGAAGGACTGATGCTGAAGCTGAAACTCCAATTCTTTGACCACCTGATGCAAAGAGCTGACTCATTTGAAAAGACCCTGATGCTGGATAAGACTGAAGGCAGGAGGAGAAGGGGACAACATAGGATGAGAGGGCTGGGAGGAATCACTGACTCAATGGACACGAGTTTGGGTAAACTCCAGAAGTTGCTGTTGGACAGGGAGGCCTCGCGAGCTGTGGTCCATGGGGTCATGAAGAGTCGGACACAACTGAGCAACTGAACTGAAGAGAACTGTTTGCATGGCTTCTAGAGTTACCAGATTTGTCTTACTAGGTGTGCATAATAAAATGGACTATGCTGTACCCAAGTCTGCATGAAGCTTTAAGTTAGAAAAGGGGCATTTTTTTTTTTCAGGTAAAAGGTACTTATTACCCATAGCCTTTAATACTTGACCCCCTACAGTGACCATCCATCTAATTTAAAAATTATTCAAACTTTTGACCTCAGAGCCCTTAACCTGGCAAGGTGATTAAAGCCTAGAGTCACATATACATACTCAGTTACACTTGAGTACTACAAGGAAGAAATTCAAATCATAATGCATCTCAGGAAATTCATACTTATTAACTCCTAGTGACATCTGACACTTTATTAGTAAGTATAGAATAATGGGCTCCTCACACCTGCTCCATGTCCAAAGGTTGCCCACAGGAGCATTTGGTGACAATCAGTAAGTCCCAGAGAGAAAGCCCCCTTTGTAGAGTTATTTCAGAGCTCTGGCCTAGACCAGTTACCACACCTTGGCCAGACAATCCTGGCAGCCTCTCTCTGCTCACATGTGTAGAATTCGTACAGGTTTCACATGAGCTTGAACAGAGATATATTTTCATATGTCCAAATTAAAAGATAACAAAGGATGCCTTCGTTAAGGAAGTGAAGCTATAAAAATTTATTTATGCTTTCTTTCACTCGTTCATTCCTTTATCACTGAAAAACTCGGAATTCTGATTCTGCCAAGCATTGTGTTAGGCAACAGGATTCCATATCCTTGAAAGCCCAGACATGAATCTAATCACATTTTATTCAGCTTTTAAAAAAATATCCACTTTAAATTGAGGTGAATATTTTCCTCACCCTTTTGATTTTTCTGCATGAAATTTTATTCACATAAAAATAACTTGCATTTCTGTAGATACTAAATTTCTCAACTTTTCTTCAAAAAGCAAGCCTTTAAAGATATATTAATAAATTTTTAAATGGATACATACAATTTTAACTTAGAAGTAGAGTGAGTTGCTAATTTTTCATTCTCCTAGACTTCACTTGTACTCTCTATATACAGAGAGTGATACATTAATGTTTTACAAACACTCCAGACACTCCCATATATTGCTTGCACAAATAAAAATCTTTACTAACTATTCAAAAGGTGATTTGTCAAAATATATCTAAGTCTTTAAAGTGGTCTTATCCTTAGGCCTGAAAAGTTATCCTCAGGGAAATAATCAAAAACATGTACAAGGATGCTCATCTTGCATGATTTATAATAGCTTAATACCTAAGCCAACCTAAATACAAATAACAGAAAACTGATTAAAATAGTAATCAAGACCACAATGAGGTACCATTTCACACCAGTCAGAATGGCTGCGATCCAAAAGTCTACAAGCAATAAATGCTGGAGAGGATGTGGAGAAAAGGGAACCCTCTTACACTGTTGGTGGGAATGCAATCGAGTACAGCCACTATGGAAAACAGCGTGGAGATTCCTTAAAATATTGCAAATAGAGCTGCCTTATGACCCAGCAATCCCACTGCTGGGCATACACACCAAGGAAACCGGAATTGAAACAGACACATGTACCCCAATGTTCATCGCAGCACTGTTTATAATAGCCAGGACATGGAAACAACCTAGATGTCCATCAGCAGATGAATGGATAAGAAAGCTGTGGTACTTATACACAATGAGTATTACTCAGCCATTAAAAAGAATACATTTGAATCAGTTCTAATGAGATGGATGAAACTGGAGCCGATTATACAGAGTAAAGTAAGCCAGAAAGAAAAACACCAATACAGTATACTGACACATATATATGGAATTTAGAAAGATGGTAATGATGACCCTGTATGCGAGACAGCAAAAGAGACACAGATGTATAGAACGGACTTTTGGACTGTGAGGGAGAGGGAGAGGGTGGGATGATTTGGGAGAATGGCATTGAAACATGTATACTATCATGTAAGAAACAAAGCGCCAGTCTATGTTCGATACAGGATACAGGATGCTTGGGACTGGTGCATGGGGATGATCCAGAGAGATGATATGGGGTGGGAAATGGGAGGGGGATTCAGGATTGGGAGCTTGCATACACCTGTGGTGGATTCATGTTAATGTATGGCAAAACCAATACAGTATTGTAAAGTAAAATAAAGTAAAAAAAATAAAATAAAATAGTAATGGTTAAACCATCTGGTATATGGTTACCGAAAGTAAAAGTGAAGTCACTCACTCGTGTCCAACTCTTTGCGACCTCATGGACTGTAGACTACCAGTCTACACTAGATATTAGAATTTCTTAAAAATCACATTGCAGAGAAATATTTAAAGATATTTGGATATGTTTGGTAAAATAAATTAGGTGAAAATATGATAAATGAAAAAAAAATAAATTGGTGTGATCAAGTTTAAAAAGGGAAGGGAGAAAAGAAAAGGAGGGAGGCAGGGAGGGAAGAAGGAAAATCACAGAAAAGGATAGGAGAAATTTATAATGGTTTAGAAATGCAAACTTTTTAAATATAAATTTATTTATTTTAATTAGAGGTTAATTACTTTACAATATTGTATTGGTTTTGCCATACACCAACATAAATCCACCACAGGTATACACGTATTCTCCATCCTGAACCCCCCTCCCTCCTCCCTCCCTGTACCATCCCTCTGGGTCGTCCCAGTGCACCAGCCCCAAGGATCCATTATCATGCATTGAACCTGGACTGGCGATTTGTTTCATATATGATATTATACATGTTTCAACGCCATTCTCCCAAATCATCCTACCCTCTCCCTCTCCCACAGAGTCCAAAAGACTGTTCTATACATCTGTGTCTCTTTGCTGTCTCGCATACAGGGTCATCATTACCATCTTTCTAAATTCCATATATATGCATTAGTATACTGTATTGGTGTTTTTCTTTCTGATTTACTTCACTCTGTATAATAGGCTCCAGTTTCATCCACCTCATTAGAACTGATTCAAATGTATTCTTTTTAATGGCTGAGTAATACTCCATTGTGTATATGTACCACAGCTTTCTTATCCATTCCTCTGCTGATGGACATCTAGGTTGCTCCCATGTCCTGGCTATTATAAACAGTGCTGCGATGAACATTGGGGTACGCGTGTCTCTTTCAATTCTGGTTTCCTCGGTGTGTATGCCCAACAGTGGGATTGCTGGGTCATAAGGCAGTTCTATTTCCAGTTTTTCAAGGAATCTCCACACTGTTCTCCATAGTGGCTGAACTAGTTTGCATTCCCACCAACAGTGTAAGAGGGTTCCCTTTTCTCCACACCCTCTTCAGCATTTATTGCTTCTAGACTTTCGGATTGCAGCATTCTGACTGGCATGAAATGGTACCTCATTGTGGTTTTGATTTGCATTTCTCTGATAATGAGTGATGTTGAGCATCTTTTCATGTGTTAGCCATCTGTATGTCTTCTTTGGAGAAATGTCTGTTTAGTTCTTTGGCCCATTTTTTGATTGTGTCATTTATTTTTCTGGAATTTAGCGGCAGGAGTTGCTTGTATATTTTTGAGATTAGTTGTTTGTCAGTTGCTTCATTTGCTATGACTTTCTCCCATTCTGAAGACTGTCTTTTCACCTTGCTTATAGTTTCCTTTGTTGTGCAGAAGCTTTTAAGTTTAATTAGGTCCCATTTGTTTATTTTTGCTTTTATTTCCAGTATTCTGGGAGGTGGGTCATAGAGGATCCTGCTGTGATTTATGTCAGAGAATGTTTTGCCTATGTTCTCCTCTAGGAGTTTCATAGTTTCTGGTCTTATGTTTAGATCTGTAATCCACTTTGAGCTTATTTTTGCATATGGTGTTAGAAAGCATTCTAGTTTCATTCTTTTACAAGTGGTTGACCAGTTTTCCCAGGATCACTTGTTAAAGAGATTGTCTTTAATCCATTGTATATCCTTGCCTCCTTTGTCAAACATAAGGTGTCCATAGGTGCATGGATTTATCTCTGGGCTTTCTATTTTGTTCCATTGATCTGTATTTCTGTCTTTGTGCCAGTACCGTACTCTCTTGAGGACTGTGGCTTTGTAGTAGAGCCTAAAGTCAGGCAGGTTGATTCCTCCAGTTCCATTCTTCTTTCTCAAGATTGCTTGGGCTATTCGAAGTTTTTTTGTATTTCCATTTGTTGTAGCTCTGTGAAAAATACCGTTGGTAGCTTGACAGGGATTGCATTGAATCTACAGATTGCTTTGGGTAGTATACTCATTTTCACTATATTGATTCTTCTAATCCATGAACATGGTCTATTTCTCCATCTATGAGTGTCCTCTTTGATTTCTTTCACCAGTGTTTTATAGTTTTCTATATAGAGGTCTTTAGTTTCTTTAGGTAGATATATTCCTAAGTATCTTATTCTTTTCGTTGCAATGGTGAATGGAATTCTTTCCTTAATTTCGCTTTCTATTTTCTCATTATTAGTGTATAGGAATGCAGTGGATTTCTGTGTGTTGATTTTATATCCTCCAACTTTACTATATTCATTGATTAGCTCTAGTAATTTTCTGGTGGAGTCTTTAGGATTTTCTATGTCATCTGCAAACAGATGAGAGTTTTACTTCTTTTCTAATTTGGATTCCTTTTATTTCTTTTTCTGCTCTGATTGCTGTGGCCAAAACTTCCAAAACTATGTTGAATAGTAGTGGTGAAAGTGGGCTCACTTGTCTTGTTCCTGACTCTAGGGGAAATGCTTTCAGTTTTTCACCATTGAGGATAATGTTTGCTGTGGGTTTGTCATATATAGCTTTTATTATGTTGAAGTATGCTCCTTCTATTCATGCTTTCTGAAGAGTTTTTATCATAAATGGATGTTGAATTTTGTCAAAGGCCTTCTCTGCATCTACTGAGATAATCATATGGCTTTTATTTTTCAATTTGTTAATGTGGTGAATTACATTGATTGATTTGCAGATATTGAAGAATCCTTGCATCCCTGGGATAAAGCCCCCTTGGTCATGGTGTATGATCTTTTTAATGTGTTGTTGGATTCTGATTGATAGAATTTTGTTAAGGATTTTTGCATCTATGTTCATCAGTGATATTGGCCTGTAGTTTTCTTTTTTTGTGGCATCTTTGTCAGGTTTTGGTATTAGGGTGATGGTGGCCTCATAGAATGAGTTTGGAAGTTTACCTTCCTCTGCAATTTTCTGGAAGAGTTTGAGTAGGATAAGTGTTAGCTCTTCTCGAAATTTTTGGTAGAATTCAGCTGTGAAGCCGTCTGGACCTGGGCTTTTGTTTGCTGGAAGATTTCTGATTAGAGTTTCAATTTCCGTGCTTGTGATGGGTCTGTTAAGATGTTCTATTTCTTCCTGGTTCAGATTTGGAAAGTTGTACTTTTCTAAGAATTTGTCCATTTCTTCCAAGTTGTCCATTTTATTGGCATATAATTGCTGATAGTAGTCTCTTATGATCCTTTGTATTTCTGTGTTGTCTGTTGTGATCTCTCCATTTTCATTTCTAATTTTATTGATTTGATTTTTCTCCCTTTGTTTCTTGATGAGTCTGGCTAATGGTTTGTCAATTTTATTTATCCTTTCAAAGAACCAGCTTTTGGCTTTGTTAATTTTTGCTATGGTCTCTTTTGTTTCTTTTGCATTTATTTCTGCCCTAATTTTTAAGATTTCTTTCCTTCTACTAACCCTGGGGTTCTTCATTTCTTCCTTTTCTAGTTGTTTTAGGTGTAGAGTTAGGTTATTTATTTGAGTTTTTTCTTGTTTCTTGAGGTATGCCTGTATTGCTATGAACTTTCCCCTTACTGCTTTTACAGTGTCCCACAGGTTTTGGGTTATGTTTTCATTTACATTCATTTCTATGCATATTTTGATTTCTTTTTTTATTTCTTCTGTGATTTGTTGGTTATTCAGCAGTGTGTTGTTCAGCCTTCATGTTTTGGAATTTTTAATAGCTTTTCTCCTGTAACTGAGATTTAATCTTACTGCATTGAGGTCAAAAAAGATGTTTGGAGTGATTTCAATTTTTTTGAATTTATCAAGGCTAGATTTATGGCCCAGGATGTGATCTATTCTGGAGAAGGTTCCGTATGTACTTGAGAAAAAGGTGAAATTCATTGTTTTGGGGTGAAATGTCCTATAGATATCAATTAGGTCTAACTGGTCTATTGTATCATTTAAAGTTTGTGTTTCCTTGTTAATTTTCTGTTAGTTAGAAATGCAAACTTTTAAGTCAAAAGTCTGGACTTAAATCTATGTAATCTTCAACAGATTAATCTCTCTGCTCCTCTTTCTTCATCTATAAAATGGATTAGTAATAGTTCCTTCATCACAGGATTTGCAGGCATTTAAACTACTTTATTTAAAGTGAATACAATACTATAATGCCTGTAACACATAGATCATTCAGTATTTAACTGTGAGTTTCATAAAATAACATTTTAGAGTAACTAATTTTTGAAGGTGGTATGGATTATTTTTATTTTGTGTATTTTTTTAATTTTTTCCAAGTTTTCTTCAATCAAAATGTAATGCTTTTAAAGGAAAAATAAAGCAATTAACTTTTTAAAGGAAAAAAGAGCATTTGATTCTTATACCCTCTTATTACAAATACTTTTGAAGTTTTCTGTCTTCTTAACAAATTCTTTAGTGTTTAAGCATCCCCTTTATTCAGATCACTGTAACTAAACTGCAAGGGTACATTTTGCAAACTTTCTGGTTCAATGAAATAATTCAGTTACTAGAAAACACTACTATTAAATATGTGTATGGTGTTCCTTGCTAATAAAACAGATATTGAGATAGCTTTTCAAATGAATAGTTTTAATCATGAAATAGATTATATATAATTAATGAAATATTAAATTGAGATAATAAACATGTCTACATATTAACAAGAAGACAGATTACTATACGTAATCCAAGTCAGCAACATAGATATGTCTATGTACTGACACCAAGATACATCTATATACCAATGAATCTTCAACATCCTCATAAAACTGAATAAGGCTTTCTTATTCACCACTATGTCCTTCCCCATTGCCCAGAAGAAATCATGTTTCCCTCTGATGCATCCTCCTGACCTAAAAAGAAGTTCAAAGTAAGGTATTTAGCAACATCAAGAAGTTGGCTCAAAAGATAAAAAGGATTTTAGAAGGGTGCTGGAATTATTTCCTCAGGCATACATAACTGAAAAGTCCAACCTCCCAAACAGGTACAGTGCACAGCAATCTAGTCACTTCACTTTACAATATCTGTGAACAAATCTGAGAAGATAAGACCATGGATTTTATACCCTTTAGCTCTTCATTGCTGAACCTGATACTGCATCATATGGTGGGGAGGGGTGGAGGAAAGACTCCATTCTAGCAGCATGATTGGGTATCAGCAGAAATTTTGGCCCATGGGACTTCTGAATTATATAAATCAAAGCTATTAGAATGAAAGGAATCAAAAACAAAATGGAAGGGATTAGAAAACAAAGAACCTATTGAAAGGAATCAAAAACCATTGTGGCAGAGGAAAGGGACAAAAGCAAACAATCCTTACTCACCTGCTGCTATAAAACAAACTACTCCAAAACAATACTCAGTTATTTATTCTTGGTTCTGCATTTAGGCTATGCTAAATGACTAATCTGGCTTCCCTGGTGTCTCAGCCGTAAAGAATCCAACTGCCAATGTAGAAGGCTCAAGTTCAATCCCTGACCCAGGCAACGAAATGGCAACCCAATCCAGTATTCTTGCCTGGGAAATCCCATGAACAGAGAACCCTGGTGAGCTACGGTCCATGGAGTCACAAGAGTTGGACACAACTGAGCAACCAAACCACCACCACCAAATGACTAACTGAGAGGTTAGTCAGCTAGTTTGACCTGAGATTATTCAGGCAACTGCAGTCATAGGGACAGCAGTGATGTCAGAGGACAAGCCCCACTGTGTAAACTTTAACAAGCCTCTGTTGAGTAATGTCTGCTATCATTTCTCTGTCCAAAGGGAATCCTATGGCCAAGTCAAGAGTCAGGGTAATGATCTACAAAAGAGCTTGAGAACCAAAAGGCATGACTTATGGGGGTTGGGGACAGGGGAGGTGATGTTAACATAACACTCTATCAAAGTCTTGCCCTCTGGCCCCAGTGAATCACATTCCTCCCACATGCAGACATGTAGGACCCTTTCCAGGATTCCCAAAGTCTCATCTGACTTCTGCAAAAGGATCAAAGTCTATTACCTCATAATATGCACCAGTTCTAAATATGGGTGAGAATCCTAGGGTATAAGTTGAATGCAGCTCATCTTGAATCAGAGGTTTATAAAGCAAAAAGAGAAACTGTCTGTCCCCCAAATAGCCAACATACAATGGAAAGACAGGGACAGTATAACTGCAATGAATTTTAAAAGGGAAGAGAAGAAACACAGAAGTCATTTCTCTACAGCAGGTCTAAAATCCAGAAGCAGGTGTTTTGAGAGCCTCCTACCTCAAGGACAAAAATGTTCTTTTTGTTAGGGCCCACTTCTGTTCTCTGGAATGGTTTCCTAGTCTATAACTCCAGGGCTCTGGGCTTTGCGTGCATGCTCAGTCGCTTCAGTCATGTCCAAGTTGGCAAACTCTATGGACTGTAGCCTGCCAGGTTCCTCTGTCCTTGGGAATCTCCAAACAAGAATACTGGAGTGGGTTGCCATGCCCTTCTCCAGGGGAATCTTCCCAACCCAGGGACTGAACCTGCGTTCTTCCATCTCCTGCACTGGCAGGCAGGTTCTTTATCACTAGCACCATCTAGGCTTTGGGGTTCTTTTTAAACAGAAATGCTTCTATTCTTAGGAAATTGAGGCCCAGAGGCTTTTTTTTTTAACTGACCTTCCCTTTTAGTATAAGCTAATTCCAACCCTTTAAAACTTTATAGACTTTCTATTCATTTAACTGAGGTTCACTCTATTCCCCCTAAAACTATAACCATAACTCTTTTTCAAACTATACCTTTCTCTATTTTTGAAGTGTTGGGTTGCTAGGGCACAAAACCCTTAACATTCTTATGATCTTATCATCCTTTTCATCTAGCTAAAAGGATCTATCTTAAATTTTTCTAAGATCTTAATAAAGAATACTTGATATTTACTCCAGACCACTTCTCACTATGAGAATCTTTTGCCTGCCAGGGAGAACTAAAGACAGTTTTATTTTCCAACACAGAAATTCCTGGATACCCTGTATTTCCTCTAATTTCTGCTTTAAGTTCAGTTCTCTCTCCCCATACCTTACACAGAGCTATCAGAACCCAACTGACAATATCAATGCTCTGCCTGGATCTGCAGCTAGATTCACAAATTCAGTACACAGATCTATATTCTAAGTTCCTGCAGGTAATAGCTTTTAAAATGGTTTCAGTACCATAAAAATGGGGCGCCACCACTCCAATCTCTAAAAGCAGTTTCCTCACCACCTTTCAAGCTTCCATTGATAGTTGTTTGTCATTTTTCCAGCCTCTGCCAACAATCCCATCACCACTTTCCTAGCCCCCAAATGCCACCCAGTCCCAAAACCAATGAGACACATTTTAGGATCTTGTTATGTCAGCACCTCACTAATAACACCAGCTTTTGTTTCAGCTACCTATTGCTTCCTAACAAATCAGTCCAAATCTGTGTCTTAAAGAACAACAATTTATTTGATTGTGATGCTGCAATCTGGGCTCTAGTCAGTGGGGCACATCCTCTGCTGCTCTTTCCTGTGGTCACTCAGGTGGCCATAACCATCTAGGGTTCAAATGGAACTGGAAAGCCCAACATGGCCCTAGTCACGTGTTAGGCACCTACCTAGGGCTTGTTAGCCAAAATGTCTCTTTGGTCCTCCAATGTCCCCTCCAGAAGCATAGCCTGAGTGTCTTGCATGTTCCCAGTTTACAAGTGCTTACCAAGTTTCCACTTGGATAACATCCGTTGATGCTAGCAAGGCACAAGGCCAGAGTCAATGAGTGGGTGTGGGGGGTGGGGGCAACTATATAAATCAATGAGAGAGGTATGATTCATTGAGGGGCAATTACTATAAAACCCTACAAATCTCCCATCCAGAAATTGATGCTTTCAAATTGTGGTGCTGGAGAAGACTCTTGAGAGTCCTTTGGATGGCAAGGAGCTCAAATCAGTCAATCCTAAAGGAAATCAACCCTGACTATTCATTGGAAGGACTGGTGCTGAAGCTGAAGCTTCAGTACTTTGGCCACCTGATTCAAAGGGCCGACTCACTGGAAAAGACCCTGATGCTGGGAAAGATTAAGGGCAAGAAGAGAAGGGGCAACAGAGATTGAAATGGCTTGATGTCATCACCAAATCAATGAACATGAATTTGAGCAAACTCCAGGAGACAGTGAAGGACAAGGAAGCCTGGTGTGCTGTAGTCCATGTGGTCACAAAGAGTCAGACACAACTTAGTGATACATGCTTTCAGACATGACTGAACAACACAGCTGGGAAAACAAATAAACTAGATTTTTAAAATTAATAGATAACTATCATTAATAGTTAATTATTATTGATAGTTAATAGTTAACTATCATTAATTGATAACTATGGGCTTCCCTGGTGGCTCTTAGGGTAAAGTGTCTGCCTGCAATGCAGGAGACCCAGGTTTGATCCCTGGGTTGGGAAGATCTCCTGGAAAAGGAAATGGCAACCCACTCCAGTATTCTAGCCTGGAAAATCCCACAGATGGAGAAGCCTGTAGGCTACAGTCTATGGTAGGCTACAGTCTATGCGGTCACAAAGAGTCGGACATGACTGAGTGCCTTCACTTCACAATAGATAACTAGAAAATGTAGGTCACACATTTTTAAAGATTCAATAAAATAGGAAGATAATATAAAAGTAAAATTAGGAGGAAGAAATAAAACCAAAGTTTAGAAACTAATTAGAAAAATCAAAAATGAAAATATAAATTTATATAACAATTGGTATGAGGTTAGAAACAAAAATAAGCTAAAACTAGCCCAAGTATATGGTGAATAACTCAACAAACAAAACTATTTAAAAATTACTAAGAGAATTCAAAAGCTTGACAAACCAAGGCAATCAGGATTTTTCAAGCAAAAGTAGTTCTCATCTTGGTAAATCGCCCAACAATTTGTCATACCCAAGAGCTGGAATTCTATGGAAAAAAACAACCACCACCACAGTTCTCAAACTTAAGTATTTACAGAGCTTGTCACACTGCAGATTCGAAGGTCCCAGCAGTGATTCTAATTCCATAGATCTGAAATGGGGCTCAGGTACCCAAGTAGTGTTAATTTAAAAGATCCAAGGACAACACTAACTATGAAAAGGGCTTTCTCAGACCACAGGCCTCCTTATCCTTTGTGTGTTACATTTACTGCTTGAAGTTCTTATGACAAGCCCACCTTTAAAATTTCAGAATCAAGGGCTAACGTGTTCCACGACCTTAGCTAATAGCTCAATTTGAGCAGCTTCACCCTTTCAATCCTCCCTCTTGCAGTAAGGCAGCATTTTTCATATTACAGGTCATGACCAACGAATGAATCATAGAATCAATTTAATGGATTGCGACCAAAATAAAAAATATCAGAAGGCATTGCACGTAATGATGGCAATTACAGTTTAAGTACTATTACATGAAACTTTTGTTTCAGTTCTGTGTCTGTGTGTACAATGAAAATCTATGATATGAGTCATAGGTAAAAAGGTTTGAAAATTTCTGCTATAAAGAATAAGACAGAGTCATCAAGAAGCTAAAAGTTGTTCAGGTGAAAAGTGCAGAAACACCCTCAAATTCAAAGGAAAAAAAATTTAATGATGATAATTTCATTTTATCATTATTGCTGTAGGGTTTAATTATTCAGACACTTCAATGCTTCAAAGAACAAATTTAATATGCAGTTATTCAGCATCCCCCTGAACAGGTAGGTGAGAGGAATATGATCCCTATCTTTTAGAAGCTTATAGTATTAACATGTGATTAAGATGACTAGAGAACAATATACAAAAAAAATATATATATATATAATCATAAGTTAAATTTACAGGGCTGTAGGGTTTCAAATAAGTGAATGATGGGATTAAGGAAAGTTGTATGAAAACAACAGAATTTGAGTTTAGCTTTAAAAGAAGTGTAAAATAAGAAAAAGCAGAGAGGAAAAGGTATAGTATTAAGTCTTATTGTATAACCGAACTAGGCTAACTGTGAAAAGAATCTCCAAAGCTCAGTGTATGATACAACAGTAAGTGGATTTACTATACCTGGTCATTGAGAAACCCAGGTTCTTTCTATATGGTAGATTCACCACCTCGCCTGTCGTCTGACTCCTCAACCGGGTCCTCTGTCTGGCCAACAGACAGGAGATAGAGCATCAGGCCTGGAAATGGCACCTCACTTTTCTGGTCTTTTTTCACAGGCCAGAACTCATTCACATTTGACTACTAGTAAAAATAAAAATCACAGTCTAGGACCAAAATGGTCTAGCTTCTAAAATGGTGTAGCTCTATTCATCACTGGTCCTTTCTCACAACTAAAACATTCCAGACATAATTAACAAATACAAGAAGATTCTGAAAGGTGTAAAGATATACAGGAGTCTGGGGACCTGAGGACATAAGGAATGACATGGCGGTGAGTTCCCTGGGTGTCCCTTTTGCTTTCTGTGCATCCTAGATGAGGTGCCAGAGAAACCTGCAACCAGGAAATACCAACAGGCAGGACAAAAAAACTGAAGAAGAGCCCACTTTCTAGCCAAAAGACTGGAAAAGGATGGCTAAGGGGAACAAAAAATATTTTTATAATACCAGTCCTAATCCAGCCAAACACCAAAGGAAAACCTGGCCCAACACCAGAAATGAAAACATGTTTACAGAGTGTGCATGTCTGCTAAGTTGCTTCAGTTGTGTATAATTCAGTGCAACCCTATGGATTGTAGCCTCCCAGGCTGCCAGGCTCCTCTGTCCATGGGATTCTCCTGGGAAGAATACTGGAGTGGGTTGCCATGCCCTCCTCCAGGGGATCTTCTGGACCCAAGGGTGGAACTTGCATCTCTTACAACTCCTGAATTGTCAAGTGGGTTCTTTACCACTAACGCTACCTGGGGAACCTATTTACAAGACCTGTACACAAATGCCTACAGAAGCATTATTCACAATAATGAAAATTCAGAAATAATCTAAATGTTCATTGACTGGTGAACAGATAAACAAAATGTGGTATATCCATACAATTCAATACTATTCAACAATAAAACTTTACAAACAGTTGGTATATGGTACAACAGAGACAGGCCTTCCCAGGTGGCTGGCTCAGTGATAAAGAATCTGCTGCCAATGCAGGAGATGTAAAAGACACAGGTTCATCCTTGAGTGGGGAAAATACCCTGGAGGAGGGCATGGCAACCCACTCCAGTATTCTTTCCTGGAGAATCTCATGGACAGAGAAGCCTGGTGGGTCACAAAGAGTCAGAAATGATTGAAGTGACTTAGCATGTACTCACAGCAGAGATAAACCTCAAAACACATTATGGTAAGTAAAAGAAGCCAGACAAAAAGATTACATACTGTTTGCATCTATTTACAAGAAATATCCAGAAAAGGAAAATCTATAAAGCAGATCAGTGGCTGCCTAACACAAGATGGAACCAAGAATTAACTTCAAACAGGTATGAGGGATCTTGGAAATGTTCTAAAAAGTGATGACTATATACCTCTATAAATTTATTAAAAATCATTAAATCATTCAAAATGGGTATAAACCTTCTTTTTAAAAAAGGAAACAGAATAAAATAATGAGCTACCATGTTATCTACCATCTAGATTCAACATTATGAACTCATGACCAATGTTGTTTCATCTGTAACTCCCTCCACTTTTCCTCCTCCATATTAAAGTAACTCTCTGTTATATATATATAATATATATATTATATGGTATATATAATATATTATATATGTTATATATATATTTTATTGTATATATATTTCATTGAAAATTTAGAAGATTCATAGTATAGAAGATAAGGATTTTTAACCTAATCACAATTCCATTTCTACATCTTAAAACATTTATTAAAGCACAAGTGATTAAAAAATGGTACTTTGCTTGACCATTTTAAATAAGCTTTTGTTGCTTTCACATTATTTTCACTTTCCTTTTTATTTCTTTGAACATGCTACATTTAACAGACAATAGTTCTAATATCCAAAGTCTTTAAGATCTGATTCTACTAAACGCTGTTACTAACTCTAGTAGCACTCACTTCATTGTATGATAGTTTTCACTGTGAGATCATGCTCATCAAACTTTGCATGTGCCCAGGAGGACTGAAAATAGCTCCTGCCCGGTGCCTGAGACAACCCTAAACCCCTTGCCACTATAAATTAATACCTTTGTTTAGGGTTTTTCAGTTATAGTGAATGTGAATTCAAATCTCAATCCCACATTAGGGCTTTTCCTCTGTACTCAGAACCTAGACAACTTTTCCCTCAGAACAGATTCTGATTTTAGTTTATTCATTCCCTAATGATGTGTCTCTTTCATGATCCTGAATTTATTCAGAATTCCCGTTCCAACTACCTTGTATGAACCCAGGACCTTGTCTTCTGATCTCCTTATAGCCACTAAAACCAAAACTCTAAGTTACCAGGTATTGACAAATGTCCATAGGAAAGCTACTTATTTTAATGCATACTTACTACTCTGGAAATGTATTTACTCTTATCTGTGGTCTGTGATCATTTCCCTTACCTTCCAGCAAGGTCACTATGCATTTTTAAAGATTCTTAATGTTTTATTTATGCTTTTTAATGATTTCTGCATGGGAAATACTTTCAATATGTCTACTCTGCCTAATTTTGTCTAATTCCTTCTTAGAAAGTCTATAGCCTTCAGTTTAAAATAGGGTATCTTTTACCAACTTAAGTTTCAAAATTTAAAAATCTTTCATCTCCCACTTATAAATGTAATTTCTATCTTTTTAAAATACCAAATATGCTATAAAACCATCCCCAAATTAAATAACTTACTAAAAACATCATTTAAGAAATAAAAATCAAAATGGAACATATCTCCATGAGCAGGAATACTATCAGTAGGCACTTGTAGCACAGCCATAAAGCACAACTTTCGTGGGTTATTATTTAGTAAAATGGAAAGGATTAACAGAGTTGGTTCAAATCATTTCTCAAACTTAATGGCTATGCCACTTTATGTAAATCATCTCCAATGTTTGGCCTCCATTTTTCAAATGTAAAATTTAGAACTTGAATCAATATCTCAATGTATCAAATGTTCTATGCATACGAATCTGAATAAAATATTAAATTTTAATCATTTTTTAAATTTAAAAACATAGAAAAGCAGTAATATGCCAATTAGCAAACATCATGAATATACTCAGCAGAGAATACAGAAGTACTGTATACAATCTACTCTCCACTGGTTCAATAGCAATGTTTGTGGGTATATTTATTCATACATTCCAACTGACTCATTGAAAAAGACCCTAGAGCTGGGAAAGATTGAAAGCAGGAGGAAAAGGGGATGACAGAGGAAAAGATAGTTGGATGGCATCATGGATTTGATGGACATGAGTTTGAGAAAGCTCCAAGAGTTGGTAATGGACAGGGAAGCCAGGTGTGCTGCAGTCCATGGGGTTGCAAAGAGTCAGACACGACTGAGCAACTGAACAGAACCTTCTCATACATGTATACATGTGAGTGGTAAAGAACCCGCCTGCCGATGCAGGAGACATAAGAGACATGGGTTCAATCCCTGGGTCTGAAAGATCCATGGAGGAAGGCATGGCAACCTACTCCAGTATTGTTGCCTCAAGAATCCCATGGACAGAGGAGCCTGGCAGGCTATGATCCAAAGGGTCGCAAAGAGTTGGACATGACTGAAGCAACTTAACACATATACATGTGAATATATATACATAGAAACATGGGTGCATATATGTTATATATTATCTATCATATGTTATAAACGGGGGGTGCAGAGGGAAGGAAAGAGAAAGAGGAAGAGAATAAAATAAATGTGGCAAAATATTGAAAGCTGGGGAATCCGAGCAGAGAACATGTGGGAGTCACCTGCTCTACTCCTACAACATTTCTATAAGTCTAAAAATACTCCAACATTAAAAAAAGAGTGCTATGAAGTCAATGTTTAAATAACAGATCTAACCCTGGCTATACTGAACAGAAGCACCCTGTTATTCTATCATGGGACATGGAGAAAATCTCCAAAGGAACATTTTAAAGTCATCACTCATTCATGGTTTTAGTATCACATATGTTTGTTGCTATAAATGCAAACTGATCTATTTGAATTCTCTGTTAATGACAGGTTGCAGAACTATATAAAAATGCATTACATCCTAAGGTGTAAAAACCTCAGGTGAGATTTTTGAGCCAAAAATAATTTGGGAAGAATGCACACATGTAAGCCAATAAAGGCTTCCAACATTAACTCCTGGCTTCCCAAAGTCAGCCCTAGCCCACCAAGGGCAAGTAGTAAGAGCACAGAGCAGTCAGCTTCACAGGAAATATGTGCCAGGCAATTCCCAGCACCTTGGAAGTGCAAATTCAGCAAGTAACAAAAACTCCCTAACTCTACCTTAAACCATGGCAGGCAAATCATGATACATCTCTTCTTGAGAGTCTGTTTACATCTAGTGTCTCAGAATATCAAAGAATAATTACAACTACCACAACCATTGTATATTAAGCTTTAGGTTTAAATTATTTTTAATAAAATAAATAATGTGACAAAAAGAGAGAAAGAGCATCAACCTCTTTGCTTATTTTTTTGATAGAACTTTTAATTTTAAACTCAGAAGGCAACAGACAATGAGTGCAAAGAGCCAGCCAGAAGTCTAAGAGGTTTATTACAAGCCAGGTTCTTCAGGATCATTATTCTCAGGTAACTGAAAATCGACAATTTTGGACCAATGAATGTGTGGTATTGATAAATAAAGACCTCAATGTTGATTAGACTCTATTTCCCCTCAAATTTTCTAATTTTCTAGTCTATGCTGTATAAATCTTTCTCTGAAGTCTGAGAGTATTGTAAAGAGACAGTATTGAGCACTGTTTTCAAACATTTTCCCCTCTGGTTATGGAAGGAAAACAGCATACTATATAAAAATTATGTGGCAACTGCAACAAAAACAGGACAGTGACACAAAATGATTTCTTTCAGTTGCTTTTTTAAGTCTTACATCCTAATTTTGCATGTAGAAGACATACACCTTTTATGAGAACCAGTGACCCTGCTTCAGGCATTCTTGCTCAAATAAATTCTAAAACTTTGGCGTGAGGTCGTTGAACTATTCCTAGGGCACCTTTTTATTCTAAAAGCCTTTGTAAGCGATTGAACTTCTAATTTGAATAATTGCATCTCACCGACATAAATTCCCTCTGCAGTTTCAACTGTATGCAATATCAGCCTTTGTTTCCTGAGTTAAATTAATGTTGAGTAATGTGGTGCTTCTTGAAAAAAAAAAAAAAGGTGCATCTACTTTCATAGTAACCTTTCAGCAGCCTGTAGAAGTGATTCATGGGCATGAGAGGGGAAGAGGTCAGTATGAATAATCATTAACCAACAACGTCTGCTAGTGCTCTGTGTGTGCAGAGCATGGCTAAAGGTACGTCTCATCCAATAAAAGAGACATGCCTATATAACTTGATAAAACAAAAAAGATCAACTATTTCATAAACTGAATCCTATTTTCCATTGAATTACATCATATACCTTGTTTGCATTGATGACTTACCTTTAACTAGCTGTGACTCCTCATGATGGACCTCCTCTATCCTTCTAGTCATAGTGTAAATTAATACTGGAAAACCTAACCTCAAAAAAGAACTACTGAGTAGTATTTTAAAAGTAAAGAATTATTTTTTATAAGACAGAATCCTGAAAATGAGTTTCTCCTATTAAACCTCAAGCCAACAGAATTTTTTTTAAGACATAAAAAGAGCTCTAGTCCAAAATTTGTCACTCAAAACCAATTTCCAGGGTTGCTATAACAGTATTTATTCAATAAACTCCAAAAGATTGGCATTATATGTACTTTTAATGAAATTCAAACTCTCAATTCTTGGATTTTCTTAAATAACATGTATACAAGTTGCAGAGTAACCTTTTTAAGAAGTCATTCTAAAGATCCAATTGGCCCTGGGCTATTTCAATCCATTCCAGAATTCAGTGACTTAGAATTTAAACCCATTACAATTTTGTCAGACTTGAACTACAAAGATTAGGGTTATTCTAGGTAGACTCAAAGGTTAATACAACTTTTTATATTACCTCTGAAATCTAGCATGTATCTTTGGCATCC